>NC_073305.1:31021531-32221531 GCF_027595985.1 Sorex araneus
AAGGTTTGTAGTAATGAGATTGAAAATATTCTTTTTTTTTTTCTATTTAGAGATTGAAAATATTAAACTATTCCAGTTAAGGGAACACTGTGGTGGAGGCTAAACTTTCAGGGTAGACTCAGATTCTATATCCTACTGAGCTTTTTTAAAAAAATTATTTTTTAATTGAATCACCATGAGATACACAATTATAAAGTTGCTCTTTAATGGGTCTCAGTCACACAGTGTTTCAATATTGGACCATTCACCAGTGTACATTTCCCACCTCAGTGTCAGACTCAATCTGTCTCTTTCTCCCTCCTCCTCTCTCCTTCTCTCTCTCTCTCCCTCTCCCTCTCTCTCTCTCTCCCACACACACACCTCCTCTTTTCCTCCCTCTCCTGCTCCCTCTCCCCCTATCCCATTCCCTCCCTTTCTCTCTGTCTCTTTCTCTTCCTTTCCCTCCCTTTCCTTTGCAGCATTATGGTTTTCAATACAGGTGCTGAAAAGTTACCATGTATATCACTTTCCCTCCTTTCAGCACTCAGTTCTTGTCCAGAGTGATCTTTTCCAATTATCATTCTCATAGTGCTGCCTTCTTCCCTTCTGTCCTATTTTTCCTTCCCCCTCAACCTATAGAACTTTTAGATTATGTGTTGGTTTGTCTTTTTGATCATGTAACAGATTTATTAACTATTTTCAAATACTTAGATTTTTGGGGTAGTATAATGGTCCTTTTGGTTTGAGGGTCACATCCTATGGTGCTCAGGGCTTATTCCTGGCTCTATACCCAGGGATTACTCCTGGCAGTGTTCTGAGACCCTATGTGTGTGAGGGATCAAACAGGTTGAGCAAGTCTTGCTTGCTCAGCAATCCCCCACCTCCCCCCCACCAAGTGTAATGTTTTTCGGTGATATCTAGCCTCTCTCTGATACTATGATTTACAAAAGAAATATGTTGGTAATTTGAATGATGAAATTATTTTTCATACATGTTTGGTCTTTGTAGTTCCTAGTGATAGCTCTTCTAAAGCTTCTAATTTCCTTATTGTTGAAAGGATTAAAGTTTCCTTGTATGTTAATGAAAGTAATTTACCAAGCATTTGAGGTTGGGGGCTAGTTCCCTGGGGAAACAGTGACTACAGGGTGGAAATGCCGGTTTACTCCAGACCTCTCTAGGAAGTGTAAGGGACCAGGGTTGATCAATTGACTATGGGCAGTATATAATCAAGTATATTCAAGTATATCTTGATTAAGGGAGTCACCATAAAAACCCAAGGGGGAGCACCTTTGGAAAGCTTCTGTACTGTGAATACAGGGATATACGGGAAATAGCACACCTGAAGAGGGTTTAAAGTTCTCTTTTTTCCTGTAAACTATATGCATCCTTCCATCCTTTCTCTGTTACATCCTTTGTTATATATCACCCGTCAATACTAGCTAGTAATTGGTATCCTAAGTTTTTTGTGAGTTTTAGCAAGTTAATTCAACCTCAGATTAGGGTTGTGGGAAAACCTTTGATGTATAGCTGTATATATTATCACCACAGATAACTTGGGCTTGGAGCAAGCAAGCACTCACATCTAAAGAGAGGGTGTTGTGGGAATCTTCAGTCAGTAGGTGATTCGTCAGAAGTACAGATAACAGTCTGGACCAGCGGCTGGTTTTGAAGTAGAGGGCAGTCTTGAGAGTAGCAGCCCCAAAGTGGAATCTGATGTTTTCTCTAGGTAGATACATCTCCAGAGCTGAGTTGAGTTCTCTCTTACCCTCTTGTGGTCCAATTATTACTTGCTTTTTCATTTTGTTTTTGGATTAGGTCTTAACTCCTGGCTCTGTGCTCAGGGATTATTACTGGTGGGCTTGGGGGACCATATGGAGTGTCAGGGATTGAACCTGGGTCAGCCTTGTGCCAGGAAAATATCTTACCTGTTGTACTATCTTTCTGGCCCCTGTTAATTGCTCTTGATATGGGGAAGGTTCCACACATCCCCACTACCTAGCGCAATCACTCAGGTTCACTATTCACTATTCAATAGAGGAAACCCTATTCACTCTCCAGTATACAAAAAAACTTAAAGTGAACTTAGTTTTATTTTTATATTTTGGTGTTTTATTTATTTTTTTTTTAAGGGAGAGTGTCGGTTGGGCCTTATCCAGAGGTGCTTAGGTGTACCGACTACTCTTGGCTGTTCCTGGCTCTGTGGTCTGGAGCTCCTCCTGGTTCTGTGGTCTGGAGCAAACCTCTGCTGGCGATCAGGAGACCTTATGCAGTATCACAGATTGAGTAACACAGTTGTAGTGAATGCAAGGAAAGTGCTTTAACACCTTAAGGCCTGAATTTGGTTTTAAACTTAAATTAATGGACACTTCCATGGAGACATAATATTATAAAAAAGAGTTATTAATAATGTTGAAGGTATAAGCATATAATATCAAAATTAAAGTATAATCATAACTTATAAATTTATAAAAATATGTTCAATTTAAACTGTTTGTTACTGGATAAATTGATGGAATAAAGTTGGTGGAAAGAATTGCGCTGTCATCCCATTGTTCATCAATTTGCTCAAGCGGGCACCAGTAACGTCTCCATTGTGAGACTTGTTACTGTTTTTGGCATATCAAATACGCCATGGGTAGCTTGCCAGGCTCTGCTGTGCAGGCAGGATACTCTTGGTAGCTTGCCGGGCTCTCCGAGAGGGGAGAAGGAATAGAACCCAGTCGGCCACGTGCAAGGCAAACGCCCTACCTGCTGTGCTATCGCTCCAGCTCAGTGGAAAGAATTATGACATAAATTTATTATTATGTGCTTTTTAATTTTTGTTGGTTTTGGTTTTGCTAAGGAATTGCTCCTGGTGGTGCTCAGGGGAGCGTATGGGATGCTAGGGATTGAATCCAAGTGGCCATGTTCTAGACAGGCACCTTAACTAGTATACTATCTTTGCTACTGCACCACACCTTTAAATTTTTGGCCCAGCAGTGCTGTGGGCTACTTCTAGTTCTGTGCTCAGGCGGTTGCTCCCTGCAGTGTCCTGGAGAACCTTGTGCTGTAGGAGATCCAGGTTGGGTCTCTGCATGCAAAACATGCACTCTGGTTCTTGCACTCTTTTGATATGATGTTCCTATTCTTAGCACCGGTATTTCCTTTTTTGTTTGTTTTTTGTTGTTTTGGTTTTGGGGCTCTACCCGACGATGCTCAGGGGTTACTTTTGGCTTTGTAACTACTGTACCTACTACTCTTGGCTCAGGAACTAACTCCTCCTCCTCCCGGTGCTTGGAGGACCAATATGGGATGCTGGGGGATTGAACTCGGGTCCACCATATGCAAGGCCAGCTCCATGCCCACTGTAATAGCTCTTTGGCCCTAAGAACACCAATCATTCCTGTGATTTTTATTTTTGTTTTATTCTTGTGTAATAAAACAACTTGCTGAAGTACAGAATTATTGGAAGGCAGCAGAACTCTTAGAATTTTTTAATCTTTGAAAATGCTTGTTTATGCAAGAGAAAAAAATAAAAATAAAAACAATTTTTTAAAGTGAGTTTCGTCAAGGTTTTTATTTCTCTTATAAAAATAGCATTCTGAGTATATCGACCGAATGTACAGTGAAGGTACAGTGTAATGACTAATTCTGTGACATCCCATGTGACCACCCAGATCAAGAAATAGAACATTGCCTCCACTTTAAAAGTATTAGGAGTATGGGGGCTGGAGTGATAGCACAGCGGGTAGGGCGTTTGCCTTGCACGCGGCCGACCCGGGTTCGATTCCCAGCATCCCATATGGTCCCCTGAGCACCGCCAGGGGTAATTCCTGAGTGCAGAGCCAGGAGTGACCCTTGTGCATCGCCAGGTGTGACCCAAAAAGCAAAAAAAAAAAAAAAGTATTAGGAGTATGTTTCCTCAGCCCCTCCTTTTATAGAAATTACGTTTCTGCTTTACCTTACAGTTATAATTCTTTCATTATTCCTAAATATGACTTAGTATTGCCTCTCTTAAAACCAGATGAATTCATTTTTGGATTTCATGTTGCTTTTTAATTTTTCAGCATTGTTTTTGACCTGACTCTATTGCGCAAACAATATAAGTGTAGGAGTCACATCTGCAATTCATGGGGGACTGGGGAGGTAGGTAGTGCCACACCTGGAGGTGCTAGGGTTTGAGGCTTGATGGCCAAGAATTGAATTCAGGGTCTCAAGCATACCAGGGATTTATTCTACAACTTAAACCATGGCCCTTGCCTTGTTACTTTTTTGTTAGTTGTTCTTTAAAATAAATTTTAGTCTCTCCCTCAACTTCCCCTTTTTGTTGTTGATGCAATTGGTGCAGTGTTTGGGGTTGTATACACACCTGACCGTGGTCACAAGCTCTTATTTAATCTGTGGTGCTTGTTAGGAGGTTATATGTTATATTGCAGTGCTTGCGTGCTCAGCTGTGGTGGCTGCACACTTGCTTTCTTCTGCTTGCATTCTTAGTTGAGGCATATAGAGTTAGTGTGGCGCTTGCCAAGATTGCCCTGAGATCTTCACATGTGCTTTCCAAAGGTCATGCTTCCTAACTGTAGGTGCTTGTACAACAGGGGTTGCAGTGTTCACCAGGGGTCACACCTTTTGTACGTTATGCATACTTGGCCGCAGTGCAGCCAGAAATAACTCTCAGTACTAGGGTTCATGGCCAGACTTCCAAGTTCAAATGGCAAAGTCTGCATGATTGTGCTTGATGCATGCTGGGCAGCAGAATTTGAACTCATGACCATATGTTCGCAGAGTTTGCAGTCTAACTCATAGTACTGTTCTTCCATACTTCTAGGCCCCCACACAATTTTTTTAAGGTGCTAACTGGCCAAAAAGACTAAATGCTTCAAAATGCTCTTGAAGCTAAAGGGTGGGAGGTATGGATTGGGGAACAGAGATATCAGTCTTTTTAAGAGTACCAAATAGTCAGATAATACAAAATTACTAGTTTTTCATATAAGTTTCTGCCACCGGTTCATTTTTAAATGTGTGTATATAAATTTAGCAAAGGGGGAAATGGTTATAATTCTTGAAAGGAAGCACAGAATGTTGGAAGGGGATCAGAACAGAAGGAATTTAGGAAAACTTGAAAACTTACGTATCTGAGAGGTTTGCTGACCTGGGTTGTATATGATATTGTTTGTAGATATCATAGGATCCTGAATACCTTGCAATTCATGGGTTTCCCAAGTTGCTTACTGCTTTTTCCCAGATTCTATAACTCATTTTGTGTTTTCTTGTTTACTGATTTAGTAGCTATCTTAGTCTTCAGGAAAATGGTAAAAGTATATTTTACAGTTGTGAGATCATCACAGAAGTTATCTCAGAAAATAAAATGTTTTATTTAATAAATGGTAAAGAGTTGGTTATCTCTTGGTGGGAACTTGAACTCGGGATGTGAATTTAGGTTTTTATGTTAGCAAGAAATTAGGATATAGAAAACGTTATTCCATTTTATAAGCTTTTCTATTAATTAGAGAGCATTTAAGTGTTCTCTAATACATTTCAACTTTGATAAAATTCTATAGTATTTTCTGTCTACTAATTGTATGGAATCATGAGTGGATAACAGTTGATTTCTGTTAGCGTAATTGTTAGTTGAAGATTGGTACCTTTTTGTTTTGTGACCACATGATTGGTGGTGCTCTGGAAACCATATATATACATACATATATATATGTAATATATATATATTCACATATATATGGTGTCAGGGATCAAGTCTGGGTCATCTGCATGCATAGGAAATTCTCTAACTTCTGTACTCTCCCCATACCTGGAAGGTCCAGGTTTGCTCCTTGGCACCTTAAGGTTCTTCAGGTAACACTCGGTATGGTGCCAAAATCAAGAGAAAAGGAATATTGCAAGTGTTAAATTAAATAGGCAATACAATTTCAATCCTAAAATCAATTTACTGGACCATGGCTAAAGAAAACTTAAGTATGCTGAACAGCTTTCTTACATTTTAGAAACAAAATAATGAAACAATTGTGAGCTAAATGCAACGAATCTTAAAGCTATGTAACTGCCAATTATTATTTTTTTTGTTAGAAAATTGAGAATGAAGTAAAATCTTGAAAAATATATTTCTGAGGGGGCGGATAGATAATACACAGTAGTGCTTGCAGGGGGCGGACGGAGGCTGGACAAACACACACCTACTTCAGTACTCATTTAAATCTAAAATGTGTTTTCTGTTTTCTTAATTTTAGCTAAAATAATTTATTGTATTTAAAGTGTGTAACAAAGCATTTAAAATAAAGGAAAAGCATGCCTGATGCACTGCTCAAGGCTACTCCTGACTTATTGCTCCGGGGTCCCTTCTGGTGGTACTTGGGGAACCACAGGATACCGAGGTTGAACCCCTGCTTCCTATATGTAGAACATGATCTCCGCATTTGCTAGGAGATAAGTGTTTGGGTTATGAACTTTCATGCTGATGCTACTCTGCTAAAAGTTATTTCGGGTAGGCTAGGGTTGTGGCTTGGTTGAGTTAGTACCTCACCTGTGTGAGGCCCAGTGTTGAGTCCCTGGCATTGCTCCCCAAAGTGTCTCTGTAATGACTATTTTCTGATGTTTATATACAGGTTTGCTGAGGTTTTAATAGCTAGGTACTTAGTCATAACATGTTTCTGATCCTAAAATATGATAGACCACCCCAAAACTTAGTGTCAAACTAGCATTTTATTATTTCTCAGTTCTGTGGGTTGGGTGGGAGTTTCTTTAGCTTTTGGCATCAGCTGGAGTGCTGGGATGATTGCAGTCATCTGGAAGCTCAACAGGCTGCAGTCAGCAGGAGCTGGGATGACTGGGAGGCTGGACAGCTTAGTCATTTGGAGTCTTGATTATGATTTTGGCTCCTTCATGTGACTGCTTGGACTACCTCACAGCATGGCCACTGAATTCTAAGAAAAGAATATTCCATGAGAAAGAAAGCAGCCAGTTAGGGGAATGATTAGTGTCTCTCTCTCTCTCTCTCTCTCTCTCTCTCTCTCTCTCTCGTTCGAAACAGATGAGTCAAGGCAAAGGTTGCCTGTACAGTTAGGGATAGAATTACTTAGAGCCTGGGGTTGGAGAGATGGCATGGTGGGTAGGGTGCGAGCAGCTGAACTGAGTTCAGTCCCTAGCTTCCCATACGGTTCCCTGAGCACTCCAGTGTGGCCCCCAAACAAAACAAACCAAAAAAGAATTGCTTAGAACCATATTTAGGGACGGGCTGGTTTTTTCTGTGTTTGTTTTTTATTTGGGGTCACACCAGCCATGCTCGGGGATTATTCATGTCTCTGTGTTCAGGAATTACTTTCCTGGTGGGTCTCTGGAGATCATATGGGGTGCCGAGGATCAAACCCAGGTCCCCTGCAACGCAAGTACCTTACCCGCTGTACTGCCATCACTCTAACTCCCAAGACTGGTTTTAATATTTCATCCTTTATGAAATTCCTTTCCTTCAGTCAGGTTCCCCTTACCCTGTGTTTTTTTTTTTTTTTTTTGAAAAAATTTAACTATCTTTTTCTTTACTGCTGTTGTTGCAGTTATTGGGTATTAGTTGTGCTGGCTGGGCTCACACAGACCAGACTGCTTATTGTACGTGGGCAGCAGTGAGGATAGAACTCTTAGTCTTAAGCTTGTCAGGAGGCAGGTTTCACTGCTGTACCAGGAATTGTTTAATTTTTCTTTCTTTTCTTTTCTTTTTTTTTTTTTAATCTTGGTTTTCGTATAGATTTAGCATGGACCTATATTTAGAATATATACTATATTTTGGTGAGGTTATTTGTTGCTGATCTTACTGTGGTTTGTGACATATTTTGGGGTATGCAGAACACTATTTACAAATATATCTGATTATGAAATGTCATCATACTACTGTCAGTTTACTTGGCACATATTTTCTCCATTGTAAAATTGGGGCTTGGAAAATTTACAAAGATTTTTAAAGTTATAGTTAGTCATGTTTTAGATAAAATGTGACTGTTATAAGGGCATTAAAGCTAGGTGAATGCAAAATGACTCTCAAAGTAAAGGAATTAGAACTATTCAAAAAAAATCATTAGAATTAATGGAGGGGGGAAGAACCCTTTATTTATTTTACATGGCCACACCTGAGAGATCTAAGGACCCTTAGGTTCTCTCTTGGCAACTTAAATCAATGCTTGGGCCTGGTACTGCAGTATGCTGCTCAGGCGCTTTGGTGTACAAGAGCCAATAGGGCCACACCTGGTGGTGCTTGGGGCCCAAATTTGCCTTTATTTCCCTTTTCTACAAATTATCTATTGGATTACTTAGTACATTTTCAAACACTTGTGGTAGTTCTGCTGCCACAGACACTATTTCTGCTATCAGTTTCTTCATTTTAAGGGTATGTTAGATGATAATTCTCAGATGATAGTTGAAAGAAATTGTCTGGCAATTGAGATTTTCTTGAATACCCTAATTTAGTCATGGAAATTACGACTCTTAAGATTCACAGTTATAATTCAAATAATTGTATTATGTACTTTTAGAAAGAAGACTATAGGCAGGCATCAAGTGAAGCTAAAAATGCCACAAAATGTTTCTGTATGTTTTGAGAAACATACAGAAATAAGAAAGTTATTTCAGTTATTTAAAGTCTTGCATAGTGAAATAACTTTTATGCCTGAACAAGTACTAAAAGATAACAAATATGAACTTGTAGATATTTCTTGCCAATTGTCAAGTTAGGAAGATTTCTTCTGTAAAATAACAGTTTCCGATTATACAGTTACTTCAGTACAGTTCTCCAGGGTAAAAGCACTTTTTCTGACAAGTGTGTTTCATTTCATTTCAAATTTCTTGTCTCTAAGATATAAAGGTAGAAATGAAAGTTATAATGGTTTGTTACTGAAGAGATTCTTTAGCATAAATGGAATGTCAACCTCATCTAAAGTCATTGACTCAAGAATTTTTCATAGTTAATTATATTTCATTTTATTGAGATAGCATTAATTTACAAGACTGTTCTAGGAGTACTGTTTCACACCACACTTAGCATCAAGATGCCAATATCTTTCCACCACAGCCCACTCTACCACTCTTTTCTTTTTAATCCCTCTTCCTCAGGTAAACTAAATTCTTAATCAGAATCCTTATTTATGGGTTTTATTTTGTGGGCAACAGGGAGTACATTTAATGATGATCAGAGCTTACCCCAGGTTCTGTGGTCAGAGGTGCATTTGCGGTGCTGGGGATTAAACCAAGCCATCCCTCTACTGTCTCTCCAGCCCAGGATGTCTTTATTTTGAAGATAGTTTCTTTTGCTGTGCAGGAATTTCGGTTTTCTACCAGTGATACCATCACCTGAGTTGATCACTTTTCTTTCTTGCTCCAGACTTCTTCTACTTTTGATGTTATAGCTAAGAATTATATTTCATTAAGAAGTGAAGTATAATGCATTTGTTATATATATGTATATGTTATATGTATGCGGCTGACCTGAGTTTGATTCTGGCATCCCATATGATTCACCCAGCACTGCCAGGAGTAATTCCTGAGTGCAGAGCCAGGAGTAACGCCTGAGCACCGCTGGGTGTGACCCAAAAAGCAAAAAAAATTAAAAGTAACACCATTTGCAGAAAATGAAGGCAAAATTCATTCGAAATTCAATAAGTTTGTAATTTCAGAATAAACTTTCCAAAGTAGGATGTGCTAATATAAATTTTATTATCTATTAAGGCTTTTTAAAAATTAAAATTAAAATAACTTATGAAGGATATTAAGACTTTCATATAGTTCAGTATTTCCTATCCTGGCTCACTTTCTAAAGGGAGGAGAAAAGAGATAAATTTAATCACTTGTGAGTTCTTTAAAATATAGGATGAACTTCATACCTAGAAAGAAGAGATAATATTAGAGTGCTTGCCAAAGTGTGGACTATATTCTAGGCATTGTAGTTCAAAATGGTGTAACTGAAGATAATTTAAATCCTGAGAAAACTGCATAACTCATGCTCTTAACTGTGTTGATTTACAATACACATTAGCATGTTAGAGACTTAAAGTTCTTGAGTAAATGTAATTTTATTTAATCTGGTGTTTACCATATTTAATTTAGGAATCACTGTAGGATTTTCTTTTTAATTAGTGTTCTATGCAATGTAGTTTGGTAAAGATTGATCTAATTGCTTTATTTGATAGATGAGGAGCTTGAGGCATAACGTAGGAACTTTCTCTAAAGCATAGCTACTAATAGGGTTGAGAACATCATCTTTATCCTTTTGAATTGCTACCTTGTCAATATCAGGTATATCCACACTACAATAGGAACATGTTTATTTTTTCACAAGAAACGAATATATTCTTGTTTATATTACAATCCCTGATTTGTCATGGTAAATGAGTATTAAGACATTTAGCTCTTCAGTGCTTGTCAGATTCTAACTTTATATGACAGTTAATGAATGTGTGAATGTGCTTTCTCTTAGTTTTAAAGCTCAAGATAACAAGGAAAGGCTTTTATAATTTATAATGGCTTGTCTATACAAAGTTTTCTATATATATAGTGCTTTTTTTTTACAGTGCTTATTTTGAGTGATTGTTTTAGTTTATCTCCTGTTGATTTCTACTGAGAGTATTCCCTGTTTAGTATTCGTTTTGGTTTAGCATTTATTAATAAGCTGATTTTGTTACTTACACAGCTAATTATGATATATGGGTATTAGTGCTATAGATAATGTTTGTCAGAAATCTTATTTAGGTAGCATATAATAATTATGTTAGTAATTAAATACTATCTTGTAATACATAAATATGGCATGTTTATATTGTGTTTTGGGGAGATCTTATTTCTATTATACATGAATGTATGCCTGACTTGACTGTTATACAACTTCAATTTAATTGGCAAAATTATTAGTGGATACCTTTAAAAGCACTTAATTTATAAAGTGCTTTTTTATATATGAGCTTAGAACTTCCATATTTTTGAATGACATTAAAACAGCAAGTTATATCAATTTTGATAAACGAGATTTATCAGTTTTAGTGTATCAGCTGTATGTACATATACTACACTGCTTTACGTGTGACTAAAACGTCAATTCATATTATCAATTTTGATACATGGACCTTATAATCTGCATAAATAGTGATATATTTGCGAGTCGGCTGCTCATTATTCTTTTGCTTTTTTCCAATTAGTGTATTGTGTTCTCACAGAGTAAAACAGATCCTCTTTTCTAGTGAACACTAACAAAATTTGATGCCTGTCAGTTGTCCGTTAAAATATATTAAAGGGTCAGGGTATATGGTTAGATGATAAGGTGTGTTCTTTGCAAATATGAAATCATTTTGCTGTTACTTACACCTGATGAACATCTCTATGCTGTACTTGAAGATATCCTTCCATAAGAATTTTCATAACCTTAAATTAAAAATTGGTTATGTTTTAATATGATTAGAGTTTTCATGTGTATTACATGATAAGATTAGATTTAGATTGTTAGCTTTAATAGTAGTAGTACATGCCCCCCAACCCACACACACACACACACACACACACACACACACACACACACACACACACACACGTATATTACATAGCATGTCAGCTTTTGTTTTAAACCCGCCACTAGATGGCAGGAATAATAAAACTTATGTTGAAATGACTTTAGCTGGTGACCTTAGGTACTTTCTTCTTTTCCTTTAACTTGGATGTTTCTGTTCCTGTTACTGGTGAATTTTTGGTATTATGAAGTCTTAGAACTGTTGTGGGATTTGTTCTACCTTGTGTAGTGTGGGAATTACTTTTGACAGGGTTAAAAGTTCTATTGGGGTTGAAGAGATAGTAGATGGGCTAAAGTGCATGCGCTACATCTTAGTTTGATGATGGTACCACAAGAACCCCTGATCATTGCTGGGGAGCTCCTCCTAGAAGAATCTACTTCCTCCATATTAGGATTTTTTTTGCAGGATCCTACTGGCATTTAGTACTGTGCTAGTCACTGTCATCCCGTTGCTCAAGTTGTTCGAGCGGGCACCAGTAACATCTCTCATTGTGAGACTTGTTATTGTGGTTTTTTTTTTTCTTTTTGGGTTGCACCTGGCGATGCACAGGGATTACTCTTGGCTGTGCACTCAGGAACCACCCCTGGTGGTGCTCAGGGGACCATATGGGATGCTGGGATTCAAACCCGGTCGGCTGCGTGCAAGGCAAACATCCTACCCGCTGTGCTATCACTCCAGCTCCATTATTGTTACTGTTTTTGGCATATCAAATATGCCACGGGTAGCTTGTCAGGCTCTGCCATGCGGGCAAGATACTCTCAGTAGCTTGCTGGGCTCTCCGAGAGGGGCAGAGGAATCGAACTCGGGTCAGCCACGTGAAAGGCGAACACCCTACCACTGTGCTATCTCTCCGGCCCACAGTGCTAGTAGCTAATAAAGTTTATCCTACAAAGCTCTCATGAATGTTTCCTATAACTGAGATTTCACTTTAAACTAGATAGCTCATTGAGCTGGAAACAGAATTGTTCTAGAAAGATTGTGCATGTACAAGGGCTATGTACATAAGTCATTCTCATAGCACTAATAGAAAATAATGAGAGACCAAGTGTTTGGAAAGGAAGAAGTTATTTGTTTTTTTTGTTTGTTAGTTCTGGCTCTGCATTCAGGAATCTCGCCTGCTGTTTCTCAGGGAACAATGTTGTATGCCAGGATCGAACCCAGGTCAGCCACCTGCAATGCAAGCACTCTACCTGTTGTGTACTATTTCACTGGCCCTGCAAGAATTTTACTTTTAAAAAATTTTACAAAGGAATCTAAGAATTATAAGTAACATTTTTCAGTGCTGCAGAGATAACAGCTTTGCATTAGCCAAGACCTGAGTTCAAATTTCAGTATGCCATGCTTCCACAAGCATCCCCTGCCACCCAGCACCCCTAGGTCCCTAACTACCACCAGGGTGACCCTGGTGCTTCCAGCACCAGCTCCATATCCTCAGGACCTAGCATTGAACAACTGACCACCCAAGTTGGCAGAATGTCTCCAGGAGTTGTTCCCAGGACTCTTGAGCACTGATTTTGGGGGGGGTCAGCTCCCCAACAAAATGGAACAAAAAATATCAGTAAGTCCTGATTTCTTGTTTCTTCTGGGCTGTCAGCTCTGTGAAATTTGGGGCTGTTGCACAGGCTCATATGCAGCTGTCTGCTTCTGGTACTGTGGAGTTGGGAAAGTCAAACGCAGGTACCTCTCTGGCCTCTCTGAGATCAGTCCTGAAGTTGGGCTAGTTCTCTGGAAGTGGTGAAAGCCAGATGTGGCTGGGTGGAGTGCTGGTCTTTTGGAGGATGGGGACTTGGTCTGCTCCCATCCTGCCTAGGTTCCACAGATCTTGGCCTAGTGGTAGCCAAGCCTCCCCAGATAACTTAATTGCCAGTGTCTCTCCAAGGTCAATCCTCAAGCTGGGCTGAGTTTGCATTTGTCTTAAGTCCACCTTATCTGCTTTACAGAATTGTATCTATCCAGACTTATACTATAGTATCCATAGTACCTGACATCTGACAGAGAAGGGAAGAAAGGTATTTGGATTAGTTTCTTACTGCTGCATAAAATTTACAGTAAACTGAGGTTTATAAACAGGTTCATTATCTCATACCCAAGCTGGAATGTCTAGGTACAGCTTTAATACTTTGCTTAGGGACTCAAATGGCAATCAAGGTGGAGGTAGGATTGTTTTCTCATCTGGATACTCAATTAAGGAAAGAATTTGCTTCTGTGTTCACTTAAGTTGTTGGCAGTTTTACTTTCTTGAAGGAAAGGTACAGGACTCAGAAACCAGGGCTTCTTGCTGGCTATTAGCCAGAACATCATAAGAGGCTATATACATTTCATGTGACATAGACTTCCATCAAGTCAGCAAATGAGAGCCTCTGATTTGAATGTCACCAATTCAGCAACGCCAGGTATGGTCCTGGTGATAGAGGGATAGAATTCAGGACTTCACATATGCCGGCATATACTCTATTTTTTTGAGTTTATATAAAGTCCTGAATATGCCTCCCCAGCCCCTAAACTTAATGTAGTTTTTGTGTTTGTTTGGGTTTTTTTGTTTGTTTTTGTTCTTTGCCTCAATACTCAGTGCCCAGTGGTACTTGGACTCACAGGTGCTTGGGGGCCACCAGGGTCATGTGGTTTAGGGCCTTACCCTTGCATGATGTAAGTTTTTACTATTGGAACCCGAATTTTGGCCGAGAAGTGAAACTCTTATGTGTTACTGCTGGGAGTGTAAATGTTAATTTGGTGAAGTATTAATTTAGTTAATTTGGCGAACTATTTAATATTTATACATGTGCTCATACTTTGTAACCCAGGAGTGGAATTGCTAAATTCTTACATAAAGTAAAAACTGATATGAATTATATTAACTCATTTTATAGGACCAAAAATGTACACATCTAAAAATTTCTGCAACTGGAAATGACTAATAAATGCTGAAGTAGGAGAATACAGGAATTCATAAGATAGAATACTATTTAGCATTATGAAAGGAGCAAACAGGGCACCCAAGCATTGCTCGGGAGGCCTCAGAGCCCCACTGGCTGTTCTCAGCCAACAGACCTGGAGTGGTGGTTTAGTGGAAGGGTCTGAGGATGCTGCTCTTCAACTGCTGCAGTGCCAGAAATTATTGGTGGTGCTTTGTACATTTGAAGGCTTTCCCCGGTGATGCTGGGGGAATCATGTGCTGGGAACTGAACTCCGGTCATGCCATGGATCCTAACTGCTATCTTAGCTTCTGGCCCCAAGATTGGTATATATTTTATAGTTTACATGTTCCTCTACTTGATTATGTTTGTTGCCTAGCCTACCTGCAAGACTGCTGTCAAAGGTTGTTGACTTAGGATCCAGGTTTGTGGATTCTAGAATTGTGGATTTTTACACATTATGTCAGGGCTTATTTACTGAGTGAAGTTATTTGTGAACTAAATTTGTTCCTAAGTTGATATCATACTCTGCGACTGCATTTTCAAGAAAAATATTTTGCATTATTACAGGATCTCATACTCATTTCTCTTCTGTAGCTTCTAGCTTTTTCTATTCTAAGATGCACTAAAGACATCTGTTTGAGTGTGAGAATAATTTTGCTCCAACTACAGCTTTGCCAACTACAGTTTGAAGATAACCCAGTGCTATATTTTATATACCCAAATTTTAAAATCCAGAACTTTTTTTGTAAACATGAAATTAATTTTACTCATTTGGACAAAATTGAAACTATCATTTACCTATTATATTTCTCTCCTATGGTTTTCTATCATTTCTCCTTAATTTTTGGAGATAGGCAAAGAAAAGGAGAACTGATTGTTTGACTTTTTGATTTAGAAAAGTCCTTAAATACAGACAGTAATCTGAGAATCAGTTTGTTACATAGCACTTTGCCTAACAAGTACTATCCCTTCTGGTTGTGTTTGTCTCACTGATGAAATAATGTTAACATTTAAACCATTTAATGGTTGGGTTGTAAGCTTGAAAAATAAGTGCAGTCTCAAATTTCTGAATTGCTCTGGTATAATTTTTACTAAATCTTTGAAGAAAGTAACCTGATGCCTTTCGATGTCACTTATATTTGAGGGGATTTCGTAAAATAAAATCTTCATGCACATTGGTTTTATTTGAGTCCCTTGTGTTTAACATATTTTCAAGGAAACCCTCATCCATAAATATCAGAAAATTGTCTCTCCTTGTCGTTCATGTATTTCATTGCCTTCTTTTCAGAAATACCCAAACCTACCAGTATTTACCTGTACTGATCATTGTGAAGGTGAAGGTGTATTTAGTATGATGATTGACTCTCTTAGTTTATTTTAATTTTTACTATCTTTTGGCTCTCTTTCGGTTGCAGAACAAATCATAATTACTGGATTTCACTAGCTGATCTTTTTTCTTCTGTGTTTCAAATCATTCCAGACATAAATGTTAATGATAAAGAAGAAACACTCTAAAGTAACTCCTTTTTAAACAAAACAAAACAAAAAAAAAAGAATTTTGTTAGAAATGCTTTTTTTCACCTTTAATTCCAGCTTTACAGTGAGACATATATATTACCTAGCCAGGTGGTCAGTCAGCACACTCTGTCATTAATTTACTCTACCCTGACACTGTGTCTACACTTGTTATCCTTATTCTTAAGGTGATCCCTAGTTACAAAATTTTGTTGTTTATGTGCTTTACTATCTCTCATTATGGTCTTTTTTGCTTTGGTTTTTGGCACCTAGCTGTCTTCAGGGTTTACTCTTAACTTAGACTCTGGCATCAATCTTAGCGGGGCTTCAGGGACCATATGGTATACCAGGGATTGAACCCCTGTCAATCGCATGTAAGGCAAGTACCCCTTACCCACTGTACTGTCCCTCAGCTTCCAGGTATAAAAATTTGTAAAAAGGGACCAGAGTGAGCAGGTAGGGCATCTGACTCAGGTAAGATCCGTGGCATCCCATATGGTCCCCCAAGACCCACCAGGAGTGATGCCCAGGTGCCAGTATTCCCTGAGTACTGCCAAGAGTGGCCCCAAAACAAAAATATTTAAAAATAAAAATAACTTTATTCTTACAAAAATTATTTATTAAGATAAACTATATTTCAAGAGAATTCAAGTTAGTCACTGCTTTTTTAAATGTCTTCTAGTATAAAAACACCCGGGTACGCGTTCAAAACTTAATTTAAGGAATTGCATTTTTATTCTTCTGTGTAAGGGTTATTACTAATGCATCTAATTTTCTTTAGTTGCTTTGAATTAAAGGGCCACTCCCACCGGTGCTTGGTTCAACAATGTGGGCCTAATGGGTCATTGTTAGGGGCCAAGCCCTGCAGTGCTTGAGGACCTGGCATTACCGTTATTTTATTGTTTATTTTTGTGGAACAAGAAGGTGATAAATTAAGATACCTCATAGGTCTTAGAATTTTTAACAGCATTGATTTGCCTTTTTTTTTTTTTTTGTCTTTTTTGGCCACACCTGGAAATGCTCTTAGCATTGCTCCAGGGGTTACTCCTAGCTCTGCACTCAGATAAATTACTCCTGGCAGTGCTCAGGGAACCATATGGGATGCCAGGGATCTAACCCAGGTTGGCCACATGCACCCTCCCCACTATATTACTCCGACCCCTGATTTGCTTTTTATGGGTCTTTGTATTTCAGGACTGTAATAGAGCAAAGCCTTCTAGGTTTAATGGTAACTTCAGATCTTTAAATTATATTCAAATTATATTCAAATTTTTAAATATTTGTTGTGATAAATATGTGCCAGGCACAGTACCAAATGTTTGAAATATGTACAGGTCATTATTGTAGTGGATTTTTTTAACTTGGTAAAGATATAAACAAAAAAGGAAGATAATTTTAGTGGTAAATGCTGTGAGGGGGGAAAAACACACTAACTGGCAAACTGGCATCTAAAGTGGGATTATTGGTGGGGGGGGGAAGAGAGTGCGCAGTTATCTGCCATAGAGTCGGGGGGGATAGGTGGGGGGAGGGATACTGGGGACATTGGTGGTGGAAAATGTGCACTGGTGGAGGGATGGGTATTCGATCATTGTATGACTGAAACTCTAACATGATGAAAGTTTTGTAACTGTAGCTCATTGTGATTCAATAATATTTTAATTAAACATCATCTGACACAAATGAAAATAATAAAATAAGATGGGATTATGGGGCAACTACTATAGAATTGGAAATAAGAACAGACTCTGGGGAGGAGGCAGAGTTAGGCCATACCTGCTATGCTCAGGGCTTGCTACTCCTTCCTGCTCTGAAACTCAGAGATCATGGTGCTGCAATCAAACCCAAGTATACAATGTCCATGGCAAGTCCCTTAAACCCTCTATTATCATGTAAGTTCTAGAAAGGTTTCGTTTGAAGTGATATTGGAGCTAAAACTAGAATAATGCAGAGTTAACTAGTTAAGACCAGAATGATATTGAGTTAGTCCTGTGAAGATTGAGCTTTTCTCTAGGTACTGGAGAGGTAGAACAGGTAGGGCTCCAACCTGGGTTTGATCCCTGGCATATGGTCCCTTGAGTCCCACCAGGAAGGATCTCTTAAGAGCAGAGCCAGGAGTAAACCCAGAACAGTTCAGGTGTGGCCCCCAAACAAAACAAAACAATATTCAACAAACATTTCTCTTACTGGAACACAGTTGTCATGTTGTTGACTGAACAAAAATAAGAGCCCTGTGTCCAGGATATAAGTAATAAAGGTGGTACGGATAAGTGTCAGATAAGAGACAGATCGTGTGCTGCAGTTAGTAATTGTGAGAAGCAAACTTTTAGTGAGACTAACTTTAGAAATAGTGGAACCAAATTCATTTGATTGCAGCAGGTGTTTTTCATTTCTGTATAGAATATTGAATAGTTTTGTGAGTGATACAGATGTAGTGGTGAACTGCCCATTCATGGACCACTACCTGTCTGCAGGTGTAAATTGGTTGAAAACCAAAACTTAGGTACTGGGACATTAGGTCCCAAAGAGCATCCACTAAAGTAAACTAGTTGTTACCTGAATGAAAATTAAACCAGTAATTTTGTTACCCCGAGTAGGCAGGTTGTGTATTTCTATAGAAAGAATAGCTTACCTTACAATTGGAGTTAAACATTTTACACAACTTAGAGTTTCACTCTAGCACTAAATCAAGTTACTCAGGGGATATATTAGGGAAAATGTTATAAAATTGTATCATATAAAAAAGGTTCCTTTACTAAACATATGTTGAACATACTTTGTTTAGACACCCTGCTTATTACTAGGGGTAGGAAAATTGATTCGTAGTTTTTTGTTTTGGTTTTTGAGCCCCACCCAGGGACACTCAAGGATCCCACCCTGGTGGGTCTCGGGACCGTGTGGAGTGTGCCAGTAATTTAACCTAGGTTAGCCATGTGCAAACTAAGTGTCCTACACACTGTACTAGTACTCCAGCCCCAGTATTTTCTTCTAAAGGAACCTAGTAGGCAAGTCATTGCCATTTGATATAGTGTGTTGGTTTGAAAGAGTTAAAATGAGAAGTACAAATTCTAATAGAGAGATATAGGAGAAAATGCTAACTCTTAAAAAAAAATCTACTTGAAGCTTAAGAAAAAGAGTTTTGAAAGGTATGTATAAGAAGATACAGTAGGACTTACTCTTTAGGCAACAAGAATAGCTTGTATTACGGTGCAGTGGTACCAAAAGGCATGAAATGTGTGTTAGGAAAGAGCCAGAAGTTTAAGAACATAAAGTTGGGAAGAAGGAAGCATCATTTTAGATTGTTGACAAAGAAGTCTCAAACCTTTTGGGAAATAGGTTGAGGTTTTGGGGAAATAGGTTTAGTAATTGCTATAGTTAATAGTTTGATGTGGAGGACGGATTGGGATGTAGGAAGAAAATACTGGAAGCTAACAAATGACTAAAGGATACAAGTCTGGATGAGACACGATGATTGTTTAATTAAGGGACTTTAAGAACTGGACTTTTGTTTGTTTTTGGTTCACACCTGGCAAAGCTCAGGGGATACTTCTGGCGGTGCTCTGGGATCAAACCTGTTTGGCTGTGTGCAAGGCAAGAGGCAAGCATCCTATCCACTGTGCTATCACTGTGCCCCTCAGAACTGGATTTTTAAAAAGGAGTCTTAAGATGATTTCTAGACACCTTTGATATTTCGGAACCCAGAGGCTTCTTGCAGAAATACCTCGCCGTCCCGGGAGGGGAAAGGTTTTTGTCCCTCTGCCTATCCTTTCAGTGGCGGTGGCATGGCAACCGCCATCTTTTGGAACCCACTAGACAGAAGTACAAGCTTGCAGTGATGGGGCACGCGGGATATCTCGGGATAGGGGTCAGTACTGGCGCTGCTCTCCGCCCAGACGAGACCCCAAGTGGCCCCACATGCACGGCTCCTCTGCTCCTTGAACGACCATGATCCTGGAGGCACACAAACCAATTTTGTCACCTACTGGCTTCTTGCGGAAGTGCCTCTAGACTGTGAACTAAGCTATGGTCCTGTGCTGCCCCAGGAGGGAAAGGTTTTTGCCCCTCAGCCTTTCCTCTCGGTGGTGGCGTGGTAACAGCCATCTTTTAGAGCCCACTAAACAGAGGTACGAACTTGCAGTGACGAGGCTTCTGGGAGAAATTTATCTGGATTTAATTACTAAAATACCAGAAATTCAAAACCGCACAGCTGACCTCATACCCTGTTCATTCCTAGCAATGGAAAATAAATTATCAAATGATGCCTTTTCAGCACGTCTGATTGTTGGGGGGGGAATTCCAAATAATAATAGTGAGTTTTACGTCGAAATATTGAATGTAATCAAAGTAAAGAAAGAGTGAAGTGAAAATCATCTGCCACACCGGCAGGGTAGGGAGTGGGATAGGGGGTATACTGGGGTTCTTGGTGGTGGAACATGTGCACTGGTGAAGGGATGGGTGATTGATCATTGTATGACTGAGACTTAAACCTGAAAGCTTTGTAACTTCTCATGGTGATTCAATTAAAAAAATTTTAATTAAAAATTTTTTAAAAGATAGATGCCTTTTATAGTGTTAAAATTTTAAGATTTTAACAGAAAGCTCTGTTATAAGTGAGGCAGTAATAAAATTACTTCAAAATTTTTTGTGTCTACTGATACATCTAAGTAGATATTTAGGTAGACTGTTCACGTGTGTGTCTAGAAAGAGAAATTAGTATGCTTGGGGATCATTTGTGATGACTGAAGTTCAAGAAATGGAAAAGGGAAAAGAGCATAGGTAGCAGTGGAAAGGGAATAATGATGTGAACAGGCCTTTACATCAGTATTTGGAGCATAGTGAATAAGAAAATCTGTGTATATGGTACTTTGACCCAAAGGATTTAGTATACTGATACTTGTAAGAGAATTTGGTTTCAGATTTTCTGCTCCTTTTGTGTGTTGTGATTAAAACTGATCCAGGCATCACTTCAGTTATATTTCTCTGTACAGTTGTCCATTGCTCTTTTTATTAAAGAAATGCTTGTTGTTCACCTATCCCTATGTGTTACCTTGACGTAAAACCTTAAGGGTACCAGTGAGCTCACAGTTTGTGATGTTGGTGTGGAGATTCTATGCTTCTTTCAGAGAACAATAAAAGGGTTTTTTTTTTATTGTTTTTAATTGAATCACAGTATCACAGTGAGATACAGTTAGAGTTGTTCATGATTGAATTTCAGTCATACAGTGTTCTAACACCCATCCATCCTTTACCAGTGTGTTTCCCACCACCAATGTCACCAGTTTCCCTCCTATCCCCCTAACCTCCCTTACCCCTTTGTCTGCCTCTATGGCAGGCATTCCTCTCCCGCCCCCGCTCTCTCTCCCTTTTGGACATTATGATTTGCAGTACAGGTACTAAAAGGTTTTCATGTATATCCCTTTACCTACTTTCAGCACACTGGATATTTCTAACTGTTAGAGAGTAATTGATTTATTGAAAGAACTTTGGTTTAAAAAAAAATCCATGCTCCAAATTTTAGACTACTTAGACTGTTATTTCATTAAAAAGAGCAGTTGTGTGGTTAATCCATCTTTCATATTCTAAATTTTTCCCTAGTTATAAATTTTTTAACAAATTGAGATATAATTAGCATGCCATTGTTAGCTTCAGATGTGTAGCAATTGATTTGATATACATACATTTTACAAAATGATTATTATAGTTTAATTGACCTCTGTCATCAGACCTAGTATAAAAATTATTTTTCTTAGTGATGGCATCTTTATAATGTTAACTTTAGTCACTGTGATGCAGATTATATCTCCATTATTTTATATCTGGAAACTTGTATCTTTTGATTACTTCTACCCAGTCCAGTCACCACCCCTCACCTCTGGCAACCACCAATGTCTTAATATAAAAGTTCAATTTTAAAAAATATTACTCTGGGGGCTGGAGCAATAGTATAGCAGGTAAGGTATTTTTTTTGCCTTGTAAGCAGCCAACCTGAATTCAATCCCTGACATCCCATATGATGTCCCCTGAGCCCTGCCAGGAGGAATCCCTGAGCATCACCAAATGTGCTCCCACCCCCATTAAATTAAAAATAAAAATATTTACTCATGCAAGTGAGATCATACAGTATTTCATCTTTTTTGTCTGACATAGTTTATTGAGCATAATGTCCTCATCACAGATGGGTTTCCTTTTTTACTATTCTGTATGACACTCCAGGGAATGTATCTGTAAGAAAAACACAATTTTTTATTCTGTCATTTTTTTCATTCAGAACACTTAAATTAGTTCCATGTCTCAGTTTTTACAAATAATGCTTCAGTGAATATGGAGGTATAGGTATATACTTGAGACTGTGATTTTGTTTACTTTAGATAAATATCCAGAAATAGAATCGCTGGTTATATAGTTATTCTGATTTTGAATTTTTGAGGAATCTCCATACTCTTCTAGTGACTGTATCAGTTTACATTCTCACCAGCAATGCACAAGGGTCCCCTTTTTCCATTCTTGTCAACACTTAAGATTTCTTGTCTTTTTTAAATGACAGTCATTTCAGTAGTTTAAATTTTAACTCATTATTTCTGCATTTTCCTGATAAGTGATGCTGAACACATTTCCTAATTCTGTTGGTCATTTGGATCTTTTCTTTGGCAAAATGCCCATATCTTTGAGTAGGTTTTCTTTTAGTACTCTGACTAAAGTATCCTGGGAATACATATAATAGAAAATAATCCCACTCTGATTTGTATAGTAATCATAGGAATTTGTTACATGATGTCTTGATGTGGTTGCTTTGTAGGACTGGAGAGGTAGTACAGAGTTTAAGGCACAACACCACATAATGGTCCCCTGAGCATCATCAGGAGTGATTCCTGTGTACATTATAGGAGTAAGCCTTGAACACCGCCAAGTATGGCTCAGTGTCCCCTCCCCCAAATTAAAAAATAATAAATTTGTTTGCTCCAAAGATTTAATTTTCATTATATGTAATGATTTACAAATTCATTCTTGGACACACATTTACACATAGTAGGAACAGAAGTAATTATACATAAGTAGCTACTCAAACTTGAATGGAAAGTTTTCTCTCAGCTCCCAGTTGTGTACTTGAATATTATCTTTGACAGCAAGGAGAATTTAAAAATCTGCATACTGTCTGATACTTTGTATTTGTGAATTTGATTTTTTTAATGATATTTTGAGCCAAAACTAAATACCAAAAGAAATTAAATATGGCACATATATGAGCATTTGAGTTACACCTCAAGTTTAACAATCTTTGTTCAGTGAATCTGTTTAATCTTTGTTAATTTTTAAAGTAAATGTTATTAACTTGATCTGATATTTTCATTAGAAGTACTTTAAAAATAAACTTTAAATTCGTGAGGATAAGCATTCCAGGCCTTTAAGTTTGGATTTCAATGCCTTGTTTTATTTTGGAATTTGGAAATGTATATTTTAGTTAATTTTCATTACTTTAAAAATACTTGTATTTTCTATTTGAAAAATTTGGAAGTTTGAAAGGATGATAATGGGATAGAATGAGATGAGAGCTAAATATTGCTTTATTTAAAACCTTGTTTGTCAAGTACCTTTTGAGACATCTCTAACATAATTGCAGGGTTTATTGTTTTTCAAATTTACTTATATTTCTGTTTGGGGGGTGGAGTGCACAGGGGTAACAACCAGTGCTTCTTGGGTCTTATACCTGGCTCTATGCTTAAGGGGCACTCCAAATGATATGTACTCCTGGGGATCCAACTGGAATTGGCCACACATGCAAGGCAAATGTAAAGGCTAAAGGAGTATATTGATTTAGTATTAGAATAGACAAGCATTTCCATGGTGTATCTGGGTGCAAAATCAATATTCCTGCCAATAGGACAGAATATTTAAAATATTATGCCTTTGACAGTAGGACTAAATCCAAGTGAAGGATGTATAAGGCCACTAAAATAAAATTGCACTTTCTGAAGAGATTAAAGAATAGTTGAATGAAGAAGAGAAACTATGTTTATAGATTGGGTAAATGTGAATTATATAAGAATGCTAATTCTTGCCAGATTGATTTGTGGTCAATGGACCTCTAGTCAAAACCCACATCTTTTCTTATGGGATTTATAAGACTTTTAAACTTTACATGGAAGCATACAAAGAACCAAAATAAAAACCACATTCTGAAAATGTGTTTTAGGGGCTTAAGAGACTTTTCTTATATGCTCCTGCCCCAGGTTCAATTTCCAGCCCCCCTTGTGATTCCCCCACGCACCACCAGGAGTAAGTCCTGAATGCAAAGCCAGGAGCAACCCCAGAGCATTGTTGAGTGTGACCCTAAACTTAAAAAAAACTTAAAATTTTTTTAAGATGCCAGGGTAACTCTAAAGTAAAGGTTTCTATTATTAGTACAAGGATGGATATAAAGCACTCCTAAACAGACTAGAATTTGGAAATGGGATCTGCAAGTCAGCAGGCCTTTAATCTAATAGAGATGGAACTGTACGAAAATTGTATGAGAAAGATTATAATTTTTATTTCTTTCAACAAAAAAATAATGAATTTCAGGTGTGTTAAAGACATAAATAAGTTTAAACTGTAAAGAAGAAAACAAGGGGCCAGAGTTAGTACAAATATGTAGGTCACTTGCCTTGCATGTGGCCAACCCGTGTTCAGTTCCTGGCACCCCATATGGATTGGCCCAGCCCTGCCAGGAGTGATCCCTGACTGCAGAGCCAGGAAATAAGACCTGAACCCCGCTGAGTGTGGCTGGCACACACGCGTGCGCGCACACACACAAAATTCTTTTTTCATTTTTGTATTGGATTTAAGCCATACCTGGAGAGATGCTGAGCAGTGGGTTACTCCCAACTCTGTTCTCAGGGGTCATGGCCATGCTTAATGGGGCAACTTCTGTGGGGGACTGAACTTGGGCTTCCCTCTTGCAAAGCATGCCTTCAGCCTATTGATCTATAACTATAGTTCTACAGAAGATTGCAAAATGAACACATTTAGTTTTGAAAATACATTTTATTGAGACATGTTATACACACTACACTTAGGAGATGGGCAAATGGATATAGGGAGATGAGTTGGAGTAATAGTAGTCTCTGTAGTAGTCTATTAAAGATTACTGCTTGCATTAAAGGGCAGCATGTATCAGAGAAGGAACTGGTTGAATAAAATTTAGATATTTAGGAAGTCAAGTGACAACCTGGTTCTGATTTTTATTTAGGATAGGAGAGCACAAAACTCTCAAGGATGACACCTAGGTTTAACTTAGGAGAGACAATCCAATGGAGAAAACCAAAAGCATACTATGTGTGTATTCATTTTGAAGAAGTTGAGTAAACAGCTAAGGAGCATCTTGTTAGATATTTTAGTTGTAGTTGGGTTTGATATGCCTTGTGACAAAAATGTAAATAGAAAGTAGCATTGGCAAATTTATGAACATTGTATAATTGAAGATTTGGGCAACTGACATCTTAGGGAGAGAATTTTGAGATAGAGAAGGCTAGAGTCAAATGAATTACACACTATTGTAGTACTAGAATATTCTGCTTTTGACTCTACTTAGTTTTGATTCTACATATTATTTTTTTTGGGGGGAGGGAGGGTCACACCCGGCAATACACAGGGGTTCTGGCTCTGCACTCAGGAATTAACTCTGGCGGTGGTCAGGGGACAATGAGGGATGCTGGGAATTTAACCCGGGTCGGGTGCGTGCAAGGCAAACGCCTTACCTGCTGTGCTATTGCTCCAGCCTGATTATACATATTTTTAGATGGGTGGATGGTGGGATTTGGGCTACATTTGACCATGCTCAGGGACTATTCCTGTTTCTGTGAAGTGACCCTTGGTGGTCCTTGTAGGACAATATGTGGTGCAGGGGATTCAAACTAGGGATGCAATGCAAGCCCATTAACCTCTGTGCTCTCTCTCTCTGGACCCTAACCTATTTTTATGTTACTAGTAATTGTCTTTTGGATTTTATATGTGAATGTTTTTCTAAAAAAGCAATTTTGCTTAGTAATCTTCATTGGCTGTTTTGTTTCAACACTTTAACTATATGGTTCTATTCTCATCTGTAAGATTTTTAGTTTTCTAAAACCAAGAATTTGTTGTTAGGGGCTTCTGTGTATGAGACTTTCCATTGTTTTAAAAAAATATTTAATTTGGGGGATAGTTTTAAGTATGTTTTCTCCTCTTTCACTGCTTCTAGAATTCAATACAAATACTGTTTTATCTTGATGTTATCCCATAACTATTTGGGACATTTATATGATTGACATTTTAATTGGACTTACCTCTCAAATTTTTGCTGTTTTGGTATGTGCTTGTTTTTGTTAGTCTGTCTAAAACTACTTCAATTCTTGTATCTAGTGATTGTGGGAGGGAGAGTCATAACTTTACTACTGGAAAGAACATATCAAACTGATCTTAGATAAGAATTTTTTTTTTTTATCATCTTAGTGTCCAATATTGTTCCAGCTTTGAGCTCATTCATCTACATATAGTGCAGGTATCTCTGATGCATCCACTTCCTTGTTTTGGGGGAAAGAGGGCCACCCTTTCTTTCCCCCTAAGGTTGTTTCCCTGAGGACTGCTGCAGTCTTAGTGATTGGTAAAGTGTTAGTAAAGCACAGATGTCTTTTGGACTTAATTTACAAAAGTATAAAAGTTACTGATTTAGGCATCAGTTTGCCACACCCACCACCAGAGTGTCACTACCATTGCCCTTCAATCCCATCTCATCAGTTCTCCAGCTTGGCAGACGCAGCTGGCACTGTTGCGGGCTTTTTCTCTGACCCTCATAGCTGCTCTATGCTAAACCTGGGAAATATCCCAGAAATTGTCACTGGCTGCTTCGGGTGCTTCAACTGCTTCGGCTGCTGCTGCTGCTGCTGCTGCTGCTTCCTCCTCTTCTTCTTCCTCCTCCTCCTTTTCCTCCTCTTCCTTCTCTTCCTCTTCCTCCTTCTCTTTCTCTTCATCCTCCTTTCTTCTCCTCCTCCTCTTCCTCTTCTTCCTCCTTTACAGATTATTTATGCTTGCATTTGGGTTGTTACTGCTCTGATTTCTTTTCTTTTTTGTCTTTTATCTTATATGGATCTAATTTCTCATCCTTAAGATTATTTTCTTTTTTATTGATGTTTTGGTTTATTCTTTTCTATGTTCAATAAAACTATATTTTTAAGCCATATATTTTTCATTCCTTTAATATTTAATATTACAGGATTGGAGGCAATTATGCCTAGTGTGCTTCCATTTCTATTACAATCTTCTGTCAGTGGTTCTTAATCTATTGAGAATCATTAACTTTAATCATTTAGTGAATTGTATGTGTCCAAGCCTATTTACTCAGTACTGTAGCCTCTCTACCTCATGGATCTCAAGCAATGACCAATAGTATTTGAACATTTCTATTTTAGGTATGGATTTTGGGGGTGAGGAACTTTGTTTATAGTTAATGGAGAAACAAATCTTTCTTGAGAAATAATTTGTTATTCTGGTTTGAGGGAAATTGCTACTAAACTTACATTTTTATAGCCACAGAATTAAAGATTTATTTAAAGTATACTAGAAAGGTATAGCGTTTCCTTTTCGTAAACGAAGTTTTATAATTTTTTTTTCTCTTTTCCCTAGGTTTAATTATAGATCAACACATCATCTTGCATCTCATGGGTTCTATGAATTTTTAAATTGGTTTGATGAAAGAGCATGGTATCCACTAGGAAGAATAGTAGGTGGTACTGTAAGTATATTAGCAATTATTTATTAATAAAACATTTTGATATTGTTTGAGTAAATCATTGCTAAGGTGATTGAAAAGCTTTGCATAGTTTTGTGAGAGTGTTGTATAGTTTAATAAATTTTCTCATGGATTATCTGGTATATAATTTACTAAATCTCTGTCTTGATAGTCACCTTTCCCCACTACCCACTACTTCTAACAAGTGGTAGAGATTGAGTTGTGCAATCTCTTATCACAGTGTATTAGAGGCTCAAATTATTTGTGTGGGTTTTTTTTTTTTTGTCTATAACAATGTAATTGAAAAAAAAATAGGAAGAAATAGAAATTCAGGAGAATCAGAGAACTTTAATTTCAGGTTTTTAATCTGTCTTTGACTTCTCTGTGATGAATACCGATAAAAGCTTGTAGGGATTATATATCTAAAATAATGGTCTAAAGAAAATATTTTTAGGATTTGGGATATAAAGAACATGCTGAAGACAAAGGAGAGAGCTTGGGTCCTGGTAGGGATTGACAGAGCTGAGTGTAACCCTTAATCCCCTGAGCTCTGCTTGGGAAACATTCCTACCAAAGAAATTGAGTTAAATATAAAGTATTAATGTTTTATTAATTTCTCTATTTCTTTTCTCTCACTTTGAGTTTGTTTTTATACTTTCTAGTTTTCTGTCATACATTGTTCAGTAGTTTTCAATCTTTTGTTCTTAATCTTTTGCACTTGCTTACTTAAGAATTATTCCATAAGTTTCAATATATTTTTTTGATTTGACTAAAAACAAAAGTACTGAAATTATATATTCAATATTGAATTATATAGAGAGATTTCAGTATTTTTGTTTCCAACCAAATAAAAATGTATTTAATTTCTATTTTAATTACTCCTAAGTTGGTACGCTATTTAGAATTGCATTTAACTTTTAACCATAGAGGAATTCCTAGTTTCTAATGCTTCAAGGATATTGTGGTTAGAAACCAAATTCTGTGATTTTATTTTATTTTAGTTTTTTTGGTTTGGGGGCCACACCTGGTGGTGTTTAGGGGTTACTCCTGGGTCTGCACTAAGGAATCACTCCTTACAATGCATGGGGGCCATATAGGGTACTGGGGATCGAATAAGCTGGGGTCTGCCATATGTTAGGCTAACAGCACGGCCCACTGTACTATCTCTCTGGCCCCTAAATTCTGTGTTTTTAATAATTTGAAATGTATTAAGATTTGATTTGTCATCTTGGATATAATCAGATTTCATAAATGTATCTCTGGGTTTGGTAAGAATAGTTCTTCCTGATATTAAGACATTTTCTCATCTGGGGAATTTTTAAATCCTTGGAATAAATAGAAATAAAGATATAAGAATAGTTCTGGGACATGATAATTGATCTCCAGTGCAAATTAAAGCGGTATTGAGTGGTAGGTGGCCATTTATTGTCTATGCTTCTTGTCATGTCGATGCTTACTATATTTATGTTTGACTCTGATTTGCTGTTGGGTGTGTTAGGACCTCCTGTCTTGAACTCAAAGGCTTGCTTTCTGAAACTCCAAATGCCCTGTGATTTGGAACTATCCAGTTTTTTAATTTTCCCTTGCAGAACCCCTGAGAGGCTTTACACATTTGAGGACAGCTTTATTCTTAATTTTTATTTATATTTTAAAAACTTCCAAGAAGTGCTCAAGTTACCAGTGGGCCCTTTCTGGTGATTCTCAGCAACTGGGTTCATGATCCCAGGTCAGGTCAAAGGATGTGCTGCTGCTGCTGCTCTGACTTGGGGTCTGGGATTTTCCAGCCCACCTTGGTTTGTCTGGGGACACATCCTGTGGCATGGGACCCTGTGTTAGAAACCAGAGTTAGGTATATGTGCACCATAATCCCTATACTTTCTCTGGCCCAATTTTTATTTGAAATTTTTTTACTGTATGGCGGGATAGAGGGAGTGGGACACATCAGTTGGTGTTTAAGGTTTGCTCTGGCATTGCGGGGGCCAGGGGGCCCTGTGTGGTGCTAGGATTTGAACCTGGGACCATATTGATCTATTTTATCAACTGATCTTGGCTATTTTTTTGAAGATTAGGCTACTTTCCTAATCTGTTTTGCAGTACATTCTCCCAAGTTCTAGTAGTGTTTAGAGGATATATCTAGCACCATCCTGCTCCTCCCCACTAACTCCTTCCCCACTTCTGCTCTTTCTCTTGGAGGCTCCCCTGGCGTTAGTACCTGAATTTGGACTTACTCTTTTCTTTCAAGGTCTGGAAGTTTTTCTTCTGAACTTGACCATGCCTTTTTTTTTTTTTTTATTGTTGACTGAATTTTTGTTTTGTTCCTTTCATCCAGTACTTGTGTTTCAGTTTCATTTTATCAGCCAAATGATCCATATACATTGATTTACTTAACCTTTAGAGGTATTTTCCATTTAATTTGTTTTCTTTTAATATGTGTAGTAAAAATCATACACTATGACCTGATAATTGTATGGAATGGAAAAAAATTTTTGTATTTAAGAATACTGATGGCTACCCATACTTCTTTCTTTCCCATGCCCCTTTATTCTATTCCTCTTCCATGCATTCAGAAGGTATTGAACATCATTTTACGTGTGTGAGGTGCAGGAATTGAGTCCAGGTCTCTTGCAGGCAAGTCAGGTACTTAAAACTGAGCCCCACCCCCTGTTTTGAATATCCATTTTGTGCTTGTTGTTTTGGATGCTTGGGAAACTTTTTCTGCCTTTCTGAAGCTGTGTGTGTGTGTTGTGTGTGTGTTAATATGTAATAAATAAAATTAATATACAGTATATAAGCTTATATACTTATTTAATTTTATTTAAGTGCAGTGGGTAAAAGTTAAGGGAGAATAGGTTAAAGACTTGGGAGCTCACAATTTTTTAAATAGTATAGCTAGGAAAGGAAACTTGTTACATTCTTTGTTGTTTAATGATGGAGAAAGAAAAGAATCTTTCATATTCAAACATAAATACACATTTTATTACTGAATAGCTCAAAAATAATGGTCTATTTACTGTTCTTTGAATCCCCTTATTTGATTTTCCTTTTGGAGTGAGAATGAGGAATGCAACTGTTACTTTCTTTTCATCCTTAAATACTTAAGTGGTGCAAAAAAACATTTAACCTTTTAGGAATTTTAGCATACTTTGAACTAACCAATTCAGTAATCTTTTCCTAGATGTTTTTATCTTGTGTATTGATTTTGAGAGAAGGAAAGAGTACATATATATGTGTGTGTATATATATATCGTTGTACATAATTTTGACTTATATTTCTTTTATACACAAATACATAAAATCTGAAACATGTTAAAACCAGAGCATTAGTGGTAAGATCAACTTGGACTCTGTTTAGACCCTGTTTTGTAGTGAAAAAACAGTGGAATAAGGAAAGTTACCAACAATTTTTCATTGTCAAATATTTTCAGTTTAGTGACTCATTTTGTCTTATCTTTTATTTAATTAGCTATCCTTCTGTATGTGAACTACTTGTTTGTACTTCAAAAGAATAATATTGGGACCGGAAAGTTAGCACAGTGGGTCGGGTGCTTGCCTTGCATGCAGCTGACCCAGGTTCAATCCTAGTGTCTTATATGATCCCCTGAGCACTGCCAGGAGTGATTCCTGAATGCAGACCAGGAATAACCCCTGAGCATCGCCAGGTGTGGCCCCAAAACAAATAAAAAAATAACAAAATAATATTATGTTATTGTGTGAACAAGACGAAGTGTTCTGAGAACTTAGTCTCATAGTTACTGTAAACAGTGCCTAGTAATACAGAACCTAATTTAGTTTTCAATTCATTTTAAATATAAATTTTCTCTGTTTTCTCCACCTTAGGTTTACCCAGGTTTGATGATAACAGCTGGCCTTATCCATTGGATTTTAAATACACTGAATATAACAGTTCACATAAGAGATGTCTGTGTGTTCCTTGCACCTACTTTTAGCGGCCTTACATCTATATCTACTTTCCTGCTTACCAGAGAACTTTGGAATCAAGGAGCAGGACTTTTAGCTGCTTGTTTTATTGCTATTGTACCAGGTTACATTTCCCGGTCAGTAGCTGGATCTTTTGATAATGAAGGCATTGCTATTTTTGCACTTCAATTCACTTACTATTTGTGGGTAAGTAACATTGAATGTTTGTAACCAGTAATAACCAGGAATTTTCTTTGAAATGTTTGTAGGTTGTACATATTTGTCTTTTTCTGTTTTTTTCACATTAAACTGTGTTGCTGTTCATATTCTAAAAATGAGTAACATTTAGTAATATGCCTTGCTATTCTCAGAAAATACTGACGATGTTTCTGTTATGCCTGTTTTACAAATGATATCGTGTTTTTTAAAGGGTTATATCTGAACACTGAGCCAAGAATAAGCCCTGAACACCACTGGATGTGGTCCCCCAAAAAAATCTAGTTTTAAAAAAAAATAAACTATTGAGGCTGGAGAGATAGTTCATTGGGTAGGAAATTCCCTTGCATGTGTTCAACCCGGGTTCAGTCCCTGGCCCCCCATATGATCCCAGGAGTGATTCCTGAGTACACAGTTAGGTATATAAGCCCTGAGTACTTCCAGGTAGTATCCTCAGAACAAAACAATAACAACAAAAATCTGTTGATTTATTTTTTCTTTTTTTTTTTTGGCGGGGTGGGGGGAGAATATCACAACAAGTATTTAAGAAAAGTTAATAAGTGATTCTATGGCTTGGAATTTTGAATTGTTTTCAAATCAGCTTTATTTCACTGTTACCAAGTTATTTCTTATGAATATATTTGAATACAAGTGTTGTGTCATCCTTCCCCCCACCTCCTTTTTTTGACTTATTTTATTATCTACTTCATTTGCTTTGTACTAGATTTAAGTGTGAAAGTTTCCAGCTTCTCACCAGTAGGATGTTTGTTGTAGGTTTTTTATAAATACTGTTTGTCAACTTGCATAAATTTTCCTCTGCGGTAATTGAGAGGTTTTATCATCGTTGGGTTTAGGCTTTTTCTGAATGTTTTATCTGCATTCATGGATATAGTGACATTTGTTTAAAAATGTTTAATGTGACTAATTGCATAGATTTTTCCCCCTAATATTGAGCCAGCTGAATAGGTGATACAGCTCATTTGTTCACAGTGTATAATTCTTTGTATACATAGTTAATTGAAGGCGTTTGCATCAGAACTCAAGTACTAGTCTTTAGTTTTTTTTTTGTATTGTTTTTGGCATTAGTATAATGCTTGCTTTCCTGAGCTATATCCCCGGTTTCTTGAATTTTGGAAGACTCTTTCAATGGACTGGTTTATTTTGTCTATTTGGGATTTGGGAGCACAGGGTAGTTCATAGTATTGATTACCCTTTTAATGTCCCTGTGATCTACAGCATTATATCCCTATTAGTAAGAATGAAAAAAGCAAGAAAATTTTAAGGGGGAAAATCTGATTATGTAGGGCTATAAAAGTATAAAAGTGTTTTACCTAAAGGGAATATTGACCTTATATTTTAAAGTATTATAGATACTGCTTAGGTTTCTGCACTGATAAGTAAAAGACTATAATAAAAATCCAGGCCTGGAGAGATAGTACCACTTGCCTTGTACTTAGCTGATAAGGTTTCGATCCCTGGTACCCCATATGGTTCCCCAAGCCTGTCAGGAGTGATCCCTGAGTACAAGCCCTGAGCACAGCTGGATGTTTACCTCCCTCCCCCACCCCCACCCCCAATGAAAATCCCAACCACTGTGGTCTTAAACAGCAATAACAACAAACTAGTCAGGCATAGAACATTTAGAAATATAAATGAAATTTTAATTTGTTACTGAGAATGTATAAAATCTCTTAACCAGCGAGGAGTAAAGAAACCTTTCTTAATCTGGTAGAGGACAGCCATCTGGGGATTTCATTGTGAGTAAATGTAAGTCCTAGAGATCAATTTGAGGGAAAGTTGTCATTAGCAGTATAGTCTTTGATTCATGAACATGGTATCTCCATGTTTCCTTTGATTTTAATTTCTTAGTTCTGCTTCCTTTTTTTTTAGATTAGGTTAGTCTTTTAGAATCTCTTTTAATATAAGCACTTGAAGATGTAAATTTCTTTTTTAGCACTATTTTAGCTCTGTGCAGCACAAACTTTTAAAAAATTTGTATGCCATTCAGCCTTTTAAATGATAAAATCCAGTACCTAAAGTGTATTACTCACTTTTTAAACTGTCAGCATTCTCTGATACAGAACATTTTTATTACTCCAAAATGGGAAACCTGAACTTTTCATTATTCCCCATTCCTGGCCTGAATTTGTATTGGTCTTTTACTTATTATTAGTGCAGACACTTAAGCAGTATCTATAATATTTTCTAATATAAAATCAATATTCTCTTTGGATAAAACAAAAACTTATACTTTTATAGGCCTGGTATTCAGATTTTTCCCTTTAAAACCAGTTACTCCCTGTTCCCACCACTGCATTTGCCACTGGCAGCTAATGATATTTTCCACCTCTATGGATTTGCCTATTCTTGAATCTTACATAAATGGGGTCATAGAATATGTAACTTTTTATCTCTGAATTTTTTTATCCTAGGGTTCAGGGTTCAAGTTTTAGACTGTACCAGTACTTTATTTAAAAATATATATTTTTATAACTGAATTATAATTTCATTGCATAGATTACATTGTGTTCATTTTTTTAAGTTGCTGGACATTTGAGTTGGTTCACTTTTTGTATTAGGAAAGTTTTACAAACGAAACCAAGGTCACCGAAATATCTTTGTTTTCTGTAAGTTTTTTAGTTTTGTATTTTGTATATAACACGTAGTGATTTTGAGTTCATCTTCGTGAAAGATTGAAGTCTGTGTCAGATTCATATCTTTGCATGTGAGTGACCAATTGTATAGCAGAATCTTTTTGTTAAAAAAAAAAAACTTAACCTTTTCAAGTAGGAGAGGAACATGTTTAGGACTGGAATATGTGCTTTTATGTGGAACTGCCTGTGTCAGATCCTCCATCCCCCAAGCACTGTGCTGGGAGTAGTTCTTGAACATTGCTGGCTGTGTGCCCCCCGCACACTCCCCAGGAGTGGCATATTGCTTTTGTAGCATTTGTCCTTTCATTTTGCTTCTTTGTCAAAACTCAGTTGTTGTATTTGTGTGACCTATTTTTGCACTTTTTTAAAAGTCTGTTCATTTTGTTCTGAATTCTTTTCTTTTATCAGTACTAACACTGTCTTGATTACTGTACCTTTACAATAAATCTTGAACTTGGTTAGGAGTCCTCTGATGTTGTTCTTCAGTATTATATTGGTTATTTGGGGTCTTTTGCTTTTTATATAACTTTGGGAGTGGGGGTCAAGGCACAGTGTGTGTATTATCTGGCTCTGTGCTCTGCATTGTCTCCTGGTAGTGCCCAGGGGAGTAACGACCCTCTGTGTTCCTGGGTTCGAACCCTGATCAGGAATATCCAACTCAAACTCCTTACCCACCAAGATCTCTCTCAGGCCCTCCATGTAATTTTTAAATCATTCAATAACTGGAATATTTATTGCAGTTGTGTTAGGTCTCTGTATTATGTACCAGGTAGTACTGTTTGTCATCTTAGATTCTGATAAATGCTGTAATATTGGACCTTGTTAAATTTTCTGTCTTGCAAACTTGGCATAATTATCTATTCTGGTCAATTTGTTTTAATCTTTGGGAACTTTTACAAAGGCTATCATATCATCTGCAAATAAAAAAGAAGCTTATTTTCTCTCAATCTGATTTTCTTGTATTATTTATTGTATTTAGCACAGAATAGGGACAAATGAAGATGTTACTGGCTCCCGCTCGAGCAAATCAGTGAGCAATGGGATGACAGTGATACCGTGATTTATTGTATTGGCTAACACTTCCCAAAATGATTATGAACAGGACCAAGAAAGGGACATTCTTGACTTTACTATTGCATGTTTTTTGTTTGTTTGAAGTTGAAATTGCCCTCTGTTGCTAGGTCACTTGGAAGGATTTTATTGTGAATTGGTGCTGGATTTTTGTTTTATTTTTGTTGGGGCTACACCTTCATTGCTCAGGGCTTACTCTTGACTCTGCTCAGAGATCACTTTTGGGGGTTTGAGAAACCACATATAGTGCCAGTGATTGAACCTGGGTTGACTGCATGCAAGACAAGTGTACTACCAACTGTACTATTGCTACGGCCCTGGTGCTAGATTTTGTTACTTTTTTTTTCTGCATCTCTTAATATAATTATTCTGTCTTTTCAACTTTAACCTTTTGATGTGGTTTGATTTTAAAATACTGAACTAGCTTTAAGAATATGAAATTTTCCCTTTCTAATTGGACTGGAGCCATAGCACAGCGGGTAGGGCATTTGTCTTGCATATGGCCGACCCAGGTTCGATTCCTCCGTCCCTCTCGGAGAGCCTGGCCGGCTACCAAGAGTATCCCGCCCCCACAGCAGAGCCTGGCAAGCTACCCATGGTGTATTTGATATGCCTAAAAACAGTAACAAGTTTCACAATGGAGACATTCCTGGTGCCCGCTTGAGCAAATCGATGAACAACAGGATGACAGTGCTACAGTGCTAATTATTGGATTAATCATCTTAGTGTGTGTGTGTGTTGCTTTTTGTTAGGTTGTTTGGGGGGCAACAACTGGTTCTTCTTAGAGCTTGTTTACTCCTAATACTATGCTTAGGGTCATGCCTGATAAGACTTTGGGGGATCATACGGAAGGGCCAGGGATTGAATCTGATTGGCTATATGCAAGGCAAGCACTTTACCTGTTGTACTATCTCTCCATCCCCTCTTATTCATTGTTAAGTTGAATTTACACAATTCGGTTGAGGATTTTTGCAACTAAACTCATGAAAGTTAACTAGTTTATAGTTTTCTTTTCTTGTACTATCTCTGTCTGAACTTGACTTTAGGAGTATGTAATCTTGTAAAAATGAGTTAGGACTTGTTGCCTCTACTTTCTTATGGAAGAAATTTTAGAAAAATGTTATCTGGTTTTTAAATGTTTCTTAGAATTTTCCAATGAAGCATCGTTTTGTTTCTCCATTCTCTTAGTTGCACTATTGTTTGCTCTATTGATCTCCCTTATAGCCACCTGGGCCCCTTTTCTTGAGATTCCTTTCTGTTTCTGTCCTTTTTCTATCTTCTAGTCTCCCACTTAGAACTTTCTGAACATTGATTTGTGTACAGTTCTCTGGAACTTGCTCCCTTTTTTTGTTTCTGTCTGTCTGATTTTTGAGCTTCATGTTATTCAATTCACTTCTAATCACTGTGGACATTGGGTATTATAAGAACAATCTTTATTTAGCCATGGAAACTTTTCCCACTTAAAACTTCCTTGTTTTGTTATAAACTTAATCGTGAACAATTGTTTTGAGGTGTGAGGGTTCACTTGTGTGGTCTTATTTCAGTGAATATATTTAAATTATTTTGAGATTTACAGCAGATTATGTTGTAAGTAAAAAGCAATAACCTGATGTCTGTAGTTAGGCCACAAATGTATTAAACATGTAGATAAGTCTGTTTTATCACTTGCTACTATAAAATATACAGATATTTTATAAAATATATTTATCAAAAGTTATACATATTCGTAGGTGCACATAGCATTTGACGTCAAGAGAAATATAAACATGCAATATTAGGAGTTATTCCTGGCTCTGTGCTCAGGAGTGACAGCAGTCAGGGGGACCATGTGGAATGCTGGGGATCAAACGGCCCGCAGAAACAGCCGAATGCAGAGCAAGTGCCTTACCTCCTGTACTATCTATGGCTCACCCTTAAGGTTACCTTAATATTTTTTCTCTAGCTTACTTTACAGTATAAGTACAGTATATAACACATACACAAAACGTGATACTGAACTGTTGTATGTCAATGGCAGTTAAATTTTAGGGTTGTCAAAACTTATATGTCAGTTCTTGACTTTTTTAGTGTCCCTCTTTTCCTTGATATTCCCTACCCACTATGTTCAGGATTCAACTGAATCCCTATTCATATTTTCACATAGGGCCCACCTACTTTGTTATTTTGCCCTGCCAAAGATAAACGTTGATTCTTTTTATAAAATCAAGATGATTTTTGTTTGAGAGGAATAGTTTTTGGTTTCTTTTATTTCCTGGTGCACGTATTTCTTTCTGGTCAGTTTTACAGTGTTAAATTCAAGATTAGACTTTGACTAGTTTCATAGAAGTGAACTGAGAACATTTTGGGGCTTTCTTCGTTGTTGTTTTACTTGGGCCACACGTGATAGTGCTCAGGGCTTACTCCTGGCTCTGTGCTCAGGGATCACTCCTTGCACTGCTCAGGTGATCATTTGTGGTGCTTGGGATTAAAACTCAGGTTGACCGTGTGCAAGACAAGCACCCTACCTGCTGTAATATCTCTCTGGCACTGATAATATTTTTAAGTGTTAGGAACTAGGAATGTTTTATCTTTTTTCTCTCCTTCCATTGTTTCTGTTATAATTCTCTAAGGATCAGATGTTACCTGTAGTTTAATATGCTATTAGAGGTTTATTAAGAATAAAGAATTCCTTGGGGCTGGAGCGATAGCACAGCGGGTAGGGCTTTTGCCCTGCACGTGGCCGACACAGGTTCGATTCCCAGCATCCCATATGGTCCCCTGAGCACCACCAGGAGTAATTCCTGAGTGCAGAGCCAGGAGTAACCCCTGTGCATCACCAGGTGTGACCCAAAAAGAAAAAAAAAAAAGAGTAAAGAATACCTTTTAATGAGCTCTACAGAATGCTTACTAAATTTGGACTATCGAACATAGATATGACTTTTTAATATAGAATTGTTTATAATATGACTTAGATCTGACATTGTGACACTCAATTGATTAATCTTAAAGGCTTTCTTAATCTCGACATTATTTTTTTGATCTTCTTGACTATAAAGCTTTGTCCACTTTTGAACCTTTATTGCTAGTTTGTCTTTCCAGTTTGCAGTAATTGAATTTTTTTGTGGGGGGGGGTCACACCAGGCAATGCACAGAGGTTACTCCTGGCTCTGCACTCAGAAACCACTCCTGGAGGTGCTCAGGGGACCATATGGGATGCTGGGAATCGAACTTGGGTCTGCCATGTGCAAGGCAAACGTCCTACCCGCTGTGCTATTGCTCCAGCCCCAGTCATTGAAAATTTTACTGATACATATTCCCTTTAAAAGTCACTACAAGTTTACAGTTTTTTTTTAAGCTCTTGCATATCTGAAATTTCTGAATGATGGTCTTCAAAAATAGATGTTCATGATTAGAATTATAGTGAAATACAGATGACCACATATTCAAATAAGAGTTACTGATTAAGATGTTAAGTGTGAGCAAGACAATCATAAAAATGTAATTTACTGAATATAGGTATCTTAATCAATGTGTTGTTATTAACTCTTTTAAGATAATTAAATGTCACAAAAATATAATGTCTTTAAAAGGTATTGAAAATTTTAAGCTGTTCCTAAAATGTGTTTTCCTGTTTTGTTAATTTATATATCAAGTGAATCTCTAAATATCTTGACTTTTTGTACTGCACTAAACTTTTAGCTTTTTTACTCCAGCAAGAACATTTCTAAATTTTGTTTCCCCTTTAGGTAAAATCTGTGAAAACTGGCTCAGTTTTTTGGACAATGTGCTGCTGCTTATCCTATTTCTATATGGTAAGTTTTCATATTTAAAATAATATGAACATTTGTTTTGCAGTTGGACCAGTACCTGCTTTTTGTAATTTTCCTTTTGTCTGGGTCTGGTTTTCTTCTTTCCTTGTTTGGGATCCTGATTTTCCTTAATGTATAGTATTCTTTTTCATTACTAGCCTACTCTCTATACTCCTGTTCCCAGGGCCTGTATGGGCTCTGACTTTGCTGGAGAGAGCTAGTACTTAACCCTTCAAATATAATATTTGCAACAAATAAATAATTCAAATGTACAGCTTTACCTAAATTAATAGTCACAACTTCTAGGCTAGGTTAGCCTCTAATTTTTTTTTTTAATTTATTGAATCACTGTGAGATAGTTATAAGCTTTCATGTTTGGGTTACAATCACACAATGATCAAACACCCATCCCTCCACCAGTGCACATTCCCTAACACCAATATCCCCAGTATAACCACCCTTTCCCACCCTCCCCCTGCCTCCACGGCAGACAATATTCCCCATACTCTTTCTCTGCTTTGGGGCATTATGGCTTGCAACACAGACACTGAGAGTTAACCTCTAAATTACCTACCTAATTTTGTAAATTATTTAAGATTGCATTTGAGATTATACCTCTGTGTTTTCCTACTTTTCTTTTCTACACCATATGCAATACTGAAGATTAATAATAATCTAGGTAACTTTAGTTTGTTTTAGGCACATGCAATTTGTGTATTCCGATTTCTGCTACTTTTAGAGTGAGTAAAGTTTGGTGCGCAACAGTATCAAACTCTTATTATATTCCATTTTCGAGTTTCATGAATAGCAGAATCCAGCACCACATCCTCCTCTAGGGTGTTCAGTTCCCTCCACCATTATTCCAGTGCCCCACCATCTTCTTTAAAATACTTTTTTCATTTTTTTAAACACTGTCATTTATAGAGATGGTGGATTTATTACAGGCATTCAGTATTCCAACACCAATCCCACCAACAGTGTGACCTTCCCTTCATCCATTTTTTCAGTCACCTCTCACACCTGCCCCTTAGCAGGCCCAAATAATTTTAGATTGTTACAACTAAATGGCTAGTATAATTATCAACAACAACAACAACAAAAAAACCTTCAGTAAAATGAAATTTGTGAAAATTGTTATATCTAACCATGGGGGTCATTAAGTCCTTATCTGAGGGTTTACTAAGTTGCTGTTGCTAGTTGACCTTTCTGTTTTAATGTTTTTGTTTGGTAAGCTTAGTTAGCTTTTACATTACCATTGGTGTGCTTCTATTGGAATGTCAGTATTGTCGAGTTTGGAGATATCCTATGGCCGCATAATCCAGAATATTTAACTGGGCTGTGAGTTTACATGGTGGTGGTTGTAAGATGTGGGGGATGCTTCCCACCACCACTCCAAGACCCCAGAGTTCTCAGCTCTCAGCCAAAAGACCTGTGTACCTGAAATTTTCAGTTTGGTGTCTCTGCAAGGCTCTGTCTTAAGTTAGTGGACTCTGGCCTTAGGCAGCTGATGGGGTACAAGTGAGGCTGCCAAGGATTCTGCGTGGTGGGACTCAGCTTACCCCTCTCCCAAGGGTGCCCCAGCCCCATACACATCTTAGAACTAGATAAGAGCCTCTGGTATTGCTATGAAATGTACTTGAAGAAAATAGTACCATTGGTTCAGGATAACTATTTTCTTTAGTTTTATTAATTTAGGCACAAGCATGCTCTGTTTTATAGACTTGTTCTAATTTGTGATATAGACTAAGTATTAACATGAGAAACATGAGACCTAATAGATAATTCTGAAGTAGAAAATAAATGATACCCAAAGTAGCACATTTTATTTTGAGGGTCTTAAAAGTATATTCAGGTCATCTTGTAGGTAATCTAGTATTCCTTTAATTGAGTGGTAGACTGGTTGTTTTTGTTTGTTTTTATTCTCAGTGCTGTCCCCACCCCCAGGCCCCAATGGTGCTCTGAGCTCAAGGATCACTCCTGGCAGGTCTCATGGGACTATATTGGGTGCTGTGGATTTAATCTAAGTTGGCTGCATGCAAGGCTAGCACCCTGTTATATTGCTCTGGCTTTCTCAATGATGTCTCTTAGAAAAAAAAGTATGTAATCAAAATGGGAGAAGTAAAAGTCGCATAAAAAAAAATAAATGTCTTGAAACAGTCTTTATAGCAGTCTTATTACTATTCACAAATACTTAGTGTTCTCAGCTTCTTTTAAATTTAGTTAAGTGATTGTTTCTTCAGTGATTATTAAAATATAATTAGATTTTTAGATTGTTATTTTAATTATCAGTAAAAATAGGGAGAAGCATTATTTGCTGTGTAGTCTGTTTTTAGGCATTTGTTGAAAATCCTAGTGTTTTTCATTTGCTAATTATGTTAAGCTTATTACAACAAACTTTATTTTATAAAACAAGATTAAATTATTTACCTTAGTATTTCTTTACTTTTAGGTTTCTGCTTGGGGTGGCTATGTTTTTATTATCAACCTTATTCCACTTCATGTGTTTGTATTGTTATTGATGCAGAGGTACAGCAAAAGAGTCTACATAGGTAAGTGATTTGCCGTCTAATACCTTAGAGGTATCTCTTGTATGCTCTTTATTGAACAAGCATTTTATATTTGGCCAGTATTACTTACGAGAAGATAAAAGTAAGGATGATTTTTTTGCTTTTTGTGTTAATCAGGGTCAGGCATTTTTAATGTTTGTTACCAATTTTCCTTGGTGAAAATTAGTATAGAATTTAATATCTATTGGTCTTTTTTAAGTTTGGAGGAATGGACTTTGTTATGAAAATCATTTATCCTGGATCAGAACTATAGTACTACAGTATGGGTATTTTCTTTGCTCACTGCTGACTCGAATTCTATCCCTAGTACCCCAGAAAGTCCCCCATCCCTACCAGGAGTGATCCTGAAGCTCAACCAGGAGTGAGCTCTAAGCACTGCTTGGTGGTATGGTCCAAAAAACAAAGTTGAAAAAGAAAATCCTCTGCATGTACTAATATTCTGGTTACTTGCTGTAAGAGAATAGGCATCTGTAAATAATAGGACTATTTTAAGACCTATCTCATACTAGCTAAAGTAACTTGTTTCTTATAGTTCTGGAAACTTAGCAAGTCCAAAATCAAGGAACGAGTGTAGTTACTTGGAGGGCTGTCTTCCTGGGTTATAGCTGGAACATCTTCAGGTTGTTTTTCAAATTGTGAAATGGCTGAGTTGGCTCTTTGGGGCCTCTTTTTAGAGTATGGATTTTTGAGTCCCAACACCTAGTACTGCCAAGGCCCCTTTTTAATACTGTCACCTTGGACATAAGATTTTCTGCATATGAATTCAGATCACAAATATTTAAACCACAGTTTTTTCTCTAAGGTTTTAGAATACTTCTTTTGAGTAAGATGCTTACTTAGTTTATTGTATCATATCTTTGAGCTCATTTTTTATTGATTATTATTTTTCATTGATAGAGAACATTATAGATGGAATTAATCAGTTGTGATCTGAAATCTGGTGTCTTAGGAAAATAATACAGTTTCATCATAATAGTGCTGTTGGGAAAAGAAAAATAAATGTAAAAGTTTAATTATGTAAAACACATAATGGTTCAGTGTCTTATCAAAAACTTAGTTACCCTATGAGTTAGCAGTAAATGGCACTGCTAGGTATATATCAAGAAAATTGATAATATCTGTTCACTGAAAACTTGTATACTAATGTTTATAAGAGCACTTATTATTTATGGTGCCAGGAAATGAAGAAACTGAACTAGCTGTCCACAGAATGGTTAAAGGTTGTCATGTATATATACAATGTAATGTCATTCAGTCTTAAAAAGAAATTACTTACTGCAAGGTGTGAACCATTGTGAGTTCACAAAATAATGTACAGGATTGCAAAAATAACACATGCAATCCTCTTCCCCAGGCCTTCCCAGCAGAAAGACAGGGACACAGGGGACCGCAGCTGGATGGTAAAAATGGCCCATTTAATGCAGAGCTGCTAGCGTACTTATAGAACATCTGAAGGGGTCAGAGGTGTAGGACTGCATGTCCGTGTGGTTTACAGAGGTAAAACATTCCAGCAGAGGCAATTCTCGGGGGGCGGGGGGAAGATTAATTCAAGGAGACTCTCTGTATCCCAGGGATATCTATATTGCTTTTCTCTTTCCCTCTAGTCATATATATGTATTGATATAATTAGAGATATATAGATCTATCTATCTATCTATCTATCTATCTATCTATCTATCTATCTATCTATCTATATATGTATGGAGTATGGTGCCGACACCAGGTCAACCTGTACCTGTGGGGCAAGTACATCAGCAGCTTGAATGGTGCCTTCAGACTTTTAGATACCCCAAAATTGCTGCTGTGCCTTTGGTGAGACCCCAACAACTTGGGGCCAAGTTTACCAAGAAATTAAACAGCCAAAAGTTAGGTATGTGGGAGACAGACCCACAAGCCACCTCCAGCTCAGCTGTATAAGCTCAAAGCCTCCGCCCCACTCAGAGAGCCTGGCAACTACCGCGGATATCCCATTCGTACGGCAGAGCCTGGCAAGCTGCCCGTAATGTATTCAGTATGCCAAAAACAGGAGCCAAATGTGCTCTTCATGTTCCTGGAGCAAGCAGACGCCGTCGGGCTACACAGGGACGAATGGAGACATCACTGGCACTCGCTCACGCAATATGAGCAGCTGGATTACAGTAATACAGTGGTTCCATGATTATATCAAACAATTAGTCGGACAACTAATTCTACTTCTTACTAATACTTGTAGTTGTTTGGATAAACACAGTGAGAGATAAAGGTCCCAGAACTTAGTTCTCTGGGCTCTGAGAGCAAGCAAGACTTTTACTGTAAATCCCAGACTAAGTCCTCAGGTCAGTTCAGCTTGTCCTTCCCCGGCGGTGGGGGGTCCTGTTTTTTAAGTCACAGCAGCTTGCATCAAGACCATGCATTTATGCTTTCTAGACTGTCCCATTTCAGTGGCGGGGTAGCTTTGCTACTTGCCCCAGGTCCATCCCAGTCCCATGGCAGAACCTCCATTTTGGGGTGTTAGGAACTACATCTGAAGCCTGAGTCAAGTAATTATAACAGATGCCCAGGAGAAGATGTATTTCAGATTCAGTCAACTCCCGAATACTAGGAGCACAACATTAAGGTATTTCTGTGTTTAAGCAAAGAACATTGCTCTATAGTAAAATATGAAAAGGCTATAGGAGAAATTGAAAAGCAAGTTATTCACTACAAATACAAAATCCAGAATTACCATAAAGTTTTGGCTTATAAATAACCAAGATTGACTTGGGGATCTATGACAAGGTGTAAGACACAAAGGAAAGGTTAGGGATGCTCGCAAGAGCACTATAAGCTTCACTGGGAGTAGGAAAGGGGGCAATTCACTGAGGAAGCCTAAAATACTTAGGGTTAATATCCATCAAACCCAGAAGACTTTTAGCTAAGTAAAGATGACAGATCTAACTTAGTAGATCATGTATTTTGGGTGTTTTGTGGGTATTTGAAACGTTCAGAATATGCATATAGATAGAGACAAAGTATATTATGGTTGCTCTGGGTTTGTAGATAAGGAATTCAATGGCTGCTTGTGGGTATGGAATTCTGTAAATCAGAAAATAATTCTCAAATTTAATGGCGGTAATAGTTACATTTCTCTGAATATAATAAAGACAATTCAGTGGCAGTTTTAAATGGGTAAATTTTGTAGACTGTTGGTTTATCATTTAAAAATAGCCGATGTTTACCATATAATAAACTAGAAGTCAATATAATTGAATTTTATATAGCTATATAATTATGATCGCAGAGCCTGGCAAGCTACCCGTGGCATATTCGATATGCCAAAAACAGTAACAAGTCTCAACGATGGAGAAGTTACTGGTGCCCACTCAAGCAAATCGATGAGCAATGGGATGACAGCGATATATCTGTCAAGTGTTTTAATCAGTTCTGATTGTTTTTTACAACATTTGGAGCTTATAAAGTAATGTTACAGTTTTTTCTCATGCATACCTATCCATCATCATCATCATCCAGTTGATTATTGAATTTCTCGAGCAGTCTCAGTAATGTCTCCATTCGTCCTAGCCCTGAGATTTTAGAAGTCTCTTCTTACTTGTCCTTTCCAATGGTGCCACATTGGAGGCTCTTTCAGGGTCAGGGGAATGAGACCCTTCATTGTTACTGGTTTTGGCATATGAATACACCATGGGGAGTTTGCTAGGCTCTCCCATGTGGGCAGGAAACTCTTGGTAGCTTGCCAGGTTCTCCCAAAGGGAGAACTAAGCTATAAGATGTCGGAGCTTGGTTTTGTAGACTCTGGATGTTGGCCGTTGGTGGGATTACATGGTGCTGGGAGCAGTCTCTGGGTGTGACCACCTGGCTACTGGAAAATGGGGAATCTGGGTAGAAGAGGCCAAGTCCCGATCCGAACAGGCTTGAGGTCTCAGCCCCAGGTCCCACACACCTGGGTTCCTCTGCCAGTTCCTTCGTGTGTGAGGCTCGTCCGAACTTGTGGAGAGAGGCTTTGAGCATGGCTGTGGCTAGGTTCCAGAGGTCTTTGGCCGCGAGAGCTCTGCTCAGGGCGGGGAGGGAAACTGAAGCCCACCCCCTCTGAGGAGCCCCGGGGAAGACAGCCAGGCACAGGGGCAAGAGACTCTCTGCATACCTATTAGATTAATATATTTTTCTTTCCTGGTCAGAAAGAATTTTTTGCCTTGGTGCAAAGTAATTAAGGAATTGTATAGTATCATTCATTATAAGTAAGGTTTCAGCATTCTTAGAAGCCCTTAATTATACTTATTAAATATGGGGCAAAATCAATTAGAATTTAAATATTTCCTCATTTATCATTATTATTTAGAAAGAATGGAGGATGATAAGTGACTATTTTGTTAACCTTCTCCATTAAATATTATCCAAGGGATATAACAGCTCATAAATCCTCAGACAATTCAATGTTGAGTCAGAGATATTGGGAATATAATATTTACATAACTTTTTCCAACTTTAAAAAGCTGATTTTCAGATAAAATGGGTTATTTTTTAGGCAGAAGATGCTTAATAGTTATTTTTAGTACAACAAAAAGTTTAATTCAGAATTTACTGGCATGAGAATCTAACCTTTCAGTGGTTTTTAAAAAACTCTTTTTAAGTAACATTAGTTTATAACACAGGTTTCAGTTATACAATATTATAAATCAACATCTATGCAAACTACTTAATGTTTGACCCAAAGTGGGTTTTGTTTTAGGGGCTGGAGCAATAGTATAGTGGGTAGGGCGTTTGCCTTGCATGAGGCCAACCCGGGTTCGATTCCCAGCATCCCATATGTTCCCCTGGGTACCACCAGGAGTAATTCCTGAGTGCAGAACCAGGAGTAACCCCTATGCATTGCCGGGTGTGATCCAAAAAGCAAAAAAAACAAAAACAAAATGGGTTTTGTTTTATAGAAAATTCATTTTTGGGACTGGAGCAATAGTACAGTTAGTAGGGTGCTTGCCTTGCACGTGGAAACCTGTGTTCAATCCCTGGCAACTCATATAGTCCCCTGCATAAGCTAGAAGTAAGCCCTGAAAACTGTTGCTGTGACCAAGCAAATAAAAAAGACTTATTTGTAAACTTGTCAGTGGCATTAGTTTATTTTTTCTCTATATCATGGTGATCCTACCCCATATATAACCTTTTAGGATAATTAGGGCTCTATTTAGAAGAGTACTATTCTTCCCAAATTTTATTAAAAAGTAGGAGGGGTAAATTCAATCAAGCAAAAGAATAGATCTCTGTGTGTTTGTATGTGCGTATTTGTACTGGCAACTTTTTCCGGGGTCTGATACATTGGAAGTATGATCAGCAATAATGAATGCTGGCAACTGTGCTTCCACAGGATGGCAGTGTGGTAACATTTTCATGATGTAATAAATGATTTATGACATTGTTGGTTTTGTACATTTTCTTGGTACTCCTTTTATGGAAGGTTTAATCTTCTGGTTGAAAGAGTAAGAACATGAATGGATAGAAAGTTGTAATAGATTTGATTAAATGGTAGTTTGGTCAAGATTCCTAGAGCATTTGTAGGAACAGCTGGAGGGGGTATTACTGTTGGTTTGTTTTATTGAAATCTTCTGGAAGCAGGATAGAACAGATTTTATTAGCTGCCTCTTACGTGTTCTTGTCAAGAAAAGAAGTTATCTTCCTTTGGAGTTTTTAATGGAATCAGGACTTTTTTTCATTAATATCATATATGTGCTTTACTATAGTTTTGTGTGGGTATCTTTGATTTTTGTTTTTAAAATATTTTTATTGATAGTTGTCTTATGCGTACATTATTCCAACACCAATCCCACTGCCAGTGGGATATATTCCCTCCACCAGTGCATCTTTGATTTTTCTCATATAATAAGATTGATCTTATAGAATTTTGCACTTTCAGAATGTCATGACCATAGTGAAATGAAAATTTGAACCAATTAGAGGCAGGTTTTGTTTTGTTTTTTAATTTATTTATTGAATCACCGTGAGAACAGTTACAAAACTTTCGGGTTTAAGTCTTGGTCATACAGTGGTGAAACACCCATCCCTTTACCAGTGCACATTTTCCACCACCAAAAACCCCAGTATACCCCCTATTCCAAACCCTCCTCCTACCTATGTGACAGATGACTTCCATATTACTTTGTCTCTACTTTGATTCCATTCAGTATTTCGACACCAGACCTACCATTATTGTTTGGGATTTTCCCCCAACACTCAGACCTGCCAAAAAGGCAACATTAGATCATTTGTTTTCTATTGCTGATTATGAATAGCATATGATGTTATATGGCCGTGGATTTTGGAATTCTGAACTTTTAATAATTAAATCTGGAGGAATTTCTGCCAGAAGTCACTGGGTTCCAAGATTTATTTGTGTGTCTCTGGGATCATGACCGTTGGGCAGCTTAATCAGTAGCCGGAGGGGCCATTTGTGGGCGTCTACTGGGGTCTTATTGGGGCTGGGAAGGACAAGGGCCAGCTCCATCCCCATCCCATCAGAGATGAGGCCCCACATGTCTCATCACTGCTGGTCCAAACCTGACTGTCAAATGGCCCCTGGAAGATGGCAGCCACTGCTGCCAGGGGGAATAGGCAGAAGGACAACACTTTTCCCACCTGGGGTGGCCCGGTGCCGGTAACCTAATGCAGAGTCTGGACACATTTCTTAGATGCAGTTTTTATACGCACTATTAGATGCCATAATACAGTGCCTGGGGAAAAGCATGAGTTTTCATTTTTGCAGTGTAGAGTGTGTTTTTCTTTCTTTCTTTGGGTTACTGTCTGGAGATACTGAGAGCTATTCTGGCTCTGTGCTCGTGGATTGCTCCCGGTAGTGCTCAGGGGACAATGAAGTGGCAGGTAGTCTAGCCGCCTGCATATAGAGAATATGCTCAGCCCTCTGAGCTGTCTCGATGTGGCCCAACTGTGTGTCTTTAAGAATTGAGTTACTTCCTTTTATTCACATGTCTTACTCTCTTTACTCTGTGTTTGAAAACATGAGTTTTAATTTGAAAGGGCTTAGATCATAATCCCAAATTATATAACTCCCCCCATCTTTTAAAAACTTCTTAAAGCACAGTGATTTACAAAGTTGTTCTAATATAATTGTTTGGGGCACTCAATGTTCTAACACCAATCTCACCACCAGTGTGACCTTCCCACCAATATTGTCCCCAGTTTCCCTCCCCCCCAGCCTGCCCTCTTGACAGGCTCAAAATAATTTATTTTCTATTGCTTGGTACAATGAAATAGTAAGTGAAGTTATAAAAAAAAATTCAAATAAAGGAAAATTATTATACTTCATAGTGGTGTTGTGAAAATCATTGAGGATTTACTGAGCTGTTTGTTGCTATTTGAGCTTTCTGTGTTGCTGTTTTTGCTTATTTAGCTTACTTCTGTGCCACTTTCCCATATAATTTGCTCCTACTGTGCTGTCAGTACTGTGGAATTTGAAGTGTCTGTGGCCATGCACCCCAGGAGCTCTAGGGTCTATGTATGTGGGATTTTCATCAGCTTGGCATCTCTTCAGAGATTAGTTGTGAAGCAGTGAAGTTGGTCATTTGTACGGCGGCGGCTGTGTTGACTTTGGTAAGGTGGGAACTTGACCTGCCCCCCTCCAGTGGAGCTCCAGAGTTTGCAGCCCAAAAACCCATGTGCCTGTGAGTTTCAGCGGTTAGACTTGCATCTCTTCTGAGATTAGTCATGAAGCTGTGGAGCTGGGCCATTTCCGTGGTGGTGACTGTAGGATGGGCGTGTACCAAGTGATAACAATCTTGTGCATCGAATACTTCATCTGAAATACCCAAAAGGACAATCCTCAAAGATCAAAATCCTGAAAACTTAGTTTTGATGGGGGGAAAGAGATAATAGAAAGCATATTTAAGGCCTTTGTATTTGAAAGGGAGCTCGAGAAGCAAAATGATATTTCATAGACCACTTTAAAAAATAAAACACATGGCAGTAGTAATTTAATCTTTCATAAATGCAGGAGTACTAAAAGGCACCTTTTGATGCCTTATGAGGTTTCAGCATTTTCATACAAAGTTAATATTGTGCAAATAACATTTGAAAAAAATAGTATAAAGTAAATTAGGAATATAAATCCATGATTTATATTTTCAGTAATGGAAATAATAGAATAAAATACTACAAAATAACTACAAAAATTATTTCTGACAATTTAAAATAGAAAAAAATTGACATTAGAATAAATTTGAAATTAAATTGTAGAAACCTGATCACATCTATTTCCACATCTTTTGTGAGTTTGGAGATAATCTTCCAATTTAAATGTTCTAGTAAGTATGAAACACTTTGCTTTTTTCACTTTCTATGCCCATTTCCATATGGGCATAGAATTAGTGGATCCACCAAGTCATAACTTGTATAGATTAAAACAAAAAATGGAGATAGGATCGCTGGCACCAAATACAAACCTCCACATGCATGAAAGGCCCAGGTGACCTCCCCAGGCACTGAGCTGGAAATAAGCCCTCAGCACTACGAGAGTGACAAAAAATACAAACCCAGAAACAGTGAAAAATGGTCAGTTTGAAAGTACTGTCAGTATTTGAAGTGAAGTTTGCATTAGTTTTTCTTTGTTAGATTTATTGTTGAGTATATGTTTTATCTATTTATCTTTTTTTTAATCTTTTGAACTATCAGATCACAGACAGATTAGATCATTTAAAGCATTTTGTAACACTGTCAGCAGGCATTTTGGGCTCACAGGGTGTCACTGAGCTTGTTGAATTTTTTTATTGTCCAGTGAAAGTGTTTATTGAAGGCAAGCAGAGCCATAAATGCATGAATTGTTAAAAATCCTTGAATAATTGGGAGGTGAGACAGGATTTCTTGCCTTTTTTAACCTGTTTATTTTTTCTTTTTCTTTTTCTTTCTTTCTTTTTTTTTTTTTTTGTTTTTGTTTTCTAATTTGGAGGAATTTTAGACTTTAGGGATTATGATCTTTCCAGATGTCAGTATTTAGGATTGCAGCATTCAGGATTGTTTTTCAGAATTGTGATTAGGATTGAAATAAGTATGGAGATATTCCAGTTTTACAGATTGAAGGAAAAAGAGTAGTATTAAACAAGATGTGTTTGTAATGTTTTATATTTTCTTGTGTATATCATGTATATTTGTGGGCAAACAACTCTAATTTTTATTTGATAAAATTATTACTTAGATATTTAAAGTTTGAGATGAAATATATATTTATTCCCCCTATGTAGACGTCTCAGGATCAGTGATCAAAAAAATATATAAAAGCATAGAAGACACAGGTCCTCCTATTCCCTCACAAGAAATTTAGATTGTGTATGTTATCTATCACATTTATTAGCTTTTTAATCATTATAGATTAGTAGGTATAAATGAGGCAAACTTGATTATAACCAAATAGCTATATCCAAACAAAGAATTGTTGGACACCTTTTTTTTTTTAGTTTTATTTTGACATCAATTTATGCTTACAAAACAATACAAATTAAAAGTCCCTTCTAGCCATTTGTTGCCTAGACTCGGTTCTTTTTCTTGACCTCATTTTCATCATACTTATTATAAACTTGAACTCTAGTGTATCTGCTTCTGTGGATAGTGTTTACTTCATTAATGGCAAGTGTTGCTAGAAAGTTGCATTAAAATGCTAAATTGGGAAAATAATTTTAGGCATGAATTTGAGCAAACATCAAAGAAAACACCTCATCTATAATTTTCTTTTGGGGGGTAGGAGATAGGGAAGGGGGCGGCCTATACCCAGTGGTTCAGGGTTTTATACCCAGTGGTGCGCCTGGTGGGCTTGGAGGACCATATGGGGAGTGAGTGCTGGGGATTGAACCTCTTTTTTTTTTTTAAGGCTTTTTCACTCAGATTGTATCGTCTAGAAGATTTATTTTATATATATATATATATATATAAAATATATATATATATATATATATATATATATATATATATGGGTTTTGTTTGGTTTTTTTTTTTTTTCTTTTTGGGTCACACCCAGCGATGCTCGGGTTACTCCTGGCTTTGCATTCAGGAATTACTCCTGGCGGTGCGTGGGGGACCATATGGCCATATGGGATGCAGGGGACCGAACCCAGGTCAGCCGCATGCAAGGCAAACACCTACCCACTGTGCTATCGCTCCAGCCCCTGTCACTGTCACTGTCATCCCGTTGCTCATCGATTTGCTCGAGCGGGCACCAGTAACGTCTCTCATTGAGAGACTTATTGTTACTGTTTTTGGCATATCCAATACGCACGGGTAGCTTGCCAGGCTCTGCCTGCGTGTTCCATACTCTCAGTAGCTTGTTGGGCTCTCCGAGAGGGGTGGAGGAATCGAACTCGAGTCTGCCGCATGAAAGGTGAATGCCCAACTGCTGTGCTATCGCTCCAGCCCGCTTCAGACCCTAAAATATAAATTTTTAGATGATACAGTATTCAGTGTTTATGATTAAGAAATCCAGCCTCAAATGTAATCTTGGAATTTGGATATAAGTGAACTTCAGCTGTGATAATGCAAAATGCATGAATTATATAAAGTTTTGCCAGGCCTGACTTCTATTTATGCCTTTGTTTAGTTTCTAGGGTTTGATTTCTTAGTTCCATGTGTCTTAAAGATTTGTTGATCAGTGCCCAGAGAGATAATTCAGTGGGTTAAGATGCTTTTCCTGCATGTGGTTGATCTGGTATCCTTGACACTCCATATTGTCCCCCCCAAAGCTTGATAGGATTGATCCCTGAGCACAGAGCCAGGTTTGAGCCCTTAGCACCACCTGATGTGGCAGAGAAACAAACAAACAAACTAAAAAGACTTGCTAATCTTAGATTTTTAGGTTGTTATAATTAGGAGTGATCTACAAATCACCATTTTTCAAACCACACATTCTGTAGTGATGAAAATGAAGAGTTTTGTTAAGTAGTTACTTAAGATCACATAGTGGTCTTTTATCCTCCCTGTCTACCACCCCCCCATTCTTGCTTTTGTCAAGGTGTCTGCATAGGATTGATTTACAAAAGAGATGTATATAAGTTCAAAGGTCTAGAAAGTTCAACCTAGTTGGTTGACAGTTTAAATCATTTGCCATGAAATTTTTTAATGAGTTTATGTTCAGATATCTCATTAATAGTAATTATTTTGGATAGATTTATTTTGCTGTCTCCTCTAGACCTCTTCTTACTCATTTTGCAACTTTTTTCCAGTGGTGGCTCCCTTTCTACCTTGTTTATCCTATGGCCCCCCATATCCTACTAGTTGACCCCCTAGACTCATGCCATAACTACTTAAGAAATTTTTCACTTGTGGCCCTCTTTGGAATATCCTGGGCTGTCCATATAATCCCCAGTTGAAATGCTGCTCTAGATAGCCAATTTCTTTTACCTTGGGTTCATCAGAAACTTTTTTAATAGTCATTGGCCCTTCCTATTAAAATCACTTGAGCTTCTCCTTTTTTGGTCCTAAAGTTTGAACAGTATGTGTTTCCTTCACTGAGCTACATTCCTGGTAGCTTCCTCTCCCCCTTCTCCCCTCCCAACCCCTAACATTGTAGTCATTTCTTTCCAGCTGTCTTGGGACCTAACTTAACCTTTAAATGATTAGCCTCTAATCTACCTTCTGTGAAAAGTTTTATGTTTGTTTTTTAAAGCATATAAATACCCTTTCTTAGCTAAGTTTGGTGAAGAGTAGTATACCATGTGGGCACATATTCCATATTAGTTCTCTATTCCTAAATATTCCTCTGTTCTCCCATCTTGTTTTTGACCATACCCAGTGATGTTCAGGGATCACTTCTGGTGGTCCCCAGAGTGGTGGTCCCCTGGTGGGGTGCCAGGGATCAATCACAGGCCGGTCACTTGCAAGGCAAGTGTCTTAACTGCTGTACTATCTCTCTGGACTCCCTAGTCTTTAAAATAATAATAATAATGTCATTTGCCACCACCTAAATTTTGACTCATAAATTGAAGTAAATGTTTTATTAATTAGATAATTTTCACATTGGCTTATTTTAAATGAGTTTTATTTCTGTTTCTAATTTTTAACATTTATTCCAGAGTATACCAGAGTGACTCACACTTAAATGTAATTTAATTTAATTTTATTTTTTTGCCATATCCAGTGATGTTCAGAGGCTATTCCTTACTTTATACTCAGGAATTACTCCCATGCTAGGGAGATCATACTGGGTTTCAGGAATCAAACCCAGGTTGGCTCCCTGTAAGGCAAGCACCTTAACCGCTGAATTACCTCTCTGGGCCCAAATGCGGTTTAATTAAAGTAAAATGGCAGTGCCATGGTCAGTGTGTTAATGACCATGGTTCTAAGTCCTTTATCTGTAATTTGTCTAAATGTGAAGCATCTATTACACAAATTATAATTTGCTTGTAGATTAGACTGTTAAAAGCCAAGATACTTAATAAGCCAAGAGCAGATAGACTTTCCTTGTTAGACTAGATACTCAGAAATTTCTGTTTCATAGCCTGATTTTTGTGTACTTGCTGCTTTATTTTTTTTTTTTAATGGCAGACATGGTTTTGGGTTGGTTGTTTTTTAAATTGATAAGAGGACTGTACATAGTATTATGGAATTAATAAGTGACATATCTGAGTTGAGACAATAGCAGCCTCATATATGATGATATTTATTAGATCATATGTACTTTAGAATAATGCCAGTTGAAATAATGCTTAGTTATTTCACATATAATAGTAGCTTCTGGGGATCAAATTAGTGTTTAAATAATGACCTTAATGTAATTCTGATGATTTGTATATATAATTATTCATCAGATATGTAATAGAATCATTCCAACAGTCTATTCTTAAAATATTTCAGTTTTATGTATACATTTGTGTTTGAGATACTTAATGGTAGTGGTAAACTATCCTTATTTTCTATTTTGTCTTTATAGCATACAGCACTTTCTACATTGTGGGTTTAATATTATCCATGCAGATACCCTTTGTGGGATTCCAGCCAATCAGAACAAGTGAACACATGGCAGCTGCTGGTATGAAAAAGTGTTTTTCTTCCTCTTAAAAACATGAGTGTTCCAAAAGGAGAAAAAGAGAGAAAAAGGGACTGCCCTGCCACAGAGGCGGGGTGGAGGGGTGGATGGGGTGAGAGTGGTGGGAGGGATACTGGGATCATTGGTGGTGGAGAATGGGCACTGGTGGAGGAATGGGTACCCGATCATTGTATAACTGAAACACAAGCACAAAAGTTTGTAAGTCTACAACTGTACCACATGGAGTTTCGCTAATAAAAAATTTTAAATTTTTATTATTTAAAATTTTTTAAAATTAAAAAAAAAACCCGTAGGAGAGTGTTAGTAGAGTAGCAGTAGAGGGCCAAAGAAGGCAGCACAGCAAGAGAACTGATTTGCACAACTGAGTTTCGGGGATGCTGAAAGGCAAGGGAGTTGGGGTCCTGACAGGGAGAGTGGATGGTACATCACCAGTGTACCACTCACCTCTCATAACACACACAACACATACCAATTATATAACTGTTGTTTGATAACAACAGTTGTAAAATTTTTTATTTGTAATCTGCCGGATACCTAACTTGCCAAAATTTGGAAAATGCATAATATGCCAAACATGGCTGTCGTTTAGCAAAGGAAATTTTGTTAGCGAAATTACTAATCTTTGATATGAATGGCACAGGGTATTCTAAGCAGTTCTGTTAAATAGCATTTTTGTATGAACTTGGGAAAGTACTTTGTTGTTTACTTCTGTTTCCTTTTTTTAATTAGGTGTCTTTGCATTGCTGCAAGCTTATGCTTTCTTACAGTATCTGAGAGACAGATTAACAAAACAAGAATTCCAGACCCTTTTCTTTTTGGGTGTATCACTAGCTGCAGGCATTGTGTTCCTTAGTGTCATCTATTTAACATATACAGGTAGGTTAACAATTATAGGATGTAAATCTTGTCTCTGGCTTGTTATTAAAAGGACAATACAATTTCACATACCATTTATTATATAGATTACATATTGTTCTCTATGAATGCTATAAAAATAATAGGTTTTAAAATCATAAAAGCACAAATTGTGATTTCTTTTTAATAGTATCTTAATTTTGCTTCTAGCAAAATTTCCAAGCATCCTTTGCTAGATGAATAGGCTCAAACTGAAGCAAAACCTACTGGTTGCTTGCTCTCTTTCATGTACATACACTCTTCCCTCTATTTTTCATAGCCAAATCTGTTTCAGTCTGTTCATAGATTCTCAGTTGCCTTTTAATTCTCTATTCCCTAGAATAAGTCAAATTCTTGGTCAATTTTATGTACTAGCCTTGCTCATCAAATTATGAACAATTAAACAGGAGTAAAATCTGAATTCTTTACTTGGAATTAGATCACTGAAACATGTCCACCTTTTAGAAGTTATCCAGTGCTAGGGTTGGGGCAGGAGAGATTTACCTGCTGTGTTGTTGGGTAAAAACTCAGCAAAACAGAACACCTGACCACTGCCAGGTGTGACCCAACAGGCACCCTTCAAAAGAAAGGTGATCCAGTGCTATCTAAAAACCTTCATTTTACTAGTCAACTAAAATTATGAGAATTGAACAATTTTCTAGGATTTAACCAACTTAGGATTTTATGGAAATAAATCTTGATGATGGGTATTTGTTTTTATCTGATTTCTGCTGACTTAATATTATCTAGATTGCCAACTCTATGAAATATGTTGGCATGGAAATTCTTGAATTATAAACATCAATAAATACAGAGTGAATAAGACAAACAAAGCCAGCAGGACTGGGGAGAAGTTCAAGTGGTGAGAGTACATGCCTAACATGTACAAGTCCTGAGGGACCCCAGCACTGCTGGATATAACCCTGGTGACACGAAGACAACCAGGGTAGCGCTGGTGACCCCAAGCACTGCTCAGAGTGTTAAGTTAAAAACTCAACAAAACAGAATAATTAATTTCATCTACATTTTTCTTTCTAAGGTTACATTGCACCGTGGAGTGGCAGGTTTTATTCATTATGGGATACTGGGTAAGTAGTCAGCCTCATCCCCATCCCACCTCCTTTCCTTTGTTTTTGTATGTCAGTATTTCAGTACTTGGGGAACATTCCTAAATTCTAGCATATACTAGCTTCGTAAAATGTTGAACCCCTTGTATTTTATCTGTGTTACATACCTCTTTAGAATGCATCTTTAGCATAATTCATAAATGATACTCAGTTCTGTGTGAGCAGTTCTTTGTTCTCTTTTGTTTCGTTTCTTTTGTACAGACCTTTAAGGTAACACTTGTACAATCATTGATTTGTTTTTACTAAAGAATTCAAAGTCCCAGTCTTTTAGTAATATTTAGGTACTCTGTTTAAAGCCATAAACTCTAATTAGAAAGAAAAAGTATTTTTTTAAAAAACATTTTTCAAAGTTCTTTATTTTAATCTCTAAGCATATTGATTATTAAGTGTGTTTTAATGAGCGTTATTATAAAATGTATTATACACTTTTTTTTAACTTGGACAGCTAGTTCAGGGGCCAAGTATATATATAACTTATGGTAGATAGGACACGTGCTTAACATGTGAAACCCTGTGTTTAGTCTCAGGCACTGTATGTGTCCCATGCACTGCTGAGCCCAAACACCCTCAGGAGTAGACTATCCCTTCTTCCCCATTCCTTTAAACAAATTTGATTAAGATGACATCTATAAAATGTTTGGGCTCTAATTTTTTTCTTTTTTTAAATTTGTAAAAATTTTATTTTTTAAGTGAAATTTATTAGTTACACAGGCGGGGGGGGGCTTAGAGTGGGGAAGGCTAGGGGCGTGGGGGGGTTAGGGGTGTGAAGGGGGCGGGGTGGAGCTATACTGGGATTCTTGGTGGTGGAATATGAGCACTGGTGAAGGGATGGGTATTCGAGCATTGTATAACTGAGATTTAAACCTGAAAACTTTGTAACTTTCCACATGGTGACTCAGTAAAAAATTTTTTAAAAAATTTTATTTTTTAATGAATTATCATGATGTGCAGTTACAGACTTACCACAAACTTTCATAATTACAGTTTCAGTCATAAAATGATCAAGCACCCATCCCTCCACCAGTGCACATTTTCTACCACCAATGTTCCCAGTATCCCTCCTGCCACTCCCACCACATCCCCCCCACCTGCCTCTGTGGCTGGCACATTCCCTTTTATTCTCTCTCTCCTTTTGGGTGTTATGATTTGCAATGCAGGTCGTGAGTGGCCAACATGTTTGGTCTATAGTATACTTTCGGCATACATCACCCATCTTGAGCGAGCCTTCCAAACATTATTCATTATGGGATATTGATTATTCACTTAGTGGTCCTTTCTCTATCCCAGCTGCCTTTCCCCCGGCATGTGAGGCCAGCTTCCAAGCCGTGGAGTGATCCTCCTGCCCCAATCTCTATTATCCTTGGGTGTTAGTTTCCCATTCTGTTACTTTATATTCCACAAATGAGTGCAGTCTTCTATGCTGTTCTTCTCTCTCGACTCATTTCACATAGCATGATAGTCTCCATGTTTGTCCACTTATATGCAAATTTCATAATTCATCTTTTCTAACAGCTGCATAATATTCCATTGTGTATGTTTCTTTAGCCAGTCATCTGTTCTCGGGCACTCAGGTTTTTTCCAGATTCTGTTTAATTTTTTTTTTTCCTTTTTGGGTCACACCTGGCGATGCACAGGGGACCATATGGGATGCTGGGAATCGAAACCGGGTCGGCCGTATGCAAGGCAAACGCCCTACCCGCTGTGCTATTGCTCCAGCCCCCTAGATTCTGTTTAATTTTTTTTTTTTTTTACAGAAGTAAAATAGTTTGATTTATAGAAATGGGACAGGGTTGGGGGCTTAACAAAGAACAAGGATTTCTTGTGAGAGGAGAGAACCTCTAAAATGTTTTTTAAAGCACAAGAATACATTCTTTGATTATAATTTGTCTCTCTCCCCTATTCCTGCTGTTCTCTTTTATTACTCTTGCATAGTTCAACAAACAGCCATTGAATGGGTCTTTCCTCTGATGTGATACCTCAAGTTATGTCCAGGTCTAATTGAACATAAGCAAATTATGAGCAAAACTGAAGCTAACATTTAATTTGACTCCTAGGTCAGTTTGAAGGAAACCTGCAGTAGTAGACATTGTTCCAATTAGGTTAAAGTGCTAGATTAGATTGTATTACTTTTGAATTTCAGAAATAATTTGTTCATTTTTCCATTTCCCTCACCTGCCTCCTGTCACTGTTAAGAAAGATATTGTGGCAATACGATGTCTTATTGGATAAGGTATTTCTGCTATTATTAAGTCTAAAAGGTAGTGAAACTCATTGCTGCAAGCATAGTAGATGCTGAGGTAAACTACAGAATAAATTCCTATATGAGAATCAATTTCTGCACAAGTTAGAACCAATGCTGGCCTTAAGTAATTTCTCCAACTTTAGAAGGGCATATTAATTTTTATTTTATCAATACAGAAAAGATTTATTTTCAATATAGTGGGTAATGTTGGCAAACAGGAAGGGGTAGGAATAGGAATCAACCATATGTATATAACCCAAAGGAAAATTTGCTTTACCTAAAGAATCTGTTTTATTTAATTTTTAATAATAATTCTTTTAATACCAGGTACGCAAAAATACACATTCCAATTATTGCATCAGTGTCTGAACATCAACCCACAACTTGGGTGTCTTTCTTCTTTGATCTACATATCCTTGTGTGTACATTCCCAGCAGGCCTGTGGTTCTGCATTAAAAATATCAACGATGAAAGAGTGTTTGGTAAGATATTTAAGCTTTGTTTCTTGTTTTGTTTTTACCAGACTGACTGTTTTAGATAAATTCTTTTATCTTACTAAGGACTTACCCAAGGATAAAATCTGTAAATTTGCATTATATATACATTCTAATTATTAACTTTAAATTTAGAATCAGTGTATAAATTTTTCATTCTACTTCTTCTGCTTTCTGAAAGGTTAATGCTATTTTCCTTGGCTGAGATTTTGAAATTATAACTGACGACAGTATGGTCTTGACTTTATAAATAGAAAAAAATTGCAGGGACATCAGTTGTCCAAATCGCAGTGTTACAGCAAAGAATAAGCTTTAAATACATACCATCTTCACTGATAAATTTCTATATATATTTCTAAATATTAAGATTTGAAATTCAGACCTTTACAGCCAAATGTTTAGGATCTGATATTTAAACCATCTAAATTGACAAAAAAAATAAGCAAATACCAGAAACTACTGTTCTTGTGCCATGAGGGGAATTTGTAGTGGCTGAAGTTCTGCATGTGATAAAAACTAAAACTTGGGGCTAGAGCAATGGTTCAGTGGGTAGGGCCCTTGCCTGGCATTCGGCTAACCCAGGTTCAATGCCCGGCACTGCATATGGTCCCCCAAGTCCCACCAGGAGTGATCTCTGAGTACAGAGCCTGGAGTAAGTCCTGAGCACTGCCAGGTGTAGCCCTCAAACAAAAACCCTCAGAAGCCTAAAATGAGTTTATAGTACTGATGTTAGTATAAGTATATGAGACCCAGCCTCTGAGTATCACTGAAATCACTATTGCAAATTTAGTTCAGTTTGCTAAGAAAATGGAAGTGTTAAGAGAGAACTTGTTTTCACAGTTGCTCTATATGCGATCAGCGCTGTCTACTTTGCTGGAGTGATGGTGCGGCTGATGTTGACTTTGACTCCAGTTGTCTGTATGCTGTCTGCAATTGCCTTCTCAAATGTTTTTGAGCACTACTTGGGGGATGACCTGAAAAGGGAAAACCCACCTGTGGAGGACAGCAGTGATGAGGACGACAAAAGAAACCCAGGAAATCTGTATGATAAGGTGGGGAATCTAAAGTAAGGCCTTTAAAATTTTCTATGTGAATAATTTTCCCACTACAGCAAGAATTGTACATATCACTAAACTTGATTAATAAGAACTAAGGCAACTGATATTTTTAGTTACTTTCTATTGTTTGTTTTACTGCTTGAATCCTTGTTGGTCTTTTTTAGCTCAGTGCGAGAGTACAGTGTATCTATCAGAGAAAGAATTCTTACTGGTCTAATCAGGTTTCATTTTGCCTGAGAATTTTATGTGAACTGGCAGTATGTCTTAGATAATAGAGGAAAGGCCCTGTGTGCATTTAGTCCCTGGTACCATGTGCCACCCCTTCCTCTTCCCCCCAGACTACTCCCAGCACTGCTGTGTATGACCCCCCACAACAGTGGAGAACAACTCCATAAGAACATAATAACTTTCTGGAATAATGTACACAAGTGCTTGTCTGTGAAGATTTTTTTAAAGTTTGGTATTTTGGTTGATTGAATTATAAAATAAAGGAGCTGAAGTAGTTATTTTTTGGTTGGGGCCGGAGCGATAGCACAGCGGGTAGGGCGTTTGCCATGCACGTGGCCGACCCGGGTTCGATCCCCGGCATCCCATATGGTCCCCCAAGCACCGCCAGGAGTAATTCCTGAGTGCAAAGCCAGGAGTAACCCCTGAGCATCGCTGGGTGTGACCCAAAAAGCCAAAAAAAAAGAAAAGTAGTTATTTTTTGGTTGCTTTGGCAGAGGGGTTTGGTTTTAGGTCACACCCAGGGTTGCTTGGGGGGAAGACCATGTCGTGCTGAGGATGGAACCTAGGGGTCCACCATGTAAAACGTGATCTCCAGTCCTTTTTACTATCTCCCTGGGCTCAGTAGATTTGTTTGATTTAAAAACAAACAAAAAAAAAATGCAAAAATCCAGGAGCCAAGCCATAGCTCAGAGGACTAGTCTCAGGCTTTGAATGTGGAGGCCCCAGGAACTGCATGATTCCTTCAGTACCTTCAGGAGTAGCTGCTGAGCACCACTGGGTGTGACCCTTCCCCTCCCAAAACACATCCTTTACAATAACAAAACAACCTAAGTCCAATCCTCCAGCTTGTTAGAAGTAGGTAACATAGTTGATCAATTACTCTCATGTCACAGAGCAGGTTTATATTTGTGCTAATGTGTAAACAACTTGTAAGAAATAAGGTGCTTCTGTAGGGAAGGGCATGAAGAAATATGAGTGCTTGTTTTGACATTAAACTTTGCTAATTTAATGTATTGATGTTTTTTAGCATCAATAAACAAATTTCCTAGAAAAAATTACTAGAAATTCTTCCTTACCATAGGACCAATATAGATCATAAAGATTTGTTCTAAGTTACATACTACTTTTGTGTTTGTGGTTGTTTTGTCATTTTTTTTATGTAGCTTTGTAACTTAAAGCCTATTACTGTTTTTTTGTTGTTGTTGTGAAAAATATAAATGTTTGAAAGTTCGGAGGTTAGAAATTAGAAGACAGGTTGTGTGTGGGTGCATTCATGTGTGCTAGTACAAGGTAAGGTACTTGCCTTGCTTGTCACCAGCCCTGGTTCAATCCCTTGTAGTACATATATTCACCTGAGCACCTTGGGTCTGGCCCACACCACCATGGCAAAGTGGGGAGAAGGGGTTAAAAAACAAAAGAGCTGTGTCTAGTACTGTATTTTTCTGAAGTTTTATATGGTCTGAAATATACTTGAACATTGCCAATTTTAGGATGATGAATTCAGATTTCAGAAGTTTGGAATAAAACATTTTTAAGTAAAAACGTAAAGGTTGTGGCTGGAGTGATTTTGGATAAACTGGAGTGACAGTAGGGCGTTTACCTTGCCTGTGGCCAATCCAGGTTCGATTCCCAGCATCCCATATGGTCCCCCCAAGCCCTGGCAGGAAGGAGTGATTCCTGAGCGCAGAGCCAGGAGTAACCCCTGAGCGTCGCCGGGTGTGACCCAAAAGAAAAAAATAAAGTGAAGGTTACCATATTAGAAGCTCACTTCTTTTGGGGGATAGGACGTTCCTGGCTCTGCTCTGGCACTGTTTGGAGATCTGTATGCTGCTTCATGCTAGGCATATCCCTTAACCTTCATACTCTCTCTCCAGACTGAAAACGGTTCTCACTGGAGGTATTTTGATCTGTGATTGTCTCTTGGGTTGGGTCTCTTCTTAGGGATCTTTCTCAGTAACATTTGATTTTAGGATCTTCTTGATGATTTATAGAAAACATTGTATCACCAACACATAGTTACATGTGTTACACCAATACCTAGTTACATTTTCTTTCTCAAAGAATTCAATTGATAGATTCATCTTTACCCCTGATTGTCTTAATGAAGCAAGTCAAATGGTAAATTGGTTTAACCAGTTTTTTTAATCTTCAGGCAGGTAAAGTGAGGAAACATGTAACTGAACAGGAAAAAACCGAAGAGGGATTAGGCCCTAATATAAAAAGCATTGTCACCATGTTGATGCTGATGTTGTTGATGATGTTTGCAGTCCACTGTACCTGGGTCACAAGCAATGCCTATTCCAGTCCAAGTGTGGTGCTGGCCTCTTACAATCATGACGGGTAAGAAAATAATTTAGCTACCGGAGGATTTTCAATTTTGTTAATCCAGTTTTGTTAATCTCTAAAGAAAGGTAGAATTCAAGACCAGAGAGAGAGCTCAATGGGCTGAATGCATGCTGGGTGCCCAGGTTCAATTCCTGGATCCTAGCTTTTGCACAGAGCCAGGAATAACTCCTGAGTACTCCCGGGAGTTGCACTCCTTCCCTCCCCCACCCAAAAATATCAAATTCAAAGGTAGAATACTATTTGTGAGATTATACTTCATTGTGTCTTTCTTGTGTATTTCTGTATCCTCTTAGGTGGAGATGGGGTAGAACGTAATCATTGTATTTGGTGGTCTTTTCCATAATATTTTTGAATATATTGTCAGATATATTGATTTTTTTCCAGAACGTTGTTTGTGGAGACACTGCTACTAGGTTACTCATTAGAAATGTGAATTCTTGCTCAACATAAACCTGTTGCATCAGATACCTGTGGATAAGGTTCAGCTGTCTCTGGTTTAATAAACTCTCCAGGTGATATTTATATACATAGATTTTTAGACTCATTGGTTTAGGACTTGGGAGATAAACTCAAAAAGCACGTACAGAGCACTGCTCGGGTGGCCCTGGTGGCCCCTAGCACCATGGCCCAAGCAGCACTGCATCTCCTCCAGCCCGAGCAGTGTGAGCTGTTAGGCCACATGGTAAGGACCAGGGGCGTGCCAGAACCGTGGTTTCTGCTTCACTTGGCTGCTGGTTAGGCTGATAGAAAATAAATACTACCCCACAGCTCCTGAATGAGAAATGCTTTTTGCAAGATATCCAGGAGAATTGTTTCTGTATTAGTTATGAAGCATTAATTTAATTCTTCACTGATTTTTTTTTGTCTCCCATTGCATCAGCAGTTCTCATTCTTAAAATGTAAAGTGATTCACTGACTCTCTACACTTAGATTTTTATTGCCCCTGTCACACCTGTAACATCTCATTTAAAAGAACATTGTGATTCTTTTCAGCACCAGGAATATTTTAGATGACTTTAGAGAAGCCTACTTTTGGCTAAGACAAAATACAGATGAACATGCTCGAGTGATGTCTTGGTGGGATTATGGCTATCAGATAGCTGGAATGGCTAATAGAACTACTTTGGTGGACAATAATACCTGGAATAACAGCCACATAGCACTGGTAAGAATTTGATTAACAAAAAGTAAAATTACATATCTTTATTTACAGCTTAGCAGTCAGGCTTCATTTGTGATGGAAAAATGTGGGTACAGATACTCTTTGCTGAAATCTAAAAATAAATCTTTACACATTATTTAGTAAAGTGGGTTCAAGATATACTTATCTATTTTAAAGAATATTACATACTTAAGCATTCAGAATTGTAGAGTAATTTGTGGCAGATTTCATGATATATTTAGCTCATTGGAGAGTTAGGCAAAATTTAAAACTGAAAATGCTATGGTTTGATTTCTGTTTAACATTTTGTAAATCAAGAAAGTTATAAATATGTAAAGCAGCTTCACTACACTTTATGGGCTGACAAATTGGGTTTGGTATAACTATTAAATAATAAATTTACATAAATTAAGGTAATCACACCTGTAATTTTGATATTGGGTGTCATTTTTTTTGATAGGTGACATGTAGCTTAATTCTGTACTTGTAACTCATCACCATTTCTGGAAGATTGGGAGAAAATCTATCAGTACTGCCTAGATCATCCATTATAAGAAATTGTATTTCTTAGGACGAGAGGGATAGCTCACTGAAGTGAGCTGCAGAGAGAGTTCTCCACTCTGTGGCCTGAGAGTATGCGTTGCATGTGAGAGGCCCAGGTTTTATCCCTGGCACCCTGAGCACCACCAGAACACCCATGAACACCATTGGGTGTGGCCTCATAGCAAAAGAAAAGTTATGTTTTAAAGCATTTGCTTTATATTTAAAGTGTTAGCTTAAGAAAATAATACGTGTACTGATTTTGAAATTTCTTTTATTGGGTGCATAGCAAGGTACTTGTAAATATCTTAGTAACTTTCTTGAATTCATAGCAAGTCATTTTTATAAAAAGGATTCCATGCAATTTAAATTTTTTAAATGTATTTTACATTAAGGTCAAAATGTACATTTTTATTTTTAGCTTATGGTATATACTAATTCTTTATTTTTATTCTTTAGGTAGGAAAAGCTATGTCTTCAAATGAATCTGCAGCCTATAAAATCATGAGGACTCTGGATGTAGATTATGTTTTGGTTATTTTTGGAGGCGTCATTGGTTATTCAGGTGATGACATCAACAAGTTCCTCTGGATGGTTAGAATAGCTGAAGGGGAGCATCCAAAAGACATTCGGGTAAGAAACTAGACTGTATATGTAATACAGTTAAATGGTTCTCTTGTGAATTGTGCAATGATTGTTTTTATCATCATTTCCACCAAATTAGCCCTCACTCCAGTTTTGATAGTGTATGTTTATTCCCTCTTCTAATTTTCTATGACATTGATTAGTGTCCCTAGCCAGCTTAAAAAAAAACTTCAATACATTGAGGGAAAAAACTTTGAAACCAGACAGAATTTAAAACTAAAATCCTGCCGATGTCAGCTTGGTTATTTTGAATTATTGTTAGATGCTCTGAGACTAGGTCTTGTTCTAGTCTCCTATATTATTATAATAGTAATTAAGATATCCTCAGGATATCACTAATGGGGATACTATGAATAATCATCTTTGCCTTTCTAAGTCTAAATCTTTGGAGGGTGGGGGAGGCCACTCAGATGCTCAGGAGGAGCCTTTAGAGCTGCAGATCAAACCAGGCCGCTTGCATTGCATGCCAAGCCTGTGCCCCGGAGCATCTCCCCAGCTGGGAATCTCTTGCTGAGGTTGAGGTGCAGTCTTCTTTTTATACCACATTTTGTTAGCCCACTCATCTCTCACCACTCATCTCTCAGTGCTCATTTATTGTGCCATCATATGGCTGTCGTGCACGATGTGTATAAACATGTACGTTATATTCTTAATAGTACACAATACGTTCTATGTATATAGCACCTTAAATTATATTTCACATGTGCATGAGCATGTATGTTATATTCTTAATATTACGTAATACATTCTATGTATATAGTACCTTAAATTATATTCCACATGTATGAGCATGTATATTATATTCTTCACGGAAGAGCCTGGCAAGCTTTCCATGGCATGTTCGATATGCCAAATACAGTTAACAATAACAGGTTTCGTTCCCTTGACCCTGAAAGAGCCTCCAGTTGTTGGGAAAGGCGAGTGAGGAGAGGCTGCTAAAATCTCAGGGCTGGAACGAATGGAGACGTTACTGGTGTCCACTCCAGCAAATCGATGAACAACAGGATGACAGTGACAGTGATAATGAAAATTTATAGTAATATCAGTAAAGAATATGAAATAATCTTTGTAATTAAGTTTTGGTAAAACTTTATTAACAAACTGCTAACATCAGTTCATAAAACTCCTTAATTTTTCTGGCTTCTTTTTCCTCTATCATTTTTTTCCAATATTCTGTCTCTGCTCTATCAGACTACTGTAGCAGGTAATACTTTTCGTGTGCTTTGTCTCTTTGGCTCATCTAATATATATGTTACCCTCTTTCTTGGAATATGTTCCTGATCTCAGACTTGTCACCTCACAGAAACCGTTTTTTGCCTTCATGTTTATATTCATAATCAAATCACATATAACCTATATCATGGTTAGATTGTGTCCTATATTTCCCTACAAAGTGTTGCTGATAAGACAATGAGCATTCAGAATTGTGGTAAAGGCACAGTATCTGAAAGTAAGATTCATTGTTGATCCAGAATAAAATAATTTTGTGGGAAAATACATGCCTTATCTTGTCACAAGCCCATTTTTCTTACTCAAATGTAAATGGCCATAACAGTTTCTTTTAACTAATTAATAAACAATTCTATCATTGGATTAAGTTGATCTTTGATTTTCTCAGGGTGTGATTCTCTTACACGAATTTGCTTTAGCAGTGTTAAAATTTCAAAATTAAAATACATGCTTTGAACACTTATTTTTATTTGTGTATAAAACCTAAACTCTGTGCTTTATACTCAGTAGTTTAAAATTTTGCAGGTTGATAATACAGTAATGTTCAAAAAAAATGTAGAGAAATCTATATAGTAAAAGTATTACTCCCCAAAGTACCTAGTGGTGACTGTTTTCTTATGGTTCTTATTAGAGAAAATAAATCAACACATATTTGTATATTTTGTTCATGATCAGAAATCTAGTTTTATAACTGATTTCCACACTTAGCTTTGAAAGAACTCCATAATTTTTTTAGGGCTTTTATTAAACCATTATCTTTTATCACCATACTTTTGATTTTCGAGTAAAGATAAATTTGTAGAGATGGTTCAAAAGCTGGTTTTTGTTTTTTTTTTTTCTTTTTGGGTCACACCTGGCGATGCACAGGGGTTACTCCCGGATCTGCACTCAGGAATTACTCCTGGTGGTGCTCAGGGTCCATATAAGATGCTGGGATTTGAATCTGGGTAGGCTGCGTGCAAGGCAAACACCCTACCCGCTGAGCTATCGCTCCAGCCCCAAAAGCTGGTTATTAATGGGAAATGAAGTGGGAAAACTATACCTTTGAATTACTATGCTGAATTAACACACAACCTTTTGGTTTCTTTCTTGTAGGAAAGTGACTATTTCACCCCACAAGGAGAATTTCGTGTAGACAAAGCAGGATCTCCCACTATGTTGAATTGCCTTATGTATAAAATGTCATACTATAGATTTGGAGAAATGCAGGTGAGTTATATTTTTAACAATTTTTATTCCGAAGTTTTTTTTTTTAAAGTTTACTTGCTTCTAGAAAACGGGGTGATAATGGAAAAGTATACTAAAGTTTCCTTTAGCATAGTTTCCTATTTTACAATTTTGTAAAATATTAGTAAAATACTTTCAGATCAAAGGTTTCATTTAAAATACTAACTAGGTTTAAACCCAGACTTTGCTTATTAATTCCACCTCTCCTTCCTTTCACAAGACATTAGTCTCCCAGGAGCAATCTTACTAAGGTAACATTGTCATTTAGGTAGGTTACTCGGCTTCTTGTGGGAAAGCCTGAAACTAAAGAGCTCAAGTGTATGACTTCACATAATTCATTCTGTCCCTATTCTACATTTCTATGGATAACTTGGATTATCTGTTCAAGTTATTGAACAGATATCAATAACTAATATTCTGATTTTTTAGAATAATGATATAAAAGTTTAAGGATCCACCAAATGAGTGAATGTGCAGCTTAGTGACAATAAGAACAGATAATTTACTGCCATGGTACCTGAGTTTGAGATCTGCCTCTCAAATTAGATAATTGCAAACATGTTAATGTCTCTCTAGAAGGGGGCTGGACTGATGACTTAATTTCTTTGGCTTTATGTGGTATTATTTTTCACCCCTTCATTGTTGGTAATTTTTGGTTTTTATAGCTCTCTATAGTTCCATGTTACACATACTCCATATTAAGACTTCACTGAAACCTGATTTCACTTATTTTTTTATTAATTTGGAACTGTTGAATGTTAGATAAATACCTGAAATCAACATAATGTTTCATTATTACTCATTCAGAAGTACTCTGCAGGTGACTGAAAAATAGGGAAAACAAATTAGTACTAAATATAGGTATTGGTTTTGTTTTGAACATTGCTGCCTGATCCCTAAACTCATGCTAAGAAACACTTAAACGTTAATAATTAGCTACCTCCGAAAATCAAAGATTAGTTTCTACTCAATAATCATAGCACCAGAGACATAAGACTTTAAGCTTATTTTGCTGCCAAACCTTTAAGCTTATAAGCATTTAAGGTATATTTTTGTTTACATTCATTTTGATGCCTTTCCTTCTCAGAACAATACGTTTTAGACATGAATTCCAAGTTTATTGTATAGATATGCAGGAGCATTATGACACCTTCATTCATGCTCCATTTTTGTGCCAACATAAATTTAGTCTGAGAATTTCTTAAAATACAACCCCCCCCATACACTTCCTTTTTGTCCCCTCTGGTTTTGGGGCCACATCGGACTCTATTCAGGGCTTACTCCTGGCTCTATGCTCAGGGATTACTTCTGGAGAGCTCGGGACCCTATAGAGTGCCAGGAATCAAACGTGGGTAGGCTGTGTGCAAGGCAATGCCCTATTATATGCTGTACTATACAAGGGGTGGGAGGAGGTTATCTCTTACAAATCTTACCATTGTTTGGATTTTTAATCCCCTGTGTAGTTCCCTCTCTCAAGATGTAATATTACTGGTTATTTTTGTACTTATTAACATGTGATGTGGGAGCTATACTCTATATTAAGGGTGCCATCCATTCTGATGGATGATTAAGGTAATTTTAAAAACAAATCTTCAGAAATGAACAGTATCAAGGGAAAGTAAAGGAAGGAGGAGACTTCCCAGCTACCCATCTCAAGCAAGTATTAGGGCCTGGAAGGTAGTTCAAAGGGGTAGAATGTGTAGAACACATCTGGGAGCCCTGGACTCAATTCAGAGACACTGCTTTGTGCCTCCAAACACTGCCAGGTGTCACACCCTCCCCTGAGAAAATGGTAAAATGCTAGATAATTCTTGTGTGTGTGTGTGTGAGACAGTGGGTTCAATCTCAAGTACCATCACAAAAAGAAAAATAAAGATATGATGAGAAAATATGTATTTCCTAGTATTTGAGTTGCAGCCATTTGAAAGAGATGAATGAAGAACTTCTGAGCTGAGGGAACAGTGCAAGGCCTCGAGGCAGAAAAGAAGTCCCTTCTGTATGTGCTCTGTATATACCTCTTAAAGGCTCTGATGAATTTCATTTTGCTGTTGTTTTTTTATTATGCCTGCAGGCTGCTCATTCATTCTTTAAAAATTCAGTGAAATTCTAATTATTCTTATATTTTTTCTTCATGAATTTAGTCTGAGAATTCTAAATGAATTCTATCTCTTCGTGAATTCTCTTCATGAATTCTACCTAGTTAGTATATAAGAATTATTATGATTCTGTTTTCCTAGTTTAAAGAGGAGTCTGACTATAGTGGTAATATTTACTACTTATATCTAATAAGATCTTTAATTTTTAACTTATTTATATTCTTTAACCACACTGAATTACATGAAATCAAAAATTTATGTTGTTCCAGCATCAGTTCCAACAACAGTTCCATCACCAGTGCCCTCTACCCTTCACTGATATCCCCAGTTTCCTTCTTGTCCCCTCTGTGGCAGGCACCTTTTCCCTTCCCCATTGTCCTAGTGTTCCCTTTTGTAACTTATCCCCCCGCACCCTGCCCTAGGGACAAGCTTCCTACTGAAGACCAGTACTCCTAATAACAGGTGCTTTTTAATATGCTTAATATGCACTACTAATATTACTTTTGCAGTTGGATTTTCGTACACCTCCAGGTTTTGATCGTACACGTAATGCAGAGATTGGAAACAAGGACATTAAATTCAAACATTTGGAGGAAGCCTTTACATCAGAACATTGGCTTGTAAGGATATATAAAGTGAAAGCACTTGATAACAGGGAGACACTAGACCACAAACCTCGAGTCACCAACATTGTCCCAAAACAGAAATATTTGTCAAAGAAGGTAGGTACCAAGTGAAGATTGTTGATTTGTCTGAAAAAGTATTATTGAGAAATTACTAATTTCCATTTACCAGATGTAAAAATACTGTGGCTTACATTTAAAAAAGAAAAAGGGGGGGAAAAAGACTAACTTTCTTTGGAAATTCCCTTTAGTCTGATCACTTCGGCTATCCCAGTTAAAAAAACTAACTTTTTTTCTGGACAGCAGAGTGGTTAATTGGTGAATCAAACTGAGATTTTCCAGAGATTTTCTGACTCCAGTTTGTGCCATTCCCTTTAGTAAGACTTACTTGTAAAATGTGTGACTAAAATCTTATCTTTTAGTCAAAGCAAATGTAAATTTCATTTTATTCCTTTCTTAGTACTAGGAAAGATGTTATATTATTCCATAATAAATAAGCACAAATTTGTTGAATCCTGAATATCCCCCCAATTAATCTTAAAATAGCTATTTTTAAATTTAATTTTTATTTAATTTAAAGCTTTTAAATGAGAATAATGAGATTTGTGGTTTTATAATGAATAATGACAATGGGTTTTTTTAGAGGTCATTATTAATCACTTAAGCCAAATACTTATGAAAGGCTACAAAAATGAGTATATAGTTGACTTACCATGGGAGATGGGAAGTAATGAGATATTAAAGTTATATTGTACAATCATACCTCTCGGAGAGCCCACAAGCTACCGAGAGTATCCCACCCGCACGGGGAGAGCCTGGCAAGTATTTGATATGCCAAAAAAAGTAATGATGTGTCTTATTCCCCTGGCCCTGAATGAGCCTCCAATCATTGGGAAAGACGAGTAAGGAGAGGCTGCTAAAATCTCAGGGCTGGCAGGGATAGAGATGTTAATGGTGCCCACTCGAGTAAATCGAGGAACAACAGGATGACAGTTACAGTGATACAGTGATATTGTACAATACTATCCACATTTTAGGTCTGTGTCTAATATATGTACACATATTTAAGACTTAAGCTTAGCTTTAGATACTTATATTAGCTGTTTTAAATTACTAAAGTAATTGTCTATTTTTCATTAAAAATACTTAAAATATATCCTGATTTTAGATTATTTCAATTCCTGCATAAACATGCTGTGAGCTATATGATATGTAAAATGAAATTTTAAATGAATATTTTATGCTCTGGATATAGGTGATCATATCTAGACTAATGAATCTAAATGTCACATACAGTTGATAATACAGTTGTTAAAGCAAATGATAAGTGATACGGTTTCTCACAGGCATATGGTAGGAGAAACAAGTGAGTAACATAAATATAGGAATCAAAGCATATACTCTCAGAATGAAAGCTCAGTTACTCCTAAGGTACTTAGACCTAATCAAGGCCTACATTTTCTAGAAACTACTGCACTTGCTGCATCTGTTGATTTTTTTTGTAACCTTCTGTTTTCTCCAAATAAGCAAATGGATAAGTAAAAATTAGACTGTTTCATATGTCCCAAATACATATTCCAAAAGCTAGCAATAGACATTTGACTATTTGCTTTCCTAATCCCTCCTCACCTCCCCCCACAGCCCTTTTCCGGTTTTTACTTGTGGGTGTTGGGGAAGGAGAGTGAGAAGAACAGTTATTCTGAGAGCTTCCTGCTGCTGCCAAGTTAAAACACCGCTGTGGTACTAGCAATTATAGTTCAAAGCTTCACAAACGATATATGTGAGCAGCTAAAATTTTTTAAGAGAAAGACACATGGAGTCAGACTAAGCAGCATAGTTGCATATGTACCTGGGGTATTTCAGTCTCTCAAAGAAGAATTTTCATGGAAGATACCAAAGACTAATAATATAAAGAAGTTGATTTCTTGACAATTTTAAGTTGTACCCCTTATTTTATGTTTTGCCTTTGTAAGGTAACATATTCCAAGGACAAGTTTGAAACAGCTGATATGTGTCTCAGTAATCATCACAGTATAGTAAACTACGTGTGGATAATTTGAATCTGTAAGAAACCTGCACTGACACTATGCATTCTGTTTTCCTTTTAGACTACAAAAAGGAAGCGTGGATACATTAAAAATAAACTAGTTTTTAAGAAAGGCAAGAGAACATCTAAGAAGACTGTTTAAATACACTGTTCTGGTTCCTAACTTGAAGCAGTTGTCTTTGTGAGAACCGGTCTTTGCCTTTAGCTCATGTCATGTTTCACAGCAACCGAGGGTACAGAACCATCACTGGTCCAGGTTAATGTACAATTTTTTCTGGCAATGCCTGATTTTAAAAAACAAAATTGGTTTATTGAGAACAGCTATTTTCAATATGTAATGTGAAGCAAGACAGAGCACTGCTGTAAAGTCTAGCAGCAGATTTTTTTTATTGGTACATACTCCTTCAAATCTGAGAATTTGGACTAATTGCACCAAAGAACCCTCTAATTTGGTCCCTGGCACATGATACTTGTCAATGTTTTTACTTTTACAAGACCTGCATTTTATTTGAACTATCCAAATAGCAATATGTAAAGTACAAAAGACAAAATGTGATGGGAGCTTCTTGAACAGATGAACTAGTACAGGTCTGAGAAAGAGGTATTAGAAAAATAATTATACTTCCTTGAACTATATTTATTTTCATGTTTCTCCAGTGCAAAGAATGTTTCATCAAATGTACATTTTCTGTTTCTTACTGTTTGCTCTGTCTAAGAAGAAGCTGCTGTTTCAAAGATGGATCTCCCAGTAATTGATTCAGTTTTTGTGTTGACACATTATTGCTGCTGTTAGCAGTTGTTTTCACTAGGTACTTAGAGAACAGATCTCATACATTTTTGTTCATTCAAGGGCTAAATTTATATCCTTTGGAAATCATGGCAACTGTGTAGAAATGTTGCTTACCAGAAGGGAGTTTTGCTGTCTTAGTACTGAGGTTAGTGCTATGTTTACATAAAAAGAATAAAGGAAAAAACCCTTAAAGTGGACTGGTAACTGAAGTTCATGTCTGACTATTCAAAATGTCAAAGGATTTGTAAACTTTGCCTAGATTTCTCTCGTTTTCTGAATTTTATCCATTACAATGATTTTGTCCTCCATATTTTTAAATCCCTTGAGCATTTGATGAAACACTCTTCAATGCTATATGTTCTTTTATTAAAAATGTGACAGTTGTCAAAAATGCACTAAAAAATAAATGGAGATTGAACGTGTTCATTTTCCAGCTTATAGGCAACTTTATATAGACTTGAAAAGTTTCTCCAGTTTAATAAAAGTGAAAGAGAAAGGGTTTTCTTCCTGCCACAGGAGATACTTTTTTTTTAAATATATATATATAAACAAGCATAACTTACACCACTGCTTTTGGTGGAAAAGTGCAGAATAGTATGTACCTTTTATGAAGAAAAGTGTAATTTCCAATATTCAGTAAGAATGTTACTGCTGATTTTCTTTTCCAAAGTGTAGAATATTCTTTGATTTATAGAATTCATTTTTGACCCAGATGATGGTTCTTTTACAGACCAATAAAATGGCTGAACATTTTCACAAATAAAGTGTAACTAAATCTGGATTTCTGATACCTAGTTATTTGGGGAATTTTATTTTACTTTGTTGCTTTAAAATTCAATGCAGATAAATTGTTGACTGTAGGGGAAATAAAGTTAATTCAAATTTTGTGTAAAGTGTTGTTTTTCATAAATCTTTTACTTTCAAAAGGGGTAACAATACTGAAGACTTTCTTCCTTGTTCTCTTTTACAAAGGTTTTGGAGAATATATAGGAAAAGAATTGAACTAGTCTTAAGTTCAACTACATCAACTCTTTTGCCTTCATACCTTAGAATGAATGGAGCTTAAATTTTTTGCTTTTCATGGAGAAAGGTGGCAAAACAATTAAGAATTTCATCTTCATTAAGTAAAGATAGGACACTAACCAAAGTGCTGCAGCATAAAATTCTGTTGTTTAATCATTCAGTTCATCATTATAGAATATTCAAATTAAGAGCTGAAAAGATTTTTCCCTAGGTCAGTTTGGGATAACATCCTTTTGTCTTAGTGAAACACCATGTTATATTATGTCTGTAGTTTTATAGTGGCAGGAACGTGAAATTAAAGTAGCTTAAACATTGGGGTGGAGGATAATGTGGACTCACTAACTTTGTGTCACATGGTGGGCTAGAGGAAGGAGCAGAGGACAATGATTTTGAATCAAAAACATAATTTTTTTTTCACCTCTTATAACAAGGCAGCAAGTCAAAGATGAAATTCAATTTTCAAATTGAAGTTGTTAGCTGCTTGATTTTGCAGCTTTAGGGTTTTGATTCATCTGAATCTCATGACAGAGTTTGGAGTCTATAATATGAAGACGTCCTATAGAACAAAGGATCTTTCTTAACCTTTATCTGACTCTCACCATCCCCTTTCAACTTTATTTCCTTCATGTGCCTCTCTTCCCATTCTAAACCCTTGACCTCCACCCACCCCCGCAAAATCTGGGCCCACTATATGGCCCCCAGTTGAGAAATACTGCTCTACAGTGTTGTTTATATGGCTACAGGACCATATGAGTAAGATATGTGGAGGTACAGCCTGTTTTAAGTGTGTGGTTGGGCCAGGTGTGATGCTCCCAGCACTGCATAGTTCCCTTGATTACTGGCAAGGAGTGATCCTGAGCACTGCCAAGTATGGCAAAAAAAAAAAAAAAACTCAACAACAAAAATTGTGCTTAAAAAGTAACAAATGTTCCCATCTGAACTTTTTTGGATAGGATGGGGGGGCGGTAGGACTAATTTCAAAAATTCTCATTTTGTTGACATTGCTGGTACTTGATAAGGTTTTGTCAGTCATCTGCCTTTTTGTTCATAATCTTTAGGTAAATGGAATAAATGCATGGATATAGAACCTTCAGAGCAATCTGTAACTGACATCATAGGAAAGCAAGACCTAGCAAGGTTTATAGGATGTCCAAATTTTCTTTCAAAATAAACCTTTTTAAAACTTTGAACTTTAAGAAGAAATTTAAAGGTAACAATTGTCGCAAATAATCCAGTTTGTCACCACAACCCACAATAGCTCTTGCACTCCAGAAGTTTTCTCATGGCCCCTTCCTATCAATGGCTTTTTCCATTCCCCACCCCTGAAGGTAATGAATGTATTGCTTGTGAGGCATATTCTATGACTTCTAGATTTTAATACCTACTTATTTTTTTCCAATTATACTTTAGTGTTACCTGCTTCTTGAATGGAATCGGTATTTTGTAATCTAACTTTCCCTGTTTTTTGTGAAATTCATCCAGTAAGTTTCTTGTAGCTATATATTTTCATTCCATTTCCCTCCCTGCCTACTTCACACACTTTTTTGTTTGCTGTGTGGATGTTTGCATTGTTTCCAATTTAAGGACATTACCAATAATGTGTCTACAAATATTCTCTTAATCTCTCTTGGAGTTTTGTACATACATTTTTGCAGGTATTCACCTAATAAGTAGAATTACTAGATAGAATAAGGTTGTTAGTCCTGCACTCTAATGAGCCAATGTCAGTTTTGCCTTTCTGAAGGGTGGATGATTATTTTGTGTTTAATTTGCCTTTTCCAAGTTACTAATGATGCTTACTATTAGTCTTTTTTTTTAAGGTATTGGTTCTAGTCCTTTTTCTGTGCTTTTTACTGCATTAGAGTTCTTTATATATTCTCAGAATAAGCTGTCATTTATATTGCAAGCTGTGTAAGAATTTAATAGTTTTTTTAAACCTCAGGTGCTTTAGTCTGTTAACTAGCTCTCTCTGCCCGACCTAAATTTTTTTCCTAGCCTGGGCTTTAAAGATAGTGTCCAAGGCCAGAGCTAATGCTCACCGGGTTTAGCAGCATATGTACCATGTTCAGAAGGCCTGGTTCTGGTTGCTGGTGCCACATGATCTTCCCCTCTGAACCCCAGCACTGTTGGGAATCAGTCCCAAGCAGGGAGTAGCTTCAAGAACCACCAAATGTGGCCCAAATCTCATCCCTTTTGTTTTTTGTAAATTAACTATGGAATGAGCTGTGTCTTCCGCATGTTTCAGCATGTACATATCTGTGATGTATCATTTATTGGTATGATCATGCTTTTTCTATAATTTTGCAGTACTACTTTTTTAGAAACAAATATAAAATACTAGAGTACGTATGTATACCTGGAGTCTAGTATAGTCTGAGAATACCTCTTTTCTACTCCCATTTCTAGCTCATTTGATCCATTATGGCTGATTGGTTTTTAGATCCAAGATTTTGATACCCCAAAACAAAAAACTTTATTGACTTTTATTTGGTATAGAAATAGTTGATTAATTGGGGGGAATTACCTCCTTTAAATACTGAGCTTTCCGTCTAAAAACAATGGAGTATCTTAGACCAAAAGATAGCACGTGGGCTAAGTACCTTGTCTTCTGTCCCACTGACGCTCATTCAAATCCCTGGCACCACATATGGTCTCCTGAGCACTGTCAGTTGTGATCCTCGACCAACCCACCCCCCAAAAGGCCCATCCTTCCTGATGGAACAGATATCACCGTGACAGATCAGATGAGATCACATGTGTAAAGATTAAAGAACAATGTGGAAAGAATTATAAAGTTTCCTTCTACATAGGCATTGAAGGGCACAAGAACATAGATTCTTTGGCTCCTAGAGACGACAAAGTAGGTGTAGAGACACAGAGCTTAAAAGCACATACAAAAGACAGGAAAACATTAAGAATTATTTTTAAAGGAACTGCATTTTAGAAAGGCTTTTTCTGATAACTGGCAGAATACTGGGAAGGAAATAGCGCTAAGCCTGCAAAGTTGGGGCAGTGAGCACTGATTACTGTCATGTGTAGAGAGTCACAAGATGCTCTGTTCAAGTGTCCCTTCAAGAGACCCTGGGAATCTCAAAAGCTGCTATCTTAACATTTAAGATTTCAGCCTGCTAGTTAACCCTAACACTTCCATTTTTAATTTCTGTATTAAATAAGTCTTGCATATTTTGTAAGTTATATTACAAAGTTAATTTTTACTTGTTTGCTATTGGGCCACACCCAGCATTGCTTAGGGCTTACTCATGGCTCTGTGCTCAGGGATCAATCATAGAGGACTTGGGGGACCATTTAGGGTGCTGGAGATCAAACCCAGTTGGATACCTGCAAGGTAAGCTCACTACCCACTGTACTATCTGGTCCTACAAGGTTAATAATTTTGATAAATACTGGAGCAGTAGCACAGAGGGTAGGGCGTTTGCCTTGCATGTGGCCGACAGGGGTTTGATTCCTCCATCCCTCAGAGAGCTCGGCAAGAGCCCGGCAAGCTACCGAGAATATCCTGCCCGCACAGCAGAACCAGGCAAGCTACCCATGGCGTATTCGATGTGCCAAAAATAGTAACAACAAGTCTCACAATGGATGTGCTACTGGTGCCCACTCAAGCAAATTGATCAACAATGGGACTACAGTGCTACTACCAAAATTTATCTTTTTATATTGGGCTTATATGTTGAAATTGTTTAAAATTGTTAAAATATTCTGTTTTTATTCAAATATTGTGTAAAAGTGAAGGATCAGGAATAATAGTTTTTTCACTTCAATGGATATATAATTTCAATTGCTACACACAGGTTAGGACCCTAATACAGTACTGCGTAGAAAAGGTAACATTTTTGTGTTGTGCGCTATTTTATAAAGGAAGTTTTGGGTATTCAGGTAATTGTATATATATTTTATCAGATTGAGGACCTTTACCCAGTTTTCTATGAGTTTCATTATAAATTAGTTTTAGCAAAAGATTGTTCCTTTGTTGTTTCTTGTTTTTTGCTTTTGGACCACACACAGCTGTGCTCAGGGCTTGCTCCTGTTCCAGGATCACTCCAAGCGGGCTCAGGGGACCACCTGGGCTTCCCAGGATAAAGCCCAGATTTGCCATGTGCAAAAGTATGCTGCCCACTGTACTGTTGCTCTGGCACAGAAAGCATTTTGTTCAGAGTTAAACTAAATTTGCATCCCTGGGATAATGAGAGTTTGATAAAATTTATTGTATAAACCATTTGGGCCTAGATATTTATTTTCACCAAACTATTACTGATGCAGTTGTTTCACAGACTCGATTGTTTCCATGGGCATTTTTATTCCTTATGTCCATATTGGGTACTACTGGTTGTTTTATCAAAAAAAAAAATTGCCCACTTCACCTAAATTTTCAAATAGAATGAAATTGTTATCACTTCTTACTTAAATGTGGTTTTTACAATGACATCCTTTTTGTCCTGATAATTGCTCCCTATCTTCTCTCTCCCTCATTACTTTGCTGCTTCATTTCCCTCTGCAGTTTTTATTAATTTGTCAGTTCATGTTTATTTTGCAGTGCTTGGGATTTTGTGATGCCAGGGATTAACCAGGGATTAGATTGGACCACCATGTGCAAAGCATGTACTCATGGCTCATTAGCGCTTTTTGGCATTAGAGGGGTTTGAGGCGCACCTGACTATGTCCAGGCATTTCTGGGAGTGTGCCAGGGATTGCGGGAGCAAATCGATCGGGAGGACAGTGCTACAGACGGTGCTTGGGTCCTAAAACATAAAGCATTTTACGCCTTATCCTGCTTTCTAATAATAGTGATAATTCTAATGTGCTTCTGAGATAGTCACAATCTCAATATTTTATTTACTTAGAAAAATAGCCTGGAGACATTTTCATTTTGTGAAATTGCTTTAATAAAAACTGGAGTTTATGTGATTTACTGTGACAGTGCATTCTCACATTCTTTTGATAAAACATCTGCCAATCTCTCATTTGATCTGTAATGTTTTTTGTTTTGCCCCCTTTAGCCAGGAGTAAGCCACAATGATACTAAGGGCTTATTCCTGGCTTTTTTCTCAGGGATTACTACTGGAGGGCTCAGTGAACGTATGGGGTACCCAGGTTGGCCAGGTGCAAAGCAAGTGCCCTACCTGCTGAAGTATTGCCCTGGCTCTAGAAGATTATGACTGAATGTTCCATTGTGTATTGTGTTTATATATATATATATATGTATCATACATATATATCAGTGTACATGTGTGTATATAATACACAGTTTTATCCATTTATCAGTCACTTCCTAACTATTCTAGACAGTAATACACATAGGGTGTATGCTTTGTTACAGGGCTACACCCAGTGGTGCTCTGGGATTGAACCTAGGTCAACTGCATGTAAGATTAGTGCTTTACTGTACTCCTTCAGGCCTATTTTTTTCCCCAAATGATGTATTTTGTTTTTCTTTGGATAAATACCAGTAGTGTGGCTGGATAATACAGTACTATTGAACTTCATGCAGAGTCTCCATCTTGTTTTCCTTAGCGATTTTATTAATTTAATGTTCCTGCTAACAAAGATACAAGGATTTTCTCTCTACATCCTCCTCAACACATTTTACACTCTTAGTGTTATGCTTTCTTGTAAATTTAAAATGCATTTTCCTAATTAGTATTAATGAACGTCTTTGTCTTTGGTAAAAGTGTTCATACTGCTTTCTAATAGAGTACCTTTCTATACATCATCTGTTTTCATGGTTTGTCTTTGATGGTTACTTTCAGATGCTTTTTTCATTGATGTGGTACCATTTTTTCTTAGTGTGTAATGTCTTTTGCTATTTGAGTAGAATTCACAATATCAAGCTTACCATACTGATTATATTTTCTATTATGTATTATATGGTTTCAACTCATATTTATTTCTTTATTCATTTGATATTTTTATTACTTTTGTGGGCTTCATTCTTTTGCGTGTGAATGACCAGTTTTCCTATCAACATTTATTGGAGTCACTTTCCCGTATCCATTGTGTTATAGGCTCCTTTGTCATAAATATTACCTATAAAATTGTGAGCTTATTTCTGGGCTGTTTTCTTCCATTGATCTGTGTATTTTATATTGATCAGTTTTGATAGTTTTAAGTCAACTGAGTATGAAACCTCCATTTTGTTCTTTCCCAAGATTGCATTTTCTATTTGGGGTTCTAGTGCAGATTCATAAAATTATTGGTTATTTTCCTTTTAAACTGTGGAATACGACACTGGATTACTGATAGGGATTATGGTAAATCTGTAGAGTATGTAAAATGTATGTAGAGTATTGTTAAAATTTTAACAATATCAGTGCTACAAACCCCAGAGTTTGAAATTCTTTTCCATTTCTTTGTGTTTCCAGTTTCAGCAATGTCTTGCAATTCAATTTACAGGTCTTTTCAATATACAGATCTTTCATTCCTTGTTTTTTTTAATATTGGGAGTTTTATTTTCTCTTTCGCTAGCTCATAATTAACAATTTTTAGGTTAGATTTTGTAGCTTACAATTTAACTGTTTGATACTTTAAGATACGTTCTGTGGAGACTTTTGGATTTTCTATTTGTAAAATCATGTTGTCTACAAAGCAGATTTTACTCTCTCTCCAGTCCCTGGCATGTAGCAATTTATTATAGGTTCTCGTAATATTTTTTTCTTTTTCAGCCAGACACAGCTATGCTCAGAGATCATTCCTAGTGGTACTTGGGGACATACAGGATGCCAGAGATCAAACCTGGGTCAGCCCTGTTTTCACTTGAGGCGCCCCAAGAGGGGGGCGCATAAGAGCCTTCCCAGCCCCAAGGGACCCAGCCTCGGCAGCTGAACTCCACAACCCAACCACCGCCACGCTCCAGGCCACTCTCCACACTGGGGAACATATGAGTGTACATATTCCTGGATTGCGCAGCTGCTGACACATCAAAGACACTCCCTACTCATTCTTCATAATTACCACACCATATTTGATGGGGTTCAGACAGTAGGCAACAAATCATAGTGAGAAGTATATATATATGTGCATATATGCATATTTTAAAATATATATACCAAAGCTCACATCATCCAAAACTTAAACATGTTAGTGATAGTGATATCCTATAGAATGTCTTAATGGCTCCTGCCAAAATAGAACAATCTTCACACTGTTTCCTATGAACACTTTTTTGTAAGCATGTTCGGCAGTTCTTCATAACAGACAATACAAAATAAATTCTTTCGGTTGTCTTGGGACAAGGATTGGGGCTTGGGATGGAAACATCCCGAATTTGGTGGTGGGAAGGTGTAATGGTGGTGGGATTGGTGTTTAAATATTAAATGTAATCAAATATTGTGAACTAATAATTTTTTTAAAAAAACTGGGTCAGCCCTGTGGAAGGCAAACACCTTACCCACTAGTTTAGACCTGGGTTACCTAATTTCTAGCATATAAATACTTACAGTAATTGCATTTTTAAGATCTTTCTCAGTTCGAGCCTTTTCAAAAAGTTTGTCAATTTAATCTCCTCAAAGAACCAGCTTAGTTTCATTGATCTTTTGTATTGTCTTTTTTTCACTATTTACTTCCACTCATTTGTCCTGTGTTGTTTTCCTAGTTCTTTTAGGTGTACTGATTGTTTTTTTGAGATTAACCTGTTTCACAATAACTTTCCCCTAACACTGCTGTTGCTATGCCCCATTTTCTAATGGTTTCTGCTATTTGAATTTTTCTTGACCCAACAGTTTTTCAGGAGTATGCTGTTTAAACTCCATGAATTTAGGGGTTGTTTTTTTGTGTGTGTGGGGGGAAGATGTTTCATATAATGTCTTAAAGTTACTGAGAAGATCATATCAAGTTCATTTCATATATCACATGGCAGTTGAGGCTTGATTATTCCTTCTAGGTAACAAGTTTTTCTTAACTGCTTTTTATTTTTTATCTGTAACTTTGGACACTTGAATTATAAAGTATTGGCTGAAGATCATTTCTTGGGAATTATTTTGTTTGGAACTCTACTTCAGACCTGGTTATCTGTTTCCATCTCCAGGTTAGAAGTTTGTAGTCTGTAGTCATTATATTTGCAAAAAATATCGTTATGGAATTTCTATAATTTAAGTGTTATTCCATGTTATGAGGTCCTACATTTCTGCTAAGGAGGGGTTTTTTTGTTTGTTTTTAGTTTGCAGCATTGTTACTTCCACCCCCTTTTTTTTTTCTAGTTTGTTCACTCAGTTCCATCAAGTCTCCATAATTTAAACCCTTGTGTGGTGTTTTTCAGTTACTCTTCAGCTGTGATTTGTTTGGAGATCTCAATTTGCGCATGTTTTAAGTTTGGTGAGCATTTTTGAGATTATTTGGTCAGGTAGACTGCATAGCTATCCATTTCACTAAGGTCTTTTTTTCTTGTTTTATCTAGTTCTTTCATTTTGAAACAAGTTCCTTTATGTCAGAGGTTCCCATACATATTTTGTTTAGGCACCATTTTTAAGAAAAAAAATATTGTGCAGAAATGGAAAGTATCTCCTAATTAAACCTGAGGCTATGACAGTTTTCCCCACCTTAGGAAATACTGCTGTACGTCAAAATCACCACCCCCTGGCGTTTATGCTTTTACCAATATATCATTAGATCCACTGCTTTGTGTGTGTGTGTGTGTGTGTGTGTGTCCAAGGAGGGAAAAAGGGGAATAAATGTTGCTATTCAGCTTACCTTTTTCTGTTGTAGTCACCACTGAGCCAGGCTCAATGAATCTTAGACACAGTCCACCTGCTCTTGCCTCTGAGATAACTAGATAAGTAGTTCGGCAGGTGAAGCCCCTTGGGTCCTCTGGATGTATGTTTGTCAAACTGGCTTTGAAAACCAGATCATGGGTTGGGGATTGAAGCAGGGAGGGTGCTTGTCTTCCGGTAGTTCTTGTGTGTTATTTTGGTGATGGAGAAATTATTCATGCAGATAGTTGCTGCTCATTGGTTAAGCCAATAACAACGCTCAGGGAAGAAACAAAGACCAGAGCTTCAAAAAAAGAGGACGCAAATGCGGACAGAATTGAAGGATGAAATATCTGAAATGACAGCTTTCAAACCCGTAGAGATGGCTAAGACAGCTAGACGAACGAAAATAAGACTTGAACACTGTCAAACACAGACCACCCTATAATAATCAAGGAAGAGATCGTGAGAGAAGCACAAAGTCATGGTAATAAAAAGGAAATAAAAGCAGGTGAATCAGTTGGGATCTCTGAAAAAGATCAAAGGAATATGAACAACTATCAATAAGTTGAATGACCTTGATTCATTTTTCCCAAAGTGGATGATACTGTCTCAGACTGGGCAGATGCTAAAGCAGTTTGGGGGGCCAGGAACAGTTCAATTAGGGGATGCTTTACCTCAAGAAGGGAGATTTCCAAGGCAATCTTGAACGTGCACCCCCCCACCCCCCAACTGAATCAGTAATTTCAAATCTCCCAGGAAAAACCCAGGCAGGGCTAAATGACATCACTGGTAATTCTACCAAGAATTTAAAGGTGGAGGCATGGCAGTGCTGCAAGCTTGGTGGAGTCGGGATGCCTGATACGCAACTACCAAAGTGAGCAATCCTCAATTGTGGCAAATGAAAAAAGTATATAAATGAAAGCTGTCCTTAAGACAAAACACGAACCTTAACTCATTTGAGGTCAACCATTTTAGTTTTTTCCCCTTACTACGAGCTTTCCTATTTGATAGGGTGAAAACACTCAAAAGTTATTCCATATAAGCTAATGGTAACAGCATTGCCCGTCTCTAAAAATACCTTGCCAAACTGGAACACTACTTTCAGATTGCAGTAGAAGCCTGGAATTCTTAAGTGACGACAAAAGTCCAAGGGAACTGAAGAAGTTTATTTATAATTACAGAACAGTATTCTAAGGAATATCACTGTAAAAACATGGGGGTCTAGTGTATGCTTGAAAATCATGAATAACTTTGTAGTTCATGGGGATTCATTTTTTTTTAAATGGGGTCCATGAAACTAATACAATTCATTAAAGGGGAGAACAAAATATTTGACAGCTCAATAAGTTTTCATGATAAATCTGGGCATAAAAGGAAACTACCCGGTTGGGGACTGGAGCAATAGTATAGCAGGTAGGGCGTTTGCCTTGCATACAGCTGACCCGGGTTCGATCCCCAATATCCCATATGGTCCCCCAAGCACTGCCAGGAGTAATTCCTGAGCGCAGAGCCAGGAGTAACCCCTGAGCATCGCTGGGTGTGACCCCCCCCTCAAAAAAAAAACTACCTGGAGCTGGACAGAGTCCAGGAGTTAAGGCAAAGTTATCTTGCCCCCTGGCCTACTCTGGATAGGTCCCTGGCATTGCATATGGTCCCCTCAGCACTGCTGGGTATGGCTTAAAACCATTAAAGGCTTTTAGATTGGAAAGGAAATAAAAGTAACTAATAGCTTGTGGAAAACCTCAACAAAGTTGTAACATTTTAAAAATTCCACTTGTTTCATCCACTAAAAATGAGTGGTCCAAAAGGGAACTGAGGAGGTTTATTTATAAAAGCACAAGGAAGGATAAAATGCTTAAGAGTAAACTAAGAAGGTACCAAACTACACTGAAAACGTTAAGGTATTCCTGGAAGGTGATAAAATGCATGCTGTGCATATGGAATGAAATGCAATATTGTTAAAATGGCCATACAACAACTTACAGAATCAACACAGTGCCTTAAATATCCAGCAATGTCTTTAGTAAAAATAGAAACCTGTACCCTAAAGTTCATGGAATTTAAAGGGGCCTTTAAGTGCAAACCTGGGGCAAAGGGGAGGTGAGAAGTTACTTCCTGATTTTAAACTTATAGAGTAATCAAAAACCGTGTCACTGCCATAAACAAATTGAAAAAGAACCCACAAATAAACCTTTAAACAGATGGTTAATGATTTTTGATAATGATTCTAAAACCAGCAGAGGGGAAAAGTCTTTTCAACAAATAATCTTAGGGAATCACAATACCCACATGAAAAAAACTAGCCGCTTAAAACCACATACAAATGCTAAACCATAGAACTCAAGGGAAACATAACGAGATTTGGCATTCCGTGGTTATGATGCAAAAACACGCGAATCAAACTGATCAAAATGAAATACCTTTGTGCTAAGGATGCCATCAACAGAGAAAAAGCAACAATAAAGAACCTTACAGAGTCAACACACAAAATAGCCTGATCTGAAAATATTTCTCTCTGGAGAGCATGTTTTGCATGTTGCAGTCCCAAGTTCAATCCCCAGCACCCTGTTGTCCTGCAAGTACCACTACGAATGAGCACTCAGCTGGGACAGCCCAGAAACAAACAAAAATCTCCAAGGAAGACAGCCCAAAAACACACCCAGCATCACTAAGTGGAGAATGAGGACAGTGGGGGATAAAAGCATGTGTCTTGCCATAGGTTCCATCTTCATCCCCAACACCACCAAAAATATATATATAAAAAGCCAAGAGTACTCCTTACCCATGAGTGATTATGGAAACTTCCAAGCACTGCAGATAATGTGGAGAAATTTAAGCCTTTTATGTAGGTGGTGGAATTTCAAAATGGTATAGTCACTGTGGAAATGACTACAGCAGTCCTCAAATGGAGCATGGCATTTTCCTACAGTCAGGCTCCACCTCTGGGCACATCTACCCCAAAGGAATGGAATGCCAGGACTCAGATGCTGGCATTCTCATGTTCCCAACAGCATTATCCACAGTTGCTAAAAGATGGGAACTACCTAAAAGTTTCTCTGGGTAAATGAATAAGCAAAATGTGGTACATAAATATCTAATGGAGTATTAGCCTTTGAAAAGGAAAAACAAATCCTGATTAACAAAATAACGAGCAATGGAGAACTTACATGAGCTACTTAGATAAGTTCAGAAGTGCACAAAGTGGCTAAGGGCTGCAGATGAGAGTAATTTTTGTTTGTTTCGGGGTCACACCCAGCTGTGCTCAGGGCTTCTGGCTCTGTGCTGAGGAATAACTCCTGATGAGGCTCAGGGCACCCTATGGGATGCTGGGGATCATACTCATATGCAGGGCCAGCACCCTCCCTGCTATACTCTCTCAGGGCCCCTGGGAATCACTTTGTAACGGATTCTGGGTTTCAGTTTGGAGAAAACTGAAACAAGCTGGATGGTTATGGTAGTTACACAATAATGTGAATTTAATGTCATTCATTTATATTGTTCAAATGATTTTGCTACGTGTAGTTTACCACTAACAAATTACAATAAAACGCAGTCTCAGAATAGGAATGCTAACAAATTATTGTAGTTAATATAGTCCCTGGGGATATAGCAATACACTTGCCTTGCATGTTTGAGGTTCTGGGTTTGGTTTGTGCACTGCAAACAAACAGAGCAGCTCAAACATAACATGGACCTAATCTTTAAAAAAGGGAAAAAGGGGAGCTGGAGCTATAGCACAGCGGGTAGGGCTTTTGCCCTGCACGTGGCCGACACAGGTTCGATTCCCAGCACCCCATATGGTCTCCTAAGCACCACCAGGAGTAATTCCTGAGTGCAAGTGCAAAGCCAGGAGTAACCCCTGTGCATCGCTGAGTGTGACCCAAAAAGCAAAAAAAAAAAAAAAAAAAAAGTAGCTCAAACTGATACAATTTCCTTTGAACTTAACTCAAAACCAAAAACAAGCTTTAGTAATAATACATAGCAGTATACATCTAAGAAACAGGATGATCGCTGTAAAGTTAGGATGGTGGGGTTACCCCTGTTCAATATCTGAAGGGGATATTGTATGGTAGCTTAAGGTATTGCCACACATACCTTAGTCTGTGTTGTGGGGGACATGTAAGTATATAATCATTTATACATATTTCACAATTTTTAAAAGGCAAAATGAGCCCCTCCCTCTTTTCTTTTTGTGGGGGGCACACCCAGCTGTACTCTGGGTATACTCCTAGTGGTACCTAGGAATATGTGCTGCTTAGCAACTAAACCCAGATTGACTGTGTACAAGGCAAGTGCTTTGATTGCTGTACATATTCTCTCAAGTATATGTTTTACTTACTATACTTTAGATTAACACCTGTAACACCTGAAAACACCAGTGGTCACTTTCCCATCTCAATGAGGTTTGTGTTTTCCCCTCTAACATTTATTGTTTTCCCTCTCTGAAACAAAATGGGTCCAAACATTTAGTCTCCCAGTTATTTTCAGACATAGGTCTGAGTATCTTGCCTTGCACACTGCTGGCCACAGTTTGATCCTCAGCACCACTGACGGTCCCCAAGCCTCATCCAGAGTAATCCCTGAATACCACCAGGTGTGGCCCAAAACCCACATCCCATCCTCCCCCCAAATCTTAAAACAGGACCATTTGTGATTTTACCTGGCAGTAACTTCTCACTAGGTATGAGTTATGTTATTAGGAACTTTTCAGAAAAAAAAATCCATAGTGTTTATCTGGTAGATGATAATGAATTAAAGCACTTTATATGAATAGAATTGCTGTTTACAACAAACTAGTACCTAGTCAATCAAACGTGAGCTCATTCAGATCAGAGCCACCAATTCCAACAGAACTTTCTTTGGGGTAATACTGAGGTGCTTCGGGGCCTCACTGGCAATTTTCGACCAACCAGGAAGTGGCTCAGTGCAATGACTTGAGGGTACCTGAGCCACCTCCAGGGCTATGCCCAGAGATACTCGAGGACCATGTGGTGCTGGGAATGGAAAGTGCCCAAAGCACTATACTATCTCTTGGCCCCTCGGCAGATCTTTTGAATCCCTAGAAATAAGACAACAGCACACTGATAGGTATGGTATTTAATCGAAATATATTTGTCTAATATCTACAAAGTCATGAACAATTGGTCTTCAGAAAGCAGACGAAAGGCACAAAATTAGTATTACTACAGAGAAGCACTCATGCTACTGGATTTTATAAATATTCTCATTGGAGTGGCACAGTAAAAAATAAAGTAAGCATTGAGCAAAAATCAAACATTTCAGTTTCCCCTTTGCTTTATCTAGCCATATCTCAACGTCATCTATAAAGGTTGAAGACAAATTCAACAGAATCCATGGAACGCTTATGCAGGCTGTAAGTATGTTTGATCACAGTGGTGTTCTTGCAGTTTGGGTGAAAGAAGAAAGGTATATTAAAAAACAAAACCGTCCGCAGGAAAGTTTGCTCTTTTCCCAAACTAAAGCTGAGGCGGAGGCTGTGGCTGTGCGTTGTTCAGATATGCCTGCGTGTATTTAACTTCTAAAGCCCTTTTTCATCATAAAGTAACAAAGTCTCCAAATGTCCTGTTTTCTACTGTAAAGAAGCAGCTTCTGAGAGATGTGTGACTTAGTGCTTTGAGTATGAATAATTGTCAGGGGCAAGTTTTTGGGAGGAAAAAAAAAAACCCAATTGAGCCTAAATTCTCCCAGATGTGCTCCAGTCTGAAAAATTAACCACTTCCTGCCCACTCTCCATCCAACCGGAACTAGCACGTATTGTTCTTGGACTGATATAATAGCCATCTACACAGGTATCAGGCAGAACCACTTTTTTTTCCATGTGAATGGGCCACGGCTAGCTCACCGTTGTTTGGATCGGAAATGAATGGGGCTCCCTTTGTCAGTGCAAAACGTTTTTGGCATCATGAAGAATAGAAAACATCAAACCTCATTGATTAAAAAGGGAGCTCCTAATAACCCGCTTACACCTCGATAAGTGCCATGTCTACACACATCCTCCCAGCAGCTGTGTTGAGTGCATGCATGTGAACAGTCAGCGCTGAGTGCCCACCTCTGCACACACACAGGCCCCAGGTCGCTCCTGAAGAAACTCAATCCTAAAGCAGAGTTGGGGGGAGCATTCATTTTTCACAGTATATAATTTCTCAGGTATGATTTCTTGAATGATACCAAGCTTCTCAGCGCATACCAGCCGAACTTTGATACTGTACCACTTTAATTCCTACAAAAACGGCTATTTCTGAAAGCTCTGCTCTGCCACCCCATCAGTGCGCCTTCCAGAGGGGATTGAAGTAGACCCAGCTGTCACCCTGGAAGAGAAGGAAAGCGATATCATGACGGGCCTCAGTGGGATGCGGGGAGAAGCTAGGCGTGGCCCCAGCCCAAGCTCTGCACCAGGAAAGCAGCGACTACCTGCAGCTCGTTCCCGGAAGCTCCCAGCCCAGCCACGCCGCTCCCCCGCCCCTTGGCCCCGATGCTTTCTGAGCCCATGGGACCTTCACCTCCTGACACTGCAGAAGGAAATCCCATGGAATGATTGCTGGTTTCTATCAAGGAAGGTCGTGTGTCAAAAGAAAGTGACGGGAGTTACAACATGGGATGAGTGTCTGGGAGAGGGAAGGAGTCAGGACCTGCATGAGGAATTTCACCAAAACCAGTGACCCCCATCAGGCAGCCTGCAGAGGACTGGGGGTGCCCTCGACACTCCTGGCTACCAGTTGGCCAGCACACGCAAGAAGTGACAGCAGTGCAGGAGGCTCAGTGAGGCAAGAACCGAAAGTGCATTCATCACAGGTGCTAGGCTAGAAAGGAATAGAGCAACCCTGCTACTAGAGTCATGTTTTGTTCTTTACTTTGGGGGCCACACCAGGCAGTGCTCAGGGCTCACTCCTGGTGAGGCTTGGGAGACCCAATGTAGTGTCGGGGTCCACGTGTACAAGGCAAGCATCTTATCCACTGTACTATCTCTCCTGTCCTTTTTTCTTTAAAAACCTTGGCTAGCATCCCGCTCTGCCATCCCACGGCCTGGCCGGGCAGGATTCCCGGCAGGTGCCTGGGCTTTTCTGATGCAAGCAATTCCAGGGCTCAGCTTGGCCAAAGCCAAGGCCATGGGCAGGCTGCCCTTCCCCTACCATCACCACTACCCACCATCTTCATTCCCTCTGCAGTTAAGTCACAAACACGCACCGCCTCTCCTCAGGACCACCTGCCTGGGGCCCACTCACCTCCTGCGTAAAATATTTGGGCCTCCAGGGCATGTGGAGGGTCTCCCGCTTCCGTTCCTCAACCCGCTGCTTCTCTTCCAGATGGCGCTTCTGCTCCGTGGCCGCATCTATGTCCCCCACCCGCAGGTAGCGGGTCACCTCCTGCCAGAGGTTCCTGGGGGTTGGGGGGGAGAGAGAAAAGTCAGGGGCAATGACACTTAGGATGGCCTTTCAGGACATCTTAAGGGAGGCAGGCCTTGAACCCAGGGCTGCTGGGACTCAGGGTTCCCAGGGTCTGAGGAGGGATCTAGTACGAGTGGTGGCAGTGTGGCCATAGACTATGTGAAGATGCTCCTTGAGCCTTGTCCTCCTGCCGACCATCTCCCGTGGACAGTGACTCGACACAGCGGCTCAGGGAGGGAGGTGTGACAGGTGCAGGAGGGCAGTGTAAGAAGGTGGCATGACCTGTCCATGGTCAGCTGCTGGTCACCCATTACCAACTGGGGTGCCCCGAAGTGGAGCTGGCACGAGGAGAGGGGCCCGGGTGCGGGGTTGATGCTGCAGCATCTGCTGGGGGTCTCACGCTAGGGGCCTGTCCCAGTCTCTCCTTTGTCATGCTCCTCCCACAGAACAGCCCCCCACAGACTGCCACACTCCCCAGAATATGGCTCCCACAGTCAGGACCTTCCGGGGGTCACCCCGTTTCACATAGCCTCTGTGGTGGCGGGTGAGGCGCTGAGGGGAAGCAGGGCACCCCACCAGGCTGCCTCCCTCCCTGAGGGCCGTGGGGCTGGGTGGACTCACGCAGAGACAGCTCAGGCTTCTCACTGACGGGTGAGGGAGCTCTCCCAGGGAAGAGGACCCGTCACAGCACAGGAAACGGGTGTGGACATGTGTGATGGGAGGCTGTCAGGGCTTCCCACAAAGGGGGAAAGGGACAGTGAAGGGGGCTCAGAATTAAGGATCAGTGGGCATTCTGGAGGCCAGAAAGCCAGGTCAGCAGAGCTGACTTTGATGTTATGGCTGAAGAATCTTCTAGAACTGGGAGGTAAGGCCAGGCTCCTCTGGTCTCACAGACCTTGCTCTTTCTACCATTCTTTTTCTTTTTTTTTAAATTGAATCACCATAAGATACAGTTACAAAACTTTCATGTTTAAGTTTCAATCATATAATGATCGAACACCCATCCCCCCACCACTGCACATTTTCCACCACCAATGTCCCCAGTATTACCCCTCTGGCAGACAATTTCCCCCATCCTCTCTACTTCTACCATTCTTGCTGCCTGATGAGAAAGAGGGAGGCAACAAAAACCCAGGGTGAGGTGCTCACCAGGCCAGGTCCTCCTGTGCCAAGTTTCCTAGTAACTTAAGGCCCCACATTCAAGGGGCAGAGATGTAGGGGCCGAAGCCATAGTACAGTGGGTAGGGCATTTGCCTTGCATGCAGCCAGTCCAGGTTCCATCCCCAGCACCCTGTACGACCCACTGAGTCTGCTCAGAGCCAGTCCTGAGAGCAGTAGGGCATGGCCCAAAAACTATAAAATAAAGGGCAGAGACACAGCCCCCCACCCCTCCTACCCCTGCCAAGAAGGAAGAAGGGATGACAGGAACCGCCCCCTTTGCCCCAGCTGAAGAGCTTGGCTCTCTCTCATCCAGATGCCAAGAGCATCTCTGATGTAGGGCTTGCAGGGAGGCACAGAAAAGACCCAGGTGGAAACAAAACAAAACAAAACAAAACAAACAAGAGGGGCATTCAGAGCTACAGGGTGCAAGCCAGCGAGGGAGTGAAGCGTAAAGGGGGGAAGAAGGCCAGTACAGGCCTTGGGCAGGGCAGGGCTGGCACCTGGACACTGGCTCTGCCTTTGGGGGTCTCCGCAGGACTGCTTAGAGGACCTTGAGCAGACTGTGCAGGGTGGGCAGATGGGACTCTTTCCTCATCGCCCCACGGGTGAGTGGTTTCCTTCTAGGGGACAGCTGAGTTCCAGAGGCCTCCCCGGAGCCGGTGTCCGCTGGAGCCCCAGGTCTCCCCACAGGCCCCCTAGGCCACAGTGACAGCCTCGGCCTCAGCAGTGAGGCCTGGTGGGGGCAGCAGCCCAGTGTGCCAGTGCCCTGTGCAGGAAGGGAGTCACGGGCCAGCCTCCCTGCTGGGGGGCACTTTCCTCCGGGGGACAAGGTGGGCATCCTGTTTGCCAGAGTCCGGCTCCATGCTCACAGGGGCATGAGACCACAGAGGGGGTGCCCCTGTCTGACACAGGCCCTGGTGCTGGCTTTCCAAGGCTCACCAAGGCGACAAAAGTTCTGCCTGAGCAACCCCAGTGATGTCCTTGGAGGGACGACCTGAGGGGTCCCTGGCTTTGTTCTCACTGTCAGGTGACCTGCATCCCACGCTCCTGACTCCAGAGGCTCGGCCAAAGCAGCATGGGCCAGGCCTGTGTCTTTCTTCTCCCAGTCTCTCCCTTGTCCTGTTTCTCTTACAAAACAGGCGGGGAACTCAGGGCCTCTACTCAGGTGGACATGGACACCGACAAGAAACATTCACTGTCCCCAAACAAACATTAATAGGAGTGTACTAGGCCTCAGAGTACAAATACTCTGCTCTTTTAAAATGCATTAGACTGGGCCGGAGCGATAGCACCGTGGGTAGGGCGTTTGCCATGTACGCAGCCAACCCGGTTCAATCCATTGCATCCCATATGTTCCCCCAAGCACCGCCAGGAGTAATTCCTGAGTGCAGAGCTAGGAGTAGTCCCTGAGCATTACCGGGTATGACCCAAAAAGCATAAATAAATAAATAAACAAATAGATAAATAAATAAAATGCATTTAGATTGTTTTTTTATGCACAAAGTGGCATCCCTGCTTTTGTCCCACACGATAAACACCGTTTCCATATGGTTACACACTTCTTATAACAGCAAACCTTTTCACGGGCTCATCTGTAATTTCAGTGTAATCCTACGTATTTCTAAAGAGTAAAATGCTTTTAGATAAAAGCAGGGTTGGCGAGCATTCTTTAGGAGGGGCCAGATAGCAGACACTTAGGCACTGTAGCCATATGGCGTTGGCTGAAACTACTTAATTTCAGCAAGGAATAAGCTGAAAACAATATTTAAATAACTGCTTGACTGCTTCTGGCTGTGTTCCTGTTAAACTTCACAGGCATCAGCCACAGGCTGCGTATGACCCATGGACCCCAGTTTACTAACTTCCTAGAATTAAAAAAAAAATCAAATATTTGTATTCCAAAAATATAAGGCTTGTGTACTTACGTAACCATACCTAACCATCACCCCCTACGTAAGGCAATATATTAACAGAGTGGAATATTCATTTGGGGGGAAAAGGGTGTTTGGAGACACTCCCAGCAGTGCTGGGGGACCCTAGAGTGCCAGGAATTAAACTGTCAGCAGGCAAAGTACATGCCTGGTCCTATGCAGCACTGTAGACACTAACTTACTCAACTGTTTTCAGATCACTGGACAGAGGACTGCTTTTTCTTTCTTTTGCCGTTGTCCCCGAATAGAATACCCAATTGTATGTTTCAATCTTTTATGACTATGAGTTTCCCCTTTGAATACATTCCCAAAAGTGGAATACAGGATGGAAGTGAACGAACCCACACAGCAGCGAGGCCGCCCAGCCCCAGCCCTGCTGTATGCCCAGAAGGACGGGCGAGGCAGCAGTGAACTGGAATTGTGTTTGGAATCTATACTTTCTGTTTTTTGGATTTATGGGTTTTTAGGTTTTAAAGGAAAAGTATCTCAGTGCTTCCTGTAAGGTCCTTTCATTACCAACAATTTTCTATATTTAACTTCATAAGTTATCAGCAGGCCAGTTCAGCTGACAAAGGTTATAGGGCCAGAGAAGAGGGAACAGCAGGTTCGATCCCCAGCATCACATCTGATCCTAAGCACTGCCAGGAGTGAACCCCAAGCACAGAGCCAGGAGTTAGCCCTGAGCTCACTATGGTGTGGCCCCCAAGCCAAAAATAATAATAATAATAATGACAGTAATAATATAGAAAGGCTTAATGGTCCCTGTGAAACATAACAATCTTCACACTCTTTCCTCTAAGGAAACTGTTTTGTAGCAATTTCAGTGGTTCTTCATAACAAAAAATACAAAATAAATTATTTCAGTTCTGCTTTGGGGCAGGGGTCAGGGTTCAGGATGGAAACATCTGAAATATGGTGGTAGGAAGGTGTAATGGTGATGGGATTGGTGTTAGAATATTCACTGTCATTGTCGTCCAGTTGTTCATCTATTTGCTTGAGCAGGCACCAGTAACGTCTTCATCGTGAGACTTGCTGCTACTGTTTTTGGCATATTGAATACACCACGGGGAGCTTGCCAGGCTCTGCTATGGGGGCGAGATACTCTTGGTAGCTTGCCGGGCTCTCCAAGAGGGGTGGAGGAATCGAACCTGGGTGGGCTGCGTGCAAGCAAACGTCCTACCCACTGTGCTAAATGTAATCAAACATTGTGAACTACTTTATAAAATAAATAAAGAATGATAATAAAGTCTGCTATTGACTTTTCACATGCCCCACCCCGCTACCCCTGCCTGAATAACTGAACCTGAAGCTAGAGGGGCTCTCTCCTGAGTAAGGCAGAACAGTAGAGTAGCTCGTACGCCAGAACACCAGGCCAGGCTCATTTCCACTGCTCGGGCTTCCCAGCTCTTCTTCTGGCGGGAAAGGCCAGGCATCACTAAGTGGCCAGCTGCCCACCTACCTGGACTCCATGGGCCCCTGCTTCTCCAGAGGACGGATCTTCTTCGGGTACACGGGCAGCGTGGTCGTGTCGATGACTTTGGTCTCCCCGTTGTTGTAGGTGAACTCCAGGGTTCCGTTCCACTCGCCGTGAGCTTTGCAAACGATGGTGTTGGTGGGGTTATGCTTCACTTCTGCTGTAACCCTGCGGGGGAGTGGGGAGCCAGAGACGGACTCACAACGGGCACTTTGGTTTAGGGATTTCGTTGTGGGGAATAGGGATTCTTTTCTGCCATTTGGCTCCGGTGAGCAAATAAGCCCTGGACAGAGAAAAGGTCAGCCTCGGTGGACACACTGGAAGGCAATGAAGCATCTGCAGAATCGTCAACAGTAACGCAGCAGAGAGACTCTCCTAGGCTGGATCATTATGCAAAGCTTATACAAGATGTTCGTTTCGAGGGAGGCAGGGAGACAGTACCCACGAGGGCCCGGCATGTGATGAAGTTTGGTCCCCTGAGCGCTGCTGGGTGTGGGCCCCCAAACAAAACAAAAACAGGTGTAATTGCTGGGGTGGAAACAAAGCAATTCAGTGAGAACAAAACATACCGCCGTGTCTGCCTCTTCCCCCGAAATAGCATCTAGCAATGCTTCATTTCAACCACCCCAAGAGGGAGTCTAGGGAGAACTTTCCAGTCCTTGGAGGAGCCCAAATCAGCCTGTGGGTCAGGTCCACTGGGGTGATACTGGAAATAGGGACGGGCCACCCCAGGACCTCCCAGCCCCTACAGGCGGCCAGCAGAGCTGAGTCTTGCCGCTTTGGCACCCATGCCCGCCCCTCACTAGGGGCTTCTGGCCTCCTGCCACCGAGCTTTCCCAAGCCCTCAGACGGTGCCACTCACCTGGCCCGGGCAAGCTCCCTATGAGCAGCGGGGGTGAGAGAAAAACCTCCCTCTCGCTCCACCTAGCAGCTCTCCGCAGCCCGTGGGGCTCCCCAGCTAGAGACTTGTCCCCAAAAGCCAAGCATGGCCTGTCCAGCTCAGGGCACGTTAAGCTGCTTCAAAGGTAGCCTGGAAGCTCTTTCCCCCCCACCCCCACCACCCGGGAACTCTGAACTGCGCCAGGCTTCTGGGAGGAAGGACCAAGCACAGGATGCATCCGGCTGCATTCCGTGTCAGGGGGTCTTGTAACTGGAGAAGCATTGTTCAATTTCTGACGGATCTCCCACAGTTGATTTCAAGAACCCAGCATGGAACAGGGGAGCAGGCAGCCTCGCCCACAGTCTGCTGTGCCCCGGCCCCCACATGCCCACAGAGGGATACCCTGGTCCTCAGAGACACCCCAGAAGAACCTTCCCAGAGGAACGGCTAAGGTGGGGGCTGGTGCAGGGGGAATGAGGAGAACAAGTGGGCGCCCCCCTCCCCGCCCCCGCAGCCTCCCTCCAGTCTCTGGGTAGCCAAGACCCAGCTCTGTAAGGGGAAGGGAGCATTTTGTGGGCGGAGTACTGATCTCTCAGGGGACTGGCATTCAGGGTGCTCGGAAAGGGGAGCCCTGGAGAGGTGTAGCCCTGTGGGTGCTCCCAGACAGAACCTCCAAACCGCTTCCCGCCAGGGCAGGCCAAGGCCTCTGGAGGGAGCATTTACTGCAAGGAGAAACAAACCTTCTTCCTCCCTGCTTTGGATTGTTGTTTCCTGGCCACCCCCGGAGGTGCTGGGGGCGGCTCCTAGCTCAGTAATGCTGCTGAGTGATCCTGTGGGGTGGGGGTGTCCAGCTCAGGGCCTCACTTGCTTGCTACCGAGCCCCATCCCCTGCTGGTCGCACCTCTCCCCGCTGTGGATGTGCTGCCAAAGCACCCCCAAAGGGGTTCACCCTGTTTCCACTGGGCCCCTTCAAAACACGCCCTATGGCAGGGTGTGGTATCTCTCCTCCCCTCCCCCCTCCCCTCCCCTCCCCCACTCCTTTTCCTTCTTCCTCCCTCCCTTCAACAATATATCTGGGTTCAGGGCTTACTCCCGGCTCTGGGCTCAGGGATCACTGTGCTGTTCCAGGGATCGAACTGGGTCAGTTGCTTGCACCGGGGATCTGACTAGGTCAGTTGGTGCAAGGCAACACCTTAGCCTCTGTGCTGCCTCCCTGTTCCCTTATCTGACTTTTCAAGCCCATCTTCCCTGGGAGGAAGGACCCCCCGCCCGCAGCCAGCCTACCTGTGGACTTTCCCTCCGTAGAAAGGCTTCGTGTGGAAGATAACGGTGGCAGAGTAGCCCGTCTTGGCACAGCTGATGCTGACTTTTCCTCCGAGCTCCACCCAGGGGATGGTGAGGATGGAGCGGGCGTAGGCACTCGGCAGGGTGAACACATACTCCTCCCCGTGTTCCAGGAGCCTCAGGACCCCTCCAGGGAGAGAGGAGGAAGCGTCAGGCACGAGCACAGCAGGGATGAGCCACTGGCGAGAAAGACTGCGCCAATGAGAAAGGCACAAGCCCCTTTGCAGGGCACCCTCTACTTGGCATGTGTCCTTTTGTGTGGCGACGGTGCAGAGATGCAAGGGCCAAGCAGACAGAACAGACCCACTTTCTGCCCTCAGGAGCAGAGCAGGAAGGTGGGTGCTCATGAGTGACCCACCAGGCAATAGCAAGTGGCCAGGGTGAAAGGGCAGAAGGTACCCGGTGCCAGGGAGGTTGACCAAGGAATAGAAAATAGAAACAGAAGGTCCCTGAGAAAGTGCACTTGAGCTGGGTAAGAGGAGAGTAGGCTGAGAGAGGAGGGGAAAAGGTGTTCCTTGCAGAAGGCAGAGCATGTGCAAAGGTCCTGCAAACATGCCATGTCCCAAGGGTACTGCAGTCTGGGCCTTGTACTCACCTGCCTCCCAGGACTGAAATGCAGTTCTGGCTTTGGTCTGTTGGCTGTGCCCCCCTCCAAATAAATAACAGAACATCCCAGAGAAAAAGCCTCAAGAACAGACCCAGGCTTCGTGTCTGGGATATTTAAGCAGAGAACTGCCCACAGATCCTGGTCTGCCCAGCCTTTCTATCTTCCCATCTTGCATGTTCTTTTTGTTTTGTTGGGAGGGAACATGCCCAGCTGAGATGAGTGAGCACTCTGCTGCTTTTCTGTTTGTTTTATTTTGGTTTTGTGTGGGAGTGAGTGCTCAGGGCTTATTCCTGGCTCTCCATTCAGGGGTCACTCCTGGCAGGGCTCCAGGGGCCATATGGGATGATGGGATTAGCCCGGGTTGGCTGCATGTGAGGCAAGCATATGTTCTATCTCTCTGTTCCACATCATGCATGTCTTAAGCCCAATAAAACTCCCGAGAGCCAACCAAACAGAGATCCACAGTGCTGCCCCATTCCTGCATCAAATAAATATAAACAGAAAAAAAGAGAAGGTCCTTGGGCCAGGAAGCGGATACACAGGGGATGGGCATAGTGTTGAAATTATGTGCACAAGAAACAATCAATGACAACACTGTGAACACAGAATCTCAAGGTTTAAACATGTGTTTTAAGAAGAGAAGGTTCTCCACCTCCAGGGGAGTCGGGTTTCCTACTGAAGGACGCTAATGCCCAGGTCTCTCTGAGCTTCTCTCCAAGTTTCTCCTGAACAGGCCATCTCATCTCCAGTCCTTTTCATCTTCCCCTCCTGATTCCCCATGGACAGGAGTGCTGGGATTTGCACCCACTAACCCCTCAGCCCTGACCACCCTGGGCCACTGTTGTCACACTGTCTCGAGGAAGGAAGAGGTAAAGCAAACTCAGGGCACCTGTGTGTCTGCTCTGGACTCTGGGGCTAGCAGAAGCCCCGTGCTTGTGTGTGTTTTTGTGTGTGTGTGTTTGTGTGTGTGTGTGTTCATGTGTTCAGAGCTGGTCAGGCCATCTGAACGAAGGGGGTCCCCAATGCCATCTCTCGTGTCCCCAAGGAAGCTGCGTCCAGTTTTTCACACAATCTGCCCTGACCGGCCTCAGTCTGGGAGGCAGAGCAAGTGGGCCTGAGCTCCGAGGGCCCAGGCACCAGCGGCCCTATGCTCCTTCCCGGGATACCACCGGCCCGGTTGTGGGCCTGTCCCCTGGGCAGAGGGCCTGGACCTCCCAGCATGAGGGGCAGCGCTCACGCTGGGGGCACAGGCAGGCACTGTGGGCGTGTGGGCAGGACGGGGGCATTTCCATCTCACTGCAGCATTTCCATCTCACTCCCAGGCCAGCACAGGACTGAGTGTGTGTGCCCCGAACACCACCACGCCTGAGCCTGAGAACGGAGGCGCCCGGCTGTGTGTGTGGGGAGGTGGGGCGGGGCGGGGGGGGGGGAACAGCCCTCCCGGCTGAGCAGACCTGTCCTCCAACAAGCCAATACTAGGCCAGCAAACACCCGCCCTGGGGCCCTGGCTGCCCCCTGCCCCATACCCCAGGGAACAGAGTGGTCCCAGAGAACACTCTAGGCCTGGTCCTGCCCAGGCTCATGATAGCAGGCCAGGCTGTCTGTGTCTGTGTCTGTGTCCTTCCAGTGTATAACCACGGCACGTGGAGACACTGGGCAGCTCTGGTACTGTTGTTTGAAGCTCGTCCTCGAATGAGCTTGCAGGTGGGAAATGGTACTAAGGTCAAACAACATGAGCTCAGGAAGTAGAATAACCAAGAGACCATTGGCAGGACCATGGCCAGAGAGATTAAGGATAGTTTCTTGGGGGCTGGAGCGATAACACAACCGGTAAGGCATTTGCCTTGCACCAAGGCCGACATGGGTTCAATTCCCAGCATCCCATATGATCCCCTGAGCACCGCCAGGGGTAGTTCCTGAGTACAGAGCCAGGGTATGACCCACCCAAAAAGCAAAAAAAAAAAAAAAAGATAGTTTCTTGGCACTCGGGTGACCTGGGTTCAATCCCTGGTACCCCATGGGCCCCCCAAGCACCACCAGGAGTGACTCCTGAGTGTAGGGTCATGGGGAAGTCCTGAGCACTGTCAGGTGTGGCTCAAAACCCAAATAAACAAAATGTATCTTCTTTGTATGAAAAGGAACCTACTAGGCTTACTTAAAATAGGGGCTGATGAGAACTGGTTAAAGAAACTTTGGTACATCTACACGGTGGAATACTATGCAGCTGTTAGGAAATATGAAGTCATGAAACTTACTTATAAGTGGATGGTCATGGAGAGCATCATGCTAAGTGAAATGAGTCAGAAAGAGAGGGACAGACATAGAATGACTGCATTCATTTGTGGAATATAAAATAACGTAATATGACACTGGCACCCAAGGACAGTAGAGACAAAGGCCAGCAATATTGCTCCATAGTTGGAAGCCAGTCTCACGAGCTGGGGGAGAAGGCAGCTGGAATAGAGAAGGGATCACTAAGTCAGTGATGGTTGGAGGGATCATTTAGGATGGGAGATGTGTGCTGAAAGTAGATAAAGGACCAAACAGAATAACCTCTCAAGATTTGTGTTGCAAACCATGTCCAAAAGGAGAGAGAGAGAGTATGGGGGGAAATGGTCCGCCATAGAGTCAGGGGGAGGGTTGGGGTGGGAGGGATACTGGGGACATTGGTGGTGGAAAATGTGCACTGGTGGAGAGATGTGTGTTTGATCATTGTATGACTGAAACTCAAACATGAGAGCTTTGTAACTCTCTATTGTGATTCAATAGAAAATAAATAAGTAAATAAATAAATAAAATAGGGGCTGAGAATAATTATAAGGGACTTGCCTTGCACTACAAACCTAGGTTCAATCCCCAACACCCCAGACCCTGAGCCCCGACAAGAGTGATCCATGAGCTCAGAGCCAGAATTAAGTCCTGTGCACTGCTGAGTGTGGCCCCCAAAATAAAAAAATATTAATTAAAATAATTATAACTTAAGTTACTTAAAAATCACAAGTTATACCTTCATTTTTGGTCACACTTGGGAGTGTGCACGTACTACTCCTAGTTCTGTACCCCCAGCTCTGTGCCCGGTGGGGGGTGGTCACTTCAGCACTGCTCAGGGGACCATATGCTGCCAGGAAGCTAACCCAGGTCCCTGCTGTGCAGAGCATGTGCTTGGTCACTGAGCTCTGTCTGGCCTGAAAGTTCATTTTTAATGAAAGAAAAGGAGCTGAAAAGCGCCAGATGAGCAGCCCCCCCCCCCCCCCCCCGCCAGACCATGCCTGGTGACGGGCTGGGAGGTTCTCATGCAACCCCCAGAGCCGGATCCAATAAACACACAGCAAAGCAGAAAGGCTTTCCGTCTGGCCACTCAGTCACCATTTCATACCATCTCATGATCTGAGCTCACATAGCAAGACGGGACCTTTCCAGAAAGGAAACGGCGGGGGGAGGGAACTAGCCAGAGGAGACTTTCCTCTGAAGATCATGGGGTTCCAGAGAGGAACTAGGAGGGGGGACCCACAGACACATCACTTCTCTCTCAGAACTGCTGTTGACCCCTCCACGAGATTCAATTCAGAGGTGACACCACTTACTGACCACAGTTCTGGACGGGGCAGGGGCGGCGCGGGACAGAAACAGCTGACGGCTGCAGACTCCGGGCAACACAGGTGGGTATTAAAGTGGGGGCCCCCGGCTAATCCAGGGTCTCAACTAGAGGCTCTTGGTGCCAGAACTGAGGAACATGGGAAGGCAGAGCAGTCTCTAGACTGCAAGGTGAATTCACGTGAATTTAAGACACTTGCTGATAGCATGTCACTGCAGCTAAGGTCCCTGCATTTAGAGATGAGCTACCTGGCTAAAGGTGCTCGAAGTGAATGAAAGATACTTTTATCGCCTGCGGTGTAGAAAGAGTTTCCAAAAACCTACTAGAGCCAAATGTTGGGCTGGATTGTTTTTCCTAGTGGGAAGGAAGTCTCCGGTCTTTACCATCTCGGAGGGATTTGTGCCACGAAAGACATTGACAAACCACTAACACAGCCGCTGGAATTTAACAAGGGTTATTGCGGATTCCTTCAAACAATGAATAAACTTCATTCACAGCTATTAGCTAAAATGGGAGCGTCTGTTCCCCCAGGGGCGTGATGAGAGCCTTAGAACCTCTAGCACGGTTGAGAGATCCGCCTGGGGACACTTTAGGAGAGCAGATTTTGAAGTACTATTATTTTCATTGTCTATGAGCCAGAACATTGGTGAGAATGAATAACAAAACGTTTCCACAGTTTTGGAGCCAATTCTAATATTCATGCAAAGCTGGAGGGTGGTAATAACCCCCCGTCCCCCGCTCACAGACATGCATGGCTGAAGATTGGGGGAACGGGGCGGTGGGAAGATGGCCGCCAGGGATGTAGGCAATAAAATTACCAGGACCTGGTTTTAAAACCACAAGACCCGAGCTGGAGCAATAGCACAGCGGGTAGGGCATTTGCCTTGCACACGGCCAACCCGGGTTCAATTCCCAGCATCCCACATGGTCCCCCAAGCACTGCCAGGAGTTATTCCTGAGTGCAGAGCCAGGAGTTAATCCCTGTACAACACCGGGTATGACCCAAAAAGAAAAAGACAAATCACAAGACCCTGGGGCTAGAGAAACAGCACAGGGGTCAGGCGGTTGTTGAACAGAGCCCAGCAGAGTTTAATCCCCTGCATCCCATTTGGTCCCCCCGTTCACCACCAGGAATCACTGCAGAGTAAGGAGTAAGTCCTGAGTACTGTCAGGTATGCCCTCCCCCCCAAATAAAAAAAATACTAGTAAATCAAAATGACAAGACCACCCGCCACCTTCTTCCCAGTCTACATCCTACCCCAATCCCAACTCCAGCCATGACATCCTTCACGGTCAGTGTCTCAGCCCCGTCCCGTGTCCGCCATGACTTACCTTCCCCGATCATCGACACCCCCACGGACATGCCCATGAACTTGCTTTTGGTCCATACATGAGTGTTGACGCACAGTCTCTTCTCCTTGCACTCACAGTAGAAGCAGGAGATGGGCGGGTGGTGGGACACTTGCTCTGCCACAAACCGCAATTTGTAGCCTTTGGACGGGTCATTGCCCATGGGGTGTTCGTGGCCGGCAGGCGAGTGGGGGGCAGTCCTCTTAGGCCGGACCCTGTCCTTGGGTACTTCCCAGGAGCAGTGAAACGTCTCGCCAATGATGGGGTTGTAGGGCTTCTTGGCCAGGGCCCCCTTGCGGCCCTCATGGAAGGCGGTGAGATAGTATTCCACGAAGCAAATGACCCTCTCCTCCGGCGTGGCCCCCGCCGTGATGGCCAGCAGCAGGTCTGGGTGCGCCATGAAGTCTGCGTACATCTCCAGCAAGGAGCGCTGCTCCAGAATGAACGTGGGAAGCACCACCTGCGGCCGGAGGGAGAGAGTCAGACCCGAGCCCTCTCTGCCAGACAGTGGAGTGGTCCCCTCTGGGCTGGGCGCGTGACCCAGGAGGGAAGACAGAACACACACCCAGCTGCGCCTACCCAGTTGCAGGACCCAAACCGTGCCACAGGTGGCTTCTGTTGGACGTGTCTGTGCTCAAGCCACCACCCCGCTCTCAGCACAGATGGCGCTGCCTCTTAGGCAGAGATGGGAGGAAAATCACTTGCGAGGATTTCTCCTGTCCTTCCTGGGCTCTGGCACAGTCACGCGGGTACCTCCGAGTTCTCGCGTGAACAGAGATGCGAGGGTTTGTGGGGCTTTTGTCTAAGGGGCTCCAGAACCCTCTGGCATTTGGAGCTCTCTATGAGAAGAGGCTCCTATGACACTCCACCTGGTCCAGGCAGGGGAGGAACCCCCCACCCCCACCCCCACCATCCATGGAGCTGCCACAAGGCTGGGCTAACCGCAGGGAGGGGAAGTCACAGAGAAGAGAGCGCGCTATGGAAGGGTTGGCACACGGATGCTTTGGGAGCTGCCCAAGGCTGGGGCTGGGCCCCATGACCAGAAAACCTCTCCACGGCTTTGTTACGGAAGGGGCAAAGCAACTTCTCACCCATCCCAAGTGGCTCCATGCCCCATCCCCCCCAAGTGTCTGGAAACCCCACCAGGAGCGCCAGGAAAGTAACCGCAACACCTTCCACGTAGGATGGCAAGCTGGACACTCGGCAAAGGAGCGAGAAACTCTTTCTCACTCGAATGAGCTCTGGCAATGACTGGCTACCTGGGCACAGACATTCTGAGCTGGCTCCTGCCACACAGTCCCTGGGTTTGGACGCAGAGGGTCAGCAGAGCCCCTGCCGGCTCCTCCCCGTGGCCCCAGTGAGGGCTGAGGGGCCACGGGCTGCGGCTGGGTCACCCTATCCTAGTCCAGCTGAGGCTGAACTTCCTCCACACACCCAGTGCATCCCTCCCTTGGCCTGGGGGTGGGGGAGACGGGGGGAGGCCCAAGGGGGCCCTGGCTATCCTGCGGTCCACAGCCAGGATACAGGATACCCACCCCCACCACCTGGCTATGTGTCCTCCTCATGCAGAGCAGGGGGGATGGGGGGCGTTCCCCAAGAGAGACCAGATAGAACAAAGCCCAGAGATGTCCTGGACACCAAGGAAACTGGACAAGGACCCATGGGGTAGGGGCTGTGCTGAGTGAGGCTGACGCTCCCTGCAGTGCTTGTATTGGGCAATCCAGGGCACTGCAGACCCTGCACCTTGATCCACAGCCCCCTCCACCCCCGCAGGGCTCTAGCTGCTCACACGGTCCTCCAGGCAACCCAGCCGGATGACTGCTATCTATTGTTCCACTTGCTCATCAATTTGCTTGAGTGGGCATCAGTAACATCTCCATTGTGAGACTTGTTGTTACTGTTTTTGGCATATCCAATACGCCATGGGTAGCTTGCCAGGCTCTGCCATGCAGGCAAGATACTCTCAGTAGCTTGCCAGGCTCTCCGAGAGGGGCGGAGGAATCGAACCCAGCTTGGCTGTATGCAAGGCAAACGCCCTACCCACTGTGCTATCGCTCCAGCCCATTCCACTTGCTTTTTTGTTTTTTACTTCAGGAGGGATCACACCCAGCAGTGCTCGGGGCTTACTCCTGGCTCGGGGCAGGAATCACTCTTGGTGGGTTTCAGGGAACCATAGAGAGTGGCAGGGATCAAACCCGATTTGGCCACAGGCAAGGCAAGTGCCTTAACCCCTGAACTATCACTTGGCCCGATTTATTTACACTTTGTCATTCCATTTTGCTTTCACAGCACACTAGAAAAAGTAGCGAGAGGGAGACACGGAGTGGGAGTGGGGATTATGTGAACACAAGTTAGGCCAATTCACGGTGATTCCTTTCTTTCCCTTCAACCCCAACTCAACAAAACCGCGTCTCTGGTTGCAGATCCTCACTCAGAATGGCCTTTGGATGTTACTGCTATTACTCCCGTCTCTTTTTGTTGGTTTGTTTGTCTGGAGGCACCCCTCCCAGTGCTCAGGGACCCTATGTAGCAGCAGGGGTGGAAATGGAGTCAGCGTGTGCTTCCTGTCCTGGGGACAAGCGACTACTGAACAGACAGCACTGCAGTCTCAGTACTGCTCTTCCCCAGAGACTCACACCCAGGGCCAGGCAGCTGTGCCCTCCTCCTCCCATCCGGTGTCCACTGCAGAGTACAGCAGAGCAGGCCAGGGGGTCAGGGAGTTGGCTCGAAGGACTGGCATGCATGGTTTGTATGTGGGAGCTTCAGGTTTGAGCCCCAAGGCCCCATGGTCCACCTGAGAACTACCACCTGATATGACCCCCTCTCGCCACACTCCCCGCCAAAGGCTAAAAGAACACCAGGCACTCACTACCCTTTCTTCTGCCTGCACTCACTCACGGGGGCCCTAGGCAGGCCATGCAGGTTGGGGCATATAAATTTAAGCAAAATTAGAGGACCCCTCCCCCTGCCCACACAAACACCCTAAATGAAGACAAATCCACGAAAGGAAGTTACAAAAGTCTGCATAGTCAGAGCACCCCCATAGGAACCCCATTTCCAGTTCGCTCCATTCCCCAGGCCCAGGGGAACCTCTGGTTGGAAGTCAGGGGAGAGAGAGCAGACTTCCACGTCTGGGCTATCAGCACAAACACCTGGTCAACAGGCACGATGAGAGACCATGGGCACACCCCACACTCTTCCCCCACTGGGCAGAAGCCTCAAATCTGCCACCAGGCCATGAGAATGCCCGCACCCGAACCAGCTACCAGTGTTTAGCTGCATCAGGCAATGTACCAAAAGATAAGAATTGTCAACATCTCTGATCGCAGAAGCTTAAGGGTTTCTGCTAAGGGAGGAAAAGAAAACTGCCCAGACTCAGAAACATACCAAAAGGGGAATCTTCAAGATGGCAACCCAATAGCCGGTGCTCAGGCTCAATGAACCTGAACAAAAACACAGAAGGCTCAACCAGCACCCCACCAGCCCGGCCACCCCAAGCAGAGACTTCAGCAACACCACTGCGAGAAAACAAAGGAGTCACAAACTGACGTGATCTAAGTTTTGATCATTCCATTTGCCTTTGTGTTCTAATAAACAATAGAAAGTAAATGTCTTTGTGCCTGCAAGAGGGCAGAGAGGGATGGTAGGTGGGAAGCTCGGAAAATCCACGCAGGGAAGGTCACACTGATGGTGGGATTAATGTTGGAACATTTCATGTCCGAAACAACTGCATTCTGAACAAACTTGTAAATCAGGGGTTTGTTATAATAATAATAATAATAATAATAATAATAATAATAATAATAATAATAATAATAATGTAATAGGGCTGGAGCAATAGCAATAGCACAGCGGGTAGGGATTGGCCTTGCACGCCACCGACCCGGATCCAATTCCTCTTTCCATCTCAGCCCGGCAAGCCACCTAGAGTATCTCACCCGCAGAGCCTGGCAAGCTCCCCGTGGCGTATTCAATATGCCAAAAACAGTAACCACAAGTCTCACAATGGAGACATTACTGGTGCCTGCTTGAGCAACTCGATGAACAACAGGATGACAGTGACAGTGGTGATAATAATAATAAAAAAATATGCCAGTTGCTCAGGTGAGGACACAGAGGGATGGAAGGCACTGGGCCAGATGGGCAGGAAACCCAGCACCAGGGCTGTTCTGAGCTCCCTGCCCAGCCTTCCTGCCCTGTGTCAGACCCACCTTCTTCGTCAGTACCACAGCCCACATCTGAAAGCCTCAGAGACACCCACCTGCTTCTTCTCACGCTGTCCCTCCCTTTGGGCCCCTGCCTTCCCACCACAAATCAATCCCACCCACTCACCCCACACCTCTTGTTTCCATTTTCTGCCGCCCTCTTCTCCTCCTGTCTAAGTGATACATAGCGCCTCAGCTCACGGGTCACCTCTGCTACTTCCTCTGACCGCTCCTGCTTCCAAGGTTACACCAACTGCCTTCCTCACACCCCCAATGCTGCACATCTCCACCGTAGCACGACACAGACCCACCCAGTCCATGGGGTTCTGCCCCTGACAGTGACACTGGCTTTTTCTGGAGCTACAGGAACGGAGCCTGCAGAGATGGAGTCCCTGGGCTGGGGATGGAGAAACGACTTCCTCTCCTGTCTCTTGCCGCTGCTTGCACATAATCTGAGACCAACACCTTTCAAAACTGGCACCTTGAGCAAGATGTCACATTCTCCCATTAAAGCAGATTTGGGGTCTGGGATGATCTCTCATACAATTGTTCTGGCTTTTTCTTCTTTCTCTTCTTCCTTTTTTTTCTTTTTTTTTTTTGGTACCTTTGCAAATAAGTCACTTTATTATCTGTTTCTTGCCTGACAGAATCTGGAGATCAGAGCCAGTAAGGAGCGAGTACTAATTGGGCTGTCTACCTTCAAAGCAGAGGTGAGTGATGGCCCCACTGTCCAGACTGATGGCATCTAAATGGCAAAAATCGCTACTGCAGATTTATCAAGCCATCCATAAGGGCTGCCTTTTCTCCCAGGAACATAATTAAGACAATGAACTATTTTGCAGAGAAGGGGCGGGGAGAGGGGATCTGCACTCAGAGCAATTAATTACAAGCAAAGTTGCATCAATCGAGATGCAAATGTTTAAATTTCCATGATGGACTTTTAGGACTTGGAAATAAATGATTGCCCACAGAGAAGGCAAAGGGCCTCCAGCGAGAGTGACAGTCCCATCCGCCCACAGGGAGCACAGCAGGTTCCTCAAAGACGGGCTAAGAGCAGGCGCGTTCTCCTCCAGACACATCAGTGAACTTAACAGTCCTGCAAACCATCTACATGCTGCCCTGTCCTTCCACTGACAAGTGGACTCTGTGAAAACAATCAGGAGAAGAGAGGCTACCAACCGAGACAGATCTATGTCATCCCAAAAAAACCAGGGGAAGTCCATCCATCCAACTTTAGAAAATAAAGAGAGAATTCACATGCCAATGCCTTCTTGTCTCAGCCAACAGGACGCTGCTCCCTCGGTTTCCTTAAAGCTCCAGGTTGCCTCCTACCCATATCTCAGAGTGCTTAGATCTGAAGGGGAAAATTTGCCACCCCCAAAGAAGCGTCCTTGGCATATGGACCGATCATCTTTTTTTAGGCAACAGCAGTTGTGGAATAAAAGCTCCCCAAATGAGCAGATATTAACTCGGGGAGCAACATTTGAAATGGCCGCTTGTAAAGGTGCCTCCCTTACAAGTAAGGGTGTCAGAAGGAAACCAGAACAGTATCTCTACGAAGTTCTCTCAGGGGTGAAGCCATGGCTCAGCTCTGTACCACATCACTCCCTTGTTTACGGGGTCACTCCTCTGACACTCTCCCATTCCTGCACCCCTCACTTTGTGGGGAGTCCCTCTGCTCTCCATCATCTCTCCCTGACAGCCCGAAATTAACCATCTTATTAAATTTCTGTTTTCCTTCTCTTGGTCTTTTTTATTAGAAGGAATTAGGTGTCCTCAAGAACCCAGAAGGGTAGAGGGAAAATTATTTTGCCTCTACATTTCATAAGGAAAAGCATTTCTTAACATTTTGGTAGGAGAGTCTGAAACAAAATGTCACTTTTTTCAAGAAGATATATACTCCACAAGCAGCATACATCCGTTGAGGTACATTGTCCCTGAGAACTCAGCCTACAGATAGGGAACAGAAGTCCATATCCTAGCAGCTCTACCCATGGATGCTAGGGCGAGTTTTTCCCTCTCTCCAAGGTTTCCTTTCTCTGCTATAAAATAGAGAATAGCAGAGTTCCAACCTCCTCTCTGGGGGGTGAGTACTTAATCAGAGAGTAATATCAGCCTCATGCCTGCTGAGCTTCTGGAAAGCACTTGTGCTTGGCCGGAGGTTGCTAGAATCAAGGATCAGCAACCTGGTTTAGAGCCCCAGGGAGCGGTAAGGACCGTGGAGATTAGACACAAACTTGTCGTTGAATGTTTCAGGGACCAAACGGCAGACCACAACACAGGCTTACTACTCATCAAAGCAGCAGTTGAACTCACCTAGGTGCTTAAGTGAATCAGTTCTTGAGAAAAAGGAAGTAGATCAATCATTGCCCAAAATGTACAAAATGCCCAAGCCTGTTTTTTAGAACTCACAGTGGGTTCAGCACTTTGAACTTCAAATCCATGATCTCGCTCCACCTTCTCAGCAACCTATGAGAGGCTAACCCCATAGCCAGCATCTCTCTCAGCCTCCCCAAGTCCCTGGCCTGTCTAGAACTCACCGGTGCCTGCTGTCCTAGCTCTTCCTTCAGTCTGAATCCACATGACTGGAGGGTCAGCTAGATCTGCTGAAGAATGGACCCATGTGGACCCACAACCTCACAACCAACAGCCCATCTTCACTCATATTCCCGACATGTCCAGTTCATGATCCCATGACCTTAGGCCTGTTGAACCCATACAGTTTCCCATGCAGGTTCATGGTCCACCTAGAGCCAGCAGGGGCCACAACAAAGCCTTAGGGATGCCTACCCTCAAGATGCCCCCCGCCACTCTGCTACACCCTCCCCTCTGCAGTGCCAAGCAAGCAAACCTCGACTCGGTTTAATCCTAAAGTTCTCTAAGTCTCCTACTGGCAGCTCCCCTTTCCTGGAGCTCACTGGTCTCACTGGACATTTGCAATCCAGACTCTGGTGGTGCTGGCCACGTGCTCCCTGGAGACACTACTTTCCTGTGTCTCTATCCTCCTCCCATCCTGAAAAACCCTTTCCCTGCCCTCACCCCAGCACATTGCTCTTTTTCTCCCTCCCACTTCTGGGCTGATTGAAGCAGGCCCCAGGGAATACACACACACACACACACACACACACACACACACACACACACAAACACAGACAAGAGAATCACAGGGGCATAGCCCAAGTGCTTGCTCTGACCGGCCCATCTCCAAGTCCATACAAGCATGTCAATGCACACATGCACACATGCAGACCAGCCTGGGGGGAAGGCACCACCATTCATGTCCCCGGTGCACTCCTGGTGTCTAGAGTAGGCCCTGGAATTCCATGCTCTGTAACTGAACACAGGCATTCCTCTCTGCTGCCTTTCCTCTCCCTGAAAATGGTCAAATGCCCCCATCCTACATGCTGGGCTGAGTAGGGTACAACATCCTCTGACCACCCGCTCATGCTTCCTACCTGCTTCAAACCAGGCACCATCTTCTCATCATCCTGAGGCTCAAACAGAATCACTGCACCAGCACCAACACATGGTCAGACCTGGCTCCCTTCCCCATCCCAAGATCCAGCACACCAACCACCAACACACGCAATCACCCCAGGTTCCAGCTCACCAACCACCAACACACGCCATCACCCCGGAATCCAGCGCACCAACCAACAACACATGTCATCTGGCCAACACTGGCTTACTGGCTTCTCCCCTTGGGCCTGGCCCATCAGCCTCACTCCTTCCTGTTTTCTCTACCAGTGCTCACTTCTCCCTAAGCTCAATCCAGGTGTGTTTCCTTCCTTCTCTCCCTTTTCCACCAAGGCTACCCACACTGAGGAAAGGCCCAGCTGAGAGAGAGAGAGGGGGGGGGTGGGAACCACCTTTATGGAGAGATGGCTGATCACCCTGACAATGCCAGTCCTCTTATTCAAAAATATGTAACAGGGGCCAGGGTGTTATATAGTGCAGTGGCTAAGGTGCTTGCTTGCCTTGCATTAACTTGCATTTAATCTCTGGCACTCCATATGGTCCCCCAAGTCTGCCAAGAGTAATCCTGAGCAACGCTGGGTGTGGCCAAAAAACAAACAAAAATATTTTTTATTTTTTGATTGAATTGCTGTGAGATAGTTACAAACTTTCATGATTAAGCTTTAGTCATACAATGATGGAGCACCCATCCCTCCACCAGTGCACATTTTCTACCACCAATGTTCCCAATATCCCTCCCACCACCCCACCCAAAAAATTTTTTTAAATACATGTAAAAAACCCAGCTCCAAGCATGTTATAAATGCCTCTAGCAAGACATAGATAGGAAGGATAAAGTGAGAATGAAAGGAAGTCAGCGTTATGCGACAAAGCTGAGAAGAGCCAAGTAGAAAACTGAGAATGGAAAAGTCAGGAACTTTCTAGAATGGTCAGACAGCTCCTCAACATGGCTCCAGTATTTTGATTAAACAGGGACCATCTCCCAGGTACACAACTCATCACTCCTCTGGCTCAGTCTAACAATAGCCACTATGGTGCCATCTTGCCCTTTGGTCTCTCCCACCCACCCTTGCTTCTCTCTTCCATGGCTTCTGGCTTAGTCTGAGGTAAATAATGTGGAATCTACCGACCTGCCCTTGCAGTGATTTCTACAGGCTATGCCTGCCCTCAGTGATTTGGGCTATTTCTCTGCCACAGGCTTCAGAATCTAGAACTTTCTTCCCTCAGAGTAACTCTCTGTCCCCAACAGCTTCTGCCCTGGAATACCACAGCCCCACCTGCAAGTGAGCACTCTGCAAGTGAGAGATGGAGCACTCATCCCGTGCAGCCCTGGGCCCCGTCTCCACTTGGGGCTTCCAGTTCTCACCTGCTTTCCCCATCAGAGAACTGGAAGGCGTGGCTGGCAGTGGAACAGGTGGGTCGTAAGGCAAAGACCAGGTCTCCACCCCCCACTTCCCTACCCCCCCCTCTGAAGACCACACAACCCTCCTGGTTCCTTTCAGGACTGTCTGTCCTGCGTGCTTCCAGAAGGAAGCCTGAGTTGGGGTGAAGAAGGGTCTCAGCGAGCCCCAATCACTGATTGTTGGGGCTAGTTCTCTTGCTGAAGCTCCTGAGAAATGTCCTGGCTGAGCTCAGCACCAAGAGAGTTGGAGGTACCTCTCCTGGCCAGGGTTTGTTTCTTCACACAAAGACTGTGAGTTGTGTCCCCAAACAAGGACCAGCCAGGAAAGCTTCTCCCGGTTCCATGCTTACTCTCTACAGCTCGTATGTCTCTCCTGTCTCTGCAGCTTCCCCTTCAATCTTACCGGGACACAGCAGAAAACAACTCCTGCTCTGAATTTTCTTATTTTCTCCGGCCCCTTCCACCCAGAGAACCAAATGTTAGGCTCAGGCTTGGAGGATGAGCCTGAGGTCAGAACAGCATAATTACACCAAGAAGACTGGCCCATGACTATGAACTCTGATCTCCGGTCCTCTCCATTCTGTTGTCCCAGACTCACCAGAGTGAAGAAACGTGTGTGAAGAAGTTAGGAGAGTGTAGGAGGGCGTGGTAACCCCAGCCACTGATGCAAACCCAGTGAGAGGCAAGCACTCACCTTGGTTAGATCCATCCCGAGCTTGAGCTGGGAAATCAGATGAAGAATTATACTGCGCTGATCCTCCACAACACCCAACTCTGCTTCTTCCTTATCTTCAGTGTCACTTTTTTCATCTTCAGACAAAACCAATTCAGGGCTTGAATTTGGCTAAAAAAAAAAAAAAGATCATCGATAAAAAAAATCACCAGCTGGTCCCACATAAGCTAGAAGAAACCCATAGACTTAACCAAGGCCAAAGGATAGCATTTCTAATCTCAGAAGAGCTCCCCACAAACCAGTCCTCTTGGCCATTAGGTAGAGGATGTTTTGGGCTGTGCGGGTCCCATTTAGGGTATCTGACACACGCCCTCTTTTCTTTCCCATCATCCTCCATTCATGAACACCTTTTGGTCTATGAGCTTTCCCTGACCAAAAAACCCCCATTCAAGAAACTATTACATATAAAGAATATAGACTGCAGAAAGGAACACTGGAAGCATATATTCCATTCTTTGGGAGATCTCCCAATCAGTGCTCAGGGGATGAGGGCAGTTGTCTAGGGCCAATCCTAGAGATAACTGGTCTGGTATTGCTTGGGCCTGGGTATGCTGGGGGCCATCTGGACCACCAAGATGGACTTGGGGATCCTGCAGTGCTGGGAATTGAACCTGGGCCCTCTGCATGCCAAGCCTGGCATTTCCCCATTCTTAAAGCTTATAGTCTATATTACACATATGGGCCTAAACGTCCTTAGCTTGACTGCTCCCAAATATTACCTGCCATCAACTTGTATAACCTGGGACTCTTGAAATCTCAGGTAAATTTTCCTGTTTTTAAGTGAAAGGTTGACGCCCCTGAGGCAGGCTGAAATTACCTTATCAAGAAATAATATTCTGAAACTGTTTCTATTCACATCAATTTACATCACTGTAGCAAGTGTTAAAAAAAAATAGCTCAGCATTGGCATTTAGTTTAGGAGGGAGACACAAATGAAAATTTATGGAAAAATTCTGGGTCTTATAATAATCCAGGCCAATAGGCCCAGTCTTTCCCAATGTATGTTTACTCATTCAATTACTAACCCCAAATTTTCAAATTGCATAAGAAGCAGACAAGTTACTTAAGAAAATAAGGCTTATTGAGAACACCTTACTTTTTGTTCTTTCTTTCTGCTTTTGGCTTTTGGGTCACACCTAGCAGTGCTTAGGAGGACCCTAGGTGGTGCCAGAAAGTTGAACCAGGGGTGGCTGCATGCAAGGCAAGTGTCTTACCTGCTGTATTAATCTCTCTGGCCCAATTTTCCAATACCCATTATCAAGAACCTGTAAAGTGAGTTATCCTTGGAATACCCCTTCCACCATTCCCCGCTTATCTGCGTTCTTAAGGTTAAAATATCTAGTGCACAAAAGTGTTCTGCACAGGACCTCATACCACTGTTGCTCATTACTGATGACTTGTCAGACATAATCAACTTAAATAGACAGAAATGCCGGAGCACAAAGCTATTCAGTGCAAAAGGACAGAGGCTGCCCAAGGCCCCAGCAAACCTCATTAGACAGAGTCACCTCATTTGATGGAATGGCACCTACACAAGCCAGCTGTTATTTTAGCCGTGAAGGTGGAGAAACTGCCTGGCCTACTCTCACGTGCTAGCCATTCCTCGGCAACGCTCCCCGGAGGGAGCACGGCGCTTCCAGGAGCACACACTGCTCATTGTGTGGCTCAGTAAAAAACCACGAGTCTCTCACATGAGGCCTGGGTTCAATCTCCAGCACAGCTGGCACAATGGTAACAGCAGCAAGAAAAATAACATGAACAATGATGTTAATAACAACAAACAGATCAAACAGCAATGGAGATAGAACTCGGTCTTGAATGACTCTTGGTTGTCTCTGAATAAGCCCGGTTAGAGAGGTGCTGGGCAGGGTACACCCAGGCTCAACTCCCCTAGCTCAAGGTCAGGCTCTCCTTCCGGTGTGTGCACGGCTCGCTCTCAAGCCTCCCTGGAAATGTGTCATCCAATCATCAAGAGCAAGAGGCTTTGCTAAAATAAAAGGAAATAACTGGGGATCCTCCGGGGAGTCAGAGGGGGGTGCTGGTAAAGATGGGTCACTCCGATTCTCCACTAGGACATCAGGAAAAGGAGCACCAGGAGCCTGGCATGCACAGTTGGTCCTGTGGCCATCTTGCTGGGTGAGCCCATCTGCCGGGTTATAGGGTGTGTACGAGCTGGCTGGTGGGGCTGCACAGGAGGTGCCACTCCCCCCCTCCTCTAATTTGGGGTGAGTTTTAAAGTCACAGGGCCTGTCTAAGTTTCACTGTGAGTGCTCATGCCCAAGTACATGCTTAGAGGCGAGCACAGAGGCAAATCTTTTCCAAGGCATCGGAATTATGAACAGGCATCCTGTTTGGTAGGAAAAAAAGAACAATCCAATGTACCCAAGGGGCCTTGCGGTCCCGATGCCAAGGGGTACAGAAATGACATTTTAAGGACAGGCATGACTCCTGCCTGACATGAATTGTTCTCACCAAGTCCCAAGTGCAAACGAGACCATCCACAGCTCAAGGGAGGCTGGTACAAGTTTGGAGAAGCAGAATGTAAGTTCCAGCGCGCACACCACCCACCAGCTTGTGCACGGAGAAATTGCCACCTTCCACTCACTCATCACCCCCCCCCCTGGGGGTGACATGTTGACAGACTACACAGCACCCCAGACTTTTGTCCGCTTTTCTGAAAACTGAAATCCCGCTGTCCAGGACTTCCAGAAACCAGACTGCCTTCAGCTCCATCCTGCCGCCTGTGTGCACTCAGCAGGCTGACCCCTCCCGCTCTCCCCCTCACCAATCTCTGCAGAGGGAACGAAGCTGACTCACTCGCAGGGTCCCCGAGGAGCTGAGGTGACCGCTGCCTGAACTGGTACAAATCAGCTGCAAACTGAGCCCTGAACCCACACCAGGATCCAGCAAGAATTCAGCCACTCACAGCTTCTGAGCACTGATCATTTTTCCTTGAGTGTGACTTGCAAACACTTCTCTTCCCCAACCTCAAGTAAGGCAACGGGGTTTGGGATTTGGGGTGATGGTTGTTGTTGGGGGTCAGCCGTGATTCGGGTTTGTTCGTGAAGCTGTGAGAGGTTTGATCCCCAGCACCCAGCCTGGAACAATCAGTCCGAGGGCATGAAAGGTGAAACTTTCTGCTGTTGGACCCAAGACAAGGGCGTGTGAAGAAAAACGTGGGTGCACTTAGCAGGTCAACTCATCTGAAAGAGGTTCATTGGCAATGTCTACACCCAAAGCACCCAGTGAGAAACAGGGAGTGAAGAACCCAGCTTTGGGGAGCTGCAAAGAAAGATACCTTCCTTCAGAGGGTCTCTTTTCTTGATTCAGATAAAGACTTACAGCATGGCCCGTTTTAGGAGGACGAGTTCACACCTCTTTCAAAGCATTACTTACTACCCCTGTCTACCACCAAAACACCAACATCCCTCAACCACAGTCTAGGCTCAAGGAATTCTTGATTCTGCTAGAAAATTCAAAACACTCATACTTGTCACTGGCTCTCCCTGCTAATCTCCACCATTAGGCCCATATCCATGGCTATTTACATCTAACCTTCTCTGTCTTGGAAAGTTCTGTTACAGGTCTGGGAGAGATAGTATAGCAGGCAGGTAGGTCACATGCCTTGCACGTGACAGGCTCAGGTTTGAACCCCAGCACACTCTGAGAACTTTCAGGAATGTGCCCTGAGCACGAAGTTAGGAGTAAGTCCTGAGCACCACAGATGTGCCCCAAATCACTTGTATCACTTGTATCACTTGTCATCCCGCTGTTCATCAATTTGCTTGAGCAGGTGCCAGTAACGTCCCCACTTGTCTCTGTCACATGCTAGTGTAGCCCCATGGCGTCTGCTCGATCCAGGAACACGAAGAGCCTGAAGTACCCCAAATAAAAAACAAAATTCTGTTTCTCTCCCGGGGGCCTCTGCCCCGCGCACCACCCTCAATTCCCCATTGATGAAGCACTAATTAGTATCTTGCAGTGCTTAAAGGTGGCAGAACAGGGACTGAATCACAGAAGAAACCAAAGTAGGAAACGGTTTTACTGTGCCAAGGCAGAACAAAAGCACAAGAAGCATATTCAGACCCCTGTCTCCCAGGGGCCTTTGCCAAAAAGCCATTCCAGTCACAAAAGTCCGTACACAGAAGATAAAGCTGAATTGGAATGTGTTTTGTTTTTTAATACAAAGAGCTGACTTCTCGAATACACTTTGAAAGGACCATCCTTTCAACGCAGAGCTGTGGAACAGACATTGCTCTGGCACAGTGTTAAGACCAAGGGAACAACAAAGCACACTGCAGTGTTCACTGTGCAACCGTGCTTTTAAAAACAGTGCGTTTTACAGAGAAGCAGACACTGGAGGGAGAGGAAATGAGCATTTTTACAAAAACGGCAATATTTCTACCACAGGAGTGTGATGAAAATCAAGCATCTCATCAGGAACAGGAGAAGGACAAGTTAAATGATGGACAGCAAAAACCTCATGGGCAGGTCAGCGGTTAGGAGAGCTCCTGAGTGGCCCAGTTGCGACCCGTGTCATCAAGTGAGGGACCTTAATCAGGGTTTTAGGACATCTCAAGACACCTGCCTTGATGTTTCAGGTAAGAGTTGTATCTTGAGGGGCTGGAGCAATAGCACAGTGGTTGGGGCATTTGCCTTGCATGTGGCTGACCTGGGTTCGACTCTCAGCATCCCATATGGTCCCCCGAGCACTGCCAGGAGTAATTCCTGAGTGCAGAGCCAGAAGTAACCCTTGAGCATCGCCGAGTGTGACCCAAAAAGAAAAAAAAAAGAGTTGTATCTGAGCCTTCAGCCAGGGAAAGGAATTAAAGAACAGGTTTCCTGAGGAGATTAGGGGTGCACGCCTCCCCCAACCCTAATATGTCACTCTGGCACGTGACTCATTTTAGAAGTCAACTGAAGCGTTGCAAGGTCATGAGAAACCCCGACCACCCCTAAGTACTAAGAAAAGTGAAAGCTGGGGTTACTGACCAGAAATATCCCCAGAAATCATGTCCTATCATAGACACAATGTGTACAACAAGGCAGCATCTAACTGTAGAAATGTTTTTTCCGTGTCCCCAAGTCCCCCGTCTTCTCCCTCGCAAACCCTGTCTCATTCCTTAAACTCAGCACATAGACCCACACCTGGCCCGATTTGCTTTAGAATTCACATCTTCGTATATTCTCCATATACCTGCAATGGACTTTGTTCTTTTCTCCTTCTGTGTCACATTAATTCATTTGCTTTGCCAACCCAAGAAAGAACCCAGAGGGCTAGGGGAAATGCCTTTTGTACCCTGGAAGTTGAGTTCTCCTGGGCTTCCTAGAGGGGTCTTTGCACTTAGACTGACCCCTGACCACCCAAGGACCAGAGCACCCCAAGGCTGTGTTTGGGATGGACTCTCAGAGCCAGAGACACACCACAGAGGTTAAGGCACTTGCTTAACCCAGTTTGATCCCCAGCACCACAGAGTCCCTCAAGCACCACTGGGAATAAAACCCAAACAAAGAGCTGGGAGTAGCCCCAGCTATGGGACTGGCCCCTAACCCTGCTCCATCCCCCCAGAGAGATGGAGCCTCAGGGTCGCCAAAGACAGCCACAGTGCCTGCAGGTGAGGCCCCGCCTTCCCCATAAACCCTCTAAAACCAAAAGCATCTGCCCGTTGTTCCCTGTTGACTGGGATGTTTGCTAATTAGTCAATATCTGTAAAATGAAGTTGAGCCAAACAGGACTACTGGAGGCCCTGTCAGACACTCTGCCACAGGAAGTCACAGGCTTCCTCTGATACAGGAAGGAGCATATCCACGGCTGTGGTCGAGGGCCACAGCCAAAAGCAAAATCGTGACTTGTCAGGTTTAGGAGGGTTCAAGTCTTCACAGTCGGAAACCAGAACATGGGGAATATTAAACTGTGTTTGCAGCTCTCCTTTTTGGGGTGTATGGGCCATTCCCGGTTGTACTCAAGCTTTATTCCTGCCTCTGAGCTCAGGGATCGCTCCTGGAGGGGCTTGGGAGACCATCGGGGGTGCTGGGCACGGAAGCAGGCTCAGTTGTCTGTGAGGCAAGCACCCACCCTGCTGCCTTATCTCTCTGCCCTTCAGCTCTTCCACTGAACCAACATCTGGTTTTTTAAGACAAAGGCAAATTCCAAGCAAACTGAAATGCCAATGTATTTTATTCAGGACACATACATGATTTAATGGTGGTTGCGGTCAGTTCCAACCATGAAACATATTTCACTTCAAAATCCTCCTATAGCTCCCTCCCGCATCCCACGGTACGTCCCGGACCTACTCCCTTTCACAGAAACTCACTTCCGTTCGGCCCTCCCCAGAGCATCCACCCCAGTGTCCTCCTTTCTTCCCGTCTCCTCCTTTCTTAGAGCTATCCTCAGAGAGCCAGAGGGGATGGGAGAATGAGTGCTGTCCCTTTAATTGGTAAACACCTAATAAGCCAGTGTTTTAATTCTAAGGCTGGAATCCTCCATGTTGAGGCATTGGAAAGAGGCATCTAAGGTGGCATAACCCAACCTTCAAAGAGCATATTCACCGCCAGACCTCTGAAATCACGGACATGCACCGTGAGTGGGGGCGGGGTAGGGGTGGGAGGGGTGGTGTCCTCCAGCAAGGATTAAAGTGGGTTCCTAGGTCAGCTTTGACTCAAGCAAATAAGCTTCCGGGAGGAGGTCTTTCCATATAGACAAAGATCTTCCACCGAAAAGCATAACCCGCTGATCTCAAAGGTTCTGCAGCTATCCCACAATCTCCCTGACCAGGGAGAGAAAACAAGGCCAGCAGGGAGAGCATCTTTGGCTCTCCCAGCTTGGCACCCGCTCTGCACACTGGTGACCTGAACCATCCCAAGGACCAGGGTATGGAATACCAATGGCCAAATCGGTATTCTACATCAAGAACAACATCTGTACACTGGTGGCTGGTGGGCAAGGAAGACCCAGCAGCACCTTGGAGTATCCTCAAATGAGACAGACACCCTGGGAGACAGCCAGAGGGCAGAGGGGCGACCAGGGACTGAGTGGACCTCCCATAGGACTGATTTTGCAATTCCAACAACTACACCGAGCATGCAAACACATGCAGAAAATGGCCACCAGGATTCAGAGAAGCTTTTGTTCGCTGCAGGAGCTAAAAGTCCAGACGTTAATTTTTCCAGAAAATGAGAGGTTCTGTGTCAAGTTGAGACCTGGAGAGAGGTGACAGGATCAGAGAGAATGAGTAAATGACAGACCATGGGGACAAACAGAAACACAGGGGTAGGGAATGGGGCCAGAGGGATCCGAGCCTTTAAGAGGTACACATTACTGCATATTTTCCCCCATTTCTAGTGATACAGGATTCATCAACTAATGTTGATGGCATTTATGAAATCCATAAAACCAAGGCTTTAGTTGCTTTTAACTCTAGACATTTCATTTCCTATTTACAGGCACATTTCACCAAATGGTCAGTCATTACTTGACTGAACTGTGCATCTTTCACAGGAACAGCTGACATTGTCTAAGGCCCCATCTAACCACCCAAAGTTTTAAGAGTGTCGCAGCCGCAGAGTTGGTCTGACTGCACACAAGTTCACAGACATCAGCAGAGGCGAGGGCGCACGAAGAGGGCAGAAGTTCCTTGGCATTCCTGTCCCTCAATTCCCCGAGTAACTTTGATCATGGGACTCCCAGAGGCCAGGCTCCTGTGAGCACATGCCTGGAGGCAGAATCTCCCCCGAGGACATACACCGCCAGCAAGTTTTGTCCTATCGACACCAAGCGACTGTTCCCGATGACCTACTGTCTTCCTCTCACTGGGCACAGGTGGGGTTTCTCCTCCAGAAGAGTCTCTCTGGAGCCTGTTTCTAATGCCCCCCAGGAAGGCCATCGCTGCTGGGTGCAGGTTCTCTCCGTTCGACAGATGGTGGCTTCCCTCAGGCCGGAAGTCATGCCACAGAGCTTCTGGGCGTCACATACATGTCTTCAGGGGGTGTCCGGAACAGCGGATGCGCTGTGGTTCTGCTGACAGGCGGCTGTGGAAGGCTCCTCACATGGACTGTCCTCCCGGTGGGGCCCGTCCAGAGTCAGGTGACCGCCGGTGAAGGCCACTGCCGTGCCCGGGGCACCTTAACTGGCCATTTGGAGGTAGATACGAGGAGGCCACTGTGGGAGACACCCGGTGGAAAAGCTGGTTCTTCCCCTTAACGGCTCCAAGTCCAAGCATGTCCACACAGCCGGCTGCTCCCAGCTGCCATGTTGGAGAGGCTGAATGGGCGGCCAATGACATCATAATCCTTCTGCCGCCTGCCAGGGCTGTGCGGCTCTGTGGCTCTAACCACACATACACACACATTTACCACACTTGGCTCGCATAGACTGGAAGGACAGGTGCTCTTCCTGAGCAAAGGGCCCGACCTGCAGAAAGGCGAATGTTCAATAAAACACACCTCTGGAAGGCAGAAGGCAGTCACGTCCGGGAGTGGGGGTGGGAGTGGGGGGCTGGCCATCAGCCGGGAGAGTCAGAGGATCCCACGGGTGCTCCCCTGCAGGCACCGGAAGGAAGCCTCTGGCCGGGGGCGGGGAGCCTCAGGGATTCCGGTTTCCACACATCTGCTGGGAAAAGCCCTTTGGAAAGGAAAAGGAGGTGGAGAGGGGAGTAAGGAGCAAAGGAAACCGAGAGGAGAAAGGAAAGGAAGCAGCGGCAGCAAGGAAGGGGAGGCCTTTACTTGCGGTGGAGGCTTTTGAAGGCTGCCCGCCTGCAGGCCTAGATGGACAGGCCGGGTGTCTCGAGCTGGCATCAGACCCTCACAGGTGATCATCACCGAGTGCTTTCAGACCCAACTGCACTGAAGGACTCCCCGCAGCCCAGGGCTCTGCAAGCTGCCTCCTGGGCCAGGTTGGGGGTGAGTGCCCCCTGGCAATGGGAGAGGAGGTCAGGCAAGGGAGGGCCCTGGAAGGGCCCAGGGAGCAAGCCCGACCAGGGGTGGGGGTTGGGGGGGATGGAATCCTGAGACTATCAGAGCCAGGGACCCGTTCAATGTCTACAGAGGATGTCAAGGTCCTAGAAGAGGGCACTCAGAGCTGGTCCCAGTGATAGACCCCTGCCCAAGACATCAGCCTCAGCGGACCAGGGACATGTGGACCTCGAAACCATGACTGACGGGCCTGCCCCCCTGCATGGGCGGCCCCCTTCTATCCGGCAGCACCAGCTCCTCTCCAAGGCTCTCCCCAAGCACTCTGGGGCCACAGGCAGGAAGAGCACCCCCCACCCACACACACACATACAGTCCATGGCCTGGACTAGGCAGCCTCACTTTCCAGAACTTACGGTTGCCCCCAGATGGGAAACACAGATACTAGAAAGCAAGATCTCAGTGCAGGGCCACGATCTGGAGTCGCACAGACAAGCACTGCTAGGGCTGTGAATCAGATGGGACGGGGGTGGGGGTTGGGGGGGCAACAGGGAGCCTAGGAGCCCAGCGTGGTCTGGGGGTCATGGGAGCAGTGGGTCAGCCAGCCACAGCCACCTGAGACTCAAGGAGGCCTGAGAAAGATGGGGGAGAAACCGCTTGGAGATCCCATGCTAGGACTAGGAGGCGTGAAAAGCAGCTTTAAAGCAGGAGACTTGAGAGCGGTTGCCCAGTGAAGCAGGCAGCACAGCTGAAAGCTATCATCGCCCCCCCGGACCCTGGCCGGCACCCCAGTTGGAACAGTGCCTCGTCAGCTACTGAGGCTCAAAGCAGCTCGGCCTCTGCATTCAACAGACTGGGGCACCACTCGGGAAGGCTCACACTGGCTGAGCACAGGGGTCTTCACAGGGACCCCTGAGCACCCCCCCCCCAACGCTTCCTCTAATGGCACTGACACACTGGGCATCTTTAGAGCCAGGCTTATGAAATATCTTCTAGAATCATCTCTTCCGGGAGAGGGAGGCTCATTTCTTTCTCTTCTAGATCTTTTTTAGAATTCCTTGTACAACCACTCCCCTAAGGCTGCCTTTCCGGGGCTGGCGGACTGGCTGCTTAGTGGCCCGAGGGGCGGGGAGCTCAGAGGGCACCCACAGGCTGGGGGGAAAGGCGGCTGTGACTTCACAGCTGGCCGGTGGTAGTCTGCTCACCGAGGCCCCCTCCATGACGGCGGGCATCCTTGGCAAGGCAGGCTTTCTCTCAGTATCTCCACAACAGAAGCCGGCTTGATAAGCACGGGCACTCCAGACAAGGTTTCTGTGTGTGTGTTTGTTCTTTGGTTTGGGGGCCACACCTGGCAATGCTCAGGGCTAACTCCTGGCTCTGCACTCAAGAATTCCTCCCGACAGGGCTCAGGGAACCATATGGGGGAATCAGGGATCGAACCTGGGTCAGCCACATGCTGGGCAAACACCCTACTCATTGGACGATCAGCTCCTTTTACTTTTTTTTTTTTTTTTTTTTTAAGGAGTGAAAAGGGTTGGAGCGATAGCACAGCGGTAGGACATTCGCCTTTTCATGCAGCTGACCCATGTTCGATTCCTATGCCCCTCTCGGAGAAACTGGCAAGCTACCGAGAGTATCACGCCCGCACAGCAGAGCCTGGCAAGCTACCCGTGGCGTATTGGATATGCCAAAAACAGTAACAATAAGTCTAACAACGAGAGACGTTACTGGTGCCCGCTCAAAGGAGTGAAAAAAAATAGAGAGCTCAGGAAAATAATAAAGATAATAAAAATAGACTCAGGAGAACTGAAGCACACCAGGCCACCCTCCGGATTTGCAGCCAAAAGGAGAGTCAGTCACGCAGACCACAGAGTCTACGATTCTGTCTCTAAATCAGCCAGAGCCGTCAGACAGATGCACGAGGCCAAGTCAAATAACAAGGCACGGAGAAGAGTAGGGCGTGGGGCGCCGGGGAGACTCCAGCTCTCATTCAAGAGCCTCCAGAGGAAGGAGGAGGCCTGGCCGTCCCGGCAGAAGGAAAGAGGACTGGGCAGGGGGCCGAAGAAGCCTGCCTCCACTGTCTCCCCACTGAGGGCTTCAAGCCCTGCATCTCATCGTCTGCCCTCTGCCCCCCAGCTCCAGCATCTCCACTCAGCTCCCCAAGGCTGTCAGGCTCCCGGAGACTCTCAGATCCTGCTCCCTGGGCCTGTGACTGGGTTGCTTTATGCAACCCAAGAGGTGCTACAGGTGCGGTTTAAGAGACTGGAGACAATTGTAAGAATGTAACTCAAACATGAAAGCTTGTAACTATCTCATGGTGATTTAATAAAATAAAAAAAAAAATTTTTAAAAGGGGAAAAAAAAGAGTCTGGAGACGGGGACATGGCGGTGGAGCTGATTTGATCTCCACATTCCCCCCCATTACGAGCGTCTTTCCTGACTGGGGTCCCAGGAGGTGCCCACAGAGTGGCTGCTAGAGGCGCTCCTGCAGGCCCTGAGGCCGGAGGAAGCAAGTCACTAGCCAAGAACGTTGGAGGGGGGCAGGGGGTCCTAGAAGCTGGAACAGGCAGGAAGGAATTCTATTCCTAGAGCCCAGAGGGAGCACGACCTTGCCATGCAGGGATTCTGGCCTCGGGGCCCTGGGCAGGATTCTGGGCAGCGGCTCTGCCAGCGAGTCCCCTGCACACTACCCACAGCCCAAGACACAGACCGCAGGAGCCCCCAGTGGACCTGCAGTTCGCATATCCAGAACGTGGCATGGCCCATCTCAAGGAGAGACGCGTTCATCCTCCTGGTCTCTCAGCCAGAGGGTCGCCTGGTTTCCTTTCTTGGGCTCAGGCTCTGTCCCGTGTCCCGGGCACCAGCCTGTCCTGCAAATGAGACTCCAAATTCAACCACTCCTCACCAGCCTCCGCTGCCCGAGTCCAAGCCACCGCCATCTCTCACCCAGTTACCACCAACAGCTCCCCAGTCAATGCCCCGGCCCCCCACTTGGAGTCTACGTCTCCTCACAGTACCCCCAGACGCATCTTAAATCCTAAAGCAGCTCCTGCAACCTCAAAACCCTCCCCGCTCTCAGCGCCCGGCCATGCCCAAGGCCCAGCCTCTCAGCCCGTTCCTTCCCTTGCCTTCCTTCTCACCACACTGCCCCTTCTTCAACCTGGGCAGCCTCCCACCAGCCACCCTCTGGTCCTTGAACATGTGAAGCCTATACCTGCCCCCGGACCTTTACAACTGCTGTTGTCACTCCTCTTCCTGGAGATGTGCCTGGCTCAAACAGGTCTAGTCATATGCTACCTGGACAGTGGGCCGACCCCATCCCTCTGGCCCTATTCACCCCTTCCTTCCCTGCTCTCTTTCTCCCAGCAGGACTCACTCTCCAACCCACTCTAAGCCATTCATCCCACCTTCCCCTGCAGAACTTTGGATCCCTGGAACCACCACTATGTTGCTCACTGCTTTCTCTGCCACCACGGTGAAGTGCCCGATACTGACAGCTGAGTGAATAAATGAAGCAAACACTTAAGCTAGGGAAGGGTTTTAAGAGGTCAAGGAATAGTCTTGAGGATGGCTAAGGAAGCAACACTGTGATGGCAGGGATGGATGATGGGGCATTGAGAATATTCTGGAAGACTCGAGCAGCAAGGGAAAGTCCACTATCCCTTCTCTGCCTCTTTGCAGCACACAGATCCCGGGGATATGGTGGGGCGAGAGGAGGGACCCTCCCACCTGACTCCTGTGGCCTTGTGGTTTCACGGGGGCATGGGTGTAGCGGTGGGAGGGGTCATAAGATTGGAAAAGAAAACCACAACCTTATTGGGGGCGGGATGGGGTTGAGCCAGAAGCCGCCGGGAGGGCGGATTACAAGCAGCTGTAAATCAAAGCTGGAGCTAAGACCCGGGGGGAGGGGGAGAGCTACTATAATGACTCATCTCCTTCTCATTTACAGCCACCTAAAACTGAAGGCGGAACATCCACATTTTCATGCACATTTCATGTCTGTCCTGGGCCTGGATACCTCCTGACCCTTCCAGCACCCCAACTTGCAGGCTCCTGCCCACCCCAACCCCGACATCCCTTCCCTTTCCTGACTGCTGCCATCACACCTGTCTGAGCCCAACACCCTCTAGAACGTCTCCACTGCAGACTCCACCAAGGATGATTAATCCTGCATCCCCCTCCCTGCACCCCCGGTACCTTTCTCCCCTCATCACTTCTCCCTCAGCTTTCTATGGCCCAGAGAGAAAATGCACTCAGCCCAGCAGCCGGGCTGCTTCTAGCCGACCCATCTTCTCAGACTCCCTCTTGCTTCTTCCTACCCTGAACTTCCCTCAATCTACAGTTCAGCCCCTCAACGGCTCCAGGCATGTTTGGATACTGGGGGGGTGGGGTGGGGGAACCTGTGGCCTGAGGCTTATTATTTATAAGTTCAGCCTGGAACCAGCATTTTCATCATCTGTGGGAACAGCCCGCCCTACCCTTTTCATATGCTCCCCATTGGGTTCTGCTGCCTCCACCATGGACGCTTCTGGGCAGAACAGGAGAGGCAGGCCCCGAGCCCCCCCACCAGGGCTGCTCACAGGAGACACGGTGCCCACCGTGGCTCCCTGGTAGCAGAAAGCTCAGTCACGGCAGAGTGCTCTGGGTGCCGAACCTTCCCAGCCACACCACGAGATGCCCCTTCATGAGCACCTGCAGCTCAGAAACAGAAAACTGGAGCATATCCTTCAGGATGAAATGAGTCCGGAGGGAGGGGCAGGCACAGAATGATCTCACTCATATGTGGGGTTTAAGGAAACAGTAGCAGAATAACAAATGGCCTCAAAGCAATGGAAACAAAGAGCAGCAGAACTGGATCTTCCCTAGGAAGCTTGCCCCTGGGGGCAGAGAGAGGCCAGGGAGGGACCACTATGACAGTGCTACAGGGTAGCGGTCACTCTGGATGAGGACTGGGTGCTGAAAGGAGGAAAAGTGACATGCATGACAGCCTGTCAGTAACAGTATTGTAAACCACAGTGACTAACAAGAGGGGAAAGGAGGAAAGAATGGAAAAAGAAAAAAGTGCTGCCATAGAGGTAGGCTGGGGGACAGGAGGAAACTGGGGACATTAGTGGATGGAAGTGGACACTAGTGAAGGGATTAGTTTTGAAACATTTTGCACCTGAAACATAATCACTTTGTAATTATGTTGCATGATGCTTTAGTTTTAAAAATTAAAAATAATAATAATAATAAGTGGGTAGTGAGTGATAGTCCGGCAGGGAGCGTATTTGCCTTGCATGAGGCTGACCAGGGTTCGATCCCCGGCATCCCACATGGTGTCCCAAGTACCGCCAGGAGCGATTCCTGAGTGCAAAGCCAGGAGTAACCCCTGAGCATCGCTGGGATGTGACCCAAAAAATCAAAGAATTAAAAAATTAAAGAACCACTGAATGGACACGTGCCTGTGGGGCAGCCCATCACACTGGGATGACTGTTCCTGCTTGCATCTCGTTATTATTATTATCTACATTATTACTTCAGAGGAGGTGGAGCAAGGAACGCCTCCTTGGAGACTTGGTCTAGACCCCCATCCCAGGCAAAGAAGATTGAATCTGCAGGGGTAGGGGCTATCTTGTGCATGCCTATCTTATGGACTATTTTTTTCTTCTTGAAAGCATTTTTAATAGGACCTAAGCAATAGTACAACAGGTATGGCATTTGCCTTGCTTGCAGTCTACTCAGACTTGATCCCTGGCATCTTCTATGGCCCTCCAGAACACCACTAGGTGTAATTCCTATGTACAGAGCCGGAAGTAACCCCTGAGCATAGCCAGGTGTGACTCAAAAAGCAAAAATTTTAAACAAAATTTTTTTTAATTCTTTAAAAAGCATTTTTAATAGGGGCCACACCAGGCAAGATGGAAAGCAGGGGCAGTGTGGTGACAAGGATGAAACTCAGGGCCCATGCATGCTAGGCCTGTGTTCTACCACTTCCTTGGGTCATCTTCATGGCGCTGGCTTTTCATTTTAACTGAAGCATAATTTAAACATGGCACAATATCCAGATCTTAGTGTATGGCTCCATGAATGATGACCTAGGGAATCACTTGATATCCAACTGAATGCTTTTCCATATTAAGCATAGTGTTCAGTTTTATTGACTTTATTTGCACTGCCAGGCAAGAGATTTCTAGAACTCTTTTTTCTTGCAAATCTGAACAAACCCCATTTCCTTCGTCTACCCCCTGCAGAGTCTGTGTTTTACCCAGCCCTCCTGTGAAGCTCTCTACATTTGGAGCACTTTCTCTGTAATATCAGAGCCCCTGAGGGGCTGCAAGGCACTGCAAACAGCAGCAGGGAAGGCATCCTCAAAAGGAGATCCAGGTCCTTTCTCACTTCCCCAAATCCAATCCTCAGAAACCGTGTGGACAAAGCAGGGTCTTTCATGCCACGGAGACCAAACACAGCCAATGGCGCAGCTAATTCTCAGAAACGTGTGTAGGCACGTCTTGGGAAAGAAAACCATCTCTCTCAACATTAAACCCGAACTTGAAGAAATTTCCATTGATAACCCTAAAACAGAATCTCAGAAAACTCGAACTTTGATTGACAGAGGATTACATTTTCCTCACGTGCCATACCAGGCTGACTTTGCATTTATCTCTTTGAATCATTTATGCCTCTCACCTGGAAATCCCAACTGATTCTCTCCAATGGAAATTGGTGGTGGGTACGATAACACAAAGGCAATAACCAGCGGCATCACAAACCACAGAGCAGTTTTGATTTACAAGTCATTAAAAGGGAGAGGCATTTACTGCTCTTTGCAGGCCAAAAGGGTTTGCATCATGAATAATGGAAAAAGCGAAGTGCATTAAGAACTCTTCTGCAGATAATGTTCTCTCCAGGCCAATGACAGCTCGTGTTCATCGCAGGCTCCCTATGTGCCAGACAAGTATCAATACTTACACAGTTGCATGCCAGCCTTGAGAGTCAAAATTGGGCAAATCTATGATTTTTTTTTCCCTCTAAGAGGTAGTTTCTAGATTAGTATCTCCTGGCTCACAAAAGATCCGATAATTTCATACCTCAAGCTGAGCCAAGAACTAAAAATTTTAGAAAAAATTCAAAGCTTGGGTATTTTCAGAATTTTCATGTCTTTAAAAGAGTTCTGAGGCAAATGCATATACTTATTATCTGATTTCTGTAAATATTAACAAACTGAGGGGAACATTTGAGAAGAAAACAGGCCCTAGTGATTTTTAGAAAAAGAAGAAAGAAGCCCAAGACAATTCCACCATAGTTATTAACTGTACAATCAGGAAGGAAGGACCAATAAATGCTCATTACAACTACAATCTCCAAATCCCCCTCAATAATAAATACCTTTTAGCTCATGAACATGGCATTTTCTCTGCTGCTTTCATTTGCATTAAATATGTCCATTTTTCTAGCCACCGTAACAGAGGACAGTATAAGAAGACTTCCCTGTACTTTTATTCAAATGTGAATTGATACTCAGACTCTAAGAGGGTAATTGCAGCAATTCAGTTTTTTTCACACTATTCCACAGCTATAAAATCCAAGTGAGGCTAACTCTAGCTTCTCCTTTTAAAAATGGTCCCATTATCATACTCTGTTGTACCCTGCCTTCAAATGCTTCACTCAGTGAAAACTTGCAGGGAAAACTTACGAGATGATGGTCACCCTCCTCAAGTACCCTGAACGATGCGTGGGGAGGACTCTTGGTGGTGATTAGAAACGTGTGATGCATATCTTTACCACAACAAGAAGACAACAAATGTAAAGGTATGTGTGAACTCAGGCCAGACATGCTTCCCTCTCAAAGACAAAGAGCCTGTTTCTGTTATTCTCTCTCTCTCTCTCTCTCTCTCTCTCTCTCTCTCTCTCTCTGGTGCTCACAATTTCTACTTGTCCAGAATCGTCCTAAGAGAACTCTCTGAGCTAGGTTTCCTGTCCCTAGGTGAACATCTTGAGAGAATGTTCTACTCCTGGACCAGTAAGTCTTTATCCTATTCACAATGCACAATCTTGGAACACACCCTCAGGTGAGTTTCACTGAGCAGTTTATCATGCCATATACAGTCCATTGTTTCGGCTGCTTTAAGATAGAGAGAGACAGAGACAGAGAGACAGAGAGATTTAACTTTCATTTAAATGTCTTGTTTGTGAGAAATGAAACTATTGGCTTTTCCCAACTTAGGCAGCCTACATAGAAACTTCCTTTAAAACCAGCAACCTGGATGGGAGCAGACTCTACTCATCTGACACGGGCTTCAGGGCAAGGGAAGATGATGACCAGTACCTGTATAATCAGGATCAAATCAGTGCATTGATAGGAAGGCCTGGGCTAGAATGATAGTAGGGTATTTGCCTTGCACGCGGCCAACCTGGGTTTGATTCCCAGCATCCTGTATGGTCCCTCCAGCACCACCAGGAGTAATTCCTGAGCACATTAGCTGCTAGTAACCCCTGTGCATTGCTGGGTGTGACGCAAAAATAAATAAATAAATAAATAGCTCATGGCTTCTGATAGGAAGGTCTGCATGAGCTTTCCTTTGAAGGATAAATGAACAGAATCATAGTGTGAACTTGCAGGTTTACTTGACTTCCTTATGAAACAGCCAACAAAAAAACATAGACCAGCACAACACTCACTGCTCTGGGTATCACTAGACACCCACACACAAAACTCTAGAACCTCATTTGATGCTCCGGCTAAGTTATGAAATTAATTAAAAGGCTGTCGGAGCTTTCAACTCAATCAAGTGAAGGGATCCTCAGATCCTCATATGAAAAGGTTTTATGGTGTGACTTTCCATAATAGTCCTCACTTCCTACCTCCAAAAATGTACCTGAAAGTGGACAGGGGCTGAAGAGATAGTACAGCAGGTCAGGCGCTTGCTTTGACTCAGCTGACCCAGGTTCTACCCCTAACATCCCATACTCTGAGCCCAGGAGTAATTTCTGAGAGCAGAACCAGGAGTAATCCCTAAGCATCACTGGGTGTGACCCCTGAGCATCTCCAGGGTATGACCTAAAAAAGCATAAAAAAAGAAAGATACTTGCCCAAGTATACAAAATACATGTAGACAGCTTTTTGTAAAATAAACAAAAAACTGGATAACCTAAATGTCATTCTTAAGGTCTAAATAAGTTTCTGACTAAATAAACTGAGATGCATTACTACATGAATTCTCATATTTTTGCAGAGGTCAATTACCTGCAACTCTTAAAAGGAATACAGAGTATATATTGACCTGAAAAAACAGCTAAGACATGCTGTTCAACTAAAAAGCCACATTATCTATACGTATTATCTGTAGTGTGATTCCAATGGTGTACAGAATTTAAAAAGTTAAATGTATACCTGTTTACTATGCAAACAAATTTCCGGGAGAGACACGGTAATAAACCTTTGTTGGGAGTAATGTCAGAAAAAAGGAGTTGAAATAGTGGCCTTTCACTTCTGAATGTCTACAGTTCTATACTGGTTGGTTTATTTGTTTGTTTAGGCCACCCTTGGTGGGAGAGCCAGATTCGATGCTGGGGATCAAACCAGGGTTGGCTTCATGCAGGGTAAGTGCTGTACCCCCTCTCTGGTCCTATGCTGTGTTTTTCACACAATGGCTGCTTGCCACAAGAATCTTAAAAGTCCTCCTCCCACTGCCAAGCTATGAGATGTATGAACTGTCAAAGATGACATTATGGTTCTATGGCTGATTTAATTCTGAGGCTCATGGGAGGTTGTTGGAGGAGGTGACAGGACAATGACCAGTGATCAACTGGGAATATGACATTTGAAGTAGTTTCACTGTGTACAAAAAGGAAAGCCAGTTAGCATTCTTCCCAGCTCAGCTGATTGCTTTTCTCAAAGGGCACCGTTTGAGGTACTCTATTTCAAGATAGAAGTCAATTCCATTTTTTATTTCCCCGGTAATATCTAATGTATTCAGAGAATGCCAACCAACTCATCACTTGCTGTGGCAGGCAGAACCATGGCCCAGAGATATCTAAGACCTGCAACTTAGGACCTGAGGCTATGTTAGGCTTGGCCAATTAAGGATGCAGGTGGAGTTAAGGCTCCAAGTCAACCCTTCTTAAAGACCAATAGCTTCAATCATGGGGGTGGGCCAAAGTAATCGCCAGGCCAGATATAGAGAAGGAAGAGAGGGAGGTGTGAGTATGAATGCAGAGTGTCTGAGGAATGCTGCTAGCCTCAAAAGTGCAAGAAGGGGACCCCCAAACCAAGGAATGCCGGCAGCTTCTAGAAGCTAAAACAAAACAAAACAAAACAAAACAAAAATGCCAAGAAAACAAATTCTCTTTTGCAACCTTCAGAACAACAACAAAAAAAGTGGTTCTGCCAGCACCTGAATTTTATTTTATTTTATTTTTTTTTTTTGGAATTCTTTTTATTTATTTATTTATTTATTTATTTATTTATTTATTTATTTTAAATTTATTTATTTTTAATTAGAGAATCACCGTGAGGGTACAGTTACAGATTTATACACTTTTGTGCTTATACTTCCCTCATACAAAGTTTGGAACCCATCCCTTCACCAGTGCCCATTCTCCACCACCCGTAAACCCAGTGTCCCTCCCACCCTCCCCAATCCCATCTCCCCCCCACCCCACCCTGCCACTGTGGCAAGGCATTCCCTTCTGTTTTCTCTCTCTAATTAGCTGTTGTGGTTTGCAATAAAGGTGTTGAGTGGCCGCTGTGCTCAGTCTCTAGCCCTCATTCAGCCCGCAACTCCCTTCCCCCACATGGCCTTCGACTACAATGTAGTTGGTGATCGCTTCTCTGAGTTGACCTTTCCCCGGAACGTGAGGCCAGCCTCGAAGCCATGGAGTCAACCTCCTGGTACTTATTTCTACAGTTCTTGGGTGTTAGTCTCCCACTCTGATATTCTATATACCATAGATGAGTGCAGTCTTTCTATGTCTGTCTCTCTCTTTCTGACTCATTTCACTCAGCATGACCAGAATACAAAGACTATCCACAGAATGGGAAAGGATATTTACACAATACCCATCAGATAAGGGGTTGATATCAATGGTATATAAAGCACTGGTTGAACTCTACAAGAAGAAAACATCCAACCCCATCAAAAAATGGGGCGAAGAAATGAACAGAAACTTTACCAAGGAAGAAATACGAATGGCCAAAAGGCACATGAAAAAGTGCTCTGCATCACTAATCATCAGAGAGATGCAGATCAAAACAACTTTGAGATACCACCTCACACCACAGAGACTAGCACACATCCAAAAGAACAAAAGCAACCGCTGTTGGAGAGGATGTGGGGAGAAAGGGACCCTTCTTCACTGCTGGTGGGAATGCCGACTGGTTCAGCCCTTCTGGAAAACAATTTGGACGACTCTCAAAAAATTAGATATTGAATTCCCTTTTGACCCAGCAATACCACTGCTGGGAATATATCCCAGAGAGGCAAAAAAGTACAATCGAAACAACATCTGCACATGTATGTTCATCGCAGCACTGTTTACAATAGCCAGAATCTGGAAAAAACCCGAATGCCCCAGAACGGATGACTGGTTGAGGAAACTTTGGTACATCTATACAATGGAATACTATGCAGCTGTTAGCACCTGAATTTTAATCCAGTGATATCTGCATTTAATATCTAACTTACAGAACTTAAAATAACTCACTTGCCTGTTTCAGGCTGTTAGAAATACATGGCAATGTGGGGCCGGAGAGATACTACAGCAAGGAGCGGTCTTGCCTTGCATGTGACTGACCCAGGTTCTATCCCCAGCTCATATGGAGGAACCCCATGTAATTCCTCGGTTCCTGCCAGGAGTGATCTCTGAGCACAGAACCAGAAGCACTGCTAGGTGTGGCCCAAGCCCCTTTACCACCCTTGTCAAAAAGAAATATATGTCAATATGTCATCAGCAAGAGAAAACAAATGAACTGATTACTGCGCAAATCAGCCTACCTGGGCACCCCTTCTTACAACCTGGGCCCATACTGCCAACCAGTGCCAGATCTCAGGACTTCCTCAGAAAGAACACAGGCAAGACATCAGCCTTTGTATAAAACTGCCTTAGTGGCTTAAGAGGCTCCATTCAGAGAAGCAATATTTGAGCATGTTATTAATGAAAGCCCTTTGTAAGCCATGCGCCACTGTACAAACAAATTAGTTATCCTATACAGCGAGGCTATGCTTTTGAAGGGGAGAAACTGAATCTCACTTAAGGAAATCAGAATAGTATGACAAACAGAGGCATGCGGGGCTTCTCCTAACATACCTATCTGTTAGGAGCAAATAAGGATACAATGGGGAGGCCCAAGAACAATCTTAATCAGGGCTGAGAGACTGCTATATACCTACTAGGTACCTGGCAATCAGCTGATCACTGGAATATATGATTGCATATAATTTGGTTGACTCCAAGCAGCGTTCCGGAGGCCCAGGGGCCACTCCCAGAACCCTCAGCTAACCCGGACAAAAGGTTCAATGCTAGAGACTCAGGGTGGGTGATGCTCAAGCACCACGTGCCAGAGATGACCACGGTTACACCCAGCAATGCTTGGGGGCCTCCAGGGCTGTACTTGGCAGTGTGAAGGGGTGGAGGTGGAGGGGAAAGGGTATGTGACAGCAGTGATCAAACTGTGTTCCTCTAGCCCCGGTGCTACTCCCCAAGTTCTAATTCTACACCATTTTCATGAGGAAATTGCCTCTGCATTAGCACTGATAATTCACAGGCCAGCACTTTCCCAGGCAGGAAATGAAAGAGCTGAGGTTGAATGCAATGCTCCATCAGCCGCCACAGCGAGGGACCCCCGAGACACATCATGCTAATCGCCCATCAGAGAAAGCTTACACCAACATCTACTCTGGAGCAAAATGCTCATGAAAGAACATTGACATCATTCCCACCATCCCGGAAATGCAGCCATTTAACGATGCTTTTTCCAGGGGCCTTAGCGCAGACAAGCTGAGTTCAATTCTCTCGAACACCACTGGGTAGAGTGAACCTGCTGAACCCAGTACTGCAAGGACTAGCCCCTGGGTTCCCCATGACTCAGGAGGTCTATCAGTTAACAGTGGAAGGAGAGGGAAGAACCGGGTGATCTCATCGAATGGGAAGGTATCCAGTCAAAACATCATAAAGTGATTGGGGATGGGATATCATAAGACTTAAAAGGGGAGCTCGAGCCAGATAATGCCCCCTTTGGCCCCTCATCAGGGCCCAGGCAGACAGCAAGGAGAAGCAGTTCTCAGCCTCCTCCCCGCTTGCATATGTCCTAAGGACACAGCAAGTCAAACAGACTAAGAGTCGCTGAACTATAAGTAAGCCTCGAGAGGCAGGAAACAAAGTGCCAGCAGCAGATGACAGAGTATCAGCCACAGGCTACCTCCCAAATGATAATGAAAGAACTACCTCTGGGACTGAGAATAAAGATCAAACTCATCTCAATGCTCAATGATGAGATTATCCAGAACAGGATCCTTTTCATGTGGCTTTGCAACTCACATTCAACCAACAGCTTCTCCAAAGAATCTGTGTACTCACAGGAGAGAAACAAGAAGTTTGCGTTTTGTGAGGTGGGTGCCTGGAATTTACAAAGGCTTTCCGCAATTGACCACCTGCACTCCACTCTGCAGGACATGAGGTTAAAACGTATTGATGGCAATGGAGGGTGGGGAGGGAGCAGTTAGGATAAGAAAGAGACCACTATGATGATAGTTAGAAATGATCACTCTGGACAAGAACTGAGTGCAAAAAGTAGGTAAAGGGACAAACAGGATAACCTTTCGGTACCTGTACTGCAAACCATAATGCCAAAAAGAAAATAGAGAGAGAGGGGAGAAAGAGAGAGAGAGAGAGATAGAGAGAGAGAGAGAGAGAGAGTAAGACAGAGACAGAGAGACAGAGACAGAGAGACAGAGAGAGAGGTGCCTGCCAAAGTGGCAAGCTAGAGTAGGTGAGGGGAAAACTGGGGACATTGGTGGTGGGAAACATACACTGGTGAAGGGATGGGTGTTAGAACACTGTATGCCTGAAACACAATCAAGCACAACTTTGCAACTATATCTCACAGTGATTCAATAAAAATTAATTTAATAAAAAAGTATTGATGGTAGGACTGGAAAGGGAGTATAGCAAATCAAGTACATGTCCTGCACCTCTTTGATCTAGGGTCCCCATCATGAGCTACCCCAGAGCACAGACTCAGGAGTAAGTCCTGAGCTTAGCTGGGTGTGGCCACAAAAGGAAATCAGAAAAGAATCACTGCTCACCGACTAGTTCATCACTGACCGACTTGTTAGGGTCCTGACACAGGCCAGAAATGTGACCCAGTAGCAGAGCCCAGTCACGTGGGAGGCTCTTGGCACTCAGTGGCCCCCCCACGACAACACCACCAGGAAGGGCCCTCTGAACACCTTAAAACAAGGCTCATAAACAAACACAAAATTATGAAAGAATCTCTGATCTCAGTCTGAGCCAGGGGTTCTGAGTTACAGACCCTGCAGGCAAGTATTACCCAATTATGGCAATTCTATGTAAGATCCCATGGCATGACTCTGGTTCTAAAAGCTCCCATAATGGAATTTTAAAAGGCAGCTAAACATGAAAAACAATAGCCTTTACTCTTGCTTCATTTCTTTTCTCGATCCGGTCCATGAAATAGTATCACAGTACTACAAGCAAACTTCACTTTCCCCAAAGGAGTTGTTTTCTCTCTAAACAGCAAAATGTACTTCTTTCTAAAGTCAGAAGTACAAACTGCCTCTGTATTTTAGTACATGAGCTATTAAAGGAAGGTATTTGGAATCTGAAATGCATTTTGTGAAAGACAATATCATTCACTAGGATCGGGCCATTTCCCAACTAATTCACAAAAACCTTTAACTTAATGTATTAAATACTAGACATTTGCTATAGTAAGTTAATTTTTATATATTCTTCAAACATTAATTTAAAAATAACTATAAACAGGAAAATTCTATGATTTGTTATTTTTAAGGGAAAGGATGGCTCTGATGAAATGAAAGAAACAATACAGATTTGGACAATCCACAGTTTTTAGAACTGACAGTTATCAATTAAGCTTCATTTCATTTCCAAAATGGTTGTGTTATCTTTTACTCTATGTGGCTTTCTAACACCTTTTTCCCCCCTCAGTACTGAGGATCAAATCCAAGTCTTTCCAGGAGCGAGAAAGGTTTTTGACCACTGAGTCACATCGCCAGACTTCTGCCTTTTCTTACTGTTATTTATCATGAGACTATCTGTTGAGAATCTCTTAGTTAATAGAGCCCAGGTGACAGGTGGGCCCCACTTAGCTGTCTGTGGCAAAGAAGGACAAGAAGAGGGACCAGTTCACTGTGGGAGGGCTAAGAGTCCCTGGTTATCATAGGAAGATGGTGGGATAGAGGGTCCCCTGGTTGCACCCATCACTTCATGAGCCACATTTTCTTGACGTTGCTGCTCTACCATCTGCAGGGGCAGAGAGAGCTTTGGTCCCAGGGTGGCGGGACAAGGAAGGAACGCCGGATGGAAGCCATATGTTCCAAAGGGTTCGTGAAGTGGGTTGCTTGAGCCCTAGATCCAAGGGTCTAAAAATCAACAATCTGGCTCTCCTTCTCTCATGGTTTCATTCACATGGTTCATTTTCTGCCCAGCTGCTCAAGCCCCCTGCCCTCAAAATGTAAATGTCAACTTGTGACTCTGCCCACAGCAAGCCACCTCCAAGCACGGCACTCCAGCTTTACGGGATCCATTCGAATTGCAAAAGAGACACAAGAAAGTCACTGATTAATTTGGGCAAGGCCCAAAGTCGATGTGAGAAAAGATTTTACTCTTTTCTTCCATAACATTCTTTCCCCCAAGACCATAAATCTCTGAGCATTGACTTTCCATCATGGGAAAGTGAACGTCATCTCAGGCAACACATAAATCACCTAGAGAATAGTCATTCGTCATGAGCAAATAAAAATGTAAGCCGGGCAGATGGTGAAAAGCTCATTTCGAACAGGCATAATGTCATGGGACTCGGCAAGCGAAGGGGGGAAGCAGAGGGAATTGTCTATTTGGGGGCTACGTTGAGAGAGTAAAAAAGAGATACCCCAAATAATACCCCCCAAAAATCATACCACATCGCTACACCCTCTTCACCTCGGTTCTGACTCTTCCCTTCTCTTCGTGGCAACAGAAATGACCAGAAGGCAGAGACAAAGGAGGACACCCCCCACTAGAGTCTGGCGGATTTTTCAAGTCCTTCCCATTCACTGTTTTCAAAGTGCTTAATCTTCGGGGTACTGCAGGAGGACAGGCGAGGTTATACCACTTGGCACTGGTATTTTCCCCGTGGTGCCAGCTCACAATGGGCAGATCCAAGGCAGCCATCTCCCAGCCCCCTGGTGGGTGTTTATGTCACAAAGCAGTACAGGGCTGAGTGTATGGGGAAGAGATGGGAAGTGACCCAGTGAACTCTCCTGAGATGACTCCCAAGATGACACCCTAGGACCTACTTTTCTGGGGTGGAAATCCGCGAAAGGCCCTCAGACACACTGTACTAGGCAGCTGAAAAGGTCTGAGGTGAGATCTTCCATTATATTCCACCTTCAAACAACAGCCTATGACAAGCAAACAAAATGTGTCCCATCACCCCCCAAAAAAAGGAAAAAGGAAGAAGGAAAAAGAGATGGGCAGAGTAGTCTAGATGGATATTGATGCCCCAAAGCTATACAGGAAGCCACATCATGCCACATGGACAGGAAGACTCGCTTGAGACACTGGAAGCTAGTAGTCACCGGGCTCCACTTGGTACGTGCTGATTGCGTTTGTTACTGCTTTCTTAAGAAAAAAGGAGGCAGAAATTGGTTTTTAATTTTTGCAAGATGGAAAGCTCTTAGCTGCAGGAAGCAAACAGGATGGTCATAGACCATGACTTCCGATTCCAGGTTTCACTTCCTGGGTGCTCTCTGAATGGCTGTGGGCCACGGGCAGACCAGCAGCTACAGTCTCTATGACCTCTTAGTGATATCTAGTGCAAATACCACTAAAACCAAGCTCCATCTCTCCCGCTTCTGATCTCCACATAAAGAAACGGAACTTTGGAGAACTAATGTGTGGAGCTATGTCCAGGACAACACATCAACTCTAATGGGGTGAAGGGTGGATGCCCATGGTAGAGCATGTTCCTGGCATGCCTGAGCATCTGTGCTCAAAGCTAACCCCCACTGATACAGAACAGGAAAGACCTTAGAAAAGAGCAACGAAACACCAACTCTGTGGTTTAATCCTGGGAGTTTGTTCTCTGGTAGCTTTTGAGGCTGCCGTCCAGTCTGTATGGGTATGTGCTGGTGAACGGCCTCTTTGGGCGGACAAACAGCTGCCTTCTTTGGTTTTTGTTTTGTTTTGTTTGGGGGGAGGCTATAGCTGGCTGTGCTCAGGGCTTAATCTTGGCTCCACACTCAGGGATCACTCCTGGCAGGCTCAGGGGACAGAGTTATGGGGTGCCAGGGATCGACCCCAAGCAGGCTGTGTGCAAGGTGAGCACCTTACCTGCTGTTCTGTCTCTCCAGCCCACAGCTCCCTTTTTTTGTAAGTTCTCAAGGTGGAGAGAGAGTGCCCTTTCCTCCTTTCACCTTCTTTTTATTTTTCCTTTAGTTATTTTTTTAATTAAAATTTGCTTTTCAAAGTTATTGCTAGCTGAGTTTTCGGCATTTAATGTTTCAACACTAATCCCACCACCAGTTTCTACTTCCCTCCACCCGCTAGTGTTCCCATATTCCCTTCCACCCCCACCCACAATGATGCCCAAAAGTACAACTTCTGGGTATATGATGGTTCAATTCTAAGTTTACTGAGAACTCTCCATGCTGTTTTCCACAGGGGTTGTCCCAGACAGTGGAGAAGAGTTCCTTTTTCAATCGCTGCCAACACAGATGGTTGCTACTATTTTTGATGTATGCCATTTACACTGGCATGAATTGATATCTCATTGTCGTCTTGATTTAGATTTCTCTGATGAAAGGTGATGCTGAGCATTTTTCCATGTGCCTCCTGGCCATCGACCCCTCTTAGCCTGAGAAATGTCCATTCATTTCCTCTCCCCAATTTTTGACAGGGTTTTTTAATTTTGCTGCTGATCTTTGTGAGCACTTTATATAACATAAATATCAAACTTTCATCTGACGTGTAGAGTATAAATATTTTTCCCATTCAGTCAGCTGTGTTTTAGTTTTAGTACATGTTTCTTTTGCTGTGTAAGAAACTTTTTAATTTTATGTAGTCCCATTGGTTTATTTGTTATTGTGTTGCCTTTGCCAGTGACAAATCACTGAAGATTCCTCTGAATTCAAAATCTTGAAGTGTTCTGCATATGTTTTCCTAAGTGTACTTTATAGTTTCTAGTAATAACTTAAAGTCTTTGATCCACTTTAAATTGACTTTTGAGTGAGTGTAAGATATGGATCCAGCTTTTTCTTAAACAGAGTTGTCTAGTTTTCCCAGTACTATTTGTTGAAGAGGCTATCTTCACTCCATTTCATATTCTCAGCTCGCTTCTTGAAAATTAACTGTCCATATATATGGGACTTTGTCGTGGGAATTTAATATATACCACATTAGTAAAAGAAAAGATAAAAATTATATGATCATATCAGTTGATACAGAGAAAGCCTTGGCAAGATTCAACATCCATTCATGATAAAAATGCTAAAAAAAATGGGGTGCAAGAAACCTTCCTCAAGATAATAATGGCCATCTATAATAAGCCAACAGCCAGTATCATCCTTAATGGTGAAAAACTGAAAGAATTCCCTCTGAGGTCAGGTACAAGGCAAGGATGTCCACTCTCATTTATTTAACATAGTACTAGAGGTCCTGGCTACAGGCATTAGGCAAGAAAAATAAATCAAAAGTATCCACATTGGAAAAGAAGACCTCAAATTGTCACTATTTGCAGATGACACCATGATGTACATAAAAGATGCTAAAAAGTTCAAAAAAAAAGCTCCTAGAAACAATACACCAATATAGCAAAGTGGCCAGCTACAAAGTTAATATACAAAAATTAGTTGCATTCTTATATACAAAGAATGAATCAGGAGAAAGAGATTAAGGAGGCTATTTAAAATGTATCAAAAAAATCAAGTATCTAGGAATCAGCTTAACAAAGCATGTGGGAGATCTATACCATGATAACTTTATTTTGGGAGGGTGTCAATGCTCTTAACATTAAATTTCAATGCTCAGGGGTTACTCCTGGCTCTGCACTCAAAAAATTACTCCTGGTGGTGTTCAGAGGGCCATATGGGATGCAGGGGATTGAACTGGGTCAGCTGCATGTAAGGCAAACACCCTACCCGCTGTACCATCACTCCTGCCTGACAACTTTAAATCACTAAAGAGATAGAAGAACTTAGGAAATGAAAAAATATTCCATGCTCATGGATTGGAAGAATCAATATTGTCGTCTTGATTTAGATTTATCTTACATAAGCTATTATATATATATAAGCTATATAAGCTATTATATATATATAATCATAAGCTTTATGATTATCTTACCTAAGCTATTATATAGATTCAATGCAATCCCCATTCAAATTCAGATGACATTCTTCCAGGATCTAGAAAACTCAATAATCAAGTTTGTATGGAATTAGAAAAGACCACAAATAGCTAAAGTCATACTGAAAAATGAGGAATTTGGAGGTATTTCATTACCTAACTTGGCACTGTATTATGAAGCTATAATGATCAGGGGGTATAGTATCACCAGCAGGTCAACCTGTACCTACATGGCGAGTGCATCAAAAGCCTAATGGTGCCTTCAGGCTTCCTAATACCCCTAAATTGCCGCTATGCCTTTATCTGGACTCCAAATACTTGGGACCAAGTTTACCAAGAAATTAAATGGCCAAAAGTTAGGTATATGGGAGCCATGCCCCACAAACCACCTCTGGCTCAGCTATACAAGCTCATTTATTGGCCTTATTTCAGAGACCCATAGATAAATTTCAAAAGTGATTAAAAGCCACAGTTAATTTCTGACCTACACATGGCTGAACAGACTGGGGTAAATCAGAGGGGGGCAGGTTAGCCTGTGCATGCCCAAACAGAGTCCCCAGCAGCCACTTGCTTCCACAATCCAAAATCACTGCCATTCCCCCAGCCTGTCTCCACTATCTCAGGATGGACCTTACTAAGATATAATCTGCTGAAAATTCAGGTATGCAGGTTTTGTGACTGAAATCTCTAGGCTTTCATGGAGTTGGGGTGGGCTACCTCCCCCCACTTCCCAATACACATGGAAGCACTGGCAGTCACCCCCACAAACCAACTCCAGCGCCACTCTGTAAACTCTATTAATGGCCTTGCTTCAAAGACCCATAAATAAATCTCAAAAGAGATCAAAAGCCAGAGACACAGCAGTGAGTCCCGGAAGACACCAAAGAACCAGAGATCTCTCCGGGCCCCATACCAACCCAATTTCACCGGGGCACCCCAGATGGAGCAGGTGCAGTCTCCCCACCTACTCCAGATGGAATCCCGGTGATCAAGAGCTTCCATAAGCAAGGCCCAGGTGTGTGGGTTCCAAGACTAAATCTCCGGGCCACATGGCAGGAGAGGCGCCAGCCCTCCCTGGCTCCCCACCAGTTCTTTGGCCTGGCTGTCACGCCCACAATGTGCTTCTGGGAGCTATCTTAGTGCACCAAAAGCCCTAGTCCAGAGATGCCCAGTTGAATCCAAAATGGATTAGTCCCATACAGAAATGTCTCTGGAACCCAATAATTTACAATCTAGGATTCCAGAAGTGTACAGTCGAGGCACCCAAGATATTGAAAATGAGCAATGGACAATAAACGATCTAGCATCTGCCCCTGGCAGGCAGGTTTGAATGGTGGTGGGAAAATTCGAGCAAAACATAATTCCCCAAAGCAGAGAGAGAGAGTATTGGGGAAGTTGTCTGCCATGGAGGCAAGGTGAGGACTGGGATGGGCCCGGGGATACACTGGAGACACTGGTGGTGGAAACTGCACTGGTGGAGGGATAGATGTTAGATCATTGTAAGGCTGAATTTTGAGCATGAAAGCTTTGTAATTGTATCTCATGGTAATTCAATAAAGAGAGAGAGAGAAAGTAATGTGGAGTTCATGCTCAATTCAATCAGCTTAATCAATGGCTGAATAAATAGCAGTACTCCTACATTTTTTTTTTTTAAAAAGCTATAGTGATCAAAAGTACATGGTATTGGAATAAGGACAGGCCTCTGATCAATGGATACCCAATGATAAAATTTCCTCCACTTTCTTGTATGACTACAGGCTTCTCAGATCAGTGTTCCATTCTTACGATTTCACTTAACTTTAACTCCTATACGACGGAGTCATGTTGGGGACTAGGGCTTCACCAGAGGAATTTGGGGAGGGACGCAATTCAGTTCATAGTTGGGAGTTATAGCAAACTGCTAAACAAAGGAGTCCTCAATTCAACGTCCAGCACACAGGAGCTCAGTTCTTGGGGAATGAAACAAATAATTTGGAGCTGAAAGGTCAGTGACTTCACTCACACACAGACGCATGAGGAAACCATGTATTTCTAAATCCAAGGAATATGGATCTTCCTGGTTTTGAAAAAACCTTGAGGGCCTGATAACTCCAAAGCTTATCATCTACAATCTCCTGATGGGTGGACACTTTCCCATTAGATTAATGAGTCAGAAGAGATGCAAAGTAAGGCAGATGACCAAGTCGCTTCTCATTCTTTTCATGTCAGAATCAAAAATGAAGGACTCTCAGTGGATATTTCACCTGAGCTGCCTAAACTGTGGGTCCTGACCTCTACGGGGTCATTGAGGGAGAAGGCCACATTGAATGTGAGGGTGGTGGAGCTGTGCTTACAGTAAAAAGGTATTGACCTGCAATGACAAAAAATGAATTTTAAAAAATCAAACCAAGGTGTTCCTGGCAGTGCTCAGCCACCTCGCATGACTCAAGAAGAGGTCCTCAATGCGGGGGTAAAAATGCAGCTGTCCAGTTCTAAAACGTTGTAGCAAGACTCCTGGTGGTTGGAAAAAGTAGCTCAAGGACACAGGCTTTGCATGTACAAGGCCCAGGTTCAAGCACTAGCACTGCACACACACACACACACACACACACACACACACACACACACACACACACCCCAAAAAAAAAATTCCACATGTAACCATCACCTTAGAGTGCTTGGGAGAGTAAGTTAAAGCTGAAGGCTAGACAGAATGGTGAAGCGCCCCAAGACTGGCTGTGAAGGGACCTGGATCAGAACAGCTTCCTGACTTCATCAGTCCCTCGGTGAGTTACACTTACTTCTGCAGGGGTTTGTAGTAGGGGATGTTAAGCACCCGAGGAAAGGGATGATGAGGTCGTGGGAGAAACAAGATCTGTGGTGGTGAACAGCAAAAAGGGAACTGAACTTCCATTTGTGTGTCTAGCAAATATTTACAACCTCTGTGATGGACACAGCTGTTTCCCAAATATTGTGGAGTCTTCAAAGACGTGTCAGAGATTTGCCCCTCTGAGAATCTGGCCTCGGAGATGAAAGGGCCAGAGGATGGAAAGTGTGAGTGAAGTCGGCTGGGTGCTGTGGCTAGCAGCGCTTCCCCGGGTGGCTGATACCCTGAAGAGCAGGAGGTGGAGCTGGAAGGATCTAGGGAGGCCAGAGCAGCCTTGGGTGCCACAGGCAGGGAAGTGGGGGCACTTTCTGTCTGTACACTTAAAGAAGGTAGATTCCTGGGGGCACTGAGTGGGGGTCTATTTGTTTCTCTGGAAGGGGGCCTAGACTACACAAGGTGCCTGTGATTTAGAGGTGCTGGCCTGGTCTGAGCCCTGTTCCTCCCCTGATGATGGAAATGTGAGCTCAGGTTCATTGGATGAGACTGTGTCAGGATGTGAAACAGCACTGTCCCCAGCCACAGGCCGTGGCAGGACTAGTACACAGCAGACAGGGAAAACCAGCTACCGCGGACCAGTTCTTGGTGTTGGATGAAAACCTGGTCCCATTCTGACTACGAAAGTCACAAGAAAAGAAAAGACCTCTTCCCCCTGGGTTTTGAGATGAGCACGTCCTTGGTTTGAAAAGATCCTGGGGTGCAACATCATGCTTGAGGCAGAGCTGGTCTGCAGCCACCAAGTGACGAGCACGAGGAAAAGCTGGCAGGAAGAAGAATGAAGAAGGCTGGTTCCTTTTTCCTTGAGGGAATTCGTTTGTGTGATAAAAAGCATCACATGAGATCTGCCTCCCTGCCAATTTTAAGTGGATAGTTAACCAGATGTATCCTGCTTTAGGGCATATTTCTAGAACATTCTCTTCTTGTTTGACTAAAACTTGAAACTCAAAACAGTAAGTCCCACCGTGCCCTCCTCATGGCCCCTGAAATAACCACCCTCCACCCTGCTCCTGAGACTGACTCCTCCTCCCGCCTCAGAGTGGAGCCCGGCAGTACCTCTCCCCTCACCACCACCTGATTTCACTCAGTAGAATCTTTTCAAGGTCTATCCATGTTGGAAAGTATGGCAAATTTCCTCTTTTAAATGGCCAAAATCATAATCTACAGTGTGCGAATGATGTGACTTTCCTGTGGCTAATGTGAATGAGGTGAGTGCTGCCTATTCTTCATCCATTCGTTCGTTCGCTGCTGGCCATCAGATTATTTCCATGTCTGGGCTGCTATAAAAAACACTATGAGGAACACAGAATACAGTCTTGCCTTTGATTTCCTAATTTCAGTTTTTGTGGATAAATAAACGCCCCCAGATGGGACTGCTGGACCAGATGGTAATGCCATCTCTTAATTTCTCGAGGATCTTTCATTGTGCTTTTTAGAAGCCTGTTATCTTTAAGGCCGTGGTAAGTTGCTATATCTAGTCTGGTTCACTGGTGGAGTTCGTATTGTGTGAGAAAATTTAGTTTACATGTTGCCTGAGATAGTAATTGTCAAATTCTCTATTAGTGGCAGCAGAAAGAATCTGACAGACATAGGCTGTGTAATGGTAAGTCAGAAAATGACACTGGCTTAGGGGAAAAAAGTCCAGTTATCAATCTTGTCCCTACCACTGGTCAGTAACAGTAACTATTATAATTCTAAGATTTAGTGAATCACAAGTCATAATTCAAAGGTGAAAAAGCTCTTCTTCTACAGGAGATACCATAACTGATCCGGTGACAGAATAGGGGAAGGATAAGGATAACCTCAATCATGAATTTTCTTGCAACTAAATGCGATCAACCTTTCCTATGTAGCAACCATCTGGAATTTGTGAATCCAATAGCTATTTCCAATCTTTATAAGTCAGTGATTATCATCCCATTTCTTGGTTAAAAGGTTGACAAGTAAATATCTGTCAAATATTTTGAACAGCTATATAAGTTTGAAAATGTGTGCTAAATGAATTATTCAGATGATTTTTAAAAATCCAGCATATTGCCTTATCTTCAAAAAAAATTCAACCAGTATCCTGTGTCTGATGCATGGCCTTGATCAACATTTCTATAGCTGCACAGCTCAAAGATGAGGAAGAAAGATGATAAAAATATGCTGAGGGGATTGTACTGGCCCAGCTTCAACTTGGATGTCAGGAGATTTCAAATTGGCATCTTTATATGCTGTTAAGTGGTTCAAAAGTTCAGTGCTAAAATGACAATTGAACCCGAGCATGAAAATTCTTCTGGAGGCAAAATTCAGTTCAATCTTTTCTATCTGTCTCTTTCCTTTATTCGTAAAACAATTTTCCTCCCTTAGGGGTGTGGGATTATGAATGACTTACTTGAAAACTCAGTCCTGCTATTTTTCTAACCAAAAAATCCATTTGGCTAATTTCTATGCTGATCTAATGCTCGGTACTTAGGGATATTATGAGAGGTCTTTCGAAACCTGCAAGATTTGGTGGAGATTGGGGGGCGGATAGGGTGTGTGGTTTCTTAATAGCACTGTAGCCACAGCAATTCAGACAACTAATCAAGCAAAGCTCCTAATGGAACAATCACCTCCCAGAGCTGATAAGAGCTGACAGGCTGCCCGTAAGGCTCAAGCTTCAAACCCTTTACTTCTGAGTCTCCAGTGGCAAGATTAACAGTTCTCACTGTCCATCTGATTTCCCAGATCAAGGCAGGGGTCTAGGTACCAAATGTTTGTCTCAAGTGATTAATACAATTTTTTTTAAGTATCTCTTTTTTTCTGTTTTCCCTGTGAGGAATTTGAGGATACTACAAACATTTACTGAATGTTCAATTGGTAACTGAATAAATCAATTCTCTACACAATAGATACAACTCCACCCTAAGAAGGCATAAACTCGGCTGCAGACAGAGTTCAATGTGTAAGACACTTGTCATGCATGTGCTTGACCCCAATCTGATTCCTCACTCCTGATATGGTCTCTGAGTCCCCACCAGGAATGATCCCTGAGCACAGAGTCAGTGGCACAAACCACCAAAATTTAAACAAACAAACAAAAAACAGAGTAGGGTTGCAGTGATAGTATAGTGGGTAGGACATTTGCCTTGCATTGGCTGACCCAGGTTCGATCCGCAGCATTCCATATGGTCCCCTGGGCACCACCAAAAGTAATTCTTGAGTGCAGAGCCAGGAGTAACCCCTGATCATTGTCAGGTGTGAACAAACTATCGAACAAATAAACAACACCAAAAAAAACAGAAAGCGTGAACTACCATTGAGCACGCTGAAAGTGGAATTCAAGTATGTCATGTTAAACAATGCAAAAGGTGGAATTCAAAAGGCTGCGTGCCCTTGTGTTTGCATTCATGTGACATTCTAGAAAAGATAAATTTGACAGGGAGAAAACTGATCAAAGTTTCCAAGGACTAGGAAAAGGAGTTAAAACATAAAGAAACCCAAGGGATTGAGGGCACTGATGGAACTAGCCCATACTTTGCTCAAATTGATGAAACCACTTTGAAAAGGTAAATGTTAGTCTTTATGCATGTCACCTATTTTCTTGTAGGGGCCATTCCCAGCAGAACTGGAGCAGGAGCATGCTGGGATGGAACTCGGGTCTTCATATGCGGGGTCTATTTGAGCCACACCCGAAGCCCCCATTTGGCCTTACTGTTTTTTTGTTTGTTTTGGCCATCCTTGGAGGTGCTCAGGACTTACTCCTGGCTCAGCATTCAGGGATAACTCCTGGAAGGCTTTGGAATAGTATGTGGCATTTTAGGAATCAAATATAGGTCAGTGGTGTGCAAAACAAAAAGTCCAGCCTGTGGTACTCTATCTCTGGACTTTGCCTTCCTTTTAAGGGAGTTTGACTCAGATACATCCTGCAAGAAGGTGAGAAGCTATATGGTCACAGGTATGTGTCCCCGGGCCTCTCTGCTGTCCTACTCCAGCAGCCTGACCAGTCACACCAAAATGGAGGGACAAACCACTCCAGGAATCTGCTCTGGGAATGAGGAGCTCACTGACTCGCTGGGCAGGCTAGAGAAGCAAAGCCTGGGGCCAGAGAGATAGTACAGCGGGTAGGACGTTTGCCTTGCACACGGCCGACCCAGGCTCAAACCCCAGCATCCCATATGGTCCCCCAAGCACCCCCAGGGGTAATTCCTGAGTGCAGAACCAGGAACACTGAGCATTGCTAGGTGTGGCCCGAAAAGCAAAAAAAAAAAAAAATTAGAAGAAGCAAAGCCTTCTTAGGATCCAAATTGCAGGACATGTCATCACTCTGGCAGGCTGGAGCCACCAGTCCCCATTCCCCAGGTCGGGCTCACATCCCCCAGGTCGGACGAAGGCGCCTACTCCAAGGGGCATGACACTCCCATCTCCTGGGTCTTGTCTGCCTGCAGCACCTATAGCAGGAGTGTGGTCCCCTCCCAGGCTTCTAAATCTCTCACAAATGCATTTTATGACACTGGCTCTGCCGTTAGTTAGTCTCCGCACTAAGGAAGACTGGGATTGCCCCTATGCCACTGGGCTGGCCCTGGGGAGAGGTGGGGGGTGGGGGAAGGAGGGTCTGGCACTGAAGGGACTGCACAGTTGGCAAGTACAGGAGTGGCCCTCAGGTCACCTAAGCACTGCTGGGGAGGTCCCCCTCCACCCGAAAATGAGACAATACAGATACTGAAAGATTATCATGCATATCCCTTTACCTACTTTCAACATTCGGTTCTTGGTTCAGCGTGATCATTTCCAACTGTCATTGTCCTACTGTTCCCTTCTCTATATTACCTACCTTTCGCCCCACCCCCACTCCCACCCCCACCATGCACAAAAGGAGGGGGGAAGAAAAAGAGGGAGAGAGAGAGAGAGGGAGAGAGAAAGAGAAGAGAGAGAGAGCAAGGAGAGAGAGAAGTGCCTGCTGTAGAGGCAGGTGTGTGTGTGTGTGTGTGTGTGTGTGTAGGGGGGAAGTTGGGGGTGATGGGAGGGAACCTGGGATACTGGTGCTGGGAAATGAACACTGGTGGAGGGATGGGTGTCGGAACACTATGACTGAAACCCAATCATGAGCAGTTTTGTAATGGTCTATCTCAGTGATTCAATTAAAAAATATATTTAAAACAAAAAAAAAAAACAGGGATTGGAGGTGTTCGCTTTCCTCTGGGGAAGGAGGGGGCATCTGATCAGCCCAGCCAGCGGATTCCCCCATCCCACTTCCACCCTCAAACAAGGCATCCTGTGATGAAGAAAGCATGGCAACACCTTTTTATTATTTCAAACCGTGTTAAAAGAGCTGAAAAATTGTTCAGCACATGGATAAAAAACCAAGGTCACAACTCACTTGATGATGAAAGAATATCTCAGCATCACATTTAGCCGGAGCCAGCCCTGGCAGAATAAAAAATTTTAAGATCACTGAATTTGATAACAGAGCCAACTGCTGTTCTCCTCTAATTTGTAGTGTAAAAACACACAGCAGTCTTTGAGTCTTATTTTGCTGAAAATTAAACGAACTGTGCTTGAAAGTGCTTTCAATTTCCATCCATCCAGTTATTTTCATTGTAAGCCAGGACTAGGAGAGAGCAGTATGACCATGTGGTTTTCAAGATGATACACATACACACACACACACACACACACACACACACACGAGCGTGCACACTAGGAGAGCAGTGTGACCATGTGATTTACAAGATGATACACACACGCACTAGGAGAGAGAGCAGTGTGACCATGTGACTTACAAGATCACACACACACACACACACACACACACACACACACACACGCACTTATGGGTTTTGTCCCCATTCTGGCACAGAGCTCCAGAACACCTGAGCATTTCCTGAGAGATAAAGGCATCTTTTGAAATGCAAATGAGATTTGGGGGGATTGTTGCTTTTTAAAATCTGTCCTTGGGTATCTAAGAACTAAGGCTGAATGCTAGGGGAAACCAACCAAGTGACTGAGTCCTGGACATCCTAGAAGGGAAACTGGCTAGGAATGGAATTCAACCACCAACTGCCAAGTATTTCTGTTTGGTTTGGATTTTTGGGGGATAGAAGGGAAGATCACACCTAGCACTGCTCAGGACCTAGTTCTGGCTCTGTGCTCTGGGAGTGCTTGGAGGTGTGCAGGGAATCAAATCAGGGTCAGCTGTGTGCAAGGCAAGGGCACTGCCCATTGCACCATCTCCCCAGCCACGTTATTAATTACTGGATCAAACATCTCGAATGAAGCCCTAGGTCAGGTTCAGAGGCCTGCAGGGTGAACACATGGATGTGCTATGGAGGGATGTTTGGGAACTCTCCCTGTTCCCTACTCCCCAACTGTCCCGGTAAGAGTTTCTTGGAGTGTTGTGAGCCACTCTAGCAAGTTCACGGTACCTCAGGAGAGGCGTGAGAGCCCTCAGTCTCCCGGTGGGCTGGAGAAACCTGCCAAACTGCAGGATTAGTGGCTGTGAGAACCAGACTGGAGTTTACCACTTGGCCATATTTAACACAATGCCAGTCCTACAGCTGGTATCTAAACTGCATTCAAGTGTGAAATACCAGTGGGACGCTCCAGAGTCAGGGTGTTAAAGAGTAACACACTATCAGAGAGACAGTACAGGGATAAGATACCAAGAATGTCCCTGACCACGGTTTGATCCCCCCAGAACCACATGGCTCTCCTACCCCAATCTTTAGTTAGTCAAGCCGACCCCCACTGGGGTGGCCTGGGTAATCCCCAGCACGGTAGGGTCCCTGCATTGAGCTGAGGGCCCCCTTGCCACAAGAAGGAACCCTCCAATCTCCTGAGCACCACTTGGGGAAGCATCCTCCAAAAATCCCACACATATCTTTTATATTCTAATAATTGCTCATGGACATCCGAAGCAATCTATAAGAAGCCAGAAGAAAATGTTTTGTTTTGCTTTTAGCTAAAGTACTACAACTCTTAAAATTAACTTCCCAATAATTCCCACATTGTAACTGTGTTCCCCTGTTTCAAGGGCATTAAGAAAACTTCTCATAAAAAAAATTTTTTTATCTTGAGTGATTTTTTCTAAAATGTACCAAAGAAAAGCAATGGAAACATTTTCCTTTATTTCCTGACAGAAAAACCATTAGGAAGAAGTTGCTAGCTTCAATTTTTAAGGGACAAAAAGTGACAAAGCACAATGGTCTAAAATAAAAATATTGTCTCGCCCACAACTGCTGTTTGGGTTGTAAGAATCACTAACCAGTTGTCACTGGAAAAAATTGAGGGGAGTCTCTGAAAAAGAACTCTAATTCTCCTTTCTCAGAAAACCATCAAAATCCTATCCCAGTCCATAGCTCTCTCTCCCAACTGTGAAGAATTAGGAAACACAGTCTTATATTGCTCTGAAGACAGGTTTAAGGGCAAAATTGGCATCCAGAGATTAATGAGTGCTGTTAATTAAGGGGGAAAGCTTTCTCTGGTCTGTTCTCCTTCAAAGTACTTTTGTTTGTTTGTTTGTTTGTTTGTTTTATAGCCATACCTGGCTCTGTGCTCAGGAATCAGTTCTGGCCAGCTGAGGGGACCATGTATGGTGCTGGGGATCGAACCCACGCTGGCAGCATGCATGGCAAGTGCTTACCTGCTGTACTATCTGTCTGGCCCCAAACTCTCTCTCTGCCCCAAAGTATTTTTTGAAAGTTGAACTTGGAACTAGTTACCTCTTTCTTCTTTTTTGAGAGGAGTGGAGTGGGTCACACCCAGCAGTGCTCAGGGGTTATTCCTGGCCTTGCTGATGTGACCTGATAAGGCTCAACGGGCCATAGGTGGTGCCAGGGATTCAGAAGTATGTAAAGCAAGTATCTTAACCCCAGTGTGCTCTCTCTCAGCCCCTGAAGTAGTCTTTTATTTTAAAATTATTTTTTATTGAATCACTGTGAAATACAGTTACAAAGTTTTCATATTTGATCCACCACCAAACCCCCGCATAACCCCCCTCCCACTCCCTCTCTGCCTGTGTGGCAGACATTTTTCACTTGACTCTTTCCTTACTTTGATTAAGCCCCTGAAGTAGTCTTAATTGGGGTGGGGGAGGGGAGCACATCCAGCAGTGCTCAGTGGCTATTCCTGTCTTTACACTCAGGAATCATTCCCAGCAGTGCTGGGAGACCATATGGGATGCTAGGGATTATGGGTCATATACATGGCCAACAGCATACCTGCCATACTATCACTTCAACCCTCAAGAACTAGTGGGGTTTTTTTTTTTCAATTTTTTAATTGAATCACTGTGAGATAGATCCTTACCAAGCTGTTCATGATTAGATTTCAGTCACACAGTATTCCAACGCCCATCCCTCCACCGGTGTACATTTCCCAGCACCAGGCTGAACAAGATCTGAGAATTGAAAGTATGTAAAAGGGATATTTTTGATAACCTTTCGGGGTCAATATTGCAAACCACAATGCCCAAAAGGAGAGAGAGAGAAAGAGAGAGACCAAGACAGAGAGACAGAGAAAGAGAGAGAAGAAAAGCCCCTGCCATTGAGGTGGGGGAGAGCAGGGGGTGATGGAAGAACTAGTTATTTTTCTTTATGCACATTATATGCGCTCCTCTGGAAGGCTACAGATTAGCACAGCAAAGAGGGCTGCAGTCTTGTAGGGAGAACAGACTTGGTCTTTCAAACCTCAAAGTTGTGGAGGCTCTCTCTAGCCCTGGGATAAGTAGAAGAAACACTATGAAGGATTCGAAGAAGGAGGCTGCTGGTCAGACCCCAGCATCTCGCCCTGGGAAGGCAAGCTTCTGAGGCAACAGCCCTTGTCAGACTTTGTGAGACCACTGCTGAGACAGCGGCTCTACAAAATCATCCCTGAAGACCAAAGAAGTGACTTTGCTACTCCGAGCTGCTCTTCAGAGTGAGACCTGAAAGAAGTTGATTATGGGATGAATGAATCCCCACAGTTTCTTTTCCAGGAAAGTGAAAGAAAACACTTTTTTCTTTTCAACTTTACAGCAGCCACAGATCCCATCGCCCACCACCAGAGACTCACAAAAGGGCACTGTGGCCTTGGCACTCCTTCCATTTCCTCAGCTGCCAACTCCCTCCCAATTCACCCCTGTCTCTGCTGCAAACCTTTGCAACCGGAACCTGGAACCTCGAGGTACACGTGGAAGCAAAACCTCACCCAAGGCACCTTCCCAAGGCTAACATGACCCCTACGGGTAGAACGACACTGCATTAGCCAGAGCCGAGCCACCCATGCATGGCCTGAGGAGATGAAGATCACAGGAATGTCGGAGGAACTTTCCCATGGTCGGCCAAGGCCAAAGAACTGAAGAAGCTGGAGGGGATTTCAACCTTACAGAGGAGATTTTATGGAGGGTGCCACAATTTTTCTGGCAAACGCAAGTTTAATTAAGAACTATCTTTAATGTACTGCTCGAGCAGGTTCCAGCCCCAGTCACATGGTCAGGTCAATCGAATATGCACATTCAAAAGAAGACTGAAGAAAGTAAAGTGAAATTTATCAGTTACACAGGCGGGGTGGGGGGCTGGGGAGGTGGGGGGGAGGAGGAGGTATACTGTGATTCTTGGTGGTGGAATATGTGCACTGGTGAAGGGATGGGTGTTCGAGCATTGTATAACTGAGACAAACCTGAAAGCTTTGTAACTTTCCACATGGCGATTCAATAAAAGAGTAAATTAATTTAAAAAAAAAAAGACTGAAAAAAAATGTAAAAACTCAGTCAAGACCCAGAGAACAACTGACAACAGGAAAGGTGGCATTTGGGGTCCAGCTAACACTGAAGCAGCATGGACAGGAGAATGTGGGAGCCGGAGACAGAGCCCTGGGACTGTGGGGAGCCTGCCTCGGGGTCAAGATCTGCAGGGCCATCTCCTCCCGCAACCCACAGGAAGTGGCCCCGCAGCCGGGGACTGGGCCGCAGCGCAAAGCTTGGGAGGCGTGTGGGCCCAGCACCCCCGAACCCTGGCCTGGTTCTAAAGCATGCGGGTGAGGCAGAAGCTATCGTCAGCAGGTGCCACCCAGAGCAGCCGCGATATGTTGTAACTGCTCCCGTCCACAGGCATCACCGGCCTTGTTGGAATGGGCGCGTCCGAATTTCAACCGAATTTCTCCCGAAATCAGGAGCTCCCGCGTTTGGAGGTTCACGGTGCGCCCGGGGCAGCGGCCCGGCGCGAGAACAGCGCGCACGGAGCCCACTCGCCACCCCAGGCGGCGCTTCCGTGTTGTCACTGGCCTCCTCTTGAACACACAGACGAGCAAGTTACAAATATGAGAACTTTCTGAACAAGCGGTAACACAAGCCATCGAAGGAGGGACGGGGGTGCTGCTCGCTTACCTCTGGCTCCGGCGGCAGGGTGGGCTCATCCTCGGCGGAGTTGGGTAGAATCGCCCAGGTTATGTTGGCACTGGCTGATGGCAGGGAGCCAAATGTCCCGTTTTTCAGCTGCTCTGTGGAATGTGACTTGGGCCCGTGCCATCCCATGATGTTTTCTGAAATAAAGACCTAGAATGATGCCAAGTAGTTTCCAGATGGGACATGGAAAGCTCAAGAAACATTCGGACCCAGCTGTCTGGAGAGGTATGGTTGGTTTTAATTTAGGGGCTGGTTTTAATTAGGCCAGGTTAAGTAATGGGGGTCATGGGTCACTTAGAATGGGGTACCAAGTGTGGATTCAGATCGGATCTTTAGAAACACTTTCTGCCTACCTGCAATTATTAGAATCACCGTGGGCTGTTACTTCCCCATCCTTGGACAAAATTTACTCATATGTCACCAAAACCAAGTGTTTTTCTTTTAAAAAATTCTTGATTTTGCGATATTCTTGGGTTTGCTTTTATTTGGGCCACACTTGGCGGTGCTCAGCAGTGACCCCTGGTGGTGCTTAGAATCAAACTTGGGTGAGCTACTAGCAAAACAAGCATTTAGCACCCCTCTCCTCTCCCCAGTACTAGATCTCTAGCCCCAGGGAACTCAGTATTCGCACCTTTCAATTTCCTAAACACATTTTCTAAATATTTGCAGAAACAAAATCCCAGAGGGCTAAAGTAAATATGACTCTACAGCTCAGCCTTTCAGCCTCTCACATGCTCCGTCCCTAATCCTCTCCATCAGGCTTTCCGTGGGAGTTTCTCTGAGAGAAACCTGCCAGGACCCAGTGACCTCTGTCCCCGCTGCAGGAATCCGGCTGGGGAACCCACACAGAGGAGGCTGGCGAGCAAGGGCCGCCCGGGGCTGCTCTGAGCTCCTGTGCAGACCATCCTCTAACCCAAGTCTAAACTGTGTGTTTGCTTGTGGGGGAGAGGGGTGTACACACGGTGGTACTCAGGGCTTACTCCCAACTCTGCTCAGGAGTCTCTCCTGACGGAGCTTGAGTCTGCCCACTGTAACATCTCTCTGGATCCCACAGCCTTTTTTTAATGGAGAAAGCTGCTGGGTGTGATTTTGTCATCATATCACCTAACTGCTGCTTAAAAGCCTCCTGGGGCTTCTCATTGCAAAAGGAACACAATCTACGCCAGTGGCCTCTGAAGACGGCCCTGTGCCGCTGCTGCCTTCTCTCCCAAGGCACAAAGTCGCAACCATGAGGGGCGTGGTGCCATTCAAGTGCCGCCAGTTCAGGAACCGGGGAGAGCCTCTGGGTGGGTCTTTACTCCAACACCGAGGGCTATCCCTCTGTCCTGTGTGGGAGAGATGCCCAGCACACATCCAGGGGCAGCACGTCATCACGGGCTCTAAGAAGCCCCTTGGGATTGGGCTACTGGCCCAAGTAGCACCCCAAAAGCATCCCCTGTTGCCTCAAACATTCTACTGACTTCACAGCATTTAGACCTACCGGGGGTTCCTGGGATCACCTCATTTCTTTACTTACAGCTCACTCTCCCCCCTGAAAGTGAGCTTGTGGGAGGCAGGGAAGATCCTACTCTGGCTCCTAGCTGTGTCCCCAGAATTGGAGCACGGTCTAGCAATGAGAGTGTGTTCACTACATATGTGCCCAATGAATGTTACATGTTGGAAGACAGAGACTATCTAGAAGAATATGCATGCCAGAGCTTTCTAAAAGCAAGAGATGACCAAATAATAATAGTAACAGTAACAACAATAATAGTAGTAGTAGTACTAGTAGTAGTAGTACTAGTAGTAGTAGTACTAGTAGAATGGTAGTTGAGGGGAATAAAGACAGGAGAAACGAGGAGTTATTATTTAGCCAACTTTGGAGATGAAATAAGTTTTGGAGACTACTTGACTGAGTGAATACATGTAACACTACTTAAAAAGAGTCAAGATCGGGGCTGGAGGGTGCCGGAGCAATAGTACAGCTGGTAGGGTGTTTGCCTTGCACGCGACTGACCCAGGTTCAATCACCGGCATCCCATATGGTCCCCCAAGCACCGCCAGGGGTAATTCCTGAGTGCAGAGCCAGGAGTAACCCCTGAGCATCACTGGGTGTGACCCAAAAAGCAAAAAAAAAAAAAAACCAGAAACAGTCAAGATGGGGCCAGAGAAAGGGTGAGACATTTGCCTTACAAGTGACCCGGGTTGGATGTCTGGCATCCAGTATGACCCCCAGAGCACCATCTGGAGTAATGATCACTGAGCACAGAGCTATGAATAATCTCTGAGGGAGTCAGAATATCAAAAATCTAGTCACTTAGGTACTCCCCACCCCCAAGAAATCCTACTGCACAAAGAAACGAGCACTGATGGATTTGCTTTGTTTGAAGCTGAAGGGAAATTTCAGCAAAATGGAAAGAACTGTACAGAACTTGGAGAAATAAATATCAGAAGTCTCAAAGGAAGCAGGCATGTTTAGGGTTTCTCATTCAAAGTGTCAGAGGAAGCAGGAATGGCACAGGCTCATCTCACACCAGTGTAAGCCCTCCTGAAATAAGGGGGAAAAAAAAGCTAAGACTGAGGAACTCCAGAGAAACTAAATCAGCATTAGGAGATTTTAAATGAACTCTGAAACCTGAAAAACAGGAGCATCAATAGTGCAGAAACCCGAGACAAGTGTCAAGATAACGTCTCCCAGTGTGCAGCTGCCAAGGACAGAGAGATGCCAAGGGTGAGACAGAAGATAAGGGGAAGACGCACAGCAGAGATGTAAGAGATAGTGGAGCACTGCTTCCGGCGGAGAGAGCGGGTTCTCGGGATAGACAATAAACAAGGACAGATGCAAGGGTGATGGCTGAGCTGGCCCGGGGGGGCTGCTGCCACACAGCCCCCACACTCCGACAACAGCACGGGGAGGGGCTCCCCTCCAGACACGGCTTGACAATGTTTCCTGAGGCGTTTCATTACTGAGATTTCATGTGCACACAGCAGCAGAGACAACGGCATAGGACGAACGCCCCGCTTACCAAGGGGCCAACATTTTTAAACAATGAAAATCAAGGTGATTTTTTTCTAATTATTTAGGCAGGAAAAATCAGATCTGCCTCGGGAGGGTGGAGTGATAGAATAGTGAGTAAGGTGCTCGCCTGGCAAGCAGCTGACCCAGCCTCAATCCCTGGTACCCCGTAAGGCCCATGAGCTCCACCAGGTGTGATTCCTGAGCAGAGAGCTAGGAGTAAACCCTGAACAAACAATCAGATCTGACTGGAAGGGGAGTGGGGAAGTAGTTAGGTTTGAATTTTGCTACAATACTAACTGCCAGAAGCAAAAAGATAAACAGAAAGAATGTAGGAAAAGGGTACAGATATGTGCGGAGGCAAGGAGCTTGGGGGAGTAGCAGTAGGGGGCTTATCCCCAGTCAAATTCTCTTTCCTCTGCCAAGGAGTCAACATTTATCGCCTCTGACTAGGTGCCAAGGCCTACTGCCACAATTTACATATTGAATCATCACAATCTGTTGACTAGGAGGTAGGTCGCACCATTATACCCACTTGTCAGAGGAAGAAACAGAGGGGCAAGAAATCAGCAAAAGGGAAAATAAAAAGGGAACCAGAGCAGCCCTGCCCCAGAGCCCGTGCTCTTACACTCTAAGCTCAAGGTCGCCTCAGAAGCTTAGAGAGACTCCAAAATGCCCCTCTGCTATGAAGAAAGCATGCATCAAGAAAGGTATGCGCCAATGTAGAAAGGCAAGAAGTCGAATTAAGGAGCAGGGGAATGAAGCCAGTTAAATGCAGAGATGAGCAAGCCTGAGACCATGGTGAGAGCAGAGACTACCTTGGGGTAACATTTAAAAAAGCCCCAAGACACTTTGTAATCAAGACAAATGATATTTTAATGCCCCTCCCTCAAAAAAAAAAAAGGCTTACAGCATTAGGTCTCATCCTAGTTCTCATCCTGTTAAATTCTATGTGTTTAAAATGCTGATAGTGTGTGTGTGGGGGGGTGGTAATAGGGTGGGGGTGGTGGGAGGGATACTGGGAACATTGGTGGTGGAGAATAGGCACTGGTGGAGGGATGGGTACTCTGGCATTGTGTGACTAAAACATAATCACTAAAGTTTGTAAGTCTTTAACTATATCTCACGATGATTCATTAAAAGTATTTTAAATAAAAAATAAAATGCTGATAGTTTTCACTTTGAATCAGAGAAGGGACACTTTTTAAAAAAATACTGCATATAAGCATTTTTTGGTGAGGATCCTCCAAATGGGATTCTCAGTCAACCTGCCCTGGCAGTTCAACGTGAGGGCCTGGGAATGCTATACTGCTTAGAGTCTGTGGTGCGGGGATTACCCAGGCCACCTGGAAATGTGTGGCAAAGGGCTATATTTGGTGTTTGGTGGATCATGTGGTGCCTGTGTTGAAGCCATGGTCAGCATAGGCAAGGTGAGCACCCTACCTGCTGCTTCCCAGCCCTGAGATGCCCATTTAATCTTGGACGATGTACCTCAATGTACAGTCAATGGAGTCAGAGTTGTCCTAGCAGATTTCTATTTCCTTCCTTCGTAGGTCAAAAGATGATGGTGGGTTTGACTGCCCATGGTGTCTGATAAGCATAAGATAGAAAGAATAATCCCATAAGGTAGAAAGATGGTCAAAAACACACCATGGAAATAGAAGTGGAAAAAGAAGGGACATCAGCCTGAGCCCTTCCACACTGTGGGTGCCATGAGTGAGGAGCTCTTCCCGGCACCATGGTCCCTGGGTTGAGCAAGGAGCCTATAAGACAGCAACGACTCTGTACCCCAAACCAACTTCTTCTCCTACTCTCTGGTAACCCACCTAACCCATCTCAAGTCTCCTGGGCTTAGCCAGCTCCATGCATCCTCTTGCCTGCCTTTACCCTGAAAAATCAGAGCAGGCCTCTGGATTGGGGAAGCAAGAATCTCACTCACTTTCATCTACCCCATCGATCACTGGCCTCCACTAAAACTGCGGAAGCCAATTTAGGAGCCACCGAGAACAAAAGAGAACTGTGTAAGAGGAGCCTCAACGGAAAAGCCAAGTGACCTTCTTTCCATTACATCCCTCTCAATACACAGGTGGTAAAAGAAGCATGGTAGCTTAGAGCCCTTGGAGATCACATCAGATGCTGGTCAGGGAGCCCCAAATGTGTTGCTGGTGGGCAGTGGGGGCCAGGGGGCAGGGAGGGGGAGAGTTGGGTCACGAGAGGGAGGAGGCAGGCAGATAAACACCAAAATATTTTCCAGCTCCAGTCTTGTTGCTTAATAGGTTTGAAAGGCAACGAGCACCAGGGAGCAACAAGGGGAAATAAATGGAAGTTAACTTATTCCCCCAAAGACACAGTGAAACACTGCAGAAGATGAAGTACGACAAGTCTACAGATTAATTTTTGCTTTAGAAAAGGGGCCTACGAAAACAACAATGCAAGGGCTGGGGAAACCTACTTGACATAGGAACAAAGGGCACAGCATTTTGTTTTGTGGAAGCCAGGCCTCCTTCCCAAGGGGCCTCTAAAGGAAATCCTGATCCTTTTAGGTTTGGCCTTAAAGAGATGTGGATTTCCATCCACCCAGCCCGGCATAACAGTCATTCTTCTTTACCAGCAAACATCAGGCTACGAGAGCACCTAAAAGAAACAGATTTCATGCTGCTACTCTTGAGGTCACCGTCATCCTGGATTCCATCAGCTTGAGAGCCCAGGGACCTATTCTACTACAGGCAGCTAGGACGTCTTGGAGGCATGGATTATGGATTAATTTGGTTGTTTCCCTCCCTCCCACCCCCATATATAATACAGATTTCAAAGACTCAAGAAGAATCTTTTTCAAACTTGAGGAACTGTGTTATTTGGAGTATAACTTTTAAAAAAGGTTAATGACAGTTGGGAATGATCACTCTGGACAAGAAACTGAGTGTTGAAAGGAGGTAAAGGGATAAACATGATAACCTTTCAGTACCTGTATCACAAACCATAATACCCAAAAGGAAACAGAAAAGAGAGAGAGAGAGGAAAAGTGCCTGCCATAGAGGCACGCTGGGGGTAGAGGCTGGAAGGAGGAACTTGGGACATTGGTGGGAAATATACACTAGTGAAGAGACAGGTGTTGGAACATTGGATAACTGAAACCCAATCACGAGCTGCTTTGTAATTGTTTATCTCAAGGTGATTTAATAATAATGATAATAATAATAATAATAATAATAATAAATTAAGGTTAAAGGGTCAAGAAGAAAAGGAAGCAAAAGAACTAGAGGTGCTTTCTCTCCTGTTCTCCATCTCTGTGGCACAGGGCTGACTCTGCTCCTTCCACATCTTCTCAGAGCACTTTGAGAACCAGGAAGCCTCTGGCCACACAAGCAGAACCATCCCATTCCCCTAACGGATTCAGATGAAAGCAGGTGAGACACCATCAAGCACGGGTCTGAGGAGAAGAACCAAGCAGGGTCCAGGAGGAATCCCGCAAGACGCCGGCACTGCTGATGCTGCATTAAGACCCCCCAGCCTCTTGTCTGAGCAGGTGAAACACATCCATGCTATTTGGGATGAGATTTCCTAGAAAGAATTTCTCTACAAGCTTCCACACTCATAGGCCATCTCTGTCCTGAACAGGAGAGCCAGGGAAGGCTTCCGGCTTCCTCTATTGCCTAGTTGAAGCCAAGTTCCTTGCTGGACATGGCTAACAGAGCGGGAGGACAAACGGTAGGTGGAGCGGGGACCACTGGGAGAGACAGGCACCGTCTGTGACCTAATTTCAGGGACACTGTTCAGTGCCCCTTCCTCCCAAACATTTTTCATTTCAATCCGTCACCACACCACATATTTTACCCCTCCACTTCTTAGGAATGTCAGAGGGGGGTCGGAGAAACAGCACAGGGGCCAGCCTCCAGTTCAATCCCCTGCATCCCATGGTCACCTAGGCTGGGTGTAGCCCTAGAGACTCCCACCCCCTCCCTAACAACTCTGGGTGCAGCCCTGGTGACCCCTGGCCCATGCAACATCACATCCTCAGGGTCTCACGTTGACACCCTGGCCTGGCTAGTGGAGAATTGCTGGGAGGGACTCCTCAGGCCTCTGAGCACTTCTTGGGAAGCCCTATCAGCAAAATAAAGTAAAACAAAATAAAGATGCCAGAGTGAAGCAAAATAAAGGCAAGAGAAATTGGGGCTGGAGCAATAGCACAGCAGGTAGGGTGTTTGCCTTGCACGCGTCTGACCCGGGTTCGATTCCCAGCATCCCATATGGTCCTTCAAGCACCGACAAAAGTAAGTCCTGAGTGCATGAGCCAGGAGTAACCCCTGTGCATCACCAGGTGTGACCCAAAAAAGTAAGAAAAAAAAAAGACAAGAGAAATCGGGTGGAAAATAAGAGGTTTGCTACAGACCAGCGCTGAAGCACACCTTAGGGATTCATTTTAGAAATTTTAGAGAATGATGGAGGGAAAGTGAAACTGGTGGTGGGACTGGTGTTGGAATATAGTATACCTAAATCTCAACTATGAATAGCTTTGTAAATCATAGTGTCTTAATAAAAAAAATTGAGACTGTAGTTAATAAGTTAAGAAAGATACTAGTAAAACTTGAATCCAAAGACAAAAGTGCAGATAGCTTGAGACTGGACCTGTGGGCTAGAAGAAGAGTTTCAGTACTAACTGGCTGCCGAAAGTACCACCAAGCTCTCCTGCTCAGGGGTCACATCATCAACGAGGTAAGGAGGCAACTGAGGTTGATGAAAAGCATTAAAACCTGTCTGTTGAGGGACTGGAGCGAGAGTCCAGCAGGTAAGGCGTTTGTCTTGCACACGGCTGACCCGGGTTTGATTCCTAAAATCCCATATGGTCCCACAAGCACCGCCAGGAGTAATTCCTGAGTGCATGAACCAGGAGTAACCCCAGAGCATCGCTGGGTGTGACCCAAAAAGCAAAAAAGCAAAAAAAAAAAAACCCAAAAACAAAAAACACCTCTCTGTTGGAAGGTTTGCCTCTGCCATTTCTTTGACCTCAATATCACTGAAAATACTGCAGAACAGTGATTGGATTTTTGGAGCAGAAAGTGTGGAGGGAGTTTGGGTTCTTTCTCGGACATTCACCATCCTTTAATGAACTCCAGTATTACCAGTGCTTGGTCTTGGTCTTTACATACATTTTTCTTTACCAATTAGGCATTATTATGTCCATTCTGTGGGTGAGATGGTTCAGAGTGGGTGACTTGCCCAACGCCACACAGCTAAGTAGCTGAGCCAAGGCAAAAGCTGGGCTCTCGGGGCTGGAGCAATGGTATTGTGGGCAAGGTGTTCGCCTTGCACGAGGCCGACTGGGTTCAGGTTGGATCCCCAGCATCTCATAGAGGCCCCCAAGCATCTCCAGGAGTAATTTCAAACCCTAATCACTGTCGATGTGGCCCCCAAACAAGCAAAAGCTCGGCTCTCTTCATCCTAGCAAACATCCTCCTCTGCCTGGAGTTCTCAGCCCAACCCAGAATCGGCCACCCAGTGGGCTAACTATAGCCAAAGACAATATCTTTTTCTCATTTTTCAGAGCAGGTATACATGTATCTTATTTTTTATATTTAAAATAAAACTAATTTCCAGGCCGGAGAAACAGTACAGGGGTTAAGGCATTTGTCTTACATGCAGCTGACCTCAGTTTGATCCCTGGTATCTTATATGCCCCAAGCACACTTACCCCCCAACCCCGCCGCTCAGATAAATTATTCAGTTCACACTTCTAGAAAGGTACAAGCATAGTTTTAAAATTTTTCATGCATTCATCTCTCATTTCTCCAAATGATCGTTTATCTTTTCCATCTCTCTAAGCGCATAAAAACTTCTTAACCACTTAAGAGAACATTGCAGGCATGATATATCTTTGCTCTTAAATACTTTGCTGTGTTTTTTTTCTTTAAACAAAACAAAAAGCTCAGTGTAGTTCAGTGGTAGAGCACATGCATTATGTGTATGAAATCCTAGATTTGACCTCCCAAAGGAACAAAAAGTATCATACCCGAACGTACATGCAAACACAGAAGTCAAAGCTTAGTAAGACAACATGGAAAAATGGATGAAATCCTATTCCAAATCCACAGACTTTACTGATTTCCCCAGCAGCCTGGCGGACAACATTCATTACTGAAGAAGGACAGATCCAGTCTCGGAGCGGATGGGGGTTCAGACTTTGAGGGAAGGAGCCTTACCTGTTCTTTCTACCCTCTCTGCCTTCCTCCTGAAGACAGACTCTGGCACTGGAGCCCCCTGACTCTTATTCACTTTCCTGATCCACACGAAGCCCTAGGAACCCTGGGGCTTGGGCAAGTGCTCCCACAGCCTGAGGGTCACCTTCCCTCCATCAGTGTCCCTGGGCTCCTTGCAGCCTGTCTCTATTTTTTTTTCTTTGGTTTTGGTATTTTGGGTCACACCCAGCAATGCACAGGGGTTACTCCTGGCTCTGCAGTCAGGAATTACTCCTAGCGGTGCTCAGGGGACCATATGGGTGGGATGCTGGGGATTGAAGTTGAGTTGGCCACATGCAAGGCAAACACCCTACCCACTGTACTATCGCTCCAGCCCCGCAGCCTGCCTCTCTGAAAGGTACATTTTTGAGTTTCATTGCTGTGACTTGGACCTCCTGCTTTCATTGTTCCTTACTCCAAGGTTCCAATACATATCTCAGAGGGAGAGAGACATCTTACTGGAGTGTCTCACTACCTTTAGCTTCTTGTTAAGAAGCAGAAATGCTCTGAGGAGGTATCCCAGAGACACCGCCACACAGCTGGGAAGGGGCCATGCAGGAGCACACTGGCTTCAGGGGCACGGCCAGGGGGTGTTGGATGTGCCCACCACAGAGCATCAGAAGGGACATGGTGAACACATGGACAACGGCGCCAGCAAGGAGCCTGGAGCCAAGGCTATGAACCAAAGGTTCTGAAAAGCAACTCCTGAGTGAAAAGCTGCCCTATGACTGGAAAGACAGTGCAGAGGGTAAGACACTTGCCTTGCACATGACCATTCTAGGTTTGACCCTCGGCACCCCAAACGGTCCCGAGCACTGCCAGGAGTGATCCCTGAACACAGAGCCTGGAGTAAGCACTGAGCACAGTTGGATGTGACCCAAACACACACACACACACACACACGCCACACCACACACACACACACACACACACACACTCTTTTTTTAAAAGGCAAAACATAGCTAACTGGGAAAGAAGCAGAGGATGAGCGGCAGCATGTCTAGGAGGGGTTCGAAAAAGATGCTGATGCAAACATTTCCACTTTGTTTCATTTTTAGGTTACAGGCAACATTGCTCAGGGACTATACCTGCCTCCAGGCCCAGGGGTTGCTCCTGGTGGTGCCGGTGGAACCAAGTGAGGAGGCTTGAACCCAGGCCTCCAGCAGGTACACATGCCTTGCAGCCCTCTGAGCCATGCCCCGGCCCTGAGCATTCCACTTTCCATAGAATGCCACATTCTTTCTTTTTTTTTTTTTTTTTTTTTTTTTTTTTTTTTGCCTTTTTTTGGGTCACACCCAGCGATGCTCAGGGGTTACTCCTGGCTTTGCACTCAGGAACTACTCCTGGCGGTGCTCGGGGGACCATATGGGATGCCGGGGATCGAACCCGGGTCGGCCGCGTGCAAGGCAAACGCCCTACCCGCTGTGCTATCGCTCCGGCCCCACATTCTTTCTTTTTAAAGAAGTCACTCCTAGGGTGCTAGAGGCGAGGCAGAGGGACGTATGCGTGTGACAGGGAAGGGGTGGGGGTGGGGGGAGACCAGGGCCACACTCTCCTATATTTTGAGGGGACCTGAACCCAGGGTTTCACACATGCTGGGGGACTGTCACTTGAGCCATCAGCCGGGCCCAGGTGTTCTCCTTCAAAGTAGTCGACAGAAGGGCTGATCCCAAAGAGGGGAGAGAAAGGAGGAGGGATAAAGACAGAGACCCTGGGAGGCAGGGGTGAGGGGCGGAGGGAGGGAGGGAGGGAGGAACCGTGACTGGCTAGACAGGAGGGGGCCCACGGGGTGCTCCTTTGTGGGGTCTTACCTGAGGCCCCTGGCTTGTGGCTGGGGGCGCCCACTTGGTGCACGCTCTGCTGTAAGAGGCTCAGGCACTCCCCCAGGCAGCTGAGGGTGGCAGCCGAGGTAGCTTTCAGGAGCAGCAGGTCCTGGTCCAAGGCAGTGAGGGGGCCGGAGCCCGGCAGGGACTCGATGGCGTGCACCAGGCTTTTCTGCTGTCCTTCCACCTGATTCATCATCTGCACAGGGAGAAACAGCAAAACAGTGAGAGGAACGCCTCCTCCATTCTGCAGGCCAGCCACCACTCCTGGGGAGTGGCAGGAAAGGCACAGGGCAGTGGTGAGAGAAATCCCACCCAGATGGGGGGTGTACACCCCTGTCCTCCAGAGAGGTGGGCCTGGGGGAGTCTGTTACTGCACCCGCAGCTCTGACCCAAAGAGGAGGTTCAATGTAAAAGGAACCATTATAACTCACAGAGGGGCCAAGGATTATGCACAGATCTTGTGGGTCAGTAAGCTACTGAATGCAGTAAGGAAAGTCCTCTGGTCATCTCTAAGGCCTCTGTTAAGGAAGGTTATCTGAGACCAGACACACAAGACTCATAGCAAAATTAATCTCTTGATCTCTTGGTTCCCCTTCGACTCCATTCCTAACTGCCTGGTGCCCTCCTGGAGGTTTGAGTCACAGAAGTAAAATACGGGGGTGGAGGGCTGGAGTAACAGTACAGCAGGTAGGGTGTTTGTCTTGCATGTGGTTGAGCCAGGCTCAATCCCCGGCATCCTATATGGTCCCCCAGGCACCGCCAGGAGTAATTCCTGAGTACAGAGCCAGGAGTAACCCCTGAGCATTGCCAGGTGTGACTAAAAAAAAATCTGGGGCTAGGATCTGTGCAAATGAAACTGAACCCCAGTGGCTGAACTCACCTCACATCACCCCACCTCACAATGCTACGTAGGATGTAACTTTCATACCCATGTTAAACAGCAGGAGGGAGTGGAGAGCCAGCAATTCCAAAGTCAGGTCTATTCTAAGACTGAAGAAATGTCAAACTGACACTGGATTTGTGACGGGGTTTTTATTATTACAAGGCTACAAGGTATACTGAGGTCTAACTACATCTTGGAATTGCTCCAAGGAGAAAGGGACTTGAGAAGTAGAAAGGTATTTCTTGTGACTTTCATCTCCATCTTGTTTGACAATCTATTAAGAAGCAACGGGTGTTGAGTGCACACCCATTTTGGAACAGACCGTGTGTGGGGAGTTTGGGTTCTTTCTTTGGCATCCACCATCCTTTAATGAACCCCAGTATTACCAGTGCTTACACACATTGTTCTTCACCAAATTAGGCATCATTATGTCTATTCTGTGGACAAGATATCTCAGAGTGGGGAAGTGGGGAAGTTTTCTTTCCTAGCAAAGAAAACAGGCGTCCTGGGAAACAGCAGCATTCAAGCTTCCTCACTCCCCATATAGTCATATGCTTGAGAACCAACCAACTGCTCTCAAGACCCAGGCCTTGAATACCAAGCTCATCACGTAAACACTGTCTTCTTTCTCTGCTCCTATCTGGAAACAAATACCTGCTATCTTCGACCAGTGTAGTAGTCATCTGCTTCAAAAACAAAGCAGCATCTTCTCTGACTGCGGTATAAGAGATCCTGAGTATGCCACGAGTCTACTGAAATGACCGGACTCAAATGACATCGCATAGCTGCAGATTCAGTAAGGGACACCATTTGCATGATCGGTTCCAATTTGTCAAGAAATACCACCAACTGGGTCCAGTTTCACTTAAGCAAGGAAAAATGTTTAAGTATATTTGACAGTCAGCCATATGCAGAACTGCTATGGCTTGAGCCATGCCCCAGCCTCGAAGCATGCCATTTTCCATAGAATACTACATCCTTTCTTTTTAGAGGGGTCACTCCCAGGGTACTAGAGGCAAGGTAGAAGGATGTATGCATATGACAGGGAAGATGGGACAGGGGAGGGGGAACCAGGGCCACATCCACCTATATCAGAGAGAAGAAAACGTTGAGCTATTTGTTGTAATTTTCCCTAAATCCCTGCAATAAAATCTTGTCTTATAAAAGTGGTGTGTTAAAAGGGAAGAATAGGGGCCAAATCAAAAGCAGAGTGGGTAGGGCATTTGCCTTGCACGTGGCTGACCCGGGTTCGATCCCCAGCATCCCATATGGTTCCCTGAGCACTGCCAGAGATAATTCCTGAATACAGAGTCAGGAGTAACCCCTGAGCATCGCCAAGTGTGACACAAAAAGCAAAAAAGTAAAATAAAAAATAATTTTAAGGAGGGAAGAACAAAGTATATGATGAAAGGTCTCATAGACCATGTTCTTGATGCTACAACACTGAAAAGAGGAGGTGAGTAAAATCAAGTCATTAACTGCATGGGATAGACTCGTTTTTAATCAATGAGAAGAATGAACTGTATTATGATTATATATTATAGAATAAATGCTATTTTACACACATAAACTATGATGCAAATCTCAGGCAACAAAAGCCAAAAGTGACTCACAAAATCTACTCAATCACCACAGAGGACATGCCCAGAGAGGAAATCTGCATATCTGCTCTCTGAAAAGTAATTTATTAAGAGCTGGTGCAGGAACAGAACAGAGGCTAAATGGGCCCTGGGAGGTGGCAATGGGTTGGGTCTCAGTGACCAGAGGGCCACTGGCCCTGAGTTGGGGGATCAAATGCCTCACAGATCAGGGCTTTGACCTGTGGGACAAAGAAATTCCTGGCGTAAGATGCCAGTGGATGGATCTCCACATGCTTCAGGGTGAAAGGAACATTAAAACTAAGATAAGTTGGAGCAATAGTACAGTGGGTGGGGAGTTAGCTTTGCATGAGGTCAACCTGGGTTCGATCCTTGGCACTACATATGGTTGCCAGAGCCCACTAGGAGTGACTCCTGAGTGCAGAGCCAAGAATAAGCCCTGAGCACCACTAAGTGTGGTCCTCCCCACCCCCCCACACACAAAAAAAACTAAGATGAGCTTAGCACAGTGTGTGTCACTCAACAGCCCCCTCCCCCACAAATATTCATCTGCCCTCCCTTTTCCATGTGAGGTGAAACAGAACTCTCCTCTTTACTCACACCCTCCATGCGTGCCAGTCTTCAGACCGCATTAGCTTCACCTGGCATGGCAAGAAAAGGAGCAAAACACCAGTTTCCCAGCTCTGAGCTTTTCTTGCTTGAGCATTTCTGACATGCAGGTCCAAGAGACAAAGTCTTCAGCAGACTTGAAAGAACTAAATTCTGCTCATTCTCTTTCTCATCTTACTTTCTGCTTCCCTTCACCTCAGTGATGCTGTTGGCAGTGACCAATGGCAGGCACACAAGGCTGTAGGGCACTGCAGATCACACAGGGGAACAGGAGAGAAGCAACCACACTGGGTGCTGCAGAGACCCCACTGGAGTGGGTGGGGGTAGGGCTGAACTCGCAACCTCCTGCTGCTTCCCCAGGGTTCCCTTCCAGCTAACTTTTCAGGAGAGAATTAAGACCTCCCAGCAGATGTTCAGAAGGCCTACGGGTTTCATCCATGATTCTCCATCAACCAGGACTGTGATGCAGGAGCCTCCAGCACTGCATCTGGAAATGCTCAGGGGACCACACAGTACTGAGGATCAAAGCCAAGACAGGCATCCCAACCACCATACTGTCTACTGGCCCCACTCTACCTAACTTTCTACGTGAGGCCACATACAAAATGATGAAAGTGCCACTAAAAAGCTATAGCCAGTAACAATTTCAACAACCAATTCTTTTGTTTTATTTAGGGAGCCACACCAGTGGTGTTCAGTGGATATTGCTGCTCTGTCTCAGTGCTTGGGTGGGGGGCTCAAACCATGGCCTTCCGGCACCGTAAAAATCATCTCCACAGCTCTGACAATCAATTCAGAATGTGACACCCTCTCCACTTCAAGGATCCCACAGGCTTACTGACAGTAAATTACAACCCTCAACAGGAAGATTCATCACTGCTACCAGCCTTCAAAAAAGTAGACCTCTTTTCTGAAGCTCATCAGCATTACTTTCTTGTAGTGCATAAAGAACAAAAAAAACCAAGACATCCTATCTTATGGCTAATGAGATAGGACAGGGATTAAGGCTCTTGTCCTACACATACTTAGCCCCAGTGCTCTCTGGCAGTTGGCTACCATGACCAGAGGCATCACCATCCTGTAACAAAGGCAGCAAGCTACCGAGAGTATCTCGCCCACACGGCAGAGCCGTGACATATTTGATACACCAAAAACAGTAACAACAAGTCTCACAATGGAGACATCACTGGTGCCCACTCGAGCAAACTGATGAGCAATGGGATGACAGTGACAGTGATACTGTGATGTTTGCAAAATCAAATAAGGTTGGCACACTGCTCATGTGTCCCACCATCCCACATACCTGAAATTTCTTCTCCCCTTTCTTTAGCACAAAAGGAATATTTAACACAGAGGATTATTTATAGGTTAAGTTTGAAATTCTTTTCTTAAAATAAAATCTCAGGTTGGTGAAGAGATAATACTATGGACAGGGTACTGGCCTTACACACAGCTGACCCTGCTTCTATACCCAGCAGCCCATATGGTTCCCCAATCCAGGATGAGTGATCCCTGAGTGTAGAGCCAGGAGTAAGCCCTGAGTACAGCCAAGTGGGGCCTCCAAACCAAAAGTAAATAAATACATCTTAGAAGATGAACTATTGGATTTCAGAGTATTTCACGTTAATTTTGAGGTATCTGATAAAAAATGCTGGTTCACAGTGGGGAAGAAAACTAGCAATTTGTGTTCCCTCCACTGTAGACAAATGGTCCCCCTTTTTTTTTAAATCTCTTTCTGAAATCTTTTTCTTCACCAATTTTAAAAACCAAAGACAAAGACCCAAACGCCACTGCATGAATTAACCACATGTCCCGTATAGCGGGGTGAAGGGTATAAGAGAAAGGCTGAGGGATAAGATGAAGTCCCTGCAGGTCTGGAGCACAGAGCACATGGTTGGCCCCTGCTGCCCTCACAGCTGAGTATTTTCTTCAAGGCAAAGGGTGTGAGGGCAGGTACACTAGTGGGTAAAGACAAACATGGAGAAAAAAAATAAGTCATGATAAAAATGTCATGAAGACAACAAGCAGTTGTTTTCTTTGTTTTGTTGTTATTGTTTGTTTGTTTGTTTGTTTGTTTGTTTTAACACACACTGATGGATTAGAGATTAGTGCTCTTTCAACCCTTCTACATTGACCATGTCTGTGGAGTGGAGGTTGAAGACCACGGTAAGATCACTGTCATCCCGTTGCTCATCGATTTGCTCGAGCGGGTACCAGTAACGTCTCTAGTTGAGAGACTTATTGTTACTGTTTTTAGCATATCCAATACGCACGGGTAGCTTGCTAGACTCTGCCGAGCGGGCTCGATACTCTCAGTAGCTTGCCAGGCTATTTGAGAGGGGCAGAGGAACCGAACACGGGTCGGCCGCGTGAAAGGCAAACGTCCAACCGCTCTGCTATGGCTCCAGCCCATGTTAAGATACTAGTTACTAAAATGATCTACCCATTCCCAACTAAATCTCCCAAGACAAGCATGCAAGCAACTAAAATTCATGGAAACACAAATCCCTGCGCTAAAATCTCCAGGGTACCCTCAGGAAGTGGGTGGGCCAAATTCCCGCCCCATTGAAAGCCCCCACAGCTGCACCCACACCTCACCACTGCAGTCACACCAAAAGCAACTCCACCACTTCACAAACATTCTCAGAAGACACACCAAACTGTGAATAACTTAAGAACCCAGTGCCAAGGCTGAGATCTCTGGTGTTTTTTGGAGTGGGGGTGAGTAGCCTTCCCCAAACCTCCCATACTTCCAGAAGACCTGACAGCCACATTTACTTCCCATAGACACTGCCACATTAATTCACTGACCCAGACACTGCCACATTAATTCACTGACCCAGACCATAGATACTGACTGAACTGTGCGGCCACACATGCAGCTGTTCAATACCTCCTGATTCCTGGATACTGAAATTCCAATTGGAGCATAGCAAATTAAATGGGGAAAGTAACATAGAAGCCAACTAAACTCAACAAACAAAGTCAATAACACAGAAGGTTCAACTAGCAACAAACTGCTTAATAACATCTTAGACAAGGACTTAACAACCTCACAATCATACATACCAGGTTTCACATAAGTTGATTTTTATACTTACTGATTTTAATATTGGAACTGATATCTAATCAATTTTAATTCTAGAATTGTATCAATAGTTGTCGGTTTTTTCTACATTAAAATAAATTTTAAAATATATAATACTGCGCGCGCACACACACACACACACACACACACACACACACAACCTATTCCTCAAAATTCATTTGGACAAATCATAAAGTCGATTCAAGTGACACTCCTGAACAACCAGTACCTTATTCTACCACCAGAAAGATTCAAGAGAGGCTCCCTGCTTTGACACCTTACGAAGACAGTAACAGCTGAAACATATAAAAGCTGAAGATTTTCATGGGACTGTACATTTACTGCTGATGAACTTGATTCCAGAGTTTGACCAGGAAAAGAAGACAGAAAGCTCTAAAAAGTTGTCATGTTGTGAGAACCATTTAAGCAAGATGAAAGGGAATCCAGAGAGCATGTCTCCTTCCCTCCAATCAGTGTGTGGGTGGTGGTGAGGTCACCCACGTAGGGCAGGGACCAGAGAGTCCCTGGCGATGAAGGAACACTGAAGTCCAGAGGGAGGGATGGAAGGACTTCCGCTGGGACAACCGGGCGGATCAAGAAAGTTCTCGAAGCAGTCCTAGTCCTCTCCTAAAAGATGTCAAGGACACAGGAAACCAGGGGAAACTGGGGTATGAGAATGAGTTTCTACCTGGACCTTGTCCAACTGCTTTTCCCCTAGAACCTAAAAGCTAAGAGGAAGAGCAGTTTTCACTTACACCAAACCTGTCGTGGCCCTGGTTCTGCTTTGAACCAGCATTTAAGCTTAAGGAAAAAAATGGAGAGGTTGGGCAGATGGATCAACAGGCATGCGATGTACGCTCTGCATGCAGGAGATGGGGACTCAATCCCTGGTCCCCTGAGTACCTTAGTGGGAACAGCCCTCAAGTACTTCTGGAGGCAGTCCATAAAAACAAACACAAAGCAAAAATAGAGCAGGGGATGGGCTGGGAGAGGAAGAGAAGGAAAGGAAAGGGAGGGAAGCAATTAGCCACATTCCTTCTCTTCTCTTCCTTCACCTTCACTATCAAAGGCACATCAGTAGCAGCTGTTTCCAGAAACAATGGAAGCAGGGCCCAGGAGACTGGGAAGCTCTACTGTTCTCAGAGCACTTTACTAGGAATCATGTTTGCCTACAGATGCACACCCCAGGTGCAGGCTAGAGGCATATTGTACCAAGGGAAAGATCCAACTGGTGTGTGCAGGCAGGCATGTGGATTACCATCTCGTGTCATTCCACCTCACTAGGGAGCTAGTCACAGAGCAGGCCTGGTTATTGTGATTCCCATTTTACACCACTCTGGGACCCAAATGGAAATCTACAGACATGCAGATGTCAACTGGATCTAAGCTGCTTTGTCCCTTCTGCCTCAACTCCAGAAGACACGCCAAACTCTGCAGCCCTGTGGTCAATCTAGAATCCCTAGAGTGTGCGAGTGCATACACACACACATACACACACACGTGCTTGCACACAAACAAGGACATACAAATATGCATGTGCATGTACAAATGAGAATGCACAAACAACACAATCTGAGGCCAACCTAGCATGGTCTCCCTACCTGAAAGGAAATAGATGCTCAAAAGAAAACTGGTCCAACCACTCTGTCTAACTCAGCTCAGCTTGTCACAAGCTCCCTGCTGTTGGATCACAAACTCTTCCTGGGTATGATCCCAAGAAAACAAAATATGATCCATAACCCCAGAGTGAATGATATAGAGGGTAAGGAATTGTTCTGCCCACGAGGTGAAAATTAAATGCTTGCTTCTCTAATCATAAACATATGTCATGTGAAAAACCCTAAGCTAAAATACTTGCTTTACCATGATTTCACTTGAGGAGTTTCTGGACAAACTATTTCTCAACAAAGGCTCCATGGATTTTTTTTGCATAAAAAATGCCAAGAGATTCATGAGTACGAAATGAAGCCATTGTCCTGAGACAATCTACCTTTGTGCATATTTCACATGGAACTTCACTCAGTCCAGTCAAAAAGCACTGCCACCTTTCTAGAAAATCTCCATTTGGTGATATGCTTTCATTCTGCAGGGGGAAGAAGGCAGCATCTAAAAACTCCTCAAGAAAATGAGCCAAAGGCTTGCAATGTGGCTCAAACGGAACAGCCTATGCCTTTCATTACAAGGCTCTGACTTTGATCCCTCATCTCCCCAGCACAAATTTGGCACCTCATTTCCCCACATCCCCCCAGTACTACCCTGGTGACCTATGAGCTACCAGCATCCCTGCAACTGGCATAAAGGTGAAAAACATGCCAACAGAACTATATATTCATTTCCAGTTGGTCTCGTATATTTATTTCACACTAGATATTTGTAGCATACCTTCTAAATGCCAACTACTCTCTTTCAAAATGTAATGATTGTTTCTAGTTCAAATATTTATCTAAAGTAGCAGTCAAGAGTATAACAACATAGCTCTCTCTTCCAGCTAAAATTAATTTCACTAGCACCAATTATTTTCAGGAAATAAATGCATCTCCAAAGGGCACTTGTAAGAGAGGGAAAAATTGGCCAAGAACTTCAAGCCTCTGGCGAGTCCATTACAGCATCTGAGACTTGGCAAATGAAACTCTGGAAGAGAAGAATGCATTTATCAGGAATCGGCTTCATTAAACCGAGAGGGAAAATTATGTTATGGGATAAGTCGCTGTAATTAATATTTATTTTATCCCCACTAGATAAAATAAATGACACTGCAGTCACCATTTTATAGAAGAGAAAAGACAATTTCGGCACACAAACTGCCTACAGTGTAATCCTCAAAGTGTTCAAATATGAGGTAGAATAATGATATAATATACTGTCCTTTGCAAAAGAGATATCCACCTTCGCAGATGCCTGCTTCTGAAATTGCTTTCTAACATGGAAATGACTTGGCAGGGAGCCACCCCGACACTTGTCATATCTCTGGCATATGCCCTTTAACACTTTAACAAAGAAAGTATGGGGCCAGAGAAGAGAGAGAGAGAGAGAGAGAGAGAGAGAGAGAGAGAGAGAGAGAGAGAGAGAGAGACGGAGAGAGAGTCAGAGAGAGAGAGAGAGTACAACAGGTAGGGTGCTGTACTCGGCACCCCGTGTAATCCCTGAGTTCTGTCAGGAATAATTCCTAAGCACGGAGTCAGGAATAGGCCCCAAGCACAGCTGGAAATGGCTCCCAAACAAAATATTGTTGAAAAATATTAGTGAATGAGCATATGAAGAAGGCGTCTCTTCAAGAGCTTGAGAGCTAGCCACTCTCTTCCTGCTTCCAGCCTGTAAGAACAAAGGTAATCTAAATGCCGTTAAGAAAGGGAGCCACATGAAAGAGAAAAATTAAAAATCATTATTTTTTCCCAAGCAACAGCCAGTGAATGTTTAAAATCAACACATAAAGAAGAAGGCACAAAGTCCTGGGGATGAACAGGAAGGTTAATTTTTGACTTGTCATTTTCAGCTGGGTAATCTCAGCAGAGAGAGTTCAAAGTTTCATTATTTTCTGGAATGTCTCTCAGGGTCGAGCAGGTCCTGGTCACTGAGGGAGTTTAGCAGCAGAGAACGGAAAAGCACCTATGCACGAAGCAGATCTATTGCATGGACCCAGGAAAGAGGAGGTCTGCTAGATCTACTAGAATACTAGAACGATTATCATAAGAATATTGTACTCGCATTATAAAATACTGACTATTATTATACCAGAACTATTATTAGAAGGATCTATTAGAACTCCTATTCTCTCCCTCCTTCAGAGGTGACATGATCTCTTGACTGGGATTTTCTGCTCTTTTCCTCAACTGAACTTACTCCAGCTGCTCAAATGCAAACAGGGCACTGGAGTCAAAGCTGCCCAATCTTATATAGCAGATTTGAGAGAAAGTAACACTGGATGGTGCTGGTCAGGTACTGACCTGGACCCTGTCCATTGATAATAGGGCTGTGGAGAGCTGAGGTCATATGATACAGCCTCGGTGGATCCACGACCCACCCCAACAGTACAAGGGATCTCTCATCTACTTCTGTTTGATGTGTAATCCAACACAGACTTCTGACATACATGCATACACCACTTACAATTATTTTAAAAACTCACCTCATGAGAAAATGTCATATGTCAACTGGAATAAACTGTCAACACTTCTGTCTGAAGTGATTAACCAAATCATGAGCTATTTCTCCTACATGTAATGCCGGTCTTATGTGAAGGCCAGTATGTCACAATTTCCTGTCAGAGGATTCTGGAAGTTAACTAACTTTTCACAAAGACTTCTAATCAACACGGAGTGCCAACAAAACCCCAATCACCCATTCCTATTTTCTCTCATTTGTAACATCAGCACATAATTCAAACTCACCGGAGTCTGCCAAGTTAAAAGAAGTTTATAAGACAAGAACTCAATTCCGTCCTCTCTCAGGTGATTAGTCTCCTGATGATTTTTAAAGCCCAGAGAACAGTCTAATTAGCCGTGCTACCTCAATATTTTCTCCTATCAAGTTCATTGGTTCAAAACTTCCATTAACTCTGCGGAAATTAAAATAATTGCCAAGGAGCTCTGACTACAGCATTAGCCAATTCTCCCTCCAGAATCCTCTGAGGTTTTCCTTACAGAAATGTGATTAAAACAGTCCCCTTCTTAATGAAAACAAATCCTTCTTTTCCCCTGACCATTATCCAATGTGAGAAAGAAAAGGAAAATGTCTGACCCTGGCATCAACTACTTAGAAAGAAGAAGCCAAGAAGGTAGAATCACAAGGAATTGTCCTAAGAAGTGACTCGCTGTGAATCCCGTCTCTGCCTTCTAGAAAGATACTCCCTGTGGATCTTTGGATCTCCTGTGCATCTCTTGGCTTTCTCTCACATTGTCTTGCCTTGAAAACTTTTCTTGGCAATTCAGTCAATGTCCTGATAGGGTTGTTTTGTTTTCATTACTGTCTGGGCTTTACTTCATATTTTTACTTAAAAAAATGATTGAGGTTCTGTAATTTACAATATTGTTAATGTTGGCTGCCCATTTATATAATTCCAACACCACTCTCCTCCCCAGTGTAGTCACCTCTCTCTCCCAAAACCCCCAATGGTCCTCCCTTTCAACACCTTCACCCCCCCCACTCATACACACAACACACACACACACACAAAAACAACACCTCAGTTCTATGGCTCAGTTCTGTTGTGTTGCCTTCGAGCCTTTGTTGCTATCTTGCTGTGTATCTCTAAGCCCCACATCTGAGGGAGACCTTTCTGTATCTCGCCCTTTCCTCCTGACTGACTTCACTCAGCATGTTCTGAACGCTCAGCTTAGAGAAGAGCTTCTCCAGGAAGCACTTCCCATAGTAGCCACCAGTCACCCCAGCCAGCATCTCTCCAATCTTTGCCTGGAAGATCTCTTGATCTGAAGCATTCTGAGTTCATGTTCCTTTGGCACCTGGCTACAACACAGTGGGGCTAATTAAGCTTCCAGAGAAGCCCTAAACACCTCTTTCAGCCTTGGGGCCTGTAGTCCTCCAATTTGCTCTTTGTCAATGAAAATACTCTCCTCCTGTTTGTGTCTGTTGCCTCATTGCAGCAAATACAAGCATTTACAGAAGAAAAACACATTGCTCCTTCAGTTGAGAACATACCCCAAAATTACTAGCTCCCTTCCGACTTCTCTGTGTGGTGTGAATTCACCTGCTCTAAAGTAACCTTTTAAAAAATGTGCAATATTAGCTACTCTTTCGGATCTTTTCCCATGTTTCCCAACTGCCAAATAAACATGCGCTGTAATTCTTTGCACAACTGTAATGTAAATACAGATTTCACTCCGGGGATAAATTGGCTTTATTTTTGTGTATGTTTAGGAGCAGTAAACGGCAATACACAGCATGAAAAAATGTTCATGGGCTCCACTCAGAGGCTTCTGGGGGCAGGAGATACCTTCCACCCCAAAGCATTGAAGCACTACAGCTCTAAAATGTGTGAGTCATCTCATTTTAAAAGAACTTAAAATTTTCTTCAAAATTATTGAAATATATGTATAGACATATATATGTCCACACGAACAGACAGTTTGTTTATTTGCTTGATTTTGTTGTGGGTGGGGGGGACACACCTAGCAGTGCTCAGGGGCTATTCCTAGGTCTGTGTTCAGGAGTGATCCCTAGTGGTGCTTGGGGGATCATATGCAGTGTCAAGGATTCTTATCAGGGCCAACAGGGTGCGAGTCAAGTGCCTTAAGCCCAGTACTATTCCTCTAACCTAATACAGTATATTTTACTAAAGCTATATTTAAGAAAAAAATTTATTGGCTTTTGCATTGGGTAGAAATTTCCTTAAGGCCACCATAATTCTAAAGAGTAAGAAGAAAATTAACCTAAAGAACAATGACCAGGGGCTGGAGCGATAGCAGAGAGGGTAGGGCATTTGCCTTGCACGCAGCCAACCCGGGTTGAATTCCCAGCATCCCATATGGTCCCCTGAGCACCACCAGGAGTAATTTCTGAGTGCAGAACCAGGAGTAACCCCTGAGGATTGCCGGGTGTGACTCAAAAAGAAAAAAAAAGAAAAAAGAACAATGACCCATTTTTACCCACCCCATGCTGCCCCCTGAAAACAAAGAAAGGGACTTAGGCCAGAAAATGCTCCCTGGTGAGGAAATAGCAGGAACAAGGTTCAAAATAGGTCAAGTGGTCTCCTGGGTGCCAAGATCCATAGCAAGTTAGAAAGGACAATGGACTATGTATCCTCAAGGGTTTTAAAAAGTGCACAGCAGAAACATAACATGCTCATAGGACAACCAAACAGCTGTGTAAATTATGTTGTTAAGCTACGAGGGCTGTTCAGACAAAGAGAACTCTGGATAGAGGAAGGCCAATGAAGACAGAGGAAATTTTCCTCCTAAGAGTTCTCAGTGGCTGGAGAGATAGTACAGTGGGTAGGACAGTTGTCTTGAATATGGCCAACCCAGGTTGGATCCCCAGCATCCTATAGGCTAGAGAACAGAGGAAGTATTCCTGGTGGGACCCTCTGAGTCCCACCATGAATAATTCCTGAGTGCGGAGTCAGGAGCAACCTCTGAGCACCACCAGGTATGACCCAACACCCCTCTCCCCTGCCACCAAAAGAAAGAGTCTTAGGGGGCTGGAGCGATAGCACAGCTGGTAGGGCATTTGCCTTACACACAGCCGACCAGGGTTTGATTCCCAGCATCCCAGATGGTCCCCTGAACACCGCCAGGAGTAATTCCTGAGTGCATGAGCCAGGAGTAACCCCTGTGCATTGCCGGGTGTAACAAGAAAGAAAGAGAGAAAGAGAGAAAGAGAGAAAGAAAGAAAGAAAGAAAGAAAGAAAGAAAGAAAGAAAGAAAGAAAGAAAGAAAGAAAGAAAGAAAGAAAGAAAGAAAGAAAGAAAGAAAGAAAGAAAGAAAGAAAGAAAGAGAAACAAAGAAAGAACGAAAGAAAGAAAGAAAGAAAGAAAGAAAGAAAGAAAGAAAGAAAGAAAGAAAGAAAGAAAGAAAGAAAGAAAGAAAGAAAGAGAGAAAGAAAGGGAGAAAGAAAGAAAGAAAGAAAGAAAGAAAGAAAGAAAGAAAGAAAGAAAGAAAGAAAGAAAGAAAGAAAGAAAGAAAGGAAGGAAGGAAGGAAGGAAGGAAGGAAGGAAGGAAGGAAGGAAGGAAGGAAGGGAGAAAGAGAGAGAAAGAAAGAAAGAAAGAAAGAAAGAAAGAAAGAAAGAAAGAAAGAAAGAAAGAAAGAAAGAAAGAAAGAAAGAAAGAAAGAAAGAAAGAAAGAAAGAAAGAGTCCTTAGATTCTCAAAGAAATTGTGGCCAATAATCAATCAATAAATAGGTCAGTTAAAAGCTGTAAGGCTCGGTACAGATGAGGAAGATGAAGAGAGAATACAAAGAATCCTTCCAGGGGAGATACCATTCACCTCATTCCTGTCATGCCAAGCTCCCCATTTATGTCCCAAGGGGCTACCAGTCAGATTTAAACAGGGGGAAAAAAACATATTTACACTTCCTTTCCTTTGGACAAAAAAGTTGGGACATATAACAACTTCATCAGACTTTAACAGCCCATTTAAAATCTCATCTACAATTTCCAAGACTTCTTTAATGGCATTATTTCTTGCTATAATTCTCAACCATTTATTATTTGTGACCTGTTCCCAGTAAACAATTCAGTCCCTTTTGCAAAGCCAGTCAGAGAAGTAGGAGTTTGTCATCTGATACTGGCATATTACAAACTATAGAAAAATAAATGGCTCATCTCATCAACGACCACGATCCAGACAGTCAGAAATAAAGCTCCTGGAACAGGGCAACACAGAACATCCAGATGCCCTGCCAGGCTGTCCTCACTAGGGCAACTTGGAGGGGGATGGGTTGAGTTTCCCTCCCCACCCCAACAGAGCCCTGGAAGCCAAAAAAACCTCCAGAACCCAATCGCCACCATGATCACAGCCACTCCACAGGCCCAGTCGAGCCTCACCCATGGGTAAATTTGCAGGAAAACCCAGGTATGCGAGACCCATAACTGAAATCTCCAAGCTCACTCAGGGCAGGAATGGGCCTCCTCCCCGCACCTCCCAAATTTACCATCAGTTTGGCAGTCATACCCACAAAATGCCCCTGCTGTGATATAACCTCATCAAGGGCCATGATCCAGAGTCTCAGAAATAAAGCGCCTGGGAAAACAGTGACAAAGGCCTCACCTGTGAGTGAATCTGTTATACAATTTTCAGAATTCCTAACATTTAGAATTAGCAACCTCTCATACTCTACACCAGTGAGGTACCAAGAATAGCACACAACATTTGATGAGGTTTAAAAAATGTGTTTGTAATCTCTCATACAAGGGCTTAATGGCTTCAGGATGAAATACAACAATATTCACACACTTTCCTCTAAGGACACTTTATTGGACTATTTTTAATGGCTTATTCATAATAAGCAATACAAAATTAATTATTTTGGTTCTGCTTTGGAGGGCACAGTTTGGGATTTGGGGTGGAAACATTCAAAATACGGTGGTGGAAGGTATAATGGTGGTGGGATTGGTGTTTGAATATTAAATGTAATAAATTATTGTGAACAACTTTATAAAAATAAAATTAAATTTTAAAAAAATAAAAGAAAAATAAATGGCTTCAGTCGCCAATCTGAGAGGCTCTGTATCCCCATGAAAAATTTAAAATGGTGAAGAGCAAAAATGGCACTTCAGTGGTGAACTTAATGTAGTTTTTATAGATGTTGAATTTTTAACAGTGCTTACCTAAAACTGAACATGCATCGTTATTTTGGTAATAGATACTGTATGAATTAAAAATGTTCAACAGGTACAATGTTCCTACTTAGTGAATCTGCTTACAGGTCAGGGGAGCACCTTCCTTAAGCCCCCAACTCCTCACCCCTCGATGGGAAGGACACAGCAGGGTTTAGGGTGGCATTTGTAGGCTGAGGACTGCACCAAAGTGAAAACATAAGCATGATGCCTAATCATACTGGGCCCTCACTTGGTAAGAAGAAGTTCCTCATAGTTCTTAGCACACAGGCACCGTATGAGCAATGAATTAGTCAGTACATGTGAACTACCAAGGTCCCCGATATACAGCAAGCCTCATGCAGGTGGTCAAGGTGCTATCACCAGCATGGGTATAAGATCACAGTTTACTCTGCAGATGAAATGACACTGTACTGGGGAGTTCTTCTGACAGTGGGAGGGGAAACCTCTCAAAACATGTGAACAACAATGAAGATGAACCCCAGTGGAGAAATAAACAGAGGTAAGAAATTTCTATGCTGCATTGACATAAAGCCTGTTTATGAAGCGATATTGTCCAGTGTAAAATGTATTAGCTTGGACCAAACGAGTGGTACGGTGGTAGGGCACTTACCCTGCACATGGCTGATCTAGGTTCAGTGGCAGTGTCCCTCAAGCCGCAACAGGAGTGACCCCTGAGCACAGAGCCAAGTGTAAACCCTGAGCATCATCAGGTGACTCAAAATGCAATCAAACAAACAAAAAGCCACTCCAAACATACTTTTATCTTACAAAATCATTTACTTCTTCTATCACAAAAAAGAAAGTAGCTCTATCCATTCTTTGTTGTTGTTTTTTTTATTAAGCCATACCCAGTGGTGATGGGGGATCATGGGATGCTGGGGATGGAACCGAGGCCTCCTGTAAGTAAAATCTGTTCTCCAGCCCATTGAGCTATCTTTCCAGTTCCCTTTTATCCATTTCACATTTAATTTATTTATCCTGGGGGTGGGGTTTCCAAGTGGTGTTTAGGAGGCCTACGGGAACCCCAAATGAGCAAAGACCGAACCATCATTCCCAGCGCAAATGCATGTGTGTGTTCCTGAGAGTGCAAGGACGCACCTGTGTAGCTCACATCAGTTGTAGCCTCGCTGTTGTAAACACTCATCCTCGCCGTCCATTTTATTTTACTAAAGAGGAAACGCAGAGGCTGGGAGATACCATCGCTGTGCCTGACTGGGATGGATCCCCAGCATGACGTGCTTCCCCAGAGCATCACAGGGTCCCGCCCCGGAGGCCCCGAGGCAGTGGCCCAGGCCTCCCCAGTGCTGCTTCCCTCAGGCCTCCTCATGGAACAGCCCCTTTGGATGGCCGAGAATCCCCGAGGGGGTCCTTGGGGCCTCCTGAACACCTTTAGGGAGAATACTACCCCCTAAAAGTAAAATGCAGTCTCACCTCCCCCCAAAATAAAATGCAACCTACCTCCCCTCTGAAAAGAAAAATACAGTCCTCCCACCCCCACCCCAATAAGATGCAACCCCGAAGTGCTGAGTCACTTGCCTGGGCCTCCAAGAAGTCAGAGTTGGAATTCCAACCCCATCCACAGGCCCCTGATGCTCGCTCTTTCTTTCTTTCTTTCTTTCTTTCTTTCTTTCTTTCTTTCTTTCTTTCTTTCTTTCTTTCTTTCTTCCTTCCTTCCTTCCTTCCTTCCTTCCTTCCTTCCTTCCTTCCTTCCTTCCTTCTTTCTTTCTTTCTTTCTTTCTTTCTTTCTTTCTTTCTTTCTTTCTTTCTTTCTTTCTTTTTTGCTTTTTGGGTCACGAGCGGAGATGCACAGGGGTTAACTCCTGGCTCTGCACTCAGGAATAACTCCGGGAGGTGCTCAGGGGACCGTGTGGGATGCTGGGAATCGAACCCGGGTCAGCCGTGTGCAAGACAAACGCCCTACCCGCTGTGCTCTCCCTCCAGTCCCTGATGCAGGGTTTCTTGCATTGTCCTGCACTGCGCTCCCTTTCTCCATCCTTGTTTCCCACTCCCCATGGCAACAGGAGCAAGCCCAGAACCTGCCTCATCTGATGGGCACAGGGACATGATCCCCAGCATGACACAGGGTGTGGCCCCGGAAACCCTAGGTCTCCCTGGCGCTGCTTCCACTGAGCCTCATCCCCAGCCCTCGAAAGCACATTTTTATGCTTTGCACGCTTCTGCGAATGACTGCAAATGCACTGCCTGTATCAATTTTGGAGTTAGAAATAAATTGTAGCAAGTTGGATCATTTGCCAATCTGAATCCGAGGATAATGAGAGCAGACTGTATTTTTAAAACCTTTTCCCCATCTCAGGACCCTCAGAACCTGTCTCACCTATAAATAACTTTGTCACACTGTGTTACCTTTTGAAATATGTGAGCCCGTCAGCTTCAGCTGAGGAGGATTTAATTTTTTCCTGGCTATGGCTAATATGATCAAAATGTCTTAGTCTTTCAGGTCCAGACAATGCAGCTATTATATACCTTTATTTATTTTTAATTCCATGATCACAAATCCACAGATTTGGCAGTTTTCCCATCTTTCCCATCTTTCCCATAGTTTCGCCCCTCATAGATGTTACTTTAGCACATTCTAGAGCAGACTTTTGTGCAGATGAGAAAAGGGTTCTTTTTGTTTGGGATATACCCTATTTTAGCTTCATTAACATTAAAAGTACAGCCAAGAGCACTCACACCTGAACAAAGCACACCTAACACACCCATTTCTCCACTAAACAGGCATCATAATCTTGCTTCATGCACCCAGAAACATTGGCTAAGGTTTCTGCATGTGGAGGTCATTTAAAACAGTGACACCTGGGCTGGAGAGATAGCACAGCAGGTAAGGCTCTTGATTAGCACACAGCCAACCCTGGTTTGATCTCTAGCACTGCTTGATCCCCCAAGCACCACCAGGAGTGGTCCCTGAGCATCACTGGGTATGTCCCAAAAAATAAAAATAAAAAATAAAACAGTGACATCAACCAAAATCACAAAGTAAGTTAAAATGCAACAAAAATCATTTTACTAAAGAGACTGCAGAAAGGTGACTGGCTTGCTCCAGGAGAGCCGAAACAGAAGTTGTCACTTTGTGAACCTGGCAGCGTGCACATGAGGGGTGGCATCATTTTTTGCAGTTCTCTCTGACTCTCTGTGAGTAACCAAGAAGCATCACACACCTTCAGGGCTGGGTCAGAGGGAAGTTTGAGCAAGCAGGGAAATCTGCAGCTACAGAATCCAAGGCTTGCATATATTGTACTTTTTAATTATTAAAATGTTGTTTTGGAACCTAATACTATCCAACAAATACAAATAAACTCAAGTCTCAAAAGGAAAATGTATTCTCCTGTATGTACATGTACAGAATGTAAGCGTGTGTGTGTGTGTGTGTGTGTGTGTGTGTGTGTGTGTGTGGTGTGTGTGTGTGTGTGGTGGCAGGTGGGAGGGGAAGGGGAGGAGGGAGGAGGAGGTCATCAAAACTATTCCATTCTGTCTCTGTCTCTCTTTGAGAAATTACAGGCTTCTGATTCCGGAGACAAAACACTCTTATTCAATACAGCTCCACTTCAAAACAGGCAGAGTAATGTGACTCCATCTCTTTTGAATTGCGTGATAAATAGTCATTTGGCACAATCGTCCCAGTACAGTTATTCAAGTTCAGAAAAATAAACTCAAAAGACATAGCATAAGAGCTCTAAAGTATTGATTGGAATATAGAATGCAGCTGCTCAAATTCCATTTTTTTATGGTCAATCATTCTCTGCACAGCCTTTCTACAACTAATTTTTACTGAATTTCACAGTTCAAACTATCATTTTAGTGGCTAAATGATGTTCACCCATGGATTCCGTGCAGTTACCCAGGAGGGAGGTCGTTTTCTTCACAGTTCACAGGGTACTATTTTCTTACAGCTACTAAAGTTTGTGGGAAGAAGAATGGGAACCCTCTCTTAATCCTTGGCTGGTTTAATCAGGGTCTTCTTCAAGGCACGGGCTCCTGCCATGAGTGAACCAATGCAAACAGACTTTGAATAAACAATGTGCAGAAAAGTGACCAGTCCAATAGCCAACACAGGCAGAGTAGAGAGCAAGAAACAGGCAAAATGGGGACCTTGTTTCCTCATTCTTTCTCCTGTCACATGAAAAGTCTGTGCTCACAGCAGTCTCACTGTCTTAACTTGAAAGGGGATAATCAAGTTGTTGACACACATCCAGGAGCCTTTGAGAGCCTTGCCTGCCTTTTGGCACATAAACACCCCAGGCCAGTGATGCATTTACCCTGCTGCAGACTGACTCAGCCACCTCAGTGCTGCCAGATTTGAAATCAAGGAGATGATATGACTTTTCACAAGGATGTCTTCAGGCTGCTGGACTGACAGCAGAGCAGTGAGAGAAAGTTGGAAGCAAAGAAGACCAGTTACCAGCACCCACTGTAGGCTTCCACGCCAGAGCTGGGAAAGAAGATGTGATGGGGGGTGGGGAGTGGGGGTGGAGATCTAATTTGTTTGAGAGAGGGGTTGGGCCATACCTGGCAGTGCTCAGGACTAATTCCTGGCTCTGTGCTCAGGGGACTATATGCAGTGCCGGGGGTTGAACTGGGGTGTGTTGCATGCAAGGTGAGAGCATTAACTCTTTACTATCTCTCTGACCCCTAGAGTATATTCTTAAAGAAGACACTGAAGGCTTCTGCTAATTCTGATCAACTTGTTTTGTGAAACTGAGATCCATTAAGACTGCAGGTTTCAAGAAAATCTGAATATTCGCCCAATATATTTAACTTTTTATTTTTGAAGTTGGGGGACCTTGTGGTACTAGGAGGCGTCCCCAACCTGGTACTTGGAGGTTGCTCCTGGTGGTGTGGGAGGACCATGTAGAGCCAAGCCTCCTAGATGGCAAAACATGTGCTCCATCCCTTTGAGTAATTCCTTCTCTGATCAATAGTTTTACTGGAGGAAGCTATCTTATGGCAGGGCACACACCTAGTGCATGGGATTTTGCCGTGAGAGTCAACTCATCATGTAAGATTCTCCTCCTCTTCCCTGGGGTCCCAGGTCCCTGGCCCTTTCATTAGCTCAAGGAGAAAATCCCTGGGGTCCCAGTTCCTATAGAACTTAGCAGAGTGTGTACACTCTCTACACAAGTAATTGATCTTCGACTAACCTGTGTGATGCTCATTTGTAGGTTCAACTAGCCCAAAAAGAACCTACAATATCAAGAGGCGCTTCCCTAAATGTTCCAACAATTCGATGGCAGCTTCTTAGGATTCTGTTGTGAAATAAAGAGAGTAAACTGACAAAAAGCTCTCAAGATTTGGAAATCTAAGCAACTAGGAAGACATTTATTAACATGGGAAGAAAGGAGGAATGAGTTTTCATCGTGTGTGGTGTGGAAGGAGTGGTTCAGGAAAGGGGATTTTAAAAGTTTGAAAATGGTTCTAATGCAAGAATGTGATGGTTACTTTGAAATACACCTTCTGGGAGGGTTATAATCAGAAGGTGTAAAATTATAAGGGTGGGTGAGGATGTGGAGAAATTAGAACTCTCACTTCTAACCTTCAACATTGAAGAAGTAAAATGGTATCACAGTGGAAAATGGTTCAGCATTTCCTTAAAAGCTTAACAGAACTACCAGGACCCAGAATATCCACTCCGAAGTATAAAGCCCAAGTAACAGAAAACGATTCCTCACATACACAAATTTGCATATTTATGGCCATAATAATCACAATAGCATTAAGATAGAACAACTCAAATGTCTCCCAACAGATAAATGGCTATGCCAAATTTTATGGGCTATCCAACCATTGAAGCATTATTCAGACATAAAAAGGAATAAAAAACAGGAAAGTGTTACAGCACAATAAACCACCAACCATTGTGTTAAATGATGGAGACCACACAAAAGGTCACAGTGAATTCATTTATGTGAAATAATCAGGAGTAATCCCTGAGCACTGACTTGTGGTACAAAAACAAAAAAATAAAATAAAATAGAACAAAAGATTTTGACAGGAAATTACTTGATATGAAATTAATTCTTGTTTGGGGTCACACCCAGCTATACTCAGAGCTAACTCTTGGCTCTGTACTCGGGATAACTTCTGGCTGTCCTCAGGGGACCATAATGTGATGCTGGAGATCAAATCCGGGTCTGACATATGCAAAGCAAGTGTTCTACCCAAAGTACACTTTCCAAGCTAAATTAATCTTTTCAAAGCACCCAATTCAGTGACATTTTGTGTATTTGTAATGTAACATTGCCAACACCACTGTCCAGCTCCCAGAATGTCCCATGCCTCCAAGACACAGTCTCATACCTATTAAGAAGGGCAATCCACATGACCTCTGCTTAGTCTCTGACTCTGTGGGGACCATATGGGATGCCAAAGATAAAACCTGGGGTGGCCAAAAGCAAAGCAAACACCTTAACCGCTATACTATCACTCTGGCCACAGTAACTGGCAGTCTTCTGAAACCAGCCAGGCAGGAAACTAAACCAACTCATCCTCACTAAGATGAGGCAAGTGATTTAAACTGGATATGCTTGCTTCCTGGGATTGAATGGCACAGCTGTGAAGACAGCTCTCTGGGGGCTGGAGTGATAGCACAGTGGGTAGGGTGTTTGCCTTGCACGTGGCCGACCCGGGTTTGATTCCCAGCATCCCATATGGTTCCTCTGAGCACTGCCAGGAGTAATTTCTGAGTGCAGAGCCAGGAGTAACCATTGAGCATCGCTGGGTGTGACCCAAAAAGCAATAATCTATCTGTATTTATCTATCCATCTATCTACTATAACAATGCTGCAATAGGCATAGAAGAAAATGAAATTTACCTATAACCCAGAGAAAAATCACAGCAGTGGTGTATTCCTGGTGTTTTATACATGTCTTCAATGAAACACTGTCAGATACATTATCCTATCCTATAAGTGATGTGGGCAGAGGGCCCCGCCCCACACCTGCCCCTCAGCCCCAATTCAGTGGAACGCATCCAGAGTCTGAGTAAAAGATGCCACCAAGGGGTTACTCTTCAGATCTTGTCAGAGTTCACCCCAAGACAGCAGCCAGGGTTTGTCAAAAGAAAGTCTACATTCCCCTGACATCTTAACAAAACTGGGCAGCCTGCTGTGTGGACACTTCCATAGGCACTGGTCAGCAGGAAAAGGGCAAGGAAAGGGCTGAGAGGGCTCACAGCCGGGGGTGGAGTGGCAAGGGTCAATGGGAAGAAGGGACTCTGGAAAAGAAGAAACCCGGCAGGTGGGAGGTGGGTAATTGGTGGTCAGCAGGGCCAGGGCTGTGAGAATCACAGGACACTGAGGCTGTATCATGTTGTGGGAGGAATCAGATCAACAGGCCAGAATCGATGAGATCAGGACAGATAGAGAGGCTTACCAGAACTACTTAGCAGAAGAGAGAGAATTTGGCACTGTAATCTGAGTAGCAGGGCATGAATGTGGAGCTCTTAAATACACAGGCAGTTAAGTACTTTTTCCTATTATAGTTTAGGCAATGTGGCTACAATAGAATATCATATATAAAGTTGCTGCATTAGCACCAGTGAAATTCTCATGACCCTTCAACGCTCTCCTTATGTCACCTCTGGTTCAATCTTTTATTTTTTCTGTTATTCAATTTTTTTTGTTTATTGTTGCATTTATTTTTTTATTTTTTTTTTACAGTTACAGATTTATACATTTTTGTGCTCATGTTTCTCCCTTACAAAGTTTGATAACCCATCCCTTCACCAGTGCCCATTCTCCACCACCAGTAAACCCAACATCCCTCCCCCCCTCCCCAGTCCCGTCTCCCCCCACCCCACACTGCCACTATGGCAGGGTATTCCCTTTTGTTCTCTCTCTCTGATTAGGTGTTGTGGTTTGCAATAAAGGTGTTGAGTGGCCATTGTGTTCAGTCTCTAGTCTCTATTCGGCCCGCATCATCTTTCCCCCACATGACCTCCAACCACATTTTACTTGGTGTTCCCTTCTCTGAGTTGCCCAGAATGAGAGACCAGCCTCCAAGCCATGGTGACAACCTCCTGGTACTTATTTCTACTATTCTTGGGTGTTAGTCTTATAGTCTATTATTCTATATTCCACAGATGAGTGCAATCTTTCTATGTCTGTCTCTCTCTTTCTGACTCATTTCATTTAGCATAATACTTTCCATGTTGATCCACTTATATGCAAACGTCATGACTTCATTCTTTCTAACAGATGCATAGTATTCCATTGTATAGATGTAACCTCTGGTTCAATCTTCATTCTCTCCCCACATACCTGATTGTTAATGAATTTTGTAATGCTAGATCAAGTGTTGTCTTTGTTTGATACTGTCTGTCCATGGTTTGTTTCTCTGTATCTCAAATGAGTGAGCTCATCTGATACTTTGTTCTTCTCCCTCTGAGAGCTTTTACCTAACATGATACCCCCCAGTTCCACCCACATTATAGCAAACTATAGGATTTAGTCTTTTCTCACAAATGTATAGTATTCCATTGTGGATATATACCAAACTTCTTTATTCATTAATTACAGGCAGTGTTAATATACTTGACTGATCTTTTATTGAGTTGGAATGATTCTCATTTTATTGACTGATTCTTATTGTAAACACTTCACAACAATACGAAATATTTTTTTTAAATTTTTTTCTAATGGCATGTAAATGGTAACTGAAGTCCCACCCTATTTCACATAATCAGGAAACCATGGGATAAAACCTAAAACAACACCATCACCAAAATAAAAATGACAATGAATCAGTAAACATGAGAACATTCTCTCAAGAAATGAGAAAAACATGGGGCTAGAGCAATAGTACAGTGGGTAGGGCATTTGCCTTGCACGCGGCTGACCTGGGTTCGATTCCCAGCATCCCATATGGTTCCCCCGAACACCACCAGGAGTGATTCCTGAGTGAAGAACCAGGAATCAGCCCTGAGCATCACCAGGTGTGACCCAAAAAGCCAAAAGAAAAAAAAATGAGAAAAACAATTACGTGCTGGATTTTTTCTTTGGTTTTTCTGCCGAGCAAGCTGGCAAAAAAAATATTTTATTTGGGGGCCACCCTCTGTGATGCTCAGTAGTTACTCCTGGCTCTGCACTCAGGAGTCACTCCTGGCGGGCTCATGAGACCATATGGATGTGGGGGATCAAACCCAGATCTGCTGCATGCAAGGCAAGTGCCCTACTCACTGTACTGTTCTATCGCTCTAGCCCTGCGACTTGGCAAAAGTTTTTAACTATGATGTTTATCTGTGTTGACAAGGAAACTGAGATATGCCAAGCAGTCACACAGACCACTGGCCAAGGGTAAAAATTGGGAGGACTCTTCCCTGGACAGCTGCGAGTGATGGCAGTACTGTGAAGCCCTACGTGTGTTCTAACAGAACAAAATCCTGATGTCTCCTCGGAAAGCAAAGACCTGGCATGCACATCGCAGCTACCAAAATCCTAGGATTCTGCATCATAAGAAATTAGGATCTAACCTTCCACTTCCGAAATCCTATGTGTGGAGGTACAACAGCCCAGACAAGGGATTCGGGATGAGTCCTGGGATACTCCTCTGACCTTCTGCAGACAGAGAGGCCAGTAGGATGCCAGCAGAGCTGAGAGGTACAGTGCACTGGAACTGCAAAGGCTGTATGTGATGATTTGAGAGTCCCAACCACCCCCGACTTCAAGCAATAAACATCTCACGCTCGCCCACGAGCTGTGACCCACACAGGCCAACAGTGCTCCAATCAGATCACCAAACCCTGACAAGAAAGATCCACTATTCCATGAGTGTGTGAAGGCCAGATGGTGCAGAAAACGGATATGCTTGCTGGCACTCTGTTGAATGTTATCCCCTAAACCTAGGCCATATGGTGGAGGCTTCCCTGGCTGGCTAACGGAAAGGCCCCGGCATTTGAAACTTGCAAATAACTTCCCAAAAGCAGAAGGGAAGAGGGATGGAGAGGGCTTGATTCTGGTCCATTTGGATCAGGAAAATAAATGTCATGGAAAAAAATAAATACCTGAGTGATCTTTTTGTTTTTTAATGGAAAACAAAACATTTTTGTTTTAAAATAGAAGTGTCATTTTTAACACTGGAACATCTGGTCCTTCTAAAGATTTGGCTCTTAAACTGGGTGAGAAATTCTGTCGTTTGAAAAACCGTAAAGCATCTTTTTAAACCCCAGAGTCTGGGGAGTGCGTGCATGGCAGCTCTTAGAGGGGAAAAAAAAATTAATGTGGAAGTCACATTCCTGGGCTAAAAAGTCCCATTTAGTACAAGCCAGTTAAACCACAGTATTTCAACACGTGGGAAGAGGGAGGAATCTCCTGGACAGACCGAGAAAACACAGAAAGGGAGTTTTTTGGTTTTGGGTTTTTTTTTTCTTTTTGGGTCACACTCATCAATGCTCAGGGCTCTGCACTCAGGAATTACTCCTGGCGGTGCTCGGTGCTCTCAGGAATTACTCCTGGCGGTGCTCAGGGGACCATATGGGATGCTGGGAATCGAACCCGGGTTGGCTGCGTGCAAGGCAAATGCCCTACCTGTTGTATTATCGCTCCAGTGCAGAAAGGGAGTTTTTAACATGAAAGTTTTAAACATGAAAACACAGAAGGAGATATATACTGCAAGCTTTACATGTAAAAGGCTCAGGTTTGATCCCCAGTACTGCATGGTCCAGTGAGAGCCACTGGATATGGCCTAAGAAACAATAATAACAAAGAGGCAACTTACCCTGGGAACCTAACATTTTCACCTGATAATTTTATGCTATTTCTAAAAGCACCCACCATAGGAAAAATTGTCTGATGCCAGCTGTAGTCTGATGTGCATTTATCTTACAACCTTACCATTGAGAACTCACGGAGTTCTTACAGGCCTACAGAAGACGGCTCCCTGGCTACTTTCACTTTAGAAAGCTTTGACTGATTTAAGCTATATATGGCCAGAGGAACTTGAAATCTATTATAAGTATATTTTATGCCCTTAGGAACTAATTACCACCATTGAGAAAAAAAAACAGGTTGTTATATTTATTATGATCTTAGAGAAAACACACAGGGCTTACAATGAAAAATTGGTTTATAAAGATTATATTTACAAAAATGGTAAAAGGAATGCAAATGACTCTCAGTCCCACACTAAAGCATACAAGATGGAAGGCTGGATAGGGAATAGGTTCCCGGAGAATTTAAAAGATGAGCAAGATATATTATAGTCAAGGAACTCAGGTCCATTCCAGTAGCTTTTAAACACTCAGATACTCTGTGTTATTTTCAATAGTTCCTTTCAATTCTGGAAAGGAAAAATTATGAAGATGTAAAATCTATCATTTCAGTGAAGCTTTTCTAACTTTTCAAGAAAGCCCAGTAAAGCTTTCAAATTCAGCATTTTCAGCATGTTGCAGAATGATGCCCCTTTCTCACTACCAGAATCCGAGACAATAAAAATCTCACAGTTACTTAAAAATTAAAGAATCTCTGGAAAGATTCTCCAAGGGTTGAGCTGCAAACTTTGCTTGCAGGAAGCCCCAGGTTTGATCCCTGGCACTGCAGGATCCTCCAAGCATCACTTGGTGTGGTCCAAAATCCACAATTAAATTAAAAAAAAAAAAACAAAAAACGATTTCTCCGGACTCCCTGCCAGGCTATTTTCACCCAGGGTGCCCCAGAGGAGGGCAGATGAGAACCCTCCCCGCCCCAAGGGACTCAGCCCTGGCAGCTGACCTCCACTACCCAACCGCTGCCACGCTCCAGGCTTCCCAGACTGCACGGACATTATAAAGACACTTCCTACCCATTTTCCATAATTATATATATAGGTATAGGTATATATGTATACCTATATATATACTTTATATATAGGTATACATATATATGAAAGGTATATATATATGTATATATATATATATATATATATATATATATATATCTTTCAGAGAGACTGGCAAGCTACTGAGAGTATCCCGCCTGTATCAGAGTCTGGCAAGCTACTGTGGCATATTCGATATGCAAAAACAGTAACGATAGGTCTCATTTCCCCTGACCCTTAAAGAGACTCCAAACGTTGGGAAAGACGAGAAAGGAGAGGCTGCTAAAATCTCAGGGCTGGCAGGAGGGGAAAGGTGTTTCTCTCTCTCGCCTCTTCCTTTCCAGGGATGAAGGGCGTGGTGACCGCCATATTATGACGACCACAGATGGGATTTAAGACACAAACTGCAGCAAAAGGACTCGAGGGTGCTCTTGGGAAGGTGGGTGGCACCAGGCCCTCCTGCCGCCCAGATGTGACCCCCGGGGGCCGCACGTGTGTGCGGCCTCTCTGTAGCTGCACGAGCGTGAATCCAGACCCAGCCAAACTACTTTCGGCATGGGCAGCTCCTCGCAGAATGTCTCCAGCCTGAGAACTAAGCCGCAGCCCCATGCCGGCCCAGGAGGGGAAAGGTATTTCTCTCTCTCTCTCGCCTCTTCCTTTCCGGGGATGAAGGGCGTGGTCACCGCCATATTATGACAACCACAGATGGGGTTTACAAGCTGGCAATGATCCAAAATCTAGAAGAAATCTCCCTGGACTTAGTTGCTAAAGTACAGAAATCCAAAACCAGACCTCCTTTCTCTTCACAACAGGTCTGACTCTAGTGGGGTACTCCTAACAATAATAGTGAGGTTTGTGTTGAAATATTGAATGTAACCAAAGTAAACAGAAAGTAAAGTGAATCTTATCAGTTACAAGGGGGGGGGAAGTGCGGTGGGGGGGCGGGACGGGAGGTGTACTGTGTGGGTTTTTTTTTTTTGGTGGTGGGATATGGGCACTGGTGAAGGGATGGTTGTTTCAGCATTGTATTACTGAGACTTAAGCCTGAAAGCATTGTAATTTTCCACATGGTGATTCAATAAAATAAAATTCTTATTAAAAAAATAAAAATAAAAAAAATCTCAGGGCTGGGAAGAATAGAGACGTTACTGGTGCTCACTCCAGTAAATCGACGAACAATGAGATGATAGTGACAGTGATACAGTGAAAAAAAAATCACAACAGCTTTTTTTTTTTTGCCTAAGGATTGGGGGATATTCATGTGTGTTAATCTCTCCAGAAACTGCTGGAGAAATAGTATTGGTAGTATTGGGTTTAGGCGCATGTCTCGGATGTAACCAACCCTGGTTTGATCCCCAGCACCACGTGGTCCCCTGACCTTTGCTGGGTACAGCTTTGGAAGCCCCCAGGGACTGCCAAGGTTGCCTGGGTAATCCCCAGTATTTCAGGCCCAAGCAGCGCTGCATCCTCGAATCCTAACAGAAAACCACCCACATTTGGCCAAAAATCATGAGGAGGGCCCCCTGGAAGCCCCACTTGGAAGCCCTGTTCCCACAAAAACAACTAAATTATAACAAAGCTCCATTATCCAAACACACTGGAAGATCCCAAAAGTAACGGGCTCTTTCCCTGAGAGCACACACAATTTGGCTTTCAGAGAAGCTAAGTGTGAAACAAGTGTGAAATTCCCTTGATTGTAGCCTCTACGGAAATAGAAAATAACTATGGATTCAGCCCACTCTCCCCCAGCCCTCCCGGTCACAATCCAACCACGGGACAGAACTCCCTTCCCTGTCTCGGTCTCCTTGCCACCCTCTGTCTTCCTCAGGTGCCATTTCTCCCTCCCTTGGGCTCCAGCAAAATGAGCAGTGCCAGGCATGTGCACCCGCCCAAACTAGCTCAGACCGGCACAGACCCCACATGGTACTGCAGCATCTCTGGACCTCTGTCGCTTAAAGAACATGCGCCAAAAATGGAAACATCCAAAGGGTTCTAGACACTGTAAACTGAAAAAGCAGTGTCTGATCGTAGAGCTGACTGCTTATGCAGCTGAGCTGGAGGCTGCCTGCTTGTGTGGGCTTGAGGAGGGAAGCTGTATAAGGGAATGGGGCTAAGTACTCCAAACTAAGCACCTGCTTTGAAACAAGATGATGTTTTAACTGCTTCTCCAATGATCTTCCTTCAAGGCACCTCCAAAGGGCAGCGAGATGGCTCAAAGGGTTGAGCCCATGCTTTGTACATGGGAGGCCCAGGTTTGATCCCAGGCACCCCACACGAACCCCAAGCAGCACTAGGAGTGCCCCCTCCACCCTATCTCCAACCCCAGAGCCAAAGCTGGGAGCAACCCCCCAGCACTTGCTAGGTGTGACCCCAAAACAAGAACATAGCAACAACCCCCTCACCAAAAACATACTTCCAGTTTCTAAAATAACTACATCATGAAGACATTCTAGCTTCCCGGGCAAAAGTCAACTGCTGGTGAATGGTTTTTGTTTTGACGCCACACCTGGTGATGCTCAGGGCTTCCTCCTGGCTCTGCACTCAGGGATGACTCTTGGTGGGGCTCCTGTCTAGGACACACTACAGGGTGCTGGAGACGGAACTTGGGTCAGCCGTGGGCAAAGCAAATGCCCTCTACCCACTATACTGGTAGTAAGTTTATGTTCACAGAAACAATAGTATTAAGAACAGAAATTAAAGAATTTGCCTTTTCAAAATCAGAGGACTGGGGCTAGGACTTCTGTCCCTCTCTCTAACACAGAGGTTTTCTCAACCTCAAGACTCTGGACATTTTAGATGGGAGCGTTGTGGGGGACACCGTGCGTGCTGTAGGAGGCTTAGCAGCAAGCCTGGCTGCTACCCTCTCCAGGGCCGTTAGCAGAAGTCTCCAGACACTGTCACACACCCCAGGCTGGACAGACGCTGCTAGGGATGATTCCTTCCAGCGGACCATCCTTCAGGACTGCGGCAGCTCTCCAGGGGCTTTCTGCCAGTGTCGGCACCCTGGAAGTGTCCGCTCCATTCACACACCCTCCCTCCCAGCTGTCATCAGACACTTTTCTCCCTCTGGAAACAATTCCCCGTTCTCATGTCCCTTCCAGAGGCCTGGGCCGACCTTAACAATTTTAGAACTACAGAGAAACTCAAGGTGACCGTCTGCTGGCAAGTTAGAAGACTGACTATATCCTTCATCCTTCCCTCTCAGATGGAATTTCCTTTCCTCTGTGTTGTGTTGTTTGAAAGTGACTCTTTCTCATGATAGTCTTTGAAGTGTGATGGTAAAACAAAAGCCATAAGTCAGAGACACAACTCTGTGGCCGTCGACAAACCATTTAACCCCCCTGACCCTCAAGGCCCAAGAGAGAAAATGAACTGGAAGCAGTTTATTCCAAGTTTCTACTTTTCCAATTTACCATTTCTGTGAACCCTATGACCAGTCATGGGTATTTTTTCCACGTGAAAGAGAGAGAGCACGTTAAAACACACACAGGGGCTGGAGCAATAGCACAGTGAGTAGGGCGTTTTCCTTGCACATGGCTGATGCAGGTTCGACTCCCAGCATCCCATATGGTTCCCCAGAACTGCCAGGAGTAATTCCTGAGTGAAGAGTCAGGAGCAACCCCTGAGCATCACTGGGTGTGACCCAAAAAGCAAAACAAACATACACACACACACACACACACAGAGAGAGAGAGAGAGAGAGAGAGAAGAGCGATAGTACAGCGGGTAGGGCTTTTGCCTTGCACATGGCTGACCCAGGTTCAATCCCCGGCATCCCATATGGTCCCCTGAGTACCTCCAGGAGTAATTCCTGAGTGCAGAGCAGGAGTAACCCCTGAGCATCAATGAGTGTGATCCAAAAAGCAAAAAAAAAAAAAAAAAAAAGCACATAGTTCTGGGCAAAGTGAACCTGTGTCACCACTCGGTATGGGTATCATTATCTCCACTATATACTGCACCAGAAAAATGGGTTTGCATGCTGGCAATGCCAATCACACTGTGTGACACCACCCCACACATGCCAAATATTTGCCTCAGAAGAGCCCTGCCTTTAAACAGTAGCAGATTATGTCCCCCCTCCCCAGATATGCGACTTTGGTACAAGGATGTTTCTGAACTGAAGGTAACTGAAACAAAGCAGACCCCAGAAAAGCTTTCTGCTCTCCCTCTAATACCCAGCCTATAAGCAGGACATCAATTCACAAAAATGGACATACTTGTCAATTTACAAACAAAATCTCCACCCCTCATTCCATCTACCAGGAAGAAGTTTGTTCAGATGAGCTTCACGCCTGTCCACCTGGAGAAGACCCTAATGACCAGCCCCCTTAATACACTTTTCTAAGGTGATTTACTTCTCACCTGGAAACTCTGCAGTGCTTCTCAGATGTCCTGTCATTTCTCTGCTTTTTTGGTTGGTTATTTTGTTTGCTATGGGGCCACACCCAGCTGCACCCAGGGCTCATTCCTGTCTCTGCCCTCAGTGCCTGGCAGGTTCAGGGGACCATAAGGGTGCCAGAGATCAAACCTGGGTTGGCCGCCTTACTCACTGTACTATCTCTCCGTCTCCCCAAGTCCTGTTTCTCCACAAATGCATCCATAACAGGAGGAAGGGCTAACAGTCCAATTTGATCCCTCACCATATGAACTGACCCCTTTGAACCAATTTATCCAACTTCCCTAAGAACATTTTAATTATGTAAGTGGCCAGCATTGTATTTTCTGGACTAGGCAAATTTCATCTAGTCTATTCCAACTCAGTAAATCTTTACTCAATGCTGCAGATCCGGTTTCTTCAAGTTTTTTTCTACAGTCTGAACATGAATCAAAGAAAACTGTCACAGTCCTATAGAGACAAACAAGAGAATAGACAGTATCAAATAATGACAAACACTTGGCCCTCAGAGCACAAAGCTCAGACACCTAAAAGTGGGGGAAGTGGAAGGTGAATGAAAAGGTGCGCCAGAGGTGACACAGCACAGGGACAATGGTGGCAGGTCAGGCACTCTAGTGGCAGGGGGATAGGGTGCCGTCACTCTCTACCTCAATACCATAAATGGAAACACCACTGCAACCATGTTACCTAAACTATAAAAAAATATGACTGAACAAAAGAAGAAATGACTCACAGACAAACAAGGTCAATCAATCAAAACCCGAGTCCTCCTGCAGGGTACGCATGCCAGGCGCTGTCCCCTCCTGGGTGTGATTTCAAAATATGCCCAGAGAAAGCAGAAGACCAAAAAGGAACCATGATGGAGACTGTGAGCTGAGAAGTCAGCCAGTGGTCCTGAATCCCAACACCCATCTATTATTCACTTGACCGGGAGCAAGTGACTGACCATCCCCCTCTCTGCCTCTTCCATAAATCTGCAGAAGGATCAAAACGGGACCAGCCTCCCGGCGCTGCTAGGAAGATGAATCACACTCATGCTGGTACTATGAGCATGTCAGCAATGTAACAAGCAACACATACCGGGCTGTCTCCAACAGGGAAAGAAACGAAGGCTCGTCGCCATTGAAGAGGCTTGCCCCAAATCACACACAGAGGCCCCTAGACACTTACAAAGAAACATCTCTTTAAAAAATACTTGCTGTGAGCTGGGGAGCTGACTCAAAGCACCAGAGCATATGCTTTGCCTGCAGGAGGCCTGTGTTCACTCACAGCACCTGGTTCCCCCACCCCACCCCTACCCCATCCCCAGCCAGGAGCAGCCCCTGAACACTAATAGGTGTGACCCCAAACCCCTCATCCAACCTCACCCCTTCCCTCCTCCAAATACTCTCTGCTTACATTCACTTGGCGGAGTCTCTTGCCCCTGCACCTGGCTGTCTTCACCGGGGCCCCTCAGAGGTGGGGGCGGGTTGAGTCTCCCTCCCCACCCTGAGCAGAGCCCCGGCAGCCAAATACCTCCAGAACCCAGCCACAGCCATGCTCAAGGCCCCTCTGTACACATTCAGACAAGCCTCACACATGAAGGAACCAGCAGCAGAACCCAGGTGTGCGGGACCCAGGGCTGAGATCTCCAAGCCTGCTTGGATCGGGACTGGGCCTCCTCCACCCAGAACCCCCATTTCCCAGTAGCTTGGCAGCCACACTCACAAACTGCCCCCGGCACAGTTTCCTATCAACGGCCAAGATCCAGAGACTATAAAAAACGCTCCCAGAAGAGAGGGACGGAGAGTCTCTTGCCTCTGCGCCTGGCTGCCTTAACCAGGGCCCTTTGGAACGGGGCGGGTTGAGATTCCCTCATATAGCCTAGTTCTCCCTCTCAGAAAACCTGGCAAGGTACCAAGAGCATCCTGCCCACATGGCAGAGCCTGGCAAGCTCTCTGTGGCGTATTCGATATGCCAAATACAGTAACAATGATGGGTCTCATTCCCCTGACCCTGAAAGAGCCTCCAATGCGGCACCACTGGGAAGAACGAGTCAAGAGAGGCTGCTAAAACCTCAGGGCTAGGATGGAGACGTTACTGGTGCCCGCTCAAGCAAATTGATGATCAACGGGATTACAGTGATACAGTGATACACAATGATACATTCACTTTGATCCATCAACTGACAATCACGCAAGAAGTTCTGAGCAGATAGGGATCTTAGGTGTGGTCTAATCTTCACAGTAATTTGAAATCAATGCTGATGAGGCTGTGGAGGCCAACCACTCGCATGGGGAAACCACCCATTGCCCTACTGAGACACCCTCCTTCACTCGCTGCCCTCCATGATACCCCCGGACCAGCTCCCCAGTCAGCAAGTGGACTGCTCATGACTAGGAAGCAGCCCCTTAACATTTCAACAGTTCTGGTTGCTGGGCTGTCACTTATCTCACTGGTATGCACCTGAAACTGGGCTCTGGGAGAAGAGAAAACTGCAGATGCCATCTCTCCGTCACCCACTAGCACAGAGTAGGGCTACACACGGCCAGAGAATGTTGGGCAAACACCTTTCAACCCCTGTAGTGTGCTAATAAAAGAGATCAACCAGCAAACAGGTAACTAACATGAAACCTTCACTCTCAAGGGTTTTGCTTTCCATCTTCCCAAAACACCTTCTCTCACTGAAATGAGCAAAGGAATTATCATAGCATACACAATACACAATCCTTTGGGGGGCGGAGGGGAGGGGGGCAAACCCAGCTGTGCTCAGGGGTCACTCCTGGCCATGCTCAGGGACCATACGGGGTACCCAGGCCAGCGACATGCAAAACAAGTGCCCTACCCATTGTACTATCTCTCTGCCTCCAGAATAAACAATCCTAATCAACTCATCCAGGGTGACAGCCAAAAATGCATTTAATGAGTCACATTTGGGAGGCAAGCTAAAATCAGAGCCACACCATGCATTTCGATGTGCTATGAAAACGTATGGCACACATTTAAATTCTATTTTAATAAGAAAAAAAAAGAACACCACACCGATGACAGTTTAGGAGCTACTGAAATCATATGAGTCCCTAATAAGAAGAACATTATTGGAATGATTCAGTTCATAATATCCTGTGACTTTCACTATGAGGATTTTCTGCAGTAAGCCAGAAACGAAATTCTTCCAGGCTTTATTAACTTCTTAGATTTTAATTCCGCTACAAAATAATCTTTTTACTATCCCCCACCCTTCCTGACACCCTACCCCAACCCCAACACCAAATTAACTGCTTAAATGTTCCCTTCTTATAAATCTGGCAGACAACAAGGCAGTCTCTAAGGCAGCCCATGGCTGAGAGCTTAGGGTTCAGGCCCGGCAACTTTGTAACAGGTCTCTAGATGGTCAATGTCAAGCAAACAGAAGCAGCAACTTCATAGGGGTATAGGACCTGTGTTTCTTTACAAGGAACTAAATGATCCATGTAGGACTGTCCGGATAGGACGCAACATGGTCATGTGACCCCCACCATCCCCAAGTTCCCACAGAAAGAGCTGCTGCCTGCACCACAGCAAGGAAGGACTGAATAGAATTGCGTGTTCCCCAATCTCGGGTTGAGGATCCTGCTCCTCCCGCCCTGAACTCTCACCAGGTGCCCCGCTTCTGGCGGCATACTCTGCTTCTCTGAGAGTCCCAAGCTGCTCCTGGGCAGAGCCCTCCCACAGCAGGACAGGGTCCAGGGGGCGTCTTTCCCTGCCGGGAGCAGATCTATAGCCTCATTCCAAGCAGGCAGAAGCCATGGTGACATCCTGAGAGGTCTGCAGGAGCAATCATTCCATAAGTGAGAAAGAAAAGACCAAGAGGACAGGAGATGCTGGGACAGAAGGGGACCGGATACTCTGGTGCTGGGATGCTGGATGCATAAAACAATGGGAGGGGAGGGGGAGGGGAGGGGGAGAAGGAAGCAAGGAAGGAAGGAAGGAAAGAGGGAGGGAAGGGAAAAAGGAAGCAAGGAAAGAAGGGAAGGAGGGAGAAAGGGAGGGAAGGAGGGAGGAAGGAAGGAAGGAAGGAGGAAGGAAGGAAGGAAGGAAGGAAGGAAGGAAGGAAGGAAGGAAGGAAGGAAGGAAGGAAGGAAGGAAGGAAGGAAGGAAGGAAGGAAGGAAGGGAGGAAGGGAGGGAGGGAGGGAGAGTTAAGGGAGGGAGGGAGGGAGGGAGGGAGGGAGGGAGGGAGGGAGGGAGTAAAGGGAAGAAGGAAGCAAGAAAGAAGGGAGGGAGAGCGGGAGGGAGGAAGGGAGGGAGAGCGGGAGGGAGGGAGGGAGAGAGGGAAGACAGGCCCTTGCAATCTTCGGTGGAGGAGATGCCACAGAGGGAAACAAGCCCTCACTCCAGCTCCTCCAGGTTTACACATCATTTCCCAGTGGCCCACAGAGCTGGTTTAAAGCCACAGAATATGTGTTTCAAGCTTCTCAAAGAATTGGCTCCAAAGACAGCAGAAACTTCTAAGCATAGAACCAGGAACAGCCTTGAGCACCTCTGGGAGGTGGTCCAGACTTCCCCACCACATCCCTGCAGGCAGGCAGGTCGCTGAGCACTGCCTCGTCCTGAATGAGCTCCCCACACTGCTTGTTGCTCCTGCTCACAGATGAACCATCCAGAACCCCCTGCAAAACACACCAGCAACGTCCATTGGGAGCTGAAGGAAAACTCAGCAGGTGCCAACTGCTCTAAACTCCTGGTGCTCCTGAGGCCACCGAGCGTGCAGGTGGCACATCAGCGAATGTGACTAATGAACAGCTCTTCTCCTGCATGTGCCCATTAGTGAACTGGGCCCTCTGGCTTACTTGGGTGACAGGAGGAACAATGGTCCACCTGCGACACTAAGTTCCACTAAATGGCAGGTATAGAGTTAAGTCCTGTTAGCCTGGCTGCAGACCCCACTTGTGTAGCCACAGTCCTCGGTGCCTCCCCAGTTTTGTCTCCTCCAGCACCAGAACAGGAGGGCCAGAGCCCCCAGCCCTGGGTCCTCAACCCTCCTCCCCGGCCCCTACAGACACCCCCACTCTATGCACTGCTCATCTCTGCAGGCACCCTTACCTACTCACCCAAAACTATCCCCAGAAAGTCTTGCTCTGCACCCTGCCCCTCTTCCTAGAAGACTGGGCAGAGGCCGAAGCAATAGCACGGCAGGGAGGGTACTTGCCTTGCACATAGTCAACCCAGGTTCAATCCCCAGCATCCCACAGGGTCCCCTGTGCACCCCCAAAAGTAATCCCTGAGTACAGAGCCACAAGTAACCCCTGAGCAATGCCAGGTGTGACACAAAAAAAGTAAAAAAAAAAAAAAAAACAATAACACAATAAAAGACTGAGCAGAGGGGCCAGAGTGACGGCTCAACCGGCAGGGCATTACTGGGCTCCTGGATTCAGTCTTGGCACCACGTGATCTCTTGATCCCCAAGCTGGCAGCAGGCACTGAGCACTGCTAAGTGTGGTCCAAAAACCAAAAATCTAAACCATACAAAAAATACTGAGAGGTACTCACACATGGGACCAAGCGTACTAGTCATGCTCTTCACTCATATTTCAACACTTCTGATAGTTGAGAGTTCTCCCCCACCCCAGTCCAAAGGTCACTCATTCATTCAATCAGTAGTTCCTGAGTTGATGGTGAGGAGATGGAGATTTCCACTGAATGGTGGGACAAACACCAGCAAGGAGTAAACGTCCACAAGACAGCATCAGATGACACAAAAGTGGCAAGCAAGTTCAAACAAAAAAATTAAGGCGAGAGGTAGATAGAGATGGGGTGGGTGGCGCAGCCTCATACACAGCCAGGAGGAACCATGTGGATGGCGGTATGTGAAACAGTGGATACAAAGACCCAGAAATAGGGGTGTTTGGATTTATGCAGGCAAGAGTAGGTGGCTAAAGGATGAAAATGGCCTAAGAAATGAGGTAAGACCCATAGCCACAGGCAACCTGCAGGCAAAATTAAGATGGAAATGGTCAAGATGTAGGTACCCCGGAAATTCATCTAAGCTTTAGTTTTTATTTGGGGGCTACAGTGGAGGTACTAAAGGATCACTCATGGCAGGCTCAGGGGACCATGTGCAGTGCCAGGAATTGAACCCAGGGTGGCCACATGGAAGACAAGTGCCCTCCCACTGTACTACACTCTGGCCTTGGCCCTTTCAAATAGTTCCATGAGCTGACGTGGCGTCCAAAGATTCACTTAGGTGGGGGGCAGCAGCTGAAGCAGGGCGCCTTTAAGGCAAGAAGATACAGTGGTCTGGAGCCATGATCATGATGGAGAGAGGAGCCATGGAGAAACGTAGGGTCAAGCTCCATGGGAAAGGAAAGAGACGTGGAGGACAAAGGAAGAGATAAAAAAAAATTTAGAAATTGGGACATGTTCTGGAATTAGAATATAGATGCTGGGTCAGGGGCTGAGGAAGTATCAATAACCCTGCATATTTGTTAAAAAGAATTACACAGAGAACGGGGCAAAGTTACATCAGGAACAAACACGCCAGAGTTACCATTTCCATCTTGATTTTTGCCAGACGAGCAACTGGCCATGATGAGTCTGGCCTCATCCAAGATGAGAAAAGGGTACCCTGGAAAGGAGGGTTTCACATGTGCCCTGACAGCTAATGTCCTTCCCGATCCTCTCCTGCCATCGCGGAGGTTTGGTGGGTTGACAGGAGGGTGGGGCAGCCGCAGAGGCAGGCATTCCTGCAGCAGCACGGAGAGAACATGGAATACAGCTGCCCAGAACAGGAGCACTGGTGGCCCCGGGAGTTCACAGGGGTGCCAGGATGTCATCAGGTGTCACATTTGCAAACTGTGGTACCCGGGAATGCAGCCCGTTGCCTTAGCAACAGTATCTTTATCCAAGGTGATAAATCACCCTGCTCCCCAGCAAATTCGCTTCATTTCTTAAACAATCAGTGTCCTGGAAATAATAGGAGAACAAGCAAATACCCACCAGTGCAGTGAGAGCAAATCAATCACAGGGCTTGCTCGGAAGTCCCCATGGCCAGGTGGGGTGGGGGCTGCATGCTGGAGACTAAACAGAGATGGGGAGAGGGAGAGATTTGGGAAAGAGCTGGTCTACCCTAATAGCAAATGAAATACAAAGGGAGAAAAAAAATACTTAAAGAGACTTAACAACATTTCCTCCATTCATCTTGATCCCTCTCCTGGCTCTGCTCCATAGAACCCAACATGTATCAATTACTCGCTTCTATTCCTGTCTGTGCCACTAATCACGGAGCTTCCTGACAGCAAAGGCCTCGTCTATTCCTTTTCCTTCTGTGTTCCCAGACTGCAGGCCTGCAATAACAGCAATGAATTCGGTTCTTCTCTATTTCTTTTTTAAATAAAATATGGGGAGAGGGGGTGCCCACAGCAGTGCTCCAGGGGAACATGTGGTACCGAGGTTTGTGCCTGACCGCCTGCATTTAAAGCAGGTGCTCATCTGGATAAGAACTGCGCACTGAAAACAGGTAAAGGAACAACCATGAGAACCTCTCAGTACCTGTACTGCAAATCATAATGCCCCAAAGGGGACACACACAAACACAGAGAGAGAGAGAGAGACAGAGAGACAGAGACACAGAGAGAGAGATAGAGAGAAAGAGAGAGACAGAGAGAGAAGGAAAGTGCCTGCCATAGACACAGGCTCAGAGGGGGGTGGCAGGAGGGAAACTGGGGACATTGGTGGTGGGAAATGGACACTAGTGGAGGGATGGGTGCTGGAACATTGTATGACTGAGACCTTACCATGATCAGCTTTGTAACTCTGTATCTCGTGGTGACTAAAAAGAAAAATTTAAAAGATTTAAAAAAGAAATTTTTTTTAAAAAATTAAAAAAATGAAAAGTAAAATAAAGCTGGTGTTCATCCCATTGAGCTGTCTGGCCCTCATCTATATTTTTTAAATGTCAATATACTTCAATATGTTTACCATTACAAAAAATACATTTTACAGATTATACATCACATGCAGGTATGAAGCCTAATGAGGAAACTACAAACACCTTCAGCAAAATTAGGAGTAGGAGAGACTGAGAGTTACCATTTCTATTTACCATTAATGCGGAAAGACTGGTCATTTTTTTAAAGGGAAGAGAGCTGGAGCAGTAGTACACTGGATAGGGCATTTGCCATTTACTTTGCACGCAGCTAACCTAGGTTCCATTCCCAGCACCCCATATGGTTCCCCCAAGCATGCCAGGAATGAGACCCTAGGTGCAGAGCCATGAGTAAGCCCTGAGCAACACCAAGTGTGGCCACAAAGATCAGTAAGTAAAATGGGAGGAGTTAAATAATCCTAGATGCAATAGACAAGATTGCCTAGCTGTAAAACCCAAGAAAATCAACAATAAACTATAACAAACAATAACAATGTATTAAAACTTCTGGGAATAAAGTCTACCTGAAGAAAACTATACCCAACCTGTTTATGTCACCCAGTGAGGTTTGAAAAAAACATAATGGGAAGAAAGTGCCATTTGCAGAAGTAGGAATAGGATAAAACCCTTAGCGACTGAAAGGAACATGTAGGATCTATAGGCTTGAAAATGCTCCTAAGGGACACACAACTCTGAATGGGCTGTGGGAGGAATGATTAGCCTGTTCTGGAAAGAGTATCACTCAGATTTCAAATCTTCAGTAATGTATAAGTGAAGGCAAACTTAAGGGAGGGAGGTGTCAGTCAAGGGTTGTGGTTTTTTTTTTAATCTTTTAGGACCTAGACAAGCTGGTGCCAGAGAGATTGGACAGGAAGTAAGATGCTTTGGGGGCTTGAGGGATAGGACAGCAGGTAAGTGCCTTGTACACAGAGAACCGGAGTTCTATCCTTGGCGCCATATATAATCCCCCGAGAGCCATTAGGAGTGATCCCTGAGATCAAGGCTCAGAGGAAGCCAGGTAGGTATGTCCCCCTCCAAAAATAAATTTAAGAGACACTTGCCTTGCATGTGGCTTACCTGAGTTCAAATCCACAGTTCCACATATGGTCCCCCAGCACCACCTGGGGTCCATCCTGAGCTCACAGACAGGAATAGCCCCTGATCACTGCCAGGTGTAGCCCCAACAGCTATGCACACTTTACACATCCCCCACAAAAGAACTCGACAACCCAACTCTGATGAACTGCCAGCAGGAGGGGCTGACAGGACATTGCTGCTTTGTAGCCTACGATCACACGGTTAAGTATGACCGTCATGTGGCAAATGCTTCACTTGCTACATGCTGTATCGTGGAGATGTGGTATACAACGTGAATGCTGCCAATCCCAAGATCAGGCATGACATCCAGTTTGTGGACTGGCATCCCACCAGCCTCAAGGCTGGCATCGACTCTCAGTCCGCCACAGCAGTGCCTGAAGGAGACAGCAAGGAGGTGGAGGCTTGCCTATGAAGTCACATCACAGCCATCTGTAGAGACCTGGCAGCAGCTCAGACATGTTTGACCTGATATTTGCCAAATGAGTGTTCATGCACTGGTACTGGGCCAAAGGCATGGAGAAAGGGGCATGGCTGAGGGCTAGCCAGGGCACTTTGACTTGATCAGATATTGGAGCAATGCCAGTTTCGGCCTATGAAAGGCTGACACATGAATGAGAAGGAAGAGATAGACCAGTGAGACCGATCCAGGTACTCTAGAATGAATTCCAGGGGCAGCGCCCTGGCAGGAGGAGAAAGTGGACTGTTCCATCAATGGTAATGGAAAAGAGACACCAGTACGAAAGCACGAGGGGACCCTTTCTCTCACACACTTTCTCACACCACGGAGATTCCAGAGCCAACCGAAATGTGCCAGAAAAGTCTGTGTCTCTGATGAGACTTGGATCCAAAGCCTAGGAAGGGATGGTCCTGGGGTAGGTACGCGGGTCCATGTAAAGGCATGGCTGGTCCAGAGCACTGGACAGCGGCTCCCTCCAGACCGGGAATCCAGCAGACCAGTGTGTGGAGGGCAGCATTCCCTGTGGGGCCACCAGCAAAAGCCTGTGCAAGTGTCTGTGGTTGGGTCGCCATGATCACACAGAGGATGAGGGCCTGGAGTGGACTCTTTCACAAAAGCAGTGTTTGCAGTATGTGGTTCCTGCTGTAGCCGCACACAAAAAGGGCACTTTGTAGACACTATGCAACAGAGAGTTCTTACATGGAGACAGTGTGGAGGAAGCACATATGGGGTCTGAGCAATAGTACAGTGGGGAGGGTGTTTGTCTTGCACGCAGCCAACCTGGGTTTGATCCCCAGCATCCCATATGGTTCCCAAGCATTGTCAGGAGTAATTCCTGAGTGCAGAGCCAGAAGTAACCCCTGAGCATCACCGGGTGTGACCCAAAAAGCCAAAATAAAAAGAAGAGCTAAGAAGAAAGAAAGAAAGAAAGAAAGAAAGAAAGAAAGAAAGAAAGAAAGAAAGAAAGAAAGAAAGAAAGAAAGAAAGAAAGAAAGAAAGAAAGAGAGAGAGAGAGAGAGAGGGAGGGAGGGAGGGAGGGAGGGAGGGAGGGAGGGAGGGAGAGAGAGAGAAAGAAAGAAAGAAAGAAAGAAAGAAAGAAAGAAAGAAAGAAAGAAAGAAAGAAAGAAAGAAAGAAAGAAAGAAAGAAAGAGAAATAAAGAAATAAAAAAAGAAAGAAAAGGGGAGGGAGGGAGGGAGGGAGGGAGGGAGGGAGGGAGGGAGAAAAAGGAAGGAAGGAAGGAAGGAAGGAAGGGAGGAAGGAAGGAAGGAAGGAAGGAAGGAAGGAAGGAAGGAAGGAAGGAAGGAAGGAAGGAAGGAAGGAAGGGAGGAAGGGAGGGAGGGAGGGAGGGAGGGAGGGAGGGAGGGAGGGAGGGAGGAAGAAGGGAGGGAGGGAGGGAGGGAGGGAGGGAGAAAGACAGTGCGTACATACAACACAATCAGGGTGTGCACCCAGCACACACCAGAGTGTACCAGGAACTAGAGTGCTATTGTGGAAACAAGACTGTTTCTAAAACAAGGTTGTCCACAAACCCAGAGGCACATAGAAACACACAAGCTGAGAAGCCAGGCGAATCCAGAAGCTGGTAACAGCAGTGGCTTTGGTAAGTGTGGGAGATGAACAAGACTCAGAAAGACCTTGTCAATGTACGGTCCCTGACAGCTCTACAGATACACACGGACTTTCTAAATCTGACTGTGCATATTTGGTCACCATCAACATCAACCAAAATGTTTCCTCTTCCACCTCTGTGCAAAGCAAAAGGTCTGGGAATCTCATCAAATGGCAGGTTATTCAAACAGACTCGGTGCAACCAAGCACTTGCCCCGCCACCCGGTTCAGGTTCCATTTTTAACTTTGACTTTTTATTCGATGTTAAGGAAACATGCTTCAGTGGATCTTGTTGTACATAGCTGGTCTCACCTCAACACCATCAAGGTGCTCAAGACTCCCTGGTCTGTGCCTTAGGCCATAATTTGTTCCCGAAACCTCAAATCTGGTGCTCTCAGTTTGTACTCCAGCACCCAGAGGTTGTTATCAACTGATACTATCTATAGGCTTGTTTTGATACTGTCTATACCCTAAACACCACAGAGCTGAGACATCCGGTGCTTATCCACCCTCTGATTTATTGCACTCAGCATGATGCTCTCCAGTTCCATCCAACTTGCAGCAAGTTTCATGGCTTCATTTCTCCTTACACCTGCATAACAGTCCACTGTGTATAGAGACCACAGCTTCTTTATCCTCAAACATTTGGGTTGTTTCCATATCCTGGCTATTGAACTAAGCACTGTGATAAACATAAAAATTTATCTTTAGCTTATATCTTTTTAGATTAGTGATTTTGTGTTGGGGGGGAGGGAGGGGTAGATATCAAGAAGAGAAATCTCACTGGGTGGTAAGGAAGTTCTATTTTTAGTAGTTGTTTTTTTTTTTTTTTTGAGAAATCTCCATTCTCTTTTTCAGAACAAATTTCGGTTCTTGAGTCATCTCCATCAATATACTCTCTGAGTACAGAGCTTAAATTCTCTGTCACACTTCACAAGTTGGCCATAAATTCTTTTTAGAATTGCAAATGAAAGGCAGTGTGTAATTAAGAGTATTACTATGGTGATTTATGTGCCCAAATGTTAGTAAATTCTAAATAACATGCCTTACTGTGATAATTTCTCTGTCAGTGACAAATCATCATCTCACCTTCTTCTCTCCTGAGTGTGAAGCTGATAGATGTTTATTCTGTGGGCCTGTGGGAACAGTTACACTACACCGCCCCCCCCAAAAAAAAAGAAGTCTCACAATGGAGACGTTACTGGTGTCCACTCAAGCAAATTGATGAGCAATGGGGTGACAGTGACAGTGAAAAAAAAAAGGAAAAGAAAAAGATTAAAAGATATCTCCCAGGTTGGATCGATAGCACAGTGGGTAGGGCATTTGCCTCACATGCAGCCGACCCAGTTCGATTCCCAGCATCCCATATGGTCCCCTGAGCACCGCCAGGGGTGATTCCTGAGTGCAGAGCCAGGAGTAATCCCTGTGCATCACCAGGTGTGATCCAAAAAGCAAAATAAAATAATATATTTCTCTAGTAGCATGTCAGAAAGACAATTATCTTATGTGGAGTTAAAATTTGTACTCAAATAGCATAACTTTTATTTTTCCTTCCAAAATACAGGAGGAAATTTTCTGTATAGATTTATGATTTTTATTTAATCCCAATCAGAATACCAGCACAAATCCTGCAGTGAATGCTTTACATTAGAATCTCTAAAATATAAGCTTTAAGAAATAAATGATACTAGGAATTTCTATGAAAAGTACAGAAATATTGAGCTGGAGCTATTATACACCAGGTAGGGCTCTTGCCTTGCATGTGGCTGACCTGGGCTCAATCCATATTGGTCCCCCGACACCACTAGGAGTGATCTCTGAGCACAGGGCCATGAATAAGCCCTGAGCACTGTCAGGTGTAGCACAAAAACAAAAGTATAAAAATATTTCTTCACAGAACCTATTTCCTAGCACAATATCCTAGCACCAGGGAGAATAACAAAGACTAGAAATGAGTCGAGGCAGAATAGCCTTCAGAAAGAAACTCTATCATGTTCTTTTCATGTGACATTAAGTTCTGAAGGAAGGACAAAGGTCTTTGAGTTGGTGACACTGCCTGGTGCCCTCATTCACAGCTGGGGCAAAGTTCAAATAATTTTCCCAGTGTGACAACCTAGGGCCTAAACCTGCAATGTGAGTCCCAGGGAGTCCTGCTACCAAAGGGTGCACGAGCAGCACCACTGATGCGTATGAGCCCTGACAAGATGAGATTGTGGAAACCAGGAGAGTGTCAGCTCGGGCCACAGCACCTGCACAAGAAAATGACTAGAGATTCCTGTAGCACTGTCGTCCCATTGTTCATCGATTTGCTCAAGTGAGCACCAGTAACGTCTCCATTGTGAGACTTGTTACTGTTTGTGGCATATCGAATACACCACGGGTAACTTGCCAGGCTCTGCCATGTGGGCAGGAGACTCTCGGTAGCTTGCCGGGCTCTCCGAGAGGGGGGGAGGAATCGAACCCGGATTGGCGCATGCTCACTATGTTATCACTCCAGCCCAGAGATTCCTAAAAGGGAAAAAAGAGCAATGGAGGCAAAACCCATCTGGGGTTAGTGGAAGCAGGACAGAGGGCGTGGTATACTAGACTAGAGGGGGCCTCGGCCTGAGACTCCCCTGGGCTAAAGTCCAGCTGCTGGCACTGTTTGGGGTGTGACACTGAGAACCAACCTTCACCCATCCTCAGCTGCCCAGTGCAAGTGAACCCCACCTCACCATATTAAGGATTTAGGAAAATATGGTCCTCCTCATAATAGAGCGTGAGCCCTCTTTGTATGCAGGTACACATCAATCCCCACGTCCCAGTAAAGAACCACACACAGCAAGGCAACACCACCCACTACCCACTACCAAAGTTTGGATCAGCCCCGCTGGAATCTCAAGAAATTGCGGGGTTCCTCAGTCCCCTCTTCGGTGAAAGGTGAGAAGACTACAGTCCCTGCTCCTGGACTCAGCCAGTCTGGGCAGCCCAGCAGTGAGGAAGGAGGAGCAGGGGGCCACGGCAGCCCTGCCTCCCAGGGAGCCTGGGCATACCTGCAGGGTCTTCACCCTGTATCCCACCACAAGTGGAAATGGAGGAATCATTTTAAGTGCTGGGACCTAGAAGAACTTAGTTGCTAAAGTGTGTTCAAGCCTCCCAGAAGTCTGGAATGGAACCTTAGCTGGGGAGAGGGTCCAACAGAGGAAATTAGTTAAGATGAGAAGATGAGATTGTGCTGGACATAGCTGGGTCTTAAGCCCAGTAACGAGTAGTGTTACAAGGAGTTAGAGGCACGCAGGGGGAAAGGAGCCTGGGTATCAAAGGACCAGAGACCCGTGGGTACCCCCACCAAGCATCACTGGAAGTTTGGAGAAGGGCCCTGGAGCACATTCTCCACCAGCACTTCCAGAAGGAACAAACCCGTCCACACCATCGTGTAAGACTCCAGCCTCCTGACTTGAGATAATACATCAGTTTGGTTTGGAGTTTTATTATTTTTAACCAGAACAGTTTAACTTAGGAATAAAAAAGCTACTTGGCTTGTTTTTAAAGAAAATATGAGAAAGAGAAGAGACAACCCCATGAGAGAGAGAGGAGAGAGAGAAGAGAGAGAGAGAGAGAGAGAGAGAGAGAGAGAGAGAGAGAGAGAGAGAGAGAGAGGAGAACCCCAGGAGGAAGGGGGAAAATGTCATACCACAACCCTGAGCCTGGCTCAGAGTAATGCCTGAATGTAGAGCCTGCAGTAAGCCCTGAGCATCCAGGAACAAGCCCTGGGAACTGTGGGATGTGGCCCCCAAACAAGCAAACGAAAATATCACCCCACACAATATTAAAACATTGGGTAAACATTTTACCTAACTGTGCACTAAGCCTTGGAACCCTAGCATGCCTTTTACATTTACATCTCAATTCAAAGAGCTCTCAGTAGTAGGGAACACAGCAGACAGTTCCACTGGGCAGTCGGTGTCCTTGCCAACAGAGAGTTAGGACGAGGGGTGCTGCTAGGAACAGGAAGTTGAGCTAGGGAGGCTCAATTTGGTGGTGGTTGGGGGGTACATTTGGATAGAAGTCTCTCATGGCAGGGGGAAGGTGGGCTGCTGGAGACAGAGAATGAACTAGGAAGAATATAGGAGGCAACGGAGCAGGCTGGCAGCAGTTCGAAGTCAGAACCCAGTGGTAAGCAGGGATTCAGGGCAGATTCCTGGGCCAAGAGCTATTGACGTACGGACTCTTCCAAGCCCAGATAAAATATTAAAGACAACGAAACTGCAGCAAGTTTTTCATCAAATTAAATGTTGCATGTAACTAATGACCCGGGACTCTGATTTTATATTTGGGAGGAGGCATTTAAAAGTGCTTTAAAGAGGTGAAAGTAGAACTGTGACTGAGCTTTTTAAATGTCCTTCTGGGCAAAATTTAAAAATGTGTAAGGCTGTGTTGCTCTCCACATTCTAAATTTAAGTTGACAAGTAAAATCCAAAATTCTGGAACCACTGTTCTCAATAATCCCTGAACTTCAAATGGAAAAAGAAAATGTGTATTATTATGTATTTGATTTTATATGAAATACACATACTACTGTATGTGTATGTATATTAACAACTTCCAGCTTGAACTGCTATATAATCATTCCTTGTGTTAAGCATATAATTGTTTAATCATTCTATAATGTTCTATATAAAACTGAGCTTTTAGTAAGGAATGTACCCAAACTTTTTTTTTGTCCTGTCCCCTTACCCCATGTTGCTTTTTATTTTTCTGGCAATCCCCCAATTCCACATACATATTCCAGTCCTCAGGGAATGGTTTCCAAGGGTGGATTTCTGAACTCAGGGCAACACAGCTTTGTTTCTGTTTACTTCCTATGTACCACCAGGAACTGCCAACACTTATAAACACCCCCATAATAATAGGTTGTAATTATTTCTGGGAACCTGATGGACAAAGTGGTCTTCATTTTTATTTCGGGAATTGCTGGCTAGGCTATCCCAGCTCCCCGTGGTGGGACAATATCTCAAATTCATCTCTCCCAGCCACTGGCAGAAAGAACTTTGGGTACTGACCTTTGGCATCTCAATTCCTCACATTCTGGATGCTCACCATTTAATCTTTTAAATTATCCTTTTATTTCCACGCAGGCTGTGGCATTCCATTTAATGTTTATCCTATTGCCTTTGGCGGGGCTATTTTTCTTTTCTTCTTCAGAAATTCAGGCACATCTGTCTTCTATATGATGATTTTCCCTGCTACTTCAATGGTCTGAAGTTTATCTTCCCTGGGCAGCTGGGTTAAAAATGCTACCCATTTTTTCCTGATTATTTTGTAGATAAATACAGAGGTCTAGAGACTCAGAAATTATTAATCTTTGAAAATGGTAGAATTTTCTGAAATGGATAAAATTTCTTCTGAAGGTTCACAAGCTCAACTTAAAACAGTATACAATGCCAAATGCCAGGCAATACTGACTCTTCTCCAACCAGGAGAAAAGCTGCATGTGACATTAGGGAACCTAAACTTTCCAGTCTCCTTGGAGCTGTACCACAGCCTACAGTTCTCTCGGCCACCACCATTTCTAAATGGATCTCAACAAACTCACTTAAAATTAATTTTCAGGATCTGGAGAGATAATCCAGTAGGTAAGGAGCTTGCCTTGCATACAGTCCACCCAGATTCGACTTCCAGCATCTCTATAGATCCTCAGGAGAAATTCCCGCACAGAGTCAGGAGTAATTCCTAAGTATCACCAGGTATGACTCAAAACACAACAACAACAACAAAAAAAAACAATTTTCAGTAATATATGGGGATAGAAGCAATCACCTGGAGATAAATAAAATATCTATAATATAGAGAGACATTTCACTGAATTTTTTGGGAACAAAATTAACTTTAGGGGGTATGGTGCTGCCCAGCAGATTAACCTGTACCTGTGGGGAAAGTACATCAGAGCCTGATGGTGCTTTCAGGCTTCATGATAGTCCCAAATTTCTGCTGTGCCTCTAGCCAGCACCCAACAACTTGGGACCAAGTTTCACAAGAAATTAAACAGCCAAAAGTTTGGTATGTGGGAGTCACACCCACAAACCACTTCTGGCTCAGCTATACAAGCTCATTTATCAGCCTTGCTTCAGAGACCCATAAATAAATCTCAAAGGAGATCAAACAGGCCATTTAAGCACATTAACAGCCATGATTCAGAGACTCACAAATCTCAGAAGAGAGCAGCACACCACAGAGATATCTCTCCATCCCACACCAGGCTGATTTCACCAGGACATGTTGGAGGTGGGCAGGTGTCCCTCCACCTGCCCCAATGAAACCCCGGCAGCCACAAACCTCCAGAACCCAATCACAGCCAAAGCCAACCTTCACAGGCTTGTCCCAAGCCACCCATGCATGAGAATGAACCTGCTGAAAATCTCAGATATGCGGGACTAGTGAGTGAAAACTCCAAGCTTCCTAAAGTCAGGGGTGGGCAACCTGCCCCCATTTCCCTGCCCTTCCAGTTTCCTGGCAGACATACCCACGAATTGCCTCTGGACACCATTTAAGGGAATTAACGGCCATGATTCAGAGACTCACATATGAATCTCAAAAGAGAGCAGCATGCCACAGAGATACCTCCAGACCCCAAATATTTTTTAAAAATTTTAGAATTCCAGGACCACTTGACATCTCATACTATTTATAACAAGCAACACAAAATAAATTATTTAGCACCTGCCTATGGGACAGGCTTGGGTGGTGGTGAGAGAATTCAAAATAATGATATTGGAAGGTGTAATCGTGGTGGGATTTTTATTGAAGTGCTGAATGTAAACAATTATTGTGAAAACTGTATGAAAATAAAATTTTAAACTTTTTTTAAAAAATTAGGGGCTGGAGCAATAGCACAGCGGGTAGGGCATTTGCCTTCCATGCGGCCGACCCGGGTTCGATTCCCAGCATCCCATATGGTCTCCCTGAGCACCGTCAGGAGTAATTCCTGAGTGCAGAGCCAGGAATAACCCCTGTGCATCACCAGGTATGACCCAAAAAGAAAAAAAAATTAACTTTATGGGAAATCCCAACAACTTTCTCCATATATGAAAATGAAGAGAAAGTAGTTTTATAAAGTAAAAAGCAGCATACGTGCCATTACTTATAAATCATTACTTAAAATTATGGATCATGCACAGATCATTTTTGTGCGTCTTTCTATGTAACATTACTCTTTTCTGCTAGAAATAGATAAGTTGAAAGGCTACCTAAAAGTGGGTATGATTTGGGATAATTCTGACTTCTTTCCTCAGGTTTCTTTTGCAATATGTACTTTACATAATCTACATGCATTATCTACTTTGTATATCTACTTTACATGCAGTCATAAGTCATTCAACAATGTTTCATTTATAACAGACCACATAAAGAATGAGGATCCCTTACAGTGCACCCTCGAAGTCTCATGTTTGCAGAGAAAATGTCACCTCACACATTTCTCACATGCAGCTGCACTATCAAGCAACACTTGACAATTAAAAGCTTTTATGTACATCCAATCACAGAGAACATGCCTTTGTTATTCTTAAAGCTTAAGACTGAAACATTGGAAGCAGACAAGATTTGAGCTTCATAGTGAATCACTTCTGAAGAAACATCAAACTGACATAACTCAGTTTTAATTTAGGCCTTCACTTAACTGAACACAACAACCCCTACCTTTTTATATATACTTATCAGGCCTTCTCTCATCAATCTTATTTTATTTTGGAGTGGGGGGGTGTTGGGCCACACCCTGTGGTGCTCAGTGCTTATTTCTGACTCTGTGCTCAAAGATCACTCCTGGTGGGGTTCAGGGAAACCATATGTGGTTCCAGGAATCAAACCCAGGTTGGCAGTAAACAAAATAAGCACCTTCCCTGCTTATTATCTCTCCAGCACATATCAGTGAGCCAATGAAGAGATGTGTTATCATTTAAGTTTTTAAACCAGAAATGGGTGGTGTTGGAGGATGGGTGAATTGACGGAGGGAAGTGGACACTGGTGAAGGGATGAGTGTCGAAACACTGCATGCCTGAAACTCCATCATGAATAACTTTGTACTTTCACGGTAACTAAAAAAAAAATTAAGTTTTTTAAACTCTCAAAACAATAGGAGCTTTGAACTCATCTTTTTCTTTTTAAAAGGTTAAGGTCTTTCAAGCACTTACAAAACATATCTGTCATGAGGTTTATAGGAACATGACAAGATGTTATCTGGTTACTTTTTAAAACTCTTATCTGTTAGATACATACTGAAGCATTTACTGGAATGATAAAATATTTAAGATTTCCTTTAAATACTCTAGCAAAAATAAAGTGGTGAGAGGAAACAAAACATGTGAGAAGGACAGTGAACAACGCTTGAGTTTGAGGGTGGGTGTCATTACTCTATTCTACACAGTATACCAAATTTTTTCTATAATACCTTTTTACCCAATAAGCAAGAGATTAAAATAAGCAAATCGATGAGCAACAGGATAACAGTGATGATGAAGACAGCAATATATTTAGCCAAGTACTCTACCCCTTAGCTCTATCCCCACCCATAATGCTTCTTACAGGTATATGAAAAATGTAAATATCCTGACCCATAGTGCTTCTTACAGGTATGAAAAATGTAAATATATAAACCTGCAGGACCACTCCATCTACAATTCCTCCAATGTACAAAAACCAAACTCTTTAAAGCCAGGTTCACTAATTCAAAGAAATCTTGATATATGTTTATCAAGAAAAAAAAAGATCTTTCATATGTACCTACACCACCCCTCTCGGAGAGCCCGACAAGCTACCGAGAGTGTCTTCCCCGCACGGCAGAGCCTGGCAAGCTACCCATGGCATATTCGATATGCCAAAAACAGTAACAACAATTCTCACAATGGAGACATTACTGGTGCCCACTAGAGCAAATCAATGAGCAACAGGATAACAGTGATGATGATGACAGTGATTTACCTATAAGATTTGAGTGAGATTGCAGATTTTTTCCCTCTTTTTTTCTATTTCTTTTCTTTTGGGAGGTAAAAGGGGACCACACCTGCCTTTTCCCAGAACTTACTCCTGGTTCTGTACTCAGGGGTCACTCCCGACAGGGCTCAAGGAACCATGCAAGATTCTGGGGATCGAACTTGACTCAGCTACATGCAAGGAAAGCACCTTACTTAATGCACTATCAATCTGATCCCTACTGCAGATTTTCTGATCTGAGCCAGAATCAGACTAAAAGAACCAGCCAACAGGGATTCTCTGAGTGTCTGGCTAGTGATACTCAGAGAATCAAATGAGAAACATGCTGACTCAAGCAGCAGACATACCCTAGCCTCCTGGGAAATCCGTTTTCCAGCCTGGCACAGAGGTAAGTCTCAGCTACTTCCAACTGCTCTACCCCAAAGCAGCTGCTGGGCAACACTGGAACTCAACAGAAGTTAGCCCACCAAGATCAATTTCATTACTTTCATACAATCTATTCTCAATAATAGTTGCAAAGGAGAATATGAATGTTATGGATCTGAGACACCCCCGCCCAACCCCCTGACTAATGACTTGCCAAGGTATGAGAAGTAAAACCTAAACCCATATATGTTCAGCAGATGGAAGATGTTCACAATCCAAGGGATTTCCCACATTATTAGCATCTCCCTGAAGAGGTTGGTCATGCCTGTGTCCTTTCATGATGCAGACTCAGAACTCAGGGTGAAAGACTTGCTCCCAAGTGATAGTCTTCCACCGCCACAGGCCCTGTTCTTTTCTCAACACTCCCCTTGGAGAGTGTCTGCAACGGGAAGAAAGAGGCAATGAACACTTCATAAAGTGAAGCCGGGGTGGGGAGAGGTGAATTCTGCTTACGTCTTTATTCAGTTCCAACATAGAGGCTGGAACCCCTGACCCCATTACCCACCCTTCAACCCCTGTTTCTGGGGGTACTCTGATTTCTGAGCTCTCCCAGCGGCCACCTAAGGATCTGCTTAACCAAAGACCCAGAAACACTTGTTTTGAAAACCAGGAGGGTGAAAGAAGGCACTGTGGCCAAGATTGTAAAAGCTGTCATGGAAATGGCAGAAAGGAAGGGAAGATGGCGGAGCAATAGTTGCAGTGCTCAAGTCCCCAGGACCACGTAGCCCAGAAGTGAGCAAAGCCTCAGAGCAAAGCCTACCTCTCTGACTTCGTGAAGCTGGCCGGAATACTGACTCTTGGCTCTTCGGGCAGCTGCAGGCGACTTGTGATGCGTGACTGTGACAACGCCGGGAGCCCCCGCAATGAGGTGTCTCTGGCTACAGGGAGACGCAGAATTGGGTGTTCCATGGGGGAGCAATGTGAGACTTCGGCTTCGGGAGCTTGGAGTAGTCTAGAATAAGCAACAGGTGTCAAAACTCAACAACCGACCTGCAGAATACAGCTAAGTACTGACTTCTGTTTAGTCTGGACCTCATGCTCTTTTTTTTCTTTGAATATTTTGGGCGTGGTTCTTGGTGTGGGGGGCACTTCTGGTGAGTGTGGTTCCCCTAAGTAAGCTCAGAGCTTACTCTGTGCTCAGGAACCACATGGCGGGGTTTGGGAAACCACATGGGGTGCCAGGGATAGAACTCGGGTCCGCCGTATGCAAGGCAAGCACGGTCCCCCATTATACTATCTCTCTGGACCCTGGACCTCATACTCCCTCCCCTTTATCTATTTAGATGGCAGACTTCCCAAGGTTTTGGATAACACTGGGTTTTCCTTGCTCCTCCTGCAGGGAGCTTAGGTTTATTGAGTTACTCCCACAACAGTGCCCCTGATGCACACCCAGTTCCATCTAGCACTAATAATCCTATATGGCTTTTTTCCTTCCTTTATGTCATTTTCATGGTTTATTTAGCAATGTCCTTTTTGTATAGACACAGGAAGACAGTTGATGCTTTGCTTTGTAACATGGGAGTTGACTTCAAATAATATTGACTCCTGGGCATCCATTATATTTACTTGACTTAATCCTCAATTTCCTTTACTTCCTAACACCTCCAAAATGAGGGTCCCAAGAAGGAACTGGATGGCCCCCAGGCAAGCTGTAAGATACCCTGGCATCGAAAGGGGACAAGCTAAGCCCCATAAGTATAATAAGAGCATGGTCATGAAATGAATTCTGTTATGACCCAAAAAGAAATAACTGAATAAGGACCCTGCTGGGGCTAGGAAAGACTAACCTGGTCTGAGGACTGTAGTCTAGAATATATAGCGAGCCAACCTTTAAGCTTAATATAATATATATGTATACACACACACACACACACACACACACACATATATACTGTGTTTATGAGCTGGAACGATAGCACAGAAGTTTGGGCATTTGCTTTGCATGTGCCCAACCTGAGTTCGATTCCTCCGTCCCTCTCGGAGAGCCCAGCAAGCTACTGAGAGTGTCTCGCCCACATGGCAGAGCCTGGCAAGCTACCTGTGGCGTACTCAATATGCCAAAAACAGTAACAAGTCTCACAATAGAGACATTACTGGTCGCCACTCGAGCAAATCAATGAGCAATGGGATGACAGTGACAGTGACTGTGTTTATACAAAATGACTAGGAATATTAGCAGGCTCTGCCGTGCGGGCAGGATACTCTCGGTAGCTTGCCAGGGTCTCCGAGAAGGACAGAGGAATCAAACCCGCGTCAGCCGCGTGCAAGGCAAATGCCCTACCCTCTGTGCTATGGCTCCAGTCCAGAAATATTATAAGAAGTAAATTTACTATGATTGGTTAAATGGATCACTAGTTGAGGAAAGGAGAAAGCAATACATCCCTTGAGCGGATCTCCTAGTAATCTGGAGTGCTGAACCCTCTGATGAGATTGTGTCCTTAAATTAATCTCCTAGAACTTCCCCTAAAGGAGTGGCTTTGCCTCTGTTTGTTGTTATGGTAACGTTTAACCCCACCTATGTGTACCCCCACCCTTCATGACTTCTACATAACTTTGCTGCGAGGGGTAAGAGGGGACTAGAAAGAGAAGGACTGGACAGGAACTAGGAGGACTGAGGAGACGAGGATGAGGGAACTATGATGACTGGGACTAAACCCAAAACTATACTACAACTACTTTTGTGCTATAAAGGGAGAGACTGGACTACGCTGGGGAGGAGAGAGAAATAAACTGACTACCAACTGGCCCAGGGCCCAGGCCCTGTTTCTCCGTTCCCCAGTCCTTCATCCATCCGTCGGTCTGTCACCGTGGATCAGCCAGGGGAATGGTTCTTGGTCACTGAGCTATCTTGCCCTTCAAGCCCCCATGCCTTCTCTTTGAAACTCACACCAGGGGAGCTGTAATATGATGAAAGCCCCAATCTTACTTTGGCTCGAAGCTGCTGTCACCATGAGCTATTCTGACACCTTCTCCCACTGTGCCTCCTGTCCAACATGGTGGTTGTGTTAGGTACCCAAAAGTATGCTCATGGGTGTGTCTCTGCACTTATCCATCCCTACTGCCCAAATATTCTTTCTCTCCTGCTGGGAAACTCTAAGTCTGAAACCTACAAGACTCAACTCAGTGTTCTTGGCTGAGTGACTCCTCTTCCCCTCGCAGTCAGTCTCTCTGCTGTGCTTATCCCACTGCCTTGACGCTTTTTTCATTGTGCAGCAATTTTCTTAAGTACTTAAAAATGTGTTTTGAACAAATGAGTGTACTAAGTTATGATCAATGAACCTCTATGACAGTCTGGCGTACCATGAAACACAAGCAAAATTTTTAGTTTGTGATAAAGATGGTATCTCAATTTAGTGGAGAATTTTTCAATAACTGGTGTTGGAATGATGGGTGTCATCTGGAAAACAAGGCTGGGTTCATCTCTCAGATGATGAGACCTCAAGTGGATCAAAGACAAGTAGAAAAAAATCGAATAAGATATGTAAACTTGGGGGGTAGAAAAGTTCTATGAGTTCAAAATCCAAAGGCCATGAAAGAAAAGCTAAAAAAATTTTTTTGATTATCTAAAACCAGAAAATTTCTGCACAGGAAAAAGACTTTAAGAAACCACTCCCACCTTATTCCCATGAAAAGATAAAATAATTAAATACATCTTGACTTTTAACACTTCAAATACACACAACTTTAGGAGACTATGTGAAATAGTCAAATGTTGTTTTCAGGCTTTCCTGACACTGGAGCTGAAAGAACAGATTTGTATCTCCATAAAGATTCCATACAAAGAGAAAGAATTCTGTTATTTTTACATACATTGACACGATGTGTATGCCCTCCTGCATATCATTTGGGAATTTGATCAGTTTACACAATTAAGTGGGGCATGTTGGAGGAAATTTTGCAGCTATAGTGGCAGTAAATCTGCATGTGAAACTTAGACTCTCCTGGCTCAAAGGGAATAATACATCTTTCTATATTTAAAAAAAATAGAATATTAGTTGAATACGTGTCAGCCTAGTGAGGGAGATATCAATTTCCACATAAAGCCACTGCATTGTGATTATGTTTATGCTCTAATTGTTTGTATATATTTGACATCAAGACAGTATTTTTAGATGTGAATAAAATAAATTAATAAATAAAAAAAGAAACCACTCCCATCACCAACAAAGCTAAATAAACAATGAGAAAAAATATCTTCGACCAGATACAAGCACCATCATTCCTGTTTATAGTAAGAAACATAATCCCTCGAACAAGAACAACAAAGGAGTGAGTTTAGAGGGAAAAGAACAGACTCAGAAGGCTGGAGCGATAGCACAGCAGGTAGGGCATTTGCCTTGCATGTGGCCAACCTGGGTTCAATTCTTGGCATCCCATATGGTCCTCCTAGCAGCGCCAGGAGTAACCCCTGAGCATTGCCAGGGTGACCCAAAAAGCAAACAAAAACAAAAACAAAAATACCAAAAGAACAGACTCAGAATGATCTCTCTAATATGTGGGATATAAAGAAATGTCTAGAGGAATATCAAATGCCCAAAAGCAAAATAAATAAAAAGTAGAAGAACTGGTCTTTAGTAGGAAGCTTGCCACTGGGGAGGGGTTCGAGAGAGAAGGGAAGAGAACACTAGGACAATGGGCGGAGGGGAAAAGTACTTGCCATCGAGGCAGGTGGAGATGCAGGGGTAGGAGGGCAACTGAAGACATTAGTGGAGGGTAGTGGACACTGGTGTTGGGGCCGATGATGGAACATTGTATGTCTGAAACTCAATCACAAATATCTTGGTAACCAAAAATTTCAAGTTAAAAAAATTAACAATGATTAAGACAGGACAAAACACAAACAGTACACAAATGGCATAGAGGGCTGGAACAACACTACCGATATCTATTTCACTGCCTTTGCACGTGGACAACCTAGGTTCTATTTCCCACACCCCATAGGGTCTTCACCAGGAGTAATTTCAGGGTGCAGAAATAGGAGCAATCCTGAGCACAGCTGGGTGTGGTCCAAAAAGGAACCCCCCCCCACACACACACCAAAAAGAAAGAAATAGAAATAGCCCTTAAACCAGTATGAAAACATGTTCAGCTGTACTTACAAGTATAAATTCAAACCACAATTAGATGCCACCTTTCACTCCTCAGATGGGCAAACACCCACGAGTCTGAGTGTCCAACTGTCAACAGACTACAGGGGACCATGTGAATAACAGTAACCCAGTAAAGGGGGGGGGCAAGATTTACCCTGGCACTCCCTGTCACAGTGGCCCAGGTGCCTCCCCAACCCCCTACAATGGCAATGCCACCACTAGGAGTGGGCTCTCAAAATTCCACTGTAGGATAACATTGGTTTGTCCTTTCTGTCTTGCCACAGGGAGCTTAGGTTTATTGGGTTACTCCCATCACAGTGCTCCCAGTCCTCTGAGTTTACTTGTAACTTCTTTCTTTGTGCTCTGCTTCCCCAACTGGTGAATCACCTTTATCTCCTAATCAGACTCTGTTAACTTGTAAATATTGCTTTTCTCTTCTCCTTAAGTCCTTTGCATAGTTAATTCAGAGCAATGTACTTTTTGTATAGACACAGGAAGACACTTAATGCTATGCTTTTGTAACTTGGGAGTTAACTGACTACAAATGATATTCACTCCTGGGCATCTGTTCTCTGGACTTAAGCCTCAGTTGCCCTTACTTCCTAGCACTCCAAAGGCAGTGTCCCATTCAGGGACTGGATGGACCCAGGGCAAGCTGTGAGCTATCTTGGCATCAAAATGGCCCAGGCCAAAGTGCCGTAATACTTAACTATAAGTTAAGAGCATAGTCATTGACAAAGTCTGTCATGATCCAAAAAGTAACATCTAGATAAGGAACCCTGCTAGGGTTAGGAAAGATTAATCTGGCTTGAGCACTGTATTCTGAGATCTATAGTAAGATATCCCCAGGAAAGCCACCCTACAAGCTCAATATATCTCTTACAGTGTCCATACGAAATAACTAATATTAAGAAGTAGAATTAGGATGTTAATTAAATTATTGGACTAAGGAGAGGAGAAACGCCCTTAGGTGTATTTCCCTCCTTTGAGTCTGAAGGGTGATCGGGAAGGGCTTTTGATATGTTGATTTTGCTACCAGACAAACAGGGTTTGGTGGCTACCCGCTATGCTGGAGAGTTGGTGAGAGACTAGAGAGAGACCAGGGCAGCAAGATGGAGCACGAAGAGACTAGCAAGTGGGACAGAGGGAGAAGAATGTAGGGGGAGAAAGCAGGAGCAGGCGCATGGAGAGACAAGAGACACGGCTGTGAGAGGGAGGACGGAGAGATGAGTGGGAGGGACAGGAGGAGACGGGAATGAGGGGCAGCATGAGACTAGAATGGGGAGCTCTGTTAGATTGGAAAGGCGCGTGCAGAGAATGGAATAAACGGCAACTGATCACCAACCAGCCTGGAAACCTTGTTTCCTCTTTCGTCCACTCATGGCATTGGCTGTACTGGGTGAGGAAGCAGCTCGAGACCACCAAATGTGAGTGGCAAGAGGGTGAGCTGCCAGGGCTTTCCCTAGCTGTCCAGAGATTACACATTCCACCTTCTTAAACTGTGGGGGTAGTATAGTGGAATCTCCCTCCCCCCCACTCTCTCTCTCTCTCTCTCTCTCTCTCTCTCTCTCTACACACACACACACACACACACACACACACAAATGCACATAAATGACAATAGCAAAAGATTTCTGAATAGGCAATGAGCAAAAATGAATTTTAAAATTAACTAGAGACTGGAGACTGGAGAGATAGTACAGAAGTAACGTGCTTGTCCTACATGTGGCCTACCCAAGTTCAATCCCCAGCACCACCTATGGTCTCCTAAGCCCCACCAGGAGTGATTCCTGAGCACAGAGCCAGGAGTGACCCTTGAGCACCACTAAGTGTGGTCCAAAAAGTAAAACAAAGCAAAGCAACCAACTGCATAATAAACCCGAGGCATTTCTGGCAGTGCTTGCCTGTGCTACATTTCTCAGATAAAACGTGATGGTGAGTGAAAAAGCTGAAGCAGCCCTGCTCCAGACACCTGAGCACAGGTGAGACGGGCAGGGGCTGCAGTAACTGCAGCGGGAGATTTAAGGACAAACAGGCACATCAAACCTAGGACAAGTGAAGTAACAGTGGTACGACTCCATAGCACCACTAGCAGCTGTGATAGGCAACTAGGAGTCAACCTGGAGAAAAATGTTTCTACAGTTAAGTGGAAAATGCAAGGTATAGAACTATTACTTAGTACACAAAGTTCCGGGTTAACTATGAAAAATAAGTGCTTGTAATTTTCTAACAATATGCGGGAAATTCTTCTTTTAAAATGGAGAGGAGCCACACCCACACCCCAAGGTTGCCACCATACCAACAGCCCAACTCAACTGTTTCTCAATAATATCTGCAGAATCACCAAACTGATAAAAATTTCAGGCACACCAGTTTTCCAGATGAGAATTCTGGGGCCTTCTCAGGAGTGGGCACGGGCAACCTCCCTGAGCCCCCTCATACTTCTGGAAACCCAGCAGCCACAGCCACATCCCAAAGCCAGTATCATGTAAACTAATCAGTTCAGATCCTAGAGCTTCTGGAGCGCATGGCTGCATGTGCAGCCACATGACACCTCCAAATTCCATAGTTCTGACATCCCAGTAGAGCACACCAAATTAGATGGGAAAGTCACATAGAAGTCAATTAATTTCAGTAAATTAAAAAAAAGTCAAATAGAAGGCTCAACTAACAACAAACAGTTTAGCAAACCCTCCAAGACTTAATGTCTTCATGGTGAGACATAACAATTTTCACAAATTTTCTTCACTAAAATACATTTTCTAATTCCATTAGCCATTTAGTTGCAATGAGGAATGTATAATGAATTATTTTGTGCCTGCTCAGGAGGTAGGTGGAAGAGAGGTGGTGTTGGGAAATGGTGACGTGGCAGGGGAAAGGTCACTCTGGTGGTGAAGCACTGAATGCTCAAAATAGCTGTATTATAAACAACTTGTAAACCACACTGTGTAAATAAGGTAAAAAAATAAATTTCTAAAATCACTGTATCACTGTCATCCCGTTGCTCATCGATTTGCTCAAGCAGGCACCAGTAATGACCAATAACGTCTCTATTATGAGACTTCTGTTTTTAGCATATCAAATACGCTATTGGTAGCTTGCCAGGCTCTGCCATGTGAGCAAGATACTCTCAGTAGCTTGCCAGGCTCTCTGAGAGGGATGGAGGAATCGAGCCCGGGTCAGCCGCATGCAAGGTGAACGCCCTACTCACTGCGCTATCACTTCAGAGTGATAGTATAGTGGGTAAGGCACTTGCCTTGCAGTTGACCAAACCAAGATGGACTCTTAGCATCATATTCTACCCCCATCCCTGCCATGCACAGAGCCAGGAGTAAGCCCTGAACATTGCCAGGTGTGGTCCCAAACAAATAAAACAGGCGCACTGTAGAAAAGTGTTTCCCAACTGAAGGCCATAGGGCCCCTTGTGCAACAGGTGAAAACTACATATATGAAGGAACACGGTATGAGACTAGGAACCAAAGAGTAGGGCAGAGGGAGGGGAACGGGAAAGAAACCAAGTGCGGAGGGAGCCATGGCCAGTAAATGGTTGAGGAGTACTGAACTTGAAAGACACCTGAGAATCTAATGAGATGGCTACTTGCTGGATCCCTCGCTAGAGCAAAGATCACAAATTATGGGGAGCTGGTGCCCCTTTTGGCACTCTCCTTAGCCTCTGAGGCAATGTCTCCAAAGCTTTCTCACCTCAAGGAGAACCCCTGAATGTATAACCAATAGGGCAGCATCTCCTAGATGGTTCGGAAGCATCCAACAGCTACTTACCTATGGAGAAGCTGACTGGAGAGGGTTAGGAGAGAGAGAGATTTTCCACTAGCCAGAGTTTTCTATTCTTCTGTTTGAACCATGTGAATGCACAGCCAGTTCAAATTCTTTAAATGTTACTTAAAATTTGCATCCCAAATGTTCCTATGCTTCCTTTTTGCTTGAGAAAAGGCAGTCTGAAGATATATTGGATTCATGCTAATCCCTCTATTTCAATTTCTAAATATTTACTAATGCCTGCTCTGTGCCAAGGAGAAGACCAACTCTGTAGGGTAGGTCAAGGAGAGACAGGAGACCTACTAGACAGCCTTTCATCACAGACATTTATAGTCCCGCTAGGAATTTAAGATGCACACACACACACACACACACACACACACACACACAGAGTAAGGAAGAGCTTGACAAGATGCTAACTTGAAAATATAGCCAGAATTCCATAGTCATCAGGAAGGGAAAAGCACCCACATCGGACTTAGTCCCAGAAGGCTGTTCTAAGGGTCAACAGGCTGAAGATGGTGTGGGATTTGGAATGACAAAGATATGGTAGCACTATTCAAGGCACTCCAGAAAGTCTGGACAGAGGAACGGGCCCTTGCCTCAGAACAAGGTTCTAAATGATGTCAAATATAAGTGAGCTCCAATTTTACAAATTGCCAAGGATCTCTGGAGTGGGTGGGAGTCAGAAGAGAAATCAGAATTTTGCCCAGATACCACAGGAGCTCATAAAGGTCCTCGGGACTTGAACTCGAACATGATTAACTGTAAAACAGATCAAGTTGGGAAACCATGCATTGCTTTGAAATTACCTTAGGCAGAGGTTATCTTAAAAATCTGTGGATTTTGAACAGGAAAGAGAACAAAAGGGAGTGCCCTGCTGCAGAGGCAGGGTGGGATGGTGGGGGTTGGGGTGGGGGCGGTGGGAGGGATACTGGGAACATTGGTGGAGGAGAATGGGCACTGGTGGAGGGATGTAAACCAAATGCAAACATGAAAGTTCATAAGTTTATAACTGTACCTCATGGTGATTCACTAATAAAAATTCAAAAAATATCTGTGGATTTAGAATTGTATATACCTCAATTATAATAAAATACAATGAGCATCACATTTAGTCTCAGTCATTTTCATTGGGGTGTTTTTCTTAAGGGTGGGGCCGGTGGAGCCATTTTTTTTTTAACACTTTAGTGACAGTAAAGTAACCTGGGCAGGGCTGGAGACCAGGCTAGAGTGGATTTTTTGCACACAGGAGGGACAAGTTCAACCCCAGCACTGCACGATACCTCAGTGCAGTCAGGATAGCCTGATAAATAAAATTAAGAGTCTACCAAAATGCATTTTGATTGAGGGCTTACTCAGACGCAGAAAAGGTAGATTTTTTTCATTGGGTTTTGAAGCCAAGCCAAGATTCTCAGGTAGAACTTGGGGGAGTTATTTAAGCTTTCTTTTAAGCATCAATTTCCTAGTCTTTAAAAACAGAATAAATATTGACCCTTAAAAGCCATCACGAAAGTTAAATTAGATCAGGGACATAAAATGCTTAGCGTAGTGCCCAATGCACAGCCCTGAATGGTCAAAGTTAATTTCGTTCCTTGCATCACTTAAAACTTCATCCATTAAGGCCTTATTGACTTTTTCAACGTTCCAAAGTTACTTAGCACAGAATCAGAGGAAACCATTTTCTCTGGAATCCAGGTGGGGTTAAAGCCCAAAATATAATGACTTACTAAAGAACCTATGTGGTCAGCAACTGCATTCTGAGGTGGGGGAGAAATGCTTCCTGAATCTGAGTAGAATAAGAACCTTGGGAGCAGAGCAAATGACTGTCTGGCAAGGGTCTCAATCTGGAGCAGCCGCACCCTCAACGGCCAGAAATCAAGACATTCCCCCAGGAGTCACACTCTTTCCGCGATGGGTGAACCTCATAATCACTGCTTAATGACTTTCGTCTAACTTCACATGCAGCAAATCTGAGTTGGAAAGCCTTTAATATTCCGTGAACTGTAAGCATCTCAAGGTTTTATTAACACCATGGTCTCCTCTCAAGTCTGAGCAGGGGAAAAAGAAAAAAGTTCATTTTGGGGAAAGCTCATAAGTATTAAAACCAAAGACACGTCTATAAACAAGCTGTTTTTTTTTTCCCAAAATGCAACCAAGGATGTCAAGGTCTTGTTTTAAGACTATGCCCAAATATATAAAAAATATAAATAACACATGCATCCTCATTACTAATTTAAAATATTATCAGCATTTTACAGAAAACATGGTATGTTTTTGCTCCAAATATTTATTGCAATGGGCCAACTAGAAATGCCAAGTGTGCTGTCTGTGGGGGTAAAAAGTCTGAGTCAAGGGTATTGGGTTTTTTTCCTTTCTCTATCTCTCTGTCTCTCTGTCTCTCTGTCTCTCTGTCTCTCTCTGTCTCTCTGTCTCTCTCTCTCTCTCTCTCTCTCTCTCTCTCTCTCTCTCTCTCTCTCTCTCTGTCTTGGGACCATACTCAGTGGTGCTCAGGGGCTACTCCTGGCTTGTGCTCAAAGTACATTACAGTTCTAGGGATGGAATCCAGGCTCCAGTATGCAAAGCAGGTCCCAGGGTAACTATTAGGATTTCTATTAGGGATTAAGATAAATTCTTTACCCCCAGAGAATCATCCTTGGTGTCCCGGCCCCCTCCACAAATCTGCCTGATGGGAATGGCCCAGTTCCAAAGAAGACAGCGTGATCACAGATAGCACCAAGTGCTGACATGCAGATTCTGGCCAATTATTTGACAATAATCATGCTGTATGGAACTGACCAACTTCTTATTTTTTCCCTATCTCCTTCACTGGAATCTTCAATGTCTTAAAGTTGCCAATAAGGGAGCTAGAAAAACAGCACAGAGGTGAGGAGCTTGACCTGCATATGGCCAATCCCAGCGCTCATAAGATTCTCCCAAGCACTGCCTCGAGTGAGCCTGAGCACAGAGCAGGAGTAAGCCTTGAGCCTGCCAGGTGTGACGCTCCAGTAAAGGTTGTCAAGAAGGGCCATACACACTTGTTGTGTCTACTGGTCAAAAACGGCATGAAGGAAAGGATGCTGGGGAAAGGGAGAGGAGGAACTCCCGGTATTTCTCACTTGGGTGAGAAAGAGAGACAACTGGAAAGCTGAGAGCAGAAGCACGAGATTATCTAGAGTCTTCCGGACCACACCAATGACCAAAAGAGTAGTGAAAGGATCTAGTTCACCAAGGCAGAGTGGGGCAGTGGTTACAGAGTTCTCAAGTCAGAAGCCTGTGATCAAATCTGGGCTCTAAGGGGACCGGTATGATAGTCATAGTTGGAAAGGATTACTCTGGACAAGAACAGAATGTTGAAAGTAGGTCAAGAGATATACATGATAACCTTTCAGTATCTGCATTGCTAACTATAATGCCCAAAAGGAAAGAGAGTCAGACAGAGACAGAGACAGACAGAGACAGACAGAAAGAGGAAAGGTGCCTTCCATAGAGGCAGGGCGTGGAACTGGGGTGGTGGAAAATGTACACTGGTGTAGGGATGGGTGTTGGAACATTGTGTGACTAAAACCCAATCATAAACAACTTTATAATTGTGCATTTTGCTGTGATTCAATTAAAAATAAAAGAAATAAAATAAAATAGAGATATTTAAAAATCTGGGCTCCACAAGGCAGGAGCTGTGTGGCTGAGTGAAATCATGCATTTTCATTTGTATCCTACTGCCCCTGCATTAAGAAGAAAAAAATTAGAGGTAGTGAAGTACATGCCACATCAAGGTAGTAAAGCATGCACTACATGACAATTCATTTTTATTATTACTTATGAATAGGAATGAGAACTTCAAACATTGGTGATAATGAATGTCTGTGAGTGGTGCTGGCATCAAATGCATTGGCCTAACAGGTTATATCTGTAGGTCTCTCAGCAGACAGGGGCTTAAACTTTTAACATTTTTTTACGAAGTAAGAGCAACCATCAGAAATACTTTAAAAAATTAAAAGTTTGCTTCAGAGAAGAGATAAAAGTATGTTTAAAATGTACTTTTCAGAGAAAAATACATTTAAAAGATGATTTCATCATTTCAAAAACTCACCTGCACTCTAATACAACATGAATATAAAAAAATCAAAGAATATATTAAATGAATAACGGGTCATTTTCTGCTAATATTTGGGCATAAAATTCAAATCCCAAATTGAAAAGGTCATCAGTTGGTCCTAAAATAACCCTTAAAACATTTTTTAGATTTATACTTAGCTTGTTGAAGCTAAAATTTAAAGCTGAAAAGGAGTAATGTGAAAAAAATATATAAACCATTTCTACCATAAACATTTTTTTCTGGTGGGAAAAGTTGCTGAGAGTCAATAAATTCTAACAGCACACAAATGACACCTAATTTGTGCATGTTTTCCTCACTTCCTTGAATGTTTTATAGTGAAAGAATAGAAATCGCTATATTTTAGAATAAAATGGCCCAAGGGAGAGAGAAAAAAAATCAAACCAGCCTGGTTATTATTTTGAAAACAAATTTAAACAACTAAAATCATTTCATTAGAGTCCTTCTCCCTGAAAAATATTTTTCTCCCCTAAAAATTAAATTAATGTACAAAAAATGCGACTCATTCTGTTGCTTCCAAATGTACATATATCTCAGAATCAACAATAAAGGGAAAAATTACCATTTTTGAAACAGTACATCAGGACCTTAAAATTATTCTGAATTTTGTGTTCTTAGTAGTTGATATGTAAATAAAACGCTTCTAATGCATAAAGTTCTAATAGTTTGTTTTATAACTTCATATCCACCTTTCATTTGTCCTTGTTTCTATATTTTTAATATTCTGTTGGGTTGTTTTGTTTTTTTTTTGAGGGGCGGGAGGTGGGGCCACACCCAGTGGTGCTCAGAGTTTATTCCTGGCTCTGTGTTCAAGAATAAGCCCTGGTGGTACTCAGGAGACCATATGTGGTACCCAGTGCTGGGACTGAACTGAGTTCAGCACATGCAAAGCAAAGTCTTTAAACTATCTCACCTGCCCTGTTTTTGTTTTTTAAATGTTCTGTTATCTCAAGCTTAAAACAAACAAAACAATCATAACAGAGAACTAAGATATTTAAATGAGGCATCTGCCAAATTTATTCCCTGATTAATTTTACAAAATTATTTTAATTTGGTTGATTCTTTCCAATTCTTGCCTAAATGCAGAGGAGTCTCAACTTTAAATGAGCAGGCATAAAAAAATCATTGTCCAGTGTAATCTACACATTATCTTAATAGACATTTCCTACTAACCTTATACCAATGTCCTTTAAATACACGTGTGCTCACAAGCAAATATGCAAACAGGGCACACAAGCAAACACCTGCAAACAGGTATGAAGGAAAAAAATAGCGGTGGTTCACAGACAGACACTCTCTAGCCTGCTTCTAAACACATCATCCTCAACCCATAATTATACACGCAAATGCCAGATCTTTGGATAGTCAGCGCCAGCACAGAATCACATTTCCACTTCCTGCAAATGGAAGGAAAATGCCATTTTTTAGCTTGCTTTTTCTCCCAACATTTTCAGCACCCAAATAAATCCTGCTCACTCTTCTCTAGCAGGAAATTCAGCAGCTCCCAAATCCCTAACTCATGATCTGGCCCAGCCTGCTTGGGTAGACCTCATAGGGCTAAAACATCTCAAGCACTTGGCTTCTTTATCACATAGCACTTTCCTGGGCCCTCACAACCTCTCAATAGTCTACATCCATATAGAAGTGGCCAATCCAGATTTCAAAATCTTCCACACATCCATCCCTCAGTTTCTGCACCTTCCCCCACACCCTATCTTCAGGGTTTTGTGATTCGTACAGATACTTTATTCTCAAAGCATGGGGATTCCCTCTTTCTGCTGATTCAGTATAATTCTATCTTTATTTTGCTGTGGAACAACAGAACATTAACAAATTCCGCAAGACTTTTATAGATAAAATGTGGACTACGCATGCAATAAAATAATATGCACGCACCAGTTATAAGTAATGACTTAGAGGTATGTATAGTGGCATAAATAAAACTGAAAACATACTGCTGAGTTTAAAGGTTGTAAAAAGAAAAGAACACAATTTGTGCAACAACACCACTTATATCAATTTAAAATACATGCATAGGTTCGTATATTCAAGATACTGATGCTAAAAGAAACAATGGGAATGAGAATTGATTTTTTTAAAAGGAAATCCATTAAGAGTTTTAAAAAAAATTTAAAGAGGTCTTATTTGGACTGATGGATTTTCCATAATCCAATAACGATGATAATCATTTAACATAATTATATCTATGGTAGATACTAAGTAATAGAAATATTACTATTCAATATTATGTACACAACTTATATTCAATCCTCTTTATAATCCCATGGGGTAGGTAGTATAAATTGCATTTCACAGATGAGGGAAATGAGGCACAGAGAGACTCAGCCTTTTCCCCCTGGGTCACACAGGTAGTAAATAACAGAGATGGGATTAAAATCCATGCAAGCTGGCTCCAGAGTCTATGCTTTTAGCCCTTATACTGCACTGCCTTCTAGAGGTGACTCATCTGAGGTCTAAAATATCCACAACTAAGGCTAGAACAATAGTACAATGGGGAGAGAACTTTGCCTTGCACACAGCTGACTCAATATCAATCCCCAGAATCCCATGTCATCATTCAAGTCCAACCAGGAGCAACCCCTGAGCATAGAGTAAGTCCTGGGCACCACTGGTTATGGTCCCCAAACAAACAAATAAACAAGACCCACAACTTTTTGTGAATACTATTATTAGCACTCAGGGTAAAGTTTCTTTCTAATATCACAATCCCATACTGTATTCCAATCCCCAAAGAGACACTATCAGCTCAGTATGACTAAAATACACGGCACTAATATTTTTAATTCTGAAAGGTCCTTAATCAGTTATTCAATAATATGGGTAATGTTTGTTGAACTCAGCAGCAAATTGGAAGAAGCCAAAAATCGAATTAGAGACCTCAAAGACAAGCCACATGACATCATCAATAATGAAGAGTTAATAGGAAAGGGGCTGGAGCAATAGCACAGTGGGTAGGGTGTTTGCCTTGCATGCGGCCGACCCAGGTTCGATTCCCAGCATCCCTGAGCACCGGGAAGGGTAATTCCTGAGTACAGAGCCAGAAGTAACCCCTGTGCATTGCTGAGTGTGATCCAAAAAGAAAAAAAAGAGTTAATAGGAAAGAAGATTTTTTTATAAAGAAAATTTAAGATATATCATAGTCAACAGCAAGAAGATTTTAGGAATTCAAGAATTAAAGGAATTCCAGAGGGAAAGGAAGAGAGAAAGGAACCAGATGGCTGGTGGAAGAGGAAATGCTAAGAACTTCCCCAACACGAGGAAGGAGTTTGTGCACTGATCCAGGAGACCCAAACAGTGCCAAGGCGAAATCAACTCCGACAGAACCCATCTCTCACACTTGAATCTCCACAAACACGACCAACCAACACCATTACTATTCAGCTGATCCCACAAGCATCAGAGCACCTACATGGCCAGGCACTACACACAGCAGGAACTATAACGGACAAAACCAACTCCTTGCCTCACATCCTGATGATGTGAGAAAATCATACAAACAAATCAGTGAAATATAAAGTGTCTTAGCATCGAAAATAATAAAGCAGAGACAGAGAAAGGTGAGAGGGCTGTCCAAGTTTATAACTGGTGGCCAGGTAAATCTTCAGCAGATGATGGTACTTGATTTAAAAATTTGAATGAAGCAAGAGTAAGCAAAGGAAGGAACTGTGTTTTCAGAAGAAACTCAAGTACAAAGGGTCCTGGAGGCAGGGGGCTAGAAGCAGGGGGAGTGAGGCAGTCCACCTGTTGAGGTGAGGGGGTCCCCTAAAGGGCTTCAGCAAGAACAGTATGGGTGGGTGGTAGGATACACAGCACTGAGCAGTCTAAGCTAAAGCCAGCAAGGTAATGGGCTGGAAAGATGAGCTCCTGAATTAGACAATACAGACAATTTGCTGGGCAAGCGAGAGTGCCTGGCATCACCCAGGGCTGAAAGGCAGACACTCAGAAAGATGAGCCAATTAGAACAATGGGATCCAATAAACATTTCTCCTTGGGGCTACATTCAGGTATTAAATTGCTATTTGCATACAATTTACATATGCCTACTTGGGACACAGAATCTCTGCCGAAGACTCTGTCAGAGTAAAAGTGTGTCTCTGGTGCCCTGAAGGTGGGCATTCTGTGATTTATTCCATTCTCTTGACTTCTCACATCTCAATATAATCGACCCAGATGACAGTTTATGCCAGGAATGAATCACAGAACAAAAGACCGCATGCCAAGAAAACCTATAAGTGATCGCTCCACAACAGGGTTGGAAAAAGGATTCTTATTTCACGTTTAAACTTCTGTCACCCACCAGTGGGTCAAGCCAGCCATGGGGGACGAAAAGTCCAATGCAATTCTAAGACTGAACATTTCAAGAAGCAAATTTGATTTTCTCCCAATCAATAACTAATCTCTGACAGAGCACTCCTGCCTACTTAGAGGCAATCATTATCTCCTTCCCAAATGCTCAGGCACTAAAGCATGAGGCTCAGAAGGGCACTCCTACTTGTGTCTCAAAACGTTTCACACTCTAAAAATTTAATCACACCACCTTTAACCTGCCTCAGTAGTACGCAGACACCTGCATGCAATAAATCCCTCCTATTACTTATTCTAAACTTGGGCCTCCCAAAGAAGTTGAGACAGAAATGCAAGATTCGCCAGTAACTCAGAAGTCTAGCTAGATGGCATCCCAATAACCTACAAAAGGGCAACAGCCACAGAAGTCTGCAGGAACCTTAAAAACTCAAGGACGCCATTAGGAAATATTCCTCAAAGTGTGGGCTTTGCTAAGAACCTAGGTGACGGTTCATCCTGCATTCCTCTTTTCTGCTGCACCTTTTATACCTATATAGCATGTGCATGAGACATATCACACATCAACATAACCCCTCCCTAGGGCACATCTTATCAAAGCAGAAATATACCATAGGTTCACAAATTTATGCTAGCACTCAACTAGGATTGTTTTTAAAAGCTAAAAAAAAATTTTAGATAATGTCTTGCATGTTTAAGAATCCCTAGACTATAATTTGCAAACATATAGGAGCCAGTAATATGCTCATTTCCTATAAACTAATTTCAGGATCACAAAAGGAGAAAAAATAATAAATTTCCAAATTTCACTTTTACCAATGAATTTAAGACAGGGGATCGGGGTAGGGGCATATAGCTCAAGTTGCAGAGCACTGGCTTTGTATGTGTGAAAGTCTGAGTTAGATTTCTGGCTCCACATGTCTCAGAGAGCAGTGTCCCTCACCCCCAAAAGTACAGGCAACCACAAGTATAAGTAGTTTGAGAACTAGAACGCAGTCATTCTAAACAGAGAACTTTGAAGAACCTGGTTCCTTCAATGGTTATCTGGCAAAGCTGGGGAATAACAACACTCCCCCAAACACAAACTTTTCCCCTCAGGAAGTGTGCAGAAAGAGGCAATATCAGAAGAGTGTAGGTCATATCATAATAGATGAGGACAATTGTGCTGCCCAATCTCAGAAAGGCAGAGAGAGAGCAAAAATGCTATAGTAGAAGCTCATGTCTTAGATTAACCAACTGATTGGATTTCCCTCCACTTTCCTGGGAGAATCAGAGAGGAGTTGATGGCTTGTGGCTTCAGCCTCTCTCTGCTGATGCTTGCACCCTCTGACCCCACCTGCTGATCACGGGGGTCTACAAAAAAATCAATTGATAGATCTAGTCCCTACTCTGTTTCTGCTGATTTACTATGTTGACTGCACATGGGTTTGTTTTTTTGGGGGGAAGTGGGGGTGAGGTTTGGGGGACCACACCTGACAGGGCTCAGGGCCTACTCCTACCTCTGTCTTAGGCATCACTGTTGGAAATGTTCAAGGGACTATGTGTAGGGCTGGGTATCAAATCCAGGTCAGCTGTGTGCAAGGCAAGCACCCTACCTGCTGAACTAGCTCTCTAGACCACTGACTGCATACACTGATAAACGTACATGGCGGGGGGGCGGGGGGATCACAATAGTACAGTGGTTAGGACATTTGCCTTGCATATGGCCATCCCAGGTTCAATCCCCTGCACCTAGTTTGGGCTGCCGAGCCTGACAGAATCCCTGAAAGCAGAACAAAGAGTTAGCCCTGAGCACCACCGGGTGTGACCTCCCCCAAACAAAAACAAAAATAGCACATACACATGACAAAAAAATCCCCTTTCTGAAACCAATTTGCACACCTTGAAAAATATCAGTGGAAGTGCATTGCTAAGACACATAAACAAGCCTCAGAAATGAGCAGCTCGCTGCAGAGATGCTCCCGGACTTTGCACCAGTCCTATTTCACCTGTCGTCCCTCCACCTGCTCCCTAAGCATCCCGGCAGCCGCCAACTTCCAGAACCCAGTGAGAAGTGCAGGTACACAGGTTCAGTGGTGGCAATCTCCAGGCCTCAGGGGCAGAGGGTGAGCCTGTCCTTCTCATCTCCCCATCTGTATGCGACCCTGGAGGTCAGCCATATGCAGCCCACGAACTGTGTATGGCTGAAATTTAGCTCCTGAACGGCCATGATCCGTAGACACACAAAAGAATCTCAAAACCGAGCAGCTCACTGCAGAGATTTCTCCAGACCCTAATTATCTAAAATTTTAGAATCCCAGGAGTGTGTAGCCAATTTCGCGGCAGCACAACATCTTATGCTATTCATAACAAGCAATACAAAATAAATTATCTAGCATCTGCCTCTCCGGCAGGTTTGAGTGGTGGCGGAAAAATTCAAAATAATGATGGTGGGAAGGTGTAATGGTGGTGGGACTGATGTCAAAATATTGAAAGTGGTCCATTATTGTGAACAACTATATGAATTTTTAAAAATTTTAAAATTTTAAAATTTTTTAAAAAAGAAGTGCAGGGGCTGGAGTGATAGCACAGCGGGTAGGGCGTTTGCCTTACACGCGGCCAACCCGGGTTCGATTCCCAGCATCCCATATGGTCTCCTGAGCACTGCCAAGGGTGATTCCTGAGTGTAAAGCCAGGAGTAACCCCTGCACATCGCCGGGTGTGACCCAAAAAGCAAAATAAATAAATAAATAAATATAAAAAAAGAAGTGCACTCAACACCCAAAAGGAGAGAGAGAGAGAGAGAGAGAGCAAAAGGAAATGCCCTGCCACAGAGGCGGGGTAGGGTAGGGGGAGAGATGCTGGTGGTGGAAAATGGGCAGTGGTGGATGATGGTCACTCGACCATTGTATGACTGGAAACACAAGCACAAACGTTTCTAAGTCTGTAACTGTACCTCACGGTGATTCACTAATAAAAATTTTTTTAAAAAAAGAAGTGCATTGCTTTTTTAAATACTGATGTTCTATTAGGTTTGGGCATACTAACAAAGACTAGAAAACCATTTAGAAAAAAAAAATGTTGAAGAATTCTATGTGAGTTTATCCTGTTTGTGACCAAAGCCAAAAGAGAAGATTATAGGTGAGGTGTTACAGACAGGCTTTCTGCAAGCTAGCTGATTCACTTTCTACTCGTCAACTCAAGCTTGATAAAAGGGCTGTGAAAGCACAGCTGAAGAGTGGTGCATAAGGCTTGTAAGTTAAAAAGTTGCACACATGCTTAAAGTGTGTGTATATTACCTTGGCTCGAGCCAAGTGTTTTGGATTAGGAAACTCAGTCTCCATATCATAAGCTAAGAGGATTTCTCCTGGAGTCAGCCCTAGACTGAAGCATATTGTTGTCCAATGAGTAAACTGCAATAAAGCAGTTTCCATAAATTTTATCGGTGCAAATACTACCTCAGCAAAGAGCTCCTGAGCTCAGTACAGAGATGAAGCATTTCCTTGCATATTCCTTGGGAGGTCAGTGCTATGTTAGAGTCCAAGGACACAGAGAAATGGGAAATACAGATGCAAGAGGTGTTTGGGCATTACAGAAACACAGGAGCTCCTCTCAGGACACAACGTGCTTCTGAGCCTCTCTGCATATCACTGTCATCACGGACTGAGCCCATGAAGGAGAAAATTAAACTCTTATCACTCCCTGCATGATAGTACATGAGAGATTGTTCCTTATTTCTCTCCGTCTCCAGAGACTGTGCTACCTGTTGGAGTCCAAATTATTCATTTTAAAGAGGATTTGGTCTTTTATTAAAATCTAATTGGATTCCTACTGCTTTAACAGCCACGGTGGTTTAACACTAGAGGATCAACTGGCGTTAATTCCATCAAAATGAATAATGGAAGATTAGAAAAAGAGAGAGAGGTTAAGGCGCCTGGGACAAGTACATGACCTTCACAGGGAGCCAAGCTGAGAAAACTCCCCGTGATCAGCAACCCTCAATTCTGGACATTCCTGAAGCTTTGAGAAAAGGTGAAAGTGACTCCTACCCTGTCGGCCCACCCTGAGCTCCAGCAACCAGAGTGTTGCCCTGGTGTCAGTGCACCGGGTCTCAGCTGTGCTATTTACTTTCTGCTTTCTGACCTGGGGCTGTTCAATAGAAGCCAATTCAGCCAGTTAATGAGAATCTACTTTCAGCACAGGCAGAATAGCAATCCCGGAAGTCCAAAGGAGTGTGGACATGCGCATAGCACAACCGGGAGCAATGGTAAGTGGGGGAAGTAGGAAGCCAGTAATGCAATACTCCATCCCCCACTTCTGAACTTTCATCTTGGGATGAACCAGGAGACAACGCTGATGGCAAGAAAAACAAATAGAAATTAGGCAAATGGCTCAACATCAAGTTAAGAATGTTTTTCTTTTTTTATGGTGGAAAGAACTAGAACAAAATCAAAAAGGCCACCTACTAATCGGGACATCTTTTGCAAATCATGCATCTGGCAAAGGCTTCCTATGTAAAAATCCATTTTAAAAATCTCACAACTTACGGGGCTGGAGAAATAGCACAGTGGGTAGGGCGTTTGCCTTGCACACAGCCAACCTGGGTTCAATTCCCAGCATCCCATATGGTCCCCCGAGAAGAGCCAGGAGTAATTCCTGAATGCATGAGCCAGGAGTAACCCCTGTGCATCGCTGGGTGTGACCCAAAAAGCCAAAAAAAAAAAAAAGAAATCTCACAACTTACAACAACATAAAACATCCCACTGGAAAAAAATGAGCAAATCATTTGACTAGATAATGCTCCAAATATATAGATGGCCCAACGACAATCAAAAAAATTAAAAAGCTCAAGATCATTTACTATTAAGGAAATGCAAAGCAAAATCACTGCAAAATTGTACCTCTCACCCACAAGAACAGATCACATCAAAAAGACTGGAAAACAATAAATGTTACAAGGATGTGGGAGAAAGGGAAAGAACCGTTGACAGGAATATAACTTGGTACACTTTCTATGGAAAATAAAATGGACATTATTTTAAATATTTTAAATATATATGCATGTATCCCATGTCTATACACACAAACATCACTGTCACTGTCATCCCGTTGCTTATCGATTTGCTCGAGCGGGCATCAGTAACGTCTCCATTGTGAGACTTGTTGTTACTGTTTTTGGCATATCGACTATGCCACAGGGAGCTTGCCAGATACTCTCGGTAGCTTGCTGGGCTCTCTGAGAGGGACAGAGGAATCAAACCAGGGTCGGCTGCGTGCAAGGCAAACGCCCTACCCGCTATGCTATCGCTCCAGCCCACGTACAAACATATGAAGGGAAATACCATGTGATCCAATAAAACTATGCCTTTGCATTTATCCATTATTCCAAAGGACTTGAAACTACTAATATTCAGATGATGGTTTGCAGCCCTACATCCATAGCAGCATTATCCACAGTCACCAAAACATGAAATCAGCCTAAATGCCCATGGATGAATGGATGGGTAAAGAGACTGTGTTACATAGCAATTTCGATGCTACCCATCTATTTAAAAAAACAAATCCCATTAACAATGGCAGAGGGAATGGAATTCAGTTGTTGTGGGCCTAAAACATAACTATCAGTTACTTGGCAAATCATGGCTCTTTAATAAAAATAAAAATCTTTTTTAAAAGATAAAACCAGGCATTATAAAGAGAGTACAACAGGTAAGGTGCTTGCCTTGCACAAAGCTGACTTGAGTTTGATCCCTGGTAACACATATGAGCTTCCTGAGCACCGCCAGGAGTGATCTTTGAGCACAGAGCTAGAATTCTTCCCTGAGCATAGAACCAGGAATAAACCCAGAGCATGTCTGAGAGCAGCCCAGAAAAAAAAACAAACAAAAAGATGAAAACAAGTCTTTTGAGACAACCCGGGTGGAACTTAAGGAAATGATGCCAAGCAAAGTCAATCAGTAAGTGAAAGACAATTACCAGATGGTCTCACTTATCTGTGAATTTAAATAACTAAAGCAAATGATCTGGCTAAACCCAATAAAAATTACTCACAGACCATGGAATCAGCGGTTAGCAGAGGGAAAGGGGGAAAGAGGTAGGTGGAGAAGGGGCACGTTTTTATAGTGTTTTGGCACTGTAGCTTAGTGGTGGGTGTAACGAGGCTTATACACAGAACGTGAAACTGTGATCCCAAAATGTTACTATATTATAAACTAATGGCAAATCAATGAAATCTGATTAGAACTTATTCCACCCTTTGTACATGGCATAGAAATTTTTGAAGCACATTCTATATGGTTCTTGGAAGTGACTGGGAATTCAGCTTAATTGGCCACAATGGAACCAGCACTATTGTGTGTTACTTGGATGTCTGTTTCGTCCCATATTTCACTTTTCCCAGACTCACTCCTCCATCTGCTCTGAATTCCTGCTCCTGGGGTTTTCTCAGTCTCTGCTTTCTGGGGATCTGAGCTAAAACAGTTAAGTACGAACTAGTTCCCGAGATGTGGGCAATGGCCAAAACAATCTGCTTGCTTACTCATCACCTTGGTATTTCTTGGTCTTTTCCCATCCAGCTTTACTCTCTGCAGGTTGAAGTTTCAACTGACATGATAAAAATAAAAACAACCCAGCTGACTCAGAACAAGATGTTACTTGAGGATTTTCTTTCATTTATTTTCTTTAACTCAAAAGTCGGATTGGAGTGATAGCACAGTGGTAGGGCATTTGCCTTTCGAGGCCGACCCATGTTCGATTCCTCCGCCCCTCTCGAAGAACCCGGCAAGCTACCGAGAGTATCTTGCCCACACGGCAGAACCTGGCAAGCTACCCATGGCGTATTCAATATGCCAAAAAAAGTAACAATAAGTCTCACTATGAGAGACGTTACCGGTGCCCGCTCGAACAAATCGATGAGCAATGGGATGACAGTGACAGTAACTCAAAAGTCAAAGTTTCCGAGAGGCTACCCACTTACATAAGGATTTGTAATAGAGATATGCTTTGCAGGAAGCAAAATGTGTGGGTTCTACTCGTGAGCTGCTATAATCCAAGGAGACAGTTTCAACCTGTGTACTTTACAACCTAGGAGCAAGTAACAAGTTGGATCTCACAGCTGTTCTATTCATAATAGCCAAAAGATAGAAATGACTGATGAATGGACAAATTGTGGAGCTTAGTCATAAAAAGCCATGAAGGACTCGCACACTACAACATGGTTAAACCTCAAAGCTACATCAGAACAACAAAAGCCATATCATTCCATAGGTATGAAAAACCAAAACGTAGAGAGAGGCAACAAATGATAGTTGCCAAGGCTTGGGGAAATGGGTAAAGGGAAGGAGCTCTTAATGCATGCAGAGTGTTATTTCAGGATGATGACAGAGAGTGGGCCAGAGAAAGAGCTGGATCTTACTCTTTGCATGCAGGATAGATTACTACATGCTCCTCCTGAATACTCCCTTGAGCACTAAGCACTGTCAGGAGTAACCCTTAGCACTGCTAAGTGCGACCCTACTAAAATAAGTCCACCAACACAGAATAAAAAGTATCTGAACAATCACAAAAGGTTAACAATGGATGTTTTAGAGAATATAGAAATCATATCACTCTTTCCAGATTTTCCTATTTAAAATTATATTACTCTTGTAAGCGGGGGAAAAACTAGGTTAATGAATTAATTATATTATTACAGAGTTTTCTCATAACATCAACTGTATCGCACACAGAACAGAACTTGGAACAAGCAGTTCTCGCTCAAATTCTACCCAGAGTGTCTACAAAGCATAAGGTCTAATAGGACCTTAAAAGGATGGGGGGAGGGAAGCAAAAGTAATCGCTCTACCAAATCCACATTTAAAATGCTCTGCTGTTCTACGTGCTCCCAAAGGAGGAAGGTCTGAGCAAACAGATTCTTTCCCGAGGTCCCCAAACAGATGGAGCAGTCAGCCTCTTTCTGGAGCCGGTAGTGACACCGCTTAAGAGTTTCCTTGGGGGCTTGAGTGACAGCACTGCGGGTAGGGCATTTGCCTTGCATGGGGCCGACCTGGGCTCGATTCCCAGCATCACATGTGGTTCCCCAAGCACTGCCAGGAGTAGTTCCTAAGCGCATGGGCCAGGAGTAATCCTTGTGCATCACTGGGTGTGACCCAAGAAGCAAAAAAAATAAAAAAGAGTTTCCTTGGGTTTTCTGGGCATTAGTAACCCAACTTAAGAGGGAGTCTTCCTGTGATCAGGCACTTAGATAGGATGTGTACTTTGCAGATGGCAACCCCGAAGCAACTGAATAATAGTCACATGTAGAAATGTCTGTTTTTTTCTTTTGGGGTCACACCCGGCAATGCACAGGGGTCACTCCTGGCTCATACACTCAGGAATTACCCTGGCCATGCTCAGGGGACCATATGGGATGCTGGGAATTGAACCCGGGTCGGCCGTGTGCAAGGCAAACGCCCTACCCGCTGTGCTATTGCTCCAGCCCCCAGAAATATCTATTTTTATTTTTTTTTTATTTTTTTATTGAATCACCAAGTGGAGAGTTACAAAGTTCTCAAGATTATGTCAGTTATACAATATTCAAACACCCCTCCCTTCACCAGTGCCCATCTTCCATCCCCAACCCTCCCAGTATATCTGCCGCCCCCTCCCACCTCCCTAGTCCCCACCCTTGTACGTGATAAGTTTCACTTCATTTGTGCTTATCTCGATTACATTCCATGTTTCAACACACAACTCCCTACCGTTGCTGGGGTTTCCCCCCAAAAAGAAAAAGACAGTCCTATTGCCAATGAGGCATTTGATAATTCTCCATTACTAAGCATATAGAGATATTAAGTCCTGCTGTTTGTTACATAACTTTTCTTTTTCCCCCTTGCCCCGCGCCACCGAGTTCACGCCTGTTTAGTAATCGCCACGCTGTCTGACAAAGGGAAAAAAACCGAAGAGGATGGTTATTTCCCGTCATCAGCAAGCGTGGGGCTCTGGCTTAGTTGATAGTCTAGTAGAGTGTCTGGAAGCAGTTTCTGGAACCAAAGCTCTTGCACTGATATCGGCTCCGGCTCGAGATACCACCAGCGTCCCGCTGGTCCATGTACCTAATTTTTCCCCTTATTTCCCATTCCCACGCCACCTGGTCTGTTTGCTTAATGGACATCACACTATGTTTGACACCACGCCACGTTTCTTCCCGAGAAAGAAGGATATTTCTTCTCAGCCGGCGTGGGGATATAGCTTAGTTCAGTCTAGAGAGATGGCTACCATTTTGATTGCCTTCAATATTTCAACAAAATACTTACTATACTTGTTAGGATCACCCACAAAAGTCCGACCCATTAAGAAGGAACCATTACATACTGCTGGTACTAAGATGACATTAGGTCGCGGCCGCGCGGTTCTGGGTTTCTGTCTAAAGTCCAGGGAAAAAGTTGAAGGAGAGAGAAAGAGATTTCCGCACGGGGGACCTGGCGGAAACTCTCAAGTCACATACTGCAGGTTGCTGGTGGGCTGCCGGTGTCCCAAGCAGCTCCATCCTCTTCGTCAGTCATTCTGGGGGTGCGGGCGCGGAGAAATGGGAAAGCCCACGTGGCTGCACTCTCTTTAAGTGTCCGATGTGGGCGGAGACCGGTACTTCCCCGCCCTCGATCCCCCGCCAGCCGCGCCGCGCACTTGGGTGCGTCTCTCCATTTTGTGCTCAGAAGTGGGGTAGATGCTGTGCTGTGCCCAGAGGTTGAGGGGAAGAGAGATAGATTAAAGAAAAAAAAAGAGAAACGCCAGGCCCCCGCTCGGGGGACCTGGCAGAAACTCTCAAGTCACATACTGCAGGTTGCTGGTGGGCTGCCGGTGTCCCAAGCAGCTCGATCCTCTTCGTCAGTCATTCTGGGGGTGCGGGCGCGGAGAAATGGGCGAAATATCTATTTTTAAAAGGTCACTTTGGAAACTAATCTGAAGCTGGTTGCTAAATATAAAGCATGCCCCTTTCTTGGCCTTCCTGAGGGCAAATCTTTCCCTTTTGTCCTTCTTTATTTTGCCACAGCTTTGATGCTACTGAGCACTCTCGCCTTATGAAGCTTTGGGGGTGATAAGCCATCCCACTGTCTGTTGCATCTGAGCGTACATCTGGTATCTCATCAATGTCTTCAATTTTTCCTCCATCATCTAACTGTGTGACAATTCTGAGATTCGCTCTTCAGTTAGGTGAATGTAATTGTGTCTCCAAAGAACTCTTGTGGCTTCTCTGCAACTCTCATTTTTCCTCAGAGGAATCACATGTGCCCATTCAGTCCCCAATATAACTCCAGATTTCTTATGACCTACAAAGTACTTTCACATAAAGGACATATCAACGTCTCCTTGACCTCTCTGTTAGATAGATCATTTGCCTTAAATTAGTTTCTCCTTTCCCAGACTCCACTCAAGTCATTCTAAAGACACATTCTTTCCTAAAGACATGCTCTAGTCACTGTTTTGATCTAGATTTGCCTCCTTGAAAGTCTCCATTTCTCTGTGATGTGGGTGGTGGAAAATGTGCACTGTTGGAGGAATGGATGTTCCAACATTGTATGGCTGAATCTCAAACATAAAAGACTTGTAACTCTATCTCACGGTGATATAATTTAAAAAAAAAGTAATGTGGAGTTCATGCCCAATTCAATCAGCTTAATCCATGGCTAAACAAATAGCAGTACTCCTACATTATTAAAAATTAATTTAATTAATTAAAATAAATTTTAAAACAGAACGTGTCCATTTCTGCTTTCACTCACTGCCATCACTCTAATCCCTATCTGTATTGACCACCAAGCAGTTCTCAAAATGTGGGCTCACAAACCCTCACCCCAAACTCAGGAACAAGAGTGTATTTTATTTTTAAAATACATTTTAAGACAAAGCTGGGATTTTTTTTGTTTACAATACTATTAATAATGGTTTCTCATGAACATAATTCTAACATCACATCCACTTCCCTCCCCCATGTTCCCCAATACCCTTCCCTCTCATCCCTGCCCCCAACTCAACTGTGTGGGTCAACCCTCCCATTATGTTTCTTTTAGGTCTTTGTTGCTACCTCTCTATATCTCTTCAAGTCCCACACAAGAGAGAGATTACTTTATATCTGTCCCATTCCTATTGACTGACTTCATTCAGCATGATATCCTCTAGTTTCATCCATGTTGCCATAAATCATATGATTTTGTTCTTTCTTAGAGCTGCATAGTATTCCTTTGTGTATGTATGCCACAAATTCTTGATCCATATATCTGAAATTGGATTCTTTCCATAACTCAGTTATTGTACTAAGTGTAGCAATAAACATAGGTGTTTTTCCTTTCAAATTAATGTTTTGTGTTTTAAAGATAGATGCCAAGAAGTGGTGTTGCTGGATAAGAGGTGTATTTTTAAATTAAAAAATTGTGTTGTCAAAAAAAAAGGAAGTAAATTTAATATGGAAAACTATGATACAGAAGATAATACTTAATAGGGAAAACTGTTTATCTGGAGGCAACCTAGAGATCAGCAACAATGCGAAACTATTACAAACTCATGCTCGCTTTGGCAGCACATATACTAAAATTGCAATGATACAGAGAAGATTAGCATGGCCCCGTGCAAGGATGACATGCAAATTCATGAAGCGTTCCATATTTTTAAATTTAAAAAAAAAAGAAACTATTACAAACTCTAGGTCTGGGGACATGTAAGAAAGAAGAGTCTAGAAGCAGAATTTAGAAGGGGCAGCCTGCTGGCAGGAGACAAGCCCACAGTGGAGCTGAAGGCCAACTCAGGGAATACCAGTGGGAGAAGGACGCTCACCCAAGGCCAGAAGGAGAGGAAAGAGAGTCACACTCACGCCCCTCTTGACAGCTTCGGGTTCCTTTTGCTCACATGGCCTCCATCTGAGCCTCCCATTGGCCCAACTTATGCAGAAGCATCACCTACAGATCCTTTAGGACACAGCCGGTGCCAATCCCAGATAATCCCATTAGACTTGTCATCACAGAAAGCTGCCATCAAGTGTTGGTGTTTGCAGATCTGATCCTGACCATGGTGTGCTATGTTTCGACACACACTAAAAAACTGTGTTCTCCCCGATCCACACCCCCCCACTCACCCCCTCCACACACACTTTCTGTGTGTTAGCCTAGAACTTTTCTCCTCTTCTCCTGTACACCTTTCCTTGGGAAGCTCATTTTATGTTCTCTCTAACTCTTGCAAAATTGCTTTTCCTTTAAAACTTGCATGTCAAGCCCATCTCACCCCATCTCTATGGCAGGATGAATTCTAGGTGTGAAAATCTTGCATGCCATTTTTTAAATTCTAATCATACCAGGAGCTTTCTTCCGTTATTTAGAAACCATTCTACAGCCTCCTGCTGTATTTAAAATAAAGAGAAGTTTACTTTTTTCCTCTTTTGGTCTTTTGGGTCAGACCCAGCAAAGCTCAGGGCTTACTCCTAGCACTATGTTCAGGGATCACTCCTGGTGAGGATCAGGGAATTATTTGTAAGGCCAGGATCAAACTGGAGCTGGCTGTATGCAAGGCAAATGGCTTAGGTGCTGTACTATGTCTCCATTTTATTTATTTTAAAATAACTATGGGGATGGGGTTGCTCCCAAGTGGAGCTTAGAGAGCCCCAGGGACACTCCTGCTGATTCTTGGCCTTCCAGGCCAGATGGCTCAATGCAAAGGCTAGAGGATGCTATGCTACAAGGGCCCTATGGTGCTGGTGACCACCTAGACATACCAAGCCAATAATGCTAGGAGGACGTGTGGTGCCAGTAATTGAACCACAGCCCTACACATTCAAAGCATATGCCCTAATCCACACACACACACATATATATATATATGTAGATATATATACCCTATATATGTGTGTATATACAACTCTAAAACCAAACACCAATATATGATGTATGCAGCATTGTAGCACTGTAGCACTGTCATCCCGTTCTTCGTCAATTTTTTTCGAGCGGGCACCAGTAACGTCTCCATTGTGAGACTTGTTGTTACTGTTTGTGGCATATCAAATATGCCACAGGGAGCTTACCAGGCTTTGCTGTGCAGGCGGGATACTCTCGGTAGCTTGCCGGGTTCTCCAAGAGGGATGGAGGATTCAAACCCGGGTCCACCTCATGCAAGGAAAATGCCCTACCTGCTGTGCTATCGCTCCAGTCCATACATTAAAAAATAATGTATGCATTTTTAAAATTTTTGTTGTTTGGTTTTAAGGCCACATCCAGTAGTGCTCAGAGCTTATTCCTGGTTCTGTGCTCAGGAATCATTCCTGACAGTGACAGTACTCAGCAACCATATGTGTGCAAATGATGAAAACAGGATTAGCTCCAAGCAAGCACCTTGATTCTTATACTTTCTCTCTGGTTCCTAGTTTCATACATTCTAAAGAATAGTTAGTTCCCATCCCAAAATTGATTCTGTTGATTGTATTGGGGGGGGAATCTTTTGGGGTCACATCAGTGATACTCAGGGGTTACTCCTCATTCTTCTCTCAGGAATTACTTTTGTCGGTGCTTGGGGGATCATATGGGATGCCAGGGATCAAACCCAGGTTGGGTGCATGCAAGGCAAATGCCCTATCCACTGCATTATCACTCTGGCCCAGAAGACTGTATTTTGAGCCCAAAATAAACAGGATATAAGCCTGCCTACCAGAGACCTACCTCTCACTTCATCCCTCTGCCCAGATTTTAAGCTTATCATAAGAGCAGCTGCAGGAGCTGGAGAAATAGTACAACAGATATGGTGTTTGCCTTGCATATAGCCAACCCAGTTTTGATCCCCGGGACCCAATATAGTCCCCTGAGTCCAACAGGTGTGATCCCTGACCACAGAGCCAGGAGTAAGCACTGGGAACCACCAGGTGTGCCCCACCCACCCCAACACACACACACACACACACACACACACACACACACACACACACCAACAAAGAGCAGCTGCAATGCTTTTCTCCTCAGAGTCAAGCATGTAAATGCATAAGGCTGTGTAAAAGCACAACAAATGTTCATAGCATTGTACCACATGGTAGAATGGAATCGAATGAATAGTATGTCAGATTTTATCTTGATTTCATCTGATCAAGACAGTGCTATCACTTAGGAACACTCTAGGTTGCAAGTAACAGAAAATTGACAGTGGCCCAAATTCCAGGGCCCCTTTTATTGCTGAGCAAGACGTTCTGAGATGGATGGTTCCAGAATCAATCTGATGGCTCCTTCCATTCTTCTGCTCAGCCACCCACAGCATATTTCTTTAGCCCCAAGGCACAGTCCCTCAAGGTGCTAAGCTGGCTGCCTTCCAGTGTATGAAGGACAGGAGGTGAGACCAAGGGACTCTCTCAGCTACCCTAGCAGCCAACCCCTAATGAGTCACCATCAAAACTGGGTCAGATAACCAGCCACTGCCACACGGGGCTGATGAGCTGAGTGCCTGGCAAAAAGGAAATGGATTGTCCAGGAGCTCAGACCAAACACAATTTCATCTCAGAGACTCAGACCATTAACTGCAGAGCAAATTAGGATTTTACTGGCATGACCAGGGAAGGAAAAGACTATTGGGCTGGCACCCAATAGTTTTGTCACAGACAAAATGGTTCTCCTGAACCATGTTTCTAGGCCACTTGAGAGGAAAAACACATTCTGCATTAACTGTATGGAAAAAAACTACTCTTCATTTGACTTTCCTGGCTATTCCTGGGTATCTGAAACTCAAGGGAAATAGTCGAAATCAAATAAGAAGTATAGGGCGAGAGAGAGAGTACAAGAGCGAAGGCACTTGTCTCACATGCACTCAACCCTGGTTCAGTCCCAGGACCACAAATAGTTCCCCAGCACTGCTAGGAGTGATCCCTGAGCACAGAGTCAGGAGCAAGCTTTGAGCATAAGCCTTGAGCACCACTGGGTGTAGCCCAACCTTCCCCCAACCAAAGAAATATTACTGTTTCATGTTTGGCAAGTGAAATACATAGATTAAAAAAAAAAAACTAAAAATAAGGGGCTGGAAAGGCACAGCAGGTAGGGCACTTGCCTACCCAGGTTCGATTCCCAGCATCCCATATGGTCCCCTGAGCACTGCCAGGAGTAATTCCTGAGTGCAGAGCCAGGAGCAACCCTTTGTGCAGTGCTGGGTGTGACCCAAAAAGCCAAAAAAAAAAACCACCTAAAAATGAAAGATTCATGAACAAACACTGTATCTCCTTTCTCATCTTCCAGAATATACAAGAACAAATACAGTGGTTATGTGGAGCTTCAGGTTGATTTTCACCAGCTCAGAAAAAAAAAATCGAAAGAACTGAAGTTCGCTTCACTTCCTCTTGCTCAGTGATGATAAAAGCATGTTTATCAGGACCCAGGCACAACCTCCAGGAGCACCTGTGACCCCCACCACATCTGCTCCCTAAACTCAGATCTGCCTGACCCTGTAGCCCCTGGCTATGGTCTTTGTCCTCCTGATTTGGTCTTTGTAGGACATGGACACTTCATTCAAACCAACGTTGCAAACCTCTCCTTTCTCATGCCAGCCCTTCTTCGCTCAATAAATGTAACTTACTCACAATCCTGCTAGAATGAGCTTATCACAAACTTCTGGCCCTCCAGGTAAAAACTGGTGGGTCTCTCACACAGTATCACAGCTCTGGTTTTACATTCCAACTAGAAGTGCATGTTCTGGATCACAGAACATTGATTCAGCTATAAAATCCTCCAGTATATGGTCCCAGAACAGCAGCAATGTGGTACTGGACATTGATGCTGGACAATGTCCAGGGACACTGATGCCCTGATGTTGGGCAAAGTATCTAGCAAAAGATGGTACTGGTGCAGGAAGGGTTTTGTTTTTTGCATCTCCTTTAAAAAATTTCAAGAGCATTTATACATTAACAGAAAAAAAAATCTTTAACTCTCCATATTCACGGATTGAAGAAATAGTACAAGGGGTATGGTGTTTACCTTGCATGTAGTCGTCCCAGGTTCAATCCCCAACCTCCCCAGCATCCCCAGAGTCCCAAATGGTCCCCTGAGCGCCACCAGTAGTGATTCCTATTGCAAAGCTAGGAGTAACCCCTGGGTATCACTGGATGTGGCTAAAAAGAAAGAAAGAAATTCTCATACTCAGCATCTGTCTGTCCCTTCTTTTTATTGTCAGTATTTTTGTTTGGTTGGTTTTCTTTTGGTTTGGGGTCATATCTAGCTACTTTCTACTCTGTGCTCAGAGATTGTTCCCCATGGTGCTATACAAATGCCAGGGATCAAACCCAGGCCTCCTCAGTAGATACAAGGGCCAGGAGGATTGCCCCATAGCTGGAAGCCTGCTTCATCAGTGGAGGGGAGGAGGCAGATGGAATAGAGAAGGGATCACTAAGAAAATTATGGCTGGAGGAACCAGTTGGGATGGGAGATGCGTGCTGAAAGCAGGTAATGGAACAAACATGATAACCTCTCAGTGTCTGTGTTGCAAGCCATAATGCCCAAAAGTAGAGAGAGATTATGGGGACTATTGTCTGCCAAGGAGGCTGGGGGAGGGTGGGAAAGGGGGTATACCAGGGATATTGGTAGTGGGGAATGTGTACTGGTGGAGGAGTGGGTGTTTGATCATTGTGAGATTGTAACCCAAACATGAAAGCTTGTAACTATCTCACGGTGATTCAATAAAATAAATTTTTTTTTAAAAAAGGCATCCTACAAGTAAAACACGTGCTCAGCCTGTTGAACTTTCTCTCTGTCCCAACAGTTCTTTTCTTCTCTAGGTTTTGTTATGTGAAGGGCTCATTTTCTTGGATAGGCAAGACTGCAAAGCTGGCCATCGCACTTCGCAGTTCTTCCCCTCAAGAGGTGATATCTTGGGGGCCGGAGCGATAGCACAGCAGGTAGGGCATTTGCCTTGCACGCGGCCGACCTGGGTTCGATCCCCGGCATCCCATATGGTCCCCCAAGCACCGCCAGGAGTAATTCCTGAGTGCAAAGCCAGGAGTAACCCCTGAGCATCGCTGGGTGTGACCCAAAAAGCAAAAAAAAAAAAAAAAAGAGGTGATATCTCGGGGCCAGAGTGATAGTACAGCAAGTAGGATATTTGCCTTGCATGCAACCGACCCAGATTCAATCCCAGGCATCCTCTATAGTTCCTCAAGTACCACCAGGAGAAATTCCTGAGTGCAGAGCCAGGAGTAACCCATAAGCATTTCCTAAAATTGTGAGGATTGTGACCCAAAAAGGAAAAAAAAAAAAAAAGGTGAGGTCTCTCTTCCTTCCTTCTGAATTTGCTTGGCCTCGTAATTTGCTCTGAGCAAGAAAATGCAATAGAAGCGACAATATCAAATCCAAACTTGAGCTTCAAGGTCTTTCAGCTTCTGTTCTTGCTACTTTGGCAGTCATGATCCTGTGAGCAGACCCTGGGCTGTCCACTAGTGGATGACGAACATGCAATTCATCACATCACCTCTCCCACACCACTTGAGTCCAGCTAACTAACCACCAGGCCTGAGAGTAAGGGTAAGATACCAGGCCCCAATTACTTACAAACCATTTACAGACACAAAAGTAAATCCAAGAAAGATCAACCAAGTCCCACTCACACAAGAAGAGAGCCCAGCAACACTAAGCTATATATGTTACTACCGTTTCAAACATTAAGTCTGGGGTCCAGAGAGGTAATAAAGGAAGTAAGGCATTCTCTTCACATGCAACTGACCCTGATTCAATCCCCAGCACCAGACACTTCCTGGAGCCTCACCAAGGGTTGTTCCTAAGCACAGAGCCAGGAGCAGTGCCTGAGCACTACCCAGTGTACCCCCACCACCACCAAAATAAAGTGTTACGTTTAGGGATGCTTGTTGCACCATAATAATGAATTATAATAAGAGATCAGAATGTAACTTTTTCATTTGATTTTGGGCCACACCTGGCAATATTCAGGGGTTACTCCTGGCTCCACTCAGGAACTATTCCTAGCCATGCTCTGGGGACCATATAGGGTGCCAAGGATCAAACCTGGGTTGGCTGCATGCAAGGCAAACACCCCACCCCACTGTATTATCATTCGGCCCCTCAGTTATAACTTTATAACGTTTAAGGTACATACAAAAAGATTTAAGAATCATCTGCGATCATCTAGTCCAAATCTCTTTTTTAGATAAGAAAACTGGGTTCTGATGTACACAGAAACCAAACCAGAAGATTTCCTTCTCTGAGCTCTCACTGGCATTCCAGTCATAGCACAACTGGCAACTACCTAATCCAACAGCCCATTACATACCCCTCTCCCCAAATGCCATGAAGAGACTGTAAAGAAAACTGTAGTCCAGGTACTCCATGCAAGGCCACACAGGTGCGAATGGCAGACCCACACAGCTAAGCTAAAACTGATTCATGCAGGTTTCCAAGACTACTCCCTGAAAGATACAAACAAACCACAACAACAAATCGATAAAGCACATAGTGGCATCAAGTCCAACTCCCTTTCCCTCTCATGGGCACTGCTGCAAACATCTAGAGGTGCTACTGGGTGGGGGGAGTGAGGAAGAGGATGAAGAGACAACGGGCAAAGGGGCAGCAAAGCGGGTTCAACATGTAAAGAAGGAAAACTAAAATTCTACTTTGTGGGGTCAGAGAGAGAATACAGGTTAAGGTGCTTGCCTTGAACACAGCCACCCCAGCTTGGCCCCTGATACTACATGTACAAAGCCAGGAGTAGCCCCCAAAAGCACCAGTTGGTGTGGCCCAAAACACCCCCCACCCCCCAAAAAATAACCTATTCTGTGTGCACTAATGATGCGAAACGCATATGAGAGAAATGTTCTTCCTTCATCCCCACAAAAACACAAAGGTCACAGGTAGATCTGGGGTCACTCACGCTGCACCTCCTGCACTTAAAAAAAAGCGCCGTTAGACTATTCGTCACCACTGTGATAGCAAAAGCTGCTTTGAGTCAGTTTCTCCAAGAATTGATTTACTTGTCCTCAAACACCTCCACACAGGAGGGGAAAAGCTCCACCTATTTACAATATAAGTAACAAAGAGCTTCAAGGTCAAGGCCAATGGCAGAACCGTAGGCACACTTCAATGCCCCAGCCCTCCATCTGAATGCACACCCATCCCCCCCAGTAAGCCTGTGACACTGGGAGGTCAAGTGCCAACGACATGGCAACTCCAAGGGACTATAGAGGCAAGGCCATTATCTCAGACGCAGCACATCTCGCAGAAGCATGAGGACTTGAGCAGGAGAGAGGACAGAGCTCAAGGCGCTTGCCTTGCGTGGAGCCAAACCAATCCCCAGCACTGTCAGGAGTGACCTCTGAGAACAGAGTCAGGAACAGCCCCTGAGCACTCACCCCCCTCCCAAATACATAAGGGCTTTGTTTCAAAAAGCAACCAACTCCCCAATATTCTTTTAACATTTGAACAATCAGCTTCTCAAAAGATTCCTCCCTCAGCACGGTCCCTCTGGGGGCAGAATAAATACTCCGTTTCACAATGCAGAGAACTCCCGGGAGGTTTGCGGGACTGGAAGGTTTATCTGGACCGGCCCTTCTCTTAGCCAAAGAAACCGGGTTAAGTTCCACCCGCAGGGCCCCAGCTCCCGTTTACCTGGGCCGCCCAGGGGCGCGGGAGCTGGCCGGAAGCCCTCTCCGTATCGGTCCACCACGGGAGGAAGCAGGTGGACGCGCCGCTGCGGGGCCTGACCGCTGCAGAGTGCACGCAGCCCATCCGGAGCGCCGGCGGCCCGGCCCTGCTCACGCCGCCTCAGTGGTACCTTGTCGGGCTCGTCCCCACCATCCGGCCGCGCAGGGCCAGCGGGAGGAGAGGCCTCAGGACGCGCGCCTGCAGCCTCTGCAGCAACACGTGCGGACGCTGCCACCTTCTTCCTCTCGGCAGAATCCCTGCACGGCTGCCTGAGGCGACCCTCTCGCCAGAGTGGACGGGGACTGAGAGAGCATCCTCGCTCTGCTCTGCCCATCTGGGTCCCTGTCTGCGGGCGTGATGGATGCGCTGCCTCACACCTGCCAAGACAGCAGGAAGCCCGCAGGGAATCCGCAAGGAGCCCGACTGCAGAAGCGGCCCCACACACACGCTGGCCTCGCTTCTCCCTGGTCACCAGCCTGCCACTTGCAGACACAGGAGGTGGCTTCAAGTCTCCCGACTGTCATGTCCTGGCTAACTTGGCCGCTCACCTTCCTGAGCCTCTCTTTCCCCATCTGTAAAATGGATGGTCCCGAAGGACAGCAGGTGGAGGCACCCCCATCCCAGAGTGGGGGACACCCCCACAAAGACAAAGCTGCCCCCGAGAACTTTGCACAGTAAGAGGTACTATGGGCACACGGCAGGTACGTGCCAGGGATGCTGAACATTCAGCAAAACTCAAAATAGCCTCCTCAGAATAAAAACACCTAAGACAGCAGCAAAGCCGGGATTGAGAAATCCTGGCACCAGGTGACAAATAAGGAAGGAACTTAGGAAACTCTAGCACACCCTTTGTCCTTTAGTCTATTATTTTGTTTTGGCTTAGTTTTATGGCCACAGGAAGCTGTACTCAGGGCTTACACCTGGCTCTGTGCTCAGGGATCACTCCTGGCAGTGGTCAAGGGACCATACACGGTGTCTGGGATTGAACCAGGATTTGACCACATGCAAGGCAAGTGTCTCACCTGTGTACTACCTTTCAGCCCCTTTATCATTTTTTTTAAATGGGAGAACATGTTTTTGTGACGTTTGAACCAACTCTCTCCATGGGAGAAACTAGTTTCCTGTTTTGTTCTTGTTTTAGAGTAACATGTGATGAGAATTTGGAAACTCCTAGCTTCAATATTTTTTTTTCTTTTCGGGTCACACCCGGCGATGCACAGGGGTTACTCCTGGCTCTGCACTCAGGAATTAACCCCTGGCGGTGCTCAGGGGACCCTATGGGATGCTGGGAATCGAACCAGGGTCGGCCGCGTGCAAGGCAAACACCTTACCCACTGTGCTATTGCTCCAGCCCCTCCTAGCTTCAATATTATGTGCTGCTACATAGCACTGTGGACAGAGTGGAGCCCACAGAGGGAAGAATTTTCAGTTTTGTTTTTTAGCTTGTGTTTGTTAGTTGAGTTTTTCAGTCTTGGAGGTGTGTGGGTCTGCCTGGAAGTGCTCAGGGGACATGCGGTGCCAGGAATCAAGGCAGCATCGTTACCCCCTGGACCACTCTCCATGCACAGCTTCTAAAAGCCCACTGCCCAGTGCACAGAGAAGCGCTTTCGAGGCTGGCTATCAGCAGGGCTTACTTGGGATAAAAAAGAAGATGCCTCTAAGATAAGCTGCCAAGTGGATGAATGAAAAAATTAATATCTTAAATAAGTTATTACATATCAGCAACTTTTTCCCAGGGCTGATTTGGCCAATGAGAATACAGAGGTCTTGGAGGCAGGTGTCAATTTACTAATGGAACTCAGCATTCCATTTCAATTGTTCCTGCATCTGTACCCCAATGGACTTTTCCACAAGCCCTCCAGGTTTGAGGGTGGGGGAAAGGTGTCTCCTCTTGGCAAGGACTTTAAAAAGCAATGAGGAACAGACAACAGGAGCAGAGATATGAGACTGGAAAAGTCAAAAACTGCAGGTAGAGTTAAACTGTCATGTGGAGAACAAGCGGGTGGGTAGGTGAGTGATGGAGAGATGTGACCCCATTGATAACTGCCACCCCCCCCCCACCAAATGCTTGACTAACTTCTATAATGTCTTCTTTTCTCTGCATTACAGATTAGAGATCAATGGCAGACAAAATCTCTCTCCCTTCAGGGGCTGGGAAATATTCATTGACTTCTGCAATTTAGGAAGTGCTCTGCCTTCTGCTGTAAGAGACTCGAAACCAAAACTGTCCATTTAACTGGTCTGCACCACCTGCGTTGGGGGACACTAATGGCCAGGGGGTGGGGGTGACAAGTCTTCTGGTATCAGAGACCTTGGTAGATATACAGGGATGTTACCTAAAGTGATCTAGTTTTATAATCTAGTTTTAACTATCCTCTTAGGAAGTTCAAACTTAGCATGTAAGAACAACCTTTGGAAGAGAAAAATAGTACAGTGGGTAGGGCATTTGCCTTGTACACAGCTGACCCAGGTTTAATCCCTGGCACTTCATATGGTGCAGTGGTTCCCCTGAGCACCATCAGGAATGCCCTCTGAGATTAGAGACAGGAGTAAGCCTGAAGCACATCTGAGTGTGGCCCAAGAAAAAACAAAAGGACTAGATGCAATAATGTTGATAATAATATTGCCCCTGTTTAGCATTTTCATTAATTTTGATTATTTCTGGCACATTTCTTACATACTCGTAGGTTCTTTATATACATATATATGTATGTATATGTATGTATATATAATACATAAGATCATTATAACTCTATTAGAGGTCTATTATCTATTTATAACATTAAAATAGCCTCTCTCAGCCCCAATGTTCTACCCAGTTTTCCATATTAACATAATTGCAAGGTTTCTATAAAACTTCTTTTTACTCAAATGCTCAGTGATTCAGGTGACTAGTCTCAGCTAGGTAACAAGTCAATAACTCAAATGCTGAAATGTAAATTATTGAATTTTGTTTCCCCAAAGGAATTTAAGATTAAAAAAAATTTTTTTTGAGAGAGAGAGATAAAACTAACAGACTGCCTGCAGGCTTTGCATACGGAAGGAACTGTGTTTGATCCCAGCACCACATGGTCCCCCAAGCACTGCCAGGAGCAATCCCCAGGACAGACCAAGAAGTAGACCCTGAGCACTGCCAGAGGTGACCCCAAACCCAAATAACTTTAGAAAAAGAAAACTTTTTACATGGAAATTATTTCATATACATATATAGAGGGACTGAAGTGATAGCACAGTAGGTAGGGCATTTGCCTTGGACGTGGCCAACCCGGGTTCGATTCCTCTATCCCTCTCAGAGAGCCCAGCAAACTACAGAGAGTATCCCGCCCACATGGCAGAACCTGGCAAGCTACCAGTGGTGTATTCGATACGTCAAAAACAGTAACAATGAGTCTCACAATGGAGATGCTACTGGTGCCCAATGGAGCAAATTGATCAACAACTGGATAACAGTGCAACAGTGCAGTGCTACATATATAGAAAGTTACAAAAAAAAAACTATTAAGTGAAACATTTTACCATTCTTAGTTGTTTACCATTCAACCTCAATCACCTAACCATACATCCACATGGAAAATCTATTTCCTACACCACTTGAGGATGGTCCACCTACTAGGCCTTTCCTTTCCCCCTAAGCAAGACCAACGTCAGCATCTTTCCGGAACACAACAGCACATGTTCACACAATCCCTCATGGTTATCTCCTTACAAACCTGCTGTCCATATTCCAAAGCTGTCAGGACAAAAACCAGGTCTGGTTGGAACAGGTATCGTATTTAACTGTGTCTAGCCTTATTAAATCTGGAATATCTCCACAACATTCTTCAGCTTAAATGATATCAGCAATGTTAAAGACTACAGTGTGTGTGTGTGTGTGTGTGTGTGTGTGTGTGTGTGTGTGTGCGTGTGTGTGTTCTGGGTTGGAAATACCCAAATACCTTAGAATTCTCACTTTTCCTCATCCCAGACCTGCCTTAGCAGCAGACACTCCTTGTGGTGCTCAGTAAATGGTACAGGTCAAGCTGCGTGGCACATGGGGGCTCCAGGAAGTGCTGGGGCAGAGATGGAGAGAGGACAGTGCTGGGGACCCAACTCCCTGAGCCCCACGTGCTCTGCCACTTACACCTTCCCACCACCCTGATTTCGAATTTTCCCACCACCACTCAAGCCTGCCGCACAGGCAGATGCTAGACCATTTATTTTGTATTGCTTGTTACGAATAGCATGAGATGTCCAGTACTCCTGGAATCCTAAAATTTTAAATAATTAGGGTCCAGATCCACCCCTGCAGCGAGCTGCTTGGTTCTGAGATTCATTTGGGAGTCTCTGGATCATGGTCATTAATGCGCTTAAAGGACACCCAGAGGCAGTTCCTGAGCGTGACAGCTAGGGCCCTATAGGGGCAGGGAGATGGGAAGGAGTGGCCTGTCCCTGATCCTTTAAGGACTGGAGTTTGCAGTCACTGGTTCCAGGTACTTGGTTTTTTTTTTTTTTTTTTTTTTTTTTTGCTTTTTGGGTCACACCCAGCGATGCTCAGGGGTTACTCCTGGCTTTGCACTCAGGAATTACTCCTGGCGGTGCTTGGGGGACCATATGGGATGCCGGGGATCGAACCCGGGTCGGCCGCGTGCAAGGCAAACGCCCTACCCGCTGTGCTATCGCTCCGGCCCCGTACTTGGGTTTTTCATTGGGTGCTAGAGGCTGCCGGAATTCATAGGGGCAGTTGGAGGAACGATGCCTGCTCCCATCTGAGGCACCTGGTGAAATCAGCCTGGCAAACTATATCCTTTATCTAGGAAAAAAAAGATCTTTTTAATCTAATCTGAACTAATCATCCTGGGTAACACTCAAACTTTCCTTCTGGGCAAGGCAGGAGCCTAATTTCAAAATTATGCTTGTGAAGAGATGCAAAATTGTTGCATTTTATTAAGACAATAAAAAAGTCCCCAAACTTTATTGTTTTAATAAAAGCTGTTCTTAAACTGTTTTATTTGCTTAATTTGATAGTGTGTTTAGGAGGGGATGTTTTACACTCAGTTTTAAGAACCCAAAAGGTAATTATCTGTGAAAAATTACAGAAGAAAAACGATACTGAGCTTAATATAACACAAAAGTAAAATCACCCAACAGCAGAACACATGAAGAGAGACCCAGGGACAGTAAATCTTGGGCAGAGCTAATGCCACACTCTTACAGGCTGTTTATCAGGCTTTAAGCCCCCCCACCCCCACCCCCTAGGTCTTGCTCATGAGGAGAAAAAGTGTGAGCACTAAGTCTCTATATTAACCCTGGCACCTCACCCTTCAGGGTCATAATGGGGAAAACATTAATTCAACAAGTGGGAAGACAGTATTTGGGGGTGGAGATCAGAGGTACAGGGTACATGTACAAAGCCTGGGGTTCAATCCCAGGAACCACTGAAAACAAAGACAAAACCAGAAAAACACATTCTTAAAATATTGTGAGGATCCAGGTTCCAACCCCTCCACCCCACCCCACATACACACCCTGCCCAGTACAGGTTAGGACATGCTAGTATATTACATGGTAAGATGTACTAAACAAACTTTTGTTTTGTTTTTGGGACCATGTCCAGCAATGCTCAAGACTTAACTTTTGCTCAGGGACCACTCCTGCTCCTGGAGGTGCTGGGGGATAGAGCTGGGGGAACCACGTGTGGTGGACCACATAGAACCCTGGTCAGCTATATGTATGGTAAGTCCCTTCCTGTATTATCTCTCCAGCCCCAAGTTAAGTTGTTTGAGACACAAGGGCCAGCTACTGTGTTTTCAGGGGACATCAACCCCACCATTCTCTAAGGGGAGTCCTTCAGAGCCCCCATGGACTCTTCCTCTCAAGGGGTGAACTCACTCCCACCCAGACTATAGCATTAATCATGACTTAATTCAAATAAAGGGGCAGGAGGAATACTTTCCCAAAGAGCATTAAATTTTAAACACTTCAAACCATATCAAGGAAAATCAATTGCAAGTAACAAGAATAGAAGCCTAATCTGAGCTGGCAGGAATTTGGAATTATCAAATTTCTTCAAGGACATTCGGCTTAAGACTTTCAAGTGGAGAACATAATGAGAAGCAGGTCAATCAGTGCCTGGCTGGAAAGAAGTTTTCCCGCAGACAAAAGGATCTATGCGGGTGAGGCCCAGACACTCACCACTTAGCCAGCACATGCTCCCCGCCCCCAGCTGCATTCTCCACAAGTTTTACAAATTTAAATTTGAACCACTTTTACACACACACACACACACACACACACACATACACACAACACACACACACACACACACACACACACACATAATCAATGCATCCAAATAAAAGCTGCAATAGTTCTAAAGGGTACACCTAAATCCTTACCTTCTGTTCAACCCTAAATTCCCAATTCTTTCTCCACAGGCTCTGACGAGCTTCATCCATGAGTGAATCTGCTGAAAAACCCAAGCATGCGGGACTTGTGACTAAAATCTCCAGGCTCGCCCAGAGCTGGGAATGGGTGACTTCCCCCCTATTCCCTGCACTTCCGTTAACTGGCAGTCACACTTACAAATTGCCCTGGCACCATTTAAAATCATTAACAGCCATGATCCAGAGACTCACAAATAAACCTCGGAAGAGGAAGAGAACAACAAGCCACAGAGATGCCTCTGGACCCCAAAGTCACCATCTAGTTAAAAATTTAATTCTAGCTGTATCACCCTGTTTAAAATCTTAGACTTTCTGGAGCATCTCATACTCTATACAAGGGCTTAATGGCTCCAGGGTGATACAACAATCTTCACACACTTTCCTCTAAGGAAACATTTTTGGATCATTTTAGAGGATTATTCATAACAGGAAATACAAAGTAAATTATTATGTTCTGCTCTGGGGGCAGGCTTGAGGGGATCAGGGTGGAATAATTCGAAATATGATGGTGGGAAGGTATAATGTGATGGTGGTGGGGTCGGAATGTTGGTTGTAGTCAATTATTGTGAACAACTTTATAAAAATAAAATAAAGACGAATATCGGAACAGAGCAGCTCATTGCAGAGCTGATTGACTCTGGACTTTGCCCAGGCTGATTTCACCGGGTGCCTCAGATAGGAGCAGGCATCATCCCTTCACCTGCCCTCTATGAATCCCGGAAGCAGCAAACTTCCAGAACCCAATGAAAAACCCAAGTACCTGGGACCAATGACTGCAAACTCCAGGCCTCAAGGGTTGGGGACAGGCTGCTCCTTCCCATCTCCCCACCTCTACTGTGTGTCCTAGCTGTCACGCCAACGACACTGCTTCTGGGAGCCATTTAAGCACATTAACGGCCATGATCCAAAGACTCCCAAAGGCATCTCAGAACCAAGCAGCTCGCTGCAGAGATGCCTCTGGCCCCTAATTATTTAAAATTTTAGAATTCTATGAGCGCTGGACATCTCATGCTATTCATAACAAGCAATACAAAATAAATGATCTAGCATTTGCCTGAGGGGCAGGCTTGAGTGGTGGTGGGAAAAACTGAAATCATGGCAGTGGGAAGGTGTAATGGTGGTGGGATTGGTGTTGAAATATTGAATGCAATCAATTATTGTTAACAACGTTATGAAAATAAAATTTTTAAACAATTTTAAAAAATGAAATACAATTTAAAAATAAATAAATTCCCAATTCCTGTTTCTCTTCCTTACAGGGGTATTAGTGTTTTCACATACACACACACAAGTACTTTCTTCAACTGTTTGTTTGGGTTTTTTTCTAAGTTTATTTTTTGTGGAGACACATCCAGCTGTGCTCAGGGCTCACTCTTGACTGCACTCGTGGATAACTCCCACTGGGCTCAAAAGACCAAATGGGGTGCTGGGGATCAAACCCAGGTTGGCCATGTGCAAGGCAAGTGCCCCACCCACTGTACTGTCTCTCCAGCCCTTTATAAATGGTTGATTGATTGGCTCCATAACAGGAGACCATCCTCTGCTTCCTTTTTACAAATTTTACTTATTCATTTTTTTTTTATTTGAACTTTGAGCCACACCTGGATGTACTAAGGGGTCACTCCTGGTGGTGCTCTGGGGACCATATGCAGGCTGAAGATCAATCAGGAATGGCTGCAGGCAAAGCAAATACCTTAAGCTCTACACAATCTGTCTGGCACTTCACCCCCTTTTCAAAAAGTATCATTGAAATTTTAATAAATTTTCTTATTTAAGTAGATGGGAGATTGAAAGGATCTTCCAACTGGAGGCTCACTTATCAGAAATACCATTTCGACTACCTCATTTAATATATTCACAAGCCACACACTTGGAGTCTCACAGTCGGGAACTGGCTGTTTCCCAGGATGATCCCTTTATGAGACCCAACACGGCAAGGTCCCCCATCAGCCCACATCCCTTATACAAGCTAACCCAATGCTCTCCTTTGGAAGCCTAACCTCAGCACCACAGACTGCAAAATCTCCACACCCACAAGGAACACTGTCCCCATTTCACAGATAAGGCTCTGAGACTCAGAAACAATTTGCCCCAGATAAGTTTCTGAGAGCTAGTTCTCATCCCGTTGCCCAAAGACAGTGAGAGGGAACCAGCTCACTGACTAAGTCTGGATTACACTGGAAGATTGCTACTTGTACAATGACAAACCTTTCCAGGGGAATCCTTAGAAAAGGATGTGGGGAAGGCTCTTTGCCGCCACTCTTGGGTGATCCTCTTCCAGGAAGGACCATACTCAGAGACCAGGTCTCCTGCCAACACAGATGCTCTAGCAGGGACCAGGGGCTTGTGTTATAAAAAGAACTGGTATTTGCAAAGTGCTTATGAAATGACATTTCATCCTGATTCCACTTTGCATGGTGAGTCCATTAACTCGCCCTTTCCTTTTTTAAATTGGCGGAGAGGAGGGTGAAGCTTCCTAAGCAGTACTCAGAAGTCTCTGGAACAACTTTTAAAGAAGATGGTAAGGTGAAAACACTCAAAAGTTGGGAGAAAAATATTTCAAAATTCTCTCTCTCTCTGAAGGATTCTAGTCTCCAGGCTAGAGAAAACAACTCAACTCAAAAAATAATGACAAATGTGAGCCAGAGAGAAGGTACAGCGAATAAGGTGTGTGCTTTGCATGTGACTGACCCAGGTTTAATTCCTGGCACCACAGTTGGTCCACGAGCACAGAAAGGTGAGGCCCAAAAACCAAAGAAAAAAAATTAAAACAATGACAAAGGATTTAAATAGATATTGTTCCAAAGAAGAGATAAGAACATAAAATATAAGGCCAATAACTCAACACCTTTATTGCAAACCACAACACCTAATCAGAGAGAGAGAACAAAAGGGAATTTCCTGCCATAGTGGCAGGGTGGGGTGGGGGGTGACGGGACTGGGGAGGGGGGGAGGGATGTTGGGTTTACGGGTGGTGGAGAATGGGCACTGGTGAAGGGATGGGTTATCGAACTTTGTATGGGGGAAGCATGAGCACAAAGATGTATGGATCTGTAACTGTACCCTCACGATGACTCTCTAATTAAAAATAAACTAATAAAAAAATGAAAATATAATTAAAATTGGGAGTGGAAAAATGTTACAACAGATACTAGAGAAATAAAAAGGTTCATTATACTTCAATGGACAACTTTCTGTCACTACCATGAGGAAAAGGGTAGAAATGGACAAATTATTAAAAACATAGAACTTTCAAAGGAATCATGAGGAAATAGAAATCCTGAATAGACCAATTAAGAACAATCTGGTTACAATTGGAATTGTAACCAGAAGTCTCTCACAAAGAATAGCCAGGTCCAGATGCTCTCTTAGTGAACTTGACCAAACCTTCAAAGGTGCCCTAAATCTTTCAAGCTTTCTCAAAAATATGCAAGAAAAGTAATTCTTCTAAATGGATTTTATGGTGGTAATATAATACTGACTTCCAAAGACATGGAAGTTATATAAAATAAAACTATGGGGACATAGTGATAATACAGTGGGAGGGCATTTGCCTTGTATGTGGCCGACCTGGGTTTGATATTTGGCATCGCACTGATCCCCAGAGCACTGCCAGGGGTGAACCCTGAGCTTAGATTTAGGAGCAACCCTTTAACACAACTGTGTATAGCTCACTAAACAAATAAATAAAACTAGGACCGATGTCACTGATAAACTCAGATGCAACTAAAAAAAAATATATATATAAGGCCAATAAGAAGTAAGAACATAAAGAGGTTTATACCCTCATTAGTAACTAGGACAATTCAAATCAAACCCATAATCTGATACTTGATACCCACTAAGATGGCTTTGATTATAAGAGGCAATAAGAAACTTTGCCAAAGAGGTAGTTGAATTATAATCTCGTACATGGAAAAATGATTGTAAAGTCCTACAGATACTTCAAGAAAGTCTAGTTATTCCTCAAAAAGTTAAACAGTTACCATATGTCTTAAGAAGTCCTCTTTTTAAGGTATATATCTAAAAGAAATTAAAACACTCACACAAAAAATGTGAACATCACTGTTCAGAGAAGCATTACTCATGACAGCCCAGAACCTAAAAGAACAACAGACTAAAGTCAGTGAGCAACGGGATTACAGTGATACAGTGATACTAAACATCAACTGGTCACAGTGACAGGCCTCTACAACAGAATATTACTTGGCCATAAAAAAGCTGAATAAATCAGTCATGATTTATGCTACCATATGAAGAATCTTGAAAACATTTATGCTAAGTAAAATAGGTCAGACACAAGACCACATATTTAATGATTCCATTAATATGAGACACCCAGAATAGGCAAATCCATGGAGACAGTGGTTAATGGTTGCCAGGGGCTGAGGAAAAAGTGTAGGCGGGTAATGAGGAGAAACTGTTAATAGGCAAAGAAAGTTTCTTTTAAGGACGATACGGCATTCTGGAATTAATCAGTAATAATGACTGCCCCACTTTATGAATGTACTAAAATGACTAAACTTATTTTAAAAGGACTTATGATATCTCAAAAAAAAAGAAGTTTTATCAGCATGCTCTAACAGAAATTTCCAGCACAGCCACCATATGTTGTCTGATATGCTGAATGTGGGTATTGTGCAATAGAAAGACAGTAGCTGAGAATGTGGTTTTTCAATTTTATGGAGGATACATACCTGTATCCTGTAGCCAGCTCAGTTTTCAAACCAAGTTTGGTCCTAATTTTTTATACTTCAAATGTTTTTATGAATTTTTTAAAAATAGAAACAAGAAAGTTTGTAATTCTACTTTTTTAAATTGAATCATTGTGATATACACAGTTACAAAGTTGTCCATGACTGAGTTTAAGTCATATAATGTTCTAACACCCATCCTTTCACCAGTGTACATTTCCCACCACCAATGTTCCCAGTTTTCCCCTCACCCCTCCAAAAAACTTAGCCTGCCACGGCACTTTTCTTCTCTCTCTCTCTCTCTCTCTCTCTCTCTCTCTCTCTCTCTCTCTCTCTCTCTCTCTCTCTCTCTCTCTCTCTCTCTCCATATCTCTGTGTCTGTTTATCCATCTCTCTGTGTGTCTGTCTCTCCATCTCTCTATGTGTCTCTGTCTCTCCATCTCTCTATGTGTCTCTGTCTCTCCATCTCTCTCTGTGTGTCTCTGTCTCTCCATATCTATCTATCTATCTATCTATCTATCTATCTATCTCTATCTCTCTCTCTGAGTTATTCCAAATTGTTGAGAGGCATCAGGATTGGTGAAGTCATAACAGAGATGGTCAATACTGCTGTCAGATACCCCTCAGCCCCGCTACTGTTCAGTAGTCACAAACACCGCCCTCTACAGCTGAGCAAAATTACACACTCTCAAAGCTTAGTCACCAATATATCTTCATTATTGGCTTCAGTACTTTGACATTCATTTCTTATGCCAGTGGTGGAGTGAGGTGGCACAGGGACACTGGGCTGGCATCCGAGGCCTGGGAGTTGTGGAGGTCTTACCTCCTGCAGATGTCACTGGGCTTTCTGCGAAGGAAAACCCCAACAAAACACCCCAACAAGTGATCAAATCCTCACTTTAAAGCTCTCTGACACACACAGGGGACAGAAAGCCTTTAATTTTGATTTTGTTGGGATGGGGGGGAAACTGTGGGGTACACCTAGAAGTGTTCAGGGTTTACTCCTGGCTCTGCCCTCAGGGGTCACTCTTGGCAGTATTCATAACTTTCATACTATTTCTTCGAGCCTGCAGTGTTTTATCATCAGAAACCCAGATTGTCAGGAGAAACAGCTTCAAAATCTCACTCCTCAGACTATGCTGTGGATCTAACAGAATTCCACCCCCAAGTTCCCCGAAACAGACAAAAGTTCCAAGTTCCCTGAAAGTTCACAGGTGCCTCTCACTTCTCCAGACATGTCTAAACACAGGAGGTGGGAATGCACCTGACAATGGGCTACTTCACTCATCTCTCTGGTGCATCTGACAAGGGGCAGAAGACCCCCAGAGCAAGCCCTCCTGGACCAGCCCAGCATCCAGATGAAAGCTCTCCACTTTTGGGAGGGGGGAGGTGATAGAATCATGACAAAAGTGGAAGCTGTGGGGGCAGAGAGACAGTGGGTATGTGCCCAATTCTGATTCGATCCCCGATATCCTAAGTGGTCCCCCAAGCCCCGCCAGGAGTGATCCCTAAGCAGAGAGCCAGGAGTAAGCCCTGGCACCACTGGGTATGGCCCAAAAGCCAAAAACTTTTTTTTAAGTGAAAACTGTGAGTTACAGACTGTGCTTCAGGACTCATTGATCATGGAGAACTTGTGTGAACATGGGCAGGTCCTCACCAGATGCTAGTCCTTCCATAAGAGAGACAGCTGCCCATTTCTATCCTCACCCCTGCCCAGCCACCATGAGAAGACAGTGTTCCAGTATCACAAAGCCTCCTGTGAATTAGGATGCCAGTACAATTCTGGGGGAGAGGGGAAAATGCATGTGATGTGGACGGCAAATGGCATGAATATATATGAATATATACATACAGGCACATATTCTGAAACTCAGCAGATTTTGCTCTACATTTCAAGACCTCCTGAGACTTTTAAGGTATTTATTAGACAATCCTGTTTCTCTGTAACTAAACCTGCCTAAGACAGCACCTGAAATTTTGCAATTTCATTTAGAACCACTTAGCAAGGACAGGGCATCATCCCCACATACCAAGAGGAGAGAAGGAGAAAGGGTCCATTTCCGGGACCTACTGCCTTGATGATAGCATTGGCTATAAAGAAGCACAGTAATCAGACACTCAAGGTGAGAAAGCAGGAGCCGGAGAGATAGCAGAGAGGTAAGGCGTTTGCTTTACCTGCAGCCAACCCAGGCTCAATCCCCAGCACTGCCTCTGCTTCCTGATCACCGCCAGGGCTCAGGAATGAGCACAGAGCTGGGAACAGCACCGGACTCCAAGGTGGTAAGTGAAAGGATGGAGTCAGCCCCAAGAAAGGATCTCAAACACAGTGAATGTGATAAACGACTACAATGCTTCCTTATTGAATTTCATGAGGGAACTGCAGGGGGAGGAGGTGGCGGTGCGGGGGTGGGGGAGAAAAGGGGATTGGGGTGGCACCAGTAGTTACATTTCCCAGGTGGGTAGGTAGGTGAATCACCAGTCAAGAGGTCCCTTTGTTTCCTCGATATCTCCTGTGACTCTCAACAAAGGCAGAGCAAGGAAACAAGGGTGAGTGATTGATCCTGACAGGAGGGGCAGAAGCTGCGCAGGAAGGAAAGCTACAGGAGATGCCAAACAGGTTCAAACCCACAGCCACCAGGCACACTCCCAGGATAACCAGAAGCTAAAAGCATCCCAGCATCAGCAGTGAGGCCTGAGTTCAACAGCCCCCTTGTTGGGTAGGGGAGACTGGCCCCCAAAAGACATCGGCACCTTCTCCGGGCCAGGAAGGGCTCCAGATGGTGTGGTATGTTATGTACCCACAGATCTATGACCATAGGAAGCGCTCCCAAGAGTGACAACGGTAAGGTTTGGAGCTGGAACCTGAAGTGACTTTTTCCCTTTAGACTTTCCTGTTTTTTCAGAGGCTTACTATGAGTCTGAGTCACGTTCCTGCCTTTTAAATCACGCTGCTTCCATTACATGGGGGAAGAGTCTTCTCATGCTATGAGCGGTGAACTCATCAGAGTTCGTGCTGAACAGGGACAGGTCAGAATAGAAGTTATTTGCATCCCAGATAAAAAGTTTGAGAGTTTGGGGCTGGAGCAATAGCACAGCAGGTAGGGTGTTTGCCTTGCACGCAGCCAACTCAGGTTTGATTCCCAGCATCCCATATGGTTCCCTGAGCACCGCCAGGGGTAATTCCTGAGTACAGAGCCAAAAGTAAGCCCTGTACATCGCCAGGTGTGACCCAAAAAGCAAAAAAATAAATAAAATGAAAATAAATTTTAAAAGTTTGAGAATTTCCCCCAAGAACTGGGACCACCTAGGCGGGAGGTATGACTCAGCGATAAACACCCGGCTCACATGTGCAAGGCCCTGGGTTTGAATCCCAGCATCACAAGAAGGAAAGAAAGAGAAGGCTTGTACCCCCACAACAGGAATAAGCTGTCACCACGTTACAGTGGTTAAAAACCTCTGAAGGAGAAGTGTCATGATTACATGTTGCACATTTTTATTTCGGGACTGAAAAACTAAGGAAGAGGAGACTAATGCCCAATTAGCATCAAAGCAGATTAGTGAGAAACAAGGCACACAAGGGACCCCCAAAAATGTATCCATTTTCCAGGCCTGAATGAGCAGAATCAAAGAAAGAATGAGAACACAGCCAGTTTCCGTTCCATCTCATCTTTAAGAATTCTCCACCTGGGGGCTGGAGCCATAGTGCTGCGGATAAGGAACTTGCTGACCCAGGTTTGATCCTGACACTGCCAGAGGTGATCTCTGAACACAGCCAGGTGTGGCCTCAAAACTAAAGAAGAATTATACATCTGCATGAAGAGATAACTCAGAGGTCTGAAGCACATACCTGGGAGCCCCAGGTTTAATCCCCGGCACCTCATGGATCCCTCACAACTCCAACAGAGTGTGGCCCAAAACAAACAAAAATTCTCCTGGAGAATAAAGAGGTGGGCTGGAGGTAACACCTGGTTCATGAAAGAGGGTGTTGGGGGGCACTTTGGTGGCTGAAGTCACTGCATACACCAAGGCCAAGAGCATTAATGCTATTGTAAACATGACACGCAAAATATATTATCTTTTGTTTTGTTTGGGGACCACACTTCGCAGTGCTCAGGGCTTACTCTTGGTTCTGCATTCAGGGATACTTCTGGCAGGGTTCAGGGGACCATATGTGGTGCCAGGTCTCGAACCCAGGTTGGTTAGGTACAAGGAAAGCTCCTTACCTACTATCCGGCCCCTAATGATTTAAAGGTTTTAATAAGGTTCCCAAGGAGGTTAGGTGTGGCGGCAGGAGCCCTCAAGGCAGGGGTAGACAGGATATTGGTGGTGGGGAATGTGCACTGGTAGAGGTATGGGTGTTTGATCATTGTGAGATTGTAACCCAAACATGAAAGCCTGTAACTATTTAACAGTGATTCAATAAAATTAAACAAAATAAAAGACAGGGGTAGAGTATGCTGATATTCTGGTGATGCTTATGAAGCTGGAACATAGTTTGCCATTTATTAACAGTATCATAGGTCACAGTGCCTAAATAAAAATTGAAAGGAAAGATACAAATGGGTGGGTTTTTTTTTTAATTGTTTTTAATTCTCTTGGGCTGGAGCGATAGGCCAGTAGGTAGGGCGTTTGCCTTGCACGAAGGCGATCCAGGTTCGATTCCTCTGCCCCCCTCAGAGAGCCCAGCAAGCTACCGAGAGTACCTCACCTGCACGGCAGAGCCTGGCAAGCTACCTGTGGTGTATTCGATATGCCAAAAACAGTAACAACAAGTCTCACAATGGAGGCATTACTGGTGCCTGCTTGAGCAAATTGATGAGCAATGGGACAACAGTGACGGTTAATTCTCTTAACTGGTCCAAATGAATGCCAATAAAATCTGCAAGATCTGAAGGTCCTTAAAAGCTTCTGAACCACTTCACAACTGTCCTCATTATTCTACTTTTCCTACAGGACAAAAGTACTTACAAAACAGCATTATGAGTTTCTCTAACTCCCTTGCTACCCCCAAATATTGACTTGTGTCCATTTTGAATGACCCCAAGTTCTCGGAGAGAGCCATTTGAAAATAATGGGGCCTGTCTGAGAACAGGCAAAACCACAAATGGACGCAACAGCAAACCTGGTTTTTCGAAGGGACTATCAAAACACGAGAGGTGGGGCGATGCTGGACACCAGGCAGCAGTCACCCCAGGCAGCCAGCATGAGCACCGAGCCCCGAGCCCCAAGCCTTGCAGAGAACGGGCTCACTCAAGCGGCCTCTCAACCAACCTTCTCTTGCGGAGCCCCACAGCTGCTTTAGGAAATGCACGTGGTCACAAGGGGATAACAAAGGCTCGGGAAGGTGGAAAGTGGCTCAAGCAGGTATGCCCACCACAGGATCAGCAGAGCTGGGATTTGATACGAATCTTTCATTCCCCCTCCCCCACGGCATTTCTTTGGGACCAAAATGCTGCAAAATGAAACATGGATGGGGGAGGCCAGGAGAGAGCTCAGGCAAAGAGCCTGGGAGGAGCAATGCCCTGGGATCTATCTTCAGCAGCCAGGGTGATAGTACAATGGGTAGGGCACGTGCTTTGCACGTGGATGACCCAGGTTCAATCCCCAGCATCCCATAGAGGGGGCCCGAGCCCCACTGGGGGTGAGCCTAAGTGCAGAGCCAGAAGTAACCCCTGAGCACTATAGGGTGTGGCCCCAAAACGAACAATGACAACAAAAATAGATTAACTTTTTTAACAAAAGAAAGAAAGGAAACAAACCTATTCAATCCATAGGTTCTTTACTTCAAAGTTCCTGTATATAAAGGCTTGCTTTGCAGGGTGGGCTGACATCCCAAACTTCCCTGCCAAAGGCCAGAACAACTGGCTCTATTTAGGAGACTGGAGGAGGATTCCCTGGACTGCACTAAAATTGCAGGCATCCGGTTACAGAAACCCCTTCAACATTGTGAAAGATGGAGGTCTTGAGGGAGAACCCCACAGTGAGCCTTCAACCAGCTCCAGACAGAAAACCAGGATAGGAGGTGGGGGTGGGTGAGCCACCAAAGCGCCTGTCCCAGCTCCGTCACTTATTGGCAGATTTTAAAGAGAGGCCTCACAGCACTGCTGGCAGGAGGAGGCAGTGTGTTCTATCACTATTTGGTACCCAGGTCATGGCTTCCCCACTGCTGTACCTCCCCCAGTTCCCTGAGCCCTCATTCCCTGCCTTGATGGTTTCCAAGGACCACACACTTGGAGAAACCAGGCAACTGCTCCTGCACTTTTGATACTTTCAAACTCATACATAAGTCAATTCTCATGTGGATGGTTCAATACAGTTCTCGAACACTTTTCCAGGCAATGTGATACTTTATTTTTTTTTCTTTTTGGGTCACACCCAGCGATGCTCGGGGGTTACTCCTGGCTTTGCACTCAGGAATTACTCCGGGCAGTGCTTGGGGGACCATATGGGATGCCAGGGATCGAACCCGGGTCGGCTGCGTGCAAAGCAAACGCCCTACCCGCTGTGCTATTGGCCCCAGGCAATGTGATACTTTATAAAAGTAAAATGTGGGGGCTGGAGCAATAGCACAGCGGGTAGGGCATTTTCCTTGCACACGGCCGACCCGGGTTCGATTCCCAGCATCCCATATGGTCCCTTGAGCATCGCCAGGAGTAATTCCTGAGTGCAAAGCCAGGAGGTAACCCCTGTGCATTGCCAGTGTGACCCAAAAAGAAAAAAAAAGTAAGATTGGGAGCTAGACAGATAGCATAGGGAATACAGCAAACACCTTGTATGCATTCTCTGTTCCATCCTGACACTGTATATGGTATCCTGAGCAATGAGTCACAAGTAAGCTTGGGGTATAGTTAGCTAAGGTCTAAAAGTCAAAACGAACAATAAAGCAATAGGACGTAGCAGGGAACACGTGAGTTGGGTAAAAGGCATCAACTGCATGGTGAAAGATGGAAACTAGATTGGGGGGGATAAGTATATAATATAGACAGATATTTTAACTATTATACTATGCACTTTAAATCTACATCATGTTACAAACCATTGTTATCCTGAACAAAAAAAAAATTAGAATTTTTTTGCTTTGTTAAATTTTTTAGAGAAAAAAAGGCAATGTCATGTTCACAGAGGCCAGCTTCATACCTCCCACAACTTGGTCTCAAACACAAAGGGTCACAGGATGAACTTGAGTGATGGTGAAGGAAGAATTCTGTCTGGCAATTTCTATTCAGCTAGAAGCAGAAACTTAAAAGGGACCACGACCTCCCCCACCCTTCCCACTACCCGTGGAGGGTATAACTCAGAAGTTTTAATAGGCAAGTGTGAGGCCCCAACAAGCCACCAGAGGATCCCAATTCAAATCTGAGCTCCATGGCCCTCCTGGATGGCCATGTAAAGCCATAGGGGCTAGATCAGGAACCCAGCCCTGTAGACAATGAAGATCAAGACTTTGTTTTAACCTGGGAACTCAGACATATTGTTTTACATCTGAGATGTTAAAAACAGGGAGCCACTTTTGATTTTTGCAAGTAACAATATTATGAACAAAAATTTCCCACAACTCAATAAAATAGCTAAAATCAAGACAGGATCAAATTGGCAGAACACAGGGGTAAAAAGTATTCTGCCACAAAGTCCAATAGGTAAGGCTATTAATTTTGTTCAGAGAACATTCTAGAAACAAAACTAGAATGAAAGATCAGAGGTGGCCAAGAGTTGAGGGGGGAACATTAGAGCTTTCTGAGAAGGCAGGCTTTGTGAAAGTTGGTGGTTGTGGTGGTGCGAGGGGGACATTCTGGGCTGGGGTGGTAGTTTACTATGGTGAACTCTGGACCATACCATCACGATGGGGCAAGTCTCAATGAGGTTTACACTCAAAAGGATTGGACTATCTAAACTACCTCTCCCCTTTTTATTTTTGTTTTATTTTTAATTTTTTAGCATGCCAATACTAGTATTTTTAATTTTATTTTTATAAAGTTGTTCATGATGATTTATTACATTCAATATTCCAACACCAATCCCATAAACATTACACTTTCCCACCATTATTTTCAATTTTCCCAACTATCCCCCAAGCCTGCTCCAATATCAGGTCCTAAATGATTTATTTTGCATTGCTTGTTATGATTAATTCGCTAAAAATGATCTAAAAAATTTCCTTAGAAGAAAGTGTGTGAAGATTGTTATATCTTACCCTGGAGCCATTAAGTCCTTGTATTAGAGATTGCTAACATGGTTTTACAGGCTAAGCCTAGCATTTTACTATTTTCTTGAGATTGGTTGCCTCCTTTACATCCCATCCAATGTAGAGTATACTCCTGGTGTATCAGTGGTGTAGAGTTTGAGCTGTCTGTGCTCCAAGAATTCTAAAATGTTGAATGGGGTGATACAGTTGGAGTTAAATTTTTATGGCGACTTTGGAGTCCAGAAGCATCTCTTCAGCTTGCTGATCTCTTCTGAGATTTTTTTATAAGTCTCTGGATCATGGCCAGTTAATGGTCTCATGTGGCACCCGAGGCAGTTCATGGTTGTGACTGCCACGCTCCTGGAAGAACAGTACGATAGGGGGATATCGCCCATCCTGGACTCCATGAGAGCCTGGAGATTTCAGTCACAAACCCCATGTACCTGAGTTTTTCAACCATCTCCTCCCTTTTAAAATCTGGTGTATTAAAGTAATCAAGCAATAAATGCCTTACCTAATTTTCTACAAGAAAAATACTTTCGTGGGCTGAGTGATAGCACAATGGGTAGGGCGTTTGCCTTACACGCAGCCCACCTGGGTTCAATTCCCAGCATCCCGTATGGTTCCCTGAGCACTGTCAGGAGTAATTCCTGAGTACATGAACCAGGAGTAAGCCCTGAGCATCACTGGGTGTGACCCAAAAAGAAAAAAAAAAAAGAAAAAGACTTTTGTGTTTGGGGTTTTGGGGGCATAATCATCATCAGGATTTTCCTACATACAAAACATGCCCAGCCCTAGGAGGACCACTTGCACTTTTCAAAAGCAAAGCAAAATAATATGTGAACAGAGAGAGAACATTCTCACAGTGGGCTCCTAAGTTCAGGGGCTACACTCAGTACCTGAGGATTTCCCAGCCCACACGGTCTGTGGTCAGTGCTAGGGTTCGAAGATATAGTGTTGCTCAGGCTCTGCTATACTGGGGAGACCACCAGGGCACATTCAGTAAGCAGCGTTCAGGGGGCATGTGGTGTCAGGAACAGAACCAGGTTAGGTGTATGCCAAGCATGTGTTCTAACCCTTGTATTAGAGCCCTAAACCCTCAATTTCATTTTTACCTCATACTTCAATTCTGGACTGAGTAATTTAGGCATACTTGAGTTTTTGGAACAAATCTCTAAACATTATTGTTATTTCTATTATTTTTTTTTATTATTACTATTATTAGCAGTGCAGAGGAATGAATCCAAGCTCACACACACACATGCAGATGCTCTACCATTGAGCTAATACTGCACGGTCTTGAAAGTCATCAGCTAGCCCCAAGTTGCAGGAATCTGATTATCCTACATATATATATGGAATCTGGCTTCCTTACCTTTTTGGGGATGATTGAATAATAGCACCATTTCATCTGCCTAATAATTTATTCCAGAAAATATTTAATTTTAAATTAGAAGTTTTCAAAGAGAGCTGGAGAGATAGTACAACAGGTAAGGCACTTACCGGGCATGTGTCCAAAGTGGGGTTCAATCCCTGATACCACATAGAGTTCCCCAACCAGAAGCAATCCTGAGTGCAGACACGGGAGTAAGCCCTGAGGCCCCAAAACAAAAAACCAAAACTAAAAAGTGTTTACAAGGTGAAGTTCCAAGCAGTTGTAGGTAGAATATTCTTTAAAATCTCTTGGGAAAGGATGTGACTTAATGAGAGAGAAACAGGAAGAACAGAAGGAAGAGAAGGTTGAGCAAATACTCCCAATGACCCCAATGCAGAGCAGGCTGCCAGCCGGCAGGGAATGCAAACAGGACATCCGGGTGCCTGCTCTCAGTCTAACCGCACGCTCACTCTGAACTCCTGACTCCAGTACTGGATTTAATAATTGCCATGTCCCCTGCAGCTAAGTCGAACAGGGTCCCCAAGGCGAAGGGAGAAAGGCACCGGGGTAAGGAGGGCCGGACAAGCAATGCTCATGCAGCATCTTTATTGAACAAGCAACAGACTTTTATAGGTCTCTAGAAGGAAGCATACATTAGAAAAATATTCAGGAATGTTCAGGATAGTTAATTTTAGAATATACTGGGTTTCAAGACGTCAATGATGTTTTTCTATAGTTACATAGTGTCAGTGATATTTTCCTTGGTTATATATTGATACACCTTAGCAACATGTTCTGCCACAAGAACGGGAAAGAGCCCGCTAGAAAAACAAGAAAGTCAGCCCTTAGAATGTGTAACCCCAAGACAATGGTTTCTATAAACCAGCCTTTAAACACACATCCCCAGGACAAGAACTTTCTTAATATTTAACTAGCACAGGCTCCCAACAGATAATGCTTCTGCTGAATTAACTAGGTGTGTGCACAGTATACATGTGACTATTCCCTGCCTGCTCCAAGCAGTGATCACAAGAAAGGTGAGGACGACTCACCCCGAGTTCTCAAACAATAAATCCTATTAGGTCCCCACTTCTAAATTCTTACTCTGGTCTCTCTACCTCGCTCCTTACTCCTGAAATTAAATAGAATCACTGATTTGACTTCAACAGAATTATTAACTACCCTGGAAAGGTAATTCCTGAGTAATCCCTGAGCACAGAGCCACAAATAACCCCTGAGCACCACTGGTATGGCCCAAAAACAAAACAAAAGACTAAGTCAAAATACAAATACACTACTAAGGGAATATACTGACAGTAAAAACTTCTGTCAAAAGACAAATGGATCTAATACTCATAGAGCTGCAAGTCAAGGAAACAAAGATGAAGAATATAAATGGGTCAAGGTGATATGCCCAAGAGAAAATACAAGTGGCCAATGTATAACTGAGAAAGAAAAGTCCCAAACACCTACTCTAGTTCCTGCTAGTTAAAGGAGGCCAGAAGGTGAAGCATTTAGAAACAGGACCTTACGCTGATCACCCAGATTCTACTCAGGGAAAAGTCAAGTGGGTACCACAGCGACCAGAGCTATGTGAGCAAGTCCAGGAAGACAGGATTTCTCTGGACAGGGAAAAAAAGAACAAAATTTTTGCAATGAAATTATTTCAGGTCTTATTTGGTGGCACAACAGGGAGGTATAGTAGCCAGACTGAGCTTGTGCCCCCAAGAAAGACCACAAGTGGTTGGGCGAAGGGGTCATCCCAAGGTTCAAGTGTGGGCCTTTGTATGAGACGTGCTGATGATGGAAGAAGACGCAATATTTGAACTCATGTTCCAAGTGGGGCATCCTCTGAACATTCATTTAAACTAGTATTTATTTCCACAAATACATTCGATTTTTAATAATCAGAATCCCTACCCAATCCATTAATATTACCCTCCTACCTACCACATTCCTGACTCAAGACCTCGTATCAAATCCAGAGAAGAAAATGTCTCATACTCAAACCTCCATTGCCCGAAAACACATCCACACCTTTGGAAGGCAGAAGCATATTGAGTATATAATCAATACGTAGATCTAGGTTTCATTAAAGAATCAGTCACAATAACTCATCTCCGTGAACAGAAAATCCGACTACTTTGCCTCCCCCAATTAAGTCACCCATCCAGGCTCCTCAACAGCCCGATTATAGCTGTCAGACAGCACGGAAAGCAGCAGAGGTATCTTTGTGAAATCAGTTCCAACAGCTTGGTGGCCTCTTCATTCTACCTATGAGTGGGTCCTATGATTGTCTCTTGATGTTAAGTTTAAATGTAGCAGAGCATGTACGGATCCCCTTATGGTGGACCGCTTAACAGAAAACAGTTTCCCCGAAGAAACAGATCATGGGGCCGAAGGGAAGCCATCCGAGTTATCCAAAAGTCTCCCAGTTCCCTGGTGACCTACCTTAGAACTTGTTTCCATGTGGTATTTGGCACAAGCTCGAAGCTGAGTCACCCAGAACTGTCTCTCCTTTGCATCAGCAGCTAAAACAGAGAAAGAAACATTTGCAAGGATTATTCCAAAACACATTCAACCTATTTCAAGGTTACACACACCGAAGTGATGGGGAATTGGGAAGTGAGGGATAGAGGGATAGAGGTAGAAAGAAGGAAAAAGAAAATGCAGGTCATGAACTTTTGCAGCAGCCCGTACTTATTTACACCACACCCAGTCTCCACCACCGGCCCTGCCGCCCCCACTCCAGAGCACTTATTTAATGCAACAGAAAAATATCTCTGAAACCAAACGAAATAGAAGCACTATGAAGACACTCGTATAGGGCCATGGGTACTTTGGTGGTGGTGGGATACAATCATTTTTATCACTGTTACTACTGTTACTGTCACTGTCATCCCATTGCTCATTGATTTGTTTGAGTGGGCACCAGTAACGTCTCTCACTGAGAGACTTATAGTTACTGTTTTTGGCATATACAATACACGCATGGGTAGCTTGCCAGGCTCTGCCGTGCGGGCTCCATACTCTCGGTAGCTTGCCGGGCTCTCCGAGAGGGGCGGAGGAATCAAACTCGGGGTCGGCCACATGAAAGGCGAATGCCCAACCGCTGTGCTATCGCTCCAGCCCATCATTTTTATACTATAATAAAATTAATTTTAAATTTTAGAGCCGGAGCAATAATACAGTGAGTAGCGCACTTTCTTTGCACACAGCAAACCCAGGTTCAATCTCTGGCACCACACATGGTCCCCTAAGCCTCAACAGAAGTAATCCCTGAGTGCAGAGCCAGGAATTAGCTCTGTGCATAGCCAGACCCAAATACAAAAAAAAAAAGAAAGAAAACTTAAATAAATTTTAACTTTTTTAAAACTGTATTCTGAAATATCAAAGAACAATTCTGCTTTTCTTTTCCAACTTTCTCTTTAAAAAAGTCATTTTGGGGCTGAATCAATAACACAGCAGGTAGGGCATTTGCATTTCATGCAGCTGACCCGGGTTCGAGTCCCGGCATTCCATATGGTCCCCCGAGCACGCCAGGAGTAATGGAGTAATTCTGAGTGCAGAGCCAGGAGTAATCCCTGTGCATTGCCGGGTGTGGCTCAAAATGCAAAAAAAAAAGTCATTTCCACTTCTTTAAAATGGAAAGCTATAACTATGTGTGCTTACTAAGTTTTTATTTGAAGCACTATGGTTTATATAATATTGTTCAAGATAGGATTTCATGCATACAAATGCTTTGGCACCACACGCCCCACCAGAGTGTCCACTGCCCTCCCCCATTTTTTCACGGTCTCTCCCCGCAGCCCCAATCACCACAGTGGTAAGCTCAATTCTGAAGAGTAGCTCTCAGGTTCTGCTTCCTTTGGCCATTGCATGATTATTTTAAAATTTTGAATATTTAAAATTTAAAATATTTCTGCCTAATATGAAGAGAGAAGTCAAGTTTTTTCAGGATCTTGTATTATCAGAGTTATATGGCAACTATTGGAATTTATAAAATAAGCATTCAGTTGAATGACTAGATTTTTTGGTTCATTTGCTTTGGCTTAGGGAGCACACCTGGCACTCAGAGTTTTACCCCAACTCTGTCTTCAAGGATAACTGCAGACTGCACTCAGAAAACCATATGCAGTTCCAGAGAATGAATTTGAATCAGCCACAAGCAAGGCGAGCGCCTTAATCTCCGAGCTACCTCTCTGACCCTGAATTACTATTTAATATGTTATTTAATATACTATTGATTGGACAAGGTTTATTTTAATGACTGGACAGTATTGGATACCCAGAATCAGAGATCTCTTCCTTCAGAGATCTTCATATTCCCCTCAAAGAGACATGAAACTACGAGTTAGCTGCCAGACATAACTGCCAATCTGTACCTTCACATTGCAGGTTCATTAAAATTATTTTCTTAAAATAACAATAGCAGACCAACAACAGTTAAATCAATTTAACCTGCATAATTGCTTTAAGCCTATCATAATATTAAAGGCATAAAGATGAAATACAGTGAAAATAATGATTCCCTTGGAAGTTATCATTGTTTTCAAAAATGGGGTCACGTACCATTTATGTATAAAACACAACTTCAGCTAGAGGTTTAAGATAGTGGGGCTGGAGCAATAGCACAGTGGGTAGGGCATTTGCCTTGCACGCGGCCGACCCGGGTTCGATTCCCAGCATCCCATATGGTCCCCTGAGCACCGCCAGGAGTGATTCCTGAGTGCAGAGCCAGGAGTAACCCCTGTGCATCGCCGGGTGTGACCCCCTCCAAAAAAAAATAGAGGTTTAAGATAGAGAACACAAGCTATACATTAGAGTAGTTCCCAGTGAACTTTGTTTCCAAAGACAAAGAATTTTGCAGGAGCTAGAGGATTTTTCCTTAGAAAATGTGAATTTCCCATTTAAAGCAGTATCCAAAGGCTGGGAGCAAAAAATAAACTGGGCATCTACTGACATGAAAGATCCAACACTCCACAAATGTTCAAAGTCAAAATGAGAACAGAGACCCAGGTCCTGTGGGGAGGGCAAAGCCCAGACATGGATACGCAGAAATGTACCCTGTCTTTCCTGTCATTGATAAATTTAAACTAAATTTGACCTGGGAATTACTTCACGCAAATAAGAAAATGTTTATAGGATTAAAACTATCTTTTAAAACAAAACAAGAGACCCTGGGGTTTCACATTCCAGAGCAGTAACAGTAACTCAAAGGCAAAACGGCTCTATTGTCAAATGAGTCTGATTTTATTTTTCTATTGCTTTGTGTCATTTTCTACACCACAGGCGGAGGGGCAGTGCCATTTAGTTTTTCACCTGCCATTGTTTTCTGCTCTGACAATTTATTAAGCAATAAACAGCAAACTGGAGTTGAGAACCATGTAAATCCAGCGCACAGGCACACACACTGCGTGTATCTCAGGAGAAAACCGTGAATCTTAGCCACATTCCCCCACAAACTATACAAACTTCACTCTCCAACTACAGGGAATTTTACGTCATAGGTTTCTGGGTTGCTTTATAGATTCAGAAATATAACTCATATATGAATAATACAGAGACACTCATTTATTCCATCTCTTGATAGTAAAACTTGAGGACAGGAAGGTAAAAATGAATTGAGTTTGATCTCAGTTCTCTGGAATTGGGAGGGAAGAAAAAAAATCAAAGACCTTTTCTTTACATGCAACTTTTACCTGGATATAGGAAACAGAAAAATCTACCACCTCCCAAATGTTGAAAGCAAACCGCCTTCCCGCTAGTTGTGTAACTACACTATGTAAGTGTGTACATGAAAGCACTTCATCTTTGTTTCTGCTGTCACCTTGTTTCACTGGGCAAAGCAGAAAGAATTCTCTAGCAGGACAACCCTAACACAGCAAAGGAAGAATGTTCTAACAATCCAATTACACTGCTGTCCACAAGGGTGACGTTTGGAAGCTGTGCATGACGAATGCACCTTGGGGGCAGCAGGACCTCCCATTACAACAAAACTCTCTCTCATTGGTAAGGGTATCCAGTCACACCCATTTCCCAGAAACAAAAGAGAAGAGGAGCAGGCTGGAGAGACAGTACAGAGAGGAAGGTTCTTGCCTTGCAATGCCTTCAGCCGGGTTCGATCCCAAGCACTGCAAAGGGTCCCCAGGGCCCCACCAGGAGTCATCCCTGAGCACAGAGCCAGGAGTAAGCCCTGAGCACTGTCCAGTGTGCCTCCCCCCCAAAAAAAAAATCAAGAAAAAAAAAAAAGATTGTTCAGTCCTCCAGCACAGCCCCCCAGGGTACTACTGTGAAGATGCACACCATAAGGTGAAAGAAAATAGAGGCTAGTACAAAGGCTTCAGAATTCCTAAGTTTTGCTGGCTTTGCCATCACTCATCTTTCTCATCCCTGGTGCACTAGAACAAAGGGTTGCTGGCGCCATTTGGACTTCCACCCCAGGAAAAGACACCTGTGAGTGGTCCTCAAAGGTGGCCCAAGGTCAAAGGTGGCTCAGGAGGAACCTAAGGATGGCCCAGGCCCGCCGCACACGCACCTCTCAGTTTGTACATCTCCCCGTTGGCAGCATACACGACCAGCATGTGGGGCGCCTCATCGCTCAGGGACACGATGGCGCCCGACAGAGCCAGGGCGCCGCGGGGTTTCTGGTGTTTGCTCTGCTCGTTCACGAAGTACTGCAGGAGGCCCGCCTCGAAGTCCAGCACGAAGTACCTGTGCAGAGAAAGCGCAGGGCGTCAGCTCTCTCCCCAGTGGCTCCTCCAGGACATCAGCTAGCCCGAGACAGGACAGCAGTGGAGACACGTGGGTTGGGCTGGGGTGGTCTGGGTGATCCCCAGCACTGTAGGGCCTGAGTCCCGGCATGTCGCATACTCAGACCCTCACACTGAACCACCCACATGGAACTACCCATAAAGGTTCCCAACACTGAAAAAAAAATTTATTTTTTTTTACTTTAAATAAGGGCTGAAGGGGCTGGAGTGATAGCACAGTGGGTGGGGCGTTTGCCTTGCACGCGGCCGACCCCGGTTCGAATCCCAGCATTCCATATGGTCCCCTGAGCACTGCCAGGGTGATTCCTGAGTGTATGAGCCAGGAGTGACCCCTGTGATTCGCCGGGTGTGACCCAAAAAGTTAAACAAATAAATAAATAAATAAGGGCTGAAGAGATAGTACAGGGGTGAAGGCATTAAACCAAACCCCACCAGGAGTGACCCACATCTGGTCCCCAAATCCCACCAAGAGTGACCCCCAAACAAAAATTGTAATTAATACCCACTTCCAAAGTCCAAGTCCCAGAAAGCCGGGTCCCCTTTATGCACCCACACCCTGGATTCCAGTCCCCGAGGAACAGCACTTCAAACCCCCAAGTCAGAGGGGGTCCTCTGGGCGAGGGTCCAGAGCCTCAGGCTTGGGTGTGTGACCCCACTCCTGCTTCACAGTCAACCTCAGAACAGCAGCGTAGAGCAACGGGGCCATGCCCTGACCAACATGCTCCTCGAGAGCTGGACTTGGCCAAGCCCACACCATGCACCAGTGCGCTGGCCCGGAGCTCCCTTCCTGCCAGGGGCCTGGGGCCTGTGAGGAGTCCAGGATACTGAATCACCAGCAGGGAACTAGAAGCTGGCAGGCCACCCCTAGGAAACTGTCCGGCAGGCGCTATCAGCTTGGGGAGCAGTTACCGTCAGATTCTACATCCCAGGTGAAACAAGAGGAACTGTGCTTGGCCCAAATCACCCGGATCTCAGGAGCCAAGATTCTGGCCATTGTTACTCAGGCTCCTTCAACTGGGAGGCAGCAGAGATAAACCTTTCTCCACCAGAACAGGGAGTCTGCATCCCAGACACAGATTCCCTGTGGCCTCCAGGCTCTGCCCAACACCCTCCCACATCCTGTCTCTCCTACCCACCCTCTAGCCTCCTGCTCCACCCACACCAGCCTCTTCCTCTCCCTCAGTCACCACTGAGCTGCCTTCCCTTCACCCATGCTGTTCAGTCAACTGGACTCCTGATGCACACCAAGAGATTTTCTTTTTCTTGTTTTGGAGTCACAAAGACTCAGGGGCTACTCCTGTCTTAGTGCTCAGGGATGGCTCCTGGCTGTGTTCCGGGATTGCTTCTTGCTGTGTGCAGGGGACCATACAGTACTGGAGATGGAACCTGGACCTCCATCATTCAAAGCTTCAGCCCGCTGATCTCTCTCAAACTCAGGGCCATACGTGTGTTTGACCACTTGCAGTTATCTCCCTGGCCCAAGGGCATACATTTTGACAGTCTAAAAATTATTAGCACAGGCCAGATATAGCACATGGGGTTAAGATGCTTGCCTTGCAAGTGGCTAACCTGGCTTCAAATTCTTAGCACCACATAGAGTCCCTAAAGCACCCCCAGAAATTATCCCTGAGCACAGAGCCACGAGTGAACACTGAGCACTGCTGGGTCTGAGCCAAACCCCAGCCCTTCCCTCCCAACAAAATAAATAAAACTTGTTAGAAGTATAAAATAGCAACTTCAATACTATTGTAAATGAGAATGAAAAGAAAATTAAAACACTACTTCAAGAAATAAAAAAGGACACGAGGAAATGGAAACTCTATCCCCTGCTCATAAATTGGGAGGATTAGCACCACCAAAATGGCAATACTCCCCAAAACATTTTACATATTCAATGCAGTTCCTATAAGGATACCTTGTCTTTTTTTTTAAGAAATATATCAAATACTCCTGAAATTTAAATGAACAATAACTCTCCCCAGACCCCCAATAGCTAAAGCAGTCCTTGGGAAAAAGAAGATGGAAGGTATCACTTCCACCAAATTCAAACTATACTACAAAGCAATAGTAATTAAAACAGCATGGCATTGGAATAAAGTCAAGCACAATTTTTTTTAATGTAGGAGTACTGATTTTTATTCAGCCATTGATTATGCTGATTGAATTGGGCATGAACTCCACGTTACCTTTTTTTAATTTTTTTTTAAATTTTAATTGAATATCCGTGAGATAGACCATTACAAAGCTGTTCATAATTAGGTTTCAGTCATACAATGATCCAGCACCCATCCCTCCACTGATGTACATTTCCCACCACTAATGTCCCCTGTTTCCCTGCTACCATCCCCCACCCCCCTCTATGGGAGGCACTTTCCTACTTGTTCTCTCTCTCTCCTTTTCCTTTTGAAGCACAATTTTTAAAAGTTCAACTTTTTAAGAAAAAAAGATTGTTAGCAGCCTACAACAACTACTAGATACATCTCCTGAATCTGGGCTTTGCTCTGATACCCAAGTGCATGCTCAGTAGATGTGTCTCCTCACACAGTTCAACGTCATCTGAGATACAAGGCACATGCACACTCCATCAGTCACAAATCAGTCACAAGGCAGTTGAGGAAGGAAAAACGAAGCAAATGTCTGGTGCAAGTCTGAGAAATACGCTGCATGCTGGCCCTCTGCCTAGAACTAGGTCCTCTCTGTTTCTTACCCTAATTTCTCAGTCTTCAGAAACAGGGCACATACCACCAATTTGAGAAGCTTCTCCTGCCAGATCAAAATAGTCCTCCCACTAGCTCTCATCACAGCTTACGTCTGTCCTTGACGGCCCCAACCCCATTGGAGTCGACACTTGCAGGATCAAGTTCAAGGTCTGTTTTCTCCACGAGGCACTGCCCACCTTGAAGATCTGTGCTGGCCACCCAGGGCCCAGCATAGAGCCTGCAAGTGACTTCAGCATGAAGGTTAACACTGGCTCACTGATGATGAGAAAGCGCTTCCAAATTTCATGATGGAAAAATGCTGCCAAAGCCCCTGATTCATGGGAACTCATGAGATGATGCCAAATGTTTTCACGTCTCTGAGACATGCCAGACTGAATGAACATGAGTCAGGCCTGCTACCACACACTCGGGAGGCTTCCCTGCGTTGACATGAAGTTGCACCACATTCTGCACAAGGACGCTGGGCTCAGCAGGGCAGGGTGCTGGGATGAAACGCAAACAGCAATAGAGCTGGCTACGAGGCCAGCAAGGCCCCTAGCAGTGCCAGGTCTAGGAAGCTGGGCAGTGCGGTGAGATCATGCACCGCCCCCTAGGAAGGCCCTGTACTTATTAAAGACATAAAAGCATGCTTCTCTCCACTCATCTTTATTCTTCCCTTCAAAAGCTGCTGAGTTGTTAGAACATTGAAATGTATGAAGCTGGGATCAGAGCGATAGTACAGCGGGTAGGGCACTTGCCTTACATCCAGCTATATGGGTTTGATCCCCAGCACCCAAGATAATCCCCTAAACCCTTCAGGAGTGATTCCCTAAGCACAGAGCTAGGAGTAATCCCTGAGCACTGCTGAATATGGCCCAATAAATATCAACCAGGAAAAGAAAAAAAAACAAGTGTGTGTGTGTGTACACAGCTGTTGGAAGCTGACCTCTTAACTAACACAACTGTAGGGTGCATATTTTCCCCTAAGTCTATATAACCACCATAAACCAAGGAGGTCTCCAAAGGGGCTGGAACAATAGTACAGCGGGTAGGGCGTTTGCCTTTCATGCGGCCGACCTGGGTTCGATTCCCAGCATCCCATATGGTCCTTTGAGCACCGCCAAGGGTGATTCCTGAGTGCAGAGCCAGGAGTAACCCCTATGCATGGCCAGGTGTGACCCAAAAAGCAATAAATAAATGAATAAATAAATAAATAAATAAATAAATAAATAAATAAATAAATAAATAAAAATTAAGGAGGTCTCCAAAGTTTCACCTTAATTCATTCTCACAATGCCTTCACAGGCATCATTATCCCCACTTTTCAGCTATTTGGATACTCAAGAAACCTGAAATCTAAGCCCTGGTATTTGAATCTGAGAACTAGGCACAGTGCTCCCAGCAATCGCCAGCTCTCCTTGGGTTCTCACAGATGTTTTGTCCCCAGAACTTCTCCCTATTGCCTCTCCTGTATGCTCTTCCTCCCCCCAAGCCCTCCTCCTTTCACAGAACTGAGAGAGCTGAATGCTACTCGTCATGGTCCCAGACAGAGGCTCCTGTCCATCACCTGCCCAAAGCCAGGTCCAGTTGATTAGCACCATGGCTCAATGCTATAAGCCAGGGCAGGAAACCTTTTCTTGCCCAGGACATGTAGATATTTAAAACCTCAGGGGCTGGAGCGATAGCACAACAGATAGGGCATTTGCCTTGCATGTGGCCAACCTGGGTTCGATTCCCAGCATCCCATATAATCCCCTGAGCACCGCCAGGAGTTAACTCCTGAGTGCAAGAGCCAGGAGTAATCCCTGTGCGTCACCGGGTGTAACCCAAAAAGCCAAAAAAAAAAATTACAACCTCAAAAGAGGACCATACAGTACAGGCAGATGCGCATCAGCCACCCACAAGAGGCACGTGTGTCTCTCTATCATGTACAGTGCTAGATCACATGATTTCACAGGTGGCCAGTGAGCCAAACATTCCGTACCACAGCTCTGAAGCTTAGCTTTTTTGGGAAGATTCCGAGCAATGCTCAGGAGGTCAAGGGCCCCTATCAGCTCCATTTAGCAAACCAGGCCAATGCTACTTGGACCCTGTGGTGCTGGGAATACCTCCCCCAACTGGTGTGGGTGCTGGGGGCCTTCCAGGGCTGCATCTGGTGGTGTTCAAAAGAGCATGTGGTACTGAGACTCAAAGCAAGGAGAGTACGTGTCAAGCATGCACCTCACCTGCAGTACTGGTAAGCCCAGCCCCGAACCTTGCTTCTTAAACTACAGGCCATGACCCTATATGAGGTCACCTAGCCGAATATGGGGGTCATGAAAAAACTGGCAGTAGTGAAAGGTTTCAGAACATGCAATGACCAAAGGTTAATTCAAAAATCAACCACAGAGGGAATCCAAAACGTTCGGTCTTACTGCATTCATTTCCCAGGCAAAAAAGGAAGATGGATGGCAAGTTTGAGAGTCCTGCTCTCAACAAGCAATATAAAATAAATTACTGAGAGCCTGCCTGGGAGAGGCTTAAGGGGTAGTTGGGCAAACTAGAGGCAAAAGTGGAAGGAGAGCGCGATGGTGGTGGGATTAGAGTCTGAATATACTGAATGGTTGCAACAAATCATTATGAACAACTTTGCAAATCACAGTGTTATATAAAGTATAAGGAGAAAATTTACATATGTCGGCCTTACCTATTCCATGTATACTCCAAAATATATTAACACAGAATTGCTTTAACAGTGCTATTAATGACAGGTAACACATGATTACTACCCTAACAAGATCCAAGTATAAAATAAAATTCAATGTAATATACTTTAGATTTCAGAGTTGAAAACATATATATATGAGAATAGGTATTTTTATATTTACATAAGTCAAAAATCATATAGTAATCACTAGTTGGCTCTTACTGATTTATTTTCTGATCATCCTATTTACTAGGTTTTTTTTTAAAGGCAGAATCTGGAGAACAGTTTTATTTTTTTATCTTATATTTATTTATTTTTATAAAGTTGTTCACAATATTTGGTTACAGTTAATATTCAAATACCAATCCCACCACCATGACACCTTCCCACCATCAGATTTCGGATGCTTTCATCCCAAAACCCAAACCCCGCCCCCAAAGCAGAACCAAAATAATTTATTTTGTATTGCTTGTTATGACTAATCTGCTAAAAATGATCCAAAAATGTTTCTCAGAGGAAAGTGTGTGGAGATTGTTGTATGTCACCCAGGAGCCATTAAGCCTTCTATAAGAGGTTAGTAACATGTTGAGCCTTGTGTTTATATATATGTATGTATAAATATATTTCCCCCTAAGATTGGTTGCCTTCTACTTTAAATCCCATCAAATGTGGTGTGCTACTCTTGGTGTATTAGTGGTGTAAAGTATGAGATGCCCAGGAACAGACTGACTCATGGTGAGGCTCGTTGGAGAGCAGCCATGAGCATGGCAGCAGTTGAGTTCTGGAGGTTTTTAGCTGCCAGGGCTGGCTCGTTTGGGGTAGGGAGGGCACCTCACCTGCCCCCCTCCAGGTTACCCCTAATGAAACAAGCTGGCACAGGGCCTGGAGGCAGACACAGATTACACCATAGATTACACAGATTACACTAGGCGAATCATCCTGTGCTCTCTTCTGAGAGATTTATTATTGAGTCTCTGGATCATGGTCATTGATGAGATTATGTGGCACCAGAGGCAGCCTGTGGGGGTGACTGCCTAGTGGCAGGAAAAAGGGGGAGATGCAGGGAGGTCACCCAAGCCTGGTTCTGTTGAGCCTGGAGTGTTTAGGCACAAGTCCCGCATACCTGGGTCTTCTGCAGCATTTGCCAAGTCTTAAAGTTTTGTTGGAATAAGCACTGTCCTTCCGTTGCTCATCAGTTTGCTCGAGCAGGCACCAGTAATGTCTTCATTTTGAGATTTGTTGTTATACTGTTTTTGGCATATTAAATATGCCACGGGTAGCTTGCCAGGCTCTGCCGTGCGGGCAGGATACTCTTGGTAGCTTGCTAGGCTCCCTGAGAGGGGTGGAGGAATCGAACCCAGGTCGGCTTCGTGCAAGGCAAACGCCCTACCACTGTGCTATTGCTCCCCAAACAAAGTAGCTGTGTACTCAGAAGCGTTCCCCACACCCTCGGCAGGGAGGTGTCCCCAAGGCCTGGCTCCTGCAGCTGCAGGTTCTTATGAACGTGTTCGACAGCGGGTGGACTTACTCGCTCTGTCACGGAGAACTGATGCGTGTCTGCTAAAATCCTGTACGTGTGGATCTTTGTTGGCACAACCGTGATAAAATACTGGAACATCTGGTTGTGATCCACAGAGATAAAAATAAATTTGTTATGTGCCAAAGGGGGCAGGCTGGGATTGGGAGGGAAACTGGGGCTATTGGTAGAGGGAAGATTACACACTGGTGGTGTTGGAACTCAATGCTTGAAACAACTGCATAATGAACAAATTTGTAAATCATGGTGTTTTTAATAAAAATTAATTTAAAAAAAAAGAAAAGGAGTCCTGCTCTCAAACACCCATTATTTGAAGAAATCTTCACCTCTAATTATCTTGACAAGCCCCTGGCCAGACCAAAGTTATTTCATCCTTTTCCTTCTGTGCTCTTCCTCACATCACTACGATAAAGACATTCTGGTTTTCAGGATTCGTTGGAAATAATCAAGACACAAAAATATGTCACCAAACTGGATACTTCAGGTGCAGCCCCTACCCGGGCTGCCTCCACACAGCCTGGGAACTTGCTGAGAAGGACATCATCCCAGGGCCCGCCGAAGCCCGCTGAGGCAGAAACGCCACAGCAGAGGCCAGGAAGCTGGTGTTTCAGCTTTCAGGAGATTTTGGTGCAGCTGCACTTTGAGAGGCACTAATCACTTGTCATCAACTTTCCCCCTCTTCGGGAAGACCCAGCCAGCATGCAATCCCCACATTTCCTTCTAGTTAAGGAGGCATCGTCTAGCTGAGTTTTTGTACATGGGATGAGAATAGAACACAGACTTGGTGTCTCTCCTCTCTCTCCCCTCTCTCTCTCCCTCCCTTCCTCACTCCCTCTCTCTATTCCCCCTCCCTCCCTCCCTCCCTCCCATCTTCCCTCCCTTTCTCCCTCCCCCCTCTCTCTATCCCTCTCTTTCTCTGTCCTTTCTACCCCCTCCATGTCTCTAGACCCCCATAACAGGCAAGGACCACACTGAGTGAAAAGCGTCTGCTAAGGCAGACCCCAGGACAACCTGAGAAGCATCTTCCCAGAAGCATCTTCCCATCTCCAGCTCCAGGTCTGACTTGAAACCTGTCCCACCCCCACAGTGTGGGGCAAACCCTTCAGGGGAAAGAGCCTGGCTTCCTTGCAGCTGCCCACAGTCCAATTCTCTCCGTGCCAGCACCGCCTTCTCTGGAGGAGCCGCGTGCCCAACATGACCTACATTCAACGTCGCAGTGACAGTAGCTCTGCACGCGCTGCTCCAGGCATGCAAGATAATCCCCACCAGAGCCGGGAGAAAGTTTGGCTCCCCCCAGCACACTGAGTGCCTCCCGCTTCCCATGCCAGGCACTGCACGGGTGTCCCTCATCAACAAAGGGGGAATTTGACATGGGGGGAATGGGAAAAAATTTTGTTGTTGTTAGGTTTGGGGTCCACACTCAGCAATGCTCAGAAGCTACTCCCAGTTAGGCGCTGGGGGACTATAAGAGATAGAGCCTGTGAGCTATCGCTCAGGCTGGGTGGGGATATTTTTTCTCTTTTTGGGGTGTGGGGGCCCACCTGGCAATGTTTAGGGATGAATCCTGGCTCTGTGCTCAGCAATCACCCCTGATAATGCTCAGGGGTGCCTATGTAGTGTCAGGGATAGAACCAGAGTTGGCCGTGTGCAAAGCACCCTGAAGCACCCTGGTACTGTCTCTCCAACCTTCCCCCTCCTATTTTAAATGAAGGGATCATCTGGGTTCAAGCCCTCTAGCCCAGATGGTCCTTTGAACCCTGTGAGGAGTTATTTGTGAGTTCAGACCTAAAAGTAAGTCCTGAGTACTACCAGGTATGATCCTCCCCTCAAAAAATAATTAATTAATTAATTAATAATAATAATAAAGAAAAAAGAAAGAAATCGCATAACAATGAAAGCATCTGGCAGAAAGGACAGTCTCTGAAGGTGGAGCAAGCGTGAAGCCTGCACAGGAGAAAGTGGTCCAGATGGCATTAAGAAGGGCAGTCGTCTGCCGGTCACATCCCCCTGGGAGGAAAGAAATGACATTTGGTCTCCTGCAGAGTCACAGCTTTGTAAGTGGCTGTTCGGGGCTTGTGGCTCTATCTGGAAGTGTCAGCAATTTCATTCATTCCAAATGGGAAAGTCAACCCTACTGTGAGATTAGGCTTCATGAGAGCAAGTGGAATTGCCAAATAAAATCCTCATAAAGGTCTTGCCTTCTAAAGAAACAAATAACACCAACTTAATTCCAGGTCAGTCTTTCAAAAATTCGTCTTTGGATTTTACTTTGCAATTCAATGGACAGTCATTTAATTATATAGAGTGAACAGAATTGATTTCCTATGTTCACAAACCAAAGAACATGCTGCCAATCATGGTTCAATCCTCAGTTACTACATATCGTCCCCCCAGTACCACCAGGGTCACTCCTGAGCAGAGTCGGGAATAGCCCCTGAGCACTGCAGGGTGTGTCCCCAAAACAAAAACAAATACATATTCACCTAAATAGAGTCCCGACTCCCACCCACACCTAAGAAGCAAAATCTTTGATTGTGATGAGGCCGGAAGCTAGGTGCACGCATTGCAAAGTTTTCCTAAAACACCTTAACATAAAACCACAAAAACAGAGCCAGGATAAAAACCCCCGTTGGGGTCTGCTTCATGCTTTTGCTTTTGCTTCTGATTTGTCAAGCCTCCCCAAACCCCAATTTTTCCTTCAGCAAACATCTATGCACCCCGATGTCACCAGCACCAAGAAGAATGTAGGATCAGAGGTGAATGACCTCCTTTTGTCTTGGACTAGGGGAGTCCAGCTCTTAAATCCCTAAAGTGCAGGCAGGGGAGTCCTTGGTGCAGTCCCTCTGGAAGCCTTCCTGAGAAAGCTTCAGGAAAGGGCAAGCCACGTGGCATGGAGCCCCTCGTAATCAGATTGTGCAGAGCACTGCGTGGGCCTTCGGATCATAATCTGATCATTGGCGTGTGTTCCCAGCCACAGAGGCGTCTGCTGCCTGGGGAACCGTCTGAGAAAGTCCAGGTCTGAGTCAAAGTGAGCTAACCCAGGTTGAGAATTCAATCTGTTTTTAAAAACTGGGAGATTTAATATTAAAAGCAAGAGCTGAGACCTGTCCAACAAGGATTAACCCGGCTTTCAGAATATTGCCTCATCGCCTTCTGACTCTTGAGTTTCCAATGCCTGAAGGTGAGAACTTTTGAACTATTTTAAGTGAATCAGAAAATACCCTATGTCCCCTACAAGAAAAAAAAATAAAAAATCCTTCCCACTTCCTGGTTCTTTGGCTGGTCTAACTATAATGACATGAGACAGATTAACAGGAGAAAAAGAAAAAAAAAATTCCATTTCTTAAGTGTGGAAGTCTCAAAGAAATGGGACCTGGAGAAATGACCCATGCAGTCTCCTTTTACATCTTGTAAACAAAGAAGTGAGAGGGAAAGTGGCGTGGCTTGGAGATTAATAAAGGGACAAACTGTTTACATGGGTTTTTAGTTCTAACCTCCTATCTCTGCAAATAAGAATGCTTTCTGCCCTTGTACTCTTCCCAGGAATGTTTTCATATGGGAAATTCACCTCCTGCTGGCAAGAACAAAGGAGTCATTTGTGGGTGTATTTTGGTTTGCTTTTGGAGAGGTCTCCCAGACAGTACACAGAGGTTTGGGGCACACCCTATGATACTTAGACAGCTCAAGCTGGTTCAATGCTCAAGCAAAGGTCAAGCAAAAAGCAAGCAAAGCCCTGCTGCTAAGACTCAGGGGTGCTGGGGGCAGGGGGGCCTCCAGAGCACACCCAGAGGTGCAAGGGGCCACCAAATGCTTAGGACTAAACTCCAGCCCTTGCTCAGCAAAGCATGCACCCCTAGACCCTGAGCTCTTACCGGGCCTGTCACAGTGGAAAATAACGATTTTCCACTGAAGTCACTTAAGTCCCTCAGAGCTAGAGACATAGAACAGCAGTTAGGGCACTTGCCTTGCATACAGCCAACCGAGTTGGATCCCTGGCATCTGATATGGTGCCCTGAGCACCATTAGGAGTAATTCCTGAGTGCAAAGCCAGAAGTAAGCCCTGAACATCTCAGGCAGGGAGGCAGGGAGGCAAGGAGGCAGGGAGGCAGGAAGGAAGGCAGGAAGGAAGGCAGGAAAGAAGGCAGGCAGGAAGGCAGGAAGGCAGGAAGGAAGGAAGGAAGGAAGGAAGGAAGGAAGGAAGGAAGGAAGGAAGGAAGGAAGGAAGGAAGGAAGGAAGGAAGGAAGGAAGGAAGGAAGGAAGGAAGGAAGGAAGGAAGGAAGGAAGGAAGGCCAATAGAGAAGAAATAAGCGCTGAACCCCATCAGTTATATGTTGACAATGAACATTTTCGCTCTCACTGTCAACAACGCAGGGAACTCAGCTGCAGATGCTGGAGAGGGGCCAGATTAGCTCGTCTGGTTTATGCAGAGGAAACTACCTGGATCCTAAGTAGGCTCCAGCCTCAGCTTCCCTACAAGCAAATTGAGTAAGGCTCTGAGCCCCACTTTCCCTGTTCCCAAAGGCACGACGCAACAGAGGAGAGAGATGAGTTGGGAGGAAGAGAATTCACTATGTCCTAGACCGTATTTCTCATCTGGGGCCCACATCTCCTCCCATGCACCCCCAGGATATTCCAAGGGGAGCACAGGTTAAAATCACATAAAGGGGAGCCCATGGCATGAAACTAAAGGGCCACAGTGGGGAAAAAGTAGAATAACTTAGACCAGTGGTTTCTAAACTCACAACTGGGGTGTCACATCTACCCGCGCACCCCCAGGATATAAGAGGCCACAGGTAAAAATCACATAAAGGGGAGCACATGGCATAAATCTTAGAGGATGGGCGGGGGGGGGGGGTCACAGGAAGAAAACAAGGCCAGGAGAGGGCCACAGTGGGAAAATGTTTAGAATAACTCCAGGCCTAGACAACGGTTTCTAAACTTGCTTCCTAAGAATGACCAGGACAGTCAGCCTCCCAGGCCTCTGCCCCAGAGTCTCATCCAGAAGCTCTGGGATGGAAGATGAGGATTTGAACTCAATAAGGTCCCGATGCTCCCGTGGGCCCTTCTGAGAACCACCGCCCCTTGTCTTCCTGCACTGGGTCAAGTGCACAGCCCTGCTGCTGAGGCCCAACTGGACACACAGGAAGCCGGCTAACTCTCCTGCAGGCCATTCCACTAATGCTGCTACTTGAAGATCTGTCTGGTGCGAAAGCAGGACCTTCCCAGAGACCACGTCCCATCCTGAAACGCAGGTGCCAAGGCTCAGGCTCACATTGCTCTCCGTCAGCAGCCTGGCGGACGGGCGACAATGCCAACAATCGGCCCGCATCTGCTCTTTACTGGAGGCACCATGGAAATAGGACTTGGCAAAGACTCACACCTGCTTCTCACCGCGCTCAGCTGTCCCCAGGCTCTGAGACTTGGATAAAGCACGAGGCACACGGTTACTTGCTTAATGGCTTAATGACACTCTATATAGGCCTAACCTTTTGAAGAGGTTAGCATTGGCCCCCAGACTGATTTATAAGAATCGACTCCTTTTATATATGAGTTCTATAACTGGGTCCCTACAATGTGCCAGAGACTGTGACCAATGCTATGAATAGTTGTTGCCAGGGGGGCAGACACGGTCCAGCTCTGAAGGGAATGGCATGGGGGGGAGGCAGGGGGATAACAGTAGCAGAGAATAGATTCATTTCAGCAAAGGGGAGAAGTAGCCATCATCACCGTCTCCTAGTGGGAGAGAATAAAACGTGCTTGAACTAGGAGGGTGCTCTTGGGGACAAAGGGTCACATGCTGGTGAACAAATACATAAAATGTGATGGCGCCACACAATGGGACGCTAACTGGCAACAAAGAGAATAAAACTGCTGTCATATGCTCTCACGTGGATGACTCGTCGATACGCCAAGTGAAAGAAGCCAAATCCAAAGAGGATGGAGTTCCAGAGGCACAGTGCAGACCAGGGGTGATGTGGGGCCGAGGATGGGAACAGGAGGAACTATAAACTTTCTAGAGGCAATTAGTCCAGTGACAGAAAGCTTTTCAAACTGGACTGTATGCTGGTGTAAAATAATACATAAATTTACCAAGATTAAGCTCTACACCTGCAATGGCTGGATTTCATGGTGTGGAAACGATGCCTTAATAAAGATGTTAAGGTGCCAGGGAGATTAATACGGTGAGCAAGGCACTTCCCTTGCACATGGCTCACCTGAGTTCAATCCCAAGCACCACAGACAGTCCTTCAAATCCCACCAAGATTGATCCCTGAGCACAGAATCAGGAGGAAGCACTGAGCACAGCCAGGTATGACTTCAAAACCAAAAACTAGTAAAGATATGTTTTTTATAATTTTTTTCCGGCATTCCTGGCAATAGCATTGATTACGGTAGAAGTAACAGAATGACGGCATGGGAGACAAGATGCAAACATGGACTTGAAAGACCTTTAAAACTGCTGGGTGGCTACAATCACAATGTGTGTGAGCATCACAAATCAAGAGCAGCACAGCGGAGTGTGTGTCCAGCCCTGCCACACATCAGGGATGTTGGCAGAGGAAAAGCTGTTAGACTGTTGGCTGGATGAATGGAACGGGGATTCCCAGGAGCTCTGATCTGGAAATATCACATTAAAAATCAATTATAAATAAGCAGCAGAGAAGACAATGGCAGGAATGAGGTTGCACAGAAAACATACCAGGATAGGGCCAGAAAGATGGCTCAATGGGCTGAGCACACGCAAATGTTTTGCCTGGAGGAGGTCCAGAGAGATTAATACAGCGAGATTAACACAGATTCCATCCCCGGCACCCCTGGCCCCCTCAAGCATCACCAACTCACAAGAACAAAGCCAGGAGTAACTCCTGAGTACTTCCAGGTGTGGCCAAAAAACCAAAACAAAGAAACAGGAGCTGGGGTGCTAGCTCACATGGCAGAGCACATGTGCTTGGCTTGCAGAAAGCCCCAGAATCAACCCTCAACACTGTGCAGCCCTGAGTCTGTTGGTCTGAGCATTCAGCCAGTACAGCCACATGCTTGGCTAAGCATCACAGGAAGTGGCCGCTGCTTCACAAAGTGTCTGGAAGAATCCAGGGAGAAGGGGCGGCCTGGGGAGAGGACCTTGAACCAATGAAGAACTTAAATATTAAAAAGTAAAAATACAGGGGCTGGAGCAATAGCTCAACAGGTAGGGCATTTTCCTTGCGCACGGCCGACCCGGGTTCGATTCCCAGCATCCCGTATGGTCCCCTGCACACCGCCAGGAGTAATTCCTGAGTCCAGAGCCGGAGTAACCCCTGTGCATCGCCGGGTGTGACCCAAAAAGAAAAAAAAAAAGTGAAAATACAGAAGGTGGGCAGAGGTGAAAGAGGAAAAGGAGGATGACAGGTTAGGAGATGAAAGCCTCGTGGTCTAATGCTGCGGAAATGCCGGAAGGTCAGGATTGAACAACACTCCACTTCTGACACACACTGATCTGTTTAGTTCAAGACCACTGAACCCCAGGCCCCTACTTACTGCCAAAGCCTTCATTCCTGCCGGTGCAGAAGGCCACAGAGAACTCTTCCCCTATTGCTTCTCTCCCAAACGTTTATTGCTCATGTCCGCCAGCAGTTTCCCAAGATGCATGTTCAGTTTTTCCTGAGAACAGTGCACAGCGGCTCATTGGTGGAAACCCAGGTCTGTGGCCTCAGCTCAGACACTGAGTCATACAGGAGCTGAAGCCAGGTGTGGTCAGGGCTGCTGACCACCCACCAACTGGCCTATTTCTCTTCTTTCTCAAACCAAGAGCGCCAGCGTGAGGCTGAGGACAGCATGCCCGTCCTCCTGCCTTCTCTCCTGCACATGCTCAGCTGTTCACACACAGGGGCACCACGACCTTCAGGTTTTATAGACTGAACTTTGTCTCTCTCATCTTCTCCCAATCTGCTTCCAGCTCAATGGTATTTTGAAGCTCAGTATAACTGTTTCTGCCCTCAAAGCTTACTGTTAGATCATCTGAAAAGGTCCACAAGTGTGTTCTATAGTCAAAAGCAGCCAATCTGAAGCTACTCCAAGCACTTGGGTCAACATAATGCAAAATCCAGAAAAAGCAAACTAGATCATCATCATTATCATCATCATCTCATTGATCGTTGAATTTTTCGAGCGGTCTCAGTAACGTCTCCGTTCATCCTAGCCCTGAGATTTTAGAAGCCTCTCTTCACTCATCCTTTCCAATGGTGCCACATTAGAGGCTCTTTCAGTGTCAGGGGAATGAGACCCATCATTGTTACTGGTTTTGGCATATGAATATGCCATGGGGAGCTTGCGAGGCTCTCCCATGTGCGCAGGAACTCTTTGTAGCTTGCCAGGTTCTCCAAGAGGGAGAACTAGGCTATAGGAGGTCATTCGAGCTTCCAGGAGCTTGGATGTTGGCCATTGGTGGGATTACATGACGCTGAGGGTCAATCCCTGGGTGTGACTGCCTAGCTACTAGAAAATGTGGAATCTTGGTTGAAGAAACCCAGCCCCGATCTGAGAAGGCTTGGAGGTCTCAGCCCCGGGTCCCACACACCTGGGTTCTTCTGCCGGTTCCTTCATGCATCAGGCTCATGAAGATGAGAAACCATACTATATTGAAAATGTACAAATAGAGTGTTTCAGGAAGTAGTCAATAATGAATTGCTCAGACTACCATTACTGTGTTATCCCCTTCACATACACACACAGCCTAAGAAATTATGCTCAATATATCCATTTCTTATGTATGATAATCACGAACAATGGCACCTTCATTTCAAGAAACCCTAAGTCCAAGAGCTGCCTGACAGATATGGGAATGAAAAGTTGACTGTTGATCATAAAGCTTTCAGCACACACTCCCCCTGGGTTCTCACATGACAGATCACCAATACACTTTGTAGAGGATGAAGAATTCTTGCATCATTTGTCAGAGGCCATAACAACAGTAATTACTCTCCCAAAGACAGTTTTAAATTATATACATTTGGTGATCAAAGGTTCCAAGTCCTAAGCATAAAAGCCCCAAGTTCCGGGGAATCTAATCAAATAGAAGCTACATGTCTTTACCGCAAAAGACAGTTTTATTTCTTCACAGCTTGCTTCTTCCAGTTCTGGACAAGATGGGGAGCCAGCACAGCTGTCTTCTTCCACAGAACTCAATCCAGGAAATGCCCCAGAAAAGAGAGAGCTATGAGGGGTTGGGAGGCAGAGGTGATTGGGGTCTCAGCTGCAGGGTCACTAAGGGTCCAGAAAGGACAAGGCACCACAGAGAAGGGAAAGATCCCAGGGAAATCTGTGAATGGGGCCTACCAGGTCACGATTACTGCCAGATACGTACCAGCATGCAAGGCCACAGTGAGAGGTTGGTGGTGTCTTAGGGGGTTACCAACAGAAACAAGCCCAATGGGCCAGCCAGGTCCTGCCTGTCCCCCACACTCAGGGCCTCATGCTACAGGCCACAGGCAGGTAGAGTCAACCAACCTTCCCTTGAGTCCTTATGGGGACACAGAGGCTAGAGTGAAAGGGCCCACATTGGACTAAGTTGTCCCCAGGACACCTGGGAGGACAGGCAAGTGTCCGAGCTGCCACTTGTCTCCCAAGTAGAAAGCAGGCATGAAGCAGTCAAGAAGGGCACATGCCAACAGCAAAAAGGAACCCAGTGCCAGAGAAGGCTGTTTGCTGTGAAAGAGAGGGGAAACCATTACACACAGACACAGGGAGAGGTAAGCCTGAGAGAGTATAAAGGAAAGTAAGGGCCAGGGGCCAGAGCAGTAGTACAGCAGGTAGGGTGTTTGCCTTGCACATGGCAGACCCAGGGTCGATTCCTGACCTCCTCCCCTATGGCCCCCTGAGACTGCCAGGAGTGATCCCTGAGCATTGCCGGGTGTGCCCAAAACCAACTACATAAATAAGTTTTTTAAAAAGAGAGAAAGTCAGAAAATCAGGACCAGAGAGAGGATACAGTGGGGAGGGCACTGGCCGTGCACGCAAACAACTCTAGTTCAATCCCTGGCACTACACGGGGTTCCCCAAGCATCGCCAGGAGGAAGCCCAGAGCGCAGTTGGGTGCTGCCCAAACATAACAAAGGAAAAAAAAAACACTGAAGATTTTAAAGAACCTTCAGGAACAAGGAGAGTCTCCTGGAAGTGTAAAGAGGAAAGTAGCAGCTGGTACCACCAAATGAGGATTGTAGCTTTCTGACTTTCGTGATGGAGCAGAGGCTTATGTGAGAGGCCTGGGTTCAAGTCCCAGTACCACATGGCTTCCCAAGTAACACCCGATGCAGTGGGAGGCAGGGGGCTGCAGCACGGGGCAGGGCCCCTATAAAAACCCATCGAGTGAAAATACTGGGTTTGGTCATGATGACCTCTCAGTGTCTGTGTTGCAAGTCATAATGCCCAAAAGTAGAGAGAGAGCATGAGGAATACTGTCTACCATGGAGGCAGGGGGAGGGTGGGAAAGGGGGGGTATACCGGGGATATTGGTGGTGGGGAATGTGCACTGGTGGAGGGATGGGTGTTTGACCATTGTGAGATTGTAACCCAAACATGAAAGCTTGTAACTATCTCATGGGTGATTCAATAAAATTTTTAAAAAAAATACTGGGTTTGGAAAATACGAGTTTTGGACAGGGGAAGAGAAAGAGTTAGTAGAGCAGGTGAAAGAGTGGAGAGATTCATCAGAGACCCTCTCTGGAAGCAACAGACTGATCTAGACAGGGAAAAACGAATGAGATGAGACCCAAGTGTCAGCTTCCATCTCAAAGCAGCTGTGGGGAGCAAAGAATAAAGAGAGAAAAGAAAATATTTAAAGACATAAAGACCAGAAATTTGCCACAATTAAAGAAATGAGCTCCCTCTTCAGAATGAAAGAACTCAGAGTGCCAAAAAAAGCCTGAATAAGCCACACCTAGACTGATGATAGTAAAATTTAAAAATCAAAGGAAAGGAACAAATGGAAAAGCTTCTAAAGAAAAACATAGAAGTCCTGTTTAAAAAATGATCAGACAGGGCTTGGGTAGACAGCACTGTATAAAAATAGATGCCCATTTCTGTGAAATGTCTTTCAGCATCTACTGAAATGATCACATGACAGATTTTGGATACAATTTTCAATGTTATAATACAGGGTCAGAGAGATAGGACAGGGGTTAAAACACAACCTTGCAGGAATGGATTGGTAGTACAGCAGGTAAGGCATTTTCCTTGCAAGCAGCTGACCTGGGTTCGATTCCCAGCATCCCATATGGTCCCCAGAGTACCACCAAGAGTAATTCCTGAATACAAAGCCAGGAGTAACTCCTGTGCATCGCTGGGAGAAAAAAAAACACAACCTTGCATGTGGCCACACCTGGTTTGATCCCTGGCAATGCCAGGTACAGCCCTGAAGTCTCTGAGCTCTGCAGGGCATGGTCTTGGAAACTCCAAGTCAGGGGGCTCCCTGGCATGCTGGGCTCCAAAGAGCACCATCCTCAGGCCCTACCATTGAGTCCACTGACCCCATTGGCTGAGAATTCCTAGGAGAGGCCCCCAGGTCCCCTAAGAACCTTTTGGGAAGTCCTCTTACCCTGGCCCTGCAAAAAAAAAAAAAACGTACTGATGTTCACTGGTTTCACTGCAAAAAAGGACTGCAATAAAGATTTTTTTGAGGTTGTTTGGGAGAGAAAATATAAAACTCAGCAGAACAAAATAGCAGGAAACTGTCTTAACTGATAAATGAAATCCAAACACAGACCCGCACTCATGGGCTCACACACAAAATAAGTTGAAAATCTACCGCAGAAATAACTAAAAGGTTTGCTTTTAAAATCATCAAGAATGCTCGCAACAGGACTTCTACTCACTGGCTGTACTTTAGTCCTAGTGCACAGTTCATTTACTTATTAAAGGAATAAATTTTGTTTTAATATTGGGAGGAACTTGAGTGATCAACACAGAAAAATGTTTTGCAGAAAAGAGCTACAGTTTTTTAAAGGCCTTAGCAATTTCTTAGGGTAGAGCTTTTTAAGATGATTATATATCAGGGCTGGAGCAATAACACAGCAGGTAGGGCGTTTCCCTTGCATGCGGCCAACCCGGGTTCGACTCCTCTGTCCCTCTCGGAGAGTCCGGCAAGCTCCCGAGAGTATCCCACCCTCATGGCAGAGCCTGGCAAGCTACCTGTGGCGTATTCGATATGCCAAAAACAGTAACAACAAGTCTCACAATGGAGACGTTACTGGCATCCATTCTAGCGAATCAATGAACAATGGGACGACAGTGCTACAGTGCTATTCTATGGCACAGACTGTTCTGAAATCAGTGTGAGTTGGCAATCTTGTATCATTCTTATCTTAAATGTATCCCAGCATCTCAATAAATACTTTGACATATTTTACCATTCTGGACAAAGTCTGTTTGTGCCAGACAGACTTTATAATTAGTCATTTCTAATTGGCCATTATTTAATTTTAAAAGTGTTCATTAGAGGAAGTTGTGGAAATAGGATATAAGGATGTTTCTACAATCTCCTCAACTCTTTTCTAAATCTAAAACTACTTCAAAGTCAAAAACTTGAGATCAGAGCAATAGTACAGTGGTTAGGGCACTTGTCTTGCACACAGCTAATCCAGGTTTAATCCCCCACTGGGTGTGACTGAACCAGGAGAAGCTCTAGAGCTCTATTAGATTAGCAGCCACCAAAAATATAGAAAGATAAAACACAAGGTAGTGAAGAATATGTCATGTAATAAGTATATTTGAGACTTTATATTTTTCTTTATTTAATTCTTATTGGATATTTTTAATGAATCACAGTGAGATACACAGTTACAAAGTTGGTCATGATTGTGTTTCAGTCATATAATGTTCCAACACCTGTCCCTTCACCAGTGTACATTTCCCACACCAAGTCCCCAGTTCCCCTCCTGCAGACCCCTCTACCTCTTCTATGGCAGCACTTTTCTTCTCTCTCTCTCTCTCTCTCTCTCTCTCTCTCTCTCTCTCTCTCTCTCTCTCTCTCTCTCTCTCTCTCTCTTTCCTTCTGGGTCTTAGAGTTTGCAATATGCATACTCAAAGTTTATTAAGTATATCTCTTTACCTACTTTCAAAACTCAGTTCCTGTACAAATTGATTACTTCCAACTATTATTATCATATTGGTCTCTTCTCTATCCTATCTGCCCTTCTTCACCCAGACATTCTTGTGGCAAGCTACCAACCATTGACCAATTCTGCTGGCCACTGTTTTTCCTGTCCTTGAATATTAGTCTTATACTATATATATATATATATTTCTTTATATACCATAAATGAATGCTGTTATTCTATATATGCCCCTCTTCTTCTGACTCATTTCACTCAGCATAATTCTCTCCATGTCCATCCATTTAGATAGTAAATTTCATTTCTTCATTTTTCGTAACAACAGTGAAGTATTCCATTGAATAGATGTACTATAGCTTCTTTATCCAGTTATTTGCTCTCAGGCACGTGGGCTGTTTCCAGATTCTGGCTATTGTAAATATATATATATATGTATATATATACATACACACATATACACATATATGTGTATATATACATATAGTGTACATATGTACATATATGAATATTAATTAAAAATAGGTGCCACCTTCTGCTAAACATCTTTCTACATCCATAGAAATGATCACATGTAGGTTTTGGATCACTGTATCACTGTCATTGTCATCCTGTTGTTCATCGATTTACTCCAGTGGGTGCCAGTAACGTCTCTAATATTATACTCAGCCCTGAGATTTTAATGATTTTTTTTTTTTTTGCTTTTTGGGTCACACCCGGCCATGCACAGGGGTTACTCCTGGCCCATGCACTCAGAAATTACTCCTGGCGGTGTGCAGGGGACCATATGGGATGCTGGGATTTGAACCCGGGTCTACCGCATGCAAGGCAAACGTCCTACTCGCTGTGCTATCACTCCAGCCCAGTCCTGAGATTTTAGCAGCCTCTCCTCCTTACTCATCTTTTCCAACAATTGGAAGCTCTTAGAGGGTCAGGGGAAAAAGACCTATTGTTACTGTTTTTGGCATATTGAATATGCCACAGGTAGCTTGCCAGGCTCTGCCGTGCGGGCAGGATACTCTCGGTAGCTTCCCGGGCTCTCCGAGAGGTATGTATATATCTGTTACTGTATTTTGGATATGAATACACTATGGGAAGCTTGCCAGACTCTCCCAAGTGGGCAATAGACTCTCGGTAGGTTGTCAGGTCCTCTAAGAGGAAGAACTAGGCTATTAGTTCCAGGAGCTTAGTTTTATAGTCTCTAGATGTTGTCCATTGATGGCATTACACAGCGCCGGGGTCAGTCTCTGGGTGTGACAGTCTAGCTACTGGAAAATAGGGGATCTGGGTGGAAAAGGTCCAATCCTAATCTAAGCAGCTTTGGAGGCCTCGGCCCCGGGTCCCCCACACCTGTATTCCTCTGCCAGATCCCCCATGCATGAGGCTCATCCGAATGTGTGGAGAGTGGCCTGAGCATGGCCGTGGCTGAGTTCCAGAGGTCCTCAACTATTGAGGCTCTGCTCGGGGGTACTTATATAATCACAAAAAATTATGATGGTATACTCTTTCTATGAGGACAGCATTCTCATGAGTACAGCAAACATGAAAACCCACTGACCTTTCCGTTGAAGGTATATATATATATATTTATATATATATATATATACATGTGTGTATGTGTGTATATACATGGAAATATATATATATGTATATATATTTCCCTTTATGATGATGTGTTTCGTGGTCCAGGAATATGTTCACTCATTCATGAGGCTCTGCCCAAGCGTGTGGAAAGTGGCCTGGAGCGTGGTGGCAGCTGTGTAGTGGAAGTCGGCTGGGTCCCTTGGGGTGGGAAGGGCTCTCACTCACCCCCCTCTGGGGTGCCCCGAGTGGAAACAGGCTGGGGTGCAGAGTCTGGTGGCATGGTTACGGGGGCCCCATTTTATGCTCCCTTCCGGGAGAAGCAGCCGTGAGTTCTGGAGGGTGGCCGAGGTTTTGGATACACTTTTCAATAGCTATGGTCAAAACAAAGCATCGCCCATATTCACTCACTTTTTATCCTTTCCTCCTCTACTCAAGAGAGAGGCTTTTTCCTTTTTTTTTTCGGGGGGGGGGCAAGGGGAGTGGTGTGATCAGCAGTACTCAAGACTAATCCCTGGCTCTGTGCTCAAGGGGATCATATGTGGTTCCAGGAGTAGAATGAGGTTTGACCGTGTATAAGGCGAACATCTTGGCTTCCTATACTGTCCCTCCAGCTCCAAGGAAAAGATATTTTTTTCCAGATGTAATAAGATCAGCATATTTAACTTTAAATGTCTTCCAGTGCATTCAAGAAAAATTCCTCAATCCTTTATGATCTTAAAGCTCTCGCCTCATCTCCCAGTCTCCTTGCTGATCTCTCCCCTCTGCATCAGCCACACTGGTACTGACCATCCTCCTGTTTCATGATTTCCTGTCCTTCTGCCTTCACTAGTGCTGTCCCCGCTGCCTGGGGACTGGTTCTCCCCTCCTAGTCTCCTTTCCCCTCCAGGCCCCCGCACCGAGAAGAACAGGAGCAGGCGGGGAATAAAATCATGGCTAATGATGCGGTGTTATCATCAGCACTGTCTACTGTCTATTGAAAACAATGAAAAAAAAAAAAAAAAACCATGAGGCTGGAGCAATAGCACAGTGGATAGGGCATTTGCCTTGCACGCGGTCGACCCGGATTCGATTCCCAGCATCCCATATGGTCCCCTGAGCAGAGCCAGGAGTAATTCCTGAGTGCAGAGCCAGGAGTAACCCCTGTGCATTGCTGGATGTGACCAAAAAAGGAAAAAAAAAAAAACACCAGAGAGGGCCTTACACTAACCAAAGCCTCACAGTCACTGGGGAAACAGAGAACAGGCCCCTAAACAACGCATTGTCCACATCTCAGAAATAATAAAAATCAGGAGCGCTTAAAACAAGCTGCCACAACCTTAGATTCCTGCAACGAGGGCCGTGGGAGAGTAGGTGTGAGCACAGATTAGGAGACTGGAAGACAAAGGCAGATGTCTAGAGCTAGAGACGCAGATGAGGACGTGATAATTTCTAATCAAAGGAGTCCGCCCAAACCTCCTCGGAAGGAGACAGCCCAAGGCTTCTCGGGAGCAGGATGAGTTTCATCCAGGAGAGCTCACGATCCCTGCCTCCTCCCCGGCTCCTCCGCATCGATCCGCCTTCTCAAACCCAGCGTTAGCGTTATAGCTCAATTTCCTTCCTTCAGGCTGGCAGGAAACCAAAAACACTCCCCAGGAGCCTCCCAGCCACCCAGCCCACAGATCCCGGGGAAGCCAGGGCGAGAGGAAGTCTGAATGATGCATAGAACACTCTGATCAGGCTGCTGCGCAGGGTCCCAGACGAAATCCACTGGTGGCCTGGTCTACCTGGCCCTTAATACAACTGAGCTATAACAGTCAAATAGAAGCAAAAATGCCACTCGACACCCACACAAGGTTAATACCGCAATTGTGTCTCCAATACATGCTCTGAGGACAACAGGAAATCTGACCCACCTGCCCACAAGCGCTTGAGTCCCACAACCACACCCTGAGGTTCTCCAGGTCAGGGTGTATGCATGGGGGCTGGGGCTGGGGTGGGGTGACTGTCTGTCCTCTGGGAACACCTAATCCCAAACAGAGACTGGGCGGGATCGAATATCCACAAACACTGCTCTGTGGATTCTCAGCATCCAAATCAAGGCCAATCTGCAGGCACCCTCGGGCCTGCGTATGGAACAGCTGGTGTTTTGCTACCAAACTGAAATAAAGACAAAGCCACTCTCAATCAATTTGGGGGGGCGGGCAGGTGGAGTCGGAGGAGAGAAGAATCAGTTGATGGACCGAATTCTCAATCTTGAGGTTTTTTTCCCAAGAATTTTTCTTAAATTGGAGGCAACTACAAATGTGTCTATAGACCTCACCTGTAATTAAATGTGTGATCTGAATCAAATGAATTAATGAAAATATTTATCTTAACAGCAATTTCATGAGGATTAAATAAGTTGTGATTCAAAATGTTTAAAACAGGGTCTGGCGCAGTGCCAACACAGTGTGTAATTCCCAACTTACAGCTGGTCTGTGATTGCTGTGCTTGATGACCATGAGAAGTGATGCGTAGTCAGTGGGGGTGACTTGCTCTGAGTTTCAAACAAGGCTTTCAGTGCATCACGTTCGCTTGGTGCAGTATTCAGAGCACTACACCGGCTATTCACCACCTGGTTAGAAAACGGGCTTAGAATATAGAGCCCCACGGGAGGTGAGTAACGGAAATGCCCTGAGCATACAGGGCTGGTGAGGCTAAAGCTGTGACAGGTGCTATTCCCAAGATGGGGAGATGGCCTGACGGCTAATGTGCCTGCCTTGCAGACAGGAGACCGAGAGTTTGATGCCACATGGGCACCAAGTGTGATCCTGGCAGCTCTTCTGGATGACACCCCCAACACCGCCACTGATTTCAAGTTACAACACAGACAAGTGAGAGTGAGTGTGAGAGAGTGAGAGTGTGAATGAGTGTGAGAGTGGATGTGAGTGTGAGCATATCTGAGTCTGACGGTGAGAGTGAAAGTATTCGGGTGTGAGTGAGTGTGAGGGAGTGGGAGTGTGAGAATGAGTGAGTATAAAAGCAAGTGAGAGTATTTGAGTGTGGGGCAGTGTGAGAGTGTGAACGAGAGTGAGTATGAACATAAGAGTGTAAAAGTATGGAAGACTGAATGGAGAGGGAATGTGAGAGGGAATGAATGAGTGTGAGAGTCAGAGTGGGTGTGAGTGTGCTTGTGAGAGTGACTATTATAGCCTGAGCATGTGAGAGTATGAGTGAGATGGAGAGAGTGAGGTGTGAACACCCGAGAGTGCGTATGAGAGTGAGTGACTATTACAGTGTGAGAGTGATATCGTGTGAGAGCGAGCGTGTAAGGGTAGACTGAGACTCATGTGAGGTGAGTGTGAGCATCTGAGTGTGAGTGAGTGAGTGTGGATGGCTGGGAGAATGAGTATGAGTTTGCGAGAGTGACTACAGACTGTGAGATGAGTGTATTATTTGAGTGAGAATAAGAGAATAAGTGAAGGTGAGAGTGTATGTGTACGTGTGCAAGACAGTGTGTGAGTCTGTTAGTAAGAGGAGAGAAAAGAGAGGGTGAGACAGAGCTCAAGGTACTGAACACTACATACTTTGCATGCAGGAGGCCCAGGGTCCAAACATTGTTCCCCAAACACCACTGGGAATCACCCCCAAGAACAGCTAGTAATAGTCCCCCCAGTTGGTGTGGCCCCAAAACCATCACTGTCATCCCGCTGCTCATATAATTGCTCAAGGGGGCGCCAGTAACATCTCCATGGTGAGACTTGTTACCGTTTTTGGCATATCGAATATGCCATGGGTAGCTTGCCAGGCTCTGCCATATGGGCGAGACATGCTCGGTAGCTTGCCGGGCTCTCTGAGAGGGGCGGAGGAATTGAACCCAGGTCGGCCGCATGCAAGGCAAACACCCTACCCGCTGTGCTATCACTCCAGCCACCAAAAACAATACAAAGAGAAAAATAAAACCACTTCCTACAGTATCCAAGTTGAGTCATGTCCAGGGACAAGGGATCCCACCCAGACACAGGTGGGTGAATCGGGTGTTTTCAAACCTCTCTCTTCCACCTCCTGCCCAACCCTTCATTCCTGAATCAGCTCCTGCAGAGAGGAGGCCAAGTCCACTGTGTCCACCACCTACCCCAGCTGGCCATGCTTCTCGGGGACGAACAAGGTTAAGGAAAGGGACAAAGGATCATTATCCACTTACTATACTCAGATTTATGTGACAGTTGTTCAGAGTTTGTTCCTCTAATCTGCCCTGAGGCACAGGAGACAGTGCCAGAGGCTTTATTCCTGCCTCCGTCCTAGGCAGGAAAGCGAATCGAGTGTTTTCAAACCCCAAAGTCCTGTGCTATCTCCCTGGCTCGGCCCAAGGGACCCAAACAGCAGAGTGAGGTCTTAAGTCATCACTGGATCAGTCAAACTGGGAGGGGACAAAAGGCAGGTGCAAAGGTGCCAGAGTTGAGAACTGACCATGAGCCAATGGTCTGTGCTTCCCCAACCTGCTTGTTTGTGCCCGACCTTCCAAGTTGGCTTGGTAGCTTCCTTTCTGCATCTAGAGCAAGAGTTCATTGGCTGAGACATTTTCCCGTAAGAAAACATGGGCGTGGCCTTTGGTTCCTGGGTGCAGGCTGCTCGGGCCTGGTAAGCTAGAAGGTTCTCTGGACTCACTGATTATTGCTTGCTTTAAGGGTGTTTGCTTGGCTCTGAGCATCCTGGGACCTCCCTGTGCAGGTCTCAATTCCCTGATTCAACACAGCATCCCAGATGCATCCTAAGGACCAGAGAACAGTAATCTCCTGCAGACAACAGCACATGGGGGCAAATGTATAAAGAAGCTTCTGGGCGTGCTCCCTGCAACACTGTTCGATTTGGCCTTCACTTAGCCCGTGATTAGTAACCAAGAGGAAACCTTAAAATCGCTCCCACAACTGCATCTGTCAGAGTACAGAGCCTAAAGACATCCACTTTTGGTCACCGGGGAGAAGTATCATTAAGCGTAGAAAGAGGCTGCTTACAAGGATGAAATAGGAAAGCAGAGCTCGTGTTCCTCAGGATTCTTAATGACCAAGTTAATTCCTTTTCCTTTCTATAGACTGAGCTACCTCCAGGCTAATTAATCAAGTCAACAACGTGAGGAGCTGAAGTGAGAGACTAGACTGGCAGGGAGGGCACTTGCCTTGCACACGGCCATCCAGGTTCAATCCTCGACATCCCAGGTGGTCCCCCAAGCCCCTCTAGGAGTGACCCCTAAGCACTAAGCACAGAACCAGGAGTCAGTCCTGAGCACCAGACGTTGCCCAAAACCAGAAAGAAAAAAAAAAGAAATAACAACATGACGTTTGAAGCACCTTTCCCAATTGCCAGCCTTCTCCAATTGGCTGGTCTCGCAAACCTGCATCCCTCGAACCACTCTCTTATCCGCCACTTTGCTGAAGTGCGAAATCAGTTATCACCCAGAACGGCAGTTGCTAGACAGCACGCTCCACCCGAAGACATGCGCTGGCACACACAGAATACCCACTGGGCTTGGCTTCCGCTCTTCTCTGCATTGTGCCGGGCGAGGCTGTGAAAGCAACTGGAGATGAGTCCAGAGGAAAAAACATGCAACATGGAAAGGAAAAGATCTCGTGAGTTCTAGGGCTTCTGTGGCTGATAAAAGCCATCACTGGTTGCAGCTCGAGGCCAGAAAACTCACTTTAAGGCCCTCTCTTGGCAAACACTTCAAGAGCAAGAAGATGCAAATGAACACGGTTAATGGCCTGGGACTGAGCAGCGCCCCTAAGGCTCCCCAGCGGTTCAGGGTCTCTCATGTCCTTGAGAGCAGCGCCTCTTTCCAGGGATGCTCCCCTCTGGGGATGTGCACACTGACTGGACTCTGTCAGTCGACCTGTGTCACTCCCACTTGGAACCCAAGCACCCAACGCCTTAGGACATTTAATCTCGAGAGCAGGTAGGGCATTTGCCTTGCATGCAGCCCACACAGCTTTGATCCCTGGCATCCCATATGGTCCCCTCCGAACACCGCCAGGATTAAGAACCAGGAGCAACCCCCCGAGCATCATCACGTGTGACCCAAAAGAAGAAAAGATTTCATCTCAGGCTGGAGAGAGTATAGGAGGGAAGGCCTTTTTGCCTTGCATGTATCGACCCCAGGTACCACCAGGGGTCACTCCTGAGCACCATTGGACACCCCTCCCCCAACAATAAACAAATACATCTAAGACACTAAGAGGCAAAAAAATCCCAGAGCACCAAGGAACGCTAGGAATTGAAAGATAACCATGGGTCACACGGGAATTTGCAAAATTTGTCTTTGCAAAATTCAGAGCCCCAGAGCCCTGAGATCCTCTCCCTCTGCTGTGCCCGTCACAGCCAGTGTCTGAAATTCTGCTCCGTGCTTCTCTGCAACCAATGATGTCACCGCCCTCCACGGAATCCTCCCCTCTTAAACACATAAGCACCCGAGAAATTAGAGGGCTCGGCTTCCTTTACGCAAACCAGCAGGCTCCTCGAGCCTGCTGAAACACAACCTGAGCTCTTCGGCCAGAAAACGCTCTTCCAAGCCACCCATATCTGGGCCTGGAACCCCAGAGGCAGAGCCACACAGTCGGCAAGCTGGACTGAACTGTCAGGAAACTTGGGTCTGGAGAGAAGGTTCTAGAAGAGGACCTGGTGAACTTTCTGAGAGAGATAAGAAGGCTTTTTGGTTTGGGTTTGGTTTGGTCTTTGTTTGGAGGCCCCACCCAGTGGTGCTCAGGGGCTACTCCTGGCTCTGTGCTCAGGAGACCCCCCAGCGTGATCAGGAGACCCCAGTGAGCCCAGGAGACCATTAATGGCACCAGGGATTCAAAACGGGGTTGGCAGGATGAAAGGCAAGGCCGGAGCCTTATCTCCTGCATTGTCTCTCTGGCCTAGAAAATACATATTCTAGGTTCTGAGGGCCATACAGTTTCAGCTGTGATTACTCAGTTCTGCCTAAAAGTCAAAGATAGCAGTAACCAAATGAGATGTGTCTGAGTACCAATAAAATGGAAGGAAAGAAGGAAGGTAGGAAGGAAGGAAGGAAGGAAGGAAGGAAGGAAGGAAGGAAGGAAGGAAGGAAGGAAGGAAGGAAGGAAGGAAGGAAGGAAGGGAGGGAGGGAGGGAAGGAAGGAAGGAAGGAGGGGAGGGAAGGAGGGAGGGAGGGAGGGAGGGAGGGAGGGAGGGAAAGAAAGAAGGAAAGAAAGAAGGAAAGAAGGAAGGAAGGAAGGAAGGAAGGAAGGAAGGAAGGAAGGAAGGAAGGAAGGAAGGAAGGAAGGAAGGAAGGAAGGAAGGGAGGGAGGGAGGAAGGGAGGGAGGGAGGAAGGAAGGAAGGAAGGGAGGGAGGGAGGGAAGGAAAGAAGAAAGGAAAGAAGGAAAGAAGGAAGGAAGGAAGGAGGGAAGGAGCAGAGAGGAAGGTGGATGAGGTGGCAACAGACGGGATTGGGCAGATAATCTCTTTAAGTCACCATTGAGGCTGACAAGGAGGCTGCGTCTCCCAGAGCCGCTGTTCCCAGGGCGGCTGTTCCCAGTGATGGCTGCAGCCCCGAGATAAACTCCCTCGTGGGAACAGGGAGCTGCAACAGGCAGGAGGTAATAATTCCACCATTTCACACTCTGGGATGCTTAAGTGGCCTCAAGCGGGAAACATGCAAATGTCAGTCATCCTTCTTCTGTAAATATAACTGTATTATGGAAATCGCTGTCTTTAGAAGGCAGGCCTGGCTTATGAACATCCTCAATTTATTAATACAGAGCAGGCACTGGAACATTCCACCCCAGTGGGAATTTCTCTGTGTCCTTATACAAAGAAGCACTGATGGAAAATGTTAAGTGGGAGGCTGGAGAGATGGTACCAGGTGCTTGCCTTGAATGTGGTAGATCCAGGTTCGATCCCCAACACCCCGTAGGGTCCTTCAAGCTCTACCAGAAGTGATCCCTGAGCTCAGAGCCAGGAGTATGTCCTGAGCACCACTGGGTGTAGGAAAGAAGGGAGCGGGGTGCAGGAAGAGAAAAAGAAAGAGAGAGAGAGGAAGGGAGGGAGGGAGGAGAGAGGGAGGAAGGGAGAGAGGGAGGAGGGAAGGAAAGAAGGAAAAAAGGAAAAAGGAAGGAAGGGAAAAGAGAAAGAAGGAAGGAAGGAAGGAAGGAAGGAAGGAAGGAAGGAAGGAAGGAAGGAAGGAAGGAAGGAAGGAAGGAAGGAAGGAAGGAAGGAAGGAAGGAAGGAAGGAAGGAAGGGGGGGGAAAGGTCAGAAAGAGATAGCATAGCAGATATGGCGCATGCCTTGTATGCAGCCGAGTGAGGTTTGATCCCTGAGCACCATCAGGAGTAACTCCTGAGCACAGAGCCAGGAGTAACCCCTGAACATCGCCAGATGTGGATCAAAAACAAAACAAAACAAAACCATGAAGAAAGACAAAAAGAAAAGAGAGAACAGCAATTCAAGCAAGCTAAGTAGGGCTGGAGAGATGGTTCCAGTGACAGAGCACACGGCTAGCACCTATGAGGTCCTGAGTTCTGTCCCCCACCCCACGTGTCCACCCCCACTCAGCATCAGAGGGTAGCCCTAGTACCCTCCACCCCAGCACCTTGGCTCTTGCCAGAAGAGAACTTCCTGAACAGCCCCTGGGTCCCAGCACTGCCAGCGCTGACCCCTTTAAAAAATATCTTAATGGAGGGATTGGTGTTGGAATGATGAATGCCTATAACTAAACTATGACTTACTTAAGTTATAAAATTAAAAAATTAATTCAATTAAAAAAATCTCGGGGCTGGAGTGATAGCACAGCAGGTAAGGTGTTTGCCTTGCATGCAGCCTACCCAGGTTCAATTCCCAGCATCCCATATTGTACCCTGGAGTAATTCCAGAGTACAGAGGCAGGAGTAACCCCTATGCATCGCCGGGTGTGACCCAAAAAGAAAAAATATATATATAAATTCTAAAATAAATAATTAAAAAATTAAAACCATCTTAAAACATCATATTCAATAGTTCAAGACAACATGAACAAGAGACCACAGAATTCGATGCCTTAAAATAGCTAAAACGATAATCTTCTCTTTCTTTAATTTTATTTAATTTTATTGAATCACCGTGAGATAGTTACAAGCTTTCATGTTTGGGTTACATTCTCACAAAATGATAATCTTCTGCATCTCCCCATAATGGGCTGAAGTGATAGCACAGCGGGTAGGGCGTTTGCCTTGCACACCACCGACCTGGGTTCAGTTCCTCCACCCTTCTCAGAGAGTCCGGCAAGCTACCGAGAGAATCTCGCCTGCACGGCAGAGCCTGGCAAGCTACCCATAGTGTATTCGATATGCCAAAAAAAAAAAAAAAACAGTAACAACAAGCCTCACAATGAAGACATTACTGGTGCCCACTCGAGCAAATCGATGAGCAACGGGATGACAGTGACAGTGACAGTGATGTCCCCACAATAAAGACACAGAAATATAACAAGGCAAAATGCACACTGTCATGAGGCAAAGCAATGGTCAACTTGGGGAAAACAGGGTACTGAGGAGATATGACCAGCAGGTGACTGATGGCATCTTTCATTCAAGGGAACGCAATGAAGGAATCCGGGTAACTCCGTTCCTTTTACAATGCCCCAAAACCAATCTATATTTTCTTTATTGAACTTATTTCTTTCATATCTGACATATTTTGAGCACGTCTCTTTGGAGATACCAGAGTTGAAATCCAGCCCACAACATACTGTTGTAACACTACAAAAACTCTCCATAAAGCTGTCACAGAATGATAGAATTTCAGGGCCGAAAGGGGCACGAAAAATATACTGCGCCCAGCAGTGCTCAATGTTGCCACCACCTTGGGCATGATGGATGGTGTGCGGGCAGGCCGGGTAGCAGCAAGCCACTCTCACAACCTGCTCATGCCATTTCTGTCTCTGTTACTCAAGAAAGTATTTCAGAAGACACATCGGAGCACTTTTTTTTTATAGGAGTAACCTTGAATCCATCCAAGATTCTTGTAAGGAAGACAACAGCAAACATGGATACCTTATTTGTACTTGTATGTATGCACCCAGGCATCCGTGAGAATAGTCTCAGTAAGGTCAGAAGAAAGTACAGTGGTTAGGGCAGCTGTCCGGGTAACCTGACCACTTCCAGACCGCAGGGCCAAACAGCAGCTCATTCTCGTCAGGCCCTGGCACTGAAGGTGGAGAAGCTGGTTGTCTGGGAATCGCTGGTAGGACCCCCAGACCTCCTGAGTAGCACTTAAGAAGTTCACCCCACCCCACCCCAAAAATAAAACAATAACCTAAAAACTGAAGAATAATTCAACCAAAGACTGTTTGTTTGTTTGTTTGTTTGGGAATCATACTCCATGGTGCTCAGGGCTTACCCCTGGCTCTGTGCTCAGGAATTATCCCTGGTGGTGCTTGAGGGACCATATGAGATGGAAGGGATCAAAATTAGGTCAGCCACATGCAAGGCAGGTTCCCTACCTGCTGGACTATCTCTCCCATCCCGAAACTGAAGATTTTTTTTTTTTGAGTCATACCTGGCGATGCACAGGGGTTACGCCTGGCTTTGCACTCAGGAATTACTCCTAGCGGTGCTCAGGGGACCATATGGGATGCTGGGATTCAAACCAAGGTTGGCCGCGTGCAAGGCAAACACCCTACCCGCTGGACTATTGCTCCAGCCCAACTGAAGATTTTTAAATACCATCTGGGACTGAACTGCCTGAGATGCTGTGCTTTAACACCTCGAGTAGAGGAGAGCACTTAAATAAATGAGTCCAAGCAGACTTTTGTAAACTGCCTCAGAAGGTACAGATGGCCACATGTGTGCTAGATTTATAAACACAAATAAATAAAAGCCAGGAATCAAACTTCCTCTCATGAGTCAGCTCGGGCCACCTTAGACGACAGGCCTGCTCGATAACATCTGAGCAAAGACAACACAGTTTCTAGATCTAAGAAACCAAAGGTTTTACTTGTCATTGAAAGGAAATAATCAAGATCAAAGGCAGTTCTACATCCCTGGTTTTGTCCTATTTCTGGAGGCATTCTCCTAGTCCTAGAAAACCAAGCAGAGGCTGGCCTTGGCCTGTCTGGGCTGCTGCCATAGGAGACACAAGGCCTGAGACTTACTACAAACAGGTCATTGGTACCAACAGCGCTGGAGGCTGCAGAGTTGAGGGCTCACAGCCGACCAGTCAGGTAAGCACTCAGGTCCTGGTTCTTGGACGAAGCCTCCTGGCTGGGTCTTCCCCTATGATGAAGGGGCCTGGGAGCTCTCTGAGGTCTCTATCACAGGGGTGCTAACCTGCTACAGGTGGGCGTGAGCCCTGATACCTCCTAATACCATCACCTTGGGGGTGATGTTTCCACGAGGGGACCGGATCTGGAGCCAGTCCTAAAGCCCGCCCCTCCTCTTCCAGGAGGAGCATTTCCCAAAGGCTCCGTGTGCCAGTGGGTATCAGTGGATCGTGAGAGCTGCCCTCATCGCCTGGCAGACAGGCCCAGACAGACACACGACATGGGCTTTCTCTCCTACAGGGCACAGAAGATGCTATAGAAATGCTCGTGCTCACTGCACAGTGCCAGCAGGCAGCATTCTCTTACATTCTGTTCATTTACCCTCCAGAACAGGGCTGCTGGCCACATACCTCCTATGTTCCCTGCGGCACGATCTGGGAAAATAGCCCAGCAAGAAGAACGCCAACATGAGACTTCCAGTTCCTAATATTTGAGTCCGGGTCTGTCCAGTCTTCAGTATCAGACTATGGAGTCTCTGAGGATGCTGGTGATCAACCACCGTGTGCCAATGAGTGCAGCTTCACAGGGTACTTAGGTTGGAAACCACCAGAAGGAGGCACTTTAAAGGGAAGAGAATTAGGATCCACTTTACCCCTTAGAACTATACTCATCAGTGATCAGGCACAGGGTGGGTCACTCAAACTCAGGTTGAGGGGCTGAGACACAGTATGTCCTCACAGTTTTCAACACTTACACATGAAACCAAGGGGCCGGAAGACGGTTAGGGTGCATGCCTTGCACGCAGCTGACCTCAACCTGCTAGTGCCACATTGCAGAGGCAAAGCTCTAAAGGCCCCTGAGTACCGTTGAGTGTGGCTGAAATCATCCCCCATGCCTCAAGGCCCCAACACTGACCAACTAGCCTGGTTCACCAAGAATCAGCCAGGATGGAACCCCAGGTCCCCAGAGCACCCCCTGGGAGACACGAAACAGAAACCTCAAAACATTGAGTACGTAAAGTGATGGGTGTGTTAAGTAGTGTCACTGGGGATAACCATTTCATGAAATTCTGGTGTGTATCCCATCAGCGGTGGTACACCTGAACACCTGAAACTCACCTTGTGTTGCTATTTATCCATTCCACCTCAATAAAAGTGGGGGGAGGGTGAGGGGGAACTCCTAGATGTGATTCCAGCATGGTTCCAGCAAGTCAAGAATTTAGGCACAACATGTAGTTACTCTTATCAACACTGCTTCAATGTTATCAAAACAAACAGCATGGATCCACTAACAAGGTTCAAGAAATTGGTCTACGTTCTAGACCAAGCACTTTAAATTGTGAGTGACAAATCCTTATGAAGTCACATACCTTTTAAACTTTGCTTTAAAATAAATATCTTCATGATGTGTTATAAGTAAATGTTTAATTTATATACTTACTTCATAGACCAATAGACCCAGTAGCATGTAAAAATTTTTCAGGTGATGGGCCAGAGCAACAGTACAGTGGGCAAGGTATTTGCGTTGCACACAGCCAACCTGGGTTCAATCCCCAGCATCCCATATGGCCTCCTGAGTACTGCCAGGAGTAATTCCTGAGGGCAAAGTCAAGAGTAACCCCTGAGAACGTCCAGGTATGGCCCAAAAGGGCAAAATTAAAATCTCAGGCGAAAGGGATTGCAAGTGAAAGAAGTTTCAGGTCTGATCTAGAACATTCCAAAAGTAACCAATGTGCAGAACTCAATGCACATGCCCTAGAGTGTTCCCCCTGCACTTCCTCCTTCAAAAGAAAACAAGCTCATCTTTTCTGCTTTCAGCCACTGTGACATGGTGGCTGCAGAGGCAGCAGCCTCTGCTAACAGGGGCCACGGGGGTCCCATGTTTGTTACTTAAACTACCTTTGTTCTCATGAGCAGGAGCAGATAGCTCTCACCTTCAAGCACCTTCCCCCTAAATTAGCTCAGTCTTAACCAACACGCTCTCCTACTAAATATTCACTTCCTACAGCCCAAAGCTCATCATTTACTGCACAATTTAACCAATGCAATAAAAATATTCGCTCCATTAAACACTCTTAAAGATGGAAGTATCACTTTAATAATCACCTTTTGCCCCCTAACATCGAAGCACGGCAAACCGGTGACTTACGATTACTCGGGCACCTGCTCCTCTCCTGTGTTCTTTGCAATGAACCACACCAGAGTCCATGCCGAAGAAGCTGGTTGTGTGGATTCAGCCACCAGCCCCTGCCTGACCGTGGCTGCTCACGGTTGCTTCTCCACTTTAAGTGCTCTACGAATGTTGCTGTTGTCAGCCTCAGTCCCCACAAGGAAATACGCAGACCAAACATATGCCATTACACATCTTTCTCTGGCTATACTTCTGGATTTTGAGAAGTTCCCTTCAGGCATTTTTTTCCTACATAATGTGGGGGTCATCCTCTGCCTGCATTCCCACTGGATACATCAGCCATGGGACTCCGGGAAGAGCCCAGGAGCAGAGCAGTGAGAGAAGGCAAAGTCAGCGTCACAGCTGCCACTGGGGAGCATCCCCCTGAGACACCATGCCAGAGAACAGGCCCACAGCAGCCCTGGGAGGGAGCAAGGGCCTTGGGGAAAGAATTAAAAGACAAGAGCCCAGCCTGCTCGAGGTCTCACCAGAGGAAAAACCTTTCTGCAGTGACAGGTCACAAATGAAGCAGGCCTTCTCGTCAGTGGGGAATGAGAGAGTAGATCCCTGCTTCTGGGTTTTCGGGGAAAACACCAATCCAAAGGCCTCTGTTCCGAGACAGCTGAGGGCATGAGGGTGCAGACAGGACTGACACAGGCCTGTGTCCCCCATATAGGAGATGGCGCCTCAGACCTCAAGAGCCAGCACTATGGAAAGACAGATGGAACGTGGCCAACCACTGAAAGCCAATGCACGTGTCTAACGTGGGCTCTGGCAGGGCCCCAGAAACACTTGTCCTTTCGGCCTCTGCAGGGCACAGTGTACTCTCCAGAACAGTGCTCCACCACCTTTATGTGACCCTGGCCCCCTTCCAAACTTCCTTCTTTCCTATGCCACACACCCCCACCAGTTTTACTCATTGGACCCCAAATATCATGCCATCATCACCATCTCCATCTGTGCAATATTCCACCTGTGTCCATTGGAATATCCTGGGGACCCAGAGGAGGCCTTATGACCCCTTGTTGAAAAACGCTGTTCTGGAAGATATATTGGGAGAAAAAAAAAACCCTATGGATAAGAAATCTAATGCTAGGGCCAGAGCGATATTACAGCAGGTAGGGTGCTTGCTTTGCACTCGACTAACCTGGATTCAATTCCACATATGGTTCCCCCAAGCCTTCCAGGAGTGATCCCTGAGCACAGAGCCAGGAGTAAGCCCAGAGCACCAGTGGGTGTAGTCCCAAAAACAAACTAAAAAAGAAAGAAATCGAAATCTCACATTCTAAATAAGTGTGTTTGTTCTAAGATGAGATAAATTCAGTTACTTTAGGAACACTGAGATTCTTGACATGGTTAAGAAAATTGGTCCTGCTAAATTAATTTTCTGGTCTGATTTATTAATTCTCCAGAGTTACTGAGTTACTGAGGATGCCTGTGCCTTAGCTTCCTATTAGGCTTGCCTCGGATGATTGAGAATGGGCTAGAGAGGTAGTTGGTGGATTCAGGTGCTTGCCTTGCACCGTGGCTGACCCTGGTTCAATCACCGGACCACAGGGTGCCCCGAGCATTACCAGGTATAGCCTTGGAAGCCCACACACACTCCCGGAGTGTTCTGGGTAAAATTGGGCTGTTCTGAGTAAACCCTAGTCCCACAGAATCCAAGCAGCACAGTTCCTTCAGGTCCAAACACTGAATTAGCAACTGGTTGGCCAATAATCCCAGGGAGGGGACCCCCAGCCTCCTGAGCACTTCTTGGAAGATCCCCTCCCCACAAAGAGAAAATGTTTGAGAAAAAGAAACAAGATTCACCAAACTGTGATCAGAGTTTAAAGGGTTACATAAATCTGATTCCATCTGTGATGCTCTCAGAGCTCAAAGAACTTTAACTTGGAAAATCTGGAAGTGAGTGTTCATCAGCACATAAAACCACTTTAACATGAAAATTACTAGTGTATAAAATTTAATCTACAAGTTGAGCTTACGGTTTAAGAACTACCAACTGCTTAAATTTATAATTTTAATAAACTGAACAATAATTAGAACAAGAACTACTGTAAATGTTCCTTTCCAAACATAAAAACCATCCTTAGTTATTAAAAAATATACTATTTCTGCCAGCCATTATTATTTTAAGCATTCTTTTTTGTTTTTTTTTTAAATAGTAAAAGGTAAAGACTTTTGCCATGCACACAGTTGAACTCTAGTTCAATATTCAACACCACATATGGTTCCCCAAGTATCACCAGGGATGAACCCTGAGCACAGAGCCAAGAATAAGACCTGAAGAGCACCACCCTTTGCCCCAAGTAAGCAGTAATAATGGGACACAGGAATAGCTTAGTGGCAGAGCAACCCTCTTCCAGGCCTGAAGCGCCACCCCACACGCCTGAGAACACAACCAAGGTGGGATGGAAGACCGACAAATGGAAGGGATGGGGAAATGTTAAGATAAACAAGAAACCAAAACAAACAAGCAACAGTATTAATGACAACATTAAAATACAGCAAGACAAGTCCAATGCGAAACAAGTCTCCTCACAGACAGATGCTGAATTATTTCTCATGTCAAACACCAGGAAACAGAAAGCAGCTCTGATAGGAAAAGGGTCAGTGAGGCCAGAGGGAAGACATGGGTCCTACCCCTGCTGAAAACACAAAAACCAGAGCTCCTTAGCAAGTCCTGGGTGGCCGAGCTAGGTGGGGGGAGGAGGGGCATTCATCAAGTGGAAGCCCTAGTCAGTATCAATGCAGGCCTTTGCTACAGAGCGCCTTCTCGAGAATTCGGATCAGCACTGATAATATAGGTAGTGAAAGTACTTGGGTTTTGACACCAACAAATGTTGAAATATTGAAAACATTTGTACACATCAAACCCATTCTATTTCACCCACTCAGGCCCATTTGGAGTTTCTGACCCTCAGGATCATGAGAAATGCCCCTGGATAAATCTTCATAGGCTGAATCCACCAACCCCAGCCCAAACATGCCCGAATTCTGAGTTCCGCTCCTCCTGCACTTTCTCTGGGAATGCTGTGTCCTGCTCATTGAACCCATCACCTTGTTCACTGATGGTGCCACTGCCCCGGGCAGAGTCACCCTCTCCCTCCTGTGCTTTTACCCAACTCTTCCCCTGGAACCTTTTCACAAAGTGTTAGAACCCTTGTGAGCAAGTCTGATAGATGGAACTCAGAATCCACAGAGGAAAAGACCATACTCAAACAAATGACTCACTCGCAGGATATAACAGAAACAAACTTGAATTGTACTAAATCAAGGGCAGCTTCTTGAAGGGGTTCAAACATCTCACAGAAGCCAAGGGAGGTGGCCAGGCCTTAGGAAGCTCCTAGAAGCAAAGATTAGAAATCCAGCCCAAAGAACAGTGTTTTCCTCTCCTCCTCTCCCATCTCCCTCTCTCTCATCCTAATATATAAAAAAAAAGCAGAACTATCAAAGCTCCCAAGGCAACATCTTATAGAACTCTAGTAAAACATCTATCTGGGAGGTCTATCTCTCCAATTCAGAATTTCCAAAAGGGGGATAGGTGCTCTTACGAAGAAGAAATGGGAAGTGAGTCACGAGGTGACATGGCTCCAAAGTGTCTTCCAGAAGTGCTCTCAGAATACACTCGAGTCACTATCATGGGCTGCCAAAAAACAAAGGAAACAGCAGGCAAGTCACGGCAGGGTTGGACCCTGCACGCTGTCCAGGAAATTAGATAGCGCACTGCCGATTGCAAGGTAATGTCACAAACAACATGGAATGTGGCCCAGGGAGAGGCAGTCATGCGATGCAATTCTCAAGATGACCCTCTGCATTACTTAAAGAGAATATTTTCAGCTTCTAACATCTCCCAGGGGAACAGAATAACATCTGGGAACTCTAAATAGCTGCTATGTTAGGCGAGTACTTCACACAAGAGATTCAAATGTAAAGAATTTCTAGGGAGTGGGGAAATAGCATTTGCCTTGAACATGGCTGATCCGGGTTTGATCCCTAGCACCATATATGGTTCCCTCAAGCACCACCAGGAATGGTCCCTGAGCACAGAGTCAGGAGTATGCCCTGAGCACTGCAATGTGTGCCCATGCCCCCCTCCCCCCACACACACACACTGTAGCATTTGCTGCTGTTTTTTAAGTAGAGTCAGGGAGTGAGCTCAAAGGAAATCCACATTCAACACCTGGCACCACATGATCCCCTAAACATCATCAAGAGTGACCCCCTCCCATACCCAAACACTCAAGTGGAAGCAGCCCGAAGCACTGCCAGACAACAGTAAAGCACCATAAAAGGAGATCCTTCAAGTAGAAGGTATAAAAGGTAACTGTCTGGAGACTGTAAATGGACCGGTAGTTGCCAATGGGTTGCAGAGGGATGGACAGAAGAACTAAGAGGTGAAGCGAACTAAGAGTATTATAGGCAATGAAAACGTTATGCATAAAACTAAACGCATACCTATACTTTTAAGTTGTGTTGGTCAAAATCCATGCAACATATATAACACACAGTGCAAACTTTGATGTATATAACTTAAAAGAAAAAACACAACTAAGTTAGGGGGTCCCAGGAAAGAACCCAGACTGTGACCAGAGAAGCAAAGTGCATCACAGTTATAAGAAACAACCTCGCTGACAGGAGTGGGGCAAGAGACTGAGCTAACTCGCCAGGGCAACGAGTGGGGTGTGCAGCCTAAAGGCAAAAGGAACCAGATCTAGAACTGATCTCAAGTGTTAAGCTGTTGCCATTGCGGGCACAATGGAGTTGACAGTTATATAAAAGTACACCGCTGGCATAAGCCAAGAGTCTCACTGTTGGGAGTGTGGGTGCACAGAGAAACAAAAGGAATCTAGAATGTTCTAGTAATGGACTGGATGGAATGCTGGACTCAGGTTAGAGGCATCAGAGGGTCAGGAATGGATTAAACATGTATTGCTGTATAAGATCCCATAAACAGCAACACACACACATACATATGTGTGTATATATAATACATCCATGAATATCTACACATATATAAGATCTGTCTTTTCTTCTTCGCTGAGAGGACCTAAAAGAAAGGGACTCCGAGGAGCCAGAGCAGTAAAGAAATTACCTTGTAGGTAGCCGACTCAAGTTTGATCCCTGGCACCCATCAGGCCTCCCAAGGCTCACCAAGAGTAATCCCTGAGCATCACTGGGCATTGCCCCCTGCCCCAAAAAAGAAAAGGAAGGTACCCCAATGACCAGCACAGCCAGCACCCAGAACAGGATTTCTGATACCACACTCCAAAAGAAGGAAAACAGGGCTCCTTGGAGAAGTGGCCAATTCCAAGACTGGGCAGAGAACAGAAGACACAAACCTGGAGAGGTTCCCAATGCCCAAAGCCAAGTAGCACCCAAAAACGCAATAAAAGGCAACATGGCGAGGCACAGCACTGGGACTCATGGGACGACTGAAAGAAATTCAATGGCCACAGCCAGGTCAATGTGAGCCACAAAACTAAGCACTGAACATGACCCAAAGCAAACATCCACAGTCCCTTGCCTATATGAGTAATGATTTGACCCACAAGAGACCAACCTCTAGTGTGGAAGAATTCCAAGTAGATCATGCAAATCATCTTTCCTCAAGAAAGGAGAGGGTTCACTTCACACACACATGCACACAAACTTAAAATGGATTTTAAAACCTGGATGTGAGAGCTGAGATCATAAAACACAGGTGACACAGTCCATGATATTAGGGATAATGCGTTTAAGGACTCAATCTCAATGGCAAGCGAAATCAGGACTTCGTTAATTTAAAAGGCTCTGTGCAATGAAATAAAATATCAGCAGAATTAAAAAACAGCCAATAGAATGAAAGAGGGTACGCTTCTGGAGTGGGGGTTAGTACACTGACTTCCTTCTTCCATTGTGCAAAGGATGAAAAGAGAGATAGAGAGCAACTTTCCAGGAGAGATGCCTAGTGCGCACCATTCTTGTAGGTAACTGGGGTAATAGTAACAGTCCTAACTCGGGTAGATGCAGGGACCCTGCAGTCAAGGAGAAAGAACAGGGGCTGGAGTGATAGCACAGCGGGTAGGGCGTTTGCCTTGCACACGGCCGACCCGGGTTCGAATCCCAGCATCCCATATGGTCCCCTGAGCACCGCCAGGGGTGATTCCTGAGTGCATGAGCCAGGAGTGACCCCTGTGCATCGCCGGGTGTGACCCAAAATGCAAAAAAAAAAAAAAAAAGGAGAAAGAACAGTGGGGAGGGGGACGCCGGGGGAGGTCTTGCCTAGCCCTCAGTCAACTTGGGTTCAATATCTGACACATATGGTCCTGAGCACAGAACCAGAAGTAAGCCCTGAGTGTCTGAGTGCTGCTGTGTATGGCCCCAAAACAAAATCAAAAATAATTTTTTTATTTTTATATAGGTATATATGTGTATCTATATGCATATATATATGCAATGGGGTGGGGGGCAGGGAGACAAGGATGTAGAGAAGGACATAAAAATAACGCATTAGGGTCTACAGAGACAGTACAGCAGGCAAGGCATTTGCCTTGCATGCAGCAACCCAGATTCGTTCCCAGCACCCCTTATGGTCCCTTGAACACCGCAAGGAGTTATTCGTGAGCTCAGAGTAGGAGTAAACCCCGAGCCCTGCTGGGTGTGGCCCAAACTCACCCCCAACACCACCACTCAAGGACACTTTATCCCTGCGGACTTCTCTCAAAGCCCAGAAGCCCAGTCTGATCATGAGGAAAACACCTGCTAAGCCTCCAGAAGGGGCGCCCTTCGACAGACCTGAGGAGCTACCCTGGAAACCGCAACCAGACAAGACAGGAAGCTGTCCCAACCAGGGGAAGGGATGGCCGTGTGGCCACATGCCCAACCCTCATCAGCACAAGGCAAGGTCCGCATTGTTGTCTTTTTTAGCCATGCCAGGGATTAAGCCCAGGGCCCCCTACACAGAAAGCAAATGCTCAGCTACTGAGCTACTTTCCCAGGAGGGAGATCTTGAACAGAAAAAAGGCACTTGGTTGAAAAGGAAAGAAATCCAAAGGGTTAATAATAAGGTCATTACTGCCTAAGAGTAACAAATGCACCAATGAAGACATAAATGACAGTAAAGCTGGGGAGAAACTAGGTGGGCTGGGTAGGGAGCGCATTTAAGAACTCTCCGTACTCACTGCTGAATTTTCTGATCAATCTAAAGCTGCTCTGAAAATAGTCTATTCATTTTGTAAATGGGAAGAGAGCAGAGACAGAGCAAGGACAGGGGCGGTGGGAGGGTGAGTCTGGAGGGGGGGCTCTGGGTTCCTGTGAGCCTCTGCCTTGCTTCGAGGTGCATCCAGCACAGCACCCAGCAACTCTGCCTCGCCTCCAAGATGGAATCACTGGAAATGAGCCACTCACACTTTCCAGAATGTTCCAGAACACAAAACAGAAGCAACATCAGAATAATTCCAAGCAGTTGAAGTGCGGGTTTTAGAGGATGTTGAGCTCCCTTGGGATATTCTGGAAGTCGATGAAAGGGGTCAGAAACCCTCCTGTGGATGCATCACAAAGAAGGAACAGGGGTGGCCTGCAGGCTGGAGCATAGGCTTTGCAGGAGCACCCCAGGGGATCCGTCCCCACACCACCCATCTCTGAGCAAGCCTAAAGAGTGGCCCCCAAAGAAAAGAGCAAGGGCTAAGGTCAAAGGCCATCAAGGACTATGAAGCATTTTTGTTTCAGGGCTGGCGCTATATAGTACCCCAGGGAGGGTGCTTGCCTTGCACATGGCCAAGCCCTGTCTTCCATTGCTGACATCCACCTGATCCCCCAACCACCACCAGAAGTAATCCTGAGTGCAGAGTCTGGACTGATCCCTTTGTGTATAGAGAGCACCATGTCAGGTGGAGCTCCGGGCTCAGGAGAGGCTCACTTGCAACTGCCCTGATCTTCATCTTCAGCCTTCGCTAATGTGGTGCTTCTGGAAATCAGATGTGAAGTTCGGGGGCCAGAAGAGCTGATCCACCTCAAGGCTGAAGAGTGACAATATGAAGACTTCCACTACAGCTGGGCACACAGCAGGGCAGGCTGTGACTTCATGTCTCCGCAGCCTGTTCGTACCTTCAAGTTCCTCTTATCCACTCCAAACCCTAGGTCTTGTGGAAAAGGAGAGGAAGGATGCCACAAAGGTACAAGAGGCAAACAAGATCCCAAAAGAACAGGCTGAATTAACAAAATGAAGGAAAAGGAGAATCAAGAAAACATGAGCCAGGGCTGGAGCGATAGCACAGCGGGTAGGGTGTCTGCCTTACACGAGGCCGAGTCTGGTTCAATTCCCAGCATCCCATATGGTCCCCGAGCACCACCAGGAGTAATTCCTGAGTGCATGAGCCAGGAATAACCCCTGTGCATTTCAGGGTGTGACCCAAAAAGCAAAAAACAAAAAAGAAAAAGAAAAAGAAAACATGAGCCTTCACTAAAGCAAGGTTATGAACCAAGCAAGGATGGAGAGGAGCTTAGTTCTCTTTCTATCAATCACCCTCCACTTTCAACACACAACCCCCTGTAAGAGAAAGAACTTAGGGGGGCAGAGCAATAGTACAGTGGGTAGGGTATTTGCCTTGCAAACAGCTGACCCAGGTTCAATCCCTGGCATCCCATGTGGTCCCCCAGGCACCACCAAGAGTTATTCCTGAGTGCAGAACCAGGAGTAACCCCTGAGCATCCTCAGGTGTGATCTAAAACAAAAAAATTTTTAAAAAAACAACCCTGAGATTTGAAGATGTTATTTTAAACTCCAACAAAAATGAGCACTTAAAACTTTAATTCAGTGGTATTGATTTAAAAACAAAAAACAGGCAACACATAACCGGAGCTTCCTGTCCATTTGGCCTCTCCACCTGCCTGTGAAAAACCACTAATTGCAAGTTTCAAAAATGACTCCCACATCAAGGTGACCTCTCAAAGTTTTATCTGCACCCTGTGAGACAATAATTATTGCCTGAACCTGCCCTCCCTCCCCACCCCAATTTCTGACCCTTGACTCAGAAAACATGGCCCCTAGAACACAGCTGATAATGCCCAAAGTGCACATTTGGCTTTATCTAGACAAGAAGCTTAACTTGGAGCTTTATTACCTCAACCACAGGTAATAAAGAAGATGGCAGAAAGATAAAAACCATCATCCCACAGTCAGTTTATTATCAAGGGGCGTGTTTTTAAACAGCACAGCAATAGAGATGAGTCACAGAACAGCATGAGACAGTCAGTCCTGAATTATTTTACCTCTTTCTCATCCAGCAGGACTAGAAAGGAATCTTTAAAACTCTATGGCTGAAACCTAATCATGAACAGCTTTGTAAGGGTCTATCTCACAGTGATTCCGTTAAAAGAAAAATCTTTTTAAAAAAATAAGAAGGGAATCTCTAGGGCACTGATCACACATCAGGGACATAGACACTAAAAAGGCATCTATCTGATAATAATCAGCATGCACTCTTAGAAGGGAAAAAAGAGCATTAAAAGATACCCTTTTCAGGACTGAAATGATAGTACGACAGGCACAGTGCTTGCCTTGCATGCAGCTAGGTTTGATCTCTAGTACCTCATAGGATCCCCTGAGCCCTACCAGGAGTGACCCCTGAGCATAGAGCTGTAAGCCCTAAGCATGGCCGGGTGTACCCCACCTGCCATAATGACACCCTTTTCTAGCATGGAAAAAATATATACCACATGAAAGTCAGTGTCAGGCTTACAGTAGTAATTCCAGTCAGCTATAAGACTATAGCACTGTAGCACTGTCGTCCCATTGTTCATCGATTTGCTCGAGCAGGCACCAGTGATGTCTCCATTGTGAGAGTTGTTACTGTTTTTGGCATATCGAATATGCCATGGGGAGCTTGCCAGGCTCTGCCATGCGGGTGGGATACTCTCGATTGCTTGCTGGGCTCTCCGAGAGGGATGGAGGAATCAAACCTGGGTTGGCCGCATGCAAGGCAAATGCCCTACCCGCTGTGCTATCACTCCAGTCTATAAGATTATACTTGAAACAAAGCCAACAAAACATATATTCTTAGATTCTCACAACAAAATAGTGACTAGCAGAGGGGGTAGAGAATGGGGAACATGGGGAAGCGGGGTTAGGTTCTAAGGAGGAGGAAATTAGACTTTCTATCAAAATGGGATCATAATGGTAGTAGACTGATCTACATTGATCTACAGATGTTAGAATATTAAGTTCTATACCTGTACTGTGTTGTAGACCTCTAATAGAAAAAAAATGTATTTAGTTTGGCACCCATACCCAGTGACGCTTAAGAGCTACTTCCTGCTCAGAGCTCAGAGAAGAGGGAAGGTTCCCTTCAAGGGGTGCTCTGGAGTGCAGGCAATGCCCAGGATCAAACTCAGGCCTCACACATCAAATAGAACAAGAGCAACCAGTGCTGGTGTGGACGTGGGGATAAAGGGACTCTCTTTCATTATTGGTGAGAATGCCGGCTGGTCCAGCTTTTCTGGAAAACAATATAAGCATTCCGCAAGAAAACCTAGAAATTGAGCATTATATGACCCAGAAATACCACTTCTGGGAATATAGCCCAGGGGTGCAAAAAAAGCACAGTAGAAATGACATCTGCACCTGTATGTTAATTGCAGCATTGTTCACAATAGCCAGAATCTGGAAACAACCTGAGTGTCCAAGAACAGACAACTGGTTAAAGAAACTATGCTACATGTACACAATGGAATATTATGTGGCTGTTAGAATACTATGGAATACTATGCAGCTGTTAGAAAAGATGAAGTCATGAAATTTGTGTATAAGTGGATGGACATGGAGAGTACCATGCTAAGTGAAATGAGTCAGAAAGAGAGGAAAGACAGAATGACCGCATTCATTTGTAGAATATAAAATAACATAGTATGAGACTAATACCCAGGACAGTAGAGACAAGGGCCAAGAAGATTGCTCCATGGTTGGAAGCCTGTCTCATGAGCTGGGGGGAGAAGGCAGCTGGGATAGAGAAAGGATCACTAAGTCAATGATGGTTGGAGGGATCCTCTCGGGATGAGAGATGTGTGCTGAAAGATGTGTACTAATAAAGGACCAAACATGATGGCCTCTCAGTATCTGTATTTCAAATCAGAATGTCCCAAAGTAGAGACAAAGAAGGAAATTGTTTGCCATAGAGGCAGGGTGTGGGTGAGGTGGGGGCAGCAGGAGGGATACTGGGGACATTGGTCGGTGAAAATGTACACTGGTGGAGGGATGGGTATTCTATCATTTTATGACTGAAACTCAATGATGAAAGCTTTGTAACTGCATCTCATGGTGATTCAATAGATAAATAAATAAATAACTGAGCCCCCTGCATACAAAGTGCATGCTCCAGTCTATTGAGCTCTCGCCCAGTCCTCACAGTAGTATTTTTCAACACAGAGATGGATAGTTCAGTCGATGTAAATAGACAAGGGGGAGAAAGCTCACTAGCATAAAACTAACATAATAAATAAGTAGCTTGAGCACAGATGAAATATAACAATGGAGATGAAATAAATAAAGCTACAAGTAATAAAATTTAAAGTACAGGGAAAAAACCCAATGCTAAAATAGAGAAGAAAAAAGAAAGGAAAAGCATGATCTATCATTCAAAGAACCTATAGGGTGAAAGGCTTAAGAAAACCAAACAATGATCTTCACCAATGAGAGAAGTTTATCCTAAAAGATTTCTTTCAGGGGCTGGAGAGATAGCACAGCGGGTAGGGCGTTTGCCTTGCACTCGGCTGACCCGGGTTCAAATCCCAGCATCCCATATGGTCCCCTGAGCACGGCCAGGGGTAATTCCTGAGTGCGGAGCCAGGAGTAACCCCTGAGCATCGCCAGGTGTGACCCAAAAAGCAAAAAAAAAAAAAAAAAAGTGAAACTTTAGAACTTTCACTCACCCCTCCTCCACTTCTGCCTTTCCCCAGTGATTAAAAAATAAAATAAAATAAAATAAAAGATTTCTTTCAATGGTGTTTCCAAAACCCCCCAAATGTCCTGGACTCATCTGCACCGCCATTTCTCAGTCTGCCCACTCTCTTAGATTCATTATTCTAAGTTAGTTCAAATTTTTTTTGGGGGGTGGGGGTTAGTTGGTAAGCCTCCTCAAGTGGTATTAGGGATGAGGGCCACTCCTGATGGTGCTGTGTAGGGGCTGGGGGAGGCCATGCAATACTGGTGATCAAACCCAGGGCCTTCCTGAGCCAGGAATGAGCTCTACCACTTGTGTCACATCCCCAGTACTGATTCTGTTCATTTCCTAAAAGGCACAAATGGCTAAAGTATCTTCATGCTGCCTTTGTTGATCAAGGCCTTAACAATCGCAATTTAAGAAAGAAATAACAACGTACAAAGTTATACATTTTCATTGATCTAGGTTTCAGCCTCCCCATGAATCAAACTTAATAAACACTTCATCTTTCCAAACCACAGGAAAAGCTTAAAATGTCTTAAATTGCCCATAATAAAAAATAATGGACTTCTTCTTCTACCTGGATACTATTAAAAGAACATTATGTGTTCTCAATATAATAAAAGCTATTTTAACATCATTTTCAAAATGGTTTCATCTCTTTCCTTTCTTTTCAGAAATTGTCTTGGTGTCAGCAAAAAAAAGGAGAGAATAAAAAGTTTAACATGAAAACAATATGCAAACTTTTAGTAGCAACAATGATTAAGATTTTTGTAATCTGGATAACAGACCATTTTTGTTTTAAGAAGAGCATGGACACTTCACATTAATAAGGAAAATATACTTTTTACACTCGTGGAAATGCTGTCTTACTTAGGTAGTAATAAACAGAACTTATACATTTCTTAAAACTTATTGAGAGTTGGTACAATGACAACACATGCCAATCCCAGGTAGATGGTCCCCCCCAAGCATTCTGTTGTGGCTTTGGTGGCCCCTGAGCACCACCAGGGGTCCTGATGACCCCCAGCACTGACTCATCAGGCTCTGGCACCAAATAAGGGCAAGGAATGGGGTTCGGAAGAGCACCTTACACATCTCCCTGAAAAACTCATTGAACTATATACAAGAAAGATCTGGATGTGAGGTACTATGATAATCCTAAATGTTTTAAAATATATACTTTCATGAAGCCAAAGTCCTTTTTTTCAACAAAAATGGCATACTAGAATCTGTACTTCCAATTCTGGGCAACTCAACATAGTTTAAAGATTTTACTATGAGTTGGGCAAATGAGAAGATACTCCAGCTTTGCTGATGGGAAAAGAAGAAAAATCTGTGAAATGAATTCCACAACCTCCAACACCATCAGGGTCGAGGCCATGGCCTGAAGGAGATGCTCTGGGATGTAGCCTCAGCACTTCCATCATCTCTGCCTCCACACCAAAGCCTCAGATGGGTTCTCAGTCCCATCCCACACAGAAGGAGAAGGGGGAGATGTAGCCGAAGCTACATTCTGATTCTTTATCACGAGAGGTCTGAAACAAGCTCTCCTATTACACACACACATACACACACACACACACACACACACACACACATACACACACAGAGCCAGAGCCAAAGCAACAGTGGTAAGGCCACACACACACACACACACACACACACACACACACACGGAGCCTGAGCAGCATTACAGTGAGTAAGGCACTTGCCTAGCATGCAGCCGACCCTGGTTCAATCTTCAGGGTCCTATGTGGTCTCCTGAGCCCCATCAAGAATGATTTCTTTCTTTGTTTTTTCCTTTTTCTTTTTTTTCTGCTTTTTGGGTCACACCCAGTGATGCCCATGGGTTACTTCTGACTCATGCACTCAGGAATTACTCCTGGCAGTGCTCAGGGACCATTTGGGATGCTGAAAATTGAACCCCAGTCAGCCGCGTACAAGGAAACGCCCTACTGGCTGTGCTATCACTCCAGCCCCAGGAATGATTTCTGAGTGCAGAGCCAGGAGTAACCCCCAAACATTGCTGAGTGTGGCCTCCTCTCCCCCAAAACATACACACACAAATTCAAAATCATTCTAATCTGATAACTGAACCAACCATCACAGAAAAATCCATCTTTATAGAAAAGGAGAGGAATCACAGAGTGTTTGAACTAGAAAAAAATTCCACCTTCACAAAACTCATTCACATGGAAGGCTCCAGAGGACACTGGGTCGTTGCTTCATATACATTCACTTTCTGAGAAAAGAAGGCTTAAAAAATGGTTCTGTCATCATCAAGAACAAAATCATTCAAAGACTAATTCTATGTTTAAAAACTAACCATGTTAAAGCCCTAAATTCACAAAAAAAAATTAAGAAATTACAAACTCGTAAAAAAAGGAGGGCTGGGTGCTAAACAAATCTTTCTAGTCCTATTTAAGGAGTCATTTCCCAAAATGTCTTCTATGGTAATTTCAAGAACAAAATAGGGCCAGAGAGAGAAGACTGAAGTTACGGCATTTGCCTTGCACATGGATGACCCCAGTTTGTTCCCTGGCACCATGTATGGCCACCTGAGAACCACTGAGAGTGATGTCTGAGCACAGAGTTAGGAGTAAGCTCTGAGTAACGTCAGGTAAGGCTCAAACCAGTCCCATAAAGGGATAAGAAAGGAAAGGAAGAGGGGAGGGGAGGGGAGTGGCAGAAAGAGAAGGGGAGGGGAGGAGAAAAAGGAAGGAAGGAAGGAAGGAAGGAAGGAAGGAAGGAAGGAAGGAAGGAAGGAAGGAAGGAAGGAAGGAAGGAAGGAAGGAAGGAAGGAAGGAAGGAAGGAAGGAAGGAAGAGAAAGAGAGAGAGACACACACACAGAGACAGACACAGACACAGAGACAGAAAGTAAGCAAGCCAGCCAGGCAGCCAAACAAGTTCCCATGGTAAAATAAATGCTTTGTAAAAGTTATTATTACATTTGGCCGCATTGTAACAGAATCTCAACTGTAACTCTTTAACCAAGCAGTACTTTATTTTCCTACTAGAACAATCAGTTCCAAAGTGACGGAGTGCAGGAGCCCACGAATAGAATCTTCATGAGGCCGTGGAGAACTCTCTTAATCTTTCTGATCTGCAACTCTCAGCAGGCAGTTTATGCCTCCTGGCATAAATGGCTCCAACTCCTTCCCACAGGAGAACAGCAGAAAAGACAAAGGCAGGGGTACCAGCTTCTCGGGAACACCTATGCTGCAGATGCATGTGCTCTTAACCAGGGACCAGTGTTAGGCCCCTTTTAGCAAGCAAGAATCACTAGGTAGAGGAACATTCTTGTCATGCCAGAGTTGCACTGAATAACAACAGCATGGATACTTGATTTTTTTTTTTACTTGAATCACTTTGAGAAAAGTTACATAGCCTTCAGGTTTAAGTCTCAGTCATACAATGATCAAACACCCATCTCTTCACCAGTGCACATACTCCACGACCAAGACCTCCAGTATACTTCCCCATCCCACCCCTCCCCAACCTGTGTGGCTGATAATTTTCACTTTCCTCTCTATTTTGATTACATTCAATATTTCAACAGAAAACTCACTATTATTATTTGGAATTTTCCCCTAACAATCAGACCTGCCGAAAAGGCATCATTTGATAATTTGTTTTCCATTGCTGAAAATAGGGCTGGAGCGATAGCACAGTGGTAGGGCATTTGCCTTGCACGCGGATGACCCAGGTTCAATTCCTCTGCCCCTCTTGGAGAGCCCGGCAAGCTACCGAGAGTATCCCACCCGCACGGCAGAGCCTGACAAGCTACCCATGGCATAGTCGATATGTCAAAAACAGTAACAACAAGTCTCACCATGGAGACGTTACTGGTGCCCGCTTGAGCAAATCGATGAGCAACAGGATGACAGTGACAGTGACAATGACAGTGATGAAAATAAAGAGCATATGAGGTTTTGGATTTCTGGCATTTTAGTAATTAAATCCAGAGAAATTTCTGCCAGAAGTAGCGTCACAGCAAGCTCGTACCTCTGTCTAGTGGGCTCTAAAAGATGGCAGTCACCACGCCACTGGGGAAAGGAAAGGCCGAGAGAGAAAAACCTTTCCCCTCCCGGGGCAGCATGGGGCCGTAGCTTAGTTCACAGTCTAGAAGCATTTCTGCAAGATGCCACTGGGTTCCAAAATTAGTTGGTGGGCCTCTGGGATCAAGTCGTTCAGGAGCGGAGCAGTCATTCCTGTGGGGTGGCTCGGGGTCTCATCTGAGCGGAAAGCGTGATTTTTTTTTAAATTGAATCACCATGAGATACACAGTTACAAAGTTGTTCATCATTGGGCTTTAGTCTTATAATATTACAACACCTATCTCTTTGCCAGTGTATATTTCCCACCACAAATGTCCCCAGTTTTCCTTCACAGACACTACCCCACCCCACCTCTATGGTAGTCACTTTTCTTCTTCCTCCCTCTCTCTTCCTTCCCTCCCTCTCTCTGTCTCTCTCTCTGTCTCTCTGTGTCTGTCTGTCTGTCTGTCTGTCTGCCTGCCTGTCTGTCTGTCTCTGTCTCTGTCTCTCTATCTCTGTTTCTGTCTCTCTCTCTGTCTCTCTGTCTCTCTCTCTCTCTGTCTCACTCTCTCTCCTTTTGAGTCTTATGGTCTGCAATACAGATGCTGAAAGGTTATCAGGTACAAGTACAGATACTTTACAACTGGAAAAGGTCCCTGCCATTTATCTCAGAAATTCAAATTGTGTATCTGATAAAGGGGTCTCATCTGACACACAGAAAATGAATGCGTTTAACTTCTGTTTTCCAATACAACTCTTTTCAAAATTACTGTAGCACTGTCATCCCATTGTTCATCAATTTTGCTTGAGCAGGCACCAGAAAGTCTCCATTGTGAGACTTACTGCTACTGTTTTTGGCATATCGAATACGCCACAGGTAGCTTGCCGGGCTCTGCCGTGCGGGCAGTTTACTCTCCGTAGCTTCCTGGGTTCTCCAAGAAGGGCGGAGGAATCAAACCCAGCTCGGCCACATACAAGGCAAACACCCTACCTTCTGTGCTATCACTCCAGCCCTTCAAACTAACTAAAATACAAAATTCCTTGCTTCCTTTGAAGGGTCTGTCAAAATAGTATTTGTAGCAACCCATGTCAAGAAATACTGCCTGGGAAATAGAAAGGACAGAGGGATGCTGAAAAAGTCTATTTGCATGCTGGGAGAAGGCAGGGAATACACTATCAGGAGGTTCCATCTTCACTTTTCAGGTGAAGTCAGAAGCCCAGCAAGAAAAATCTTTCCTTCCTTTTTTATGCTTTAGGAGCTGTGTCATGTCTCATTTCCTCTCCATTATCCCTTCACTGAGAAGAGCCATTTCCTTATGTAACACACTCCCTGGTACGCTACGTACCCTGCTAATCTGAATTTCATTTTATTTTGGCAGCGCTGGGGCTTGAACCCAGGGCCAATCCAGTACAGCAAGGGAATTGCTCTAGTGATGAGCCACACGCCATCCCCTCCAACTGGGCTTTAAATGTCTACTCTTGGGCTGGAGAGATAGCACAGCAGGTAGGGTGTTTGCCTTGCACGCAGCCGACCCGGATTCGATTCCCAGCATCCCATATGGTCCCCCAGCACCGCCAGGAGTAATTGCTGAGTGTAGAGCCAGGAGTAACCCCTGTGCATCGCTGGGTGTGACCTGAAAAGCAAAATAAAAAATAAAAAAATGTCTACTCTAGAACCAGAGAGACAGCACGGGGGTAAGGCACTGGCTTTGCACATGGTTGACCTGGGTTCGATCCCTGGCACCACACAAGATCCCCCAAGTACCACCAAAAATGATCCTTGAGCACTAAGTCAGGAGTAAGCCCTGAACACCTGACCCAATTTCTCCCCCACCACAACCTACAAATCTAAAACTCCAGAATTTCTCAAGGTTTCATTTCCCACACTTAAATTATTTTTCCTTCTTTCATACTATCAACCCAGGTTGTAGTATTGAGACTGTCAATCTTCCCCACATGCTGCACCCACTTTTTTTTCACCCACCTTGCCTTCAGACCTAGTGGAGACTGCTGGCAATTAAATGCTGCTACAAATAGATTCCAGTGTTACTTCCCAGAAGAAACACTCACTTTTTTTTTTTAGAAAATAAACATAAATCTTTATCTTGATACTCAACATTTTTTTTTTTTTTTTTTTTTTGCTTTTTGGGTCACACCCAGCAATGCACAGGGGTCACTCCTGGCTCTTGCACTCAGGAATCACCCCTGGCGGTGCTCAGGGGACCATATGGGATGCTGGGATTTGAACCTGGGTCGGCCGCGTGCAAGGCAAACGCCCTACCCGCTGTGCTATCACTCCAGCCCCGATACTCAACATTTTTAAAGAAAGTCATTCATCATATTCATTTCCACTAAACTATACTCCTGTCATCCACTCTGGGTAATTTTAAAGGAGGAGGCTACATTTTGCACATTTTACATTTCTGAACACCATCTATTTCCAAGCACATCCGTCTTCCTTCCTCCTAACTGAATGGGGGCTGGACCAATAGCACAGCAGGTAAAGTGTTTGCCTTGCACGCAGCCAACCCGGGTTCGATTCCCAGCATTGCATATGGTCTCCCGAACACCGCCAGGAGTGATTCCTGAGTGCAAAGCCAGGAGTAACCCCTGTGCATCGTCGGGTGTGACCCCAAAAGCAATAAAAACAAAAAAAACAACCCTCCTAATTGAATGGCTCTCTTTTCAGAGAGCAATCCTTTATTGCACAGCAAACACTAAAGTGACTCCCGCCTCACCCAGGCTCAAGTTCCTTTTGGCCCACCCCCCACTTTGACAGAATCTCACAACCCCATCCTCCTACACCGTTCTGTCAAACCCCACTGACCCCGTGACCCCTCACCCCAAGCTCATCTCACCCCAACCTCCTTCTTCCTCTCAAGGCTGAAAGCAGATATGTTTGACGCAGGTATCAAACAAACAACCAAACAAACAAAAAATTAAAAACCAGCCTCTTCTTACACCTCAAAGACAAAACAAGATCCCTCCACCTGTGGGTGACTCTCCCACACATTTTCTCATTCTCTCCGGTTCACTGAAGACTCTGCAGTCTGCTCAGTTTTCCCCGAGACACCATGCCCAGCTCTCCTCTGGGGCACTCAACCTTCCTCTCCAAATGTCACATCTCTGTTTCTCCCTTCCTCTCTGAGACCCACTCAGAACCTATCCCAGAGCTGCCAAACAACCCCTTCTACTTCCGGGGCTGGAATGATAGCACAGCAGGTAGGGCGTCTGCCTTGCACACGGCGGACCCGGGTTCGATTCCCAGCATCCCATATGGTCCCCTGAGCACCGCCAGGGGTAATTCCTGAGTGCAGAGCCAGGAGTAACCCCTGTGCATTGCCGGGTGTGACCCAAAAAGCAAAACAAAACAAAACAACCCCTTCTACTTCCTCTTCTCCTGAAACTCCTTCCCCTTCAGACCTCTCGCCTTTCCCTCACTATACCCCAACTCTCCGAGGACCTCTCCACTCTCCCTCTCTGAGGGCCTTTGCATTCACCTCTTTCCCCTCAGTCCAACCTGTTAGTCTCCCCAGCCCCAGGCTCTTGCTCTCTAAGCACACCTGCACAGCCGGGTGAAACCCCACCCCCATCCTTAACCTATAGCTTCCTCTGGGCCCCTCTGGGGAAGCCCAATACCAAAGAGACAATCACAGGACCATTAAGGTGTCAGTAGATTCACAGCGCCACTCTCAACAGGCCCTCGAAGCTGCCAGCAAAACTGTTCTGCTGCTTTCCCAGGCCCCTCCACAGTGATCTTCCTCCATTTAGCCTCCTCCACCTCTCAGCACCTGCCCCACCCCCTCCACCCCTCCACTCACACCCAAACCACTCTCAAAAATACAGCAGAGAATGAAGGAAGCCTTCAACCTTCTGCTTACCCCCCCCCATCACCTTTATCTCTATCCTTCCTTCTCCCTCCTTCCTCAAGTCAACAAGCACCACTGTCCGAAACTCCACCCACCCCTGACTCCCCAAACTCTGACTCTCTAAGTTCATTCCTACCCCCTCAAACTCACCTCTCCCCCAGCGACCCTGAACCATCCTGAAAATGAAACCCTTCCTTCAAACCTACAGTCAAGCTCTAAGCTATTTTCTCCTCTTCTTCGTGTGAAGCTTATGGACATCCCTCCATTCTGTCTGCCGACTCCTAAATGGGATTTCCTCCTCCCTCATCTTCAGTGAAACTACCCAAAGCTGTCAGCAGCAACCAGCACAGACTCAAGTGATGCACATGTTTGAGACACAGTCAGTCAGATTCCTCTCAAACTTCCTCCTGAGGGTTCCGATGGACACACACACACACACATACACACACACACACACACACACACACACACGCCTAGGGATTCCGATACCACACATACACACATGCGCGCGCAAGCGCACACCACACACACACACACACACACACACACACACACACACACACACACACACACCTGACTGGCCACACTTTCTCTGCACCTGCCTGTCCCATCAGACTTCCATGACTTCCAACTATTGGGAAAGCCAGCTAGAGTAGGATTGATTTATCAGCCCTGGCTTTGCTGGATTTCTAGCCCCAGGATTCTTTGTAAAGGACAGGGCTGCCTCGTGCTTCAGGCGCTGTTTCCTTCAGCAGCAGCAGCCCTGACACCTAGTCACTCGGTGCCCAACAGGCCAACCACAACCAGCTCCAGTAAACGTCGCATAACCATCGCTCCCTCCTGTGAACCTCGGACTTACAAGGCTGCAGGCAACATATGCTATAATGAAACAAAATAAAAGAGAGACTACCCTGGCTTTCCAACAAGACGATACACCGAGCGGCCCCACACGAACGGCTCCTCTGTTCCTGAACACCCATGATCCCGGAGGCCCACTAACTACTTTCGGAACCCAGCAGCTTCTTGCAGAAATGCCTCTAGACTGTGAACTAAGCTAAGGCCCCACACCGCCCTGGGAGGGGAAAGGTTTTTCTCTCTGGGCCTTTCCTTTCGGTGACGGTGACATTGCAACTGCCATCTTTTAGAGCCCACTAAACAGAGGTACAAGCTTGCAGTGACATGACTTCTGGCAGAAATTTCTCTAGACTTAATTACTAAAATACCAGAAATCCAAAACCTCTTCATTCTCAGCAATGGAAAACAAATTATCAAATGATGCCTTTTCAGCAGGTCTGATTGTTAGGGAAAAATTCCAAATAATAATCATGAGTTTTCTGTCGAAATATTGAATGTAATCAAAGTAAAGAGAGAGTAAAGTGAAAATCATCAGTCACACAGGTGGGGGGCAGGGGATGGGGGGTATACTGGGGTTCTTGGTGGTGGAACATGTGCACTGGTGAAGGGATGGGCGTTTGATCATTGTATGACTGAGACTTAAACCTGAAAGTTTTGTAACTTTTCTCATGGTGATTCAAAAAGTAAAATAAAAAATTTTTTAAAAAAAATTAAAAAGAGAGACTACCCTGAGGTCGCACCTCAGAAAGGACAAAGATATTTCACGAAACCTTTGTCTCCGCATCTCCTTAGTGTATTCCCTGTGGGAATGTGGAATATAAAATACTTGTGGGGGTCAGGGTTGAAACACTTGAAAACCCATTGCCTTGTGTGCTGCATCAGCTCGCTCCCTCAAGTCATTCATTCAAGCAAAAAGCTATAAAGGGAGATACAATGAATCTGCCCCTTCCTGGCACCTGCTCTAGGAAACAAAGCCTCGAGAAGAATGACCTGGTAGCCACACTCCCTGCCATACCCCGAGGGGAAGAACAACCACATTTGGCTTTTCAGTCACTACTTTTACTGGTTGGATTGAAGTCCTAATGATAATATATACAGCAATGCTTTTCCACCATATTAAAAGGGGGATCATATTATACAGTCTTATATAATTTGCTTATTTTTGAACACTATGTATGAACACATATCCATGTTGGTGACTATGTTCTGGAACATTCATTTGCACTGCTGTCTACTGATGACATCCATGATCACTGCTACGCTGGTGACATTTCATTTTCAAATTCAGGTCTTCCCTCCAAACAATCAAAAATGACAACCCACGGATAAGAGACCCCTGTGAAAAATCTTAGAACACAGGGACAAGACTGAAGTCTCACCCAGCACCACAAACACACACACACACACACACACACACACACACACACACCAAATAAAAAGATGAACTGTATTTTCACTCTTGTCCAATATTATATGGAATGACTAGACTATCATTGATTCTTTTGCTGAAGAACATGTTGCTGTTTGGGAGCTAAAGCTATAGTACAGTGAGTAAGGCATTTGCCTTACACATGGCGACCCGGGTTTCGATTCCCAGCATCCCATAGAAGTCCCCCAAGTACCGCCAGGAGTAATTCCTGAGTGCATGAGTCAGGAATAATCCCTGTGCATTGCCGGGTGTGACCCAAAAAGAGAAAAAAAAAGAACATGCTGCTGCTTCATATAAGCATATAAACAGCACACAATCAAATTTTGTGTACCTATATATTTTGGTGAAAAATGTAACACATTTGGTTAGAAACTCAGGAGAGGGCTGCAGTTGATGGTTCAGGGGCGAACTTGGCTTGCAGATGGAGGAGTCACATTCTATCTAGAAGTTATCCTTGAGCAGAGAAACAGGAGTAAGCCCTGCGCACAGCCAGGTGTAGCCCAAAAATAAACAAACAAAATAAAGGAGCTCAGGAGAATTATTGCCCTGCAACAGATGGTATTTATTGGGGCTGCTATTCCCTGAAACAATGGCTTCTCAAGAGGTCATTCTCATTTGCATTCCTGGACAAGGCATCAGAATTCTCATAGCTTCAGGCCTGGTGGGGACAGCATGGAGTCATAAAGAAAAATAAAACAAACACCTCATAACTTCACATCCTGGCTATGACATAGGGCTAAGAGTTTGGGGGAGAAGTTTGTCACTTTGCAATTTAACTGCATTTTTCCGGATGAATAGGAAGGCAGAAAGTCAGATGTCTTTATTTGGGTTTTGTTTATGTGGTGCCAGAGGTCACACCACGGCCTCACACATGCAAGGCTCGACCACTGAGCCACAGCCTAGCGCAGCTTGAGGACTTAATCTTTGTTTCTTCTTTTGTTTCTGTTGGTTTGGGGACCAAACTCAATGATGCTTAGAATCACCCCTAGTGGTGCCCAGGGAACCATATTAAGTGTAGGGAGCAAACCAAGTCAGCTTTGTGCCAGGCAAGGGCCTTACCCCTAGGCTATCTCTCAGCCATGTAGATGGATTTAGAATCATTATATTGGTTGGACAGCACAGCGGGTAGGGCGTTTGCCTTGCACACAGCTGACCCGGATTCGATTCTTCTGTCCCTCCTCGAGAGCCTGGCAAGCTACCCAGTGTATCCTGCCCGCACGGCAGAGCCTGGCAAGCTACCCGTGGCATATTCAAAATGCCAAAAACAGTAACAAGTCTCACAATAGAGACGTCACTGGTGCCCGCTCGAGCAAATCGATGAACAACAGGAGGACAGTGCTACAGTACTATAGTGCATGTTGGTTGGACAATGCTAGATACATCAGAGCACAAATTGTGCAACACCCACCCACATGGAATGCCAGAAAGACGTAAGGGAAGGGAAAAGTCAGATAGTGGCTACAGAGAGGTAAGGCAAGTGACGAGAAAGGAGCAGGTGATCTCCCTGGGGAAGATGGAGAGGGTTCACGGAGATGGTTGGGAATGATAGTAGCATGGATTACTATGGATTCCTGATAGTACTATGGTCAAAACTGGTGATCATTGACTAAGATGTGGCCAATTTATTATACATGACCATACTTCTCCCTGTGTGTATACATATATATGTACTCTAAATATGTATGCATATACATGTATATTATATATACATATATTATATTGTTGGACACGGAGCAGGGCAGGAGCAACTCCATCATGCCTGGTTCCTGCTTCACGTTTTGTTTTACTTAAACCTTTTTGTTTTTCTTAAAACCTTGCTTCTCCTCTCTGGCCATCTGTGAGGGAAGGTCATTTGGACTGAAAATTCGGCCTTGGCAAATAGTCTCATAACCGCTATTCACTGTCTATAGAAGTCACCCAGACACAAGCAGGGTGGGTAGCTACCAGAATGTTCTGAAAACATGTCTAGATCACCTATCTGTAACTGCTTGTTTGTACTATTTGAAAGTATGTTTTCTTTTAAATAATGAAACTTGTAATTTTTACTTACGTTTTTGTTTGAATTTGTAAACACGGGCTATGATGTAAGCAAGAACTATATAACTAGCGGCTTTTACCTGGCTCAGGGTCTTGCTTGGGCCTGCGTGCCTAGAAGCTTGACCCCAGCTAGCTGGCTTAATAAACTCCACTTGTGTGTTACATTACCGGCTGAATTCTTTATGCGGGTTCGGAGAGGGGGAAATTATCAACACCAGACCCTAACAATATAAACACATATATGTATATAATGCATGTATTTTATATATTATGTAATATATGTATAGAGAATATATAGGCAGAGAGTCTCTTGCCCGCACACCTGGCTGTCTTCCCCCGGGCCCCCCGGAGGGGATGGGCTCCAGCTTCCCTCCCTGCCCCGAGCAGAGCTCCCGGTGGCCGAAGACTACCGAAACCTAGCCACAGCCATGCTCAAGCCCCTCTCCACACGTTCAGACAGGCTTCACGCATGAAGGTACTGGCAGAGGAACCCAGGTGTGTGTAATCCCATCAACGGCCAACATCCAGAGACTTAAAAAGCAAGCTCCCAGAAGCGCACGGCCACAAAGTGGCCACGCAATATCTTATAACCTACTTTTCCCTCTGAGAGAAACTTGCAAGCTACTGAGAGCTTCCTGCCCATATGGGACAGCCTTGCAAGCTTCCCATGGTGTATCTATATGCCAAAGCCAGTAACCAGCTGAATCTCATTCCCCTGACCTTTAGAGGCTTCTAAAATTTCAGGGATAGGACAAATGTAGAGGTTGTTGAGACCGCTCAAGCCACTCGACGACCAACAGGATTTCGTGATATGTGTATATGTCCAACTAGAGTAATCTTGCTAAAATTAAATTCTGACCAAGCTAAATGCCTAGTGGAATTTTTTTCTGAAACGCACATGATTTCATGCCAAGGCCTCTGAAACATCGAACCCCTGATCTCTGCAATGTCCACTCCTACCCATAGTCCCTCCCCTTGCCTCATGGCTCTCACGCTGACACCCTTACACTTCCGAAATATGTGGTGACTCCTTTCACCTCTTAGAGAACTGGCCCATGTCCCCCCAGACTCTGCGTAGGAGCCCCTTCCCCTTCCCGAGGCTAGATCAAGATGTCTCCTTCAGGCCCTGCCATGCCCTGTGCTTCCTGGTAGCACAATCCCCTGGGCTCTGCAACACACTCGTCCAACTGGTCACCAACATCTAAACCCCCAAACCATAAGGACGCACGGTGGGTAGGGCGTTTGCCTTGCACGCAGCCGACCCGGGTTCGATTCCTCTGTCCCTCTCAGAGAGCCCGACAAGCTACCAAGAGTATCCCACCCCCATGGCAGAGCCTGGCAAGCTACCCATGGCATATTCTAGATGCCAAAAACAGTAACAACAAGTCTCACAATGGAGATGTTACTGGTCCCCGCTCAAGCAAATCGATGAACAACGAGAAGACTGCTACAGGGCTACATCAGGGTAAGACTGCTACAGTGCTACATCAGGGGTTGAGGACAAGGATTAAAGTGTGTTCTAAGGATGAAAGGAACATGCAAAAAATGTTCTCCCCTAGGGCCCAGGGAGCTAGCTCAGGGTCAAGGGCATATGTTTTGCATGTGTAAAGCCCCAAGTTTGCTCCCTGACACCACATATCCCAAACGCCATCCCCAAGCACCCACCAGCTGTGGCCCACTGCCCCACAGCACCACTAGGCCTGTGCGTTGAACCATCCTAGACTCGAGTACCACAGGGTACAGCCTTGGGGCCCCTGAGCATTGCTTGGAAGACCCTTCTCCAAGAAAGGTTTCCTGGAGCTGAACACACAGGGATGGAATTGGGAAGTACTGGCGTTTAAGGAACACTAACTTCAAAGGGAAAAATGAAATACTTTCTACTTACTACCCAAGTGATGATATAAGCACCCAGGCCTGGACCCTCAGATGGCCTGCTGGGCACACAAATGGAAGGAGGAGGCAAAGAGGCCTGGCCAGCTCACAAAAGAGGCCCAGAGAAAAGAGTGGGAGCTGTTCTGGAAAAAAAATAAATCCACTTAAAGAGCAGACTCTCTGGTGAACATGAAAGCAGCCCCTTCTCGTTGCTTCAGGGGGAGTGGAGTTAGCCCAACACGTCTTCCGGCCGAGATCTGGACACTTACCAAGATTTCAAAGGTATCAAGTCCAGGCACCTCAAATGCCCCCAAGAGGGGTCCGGCTGGCTGCTGGCTTATTGTTCGGGGCCAAGCTGACCCCATTTGCCACCTACCCAGAATCATGTTTAGATGGATTTTCTAAGAAGCCAGCTCCCAGAGAAACAGTCCCAGCCCACCCCCCACCATCAAGGCCTTCCCAGAGGACAGCGCTCTGTATAGGAGCGAATACGGGCCAGTGTTCAAGGGAAGAGAATCCCTTAAAGATGGGGAAGTAGAGAATAGAAATTCTTGTTTTAACACTTCTTGCTGCCAAATGACTCCCCAAAGCAGAGAAGTGCTCGCTCTGTTTCTTCCAGTGATTCTGACATGCCAGAATACCAGAATACTTTTGCACATTCCAGAACTCCCATCAAGTCCTGCCCATCTCCAATGCTTCTCCTTCTTCCTTCTCCTCCGCATCTAGAATGCAAATATGGCCTGATATTAAAAGCGACACATTCCTCTTCATAAATTCTTTTCCTCCCTAATGAGATTAACTCTGTGTTTCGTGATCAGTATCTTGTGCTGGCATCCAAGAACCTTCCAAATAACACATTTACACTGTAGACAGACTAGTGAGCTAAAAGCGAAATAGCAAAATTTGAAATAACTGAAAAGTGAAGGGCACTTCTATTTAAAGCAAACACATACTGTGTGGTAAAGTGCTTAGGAAAGCAAATGTACATGAAGAGATAGTGTGTGGGGTGGTGATGAGGTGGGATGGGGTTTGAACGGGGTTATGGGGCTGAACCCAGGACCTTACATGTGTGGTGGTGCTCATTGAGTTCCTTCCCTGGCTCTTAATTTTTTTAACTAGGATATCAGGTATAAAAATTCATATCAGGTATATAGAATTTTCAGTGTCGGAGCAATAGTACAGCAATAGTACATTTGCCTTACATGCAACTGACCCAGGTTCAATCCCTGGTATCCCAAATAGTCCTCAAAGCACCTCCAGGAGTTATTCCTGAGAGCAGAGTCAGGACCAACTGACTAATTGCCAGGTGTGGCCCCTCCAAAATAAATAAATAAATAAATAAATAAATAAATAAATAAATAAATAAATAAATAAAAATAAAAGAATTTTCCATTTAACAGGATTTTTTTAAGTGTTCAATTTGTAGCCAATAGTTATATTCCCAAGTGCATGAGAACTATCCCAACTTCTACAACCTTTTTTTAATCACTCTTAATAGAAACTGCCCCATTCCCTCTTCTGCAGTTCAGACCTGGTAGTCTCCAGTCTGCTCTTGGTGTCTGTGAAGTTCCTGTCTGCTCGTGGAATCATCCTTGTGGTGTCCTTTTGTCACTGGCTGATCAACTTGAGGGCTTTGAAAGTTCATACATGTTTGCAGCGTGAACAATGTCATTTCTTCCTCTGCTGAATAATAGCCCATTGTATCAGGAACTCACAGTTCTTTAATCCACTCACTGGTGGGCACCTGGCTTGATTCCACTTTTTGGCCCTTGTGTAAATGCTGTAATGAACACTGTCTTGTTCAAGTCTCTGTCTTTAAATTGGGGGAATAGGGCATATATATGTAAGAGCAGAAATATTAAGTTATATTTTTGATAAAATACATTCAGTAGTTTTACATATTTGTATTTTTTTGTTTCTGATTATAAAAACAACACATGCTCAGGCACAACATCGAAGAAAATGCTATAGCACCCCAAGAAATCACTGTTACGTATCTTATAACTTTCCCTTGATTATTAACTCCAGGGGCTGGAGCAATAGTACAGCGGGTAGGGCGTTTGCCTTGCACGCAACTGACCTGGGTTTGATTCCCAGCATTCATATGGTCCCCTGAGCACCGCCAGGAGTAATTTCCTGAGTGAAAAGCCAGGAGTAACCCCTGTGATTCGCCGGGTGTGACCCAAAAAGAAAAAAAAAAAAGATTATTAACTCCAGCCCCATTAAGTGTTCTTCAGAAACATCACTTAATATCGTTCTATTTCGTCAGGTGGATATAGTCTAACTTTCTAGACCATTCCCTCATTTAGACTATTTTCTGTCTTTCCTGGGGATGAGTAATAGAGCAATGAACATGGCCTTTGCATTCTATCTCATTACTATCATGGGAAGTAATACCACAAGTGAAATAACTGCCTCAAACAATATAAATACTTTCTGCTCTCTGTCTCTGTCTCTGTCTGTCTCTGTCTTTGTCTCTCTCTCTGTCTCTCTGTCTCTGTCTGTCTCTGTCTGTCTCTGTCTCTGTCTCTCTCCGTCTCTCTGTCTCTGTCTCTCTCTCTCTGTCTCTCTCTCTCTCTCTCTCTCTCTCTCTCTCTCTCTCTCTCTCTCTCTCTCTCTCTCTCTCTCTCTCTCTCTCTCTCTCTTGCCCACGGGGCCAAAGGGGCCATTCCTGGGGATTTAACACTGGGGATTCAATGCAAGAGCCAAGGATGCAGATTCAGAGGCAGTGCCTGGGCCTTAACATGCTGGGGGTGACCCAGGCTCCCCAGAGGTGCTGGAGCCCCCAGAGCCACATCCAGAAATGTTTAGGGGACCACGTGGTGCCGGGATCAGAGTCAGTCAAATGCATCTTTATTTTACTTTCTGGGTCACACCTGGCGATCCAGGTGTCCCATGCATCTTAACCCCTAGACTATCTGTCCAGCCCCAACCTGAACATTCTTTAAGTTGTTGATAAAGAGCATATATCTGTCTTCCATAAAAAGTCATACCAATATGTTATTCTACTAGCAACAATCAAGTCTTATGTGGAAGTAACTAGGTGAAATTAAAAAGCTTAAAACACAATAACAATATTATCAACATTAGACACAAAAATATGAATATGAAAGAATTGCTTCTGAACCCTCAGACTATGTAGTAAATTTTCTTTTTCTTTTATTTTTTAAAGCATTTTTATTGAGGGACTGGGCATTACAACTCTGTTAATCACACTTTTCATGGATATATCATTCCAACACCACACCCACCATCGTTGAACCTTCCTCCCTCCACAAGTTTCCCATGGACCCTCCCAATGTCTCCCCCAACGTAAGCTCGGTTCTTTAGACAATTTCTTCTGTTCTGATTATTGGGGGGTTATGTTTTGTTTTGTTTGGGGGGCCATATATGGCGATGCTCAGGGATTTCTCCTGGCTTTGAAATCAGAAATCACTCCTGACAGGTCCAGGGGACTATATTGGATGCCCAGGATCAAACCCAGGTCAGCCACATGCAATATTCCAGCCCCAATTTGGATGATTTTGACTATTTGTTGTTCCTTCTTTATGTTTCTTCCTTCCTTTCAACTGTTTCTTTTTTACTTCATTACTTGGGCTAGAACCCCTCTTTTCTTTTTCTTTTCTTTTCTTTTTTTTATTGTGGTGATAATGACGCTAAAGATATAGCTAAAAGAGCTAATCATAAATTCCATAAAACTGTAAATCAATGATAGCTGGTAAAGTAAAAATGTTTCCAAAAACCTATATCTTTTTCTTAACAGGTATATAAATATGAAAACTACTCTTATGAATAATTCTGTGCTAATGCATTTTAAGATGTACGTGAAATCGATTGATCCTACAAATTTAACTTTTAGTAAGAAAGAAGAGAGTAAGAAAAATTTAAAGAGAGAATCTAAATAGATAGATCTATTGAAGTATAAAACTGTGCTTTATGGGTAGGGCGTTTGCCTTGCATGCAGCTGACCTGAGTTCAATTCCAGTACCTTGAGCCTACCAGGAGTGATACCTGAACACAGAGTCAGGAGTAAGCTCTGAGCACCTCCAAAAAATAAAAATAAATAAATGTGTGCTTTATCCTAAGAAAAGGAAAATTGACTTTAGATAGAAAAATATTGTATTATAGAAAGTATCTTCACTAAGTGTCTTCATTAAGTGTCTTCACTAATAAGTAAAGGGTTTTAATAAAAATCTCTACGGGGGCTGGAGCAATAGCACAGCGGGTAGGGCGTTTGCCTTGCAGGTGGCCAACCCGGGTTCGATTCCCAGCATCCCATATGGTCCCCCCGAACACCACCAGGAGTAATTCCTGAGTGCAGAGCCAAGAGTGACCCCTGTGCATCGCCGGGTGTGACCCAAAAATAAAAAACAAAACAAACAAACAAATAAAAATCTCTACGGATGGACCAAATAACAGCATTCGAGATAAGACGCTTTCCTTACATTCAGGGGCTGACCTGGGTTCGATCCCTGGCATCATCCCCATCAGGTCTCTCGGCCCACCAGGAGTGATCCCTGAGTGCAGAAGCAGGAGTTAGCCCTGAGCACTGCTGGACATAGCTTTTATATTTTTATAGGTTTATTTGGATTCTCCCTTTAAATTTTTCTTAATTCTCTTTTCTCTTAACTACCAAAACAAACCAAAACAATTTCACGGATGCAAAAAAAAGAAAAAAACCACCTGATCAGATACGTAACATTTGATATAACTGAAATGTTAATCTGTTGGGCTGGAATGATAGCACAGTGACAGGGTGTTTGCCTTGCATGCAGCCGACCTAGGTTCGATTCCTCCGCCCCTTTTGAAGAGCCCGGCAAGCTACTGAGTGTATCTCGCCCGCATGGCAGAGCCTGGCAAGCTACCTATGGTGTATTCAATATGCCAAAAATGGTAACAAAAAAGTCTCACAATGGAGACGTTACTGGTGCCCACTCAAGCAAACTGATGAGCAACTGGATGACAGTGATACAGTGATGCAGTGATACAGTTAATCTGTCATTGTGAATGTATACAATCACTTAGCAGGATAGGAGTAAACAAAACCTTTCTTAATGCAGTAGAGGGGAACCAGAAGCGCCATGAATGAATGTTATACTCAATGTCAAATGCTGAGGAGTTTGTCTTGCCTTTTAGTGATACTCTTTTAATATTTCTTGCAAGGCTGATTTCAAGGCTATGGATTTCCTGAGCTGTTGCCTGTCCCTGAAGCTCTGTTATCCTTCCTTCAAATCTGAGTGACAATCTAGCTCAACAGGATATTCCTGGTGACATACTCATTTCACTGGGTTTATGTATGACATCCCTCCATTCTCCACAGGCTCACAGAGTCTCAGGTGATAGATCTTCTGTGAATTTTATGAGCTTTACTTTATATGTAAGTCTCTTTTCTTTTTCGTTTTCTTTGCTCATCTTGTTTTTAGTAGTCTGTCTCTACCTTTGAATTTTGTGATTTTGAGCATGATGTGTTTTGGAGTTCTTCTATTTGAGTCTATTTTCACTGGGATCCCTTGGGCCTCTTTAATCTCTGTGCCTATGTTCACCTCTGGGAAACTATCATCTATGATTTCTTTAACCACTGTTTTTTCATCAAATTTTCCTCTCTGTTTTTCAGGGACTCTTATGACTTTTATGTTTCTCTTCTTGAACTCATCCCACAGTTCTCTTGGTACACTATTCATTTCTTTTCAGACTCTTCTTTCCATCTTCTGTCATTTTCTAGCACTTTCCTTCATCTCGTCTTCTCCTCAATCTTTTCCTCAGCTGCTGTTATTCTTCCGCTCAGAACTTCTGCTGCGTTTTTGCATCACTTACCCATACTCTGCATTTATGCTTATAGTTTTCTCATTTTAGCTCTCATACTTTCTTGTGCTTTGCCAACTACCTGTGCTATTTTTGAGCTCATTAAACATTCTCACAACTTTGTCACTAAAGTCTGAGGAGTTACTGAGCTGACTGGTGTTGGTTAGGCCTTCTGTACTGTTTTCACTCATTGCTCCTGGCCTTCTCCACATCTTCCCCATTGGTTCTGCTGTGCTCCTGCTGTGCTGAGGGTGAATCCTTATAGTCAGCTCCCCTGGGACTCTCTGAAGAGTTAGACTGGGAATCGTTCTTTCCCTTCCCTGCCCACTTCACCCAATGCTAGGAAGCATAAGTGAGCAGTGTGAAATGTCAAGTCTCCTCATCAAATTCCATGAGGAACTACAGGAGATGACGAGCTTCAGGAGATGTGGAAGTTGAAATGGAGGAAGTCAGGTGTGGAGGCTGGAGACTATCTCATCTGGCAGGGTGTGGCAGCGAACAGAGGCTGCTTTCCTTCTATTTTTAAAGAACTGACCAGGCTGGATGGTCTGTGGTACGAGTTACTTATAAAAATACAAACTTCAAACTGCTCATCCATATTTTAAACTAACGGCTCTACTAAAGCTGTGGTATGCTCACATATAGCTGGGTAAAGAGAAAGAGTTACATGAAACTGCCACCTTCCTAATAGCAGCCATCACTCCCAAAAAGTTCCGTTGTCCTTCTTCCCCCCAGCTTGAGGAGACAAAGAGGCGATTCGAATACTAGAAAACATTTAGTTTGGGCTGTAGTAGAAAGGGCCAATCTAGCTTCTCCCATCCCACCCACAAACACATGAAGGTCCCAAAGAGCGATGTTCTTTCAGTCCAGGCCTGATGCTGGCCTGTCACTTTGAGGGTACCCCACCCCATTCCACATGATATGATTTGTTCACATGAAAAGAGGATTGATGCCCCATCAACAATGGGCATTTGGGGGTCACTTTATGAAAAAGGGATCCCCTACACTTCCCTCCCTCATCAGCCAATGCCACATCAAATTCTACCGGTTCAAAGGTACATTGGACTTCTGATTCAGAGGAATATTCCCAACCCCAGCACCACCAACTGCAGAGTCCCAGAGTCACTTAAACATGCTCAGGGGCACCATCTGGACCAGCCATCTCCAAATGGTGGTGTGTGGGTAGCACAGGTCCAGCCCTTAGGTCCACAGGTCATCTACAGGCAAGGAAGTGACTCAGAGGTAGAGCAGGCACCTACTAGTGGGGACGTGACCCTGGGTTCTTAGCACCACATGGTCCCAGCAAACACAAGCAGGTTTGACCCCCAAAAGCAAACTGTAAAACTACTAGGCCACATGGTTTGACCACAGTAGGATTTTCCTTTTTATGTGTGTGTGTGTGTGTGTGTGTGTGTGTGTGTGTGTAAGTTTGAGGAGAAGCATGTTTCTGATCCTGAACAAAAGGCAAATGCTAGGGCAGTCAGAAAAATCCCCAAGTCTGGTTCCTGTTAGAACCATCCACAGGATCAGGCCCACATCCACCCACAGCAATAACGGCTGGAGCGGGGAAGCAGTTGTCCGGCTGGCCATATGCCACAAAAGCCTCACAGCCCCCCTTCCCGAATGCTGGGGAAGTGGAGGCAAAGGTCACGGCCTGACCACTGAGCTGGCACGTCTTTCTGACGCCCTTGTTACTGGTTGTTAAGCAAGGGAGCTTGTGACCTGGTCTGACGTGACGGGTGTGCTGTGCATATAAATATGGCTATTTGTCAAACGCCTGGAACTCGTTCTGCAATTCATAAAGTCCAATTACTTAAAAACCATAACCTGAGGGGCCAGAGCAATAGTCAGTGGATAGAACATTTGCCTTACACGTGGCCAACTCGGGCTCAATCTCCAGCATCCCATATGGTTCCCTGGGCACCCCCAGGAGGAATTCCTGAGTGCTGAGCCAGGAGTAACCCCTGAGCATCACCAAAAACAGCGTAACTGAATCCAAGTACCTTAGGTCTGAGGTAGTACCTATTGGATACTATTAAAATTTAAAAAGGACTCATACTTTACTAATAACAAAAGAAAAATTAGACAGCCCTCAATTAAGAATTTATTGGGGGGAGGGGTTAGAAATATAGCACAGCGGGTAGGGTGTTTGCCTTGCACACGGCTGACCCCGGTTCGATTCCCAGCATCCCATATAGTCCCCCAAGCACCGCCAGGAGTAATTCCTGAGTGCAGAGTCAAGAGTAGCCCCTGTGCATCACTAGGTGTGACCCAAAAAGCGGGAAAAAAAATTTATTGGGAGGGCCTGAGCTATAACACAGCGGATAGGTCATTTGTCTTACATGCAGCTGACCCGGGTTCAATTTCCAGCACCCCTTATGGCCCCCCAAGCACTTCCAGGAGTAAACCCTGAGTGCATGAGCCAGGAGTAACCCCTGTGCATCACCGAGTGTGACCCGAAAAGAAAAATTAAATTATTGTGGAATAGAAAAATAGCCCAGCAGATTGAAGCGAGTATATCGAATGAAGGATGTCCAGGTTTAAACTCTGGCACCACATGGTCCCTGAGCACCATCAGGTATCTTCCCCTACCCCCACCGCCCCCCAAGAAATTTTTTTATTTAGGGTTGTGGGTGGGCTTGGTGAGAGTACTTTTGCAAATGAAGGAAGCCCTGGCATCAATCCCCAGCACCAGAGAATTTATTTAGGACCCGAGGAGATAGTCCCAGTGATCAAGCACAAGTGTAACACATGCAAGACCCAAGCCAGCCACTGGTTCCGCATGGCACCACTGGGTGTAGACTTGGTGTGAGACTCTGCAGAGAAGAGGAGACACAGTAGGAATAAGAAGGATCCACAGAACCTCTGGCCATGATGAGGGAAGGACAATGATGATGGGGGCAACGGGGTGACCGGGATCCCTACATCAGGCAGCATGGTCAAGATATTCCATATCCACAGGGGACAGCTTCCAAGGCCTCACTCCTCAGAAAAACAAAGCCTCTTTCCTCACCGGGGCAGCCCAGGGCTAGCAAGTGAGTCACATCGTCCCCTCCATGACCCCTCCACCCTATCAGCCTCTGCCCAGCAGCCAATGGCCAACCTCAGTGACTGACAAGCAGCAGGTGAGCAAACAGAGGGCGTGGGTCCCGCGTGGTAGCAGCCAAGAGATGAGGACACGCAAAGGAATGTGCCAAGGTAGGGAGATGCCCGGGGGTGCTGGCAGTGGGAAGTGGGGTGCCAGGCCACGGGCCAAACACAGACAATGTGCACCTAGGCAGGAGGCCCTCGAAGAGGGGCTGAGGCAGCGATTCTGGCGCCTTGGATGCAGTAAAACCCAGGGAGAAGGGCTGGAGTAATAGTATAGAGGACAGGGTCCTTGCCTCACACATGGCCAACCCAGATTTGGTCCCCAACTGTCCTCCAAGTCCACCAGGAGTGATCGCTGAGCACAGAGCTAAGAGTCAGCCCTGAACACTGCCGGTGTAGAAAAAAAATTTAAAAAACTTGTGAGAAAGTTGAGTGACTGGAGAGGGGAGGGAACACAGGAATGGGACAAAATCGCCTGAGATGCTCTGTAGAACAGACTTTGCTCTGCCTGTCTGGGGTCAAAGGGCTGAGTTTATAGCCTCAATCACTGTCATCAGCCTACAGTGCCATCACTGGGGACAGGGCCCTTTGGGGAGAAGGAGGCCTTTGTTGCTGATCACCTCGAGCCTAGGGGCCTCCTTTCTGGCCAGGAAGGATCGTTCACAGAAGAATCCGGGGTCAGGTGCCAGCCACTCCTCCTGCTGTCCTGAGCACCAACCAGCACGAGAGCGCCAGGCATCTTGGCAGGTGGCAGGCTGGCAGGACAAAAATGTAGGCCGCTCCTGAAGCTCAGGAAACCCATCTGAAGGAGGGGAAAGGCAAGGGTCCTGCTCTGATGAATCTCTGCATCTTTCACCTCCCTGAAAAGGACCCGTCAGAAGCAGCCTCCCCAGGGGCAAGGAGAACGTGGACCATGCAAGGAGCCCAGGGTGCAGCCTGACAGCCTGCAGCACCAAGTCGCCTGTTAACGAACAGCCTGCGGTTTCACCTACCTTCGGCCATGGGCTTTCGCCTCCGGAGTGAAGTTCAGTGCTGCACTCCGTCATAAATGAGCAGTCAGCGTGCACCATATAACTGACAATTCCTCCGGCTTTTATGGCGCCTTTTATGTTCACTTTATAAAGTTTCATGGTTTACTTCCCAGATTTCATTGTGTGCCCTCAAGGTGGCCCAGGAGTGTGGCTAAGCAGTTTTAATCTTCCTGAAGTGTTCCCTCTGCCTCTCCTTTCGTCCAAAGTAGGGCTAAGGAATTGGAAACGGTCCCCAAAGTGAGTTCTCGATGCAATGTGTACAGTCTTGGCCAAGACATTCAGGCAGAGACTCGGCAGATCCCAGCACTAAGGTTGTAATCACTCCCCCTCCCACCCATCTTCATGTTTAGAGGGTTAGAGATCCTGGCAATAAGAAGCTGACAAGGCAAACTCCCAAATCAGAAGAATAATCTCACTTTAAAAAAAAAAATTTGTGAAGGGATGGGTATTCGAGCATTGTATAACTGAGATTTAAACCTGAAAACTTTGTAACTTTCCACATGGTGACTCAATAAAAAATTTAAAAAAAATAAAAATTAAAAAAAATAAAAATTAAAAAAATTATCTGACTGGTCAGGGAATAGGAGCAGGTTTTTGATAAGATGCCAGAGAAATTCTCAGCTCCCAGCTAGGTCCAAAAGGAAATAAATATTCCAACTGATTAACACATGATTAACACATTAATTATGATTTAGTCTTTTGATTTAAATTACAGATCAAGCTTCTGATAATATTAGGGAAGAGTTGGGGGGGAGGATGGTACTAGGCCAAGGTATCAACCAATGCAAGTCTCTCTCAACTGCCTTTCCGGAAGCATGCTCAGAGATGGCTGCATGAAGAAATACACCTCTCGGGGCTGGACAGACAGTGCAGGGCTAAGGAACAAGCCTTGCTTGCAGCTGACCCCTGTTCAATCCCCAGCACCTCACGGTCCCAGAAGCATTATTATATGGAGCCTGGATGCCCCCAAACACCATCGGGTGTGGCTTTGGAGGTTCCCCTGTACCATCTGGGTGACCTGGGGAATCTCAGCACTCCAGACCCTCGCATTGAACTGCCAAGAGGGCCTCTTGAACCTCTTGAGCACCACTTGGGATGCCCCAAAAAGATAAAAGAAAGACACCAAATAACTGAAAGAGATGATTAACAGTGAAAAGAGCAGCGGCTCACCTTTCAGATGTGCTGAAACTGCAAGCTGCCAGATGCAGACACATCCCTCGAGTCTTAGGAAAACCCTGCACAGCACCAGGAATAAGAAGGTTGTGGATCCCTACCTCACGCCACAGACACAGCAGCCCATATGGATACGAGAATTGAATGAGAACAGCAAACTTTTGAAACTTTCGGAGGAGGGGTAAGTGCTAAGGGGGGAAGGGCACAACCGGCAGTGCCCAGGGTTAACTCTTGACTGTTCTCAGGGATCACTCTTGGCGGAGCTTAGAGGACTATATGGGGTGTTAGGGATCAAATCTGGGGTCAGCTGTGTGCAAGGAAAGTACCCTCCACACTGTACTATTCCTCCAGTCTGAAACTTACAGCTGAAAGTTAAGAATACCTTTCTAGATAATCATACAAGAAAATATTCATAGCCCATCCCCTTTAAATGGAAGAACTTCTTGACCTAGAGTGACATTTGTGAATTTACTTGGTTTGGATCAGAGGTGGAAGTGGCTCTCAGTGACAAGTTTGAGTTGTCTTTGTAATGTGAGGTAAAACCCTAATTAACTTGTGTGGTCACTCCAGGATATGACAAGGACCTACCAGGGACCCTCTGATGTCTGCGTCCTGTGAATGGAACTGCTGTCCATTGGTACTGAGCAAAAAAGAAAGGTAATGTGAAGAATAACTAACTTCTGCTTCTAAAAGCAGAGCTGCAACAGTGAAAAGGTCAGCTATGAAACTAAGAAACGGTCTCTGCAACACCTATATCCAACAGAGGACAAGTATTCAGAATATATAAAGAATTCCTCCAGACCAGTGTGAAAAAGACAGAGAAGTTAATAAATAACGAGGCACAAAGACACAAGCTGACATCTCATGAAAGAGGAAGAAAGAATGACCCTTAAGCCAAAGAGCTGTTCTCTTGGTCATAATCAGGGATACATAAATTAAATATTAATAAGATAGTACTATTTATACACTCTAGTGTGGCAAAGTTGAGAAGTCTAGTAACACGGAAGCAGGCAGACAGGTAGAGTGCCCATGGAAAGAGTTTCAGGGAATAATAAAACCATGGCACAAGCGAAAGAACTGCCTCTGTCACCACACAAAGCATGAAGGCCGGACCCACCTTGGGGATGCAAGAACCGAAGCCTAATAAGGCACCAGCCCAGAGGAAGCGAGAACCCCCCACACACACACACATACACACAGGACAGGAAAAAACTCAGAAGGTACAGAAAGTCCTAAAATAAGAATCTGAAAGAAGATCACCAAAAATTCAAGGTCCTTTTCCCTTGGAGGGTCCTTGGGACATTGGAGGAAAAGAGGACTCTGTGGTGATAGGTGTGGTGTTGGAATGGTCTGTGCATGGAAAATAGAATTAACAGGATTATAAATCCCAGTACCCAGTATTGATTTTAAATAAATAAATAAATAAAATTCCTTTTTCCTTGCCACCTCCCTAGCAATAGACTCCCAAATTAAAAATAAATTAATTAATTAAGTCCCCTGTATTATCATTCCAGGCCCCGTGGTTCTTCTTTTCTTGCTTGTTATGAGCTTCAAAAATTCTTTCACTTCCCCCGGGGAGTCTTGCTCTCTCATACTCCAAGTCTTAATTAGGTGACATTTCTACCACCAAGAGACCTCCCGAATCAGGACTCAGTACTTCAACCAACCTTCCCAGTGCCCTGAGTGGCCCCATGAGAGCCTTCAGTAGACTGCAGCGTGACCTCCATCCATGGGTCTCCTTCCCACCTGCCAGAGCAAGAAACTTTTCTCTTCAGTTGTTCATATACTCGCTGCTCACCAGCTTTCAGACTAGAGCTACAGGTACCCAGGGGAAGGTAAATTGGCCTCGCCTCTATGGGAAAAGGCACGGAAATACCTTAAAAATCCAAAACTAGGAAGACTACAGAATCTGGCGATACCTCCTATATATTTATCTGAAGAATATGAAGGCACTAATGTAAAAGGCTATTTGCACCCCTAGATTTGTTCATAGCATCATTATTCACAAAGGCCAAGATATGGAATCAAGCCAAATGCCCTTGGAAAGATGATAGGATAAAAAAAAAGCTATGGAGTTCAATAGAATACAACTCTGCCCTAGAAATGATAAAACTGTATCTTTGGAGAACAATATGGAAGTAATATTAAGTGAACTAAGTAAAGAAGTGGAGACAATTACTCAGATGGTTTCAACACATGTAGGATAAAATTAACCAAATGATGACCAGAGAGATAGTACAATGGGTAGGGCACTTGCCTTGCACTTGATTAGCCCAGTTTTGATCCCAGCACCATATATGTATGATCCCCTGAGCACCACCAGGGGTGATTCCTGAGCACAGAGCCAGAAACCCTGAACACTGCTTGAGTGTGGCCCAAAAAAACAAAAAACAAAAATAAAATAAAACTGAAATAACCAAATGAACTGGCAAAAAAAAAAAGCTGCAAAACTCCTAAACTTGGTGCAAACAAGAAAGGGAGGTGAGAGAGAGGGTAAGGGGCACAAATGGGAGGAACTGCCAGTGGGAAGTCTCAGTTACCAGTGTAGTTGAGTTTTATACACATATAGGGGTGTAAATCCATACCCCTGAAATCCTACAGTGCTGCTAAACAATGACAAATCTGTTTTTAAAAGAAAGATACATCTTTAGGCCCATGTTGGCTAGAGCCTGAAGTATGGTTATGTTATTCTTTGTTTATCCGGTGTGCAGCAAATGAGAAAGAAAACTGAAAACACTGCCTGGGTTAGCCTTGCTGATTACAAGAGGGGTTGTGGGGGGTGGGTGAGGTTATGGGGAGATGGCAATTCTCATGCTGACACGAATCTCTAAGGGCCACAAAATGATGTTAGCCCTAAAGTTGACACTTTGGCTCTGAAGAACCATTTACTTGATTTACTTTGGCCCTGACCTGACTTCTTCCAAAGATTAGCCCTTCGACCATTTCTATTTTGCAAGGCTTAACTGATGAGCGAAGCAGAAGTCTTACTGATGAGATTGGGCACACTGAGGGTGGTATGGCCATAGACAGCATAAGTCTTACTGAATAGTCAGAAACATGCAAAGTGACAGGGCCGCTCACCAATCGTTTCTTAACATTCTCTGCCCTGCCAAATCCAGACTCTATTTTTTGGGTATCACTCGATCCCAAAGCTCTAGCTGTCAGATATATGGGTGCCTTCTTCTCTTTTATAGTGCCACCTGATGGGGACTGGGGACACTCCCTCAGACTTGGCACAGGCACCAAAGGACAGAATTGAGCAGAAATGAACCCTAAAAACACAGTTGTAACCAGCCTAGAGGGATGTAATTGACCCCTTCCCCCAAAGTCTTTCTTCCTGTTAAATCAATAGAAGAGTTACTGAAAATTAATACTACAACATGCTCCCCACCGCAGATGCTGAATCTCAACTGAGACTTTAGCTTCTAAGAACTGGATCTTTTTTTTTCCCATCACCCACAAATGCCAAGGATACAGCCAAGATTTGCCCCCCATAAAAATAAAAAAAAAATTAAATCAGAGGTGAGCACCTGGTGTCCACAGGCCACATCACACACACACACACACACACACACACACACACACACACACACACACACACCTGTTTGCCTTTCCTCCCTCTCCTTCATTTTGCCATCGTTCTGATGGCCAGAGGTCCCACACGTTGATGGCAGTGCCCATCGGGGGGTACCGGGGGGAGTGGCAAACTTTGTGTAGTACCAAGAAACACAACAGTGCTGCCAGAACAGCCCTTGGCATGTGAGGCAGCACCCCAGAGCAAACTCCCACCCCCCTCACCTACAAAGCTGGTGCTCAACCAATGAGCATCTCCCTGGGCCCCCATCCTTGTTTTCATAAATACAGCTTGACTGTGATACAGCCACACCTCCATATTTTACACACCCTCCACTTCCCTGTGATGGGATTATTTACTATCTGGCCTCTGACAGTCTTGCTAAGCCCTAAACGCAGCTGAATCCGCTACAGCATACATAAAAAGTTCACTGGTGCGCCATGGGAAGTGTCCCCGAAAAGTTAAACAGCACCTCTACAGGGTCCAGACACTTTTGGTAATTAGGGTCCAAATTGGCAGATTCTCAAAACGGGAAGAGCGTGCAAGAGAAACATGTACTAACAGGCCAAGGCCATGAGGTCCATGCCACTGTCTGCCCTAGAAAACGTCAGCAGGGATAGAAAAATCTCATGCTTTTAATGTGGCCTAATTAAATTTGGTGAGGTCCCTCCTCAATTTTAAAGTCCATTTTCTGGGGTTGGAGAGATAGTACAGCAGGGAGGGACCTTGTGTCGCATGTGACCGACCCAGGTTCAATAACGGGCATCCCATATGGTCCTCTGAGCCCAGCAGGAGTAATTCCTGAGAGCAGAGCAGAGCCAGGAGTAAGCCCTGAGCATCAGTGGGTGTGAGCCCAAAACCAAAACAAAGAAGTCCATAGTCTATTTTAGCAACACTGTAACAACACGTGCTCTCTGCCCAGAGATTAGAAGCAGCCCCAAAGGCTGGTTCTTTATCCATAATCCAGAGAATGAAATCAGAGCCTGGCTGGCTATTGGAAGTTGCTATCAAACCAAGTTCTCTTTGCTACAAGGTAGAGGAAATTAACCTGCCCTGAGAGATAGATAAGATATCCCAAATACAAACTTAAATATTGCAAGAATAGGGATCCAAGAAAAGCTCTCTGAAAGTTCTGAAGTTTCCTCTGTCACCCCAAACAGCTAATAAGTAAACCAGAATATGAAACAAATCTTAAGAGCATCGGCCCGCTAACAAGAAGCCAGTGGGTCGTCTTTGCTCTAGACAAAACCACAGACAGAAAGGCTGTATTTAGCATCCTTGTTTGAAGCATTTCCAAACTTGTTTGCAAAGCAGAGAGATCTGATTCCCTTCTAACTTGGCCCTGAGCTCCAAACAGGATAGTGAATTAAATATCACCTTCTGAAAGCTATTCCCTTACCTGTGAAACTGGGGTTGGGTAGGTTCGTCTTTGCACCTTTACACCCCCAGAATAATATCTTGTGAAGGAAAATGTTCACTTTCCCCCCATCCCCCCCAACACACACATACACACTTAAGCAATTTTGAATTATTTTGATAAGCTCTTCCAAATGAAAGAGAAGTAAAAATTTGCAGTTAGGGCCAGGGAGAAAGCATAAGTGCACTGCATAGGCAAAGCCCGGAGATCAATCTTTCTTACTTCAAAGTCCCCATACCACTCAAGTACCACTGGGTATAGCATAGCCCGGTGGCCCCTGGCATTACCGAATATGAGGTTGGTGATTCCTAGTACAACCATAGGCCAGTACTGGGTGAGTTCTGCAGGGAGTGGCTCCTCAGAGAGAGAGACAGAGAGACAGAGAGACAGAGAGACAGAGAGAGACAGAGAGAGAGACAGAGAGAGAGAGAGAGAGAGAGAGAAGAGAAAGATAAGTTCCTGAGTTGTAGCATTGTGTCACAGCACTAAAAATCAGATTCTCTCAAACACAGCTGTGAATTCTATTTTTTAAGAAATCTCCATATTGCTTTCCATAGAGAAAATCTCTCTCAAATTTAAAGATAAACAGCGGGGCTGGAGCAATAGCACAGCGGGTAGGGCGTTTGCCCTGCCCGAGGCCGACCCGGGTTCAATTCCCAGCATCCCATAAGCATTGCCAGGAGTAATTCCTGAGTGCAGAGCCAGGAGTAACCGATGTGCATCGCCAGTGTGAAACAAAAAAAGTAAATATATATATATTAATTAATTAATTAATTAATTAAGATAAACATCAAGGTAGTAACAAAGGGCCAATGTCTGCACATGTGAGCACCAATCTACAGAACTGCATTTGGGGCAGGGTGGGGGGGGTGGGGGGGCAGGGGGAGACATTGAAAGGGAGTTGGGGGTACTTGGGGGAAGGAAGTTGGTGTTGGAAGATGTACGTAGGAAACCATCAAAACCAACAGTATTGTAAATCACAGAACCTTGATTAATTTTTAAAAGGTTTAAAAAAATAAAAGAAAAATTGATTGCTAAGCTCCTGTGTACTCCACCATAAAGCTAGTCTTCCAAAGTCTTCAGGGAAGTGAACTGGAACCCTGGGAAATGACACCCCAAATAGCCTCCAGACACAAGAAGTGCAGATCCTGCAAACAGGGAGCCCCAGAGATTCCTATCTGCACTGGCTGGCTGGGCGGTGTTTGTGGCAGACAGGTGTGGGGGAGACTGGGAGCGGGGGAGGGTTAAACTAAACACCCACTCCCTGGAACCCAGGAAGCTGCATAAAATAAACACTGTCCCCAGTCAAGCCCACTTTGCCATGTCAGAACCTCCCCCTCTTCTCCCCAGCTACAATCTCAGGACATAAAACAAAACACATCAGCACCAGCTTTGAGTCCGCCACATTCAGGATAACGAGGACGTGGGCATCAAGGATGATAAACAGGAGGGAAATGAAAAGTGACAAGGGAACCGCTTAAATATTCTGTCATCTGGCCAAATTTCTTATTCAGATGCAGCTGACCTATATGAGAAGCTCAAAGAGCGCCAGCAAGTTTACCAATGCCGAATCCCAGTTTCAAACCAGCCGTCCCCCATGGGAAATGGAGGCTTCTGTCCCCTGACTCACCCCTTTCACCAGCAAGGAACCCAGTGAACATCTCTGAACCTTTCCAACATCTCAGAACCTCCCTGCCATCAGAGACAAGGCTCTATGACACCCCCCTCCACTCTCCCCTGCATTGCCTTGTGTCCCGGTCTCCAAATCACACCACCATTCATCACTGGGACAGGTTCCCTCACCAGCTCTCTCTTCCTTGTGCACCAACCACCTTCTCTACCCAGTCCTCCTCCCTGGAGGAGAACAGAAGTCTGTCCCTACAAACTCACCCACAAAGAATTAGCACCCAGGCTTTTTGCTTACAAAAGCCCCCAGAAGGGGCTGGAGCAATAGCACAGCGGGTAGGGCGTTTGTCTTGCACGCAGCTGACCCAAGTTCGATTCCCAGCATCCCATATGGTCCCTCCAGCAGCGCCAGGAGTAATCCCTGAGTGCATGAGTCAGGAGTAACCCCTGAGCATCGCTGGGTGTGACCCAAAAATTAAAAAAAAAAAACCTCTCCTTAAAAACAGAAAGAGAGGGGGGCTGAAGGGATAGTACAGTACAGTAGGTAGTGCGTTTGCTTTGTATGCAGCTGACCCAGATTTGATTCCCTGCATCCCATACGGTACCCCGAGCCCCACCAGGAGTAATTCCTGAGTTCATGAGCCAGGAGCAACCCCTGTGCATCGCTGCTGTGACCCAAAATGCAATTAAAAAATAAATAAAACAGAAAGAAAGGCCCAGGGAAGGCTCAGTGGCAAGAAGCATCTGCCTTGCAAATCTGAGGCTGCAGATCTGAGCCCCAGCGCTGTGCCCATACAGCGCTGTACAATCTCGACAACTCTGCTGCTGCCTGGTCGCTGGCCCCACACTGCGTGTGCAGTCTCTGTGCCCACAGCCGGGAGTGGGTGACCCCCTCCTGAGCACCACAAGGAGAAAACCTCACGAGATGATCAGGAGTGCAAGCCCCCATCATCCCAACAGCAAAGGGAAGGGAAGTGTGGAAACATCTCTATAAAATACAGAAGGAGAGGGCGGGAGACTGTGAGGGGACTTGCATGTGGCCAACCCGAGCTTGAATCCCCAACCCAGTCGTGGTCCCTGCCTAGCACCGAAGGTCACTCTGAGCTAGGAACAGCTCTGAGCACTGCTCCAGTGTGCAACTCCCCCACACAGGAAAAAAAGAAAAAGAAAAAGTATTCCAGAAAAAAGAAGGCCGTGGTACTTGTGTCTTGAAAGACACAAAAGGCACTGAACTAGGCGTAAGCCCTGAAAGCGCCACGTGTGATCCAAAAACCAGAATAAAAAGGGAAAGAAGTGTGCTGAACCTCACAGCCTGAATCCATACAGCTGCCAGTTAATCATGCCTCTTAATGTTAGGAAGGTTTTCGTGTGTGTGCTTTATTGTTTGGTTGGTTGGTTGGCTGGTTTGGGGGTCACACCCAGCAACGCTCAGGGATTACTCCTGGCTCTGCACTCAGAAATCACTCCTGGTGTGGCAGGAGAGACCATATGGGATGCCAGGGATCGAATCCAGATCGGCCACATGCAAGGCAAATGCCCTAGCCACTGTACTATCACTCTGCCCCCATGGCCCCTAAATTTTAAGAAGTGTTAAAAAACTTGGGGCTGGAGTAATAGCACAGCAAGTAGGGTGTTTGCCTTGCACGCAGCTGACCCGGGTTCGATTCCCAGCATCCCATATGGCCCCCTGAGCACCGCCAGGGGTAATTCCTGAGTGCATGAGCCAGGAGTGACCCCTGTGCATCACCGGGTGTGACCAAAAAAAAGCAAAAAAAAAAAGTGTTAAACTTTTGGAGCACTACATTTCCTTTTATATTAGTATACATTAGCATGTGTAAGTTATAAACATTATGCTAAGCTAGTTTGTGTAAACTAGCAGTGGATATACTGTTAAGCATCTAAGAGCTCCCTTTCTAGATAATGAAATTTAAGCAGGTTCTCTAATTTTATAGCCATGACTTAGGGGTTAAGGCCATGTAGCATGCTATTAGTAAAGGTTCTAATTTTTTTAATTTTTTGAAAATAAAAACTTTTTTGAAGAAGCTATGTGTAGACATACAAATAAATCTCGGAACTGAGAGCTTGCTGCAGAGATGCCTCCAGATTTTGCACCAGGCCAATTTCACCGGGGTGCCTCAGATGGGAGCAGTCATTGTCCCTCCACCTGCCCCCTAGGAATCCCGCGGCCACCATCTTCCAGAACCCAATGAAAAGCGCAGGCACTCAAGATTGGTGAGGGAAAACCCCAGGCTTCATGGGATGTGGAATGGGCCAATCTTTCGCATCTCCAGGGCCCCCAGGGGACCATGGAGGTCACGCCCATGAGCTGCCTCCTACGACTATTTAAGCTCATTAAGGGCCATGATCCAGAGACACACAAAAGAATCTTGGAACCAAGCAGCTCGCTGCAGAGATTTCTCCAGACCCTAATTATCTAAAATTTTAGATTTCTAGGACCGTGCGGCAGCAAAATATCTTATATTATTCATAGTGGGCAATATAAATAAATTATCTATTATCTGCCTCTTCAGCAGGTTTGAGTGGTGGTGGGAAATTCAAAGTAATGGTGGTGGGAAGGTGTAATGGTGGTGGGACTGGTGTTGAAATCTTGAACACAATCCATTATTGTAAACAACTTCATGCAAATTAAAAAAAAAGAAGCTATGTGCTTTCTTTCCTTTAATGCTTTCTTCCTCCATCTTTGCACTTTGAGATGATTCAAACCTTTCACAGAAGAACTGTAAGAGTATCACAAAGAACTCTCCCATGGGTCTTCCACCCTGATTCACAACTACTCTGGTCCATCTGCTTTTATCATCACTCTAGCTCTCTCTCCTCCTCTTTTCTCCCCTTTTTTCCCACCTCTCCACCCACATTCATCCTGCTCCTTCCCTGTCCCCTCATACCTTCTCTATTTATAAAGTTTTTCTGGAACATTATGACTGAGCCATGTAACCAATAACAGTTTCTATAACAGTTTCTCCTTGTTACCCTGAACAGTTCCTGATTTTTCCAAGAACAAGGATATTCTCTTGTATGACTGGAGTCAGATGATTTGATTCCTGGAACTTAACGTTGTTTCAACCTAATCCACAGATAAAACTCAAAAGCTGCTGACTGTTCAAATGATGAGAAGAAGGTAGCACCAGTTTTAAAGTACGGACTTGCCAATCCTTGCCATCTGCAACATGGTTGAAACTTGAGGGGGTCAATATTATTAATAATATTATATTAAGCATATAAATGGAGATGTTACTGGTACCCAGCGGGCACCAGTAATGTCTCCATTCGTCACAGCCCTGAGGTTTTAGCAGCCTCTCCTGACTGTTTTTTCCCAATGATCAGAGGCTTTTTTCAGGGTCAGGGGGATGAGACCTGTTATTGTTACTGTATTTGGCATATCGAATACGCCACGGAGAGCTTGTCAGGCTCTGGGTACATCCCCAAAATAAACAATAATGCTTTGATCAATGAATTGTTCAGTTGACAGTTCCCTCTTGAACCACCAAACAGGCAAGTCATCCCTACAGAGCCCAGCTCCCCCACCCCCCCCCCAGGGTGCCCTTCCCCAAAGCCTCCGACAGAAGGATGGCCCCCTCTCAGGTGAGTCCCTTCCTTAGCTCTTTCATGAAGCTCTCCAACAGGTACAACCTCCTCCCATGACATGACTTAGACCCTTTCCCTATGGTTCCAGCTCTGCCAAGTCTCCAGGGGAGAATATTTCCTCGTCCTATGATTGAGCACCCTCGCCTCACTTCTCACTCTCTCCCTTAAGTCCCAGAAGCCCCTGCTCTGCCCTCTCTCTGCAGCTCCTCTTGAAAGCAACCCTGCTCCATCTTTTTGTCTTCAGCGATCCCCTTAGACAACTTGGCCCGAAGCACCCCAACCCACGAAAAACCTACACAGGGTTCAACAGTGGCTCAGGGAGATGGTGCTCAGAGACACATCAAGTGCAACTTGAGGGACCACACTGTGCTGGGGATTTTTTTTTCTTTTTGGGTCACACCCAGCAATGCTCAGGGGTAACTCCTGGCTCTGCACTCAGGAATCACTCCTGGCGGTGCTCAGGAGACCATATGGGATGCCGAGGATCGAACCCGGGTCGACCATGTGCAAGGCAAATGCCCTCCCCGCTGAACTATCGCTCTGGCCCCTGTGCTGGGGATTTAACTCAGAGCCACACACATGAGCTCCAGTGCTTGAACTAGCTCCCTCACTCCTGCCTGCATAATGAATACAGGAGCTAGGCTGGATTCCACTTGCATATGAGACTTCCTGTTTGACTGTGGCTTATCTCTGGTATTGCTCACATGCTATTCCTGGCTCTGTGCTTAGGAGTGGCCCCTGGCAATCCTCAGGGACCGTATGTGGTGCCTGGCACAGGGACCAAAGTCAGCAGGATGCAAGGCAAATGCCTTAACCCCTTCATGCTCTCTCCAGCCCTGTACATCCGCTCATGGACTGGGTCTATCTCTGTACTTTTGAGATAAAGAGTAACATGTTCTCCCTACCTCTCCGGAGCTGACTGTTGATCATTCCTATTAAGCTATGTGTGATCTAAGGTCATTTACAATATGGGTGGGAGAGAAAAGAAAGAGGGAAACCAGACAAATAGACCAATTTGACCCTGGAACTTCCCAGGGGCAGATGTAACTGAAGACCAAACCCTAAAACCAGTCCTTGTCCCAAAGATGAGTTAGATCAGTGCTTCTCAACCCTTTCATGACCGTGATCCTCCTTTGACTTTGTTTCCTTCCTGTGCCTCACCTTATTCCACCCTTTGGCCTCCTAGTCTCCTACCATGGCTTCCCATCTATGTGATTCTGCCCCTCAGACCACAGGGAACACCCAGGAGTGTCCTGGCAAGAGTCACTGGTGTAAATAGAGCAGAGATTCTTCAACTCTTTGCTCTTACGACCCCTTTCCACCCAAGAAGTGTTTACATATCCCGGAGTACACAGGCATATGAAACAGCCCTACAAATCAAACCACAACTGATAATTATAAAGAAGTTTACTTCAAGGGGCTGGAGAAATGGTATCATGGGTAGGACATTTGCCTTGCACACGGCCAACACTGGTTCAATTCCCAGCATCCCATATGGTCCCCCGAGCACCACCAGGAGGAATTTTTGAGTGCAGAGCCAGGAGTAACCCCTAAGCATTGCCGGGTGTGACCCAAAAAGAGAAAGAAAGAAAGATAGAAAGAAAGAAAGAAAGAAAGAAAGAAAGAAAGAAAGAAAGAAAGAAAGAAAGAAAGAAAGAAAGAAAGAAAGAAAGAAAGAAAGAAAGAAAGAAAGAAAGAAGAAAAGAAATAAAAAAGAAATTTAGAAACAAAAAAATTTTAGCACCAAAGTGGGAAAGGAGTTTGCTTTGCACACAGTCAACACCGGTTCAATCTCCAGCATTACGTATGGTCCCCAGTACCACCAGGAGTGATCCCTGAGCATAGCCAGCTATGGAAAAAAGAAACAAAAAACAAGTTTTTCTGTGTTATTTAATGGTATATTTGTGGCTAAGATATGGACAGAAGAGGGCCAGAGAAATAGTCAACAGATAGGACCCAATCAACCCATGTTTGATCCCCAATAGTTCACACAGTCTTCTAGGCAACTGCCAGAAGTGAATCCTAAACACAAACATAGAAGTGAGCTCTGAGCAATGTGGGGTGTGACCCCAAAGCTGAAATAAAGGATACTGATATACTAGCTGAACTGTAGTTTTAAAAGAGAGAGAGTACAACTGAAATGTAAGCACGAAAGTTTGTAAGTCTGTAACTGTACCTCACGGTGATTCATGTCAAAATTTTCAAAAATTTAAAGAGATAGAGAGAGAGATAGAGAGAGATAGAGAGAATCTTACAGGCATCTAGGGATAAATCTTTTGAAACTTTCAATTGCAGATAAATACTATATTTTACAGTCTTTTGATTTCTATTTACAGTAGTGGCGTATGAGCACTGTATAAACCCAAGAGGAAAGGGGATCTAAAGCAGAGAACAACGTAGACAAAACCAAAGCTTACACATAAAAAGTCACTCAGAGATGATAATTTAACATTTTTTGTCATGTGCCCTTCCAATATGTTCTCTGAATATATATTTCCAATATGTTCTCTGAATATATATTTATCGATACCTTAGCAATGCTGATTTCACATGCTGATTTATATCTTGCTGCTTTGGCTTCTGGATATATTCTGAACATCTTCCCACTTTCTGAGATATTGGTGTAATTTTTAATGATCGTAAACCAATCATTAAAATGTGCAATACCAATGTGTTTTACCAAGATAATCAGATTGCTCTTAACTTTTTGTTTTGCTATTAAATGCTTAAATAAACATCTTTAAAGTTTTTTTTAAGTTTTTTAAAGGCACCCAACCCCATATGGGGCTGTGACTCACAGTTTCAAGTATTCCCTTACCCACCCTAACATTCCTAGAGGGTTAAGTCGGGGGTAGGAAGACGTTTGAGTCTCTCTCTTTAAAAGGGATGGAAGAGGATGATTATGTTGCTTCCTTCCCAAAAAGCACAGCCAACAACTCTGTCTGGCCCAGCCTGCTGAGTGAGTGAGTGGTCAGTCTCCACTGAATGTCACTCATCCATCACTAGGACGGTGACCACAAGCCCACCACATAATCCCCACAAGCTGAATTCTGGCCAAGGTACGAGACCATTCCATGCAGAAGAGCCAAGCTGCTTTTAACAAATGATGCTGAAACAACTAGATAGTCAAATGCCAAAAATAAAAAGGATCTCATTCTAAATCTCACATTTCATACACAAATTAACTCCCAAATAGACAGCAGTTGTATATGAAAAAGGAAAACCAGCACAACTTTTTGAAGGGAAAGAGAAGAAAAGTTTTCACATCCTGGGCTTAAGAATTCTTAGGCATGGGGCTGGAGCGATAGCACATCGGGTAGGGCGTTTGCCTTGCACGCGGCCGACCCGGGTTCAAATCCCAGCATCCCATATGGTCCCCTGAGCACATCCCATATGGTCCCCAGGGGTGATTCCTGAGTGAAGAGCCAGGAGTGACCCCTGTGCATCGCCGGGTGTGACCCAAAAACCAAAAAAAAAAAAAGAATTCTTAGACATGACAACAAAAGGATGACCCTGAAGAATAAATTAAATGAATTAATAAACTACATTTTGCCAAAATTTGAGATGAGAAAAAAAAATCCAGGTGGGGGGGCAAGTATCTGCAAATACCATCACCAAGTAATGTCTTGTATGCAGAAGATATAAAGAAAACTCTCAGTGCGATAGTTATTAGTGCTAGCAGACACTCTATCAACAAAGAGCTTAACTTCCTGGCCTACAAGCACGTGAAAAGCAGTTCGACATCATTAGCTATTAGGGAATCACAAGTTAAAACCACAAGGAGACACACACATGCTCAGTAAAATAGCTTAAGGGGGGAAATTCTAATAATACCAAATCCAGGCTGGATGGGGCCAGCTTTCCTGAGTGAAAAGGTTCCCAGGCATCTTTCTCTAAACAGTGGTTAAAACCTCTCACAATCTGTATCTTAAAGAGTTGATGGGGGCCGGAGCAATAGTACAATGGTAGGGCATTTGCCTTGTATGCAGCCAACTGGGGTTCGATCCCGGCATCCCATTTGGTCCCCCCAAGCACCACCAGGAGTAACTCCTGAGTGCAAAGCCAGGAGTAACTCCTGATCATCACTAAGTGTGATCCCAAAATCGGAAATAAAAAAAAGGTGGGGGAGGGGGTTGAGCTGAGCTTTAGCAGCATAAATGCCCCACTGAGAGTTGATGTACACCAAATAGCATTCACCGCGCCCACCAACCCCCAGGATAAGAGAGAGACCCTAATCCCTGTGCTCACTGAGCCAGTTTGCCCGCCAAGCAGGAATACAGAGCGAGGGTTGCCTCCCCAGTTCGCCGTCCATGCTGTGTGCCAAGCACTTAGAAATCCCGACACACGTCACTTCATCCTTTTAGCAACCCTCCTGGGGAAGTAGTCTCCTTGGCCCCCTCTGACACAAGGAAACTGAGCGAAGCTAAGGACACAGCAGTGTGTCCAGGTAAGCATTGCATCCTGCTGAGGAAAGCTCCCCTGAGCGGCGGGTGAGAGCCAGGCAAGCCCTGCCAGGAATGCAGGCAGGAGTCACACCCCACCACTCGGGCCCATGAGAATGGCATTTGCAACCCTCTGAAAGACCGCGCCCCTCTAGGTTTGCTCCTGGCCTGCCCTCACTATGGCCCAGAGAGGCAGCTAGACAGCAAGGTTCAGGGTCAGGGGTAGGACTTTGCTAGCCACTGCCTCACCTGATCCAGGTCCAGGCCCCACAACACAGCTCAGCTGCTCCAACAATACACGTGTGACACCCCTGATACACAAGGGCGTGTATCCAAGGGGGCCCCAGAGGGTAAAGTCCCTCACAGGGTAAAAACGTTGAGTGTGCTGACCTCCACTAGCAGCAGGCCCCATGAGCCAAGGGAATTACAGTTCAAGTGCGAACATCCGGGTCCAGGGAGATGGCTCAAAGGGGCTGGAGAGCATGTTTTGCACAGAAGACCAAATTTTGCCTTGTAGTCACCCGTGCACTGCTGGGAATAGCCATGCCCCCCGGCCCCCACAAATAATATGAACATAATGTGAACCTGTTCTTCAAAGACTTGAACCCAGCTCCAGGCCAACTCCTTCCGGTCAAGCAATGCAAAGGGCTGAAGCCACACGGGAAGGGCTCTGGGACACTGGTCCATGACCAGGCAAAAATGCCCAAGACACATTCCCTCAGATCATTTTATTCAATCAATGTTTTACAAGCAATTTTAAGACAAGTGAAACCATACTCCGAAACAATAGAATTAATAAGGCTGTAGGTGTGATAGCGCTTATAAATGAGAATTGAGTCTAATTTTCCTACATTGGGTAAGAGAGGAGCAAATAATCTGCTTGATTCTTCGTCCCATTCACAGGTGGCACAAAGCAGCTGACAAACATCAGACGAAACAACTCAACATGACAGTCCTAAGAACACTGTCACTGTCACTGTCATCCCGTTGCCCATCAATTTGCTCAAGCGGGCACCAGTAACGTCTCCACTTTTAGACTTGTTGTTACTGTTTTTGGCATATTGAATACACCACGGGTAGCTTGCCAGGCTCTGCCATGCAGGCTCGATACTCTCGGTAGCTTGCCAGACTCTCCAAGAGGGGCGGAGGAATCGAACCCAGGTCGGCTGCATGCAAGGCAAACACCCTACCACTGTGCTATCGCTCCAGCCTAAGAACACAATTCTCCCAATATGCTTTTACAGTCTTTTCATCAGCAAATATGACAGCTTGACCTAGCAGAGTGGACAGCTGCTCACAAATCCACTGGGCTTCATTATGATTCATACATCTCTGGAATCATCTAAAAACTGTTCTCCCACTGCGGGGGCATCTCCCAAACCAGTCAGGATGAAGACTAAAGTTTGATCCCTCAGTGACCACTGCTCAAAACAAGAGTTAAGAAAAACAAGGGGGCTGATCACATGGTACAGTGGGTAAGGCACTTGTGTCTGGCACGGAGTGCCAGTTCAATCTCAGGTACCCCATATCGGCCAACCCCCCCAAGGAGTGATCCCTGAGTGCAGACGCAGGAGTAAGATCTGAGTATAACCAGGTATGCCCAAAACTAAAAATAAAACATAATAGGGGCTGGAGCGACCACACAGCTGGTAAGTGACCACACACTTGCCTTGCATGCAGGTGACCTGGGTTTGATCTCTGTCACCCTGTTAGTTCCCCTAGCCCTATCAGGAGTTATTCCTAGTGCAGAGCCAGGAGTAAACCCTAAGCACCGCTGGGTGTGGCCCCCAAACAAACAAAAAACTCAGAATAATTGTATTTAGAATAATTGTATTTATATATGTTCCATTCAGCCAGGAATACTGCACATCTCCATAGGTATTTTCATAATAAGCCAAAATATCTGTAAAATGTTTTAATATATTTTCTCATTTAGAGAAATTATACGAATAATATAACTATGTCTTATTACAGAACTGTTTACATTTAACCAGTTGCTTTATCATTTTTCCTTTCTCTACCCATGCATTTTTCCCGAACTATTTCAGATAAGTTGACTACATAATGTCCTTTTACCTCTCAGTTTTTTGGTTTACAAATGTTAGAAGTAAATGACTAACATGCATACAGTACTATTATTTGTAGACCTTATACAAATTTTCTGATTATCATCATGATGTCCTTTAGAATCAGATCAGTAATTGAGCCGCTAAAAGCACATTTTGCAGAGAATGTTACAAAAGAACTTGCTGTTACAAATTACAGCTCAAAACAAAAATAAAAATAGAAATAAAATAAGAAACATTAGAAACTCAAATAACTGATCTAAATCTGGGGGGAGGGCAGAAAAGAGGCACATCTTTAGATAAACAGAAATTTAGAGGATTCCCTGACATGAATAATAGCATTGCATTTCTCCTAAGTAAATCAGGTTTTGGTTTTGTTCATAATCTACTTGAGTGCTGAAGAGACAGTACAGGGGTTATGACGCCTTGTATGCAGCCAACCTAAATTCAATCCCGTACACTACACATGATCCCCTGAGCACAGCCCAGAGATATCCCTAAGCACAGAGCCAGGAATAAATCCTGAGCACAGCCAGGTAGGGGTCCCAAACAAACAAAAACAAAACTCTGCTCTAACCAGACCTACATATGACTTCCCAGAACCAACCCAAATTCAGGCCCTCATTCCCTGCTACACAGCTTCTAAACACATATTTACATCTACCCCTAAAGAATGCCTATCTTGCTATTCGACAGGAGAAAAACACAGGGCGTTTTCATGTTGATTACAAAGTTCCCTGCGTATCCGCTGACTCCAAAGGAATCCTGAGAGCTGCTGTTTGCCGGAAAATTTTCAGTTACAGGAAACTCTGAATTAACAAAGTGGCTCTAACAATATTAAAATGCACTCTGAGCCAACGGATCAACTGCAGTCTTCTGATTTAAAAAAAGAAAAAGAAAGAAGAAAAAGAAAAAAAAATGGGTACATCAAGCCCAGCCATGAAAGTGACCACAAAGAATCTCACTGGTACAAAATGTAACGTCAACATGAAATGCTGCAGAGTAGATGGGACCGAATGTGCTCACCGGCAGCAGCAGCCCAGGCCAGCCCCCTTTCTGCTCAGCGCTGAAGGGAGCAGTGCTCAGTGAGCTGACTGGACCACGCACAGACACTTGGTGATGCTGAGTGACAAGGTTCATAGTAACAGGATGGATCTTAGAGACAGGAGCGACCCCAAGTGCCTCCTTCGAACTGGAATGCCCATCTCGGCTGGGGGCCACACAATTCCCAAGCACCTCCTGCAGACATGCCCTGCTATGCACCATGAGCTAGAAGGACGCCCAGCAGTTCGGGACTCTTCGGCCAGTACTCACACCTCATCACAGGCCAGAGCCCCCAAACTGAGTCCCAAGGGGAAAAGCAACAGTTCAGGTCAGAAGTTGCTACCCAGAACCAACCAGTCAGCAAGAAGCAAACTGTGATGCGGGGGCTGGATCGATAGCATAGTGGGTAGGGCACATGCCTTGCATGCAGCCGACCCGGGTTCGATTTCCAGCATCCCATATGGTCCCCTGAGCACCGCCAGGAGTAATTCCTGAGTGCGAAGCCAGGAATAACCCCTGTGCATCACTGGGTGTAACCCAAAAAAGCAAAAATAAATAAATAAATAAATAATAATGCTTGGCTATTCACAATAGCCAGAATCTGAAAACCATGCAAGTGCCCAAGAACTGATGACTGGTTAAAGAAACTATGGCACATCTATACAACGGAATACTATGCAGCTGTTAGGAAAAATGAAGTTATGAAATTCACTTATAAATGGATAAACTCGTGAGTATCGTGCTGAGTGAAATGAGTCTGAAGGAGAGGGATGGACATAGGATGACTGGATGCATTTAAGGGATATATATATATATTTGGCTTTTTGGGTCATACCTGGGAATGCACAGGGGTTATTCCTGGCTTTGCACTTAGAAATTACTCCTGGCAGTGCTCGGGAGATCATATGGGATGCTGGGAATCGAACCCGGGTTGGCAAACGCCCTACCCCTGTACTATAGCTCCAGCCCTAAGGGATATATATTTTAAACACACACACACACAAAAAAAAAACATAGAATGAGACTAATACCTAAGGAGTAGAAACAAGGGCCAGGAGGACTGGTCCATGATTGATGACTGTCATCAGTACTGGTTTGGGAGGGCAGTCAGGTAGAGAACGGGACCACTATGACAAAGATAGCTGGAAATGATCACTCTGAACAAGAGCTGCATGCTGAAAATAGGTAAAGGAACAACCATGATAACCTCTCAGTTTCTGTACTGCAAACCATAATGCCCAAAAGAGGAGAGTGAGGGAGTGAGAGAGAGGAGAGAGAGAAAGAGAGAGAAAAGGAAATAAATAGAGAGAAAGAGAGAGAAGGAAAGTGGTGCCTGCCACAGCAACAGGCTGTTGGGGTGGGGGGGGAAGAGTGTCAAAGGCCAGAGGGAAACTGGGGACACTGGTGGTGGGGACACTACCCTGGTGGAGGGATGGGTGTTGGAACACTGTATGACTGAAACCCAGCTATGAATAATTCTGTAACTGTTATCTCATGGTGATTCTTCTTTTAAAAAAATGTTTGGCTGGAGAGACAGCACCTGAATTAAGACACCTGCTTCCATCTTGCCTGATACTGGTTTGAATCCCCAGCAACGCATATGGTCCCCTGAGTATCACCAAAGGTCACTCCTGGGTATAGAGCCAGGAACAGCCCCTGAGCATTGCTAGTTATGATCCCAGAACCAAAATAATTTAAAAGGTGCTTCTCTGTGTCCCTCACCCCTATCAGAGAATTCTGGAGACTGGAAGTTCCAGATTTGTGCTGTGACTCTAATCAACCAAGTCCTCAGGAGACCTACACTGTCCTTATCTCTCTTAAAGGTCCTCAACCATCTCTCAAGGCTCAAAACAGCTGCTGGAATTCCAGCCATCATGCCTCTGTTCCAGTTCCAGTCATATAACCATATTCTAAGTGGAAAGGAAAAGGGTTTGAAGAAGGCTCCAGAATACGACTGCATAACCATTCTGCTCACATCCAGAATGTAACCGCATGCCCATCCCTGGCGGCAAGGGGGAAGGAGGAGGGGTGCGATTATAGGCTTATCCAGGACAGGCATGCATCCAGCTCAAAACATGGGCTGTGTGAGCGTGGAGGGGGAGAGGGAGCGAGTGGAAGAAGCTCCAGGCCATTCTGTGGATGAAACTGGCTGGTACACGGAATGTGCCTGAGGCTTGCAGAATGTGGGTCCTTTTCCCGCCTGGCAACACAAACCTCTTGCGCTCTGTCTGTGGCTTCGGCAGCAAACAGGGTCCTTCATAGAGCAGCCTTATGGTGAGGCCTCTGGTGCACAGTCTTGTCTCTGCCCAACCACCACCACCACCATCCCGCATTCTTACCCCACCAAACTCCTCTCCTCCTTCCAGGCCTCCAAATTCAACTCAGAATCTAGACGGCTCCCCCTCTTCCCAACCCCCTGCCCCGCCCCACTGCCAAACTGCAGAGTGAAGTCTTCTCCTGTAGCAGTGCTCGCCCAAGGTTAATACCCCCACCACGTCGTAACAACAGCTCGCCGCTAAGTGCATCCAAGTGTTTCCTGTGCCCATCCCTGTCCCCCCCGTGGCAGCTGCCAGCTCTGTGGCAGACCTGGCATCTCTGCGACACAGACATACTGTCATCCACTTAGTACATTTGAAGAAACAGAGGCACAGAGCAGTTAGAGCCCCTGTCCAGACATAGAAGTACATGACTGTACTCAGTTGTCGGATATAAAAAAAAACATAGAAGGAGAATCTCAGTAGAAACAAGGATCAGGAGGCCCACAGCTGGAAGCTTGCTTCAAGGGGTGGAGCGGGGAGTGCAGCTGGGGTAGGGAAGGTACCGCTATGACAGTGATAGCTGAAAATGATCGCTCTGAACAGAGTGCTAGGAGGTAAAGGGATAAACATGATTAACATGATAACCTTTCAGTGCCTGTATTGCAAACCATGATGCCCAAAAATGAGAGAGAGAGAGAGAGAGAGAGAGAGAGAGAGAGTCTGCCATAGAGGCAGGCTGAGGTGGGGCGGAGGTGGCAGGAGGCAGGAGGGAAACCGGGGACATCGGTGATGGGAAATGCACACTGGTGAAAGGACAGGTGCTGGAGCATTGTATGACTGAAACCCAATCGTGAACAACTTAGTAACTGTGTACCTCATGGTGATTCAATAAAAACAAACAAACAAACAAACCACCTGTCCAGGGTCACACAAACGGGCAAATAACAGAGCCAGGATCCCCACCCAGGCAATGAGGCCGCAGCGTGCCTGCTCGGTCACAAGGCAGAGGGAAGAAAAGATTGCTGGAGAAACAACTCCCTCACGCCGACTGCCTGCACCAGGCCTGCAGCACGCAAGGGGGGCAGAGGCAGTGACAACTGCGACCCACAGTCCAAAAGCACTAAGCAGCCACCCCCTCGCCCAGTGAGTCCGGCGCGGGGGGAGGTCAGCTCCTTCAGGCCAGCCTGACTCCCGTATTCTCCGGCTGGGTCCCCGCCTCTCACAGGGTATCTGGCATCTGCCCCAAAGCGTACTCAATAGCTTCGTGGTCCAAACACCCCGCCAGACCTAATTATCCGCAAAGAGGAGTGTGTCTGGGGGCTGATGCTGCCAGCTTGCTCTGGACTTGGGGACGACGCCAAGGCGGTGCAGACTCCAGTTAACAACGGGCAACCCAGGAAACCAGTCTCAGCGGTGACACTGGGGGGCCATGAAGCACCCAGCTCTGATGGAACAGCCACGGCAGAGATGAGCTGAGGGGCAGGCCGACCTACCTGAGGCCTGGGCCGAAGACCAGATTCCCCACCCTTCAGGAGCACTGTAGACTGTTGTCCCATTGTTCAGTGACTTGCTCAAGCGGGCACCAGTAACATCTCCATTGTGAGACTTGTTGTTACTGTTTTTGGCATATCAAATATGCCACAGGGAGCTTGCCAGGCTCTGCCATGCAGGCGGGATACTCTCGATAGCTTGCCTGACTCTCCGAGAGGGACGGAGGAATCGAACCCGGGTCAGCTGCATGCAAGGCAAACGCCCTACCCGTTGTGCTATCACTCCAGTCCTATTCAAACATACAACAGGTTAAAAGTAGTGCAATAAATGATGTTAGATGTGAATGATTAAATGATCTAATTAGGAAGCAGAGGTGTCCAGACTGGATCAAACAAAATAAGATGGGGGCTGGAGAGATAGTACGGGGGTAAGGCCCTTGCCTTACAATTGGCCCACTGGGGTTCAATTCCCGGCACCAACAAAGGTCCCTGAGCACCCCTGGGAGTGATCCCTCTGCACAGGTGTATGTGGCCCCAAGACAACAATATTAAATAAAAAATGAGAAGGTGATGGGGCTGGAGCAATAGGTAGCAGGTAAGGGGCTTACCTTGCACTCAGCTGACCATACGGTCCCTCGAGCACCGCCAGGAGTAATTCCTGAGTGTAGAGCCAGGAGTAACTCCTGAGCATTGCCAGGTATTGTGCCCCCACCAAACGAATTTCACTGAATGAATTTCACTCCTCGGGGCCACTGGTCACCGCTGCCGGCAAACAGGGAGCACAGTCTGGAAAGAAGAGTGTGACTAGAAACTGGCCAAAATACTTCTAGAAATTGGCCAAACCACATAGGAACATAAACAGTTCTCAAGAGTCCACCGCACACGAGGATAGGCGCCACAGAGCCAGGCCCTGTCGAGAACAGGCCTGGCTACAAGACCGACCTCGGGCCGCTCCGGAACGACTGAGACCACCGACTCTCAAACCCAGCACTTTCTTTCTAGGCTGTGGCCACATGTGCTCCAGCCTGGTTATTATCAGAAATCAAATTCAGGGCACTTTCCCTTTTTTAATTCGGCCTTGGACTGGCCCCAAATTGCCTCGCGCAGGAGCCAGGCAGAGCTGCACAAAAGCCTCCCACGTTTCCGGCACCAACATCTCCCTCCGCCTCTCAGGGCACAGCGGAGCCTCGGGATCGTGTCCATCTCCCCGGAGCTCTGAGACCACCACAGAAGCCGACCCCGGGCTGAGCAGCCACCGGCGACAGTGAGCCATTCTGAGAGCTAAACCACAGGTCACTTGGCTGGGGGAGGTGAGCCAACGGCCTGGAGCAGCTGCTGCCTTGCATGTGCAAGGCCCCAAGACTGACTCTGAGCACCTCTGGGCATACCCCCAGATGCACACCACCAACACCCTACAGCACCACTCAGGTGGCTAAAATGGCTACCATCACTGCTGGGTCCACACAGCACCGCAGAACTGGGCCCTCACACTGACTGTCTGTCCCAGGGGGCTGAGTTCATTATGTGTGTGTGTGTGTGTGTGTGTGTGTGTGTGTGTATACATATATATATATATATATTCATTTATGTATAAGACAGTTCCCCCTACCCTATAATGTGGAAGGTTGGGTTTTTCGGGGTTTTGTTTGTTTGTTTTTTTTGGTCAAGGGCCATTGGATATTTTTAACATCATCTGTGGACTATCCATTAAAGGCAGATGAACTGTGGCCAATGAGGCATTTTTGTCTGCCCCATCCTATACCAGAGAAGACCACAAAGTTTCACAGGGATCACATCCAGGACCTCACATATACAAGGCATGAGCTCTTTGACTTAAGCCACATTCCTGGCTTTTAAATTTTTTTTTTTTTTTGGTTTTTGAGATACTGAATTTTCAACCATACACAAGATTTGTGCCCACCTCAGAGTTACAGCTCCAGTTAGATTTGCAGACATTTTCTACGGTGTTCAATAAAGTTTTCTAATGAAGTACTTAATAATAATAATAACAACAACAACAATAATAATAACACCTGTCCAGGGACCGGGTTGTGGCTTGGCAGTAGAACACTCACCTTGAATTTGTAAAACCTTGAGTCTGGTCAACAGCAGGAGGAGAGAGAGGAAGGAAGGGGGAATCAAGAGGGAGGGAGAGACAAAGCCCTGCATTAATGCAGAATCTAAAGTGCTCACCTACTCACACACTCCCCATGCCATGAAGTTACCCGCTGAACACAAGGCCCAGCAGCCAAAGCCCATGAGAACAGTCCATGGACGGACATTGCTGGGCCACGCCATAGCTGCCTCGTACCCCTGGGGAGTCCCGTCTACCACGTAAGAGACCACGACCCCAAGTGAAGGGGCATGCCCAAGGTTGCACACAAAAAAGGAGGCAAAACCGAACAGCAAGGGGGTCTCCACAGCGTCCCCTGCCTGTGTGCTTCCTGCAGTCTGCAGCTCCCCGAGCAGGAGACCCCGGGAAACAAGACAAATCCCCACCCTTCCCAGTCCAGCTTCTGGGCAGTAGCCCCGAAAGGGGCTGGAAAAGGGAGCAAACACAAGCTGGGGTGGGTGTGACATGGCCTCACCACACTGAAAAGCACTGGGGGTTCCCACAGGCACCCCGTCCTGGGCTCCCACAATTTCTACCCTAGTACTTAGCCAAGAGAAAGGCAAGTCTATGGCCACGCTGAGACTCAAACACAAACTGTATGGAAACTGAACACAAGAAACAAATCAAACCAGACTTCACTGTAGATCTCTTGCACTGGATTCATGCTCGAGAAATCCGAGAACAGACCGTACTCATTCTCGGTGATAAACACCAGAAAGGAGGAGAAGGGGCAGTAAATTGAAAATCAGCACAAGAAACTCGCCAGGGCTGCAGGGAGCCTGATCATTGGCTCTTGAGGTGATTATTGAAGCTCATCGAAGAACACCGCAGACCTTATGTTTTAGGCCAGTTCATTCCTCCTGTTTAAAAAGGCCTCAGGCTCATGAGTCATTCTGGTGATGGGACAAATCACCGATTACGATGCGCATATTTCTAAAATGCTCAACACCAGGCAAAGAAACCCCAAAGAAAAGTCTGATATGCCTGCTCGACAATATTAGGTTGTCTGGTTCACATGAGAATTCCTTTCCCTCCCAACTCGGCCTACCTTGGTCCTGCCGGGGCTGCCTCATCTGCAGAGATGAATCAATCACCAACCTCCCTAATAAGCCACTCACAGGCTTGCTGGCAACCTGCGCCCTTCCCTGAGAGATGGCTGTCACCACGGCAACGACCAAGGTTGTGGGGAGAGAGGTGGATGGGGAGACGGTGGGTGCTTCGGCAGCATAATCATGTGGGAAGCTGTGAATGCACGGCCTGCACCCCCACCCCACCCTGGAACATCCAAGTCCGTATCCCAGGACCCCACAAGAATCACGTCACCCTATTACCTTAGAAGAGGGCAATGTAATTGCATCGTGCTAATGTGATTGCATCAAGGCTCGTGTCAACGGGAAGGTGAGTGGGGACTGAAGGGCTGGAACCCTCCGTGTCATAACAGGTGTTCTCCAAAGAGGAAGATAAGGGAGATCTGGCACGCACCCAGAACAGGTTCCCTGAAGAGAGGGGCAAAACCCGCAGTGATGCGATCATGGGCCACGGGATGCCAGTGAGCCCCAGAAACTGGAAGAGGTTGGACATGAATAATCCTGCAGGGCTTCCGAAACTTTTCCCAGGCATGACCCCTTTTCACCAGAGAACAAAATAGGTACACACATCAAATATTTATTGGAAGTAAATCTTAAAATTAATTTTAAAACGATCCATACTTTCAGTGAAACCAACCCCACACGGGATAATGACCCCAGTCTAAGAGACTAGATTTTCATGTGGCCCTTGAGAGAACACTGGACTGTATCTGCCAGGAGTGAAACTGATTCCAGACTTCCAGCCCTGAAACCAGGAGAAGATATCCATTGTTTTAAGCTACCAAGTGTGTGGTCGTTCATGGAAAGGGCCACTGGGAACTGATACAGACCGGAAGTCCATGTCATCCAATAATGCTTCTGCTCTCAGTTCATGTCCCCCATGTATTAACTCCAGCCATCTAAGACATATTCAAATTAATTTTAAAATTCACTGGTTTTCTGGAAAGCAAACATCAGAGACCAGGTTTGCTTATCATGCCCCAAAAGTTCTTCAATGCAGCCAAAGAGAGAGCTCAACAGGTGGGATACCTGCTTTGACTACAGGAGGTCCAGGTTTAATTCCCAAACCCAGTGGTCCCCAGGAGCAAGCCCTGACACCAAGTCAGGAGTAGCCCCGTGAGCAGCAGCAGGCTTGGCCCAAAACCAAAAGGTAAACAAATAAAACCCAAAAAAAAAAGATGCTAGCCAGGGTTGAAGAGAACTAACTGCCAAAAAAATTGAAGAAATGTGCATTTAATATTTAAATTTTGTGTTTATCAAGACAACAGTAAGAGATGAAATGATTAAGTCACAAGTGAAAGAAACTCTACCTTGTTTTGCTATCTACACAGTGCCTGTTTGTTTACATCCAGCCAACAAGAGATTCATTTCCAGGTTATATAAGGGCTCTTAGATAATTTGAAGAAAAAGGCAGACACCCCAATACATAAATGGGCAAAGGATTTCAATAGCACTGTACGAACTATTGCATCCAAATGGCCAAGAGCCACATGGAAAGATACTGAACTTTAATAGTCATCAGGGAAAGACAATGAGCCACCATCACACAGCCAGCAGATTGGCAAAAATGGAAACAACAGATCCCATCAAAAGAGAAGGATGTGGAACACTTGGAACTCTCGGCTATTCTGGGAAAAGTAGAAACAGAGACATCCACTTTGGAAAACTCTTCCCAGCAGCATCTAGTAACCTGGATATGTGCAAACGCCGTAAGTCAGTCTCTGACTCCCAGATATGCACCTAGACACACACACACACATTCATCAGACACACAAACTAGATATTCACAGCATGACTAGAAACTGGGGAAAGCTCAAATATCAATCTCCATAGATATAAATATGCCTAGGGGTACCAAATAACAATGAAAACCCGCAGACTGCAACCATACACAGCAACAAGTGCCCATGCAAAATGCTGAGAGGGAAAAAAAAAGTCAGGTGCAAAAAAATCACACAAAGCAAAGCAGAAAATTCAAGCAGAGGGAACTGGGAACTGGGGGTCAGAAGTGTGGGACCCCCTCACCAGGACCATGACTACAAAGAGGGTTCGTGGAGGGGGGGACGTAGCTGCTGATTCTGGATCTGGAGTATATGCTTTGTATGAGGGACTTCCTGGCCTGGGTTTATTCTCCAGTACCACATGGACCCAAGCACCCAGAGAATGGTTCCCGTGAACTGAGCTGAGAGAAATTCCTCAACACCTTGGGGTGTGGCCCCCAAACCAAACTAAATGGGACTTAGTAATGTGAATTCACTGAGCTATATTTAGTTATGAAATGTGTACTTCTCTGAGAGTATGACAGACTTCAAGTCTATCCCCTAAGATCTAATTTCCATTATTCAGAGTTAGAATGTAAGAAGGTAAGAACAGCTTTTCTGTTTCTCAATAACTTTTTCAATCAGAGAAATGAAGGTAAGTTCATTTAGGGGGGAAAGGTAATAGAAAAGAGCAAAAGCAAGGAGAATAAGAACCATCCATAATCCCACCTACCAAAGAACTCCACAGTAGCCACTGAGTTCTAAGAAGTATTAATTGCCTCAAATACTCCAGCATTTGGATTCAGGAAGAATGACTTGGAGCCTGGGCAACTCCCAGGAGAGTGCTCAGGGGATATTCCTGGCTCTCTGCTTAGGGCTGACCCCTGGCGGCGCTACAACAACCATATGCACCGCATACGCAGGGATTAAATTTGTGTCAGCTGCACGCAAGGCAAGTGCCTTAACCTTTATATTGCCTCTCCAGCCCTACAAGTTAGGGCTACGATTTAGCTCTACAATTTAGCCCTAAAATTTATTTGTTTGGGGTCCACACCCAGTGGTTCTCAGAGATTACTCCTGGCTCTATGCTCAAGGATCACTCGAGCTGGACTAGGGGGCCCCATATATGGGCCAGAGATTGAATCCAGATCAGCTGCATGCAAGGTAAGCGCCCTACCCACTGTACTATCGCTCTAGAACACAACTTACAGTTTTTAAAGGGAAACTGAGCAGTTCCTGCAGGGAAGTAGCAAACCCAAAGCAGGTGCAGGTGCACAATAAAAATTTTGTTTGGTTTCATTTCTCCCCTTTCCTTCCCTCTGCTGATATTACTGCAAAAGCAGAAGATACCAGGATCAGAGTGCCCGCTGGCAGTACCAAGAGTGGAACCAAGACCTCATACTTGCAAGGCCAGAGCTTAAACCATTACACCGTCTCCTGGCCCCTCAAGAAATATTTTGAAGCATAAATCATGTCATGCTCCGTTTTGTAACCTAGGCAACACCCCTTCATTATTAATGTCAATGAGGCAATCTAGTGTCTCTAAAGGATTTGAATGTGCAGGCCCAGAACAATCCAGCAACCAAGACAGCAAGATATGTGAACAGATATTCTGGGGTCAAAGACAGCAAAATCAGAGCAGCCATTTTTAACCTGGCATCACCAGTCACCTCTCAGGTTATTATTATTATTATTTTGAGGTGGCTCAAAACACACTCATTTTACTTTCATGGTTTTACAAATTACTATTGCCCCACTGACTTTTCTAAACAGCTCACATAGGCCCCAAATTCTGGGAAATTATGGCTTGGAGCTATACTCTGCATTCGCAAAGTATGTTGTCAACAGAGAAGCAAACCCTGAACACGGGGCCCTCTAAAGGGGGCCACTCTTCGGTGGCTGTACAGTTGTGGCTGGGGTGCACAGGATACAGCTAAGTCAGACCCAACCCTGGGGACAGCAGAGAGCAGGGGATACAGAAAGCAGAAAAAAACAAGGCAGAGAACCAAAACTTCTAAGAGCAGCAAACACTGGCTGAAGCACAACTAAATTCTGGTTGATTTATACTCTGTTATTCTTGTATTTTCCTATTCATTTAACACTATCCCCAAACCCTTACTGGATGCCAGACTCTGTCCTAAACAAGGGATCAGGGCAGTGGACAAGACTTAAAACTATTGTGTGTCCTCAAGGAGCCTATGGCAGTGCAGGGAAGCACCCAGAAGTAACTTATCTATCATGATAGAATGTGGGTAAGTGCCAAGAGTAAAATCCAGCAGAGAAGGAAGGCTGGGGAAGAGAGTAAGTCACTCCCCAGAGATGGGAACATTTGGCTTCAAGTTCTTAGAACCCTCCAACATGGAGCCATCATATTTCTCCAAAGAACCCCACGGTTGTTAAGCTAAATATGGCCCCAGGGAAACCAAAGCACTCAGAAACTAAGTTGAAGAGATAGTACATTGGGTAAGGTGCTTGCTTTGTACATGGCTGGCCCTGGTTTGATCCCTGGTATCCTACATAGTTCCCCAAGCACCAGTATGAGTGATTCCTGAATGCAGAACATTACTGGGTATGGCCCCCAAACAAAAAATAATAAAATGGGTATTCAATCATTGTATGATTGAAACATAAGCACAAAAGTTTCTAAGTCTGTAACTGTACCTCAGGGTGATTCATTAAGGACAAATAAAATAAATAAATAAATCAACTACATTAAGAAAAAAAAACAATTAAAAAGAACGGGGAAGGAGAAGCGTACAAGAGAGGAGGGGCGGGAGAGGGGGAGAAGGAGAAAAGAGAAGAAGAAAGGAGGAAAGAGAATGGAGAGGGAGAAAAGAGGAAAGAGGAGGGGAAAGGGAAGGAAAGGAAGAGGAGGAATACGAAGAAGAGGGTGAAGAAGAGGACAAAGAAGACAACTAAGAAGAGGACAAGGAGGAGGAGGAGAAAGAAAAAGCAACAAGCAACTAAACCAAGATAGTTATGCACCACAAAATATCCACTTAAGAAGAGACGATGTGAGATTCTGATAAATTTACCACTTTGCCAGACCTTCCATTTGTTTTTTGGTTTTGGAGAAAACCCGGGGGGTTGCAAGGCTTACTCTGGCTCTGTGCTCAGGAATCACTCCTGGTGCTCTAGGACCATAAGTGTGTGGTGCTGGGGATCAATGCAATGCATGCAAACACCTTTCCCACTGCGCCATGAGACCATGGCCGCCCAGTGCAACTGAGGGACCAGCGCCAGAAGCTAAGCACCAAATGGTGATGAAGGGCTCTGACCTAGAGTCCACATCCTGCTGACCATCCAAATAAAATGGTCACTGGGAAGCAACAATTTTCTTTGGCCAAAATGTGCTTTTCTTGAACAATTCAAGATCTGCCTTTGCAGCAGTTCTCTCAGTTTTGACAATTCTACCATTACCAAAAGCTGGTTCCTTATGTACATGTCCCCTCTTCTTCAAATCACAAAAAGTGACAATAAAAAAAAACTGAAATGTCATTTCCCAGTTCCAATTAGAAAGGATTACTTCAAATATATGCACACTCCCTAAACAGTTTCTTCCGGGGTTGAGAGTAATGTTGGCCACAGGACATCAGCAAGCTGGTACAACCAATTTTTCACCAAGGGGAGACTACACAAACCGATCCTAGCCCAAGGTTGCCTTCCATGGTACCCACAAATATTTCCGCTTCTGTGACCCTGGTCTCCCTAAAGGGCGCCTTGGCCTCTCTGCCTCCACACACAATCCTCCCTGACCTCTCCTCTCCACTTCAACCTATCAGCAGTTTCTCTCCTCCTTACGGCAAGTCTGTTTATCACCCTGTGCCCCAAACCCAAGTCCCAGCATCTCTTGCTGGACTCCCCCTGAGCTGGGGCTCCTAACTGGTCTCTGCTTGCCAGTCTGAACCCCTAGAAAGATTCATCTGCCCCCTGCTGCCGGACCAAACTATTTAAAGCCCAAGGCAGACTGTGTTGCCTCCCCAGCTAAAATCCTTCCAGGCAACCTGAGCACAGTCTTGTATTCCTCCTCTGGCACTGGCTTGCTTCCCCGAGTTCCCAGGGCCCGTCTCCCTGAAGCTCACTTCCTGTGAAAACCAAACAGAGGGGGAAGAGCCATTGCTCTGGAGGAACAGCACAAATGGATTTACTCAAAATGATTCCCACAAACATTTGCCCTTAGTTCATCGCTGAACACAAAAATGTGAACTCTGCAAGCAACTGTCACTTTCTGAATACTGATGATCGTTTGCTAGGATGCATTAGCTTTGAGCCCCGTTCTCCAGTCTCTACCAGGCTGTTAAGGCTGAGACAGTGTCTTGAGTAAACTATAATAGAATGATAAAAGCCCCCCCCAACCCCCCCTGCACATTTTCCCTGGGCTCTGATGACGTCACCCTCTCTCAGCCAAGGATCGGAAGCCAAGTGGCCCATATTTTGAAGTTGAGTCTGTCCCAAAGGTTCCACTATCAGGGCTGGAGTAATAGTACAACGGGTAGGGCATTTGCCTTGCAGGCAGCCGACCCGGGTTCAATTCCCAGCATCCCATATGGTCCCCTGAGCACCGCTAGGAGTAATTCCTGAGTGCAAAGCCAGGAGTAACTCCTGAGCATCGCCGGGTGTGACCCAAAAAACCAAAGGTTCCGCTACCTTTCCTGGGATCATCTCTTTATGTTGTTCAGATTCTGTTCTGGCCCAAACTGACTTTCTCAGGGGCTGAGGTGGTAGATTACAATGCTACCAAGAAAGTCTAAATAGGACACTGAACATTAAAAATATATGCTTTACTAGGGCCAAAGGAATAGTACGGCACAAGTAAGGCACTCACCTTGCACACGGCCAACCCAGGTTCAATCCCTGAAACCACGGATGATCGTACATCCTGACCAGGAGTGATCCCTGAGCACAGAGCTAGGAGTAAGTCCTGAGCACAATAGGGTGGGCCCTGGCCCCACAAAAATAATAAATTAAATACATGCTCTATGTGGCCAGGCAGACTTAGAAATGTGAATTTTCTGTAATAAAAACCAGCAATGCATGCAGCTGTAAACAAATGCAGCAAAGATGAGTCTGAGCTGTATACCAGACCCACACGTCACCTCTAGAACCTGCCATCATCTAAGAAGTCTCACTGGGGGCTGGAGCAATAGCACAGCGCCTTGCACGCGGCCAACCCGGGTTCAAATCCCAGCATCCCATATGGTCCCCTGAGCACTGCCAGGAGTAATTCCTGGGTGCATGAGCCAGGAATAACCCCTGTTTATCGCTGGGTGTGACCCCAAAACCAAAAAAAAAAGTCTCATATCTGATATTGCTGTTGTTGTTGTTAATATTCCTCATCTCCATCTAACCTCAACCTAAATCCCCCAGTGGATTTCAAATTATACAAAAGCATGAACTACTCCTAAATCCACCCCATAGAACAAATCCTTTAATATACTCTCCAGGTAAAATACCATCCCCAACTTAAAGAACTTTAATCCCGCATAAAAGCTCTGTGGGTCTCATAAGCTACTTGGGGAGGATCGGGGATGGAGGGGGACAGCATGACAGAAAAGTGACTGCCCAGAACACAAAACATTGTCTCTGTCAAGGTAACCTGAGGTACCTTGAAAAATGACACAAATAGCCAAGAACTGAAATCGGATTTAGTCATCTCTCTCCCTCTTATCCCACGCATTCTATCTATTCTTTTTCAGCTTTGAAGGGGGGAAAGGAGAGGCAAGAGCAGACACTGGGGCTATTTTGAGAAACAAAAGGATTTAGAAGTTAAAGAGCAACTTCCACTAACAGAGTAGCGGCAAATAGATCTCCAAGGCAACCCAGGTGACTGGGAAGTATCTCCAATACCAGGAGAGAAACAGGAGAAGTTTCCATACTACTCATCTCCCTCCCCAGGCGTCCCCTATAAATTACCTCCGAAGTGTCGGAACTAACACTGAACCTCTGCGAAGAAACTCCCTGGAGTGAAGACCAAGAAACCAAGCCCACCCGGCCAAGATGATAAGAGCTCCCAGAAGGAAATTCAAATCTCCCAAGCAGCCTGAGGAACCCCATGTGCTCAGAGGAAAGAGCCCTACCAAAGGCGGGACAAAAGACCTCCTCCGTGGCCTCTCCAAAAAGCCCCATTCTCCTGGTGGGGTCATTTGTATTTCCCTCTGGCTGGGTTTTCGAATACAAACTAAAAATGTAAACAGCAGAGTGCCACATCTGCTCCTTTCAAACCCGCCTGGCTAAGGAGACCCGCCGGGTAACCGGCACCCGCGGGGCACCGGGAGGCCCCTTCCCTTGGCAACCTCATAGTGACACGTGTCCTTAACTAGACTTCCCAACCGCGAGGGCACAGCAAGCGGGCGACTTCAAAGGCACGGAGAGGGAGATGATGATGGTGGCGGTGGTGGTGATGAGAATGATAGTGAAGTGTCCCTTTCGAAAGCTCGAGAGGATACTACACAAATCTACTACACTTCGCGGCGAGACTGAAGGTTCCAAGCCGCCAGCTGGGGTGGGGGCAGCGCGCGCGCCAGAAGGCGCCGCCGGGGATCAGTGGCACGGGTTTTTCTGTTGTTTTTGCTCCTGGTGTTTCCAAACACTGAAGTTGTATATGAACTCTGTTATGAGGACACGTGCCAGGCTCTGCCCAGACGCGGGGTCAGGCTTGCTGCCTCGGGGCGTAAAGCTCGCTCTCCCTCTGCGTCCCTTTTCCAGCCCCCATCCCACCCCACCCCTTCCCAGGGTACGGGCGCCCGCACGCAGGGCAGAGCCGGGAAGCTCAGCCCGGTGCCCTCAGGTGCTGTCACCTCCCTCCCCGCCACTGCGGCGCAGCACCGGAGGGGGGGTGACAACGCAGCTCGTCCCTCCCGAGCACTCCGCCTGGGAGAGGAACCCGGGACGCGGGAAGGGGCCGATACGGGGCCCACCTCCCGCACGCCGCTGGGAGGGAACGCACACTCACAACCCAGCCCCGGGCGGCGCGCGGGGGCGCGTTACCTGTTCTGCCAGCCCTGCAGGAGGTTGGTGTATTTGCTGAGCACGCCCTCGAGCGCCGGCTCCCTCCTGCGGCCGCCGCCCCCGGACGGGCTAGCGGCCACCGAGCCCGGGCTGCTGCGGCTGCCCCCGCCGCCGAGCCCGGCCGCCGCCGATCGGCTGGACACCCCGCGGCTGGCCAGGGAGCAGGAGGGCGAGGAGCCCGCCGAGGTGGCGCGGCTACTGCTGCGGCTGCTGCTGTTGCTGCCCCCGCCGTCTGCGCCCTGGGCCGCCCTCTCCATGGTCCGTGCGCGCCCGGGACGCGGGTGCTCCCGGCCGCGGTGGCGGCCCCGGCGCTGACGCTCGTGGAGCAGCGGCGGCGGCTACAGCTCCGGGAACTCGGGCCGCGCGTGGCTGTTCCAAATCCCCGGGAAATGCCTGACTCATACAGGAGGAAGAGGAGGAGGCGGCGAAGGAGCGCTGGGAAGGAAGCCAACGGGGCTGGATGCAGCTGCGGCCGCCCCTCCTCCTCCTCCTCCTCCTCCTCCTCCTCCTCCTTCTCCTCCTCCTCCTCCAGCGGCGGCCCGGGCCCAGCCCCGCCCTCCGCACTAGTTTCCCCGGCAAGTTCGGAGCGACCCGCGGCGATAGCGAGCCCTGGGTGACGTCCTCCTCGCCTGCGGACGCGCCCCCGGCGGGTCCCGGGGTCCGGGTCTGGGGGTCGCTCCGGGACGCGCGCTGCAGAGCGGGCGCTCCCAGCATCCGCGCCCTGCCACACTGCGCGTTCCTACTGCCGCCCCCTCTCGGCTCGGAGGGGGCTATAGAGAATCGATCGGGGCACGTCACTCCCCTACCCCCAACCCATCTCGGGACCCAGAGGCAGGGAGGGAGGGGCGGCCCCGCCCGCCCCGCCGGCCTCTTGGTCTCCCGCACCAAGTCCGGCCGCACGCGCCGCACGCGCGCACACGCACACACACACAAACACACATCACTCTCTCTCTCACACACACACACACAAACACACACACATACACACACACACACACACACACACACCAGAACTTGGGTTCCTGGTGTCTTCCACGCGCGCACACATACACACGCGCGCGCACAAGGACGCGGCAGCCTGGCGGCCGAGCTCGGGGACGAGCGGCGCTGTTCCAGGTTCGCTGGCAGGCGCGCAGGACAGTGGAAGAGGCGAGCCTTGCAAGCCCGCGCCCCCGCTGGAAATTTGCAAAAACATTATAGGGGTACCAGGACTAGACCCGAGCGAGGCGTGAGAACTCTCGGGTTCCAGTAAGGGCTTCCCTAAATTGAGAGCCTCTGGGCGTCTCACCCGACTCCCGGTGCGGATAAGACTCAGACCTGGCCAACTTCCAAGCTCTCCGAGGGTTGTAAACCTACTCCCAAGCACTTGAGAAGCAGAATCTGCCCCAGACTCTGAAACCTTTAAGGCTGCACGAAGGCTGAGGCGATCTATAGAAGTTTACCGCGAGCTGTAACTTCTGCTCCACCCCCACTCCAGCTGCACGCTCGCCCCAGGAGACCCTGAGCTGCTAGAAGTTTCTCCTTGTGAAATGCTTGCTCTTGGGCAAAAAAGTAAGTGGGCCGCATTCTCTCCACCTCGCTGTTTGTGCATATAAAACTCTAGTGCAATCTGGAAGTTTCTAAAATTACCCCACCCCTCCAAAAATAGCTTCAAGGAGCTCAGAGAGAGAGAAAAAGACGAAACCAAAAACAAAGGGTGCGAGGTAGGTAGGCGGACCCCATCCAAATGACCTGCCGACCCATAACGCAGATCAATAATTCAGCAGTTAGAAGAGTAGGTAGCGTCCTGCAGGAGGGGCAAGTTTTTCGAAAACACCATAAGGTTCTCTGGCCCAATGAGTGGAGTTTGATATTAATTCTTGCTACAAATAAAATTTTGAACGTGTAAGTTTAGAAAGGATGTACACATTTGGGAAATATGGCCTGATTTCTTATGTGTTGTCTTGCTACCTTACTTGGGTCTCTTAGGTACGAATTGACCTTTCTTTTTAGACCAACTTGGTAAATCCTAAATTAAGATCCCAAAAAGGGGAGCTCACTCCATGATGCTGGCTGGATGCTAGCCCGGGAGGTTCTGCGCATGCGAAGCACCATTTCCCTGAACACCCATGGGAGATCATGCCTGATCCCTGCTGCTACAGAGATCCTGAGGAGATTGGAAAGGAAGCGCCCGCTGCTGCTCAGAAGGCTGTGACTAAGGACGAATTTCGGAGGGAATGGACTGCCCCAGCTCCAGGTTTGCTGCTGCTCAGCCTGAGGTGACAGACTGGTCAGAAGAGGAGCAGGTGCCCTCTGTGACCATTCAGCAGTGCCCTCCCGAAGGCCTGCCACAGAAGAGTGCCCTGCAGCTCCCATGCTCAGGCCACTGAATGGGTTGGAACCACTACCAAGTGGGTTTAAACTGCTCTTCCACAGACTCACATGGGAAATGAAAATAAGATTGATGGGAAATAATTGAGTTTCCAAAATAATAATTCAACAGCTTGGCAGAGGGAGGGACTAGTACATGGAATTATGGGGCAGTCCCCAAACCTAACTCCTTTCTAACACCGGAGCCTTTCCGGAAGCTTTCCAAGATGGTACGGCCCCAGCAATTCTCAGGGAAATGTTTCCATGACTGGTGAGAAGAAGCAGTAAGACTAACTAAATGACCAGTCTAGGTGCTTACACGGGGGAGGACTAGGGAGAGGAAGAGGAGGAGGAGGGAGAGCACTTGCTTTTCATGTGTGAGGTCCTGGATTGATGATCTCCAGCACAGAATGTCCCTTCACCCATGAGTGCACCAAGGAGCAACACCGCAGGCCATAGCAGCCAAGATGGGCCAAGAGCAAGTCCAAAGCATGGGATCTGAAATGGCTGGGGAAGAACGCAGTGACTGTGGTCAGTCAAGCAGAAGCACGGAGGCAAGATGAGCACTATAAGAGAGGCGTGTGTAGTTCCCTCCATGTGCAGTTCATCAACTGCTCCGTAAGAGTGTTTTTGTTTGTGTAGTAACACTGGTTTACATCATTCCATACAATCCAGGTGTACAATACTCTGTATCTACTACCTTCTGATCTCTTCCCGCCCACGGATTTTTGAATTAAAAGTCACCTTTTTCAGAATGCTTTCTTTGAGTCATTCCAGTCCTGCACGCTGTGTGAGATACCTGTAGAATAATTTTTAGAAAATAAACCATCTTTATGTTAGAAACACAATTTGAGGGTACCTGGGGGATGGCTCAGTGGCTAAAATCATTTGCTTTACAAAACATAAGCCGATGAGTTTGATCCCAGCTCCAAACCACAGGAGCCAACCTCTGCAGTGTGGAACCCCCAGCACCAAGACAGTGCAATCACCAGCTGTGTGCAAGACATGTGTAATGCAATCCCCAGATGTATGTATCGCACAACATGTGCAAGACATGTGCCAGACACATGCAAGCACCACAACTGAAGGGTGCAGCCCCCAGCAGGCACTATACTCAGAATGTGTCACAACCGCACAACAAAATGAGTTCAACTGCAGAAGAGTCCCTCGGCCAAGTGTGCAAAAATCAAAACTAAATGAACACCTGGCCCTGGCTACTGCAGCTACCAAAAGGGAAGAGAAGGGGCAGGAAAAAGAATAAAAGAAAAGCTACTTGAGAGCAAAGGATATAAATTGGCAACAGTATTTGGAACACAGATCTTAAAAACATTTTCAAAACATCTATGTCCCACTTAAGGGCTTATCCCATTTATCCATCCAGATTGTGTAAATCATTTAGGAAAATACACATGAGAGCCAGGGAGAGGGCTCGGATGTGGTGCACATACCTGGCAAGTGTGAGGTCCCCACCCCACACACCTAGAAAGCTTGTAGGGAGCTTCCAGGAGTTGCCTACCAGCTCCTTCCTCTACCTTGCAATACATTCTTGCCAGAGGCACATAAAGCCATGGGAAGACATTCATGGACCAGCAAGAACAACCATCAACACATTAGCCAGGTGACATGAGCAAGCCACAAGGAAAAAGAAAATGGTACCCAGATTAACAGCATGGTCACATTTGTGTCAGGAAGATCTGGCCTATTGTGTTCTGTTTCAAATAATAATACTGCTAACTAGTATTTATCTAGTACTTACAATGTGCCAAGTACTGTGTGTTTTAAGTTCACAGCACGATGACTCATTTACTATTTACAACTGCCCAGGTATATGCTGGTCTTATTCCTGAACACAGATGGAGAGAAACTGAGTTTCTCTCCAAGCCCAGAGTTCTTACAGTTAGAGTCATGGCCTGAACGTTAGCCATGAGCTATTCCTGTAACTTCACCATTCAGTGGGAAGACTGAAGCATCGCCATTAGGGTATAGACTGTATGAGTACTTTCGTTACAATTATACGGAGGCGGTATATCCAAGAAAATCAAATGGTTATAAAGATCATAAGGTAAGTTTTCAGTAGCTACATACACATTATATTAACACAATTCCAAGTTGGAAATGATGCTATTGTCTCACTGATTAATTTTATTTCAATAGATCTGCTTCAGTGATGACATCGTTCTCATAACACCAAATATCAGCCAAGCAGCATGAATGCCGGTCAACTTCGACCGTGAGTGTGGAAAGGTCAGACTGCAGCTGAATCTCACAAAGACAATGTTCATGAAAAACAGACTTGTTCCTGATGTTCCATTTGCCCTCAATGGAATGAACATCTCCGAATGCAACAGTTATGTGTACCTAGGTCAAGAACTCAACATGACAAATGACTTGGCACCTGAACTGCACAGGAGGAAGAGAATGGCGTGCAGTGATTCAAATAAATAAATAATTAAAAAAATTATCTGTAACATGTTTCCCAATTTTTTTCCAACCATGGCCCCATTTTAACCTTGTCTCCTTCTTGTACCTCCCTGTTCTACTGGCTGCTCCCTAGTCTCAAACTGTGGTCACCCTCCCCCCCTCCACCTCCAACCCCCCATGAGTACACAGTGATTTTCATCTGTGATTTCTTGATATAGCCTAAAGACCCACAGTGTGGTCATATCCTTGTTGGAGAAAAAGCTGATCTAAAATTCCTAGCCACAGGTGGGCCAGAGCCATAGTACAGTGCTTGCCTTGCACGTGGCTAACCCAGGTTGGACCCCCAGCATCCCATATGATCCCCCCAAGGACCACCAGGAGTGATTCCTGACTGCAGAGCCAGGAGTAAGCCCTGAATATCACCAGGCATGGCTCCAAAACCAAAATAAATAAGTAAAATTAAATCCCAACCAGAGGAAACACCATTAAACACACACACACACACACACACACACACATACACACACACACACACCACACACACACCCCCCACACACACACATGCACACGCAGACAAGTGCCTTTCCAGGCACTTTTCTGTGCAAAAACATAGCTGTTGATTTATTTTGGGGGGAGGGGCCACACCGGCAATACTCAGAAGTTACTCCCAGCTCTGCTCAGGAGACCATATGGAATGCTGGGAACCAAATCCATGTTGGCTACATGCAAAGCAAGCACCCTACCCACGTACAATCTCTCCAGCCTGATAGGTGTCAATAATCTTTTGCAAAATAAAATTCACTCTCTTTCATATATACATATATGTGTGTGTACATATATAAATTGGACTGGAGCAATAGCACAACGAGTATGGCTTTGCCTTGCATGCGGCCGACCTGGGTTCGATTCCTCTGTCCATCTCGAAGAGCCCAGCAAGCTACCGAGAGTATCCTGCCCACATGGCAGAGCCTGACAAGCTACCCGTGGCATATTTGATTTGCCAAAAACAGTAACAAGTCTCACAACGGAGACGTTACTGGTGCCTGCTCAAGCAAATCGATGAGCAACAGGACGACAGTGCTACATATATAAATTAAATATTTATGGGCAATTCCCATGTATCAATAAAATATGCAATACAATTTATGGTTTGCTTCAGTGACTGAAGCATTCAGTATGGATAATTTTCTTTATATCATTTTTGTATTCCTCTGTATATATGTGCTCTGATTTGCACATCCCACCCTGGGATATTCCAAACTTTGTTTTGGGGTGTTTTGTGGGGGTGGGTGGGTGGAGAACCACACCCAGTAATGCTCAGCACTTACTCCTGGCTTTGCACTCAGGAATTGCTCCTGGAGGTATTTGGGGTACCATAGGGGATGCCAGGGATATCCAGGTCAGCCATGTCCAAGGCAAATGCCCTACCCACTGTACTTTTGCTCCAGCCCCCAAACTTTGGCTATTATTTTTTTTAAAATCTTTTTAAATTACTTTTTCCATTACTAAAATGATTCCATCACTAGATACTGAAAAGCAAGGACTGGGACAAACCGTGTTATAAAATTTCTCCCAGAACGTAGAACTCCCCTTTTGCTGGTTAGATCCTGACCCGGATGAATGGTCTAGGATGCCCTGGGCCGAGAAAACAGAGCATCCTTCTCTCCATGGGGTCTCTCCCTCTGGCCGGCGTGGTCCTGATAGCTCTGAGAGGGCTCCAAGTTGGAACTGGGTCGCTTCTGCCACATCTCCTCTGGGCAGACTTTCTGCCTGTCCAGGGACGGGTACCTCTAGCACTGTTCTGCATTTCAGGATAACTGCGCAGTGAATTTTCACTGCACCTCATGCCCTAGCTGTCCTGCAAGTGGAGAATTCCTCAAATTCCTAGCAGCAGAACATACTTAAAGGTCTCTCCAAAGACTATTCAACAGTAAAGGAAATCAAGGTTGAAGAAAAATAAACATTTTCTAAAACCCAAACAGTTTCTGGAACAATCATTGTGTGCAAAAGAATAAAAAAGGGAAACCCCACGCCCTGATAATTGATACCAAGGACACTCAGCATGGATCCAAAAATAAAATGGGAGATGAAAAACTATTTGACTTTTAAAAGAAAACATAGGGGAGCTGGAGAGTGAGCACAGGAGGTCAACACTTGCTTTGTCATGTGGCTGCTTGGCCGTGGTCCCCATTCCATCCCCAGCACCACATAAGGAACCCTGAGCACCACCAGGGGTGACCCTTGAGCACAGAGCCAGGAATAAGCTCTGGACACAGCTGAGTGTGGCCCAAAGAACCAAACAAACAAATAAGAAAACATAGGGCTGTCTTCATGAAGTTGGGTTAGAGAAATAGAGTAAATACATATTACCTCTTGTACAAAGGGGAGGTGGATGGAGAGGGCAGATTCAAGGTGTGGAGGTAAGAGACACAAATCACAGAGAATTTTCCCCATGTTCTAGGCCGGTCCGGGGCCTTGAAAGTAAGTTGCAATTTGTCTGATTGGATTTGAGGATCACTGTGAACCCTGCATCCTTGGTACTCCCTGCTTCTCACTGTTGTACAATTAGGGAACAACAGGAAAATCATCCCCTTCTTCCTTTCACAGAGCACAAGATCTAAGCTCCAGGAGTTCAACTTAAAAAATGACTCCTGAGGGGCTGGAGCGATAGCACAGCGGGTAGAGTGTTTGCCTTGCAGGCGGCCGACCCAGGTTCGATTCCCAGCATCCCATATGGTCCCCTGAGCACTGCCAGGAGCAATTCCTGAGTGCATGAGCCAGGATTAACCCCCACATCACCGGGTGTGGCCCAAGAAAGCAAAAAAAAGAATGACACCTGAGATCCTCTCCTAGACCCGGCTTCAATGACCAGATCCTAGACATCAAGATGAAGATGAGTGATGGTAAAAGAGACTCTCAAGAGTTGGCTGCCATGTGCCTCCTTCAGGAAAGCGGGAGTGATTTGCCTATGATACTTTGTAGCCAGGTTTAAAGAAATCTGTCTCAGAAGATGACAGTGGTGGGATTGGTACTGGACCAGTAAATGCCTGTAACAAATCATGAACAAGTTTGTAGACCACAGTGTTCAAATAAAGTGTGTGGGGGGGGGGGAGCGGTGGGAGGGTGGGAAATAAAAAATCATTTTTAAGATGAGAAAAAATATCTATCTCTCAGAGCTAAAGAGATAGTACCAAAGAGATAGCACTTGTCTTACATGTAGCTGTGGAGTTTGAGCCCCTGATTCAAATCCCCAGCTCTGCATATGGTCCCCCAAGCACTGCCAGGAGTCACTCCTGAGCACTTGGCCAGGAATACCCCTAAGCATCAGCAGATGTGGCTCAAATCCCCCTCCATCAAAAAAAAATCACCTGCCATTATGCTTGATGACCCACTGCTCATGAGTAGAATAAGGCAAAGGGGTGAGAGGTTATTTCCAAGATTAAGACAAGATTATGCAGTGACAATGATTTTTATTGGTTTCTTTCTTTGTTTGTTTTTTGTGCTCTGGGCATACTTCTGACTCTGGGCTCAGGAATCACTCCTGGTGAGGTTCTGAGACCATACTGGGTGCCAAGGATCAAACCCAGGTTGGCTGCATGAGAGGTGAGGGCCTTACCTGCGACACTGGATTTTAACCTGATCTCTTGCTGTCTTTTTTTCCTTTTTTTTTTTTGGCTTTTTTGGCTTTTTGGGTCACACCCAGAGATGCTCAGGGGTTACTTCTGGCTCTGCACTCAGGAATTACTCCTGGCAGTGCTTGGGGGACCATAAGGGATGCTGGGAATCGAACCTGGGTCAGACCGCATGCAAGGCGAATGCCTACCCACTGTGCTATCACTCCAGCCCTGATTTCTTGCTATGTTGCTCTCCTCTCCACCCCCACCTTGCCCTGCCTGTATCTATGTCTCCCTGTCTCTCTGTCTCTGCCTCTCAGGATCTCTGTCTCTGTCTCTCATCACTTGGGTGATGAGACACCGGCTGCCACGCTGTCGAGCACCTATGGAGGAGCCCGACCTGGAGCAGGAAGTCCTGCAGTCCCTATGGATGCAGTTTTTCCTGAGGGCAGCTGGGGCCCAGAGTGACATCTGGAGTCACACACAGCCTAACTGCACCCTCGTAAGCCGCTGGGCCAAAAGCACCCAGTGATACTGCTTCTGAATTCCTGGCCTGCAGAAATAAGAACACACATAAATGTTTGTTGTCTGAAGTCACTCCATGTGCGAAAGACTGTTCCTCAGGGACAGATAACCCAGTACAGGTGGCTGCTTGAAGCGTGTCATTTTTAGCTCTTTGGTTGTTGACCAATTGACCAATGACCATGACCAATCTTCACATCCTGAATGAGGGGAGAGAATTCAGAACAGGGTAAAACAGATGTAACATGCACGCATCTTGTGCTATTGCTAAGAATATATACTCACAGAAAAAAACAGAACTGAAGAGCTATCAGAAACAATCCCACAGAAATAGAGTCCATTGATTTAACAGGGAGCAGGTGCCCAAACAGTGTTTAGGGGGCTCCAGGTATCTCCCAGGGACACTGGGGCAACCACGAAGGATGGTTCACTGCTGGGCCCGAGGGTACAATGTGCCCCTGCATGTCCTGGACACAAAGTGCCCTGGACAGTCCTCAGGATCATGAAGCCCATACTCAGTGGTTTTCATAGTCCAAAAAGGGCCCGGGGTTCCATGCATGCAAAAGGTGCCCCTAACTTCAGTGCCATCTTCCTAACCCCTGCAATCAATTTTGGGGAATTTGACTAGGCCGTACCTGGGATGGTCAGGTACCACTCACAGCTCAGGGCTCAGAGGTTACACCTGGCTATGCTCTGGGGTCCATGCAGTCTTGGAGATTGAACTTGGGTCTCCTTTTGAAAAACGAAGTGAAGCATTTTCTCTCTCTCTCTCTCTTTCTCCAGCCCCCAGCAGGTTTCTAATAGCTGTGCAGAGGCAGTTCAGTGAAGCTTTTCAGTATCACTTTCCTCTTGCTACCTTGAAGTATTAAGATAAACTTAAGCTATTAAAAACAATACAAATGGATGCACAAATGAATCTCTGAACAGAGCAGCTTGCTGCAGATATCTCCGGGCCTAGCAGCAGGTTGATTGATTTTACCAGAGTGCCTCAGACTGGAGCAGGCGCTGTCCCTCTGCCTACTCCAAATGAACCCTGGCAGCCACAAACCTCCAGAACCCAATCACAGCCACCATCATGGCCAATCTTCACAGGTTCATCCAGAGACTCCCACACAAGAAAGTGAATCCTCTGAAAAACTCAGGTATGCAGGACCAGTGACTGAAAACCCCAGGCCTCAAGGAGCCAGGAACTGGCCAACCCTTCCCATCTCCCCACCCTTCCGGGGGTCCTGGTTGTTATGCCCACCAACTGCCTCCGGGTGCCATTTAAGCGCACTAATGGCCATAATCCAGAGACTCACAAGTGAATCTCAGAACAAAGCAGCTCACTGCAGAGATGTCTCCAGACCTCAATTATTTACAATTTTAGAATTCCAGGACACCTCATACTTTTTTTTTTACTTCTTATTGAATCACTGTGAGATAGACCCTTATAGACATCTCATACTATTCATAACAAGCAATACAAATACAAAATAATAATGGTGGTGGGAACATTAATGGTGGTGGGATTGGTGTTGAAATATTGAATGTAATAAATTACTGTGAACAACTTTATGAAAATAAAATTGAAAAATTGAAAATAAAACCACACACAAATGAAGCCAGGGATATAGCTTAATGGTAGAGCAATTGTCTTCATGTGTGAGATCCGGGGTTTGATCCATGAACCCAAAAACAAAATAAAACCATAACTGTATTATTGTGTAGTTCTGGCAGTCAGAAGTTTAAAAATTTGGGCTTTGGGCTACAATCAAAGTCTAAGAGGGCTCACCCTCAGCCCAGATAAGAGCCAGAGTTGCTGCTCACGAAACAGACCCTCTGCTCGTAAAGACTATGATTCAACAGGTCTTCTAACCCATTTTGGCACCCAGAGCGGCTTCTTACAGACATGCATCTAGACTGTGAGCTGTACTACAACTATGTGCCACTTGGGGAGGGATTTTCCCTTTCCACCCTATTTTTCTGCTCGGAAAATGGTGGCGGCAGCACTGTCCACGTGGCGAGAACCACCCCCTAAGACTTCCACCCAGAGGTAGGAAATTTGCAATGCTGTGGCTCATAGGCGATCATGGGAAGGGGGCTCTACTGACACGCCCTCGGCCCAGATAAGAGCCGGAGCTGCTGCTGTCGAAACAGACCCTCTTCTCATAAAGACTATGATCCAACAGGTCTTCTAACCCATTTTGGCACCCAGAGCGGCTTCTTACAGAAATGCATCTAGACTGTGAACTGAACTAAAATATCAGAAATCCAAAACCGCGCAGCCGCGACAATCTTCAATCTCAGCAATGAAAAGAAAGTATTAAATGATGCCTTTTCAGCAGGCCTGGTTGTTGGGGAAAAATTCCAAACAATAATAGTGAGTTCTCTATTGAAATATTGAATGTATTCAAAGTATAGAGAATAAAATGAAGATCATTAGCTACTTAGGTGGGAGCTGGGTGGGAGGGGGGGTATATTGGGGTTCTTGGTGGCAGAACATGTGCACTGGTGAAGGGATGAGGGTTCAATCATTGTATGACTGAGACTTAAACCTGAAAGCTTTTTTTTTTTCTCACGGTGATTCAATATAATAAAATTAAATTGGAAAAAAAAAAGTATAAGAGGGCTCTGTTTTCCAGAAGGCTCCAACAGAAAAGCTGATGTGTTCCTTTGCCAGAATCCTTTGTGTCCATTCGGGGAGAAGGCAGATGGAATAGAGAAAGGATCACTAAGAAAATGATGGCTGGAGGAACCAGTTGGGATGGGAAATGCATGCCGAAAGTAGATAATGGACCAAACATGATGACCTCTCAGTGTCTGTGTTGCAAGCCATATTGCCCAAAACTAGAGAAAGAGCATGGGGAATATTGTCTGCCATAGAGGCAGGGGGAGGGTAAGGAAGGGAGGGTATACCCGGGATATTGGTGGTGGGGAATGTGCACTGGTGGAGGGATGGGTGTTTGATCATTGTGAGATTGTAACCCAAACATAAAAACTATCTCACGATGATTCAATAAAATTTAAAAAAAAAATTTTTAAAGAAGCTGTCTCCATTCTTTACATTTTAATTTTTTTAACTGTTTTTGTTTGGGGGGCCACACCCAGTGATGCTCAGGGATTACTCCTGACTCTGCACTCTGAAATTACTCCGGGAAGTGCTCAGGGGACCATATGCAGTGCTGGGGATTGAACCTAGTTAGGCTGCAATCTAAGGCAAACTCCCTGCGCGTTGTGCTATCACTCCCTCCCCAATTCTTAAACTTTTACAAGAAAATAAAAGAAATCTCTTGAGTATAGATACAATATCAAAAGTACAATCCATCATTATGAATCAGAAAAATTGGACCAGGGAATTAACTCAAAGGGCTGGAGCACAGGCTTTTTCATGCACGAGCACAGTTCGATCCCTGACACCATGTAGGGAGAACAACCCCTGACAACTCCCCCAGGTATGGCCCAAACCACCCTCTCACCAAAGTAAACTGAAAATGAGACCTTATCACAAATTAGAAATTTTTGCCTTGCAAAGATGCTGATAACAAAATGAAATGGCAAGATGCAGCCAGGGGAAGAAATATTTGCAAGGCACATTTCTTACAAAGGACCAGTTCTTTATAATATGTAACATTTTGAACTGGGCATAAGAACATAGTCTTATTTTTCAAGGATTTAAACACACAACCCCCCAAATGAGATATACAGATGGCAAAGATGCACAGTGTCCCTACTCATTAGGGAAATGCAAATGGAAACTATAGAGACATACTATGTAGTCATTGATCTAACTATACACACGTTGGCCCACCCCTAGTTATTTGTCCAAATTTCATGAAAATCTATGTTCACACACCCAAAATCTGCCTGCTGATTTTTCCTGTACTTTAGCCATAAAATCTTTTGTCACCAAAACCTTCAGAGAGCACAGATAGGCCTCAAGAGGATTAAAATTTTAAAATGAAACAGTGATGCATTTACAACAGACAACCGTTCAGCAATAAAAGAGAGCAAAGTATTGATCTGTGTACCAGAACAATCTCAAATACATTATGCTAAGTGAAAGAAGTCAGCGCAAACATACACTATGTGATCCCACTTAGTGTATAGGGTTCCAAGAAAAGCAAGACCACAGTAACGGGGGCAGCATATAACAGATCAGCAGTTTCCAACATGTAAGGGTAGAACAGCTTGACTACAAACGGGCAGCTGGAGAGAATGTTTGAGGGGATGGGGTGGTAGACTTACTCTAAATATCTTTTTTTGAGGGGGGAGGGGTTTGGGTCACACCAGAAATGCTCAGGGGTTACTCCTGGCTCTGTACTCAAAAATTACTCCAGGTGGTGGTCGGGGGACCATATGCGATGCTGTGGATTAAGCCCAGGTCAACACATGCAAGACAGACGCCCTACCTGCGGTACTGTCACTCCGGGTTCCCCGTACCCTGAATCTTGATTGTGGTGGTGGTTACATGGACTTCACACTCTTGCCAAAAAAAAAAAAAAAAAGAGTGAATTTTATTCACTCTCACTGTATCCCGTTGCTCATCAATTTGCTTGAGCAGGCAACAGTAATGTTTCCATTGTGAGACTTGTTACTGTTTTTGGCATATCGAATACACCACTGGTAGCTTGCCAGGCTCTGCATTGTGTGCTTCAGAGCCTGCCATAGAGTCAGGAGTGAGCCCTGAGCATCACCAGGCATGGCGCTATAACAAACACAAAAGCAAAAAGAACCAAATGGAAATTGATGTTACGGAAGACATTTTTCAGAGATTTTTTTTACTTTTAATTATATTACTCTGGATAATATTTTATCTGGATTATATTTTATATTGGGAGTGATAGCACAGCAGGTAGGGCATTGGCCTTGCACACAGCCGACCTGGGTTTGATTCCTCCACCCCTCTCAGAGAGCCCTGCAAGCTACCGAGAGTATCTCACTCACATGGCAGAATTTCATTAAAATCAAAATTTTAAAGAAAATGTTTAACAGAAGAAGAAAAAGATATCTGAGGCAAAATGCCCTATGTTCCCTCTAGTTAAGTAATGGGTTCTCTATATTGGAACAAAAATAATGGATGGATGAATGGTTGGATGGATGGATGGATGGATGGATGGATGGATGGATGGATGGATGGATGGATGGTTGGATGGATGGATGTATTAATGGTGGATGGGTGGATGGTAGATGGATGGGTGGATGAAAGTGCAGGTAGATGGGTGATTAATAGGTAGGCACATGAATTGATGGATGAATGGATGAATGAATGGATATGTGATTGATGGATGCTTGTCATCACTTACCAAAATTTTTAGGTTCCCTGGGGTGACATCGCTCAAACCCAATTTGGAGTAGGAATGCAGGTGTGTTTTTCCATCTGCTGCCTTCCGCACAATAAGCATTTGAAGACTAAATGAGACATCAAATATGAGCATCCTTATAAATGGAAATGTACTATAAATGTCAACCAGTTGCTACTAAGGGAAAAATCTAGATATTTATTTGCTTTAATAAAGCTCCTGGAAGACCATAAAACAAATACCACAGGTTAAAAAAAAATTGTAGAGGAGCCAGAATATGGCTTAAATGGTAGAGTACATGCTTACATATAAAAGGCTCTGGGTTCAATCCTGGCATTCTGCCTGGCCCAGCGTGGGCAACTTAGCCCTAGAGGCTTCCAAACAACATTGGGTCTGGTCTCCACAGCTAGCAACTACAACAAATAAGTAAACAAATAAACAAAAAACAAATTGCATTTTTTTAAATCTTCCCAAAGATGAAATGATATGCAGGAATGTCACCAATGCAGGACAAAAGCCATGAGGGACCAGCCATGACACATCCCCTCCCAACACTCCTCCCAGCCAAGAAGATCAACCCAGCTTTTTCCTAACAAAACAAAAGAAAACCAGAAAGAGACATCCTTGGATCACTAAAGTGGGGCCACCGATTTCAGGAGAGAATGTGTTTGGTTGGATTCCACTTCAGTTGTTTTAAGTGATGTGTAAAATACGACTGTCTTTTGGGGGGTGGGTGGGGAGGGATTGTTTGGTTTTGGTTTTGAGGACACTTGTCTTAGTTTTCAGGGCTTCCCCCAACTCTGTGCTCAGGGGACTCTATGTGGGTGTTCAGGGGAGTTGAACCCCATGAAAGTCAAGTGCAAGATGAACACTTTAGCCCCTGTACTATCTCCTGACCCTGAAAACAAAAAAAGTAATGTATCTCTAAAGAAAAGCAAGTGCCCAAAGAAGTTTAAAATTTAAGAGAATTGCAACTTTCTTTCTGTTACTTTTCTGGGAAAGACTTAATTTCTCACCCTGGGTTGCCTGAGAGAACAATGACATGATTGTGGCTTATTTTACTTGGAAAGTTTTTGCAACCTCCAAATATGAGTCGCCCCATGATATGATCTGAAGAAGGATTTAAAATATAAATTTCCAAGGAAGGAAGGGGTCAGTGCACCTTAAGGCAAATTTGCATCTACAAATGTAAGAATTCATTTCCCTTGAGTTTAAAACAGAAAAGGCTGCTCTACAGGAAACCATCCTGGACCTTTGTACCATAGCCCAGGCAGGGAATATTCAGGAAGAAGTAACATACAGATGGCGTTTTTCTCCTACTCCTTCTTTCCTACCATTTTTTCTTCCTTCCTTGCTGCTTCATTCTTCTTTCTTCCTTCCTCCCTCCACTGTCCCCCCTTTACCTTTACCTTTCCTACTCTCCTTCCATCTTTCCTTCCCTCTTCCTTTCCTCTCCTCTAGTCTCTTTTCACCCCTTCCCTTCTTTTTGATTATATTTAACATTCAAGGTGATTCTACGAATATGTGTGTACACTAAATCAAAAACAAAAACAATTTTCTTAAATTGTTTTAAATAATGAGTTCCCACTCTCCAGAGAGTTCAGAAATAAACAAAACAGAGTAAACAGAAATTTGACAAATACTTGGACAGATGTAAAACTTATGGCAGTGAGCATGTGACTTCAAACCTTGAAGAACTAAAGGACTTCTACCTCTGTCCCCTCCCCAGTTCCCTCCATCAGAAGGAGGTGATGGTGGCCAAGTCATCTTGAGGCTGCGGTAGGCACCTCTGTGTAAGGGCAGCGCCCTGTCAGCAGCTAAAAGGTGGTTGACTTCATGACCAGACACGTTGAGGCACATCGCACGCGTGGATTTACTAGCAGACATTAGGCAGTAAATTTTTCCTGGCTATAAAAGCATGCCCGATTTATGTGCAAAGCGGTGCCCCGTAAGAATGACTATTACCACATCAATACACAGTGTTTAAGTTCTAATGGTCTCCTTATGAGCATTTATGAACATCATTCATTTTTAAAGAGAAGACTGAGTGAATTGGCAGATGTTGGAGAGAAGGATTTTTCATCTTACTTGGTTTCTCAGCTCAAAGTCGTGAGACCACCTTTTGGGACGGGGGTTGCAGAGCTGTGGTCTGTGGCCTGTGGTGTGCTAGAGACAAATCTTCCGCCTCTGGGCCTCTGTTTGCATCAGGAAAGCATGGCTGTCATCCCCAGGTCACACTGCTGCCTCTCAGCTAAGTAGAGCTGTGCTGTGTCCATGGCGGAGGATTGAAAAGCAAGGGAGCGTGGAAGTTATGTTTTCCTTTCAGCATTTTCCTACAGAAAGGAAAGAAAGACAGTGGACTGTCTGACCACTGAGTCATGCTCCCCACCAGCATCCTGCCCTGGGTAGTGAAACTCCTCACCAAATGTCCCTCTGTAGGCTCCTTGCTGCCAAAGAAGAACTGTGTACCAGAAGAATTTGCATACAGGATTGTCTCCAAGCATCAGGTCCACTTACATCTTAGAAGAGCACTTTATGACCTGCTTGCTGCTACACCATCCCAGGTTAGGCTCGCGTCTGGCTGACATCACTGGACCTATTTCAGCATGGAAGACAGAGTCCTCCCTCTCCCGGGATGGTCCCAGCAGCCTCCAGACCTGACTCAGCCATATTAAGGGCCCGCACCACAACTCCTAAGGCACGTGGCCACCAGTGAGAAGCATGGTATATTTACTCAACAAAGTACATGCTGCTGACAGTTATTTTTTCCTGTGATTCTGTGAGGATGGTCAGAGAGAACAGAGAGCGTTCTTCAGCTGAATTTCTGAGCATCTTTCAGGTGGGGTAACTAAAATGAGTCACCCGAGCAAAACAAGAACACTAGAAAACCAATGGGGAAAACATGCAGAAGCCTATCAAGCTAATGAGCAAAAACAGTATCACCAAAATATACACAATGCCAGTAAATCCTCAGTGTCTTTAGTAACACTATGATGAGGATGTTCAATGAGTTCAAAGAAATGATAGTACAGGTAATCAGCAAAGCACAAGAAAGTATGAGAGTCAAATGAAACATACTACCATAGTCAAAAAAATGATAAAAAGGAAGAATGGGATAGATGATATTTAAAAGTCAGTGGAAGCTCTGAACAGGAATAACAGAAGCTGAGCAAAAAAAATCAAGGAATGTCACGATGAGGAGAAAATGGCTAGGAAAGAGCAGACCATGGAAAATAACCTGAAAAGGGGCTGGAGAAATAGTACAGTGGATAAGGCACTTGTCTTACACACAGCAAACAGGGTTCAGTACCCATAATCCCACATGGTCCCTTGAACACAGCCAGGATTAATTCCTGAGAGCAGACTCAGACATAACTCCTGAATTGGGGCTGGAGCGATAGCACAGTGGGTAGGGCATTTGCCTTACATGCAGCGACCCAGGTTTGATTCCCCGCATCCCATATGGTCCCCCAAGCACTGCCAGGAGTGATTCCTGAGTGTATGAGCCAGGAGTAACCCCTGTGAATTGCTGGGTGTGACCCGAAAGAAAAAAAACAGATGTAACCCCTGAAGATCACCAAGTGTGTCTTGAAAAATAAATAAATAAATAAATAAATAAACAAACAAATAACTGAAAATAAATGAACAACATACCAGAGAGCTATGGGATGAAGTCAAGAGGAACAATATAAGAATCATCGGAGCCCCTGAAAAACAGGAAGGCAATATGATGAAGAAACATGGGTAAAGAAATTATCAATAAAATCAATTTTGGAACCCAGCGGCTTCTGGTAGAAAAGCTTCTAAACTGTGAACTAAGCTACGGCCCCTTTGGCAGGTGGAACCGGTGCTGCTCCCCTCCCAGATGAGACCCCGAGCGGCCACCCATGAACGGTTCCTCATCTCCTGAACGGCCATGATCCCAGAGGCACACAAACCAATTTTGGAACCCAGCAACTTCTTGCATAAATCCCTCTGGATTTAATTACTAAAATAACAGAAATCCAAAACTGTGTGGCCACTACATCATACGCTCTTCATTATCAGCAATAGAAAACAAATTATCAAGTGATGCCTTTTTGGCAGGTCTGATTGTTGGGGGGCAAATTTCAAAATATAATAGTGGGTTTTCTGTTGAAACATCGAATGTAATCAAAGTAAAGTGGAAATCATCTGCCACACAGGCAGGGTAGGGAGTGGGATAGGGGGTATACTGGGATTCTTGGTGGTGGAACATGTGCACTGGTGAAGGGATGGGTGTCTGATCATTGTATCACTGAGACTTAAACCTGAAAGCTTTCTAACTGTTCTCACGGTAATTCAATAAAGAGAAAGAAAGAAAGAAAGAAAGAAAGAAAGAAAGAAAGAAAGAAAGAAAGAAAGAAAGAAAGAAAGAAAGAAAGAAAGAAAGAAAGGAAGGAAGGAAGGAAGGAAGGAAGGAAGGAAGGAAGGAAGGAAGGAAGGAAGGAAGGAAGGAAGGAAGGAAGGAAGGAAGGAAGAAAGAAAGAAAGAAAGAAAGAAAGAAAGAAAGAAAGAAAGAAAGAAAGAAGAAAGAAAGAAAGAAAGAAAGAAAGAAAGAAAGAAAGAAAGAAAGAAAGAAAGAAAGAAAGAAAGAAAGAAAGAAAGAAAGAAAGAAAGAAAGGAAGGAAGGAAGGAAGGAAGGAAGGAAGGAAGGAAGGAAGGAAGGAAGGAAGGAAGAAAGAAAGAAAGAAAGAAAGAAAGAAAGAAAGAAAGAAAGAAAGAAAGAAAGAAAGAAAGAAAGAAAGAAAGAAAGAGAAATCATCAATAAGAACTTGCCATAGTTGAGGTCTACAGGCACCAAGATCCAAGAGGTGCGAAGGGTCCCCGTGAAAAAAAATCAAATTAGGGGCTGGAGCAATAGCACAGTGAGTAAGGCATTTGCCTTGAACATGGCGACCCGAGTTTGATTCCCAGCATCCCATATGGTCTCCTGAGCACCGCCAAGAGTAATTCCTGAGCACAGAGCCAGGAGTAACTCCTATGCATTGCCGGGTGTGACCCAAAAACAAAACAAAGCAAAAAATAGATCAAATTAGATAAACTCCAAGACTATACTCAAAAATGACAAAATCCAAAGATAGAGACAGAATATTGAGTACAGCAAGATCACGAAAGGAACTTACGCACAAAGAAAGCCCATTAGATGTACAGCAGATCTATCAAATGAGACTCAATGAGCCAGAAGATTATGGAAGGATATAATACAAAAACTCAATGAAATAAACACCTCACCAAGAATACTCTATTCAGCTAAGCTTTCATTTAGATTTGAAGGAACTATACAGAGCTTCATGGACAGGCAACAGCTCAGGGAAATTCATAGCCTTGAAACCAGTTTTGCAAGAAGCATTAAAAGAGCTCCTTTGTTTTATTTATTTTTTTTTCTCTTTTAGGTCACACCCGGCGATGCACAGGGGTTACTCCTGGCTTTGCATTCAGGAATTACTCCCAGTAGTGCTCAGGGAACCATACGGGATGCTGGGGATCAAACCCGGGTCAGTCTCGTGCAAAGCAAATGCCCTACCCACTATGCTGTCGCTCCAGCCCCAAGAGCTCTTTTAAAGGGAAGGAGAAACTTCCCATCATGTGGCATTGAGTAAGACACTCACTAATGGTGTACGTGGTTGTCCTCTACTAGATTAGGAAAGGTTAAAAACATGTAGCAATTCATCACTACAAATTGACTTTTATTGATTTATTTTCTGATAATTCAATTTGCCACTCCTTTAAGTTTTATTGGACCAAGTGATATAAAAACAAATGTGTTATATGTCTGCCAAGGGGGGAGGAAGCGGGATGGAGATATTGGTGGAGGGAAAGGGACATTAGTCATGGGGTAAGTTTTGGAATGTTGTATGCCTGAACAACTTGATTATGAACAACTTTGTAAATCATGGTCTCAATAAATTTCAATTTCCTTAGTCTTCCCTTTCCTGGGCAGTTTTGTGAGATGCTTTGAGGCTATAATAGGATTGTCATTAGGTCTTTTTTGAACCAAAGTCCAATTAAGAAACTACCAGTGCTGGGGCTGGATGACAGTATACTTGCCTTGCATGCAACTAACCCAGGTTCGACCTCTTGCAATACATATGGTCTCCTGAGCCCCACAAGGAGTGACCCCTGAGTGCAGAGCCAAGAGTAAACCCTGAGTGCTGCTGGGTGTGGCTCCCAAAACAAAAAAATAACATTTGAAAAAATCAGGCTTATATTGACATTTTAATTTTGCTTTCTTTTCTTTTTTTTTTTTTGTTTTGTTTTTGTTTTTTTGGTTTTGGGCCACAACCAACAATGCTCAAGGGTTACTTGAGGCTCTGCACTCAGGAATTACTCATGGTGGTGCTTAGAGGATCACATGGGATGCTGGGGATCAAACCCAGGTTGGCTACGTGCAAGGTGGAGAAGATTCATTCCCAGAAGTAAATGGACATGGGGCTGGAGCGATAGCACAGCAGTTAGGGCATTTGCCTTGCACGCGGCTGACCTGGGTTTGATTCCCAGCATCCCATTTGGTCCCCTGAGCACCGTCAGGGGTAATTTCTGAGTGCAGAGCTAGGAGTGACCCAAAAAGAAAAAAAAAAGAAGTAAATGGACAAACGCCAAATTAGGGCCGGAAATCCCCTAAGCACTGCCAGGAGTAATAATCTCTGAGCACAGAGCCTAAAGTAAGCCCTTAAAACAGCTGACTGTGGCCACAAAACAAACTGCAGTAGGTATTGCAAAATGAATTGTGGGACTATCATCTAGTTCAACCCCTCTGTGGTTCCCAATGGCCCCTCTACGGCCCCACCCTCCCAAAAGAGAGTTAATCAGTACTCCTATGACTCCATCATTTGACAAGTCACCCTGTAGGAAAATATCACTCTACTGACAGTAGCTCCTGTGTGAGACCGCTCTGTTCCCTGTTAGTCCCTACTCTCACTTTTTCTCCTTTGACCATGGTTAGTGCTCCCTCAAGCAATGTAATCCAACCTATTTCAGGTAAATTATACTTCAGATTCCGAACCAATGGTAGGGGAGGAGGGGACATTGTGGTTAAAAAAACAAAACAAACAAACAAAAAAACAAAAAAACCTGCTTTCTTAACTCTGCCCACTCCCTTGCTTCCTGGAGCCCAACACTCACTCCCTGAGTTCAGCTACAGTTTCCCTGCAAATACATTTTTCTTACAAGGTCACAACTGAAAGCTCCTGAACATAGAGAGTTCCTAGCACCATCACGGATGAGAGGATTCAGGGACAAGCAATGGAGGAGAAACTTCTCACCCGGGGCAGCGGGGGCAGCCTCAGAGGAAGGCTTGAGGATGTTGGCAACCCCCTTCCCGCTCCCGCTTGCTGGATGTGTGGACCCAGTGAACGTGCAGGGATGGAGACACAAGCCAACACCCAGCAGAGTGGAGAGGACAGAAAAGACATCCAGGTGGCACTGGAGTCCTGGAATCCAGATGTCCTTGGGGCCAGGCCAGCCTGGCTCCTCTTGGCCTGACCCTTCTTCCCGAAGGCTGACTCTTTGTGGCACAATCCTAGAGGGATCCTGAGCTTGAAACTAAGAAATCTCTAAGAGGAGGGGCTAAATTTACTCAGTCAGAAAGGACGTGTCCCGACAGCTTCCCCTTCGGGAACCTTCCCTGAACTGTCAGGCCAGGCTCTGTATTGACCGCAATGTCCTTGGCCATCTGTTGGCACATCTGTCACCTGTTCATTTTCTGATGAGGTAATCCTCACAATTCTCATCTGAGGGTCTTAGGCAGAATAAGTGTTTACATTTACTCTCCTCCACTGCATTAAATTATAATTTCTAAAGGTAAAATCAGGGGCTGGACGTTACGGTGCTTTCCTTGCTTGCAGCCATCTGGGTTCAATCCCCAGAATCCCATGTGGTCCCCCCCCCAAAAGAAACCCTCAGAAGTAATTTTTTTAGTGCAGAGCCAGGAGAAACTCCTGAGCATCCCTGGGTGTGGCCCAAAAAAGCAAAATATAAATAAACAAAAGTAAAATCAAGACTCTTACACAAATATGAAATGAACACAGGGCTAACAATTTCTTGACTCAATAATTCAAAGGGTACCAATAAGATGTGAATACGGTTTCAAATAAGAATGAGAATCACAGGTGCTGGAGTGATAGCACAGCAGGTAGGGCATTTGCCTTGCATGCTGCCGACCCGGGTTTGATTCCCGATATCCCATATAGTCCCCCGAGCATCGTCAGGAGTAATTATTGAGTGCATGAGCCAGGAGTAACCCCTGTGTATCGCCAGGTGTGACCCTCCCCCCAAAAAAAGCAAAAAAAAAAACAGAGAGAGAGAGAATCACAGGGGCCAGAGAGATAGTACAGCGGGTAGGGTGCTTGCCTTGCATACAGCCAACCTAAATTTAATCCCTGGCAGTTGATAGAGTTGTCTGAGCCAGGTCCTTATGCTTTATTCCTGAATGCAGAGCCGATAGTAAACCCTGTGCATTGCCTGTGTGGCCCAAAAACAAAAACAAAAGAATTAGAACCACAGAATCCAGAGAGCTAGTACAGGGGTTAAGGCACTTGCCTGGCATACCATTAACCTGGGTTCAAACCTGAGATTGGTCTCCTGAGCAACACCAGGGAGGGAGTCGTTCCTGACCACACGGCCAAGGACAGTACCTGAGCACCACTGGGTGCTACCTGAAACACAACACCCTCCTCCCACCAAAAAGAATTAATTATACTAAAGATATTTATGTACTCTACAGATAGCAGGAGATAGTACCATTGTTTTCTCAACTTATTTCCCAGGCTTAGAGAGTTGTTTTTAAAACAACTAACCACTATTTTAAATAAATCACTATTTGCATTTTAAATAAATAACCACCTCATTACTGTGTAATCTTTATTAGTGTGCAGTCTTTGTTACATGCTCTTGAGTATATGTAGCCCTTCGCCAATTGTTTTAGCTGTATTCTAATTTCAACATGTAAAGCTTTCATTGTCAGCCAATTTCTAATATTTTGTATTTTGTCTCTGTCTTCTTAAATATTTGGAGGTATGGCTTTTGCTTTCGGAAATAAAAGGTCATAGAAGGATCAAGCTGATCCACAAATGACAATTTCTTGCAAAAACAAAACCTAGTGTTATGTAAAGGAAAAAAATGAGGATATTCAATACATTAATGCCTACCATCAAATAAAAGATTACCAGGTTTATAATATTTTATCTCTTGTACTCAAAGGAAGAAGAATAGTCCTTAATTTTACATTCAGTTATAGTTATTGTTCTGTCTCTTCAGGCTTTTTGTTTGTGTTTCAGTATAAATACTGATATTATGTTTCAAAAAAAAAGAAAAGAAAAGCTCAGCCAACAAGCCAAAAGCAAATGCACATACTCCTGTAGAATGGCGGGGGGTGGGGGTCCCCAGACTAGCCAGTTTTTCCAGAAGAGACACCCACTGAGGGCTGGAGGGCAATACAGTGGTTGGGTGGTTGCCTTACACGTGGTCAATTGGGCTCAATCCCCAGCATCCCATATGGTCCTCCAAGCACCTCCAGGAGTGATCCTGAGTGCAAAGCCAGGAGTAAGCCCTGAACATCACCAGGTGTGACCTAAACACAAACAAACAAATAAACAAATGATTAAAATGTATAAAATGATTATTTTGGAAATAAAGGACACCCATTGAGCCATCTCCCCATTTCCAATTCTTAGGCAATCTCTGACAATTACAACCGTCCAAGTTTATTGTCCTCACTAAACTTTCATCTTCATTTTAGAGAGGAGGAAACTGAGGCTCACGGAGAAAAACTCACTAATTGCTCACTCCTTAGAAAACTGCTGCTTGGGATTCAGAGGGGGCTCCAACTTCGACATGCTGAACCGCTGAACGACAGGCTGGCCAGGGCCAAGGACACTCCTGGCTGCCCCTGGCTGCCCTTTGGGAACACATCCCTCCTCATTGTATTCTGGCGCAGGTCCCTCCTGTGGCCTAGCGGCCACGGATCACAGTCCCAACTTAGTCAGCTCAGCTCACCAGAATGAACCTCACTCTGGCAAGGTCAGGTTCACTGACATAAAGCATAAGGACCACTCACAGGGGACTGCAGGCCCCCCCCTGCAAGTCCAACAACAAAGAAAAAGAAAGTTCCAGTACTGGGAGGGTGGAGCTTAGGCCAAAATGCAGGAAAGGTGGTATGCATTTTGATAGGAAAGCAGGGCTGCGTATAAAGTAGAAATAACTCTCTCTCTCGAACTCTCTCTGTCTCTCTCTGTCTCTCTGTCTCTGTCTTTCTTTCTATCTCTGTCTCTGTCTGTCTCTGTCTGTCTGTCTCTGTCTGTCTGTCTGTCTCTGTCTTTCTGTCTGTCTGTCTGTCTGTCTCTCTCTCTCTCTCTCTCTCTCTCTCTCTGTACTTGGGGGGTTGATCCCAGGGGTGCTCAGGGGACATGCATCATCAGGGACTGTGGCTCAAACCTGGGGCTCCCTCGCCCACAGGTTGCACACCAGCCTCTGAAGCAGCTCCCCAGCGAGGCTGCTTTGCTTGGGTAGACCCCTGGTCCCAACCCAAGAATGGGTGGAATATTTCCTCCTTTCCCAATTCCAAACAACAAAGAGTCCAATAGTCTGTGAATTCAGAGGGGAAAAAAATGTTCTCCACTGGGTAAGAAAGCCTCCCTTCCTCGGGGCTGGAGCAATAGCACAGCAGGTAGGGCGTTTGCCTTGCACTCAGCCAACCCGGGTTCGATTCCCAGCATCCCATATGGTCCCCTGAGCACTGCCAGGGGTGATTCCTGAGTGCAGAGCCAGTAGTAACCTCTGTGCATTGCCAGGTGTGACCCAAAAAGAAAAAAAAAAAAGAAAGCCTCCCTTCCTCCAAGGGAGGGGAGACTTTGGGATCTTTGGACACAGCCTGGTGTCCTTGGGAGAAATCGTACGTATCAAAAACATTTGAGCTCAACCTATCTGTATCTTTTATTGGAGCCCAAGGAAGGCAGATTCTACCAGACTAGGCTATTGTCTACTGCCTCCTATATCTACAGGGCTGACAGATAATCAGGCCAAGAGGCTGCTATAATGAGGGTTTTTATTTTGACTTAATTCAAGTTAAGAAAGACCTCCCCGCTGGCCAAAGGTCAGAGGGGAAGAGAATTCTATGTTGGGCATCAGAAGGAGGAAAATGCTGACCAACAGGAGGAAATACAAGTATGGGTAAAGAGAGTCAACAGAATGCCTGGGATGCCAGGGGGAGAGCCACTTTTTAATTAAAGTTAATTAAAAGTTCTAGTGGGACTGGGAGATCACTCAAGAGCTGGGGAGTATTCTCTGCCTCTGGGGAGCTGATTCCATCCCAGAAGCAACAAGGTCTCTCTCAAGGTCGTCTAGGAGTGACCCCCCAAAAAACATCATTCTGAGAGCAGCCCCCAAGCATTACTGGGTGTGGACCCACAAAAACCAAAAAAGGAAGAAAAACAAAAAAACAGGGGCTGGAGGAATAGCACAGCGGGTAGGGCGTTTGCCTTCCACGCAGCCGACCCGGGTTCGAATCCCAGCATCCCATATGGTCCCCTGAGCACCGCCAGGGGTAATTCCTGAGTGCAGAGCCAGGAGTAACCCCTGTGCAACGCCGGGTGTGACCCAAAAAGCAAAAAAAAAAAAAAAACCAGCAACAACAATCAAATCATACCAGACTCTGCTACCGGAGAGTAGAAATTTCTAGGCCCCTTGGTGTGCGTGTTCTCTGTTGGGGGCAGAGTTCTTTAAGCATCCTCCTCCAGGTCTGCAAATGAAAGGTGAGTCCAGCGGCAGAGCACTGACTGCGGGGTACCGCGCAGGCACTTGGTGAGCAGAGCTGATCCTGGAGGAAGAAGAAGGTCCATCTTGGAGACTTGGCACTGACCCATCCCTCCCACTTTCCTAAGAACATTCAGGGGATCAAGACGACCTGCGTCCGAGGCAGAGGGGCCAGAAAGAACAGTGAGACTCCAGAAACCAAAACTGCCTCAAAGGAGCAGGGTGGTCCCCTCCCCCCGTCCAGCCAGGGTTTGGATTATTCTCAGTCTCAGGAGGGAACAAACTGCATGCTGGAGCCAGCCTCCCCGGGCTCACCTCTGCCTGGGCCTGTCGGAAGCGGACAAAGCACCTGAGGACGGGGTCTCCAGAGGCCAGACACGTGGGAACAAAGCAGGGAGAAGGGAGAACGGGGCTGTGCTGGCCCCAGCATAAGAGTTACCACCACTACGAGGAACTCTGACCTGTCCACGTGTGTGTGGGGACTGTTCTCTGCCAAACGGCATGGAAAGGCAAGATGAGGGAGTCCGCACTGGAAAGAGAAAACAGGAGCAGCTGACGAGGGATCTGATGACTGCCACCGCAAGACAAAGGCCGTGGAGCGATTTTATGTTACTTATTTGATATCTTTATGTTTGGCTGTGGGGCCACACCTCGCATACTGGGGAATTACTCCTGGTTGGGGACCATCTGGGATACCGGGGATCAAACCTGGGTTAGCCTCATGCAAGGCAAACACCTACCCGCTGTACTATTGCTCTGGCCCCTAGAGTATGTTTTTACCTCCTGGCTTGGTTTTTATGCTAATGTTCTGAGTTTATTTTTGCTGGGGTCAGGAACTGGGCACAGTGCTCCAGTGTTTGCGTCGCATGTATGAGGTCCTGGGTTTGATGTCCCACTTCACCAACATTCCCCACAGCAAAACAACCTATATTTGAAAAGTGCTTATGGAACTCAAAAATTTAAAAAGAGTGATCGTGGGGCCGGAGCGACAGTACAACAAGTAGGCATTTGTCTTGCACACAGTCGACCCAGGTTCAATCCCCAGCTTCCCATATGGTCCCCCAAGCACGGCCAGGAGTAATTCCTGAGCATAGAGCATCACTGGGTGCAACTCCAAGAAAGAAAAAAAAAAGAGTGATCATGGTGGTACCTCCGGGGGTGGTGGGTTGGGAGGGAGGCAGATAAGGGGACAAAGAAACAGGGCACTTGCCTTGTACATGGCCAATCAGATTCAGTCCCCAAAACCACATCTAGTCCCCCAATCCCTACCAGGCATGATCCCCATGATCCCTGAGCTTAAGAGGACTGCAGAATGTTGTTCCAAAATTAAAAAATAAATAAATAAAAGCAGATCAGAAGGCCAGAGAGCTAATGTGGAGGTTGAAGTACTTGCCTTGCATGTGGCTGCCCTGGATGTGATATCCAGCATACCTGAGCACTGCCAGGAGTGATCCCTGAACACAGAGCCAGGAGTCAGCCCTGAGTGTCATGGAGAGGTGAGCAGATCTGGAAGCTCCGTCTGGCTGGCAGGGTCTTCCACTTCCACTCTGGCTGGCAGGGAGTGCCGGTACCTGCAGGGCCCATTTTCCAGCACCCTTTGCTGCGTGTATACTGGAAGAGACAAATACCTGCTCTGCACTTCATGTAGGAAGCATCTCACACTCATTCCACCAGGAGCCGCCTCTCCTGCCACGACAGAGGGCAAAGGCAAGGAGGCCTGGAAGGGAGCCCCAAGATGGTCCCTAACATTCTGGAGCTTTTGCAGTATGCAGCGAGGGAATTCATCACAGTTTTTTGTTTGTTTGTTTGTTTGTTTTATGTTTTTTGGGGTTTTTTTGCTTTTTGGGTCATACCTGGCGATGCACAGGGGTTACTCCTGGCTCTGCACTCAGGAATTTCTCCTGGCGGTGCTCAGGGGACCATATGGGATACTGGGAATCGAACCTGGGTCAGCCGCATGCAAGGCAAACGCCCTATCCACTGTGCTATTGCTCCAGCTCCTCATCACAGTTTTCAGAACTTTGTTTCTAACATTTTGAGAAACATTATGTATTAAGTTTCAAAATATTCTGACTTTTATTTTTCCTGTTGTTTTTCTGCCACGCCCAGCAGTATTCTGGGTTTATTCCTACTTCTGCATTCAGGGATCACTCCTGCCAGTACACAAGAGACCATGTGTGATTAAGCTCGGGTCAGTGTCTAGGTAGTGGCATGCAAGGCAGCTATACTGTCTTACCCTTTGTACCGTCTCTCTGGCCCCCTATTCTGATGGTTGGGGTTTCGTTTTTGTTGTTTGTTTTGGCTTTGGTTGTTTTGTTTGTTTGTTTGTTTGTTTAGTTTTGGGTCACACCCAGTTTTGGGTCAGGGGTTACTCCTGGCTCTTCACAGAGAAATTACACCTGGTTGCTCTCAGAGACCATATGGGGTTCCATGGATTGAACCCGGATCAGTTGTGTGCAAAACAAACCCCTACCCACTGTATTATCGTTCCCCAACCCCATTCTGAGTTTTCACCCAGCAAAATTATTCTTCTGTGCCAAAAACCAAAAAAATCTGGGCAAAAAGAAAAAAAGAAAAAAAAAAGTCCCGGAGGGTGCTCGGGACCCACTCCACTCTGCAGATCAACAGACAGATTAGCAATCTGTCCCAGATGCCTGAGGCAGCCCCCCACCCCAGCAAGGTGCCAGGACTTTGCACAGCAGGAAGGGGAGCACCAGACTCCTGAAAGCAAGTGCAGACAACTGAGTTAATTACACTCCCCAGCACACAGCACCTGCCACGCCCTCTGTCTCATGCCTGCTTTCCCCCCAGTCCCCATCTCTGCCTCCTCCCTGCCCCTAGGAGTCCACTTTAGACTTTGATCAGACCCGCGCATGCGGCAGTATCCTGTGCAAACATACGGAAGTCCTTCATGCCCGCCCTCTTCACACACCATTTCTCCAGTCGCACTCGGATTCTAAGAGATCCACATGCTCTCCTGTTCACGGCAGAACCTGCTAACGAGCCTTCCAGTGGGCTGGAGCGATAGTACAGCGGGTAGGGCATTTATTTGCCTTGCACTCGGCCAACCCGTGTTCAATTCCTGACATCCCATATGGTCCCCCAAACACCGCCCGGAGTAATTCCTGCATGCAGAGTCAGGAGTAGCAGCCCCCTGAGCATCGCTGGGTGGTGACCCAAAAAGAAAAAAAAAAAAAGAAAAAGAAAAAAAGGTCAAAAGCCTTCCATAGGCTGCCTCTGTTCACGCCATATCACTTTTCCATCACCCCCATAATGAGCAGGGTTGCTACTAAGCCTGGTTGCTACTAACTGCATGCCCCGCCCCCCCCCCCCCCCCCCCCCGAGCCCGCATGAAAGCAGAGATGCAGACCCTAGCCCTCCCTGTTCCCCAGGAGCAGGCTGGGTGAGGAGCAGCGTTATCTGTTGCTATTCTCAGAGAGCCACTCTGTTCCTCCCACTCTGCTCTGAAGCCCACTGACCTTGGGGCTGTAAGCTACTCTGTTCCATCTGCATTTCTGTTACCTGATACTGAACAATGCCATTTAGATATCCCCTGTGAGAGTGAGGGATGTCGCTCAGCAATTGGCACTTGCTTTACGCGGACACTTGCCTTGAACATGGTCAGCCCAGTTTGATCCCTGGAGCCCCCTACAGTCCTGGGAGCCTTGCTACCAGTGATTTCTGAGCACAATACAAAAGGAAAGGAGTAAGCCCTGAGAACTGCCAGGTATGTCCCAAACTTAAGAAAGAAAGAAAGAAAGAAAGAAAGAAAGAAAGAAAGAAAGAAAGAAAGAAAGAAAGAAAGAAAGAAAGAAAGAAAGAAAGAAAGAAAGAAAGAAAGAAAGAAAGGAAGGAAGGAAGGAAGGAAGGAAGGAAGGAAGGAAGGAAGGAAGGAAGGAAGGAAGGAAGGAAGGAAGGAAGGAAGAAAGAAAGAAAGAAAGAAAGAAAGAAAGAAAGAAAGAAAGAAAGAAAGAAAGAAAGAAAGAAAGAAAGAAAGAAAGAAAGAAAGAAAGAAAGAAAGAAAGAAAGAAAGAGCGGACTATGGGAAAACAGTCAAATTGGTGGGTTTGTGAGGTGATCACTGAATTTTAAAAAAATTAATAAAGGTATAATAAGCCACATTGTTCTGGGGCTTGAAAGACTAAGAAATTTTAGTCACGTTAGCCATGGCCAGAAAAAAAAAATTAAACCTTTCTCTGCTGGAGCTGACTGGCTCACATATTTCAAGAGGTAACATAGTGTACAAGAAAGTATTTATAGGTGAGACAGGTTCTGAGGGTCCTGAGATGGGGAAAAGGTTTTAAAAATACCGACAGTCTGCTCTCGTTATCCTCAGATTCAGATTGGCAAATTATCCTACTTGTTAAAATTTATTTCTAACTCCAAAATTGGTATGGGCAGCGCTTTTGCAGTCATTTACAGACACGTGCAGAGCATAAAATTGTGCTTTCGAGGGCTGGGAATGAGGCTCAGTGGAAGAGCACTTGCCACATAGGCCAGGCCAAGTTCGATCCCTGACAGCACGTATACACACACACACACACACTCACACACACACACACACACACAAAAGATGTTGGGGCCAGAGAGATGGTAGAATGGTTAGGGTATTTGCCTTGAATGTCACCAATCTGGATTCAATTCGTGGCATGATCCCTGGTCCCCACCAGGAGTGATCCCTGAGCACAGATCCAGGAGGATGTCCTAAGCACCACTGGGTGTGGGTCCCACTCAATTCTTTTATTACAAAGGAGCTAAAGTGATAGTACAGGAAGGAAGTGTTTGTCTTGCATCCTTTGAGTTTGACTCCTGACCCTCCACAGGGTCCCCCCTAGCACTGCTAAAGGTCATTCTCAAGCACAGAGCCAGGAATAGCCCCTGAGCACATCAGGCGTGTCTCATAGTTTCCTGCCCAAATAAAACTTGCTAGACAATAGATTTTATGTTAAAAATAAATCAATAGAACAGAGCAAGAGGTGGCATTGGTGCATGTGCCCAGGGAGATGGTTTGATCCAGAAGAGAGGAGCCTGCAAAGCAAGGGGAGGGGTTCCGACAAGCCAGGTCTGTCACCATTTCCATCTTAGACTTCAGGCTCCAGAAACATGAGACTTGTGTGTATGTGTGTGTGTGTGTGTGTGTGTGTGTGTGTACACACGCATGTTGGGGCAACAATGGTTTATTAGAGTGAAAATGTTCGTTTGGGGGGAGGGTAGTATGCTACCGCAACACACCCAGCACCGAAATGCCAACAAATATCCCTCCTCATCTGTCCATGGGACCCTCCCCCTGCTCCCTGTCCCCCGAAACCCGGCGTGAGGGCCTGTAAAGGCTTGTGTTCACTGGACACTGTTGCCTTGCTCAGTTTCATTATACTGCACCTCTGAGTGAGGAATTGTCTTTGTCCTTCTGGCATTTTATTCAGCACGACATCCTTTAGAAGTCTGCCCAAAGTGGATAATGGTGTTCGGGTGGAGACACCGGGATGATCCCCAAGGCAGGAGTAGCACTGGAAGCAATGGGGACACTGATTTGTTCGCCTCAACAAATTAGATTTTCAGGATACTGAATGATGGTTGTTTTTTTTTTCTCTGAAAAGGGGGCACTAGGCCAAACAGACGTGAGAGCCTCCACCCTAATTCCATCTGTGCTGTGACAAAGAGCAAGACTTCCTCCCTCTTGTGGCTAGGGAGTGTGCCACAGTGTACTGGGCACTTGGATTGTTCTAGCACTTGGCTATTGTAAATAGTGCCGCAGTGTATGGCAGTGCAGGTATATGTTTTCTTGTGGATAGAGAGTCCGTGAGTTACAATACTGTTAGTGTTAATTTATCATGCACATAATTCCAGCACCACTCCCATCACTGGTGCACCTGCCTCCCTCCCCTCCCCCAAATGTTGATATATATTTTCTTCTCTTTTTTTTTAGAGGGGGTTGTTTGTTTGTTTGTTTGGGGGGGCCACACCTGACAGTGCTCAGGGCTCATTCCTGTCTCTACACTCATGAATCACTCTAGGCAGTGGTAGAGGACCATTAAGGGTCGGCCTTACTTGGGTCGGCCACCTGCAAGGTACTTGCAGTACCTTGGCAGGTGGCCACCTGCAAGGCAAGTACCCCTAACTGCTCTACTATCTCTCCAGCTCCTAGACACAGCTTTTTAAATTCATGTTTTTCTAGTCTCTGGATAGATACCAAGAGTGGAATTACTGGGCCATATGGATCATTTCAATTTTAATATTTTTGTTTGTTTGGAGGCCACATCCAGTGCCCAGGGTCACTACTGGCGGAGCTCAGAAGGATGTGTGGTGCCAGGCATTGAACTGGAGTTGGCTGTGTTCAGGGCAAGTGCATTAACCCTTGTAGTATCTCTCCTGTCCTTTTAAAGTGTTTCAGATGTTTCCAGACTGTTTTCTATAGAAGCTGCCAGATGACAGTTCCCACCAGCAGTGAACCAGAGTTCCTTTGCCATCACATCCCCCCAACTCTGGTTGTCTTTTGATCCAGGCAAGTCTCGGTGGTGTGAGGTGATCGCTCATTTTTTCTTTTTCTGATTTGCTTTTTCTCTGATAATCAGAGATGACAAATACCTTTGCAAATGCTTGCTGGTTATCTGAATACCTCCTTTGAAGAAATGCCTGTCATAATTTTTTTATGGCAACTTCATTTGGTCTGCAAAGGATTTAAAAGTCATTTAGGGAGCTGGAGTGGTAGCACAGCAGGTAGGGCTTTGCCTTCCATGCGGCCGACCTGGGTTCGATTCCCAGCATCCCATATGGTCCCCTTAGCACTGCCAGGAGTAATTCCTGAGTGCAGGAGTGACCCCTGTGCATTGTCTGTGTGACCCAAAAAGCAAAAAAAAAAAGGACTAAAAGCCATTTAGGATAGAAGCTTCATTTGGAAGCATTCATGAAAGATCAGGGAATAAATATTCACTGTGCTTCCCCTAGCATAATGAAAGTCAAAATTTAGGTATTAATTCTGATTCGGTTTTTGGTAATTAGAATAGGTTGTCAAAATCTAGAGCAATGTTGTAATAGGTTTGAATTTGCCCAAAAGTTCAGATTGGAGAGGCAGAATTAAAATAACACTATGGAATAGAATAGAATTGGGAGCAATGTGGACCAGGATGAATGGCTTCTTGGCAGGCTAATCCAGGAGCAATTCAACTGCCTGTCTACGAGTGTTCCCATATCCAATGTGTTGGATTATTGAGAAAGTTATAACTTTATTGAGAAAGTTACATCTCAACTGAAAAGTTGGGACTAGGCATCTACACGACCCACGTGGCGAGCTCTCCACTCACTGGATCATCATCAATTTTTCCTAGATCCAATTCTTTTGTTTTCAAAACCCAACGCGGGACTAGAGCAATAGCACAGCGGGTAGGGCATTTGCCTTGCACGTGGCCGACCCGGGTTCGATTCCCAGCATCCCATATGGTCCCCTGAGCACCACCAGGGGTGATTCCTGAGTGCAGAGCCAGGAGTAACCCCTGTGCATCGCTGGGTGTGACCCAAAAAGCAAAAAAAAAAAAAAAAAAAAAAACGCATACTGGATTAGCAAGGAAACTGAGAATTAGTTCCACTCTTAAGCTCTAACTTTTCTGCCAAGCATCCCTGACTTTGAGGGGATGCTTTCATTAAAACTCATCAACGGTAGCCCACCTTCAACAGAGAAGAGGCCAGGCAGTCTGGTGAGCAACGCGGCCAGAGAAATGCTCCGGACCCGAATCCGGGCCAACAACACCAGGGATCCAGACGGAGGAGGTACAGCAGGCACACCTTCTCCGGATGGAGCCCTGGCGACACTGAGAAGCAACTAACACGGCTCCGGGTTGCGGGACTGGAACACATCCGAGCCGACCTTTTCTAAAAACTGAAAACATACAATCTTTTAATGACAAACCAATTATCAAATGCTTCCTTAGTAGGGCTGTCTTCATTGGGGGGAAACTCCAACAACAATAGTTAGTTTTGTTTTGCAATATGGAATGTAAGCAAGGTAGAGAAAAAATGAAGTGAAATTCATCAGTTATACAGTTGGGGGAGCTGTGGCAGGGGGTATACTGGGGATTTTGGTGGTGGAATATGGGCACTGGTGAAGGGATGGTGTTTGAATATTGTATAACTGAGACATAAACCTGAAATCTTTGTAATTTTCCACATGGTGATATAATAAAAATTATTAAAAAAATAAAAAAAAATAAAAGTTTGACTTGACAAAAAAAAAAAACTCATCAACTGTAAAGCGTGTGAAGGTTCCCTTTGTACGGGTGAATACATTCATTTCCAGAGCAGTCAAATCACTTTCCAAAGGTCTCACAGCTACAGGCATGGGCTGTTTTGACTCAAAAGATTTCCTTTGCCACTGTATCTGAGTGCTTTCCTTAAGATCAGGATCCTTTTGAAATCTTGCCGTTGTGACCACATGGATGGAACAGGTGAGGTTTATGCTACGTAAAAGACATCAGGATACTGGATGATTTCTCTTGTCTGCGGGATATTGAGACACATAGCAAAGGAACAGACAAGGCAAAACAAACCTTTGGATTTGGGCGGGGGACAAGGTGTTAGGGAAGCCTCCCAAGCAATGCTCGGGGACCCAGGGATTATTCCTGGCAGTGAGGCAGGGCCCAAGGATGCAGTGCTGCTCAGGCCCTTGCCGTGCAAGGACTACCCAGGCCACCCAGCAGTGCTCAGGGGGGCCCTGGTGATACAAAAGGAGCTGTATCACCTGCATGGGATAGGACCAAGGTCAGGACTACCTCCCAGCCCTACATCCTGGGCTTTGGGCTGCAGAACTGAGATTACAGGGGGCAGGGCAGGGAGAGGGGAACGGATCAGCGGGCTAAGGATGTCCCGTGGACAGTGTGGAGGATGCTGGTGCTCTAGAGGGTACAATGTGGTAGCGTATATTTGAAACAGTGTGAAACTATCTCCTAAAGCATGGACTGTGTGGTCAGAGATGGGGCTGAGTGGTAGAGAACATGCCTTGCCTGTGTGAGGCCCCTCATTTGATCCCTGGCAACATCTTCCTCACCACACACACATACACACACACACACACACACACACACACACACACACACACTACAATATCTAGTATTGTAGACTAATGTTATTTATGTCTGGGGTGTGTGTGTGGGGGGTGCGCGCACGCACATGTGCACACAACTCAGGGAACAGGGTTCATCCCAGTGTGGCAATTCTCAGTCAATCAAGCTGTTAGATCAAAGCAAGGTCGGAGAATTCTCTGGCTTTACCATGCTATCTCACCATGTGCCTTTCAGCAATTACAGGCACCCCATTCCCCCATTCCCTCTCTCTCTCTCTCTCTCTCTCTCTCTCTCTCTCTCTCTCTCTCTCTCTCTCTCTCTCTCTCCTCAGACCCTGTGATACCACCAGGGGTTACCCAGGCCATTCTGGTGGTAGCAAGTCATCACAGGAATGCCCTGAGATGCTCAGAGGACCAGGTGGTGCCAGTGATCAAATGAAGGTCCCTGCATGCAAGACATATGCTTAATCCTTATCCTATCTCTCTGGCCTCTATAGTGATCTTTTATTGAGCTTCTCTAGCATTTTATTTTGCTAAGTACTCCGGTTTTCTTGTTTGGTTTGGTTTTGGGTCACATCCAGTGTTGCTCAGAGGTTACTCCTGGCTCTGCGTTCAGGGATCACTCCTCGTGGTGCTCAGGAGGGATCATATGGGATGTCAGGGGTCGAACCCAGGTTGGTGCTCATGCAAGGCAAATGCCTTCCCCACTGTACTATCGCTCCCGCCCCAGTACTTTAGATTTTTAAACTTCACAACAACCCTCTGAGGTCAGTAAAGGAGTTCATGCCTTCCTTACAGATGAGGAATCCAAAGTGTCCATAATCTACACAATGTGATTTACTTAGCAACTGGCAGAGCTGAGATTCAAGGTCAGAGAATTCTCTGGCTTTACCATGCTATCTCACCATGAGCCTTTCAGCAATTACAGACATTGCGTTCATTCTCTCTCTCTCTCTCTCTCTCTATCTCTATCTCTCTCTCTCTCTTCCTCTCTCTCTTCCTCTCTCTCTCCCTCCTTCTCTCTCTCTCTTCCTCTCTCTCCTCTCTCTCTCTCTTCCTCTCTCTCTCTCTCTCCCTCTGTGTGTGTGTTTGGGGCCACATCTCACAATGTTCCAGAGTTTCTCCTGGCTCTAGATTCAGGAATTACACCTGGTGGTGCTCCCAAGCCCTGTGGGAGGCTGGGAATCGAACCCAGGTTGGCTGCATGCAAGGCAAGTGCCCTCCCTGCTAAACTATAGCTCTGGTCCCCACCCCTCACATCTTTCTAAAGAAACCAGTGATTACAGATGCCTGGGAAGAACTGGGGATCTGCAACTGTTAAATTGATCTGGGCAAGAGGTTTGATCACGATATCCAGAGGAAGCACTACGCATGAGCAGAGCACCTAGAGACAGGAAGGAAAACACAAATCTGCTGGATTATGTGTGACCTTAGCGAAACCACAGGACCCATCTCACTGTGTTTGCTCTTCAGTTGAGGGAAGATCATTTGATCATATTTACCTCTGTGCTCGCCTTAAGGCTCTTTGCTAAATTTTTCTTTGAAGAACAGAGGCTGGGAGTTGACTCAGAGCCAGAGGGCAGACTTTGCATACTGGAGCCCTAGGTTTGACCCCTGGCAAGGCATGGTCCCCTGAACACCACCTGCAGTAACCCCTAAGCACTGAGCCAGGAGTAACAGAGCATGACCAGGTGTGATCTCTGAACCGCCACCCCCCCCCTTCCCCAACTTAAAGAGAAAAGATAAGAATCAACCTTAGGGGAGGGACTTGAGACAGCTTAGTGGAACTGACATTGGGGTAGGGAGTATGAAGTATTGCAAGTATGAAGCAATGAAGTGGCTGTGCCACTGCAATAGTATACAGCACGTAGGGAGTTTGCCTTGCGTGCAGCCAACCCAGCACCGCATATGGGCCCCCCAAGCCATGCCAGGAATAATTCCTGAGTGAAGAGCCAGGAGTAACCCCAGAGTATCACTGGGTGTGGCCCACAAACAAACAATAGCAACCAAAAAATGAAATGCAAACTTATTACAAACAATGTTACCAGGTAAAAAGGATGCAAATAATATAGCACTGTAGCACAGTCTGTAGCACTGCCTTCCCTGTTGTTCATCAATTTGCTCCAGCCAGCACCAGTAATGTCTCCATTGTGAGACTTGTTACTGTTCTCAGTATATCAAATACACCACAGGTAGCTTGCCAGGCTCTGCTGTGCGGGCGGGATACTCTCGGTAGCTTACCGAGCTCTCCAAGGGGGACGGCCACATGCAAAGCAAACACCCTACCCGCTCTGCTAATAATATAGGTCACTGTCACTGTCATCCCGTTGCTCATCGATTTGTTCGAGCGGGCACCAGTAACGTCTTTCATTGAGAGACTTATTGTTACTCTTTTTGGCATATCCAATACGCTTGGCTCTGCTGCTCGGGCTCGGTACTCTCGGTAGCTTGCCGGGCTCTTCGAGAGGGGCAGAGGAATCGAACTCAGGTTGGCCTCGTGAAAGGCGAACGCCCAACCGCTGTGCTATCGCTAAAAATTAAAATATCTGGAACAGTACCATGGGAGGTTGGAGGGAGGGGAGGTGAAGTAACTTTGGAAACAACATATTGCTGTGAACATGGAGCTTTATACTGTTTGAAGAGTTCTTTTTTTAAAATCTCTGGATCTGAACACCAATGACTGACTTTAGAATCTGATTCATTATGAACATTTAAACACACCCAATAAATAAATGGGTAAATAAATAAAAAGGGCCAGGTGTGGTCACACTGGATAAACCCAAACATAAATAAGGATGTCAAGTGGAAATCACGATTTTACAGAGTGGAGCAAAAACACAGGAGCAAGAAAGGAGGGAGGGAAAAAGTTAAAATTGGTGGGAATGAGGGTAAAAAGCCCCCCACCCCTCCCCGTGAGAAGAAAGGAAGAGGAGAAAGAGGATTGTGAGGAGAAATAGTAGAAGTAAGGTGGAGAGGTCACTGCCATCCAAGAGGGCAGGAGCCACTTCGGAAATTGGGGCTCTGCGATCATCACTGTACTCCAGTGTTGGAATATCACCCCTCTCCACCCACCTACCCCCATTATCCCACCAAGTTCCTTTGAATCAAATTCCCCCAAACTGAATCAGGCAAAATCCATGTTGAAGACAGACCTAGCCTTTAGCAAAGCCTCAAGTTGTTCTTCTGTTCAGCCACCAGGGGGTAGTACATTCCATTTAATTCAACAAGCATTTGGGAAGTAATCTATGCCAGTTTCCCTAGAGTCCCTAGCTAGAGATATCCCATAATAAAGACATCTTTTTCCAGTTCAAGGATAATCAATCAGATACTTACAGGCATAATTATAATCAAAGAAGAAAAGAGCTCTGGGGTTTCATTTGAACTAAATCTTTAAGGCTAAGTGGGAATTCATAAGAAACAGACATGTGAAAAAAAACCACAAACTAATACATCTGGAAAGAATTGGTAACAAAAATCAAGCAATCACAAGGCGAGGAACAAGGAGTTGAAGCAGAGGCAGATCTTCTGTTACCATGGAGAAATATCAAGGGCAAATTTTAGAGCAATTTTGCAATGGAAGGCATCTGGTTGGATCGCCGGAATAGAAAGAAGAAACCTGACCTTGATAATCATCATCATCATACCGTTGATCATTGGATTTTCTCAAGCGGTCTCAGTAACGTCTCCATTTGTCCTAGGCCTGAGATTTTAGAAGCCTCTTTTTACTCGTCCTTCCCAGAGGTGCCGCATTGGAGGCTCTTTCAGGGTCAGGGGAATGAGACCCATTTTTCAGGGTCAGGGGAATGAGCCCTATCATTGTTATTGGTTTTGGCATAAGAATACGCCACGGGGAGTTTCCCAAGCTCTCCCATGCAGGCAGGAAACTCTCGGTAGCTTGCCAGGTTCTCTGAGAGAGATCTTGATAAAAGTTCACTTAAATTGTAATAAACTTTCATGAGCCATCAAAAAAACAAAAACAAAAAAAAAACAAGCAATCTTCTACTACAGTTGAAATGAAAATCGCCTTCTTTGTTTTTGTTTCACCCATGTTTATTGTGATACCATGATTTACAAAAGTTATAGTTTCACGCATATGACATTTCGTGCTCCACCCACCACCAGAGTGTCTGCTTGCCTCCATCAATGGCCCAAGAAAACTCCTATCCACCTCTCCCTCCTCAGTTAAACTCAGTTCTGGAAACCAATTCCCCAGTTTTGCTGCTTTGGTCATTTCTGAAAAGCATCTTCTTGAGTCTGTTTTCATAGACTCAACATGCACAGGGTTGGGTTCCACTGCAAATAACTGAATAGAAGTCAGGTAGGGTTTGTTTGTTTGTTTTTAATTACAGGCTGGAGTGACAGTATAGTGAGTAGGGCACTTGCCTCACTTGCCTTGCACACTGCTGACTGGGGGTCAATCCCTGGCACCACATATGGTCCCCAGAGCCCACCAAGAGTGCTCCCAGAGCCAGGAATAAGCCCTAAGTATAGCCGGGTGTGACTCCAAATTTTTAGAAAAACAATCCATCTTCCTAGGGGACCACTTCTGAGCATGCACTCAGCCCTTTGGACAATCTCCCAGGTCCTGTTTCATTCACCCAGATAGCTGTATGGTCCTAGCAGCGGCAGTAACAGTTTCATCATTGTCCTTGTCATAGTGATATACTGTGGTTTTAATCTACTCAGCATTTGGGGGATTCTTTCAGCGTCCTTTCTTGTAAGTCTTGCCTCCCCCAGGAGAGAGGCCAAGCCCGACACCTTTGCAGTCCCCCTTTCACCCCGGCTTCACTGAGCAGCTGCCCAAAGTCCATTTGCTGGTGGCACTGCATGGAACTCATTGGCCTGGAATGACGGATAAAGCTGCAGGCACCCCCTCTGTGAACCACAGTGAGGAGCTACGGGGTCTGTCTCCAGCAGAGATGGCAGCGGGAGCTAGGCGGGGTCTGGACCCTGTTTCTACCCCTGGAGTCCAGCTCCATGGGAGAGGAGAGAGTTGGTCGAAACCCTGTGTGCTCTTCTGCAGTGCTGACAAGGCCAACGCTCTACCACCGAGCTCTGTCCCCAGCTCCAAGTTCTCAATTTGATATTCCCAACTTTTAAACTTTCATTCATTGAATTTAATTACACTATTTTATTCCATGTCTGAGCGATAGCACAGCGGGTAGGGTGTTTGTCTTGCACACGGCCGACCCGGGTTCTATTCGTCCACCTCTCTCCGAGAACCCAGCAAGCTACTGAGAGTATCCCGCCCACACGGCAGAGCCTGGCAAGCTACCCATGGTGTATTCGATATGCCAAGAACAGTAGCAACAAGTCTCACAATGGAGACGTTACAGGTTCCACTCGAGCAAATCGATGAACAACGGGATGACAGTGCTACAGTGCTACATTTTATTCAATGAACTTCTTTTTTGCGGTGCTGTTTTCATGGATTCAACAAGCACAGATCACCTAACGGAGTTGGGTTCCGTTGCAAATAACTGAATAGCTTCTTTTTTGAAACTTATTTGAAGATGAGGTTTAACTGGAGTAACTAGATTCTCTTTGATTATTGGAGGCACTGTAATTTACAATGTTTTTCCTGAGAGGGTTTTGTGTATACAACACTCCAGCACCAGAACCGTCAGGAGAGTGTTTGTGTGGAATCTCCCATCCCAGGGTCCCAGAGCCACTTCCGGACACTGACTGATAAGCTCAGTCCTGTAATCAAAATTTCCCATTTCACTCTCCAGTTCAAAGACCTCTGCCATCTGTTGCTCCCATACTGTGCTTCTTTATATCACTCACTGTCACTGTCATCCCGTTGCTCATCGTTTTGCTCGAGTGGGCACCAGTAACATCTCCATTGTGAGACTTGCTGCTACTGTTTTTGGCATATCAAATATGCCACGGGGGAGCTTGCCAGGCTCTGCTGTGGGGGTGAGATACTCTTAGTAGCTTGCCGGGCTGTCTGAGAGGGGCGGAGGAATCAAACCCGGGTTGGCCACGTGAAAGGCAAACACCCTACCTCTGTGCTATCACTCCAGCCCATTCTGAGTAGACGTTAAAAATTATCCCCCCCCCAAATTATCCCCCAAATTTTAGAGAATGTTTTCACACACATCATTTTTAAAAATTGATCATATGCCATAGCTTCACAAATGGGGTGACTGCATTGCCAGGTATGGTCGAAAAGCAAAAATAATAAAATAAAAAATAGAAATGTATTTACCAAAATAGTTAAGGGAGAAAAATACATGTTTGGAAATTTTAAAAATATGCTCCTTTTCCCCTTGGACCATCTCCTTGGCTTCCATTTATTATTTAGTTTTAATTTTAAAATTTTGGGGGGGGGACTGGAGCAATAGCACAGTGGGTAGGGTGTTTGCCTTGCATGCGGCCAAACCCGGATTCGATTCCCAGCATCCCATATGGTCCCCTGAGCACCACCAGGGGTAATTCCTGAGTTCAGAGCCAGGAGTAACCCCTGTGCATCGCCGGGTGTGATCCAAAAAGCAATCTATCTATCTATCTATCTATCTATCTATCTATCTATCTATCTATCTATCTATCTATAGAGAGAGAGAGAGAGATTGCTTTTTATGTTATTTGTTTTGTTGTTATTGTTGTTGGTCTTTTAGGGTCATACCTGGCAATACTCAGGGCTGACTCCTGGCTCTGCACTCAGGGATCACTCCTGGCAGTGCTCGGAGGACCCTATGGGATGCTGGGAATCGAACCCGGGTTGGCTGCATGCAAGGCAAATGCCCTCCTGCTGGACTATCGCTTTGGCCCCAAAAGTTCTTTTTTTTAATTGCTGAGATAAAGATAAACTCCTGAAAGTCCAGAAATTGTAAGTCAATGTTAAGTTGATAGAAAAAAGAATGTTTTTCAAACACTGTAATTTTATAAGTATGTGCGTTTTAAAAATTAATAGTATAAATTTTCCTGTGCTAATGCATTTAAAATTCTACATGAATGAAATAAATTCAACAAATACATAATTTAGTAAGAGGAGAGGCTTTTTTTAATTTAAAGAAAAATCTGAATAGACCTATAAAAGTATAAACATGTATTTTGTCCTAAAAAGGAAATGTTGGATCTAGATGCTAGAATTATTATATTATAGATAATACTTAAGTATATGCATTAATAAGTAAAAGATTTCAATAAAGACAACCCTTATAGATGTAAAAGAATGATCTGAATAGACATATAGAAAGAACATTAAATATAAATGAAACAATTAATTATTGAAAAAGTATAAAACACTGAGAAAGTTAGTAATATATATTTTTGAATTTATATTTAAACAGACATTTCTGAATCTAATAAAGGGCAACCAGAAGCACCATGGGTGAATGTCATACTCAATGTGAAATGCTGAGAAAATTGTCTTGTCTTTTACTTACTTGTGTATTTATCTTTAGTGAAGCAGCACAGTTTTTCACCCCCTTTGATTTTTGGATCACAGCCAGCAGTGCTCAGGGTTTACTCCTGACTCTTACTCAGAGATCATCCCTGGCGGGTTCAGGGAACCATATGGGCTGCCAGGGACCAAATCTGGTTCAGCCATGCCTAGGCAAGCAGCCTACCCACTGTACTATCACTCCAGCCCATGAAGCAAAATAGATTTCTTTATTTTGAGGGGGGAAAGGGGTCACACCCAGCCATGCTCAAGGGTTACTCCTGGCTCTGCACTCAGGAATTACTCCTGGCAGTGCTTGGGGGACCATATGGGATGCTGGGGATTGAACACAGACCAGCCACACATGCAAGGCAAACCTGCTGTACTCAGGAACAAAATAGATTTCATTGAATGAAACTTACTTAGAAAAATGTGAGAGAAAAGAAAAAGGAAATACTCATTCAAGAGAGAACAGAGTGGGGAAAAGCAAGCAAGAGAGACTAGTAAGACAGAAACATATTCAAGGAAGAACGTGGGCTTGAAGAGCAAGACTGTCCAGGAAGGTGATCCCACCCATCTTCTTTTTCCCAAGGATTGCTTTAGTTATTCGTGGGGATTTATTGTTCTGTATGAATTCAAGAGTGTTTGATCTATTTCTTTGAAAAATGTTATGAGGACTGGAGCGATAGCACAGCGGGTAGGGCATTTGCCTTATACACGGCTGACCCAGGTTCGATTCGCAACATCCCATATGGTCCCCCGAGCACTGCCAGGAGTAATTCCTGAGTGCATGAGCCCGGAGTAACCCCTATGCAGCGCCTGGTGTGACCCTAAAAAGAAAATAGAAAGAAAAGAAAAATGTTATGGGTATCCTTATAGTAGCTATATTAAATCTGTATAATGTTTGGGGAAGTATTTCCATGTTGGTTATATTAATTATCCCAATCCATGAGCAAGGGATGTGTCTCCATTTTCTCATGTCCTCTTTTATTTCTTGAAATAGTGTTTGTCATTTTTCTTTTGTGTAGGTCCTTTTTTAGTTAAACTGATTCCAGGTGCTTGATTTTTTTGAAGAACTACTGTGAACAGAATTTTTAAAAAATATCTTTCATTATTTGTCTAAAGGAAAGTCCTGGACTTTGGGTATTGATTTTTGTTATCTGCCACTTTACAAATCTATTGTTTCTAGGTGTTGTTTTTTTTTTTGTAGAGTCATTAGAATTTTCTAAGTGTAGTATTGTGTCATCTGTAAATATAGTATCATATCATCTGCAAATAGTGAAAGCTTGACTTCTTCCTTTCCTATCTGGATGTGCTTGATATAGTTTTCTTATCTAACTGCTATGTCAAGTTGTTTCAGCACTATATTGAATAGGAGCAGTGGAACTGGGCAATCTTATTTAGGGCCTTATCTTAGAGGGAAGACTTTTAGTTTTTCCCCATTGGAAATGATGCTTGCTTTGGGTTTGTGGTGGATTGCTTTGACTATGTTGAGAACAGTTCCTTTAACTCCCTTTTTGTTGAGTTTTTTTTTTTTTATCATGAATGGATGCTGGATCTTGTCAAATACTTTCTCTGCATCTATTGATATACTCACGTGTTTTTTATTTTTTCATCGATTGATTGACTTACGAATGTTAAGTCATCTTTTTATCCCCACTATGAATCCTACTTGGTCATGGAATATGATTATTTTGGTGAGTTGTTAGAGTCTATTTGCTAATATTTTGTTGAGGATCTTTTCATCTTTGTTCAGCAGGGACATCAGCTTGTAAGTCTCTTTTTTTAGTGGTGTCTCTGTCTGCTTTTGGTAGCAGAGTGATATTTGCCTCATATAAACTGCTTGGGGGTGTTTATTATTCTTCAATGTTCTGGAAAAGCTTGAGAAGCATTGACAGTAGGTCTTCTTGAAAGAATTCACTAGTGAATGCATCTGGGCCTCAGCTTTTATTTGGGGGAAGACTTTTGATTACCATTTCAATTTCCTTGATAGTGATAGGTCTGTTCAGATATTCCAAATCTTCTTGGTTCAGCCTTGGGAGATTATAGAAATCAAAGAATGTATCCAGTTCTTCTAGGTTCTTATTTCATGGCATAAGGGTTCTCAAAGTAAATCCTGATGATCTTTTGAATTTCTGTGGTTTCTGTTGTGACTTCCCCCTTTCATTTCTGATTCAGTTTATTAGATTTCTCTCTCTCTTTCTTTGTGATCTTGTTAGTGGCTTATCGATCTTTTAATTTTTTTTAAAAGAACCAGTTCTTGGTTTCATTGATCTTCTTGATGTTTTTTTGGGGGGATTCCAGCTCATTAATCTCTCCTCTAAGTCTTATTATTTCTTCATAAGGGTGTATTTCGTGATTTAATTTTTAAAAGTATAAAAAATAAGTAAATACAAAAATATTTTTAAAATAAGTTTTATTATTTCCCTCCTCCTGTCTAGTTTGAGCTCCTTTTGTTGGTCATTTTCCAAGATCTTAGACTGTGAAGTTGTTATTTATGTATGCCCTTTCTTCCTTCCTGGTGAATGCAGAGCTATAAACTTTCCTCTTAACACTGTTTTTTTTCTGTGTCTCACAAGTTCTAGTAACTCATGTCCTCATTCTCTTTGTTTCCAGGAATCTTTTGATTTTTCTCTTTGATTTCCTTTCTAACTTACTCGTTATTCTGTAGTAAGCTGTTTTATTTCCAGATATTTGATTTGATTCTCTACTTCTCGAGCAGAACATATATTTGGCTTTGGGGAGACCAAAAGCCCTGTATATCTCTACTATCCCCCTCTCTTCCATTTCACCCTTCAAAGCCTGTACTTCCTTTGAGTTTTAGTCTCATTGATCTATCAAGAGATGACAAAGTGGTGTTGAAGGGTTGTCCCTGTCTTGACCCCCCACATATATGATGCTTGATATGAGGACTGATTCCTCAGCACCCAGTCAGGAGGACACCCTGAGCACTGCTTGGTGTGTACCCCCCCAAAAAACAAAAGCAAGGGGGGTGGTGGGAGGGATACCGGGGACATTGGTAGTAGAAAATGTGCACTGGTGGAGGGATGGGTGTTCAATCATGTTATGACTGAAACTCCATGAAAGCTTTGTAACTGTATCTCATGGTGATTCAGTTAAAAGAAATCCAAAAAATGGGCCAGAGCTATAGTACAGTGGGTAGGTGCATGTGGCCAACCCAAGTTTAATCCCTGGCAGTCCCCTCAGCCCACCAGAAATGCTCTCTGGGTGCAAAGCTAAGAGTAAGCTCTGAGCACTGCCAGGTGTAGCCCCAAAACAAACAAACAAACAAACGAGAATATTGGGAGTCTGTTCATTTCAACTCAGAACCTAGAGTCATGTAATCAGAAGGAGCCTGAAGGAGCTGGGAGCTGCCAAACAACTGTGCCCTCTGTGGACTGCAGCTTCCCTGACACTCCCCCCCACCAAAAAGCTACATAAATGTAATTTATCTTCTTTATCATGCCAAAACCAGTAAAGATAGGTCTCATTCCCCTGACCCTGAAAGAGCCTCCAATCGCTGGGAAAGACGAGTAAGGAGAGGCTGTTAAAATCTCAGGGCTGGGAGCAATAGAGATGTTACTGGTGCCCGCTTGAGTAAATCGATGAACAACAGGATGACAGTGATACAGTGATCATTTTCTTCGTAGTATTTTTTCCTAGTTTACTTTATGGTAAGAATGCAGTACATAATAACCATAACCTATAAACTGAAAACCAATTGTTTATGGAATTGGTTAGGATTCTGGTCAACAAACCACAAGGAGTTGAGTTGAGGGGAGTGAAAAGTCGCTCGCAGGCCCATGAGCCCGGCTCAAAGGACTGGGGTGCATGTGCAACATAGGCAAGACCCTGAGTCCAACCATCTGGTGCCACGTGACATCCCCATTCAGTGATCTGGTGGGACAGATCACCGAACCATTAGGCCCAGTGTCTGAGCTTTACTGGGAGTGACCCCAGGCCCCTTGAACAAGGCATGGAGGTCCCCCCCACTACCAAATAAACAAGGCTTGAGAAACAGTACAGGAGATAAGTCATTAGCTTTGCATGCGGTTGCTTTATCGAATCTTGGTTCAAATCCTTCTCCCCTGAACTCTGTAAGGGTTGCCCCTGAGTACAGAGATGGGAATACCCTTGATTATTTCCCATTTCCTCCCCCACCATAGCCCCCACACACACACACCAAAAAAAAAAAAAGTTATATGTGGATTTTTGACTGCATGGGACCAATCAATGCCCCTAACCTATGTGTGCCTGTGGGTCAGCTGTTCATGCCCCTAAATGACTCTATGACTACCACACCGTGACGTGCCCACCTGCAAACACCAGAAATCAGAGAAAGAAGGACACTTGGAAACCTTCATTTTTGTGGGCATTACTTTATTTGTTTGTTTGTTTGTTTTTTGTTATTTTCGTCACACCCAGCGATGCCAAAAACAGTAACAATAAGTCTCTCAATGAGAGATGTTACTGGTGCCCACTCGAACAAATCGATGAACAACGGGACGACAGTGACAGTGACCCAGTGATGCACAGGGGTTACTCCTGGCTCTGCACTCAGGAATTACCCCTGGCAGTGCTCAGGGGACCATACGAGATGCTAGGAATTGAACCCTGGTCGGCCGCGTGCAAGGCAAACACCCTACCCACTGTGCTATTGCTCCAGCCCTGGGCGTTATGTTTTGTCCAGTGAACAAAGATCATTCTTAGAAAAGGAGCACCCACACTCACATTCCCTTCATTTCACGAGCACTGTGGTGGGATCGGGTGGGGGGAGCGCACACATCTGAGTTTTACAGACGGGGAACAGCTCTGCTATTTTTAACCACAATCACACTAAGCCGAGGAAGCAGGCACAGGACCAAAATTCCCTGCAGAGCTGCTTCACTTCCCCGCCAAAGCCGCCTGCACCGGCAGCTGCCCAGACTCACACAGCCCTCCAGCACCTGCAGGGGTGCCGCCTTGAGAGCAGCGCTCTGGGCCGGAGGGAGAATGGCCCGGCCAGCTGCAAAAACACTTACTAATAAACAGAGATGTGAATGGACGCTATCTGCCAGATCTAACAGGTCTCAATAATTAGTATGAAAAGGATGAAATATGGGCTGGAGGCTGCCAAAACCCTCAACGCTAACTATTAGGGAGAGCCAAGGGAGAGAAGCAAATGGGATTGGACAGTGAATTCGTTTCATCTCTAATGTTACAGTCACAAGTTAAAATGCTAGAACATCAAAAAAAAAAAGTAAAAAAGGCTGGAGCGATAGCGGGTAGGGCGTTTGCCTTGCAAGCGGCCCACCTGGGTTCGATTCCCAGCATCCCATATGGTCCCCTGAGCACCGCCAGGAGTAATTCCTGGGTGTATGAGCCAGGAGTAACCCCTGTGCATCGCTGGGTGTGACCCAAAAAACAAATAAATAAATAAATAAATGAGTAAATAAAATAAAATAAAATGCTAGAACAGGACTGGAGTGGAAGTATAGCATGTAGGGTGCTTGCTTTACATGCAGTTCCCTGAGTTCAATCCCTGGCACCACGTATGGTCCCCTGAGCACTGCCAGGAGTGATCCCTGAGTGCAGGGCCAGGAATAACCCCTTAACACAGCTGGTTGTGGCCCCAAAGCCAAATTAAAATGAAATACTAGAACAAATAAAGCAATTGCCAATAGTGTTAAGTGCTTTGGAGGGGTTGAGCCACCCCCAACAGTGCTCCTGGGGACCACTTGATGCTGGAGATTGAACTCCATGTGCCACATGCATGCTTCCACATGTGCCACATGCATGCCAGCCCTTTGAACCACCTCCCTGGTCATTGTTCTCCATGCTTGATGTTGAAAGTGTTTGCTGGGGCTGGAGTGATAGCACAGCGAATAGGGCATTTGCCTTGCATGCAGTTGACCCAGGTTTGATCCCTGACATCCCATACGGTCCCCCAAACACCGCCAGGAGTAATTCGTGAATACAGAGCCAGGAGTAACCCCTGAGCATCTCTGGATATGACCCTGTTGGACACGAAGTGGGGAGCAACTCCATCATGCCTGGTTTCTGCTTCACGTTTTGTTTTACTTAAACCTTTTCATTTTTCTTAAAACCCTGCTTCTCCCTGCTCTCCCCCTCCCCCCACCTCCCAGTCATCTGCAAGGGAAGGACAATTGGACTGAAAACTAGGCCTTGGCAAATAGTTTCATAACCGCTATTCACTGTCTATAGAAGCTACCCAGACACAAGCAGGGTGGGTAGCTGCCAGAATGTTCTGAAAACATGTCTAGATCACCTATCTGTAACTGCTTGTTTGTACTATTGAGTATGTTTTTTCCTGAATTATGAAACTTGCATTTTCACTTATGTTTTTGTTAAAAATCATAAGTGCAGGCTATGATGTAAGCACTGACTATAAAATTTGGGGCTTTTCCCTTGTTCGGGGTCTTGCTTGGGCCTGCGTACTTAGAGGCAGCACAAGTGTGAGTTGGAAACTCTCCCCCACTTTTCCACTCCTCCACCACTTCCTCCCTCTTCCCCCTCTCTCATCCTCTCTCTCCGCCTCTTTCTCCTCTCTCTCCCCTCTCTCTCTCTCCCCTGTCTCCTCTCTCCTGTTTCCCCCCTCTCCTCTTTACTCTTTTCTGTCTTCCCTCTCTCTCCCTACTCTCTCTTCTCTCTCTCTCTCTCTCTCTCTCTCTCTCTCTCTCTCTCTCTCTCTCTCTCTCTCTCTCTCTCTCTCTCTCTCCTCTCTCTCCACTCACTCTCTCCTCTCTCCCTGGTCTCTTTCATATCTCTCTCCCTCCTTCCCTCCCTCCCTCCCTCTCTCTCTTTCTCTCTCTCTCTCTCTCATACACACACAAATGCCTACTGATTGCAATGTAAAATTAATTTCAAGTAGATTAATTTTCTTTTTTCCCCTTAAGATGCAAATTGTGCTCAGGACTGACTTCTGGCTCTGTGCCCCAGGGACACTTCTAGTGGGGCTTGGGGACTGAGCCTGGGCCAGGTGCAGGCAAATGACTTCTGTTTTTTTTTTTAATTCTTCCTTTCTTCCCTCCCTCCATTTTTTCTTCCTTCCTTCGATTGCCAGGGAAAAAATATGTTTTAGAAACTCTGCTTTCCCTTGAGGTTGATTAGGGAAGGGGCAGGACCACTGGCCCCTGGCAGCAGATAATTTAAATGTAAAATGGGTCTGAGCGACTCAGAGGAGGGCTGGGCACAGCTGAGTTCCTTGAGTGTCCTTGCCAGGGCTAGGCAAGGAAATTGTCCTTGGGGAAATCTCTGTCCCTGGGGTAAGTTCTCTTGCAGTGAGTCTCTGAGGACTCCGACCTTTAGGGTAGTTCTAACGCCTATGTACACACATGAGCAATGCCAGCCTAACGCAGATCCCGGGATCACAAATCAACATTATGTGCCTGCAAAGGTCACTGGTGTACGTCCTGACTCTAGGGTTTCTGCCAAGAGAGTTCAGTTTGACAGTCAAGTAATATAATACTTGTGGGAAGAGAGTCAATAAAAATAGGGGTGAAAGGCATCATCTCATTTCCCTAAAGGGGAAAGCAAACTGCGAGGTGGAGGCAGGGAGGCCACACAGATGTTCTATTTTTATTTCCCAGATCCAGGGCCAGTGGCCATGGTTCTGTAGGGTCTGAGCGCCACCAGCAACAACCGCCAAATGGCTCTTCATACGAATAACAGTGGGTGTTTTTTTTTTTTTTTTGGCTTTTTGGGTCACACCCAGCGATGCACAGGGATTTCTCCTGGCTCTGCACTCAGGAATTACTCCTGGCAGTGCTCGGGAGACCATACGGGATACTGGGAACCTGGGTCGGTCACGTGCAAGGCAAACGCCCTACCCACTGTGCTATCTCTCCAGCCCCGAATAACAGTGCTCTATCTGAGAACAGTCAATGCCCTAATATTGCCCATTAGGAGGAGTCTGTAAACCATTGCTCGAAATTGCCTGCTGGCCAGCGTCAAGGATGACTCTGTTCAGCCATTAAAGAACACCAAGGAGATTGTGCCATAAAATGAGAATGAGGATCACGTCAAAGAAAAGATTAGAGGATAAATTTGTCTTATCTAAATTTTCCCAGGGAAGCATGTCATAAGATTTTTCTAAGCGTATCCTTTACTTAAAGAAATTATTCTCTGTTTGGAATCACATTTTTTCCAACTATACTTCTTTATCTCAAGGCACTGATAAGATAGTAGGAAATTTTTTGAACCACACCCAGTGGTGCTCCGGCACTACTCTTGGCCTGGTGCTCAGAGATTAAGAGGAGCTGGAGATCAAAGTTGGGCCCCTTGAACACGTCTAGCACATGAGGAAATATTTTAACAAGAAAAAAAAAAGAGAGAATGGGGCTGGAGAAATAGTACTGTGGGCAGGGCACTTCCCTTGCAAGCCATTGACCCAGGTTTGATCCTTGGCACCCCACATGGTCCCAAGGCTTACCGGAGTGATTCTTGATGCAGAGACAGAAGTAAACCTTTATATCACCAGGCATGGCACAAAAACAAAACCAAAACAAACAAAATGATTAAAAGGTTAAATTTTAATCAGAAAGATTAAAAATAATTGAGGTGAGGCTGGAGGATAGTACAGCGAGTAGGCATTTGCCTTGCACATGGTCAACATGGGTACGATCCCCAGCATCCCATATAGACCTCATGCAGCATCACCAGGAATAATTCCTGAGCACAGAGCCCGGAGTCAACCCTGCTAAGTGGGACCCAAAAGCTAAATTAATTAAAATTAAAAGTAGATAAATAAAAACAATCAAGGAGAACTTTAGTGAACTTCAGCTACTGGGGTAAAAGAAAGTCAGGGGCTGGAGAAATAGCACAGCGGGTAGGGCGTTTGCTTTGCACGCAGCTGACCTGGGTTCAATTCCCAGCATTCCATATAGTCCCTTGAGCACCCCAGGAGTAATTTCTGAGTGCAAAGCTAGGAGTAACCCCTGTGCATTGCCAGGTGTGACCCAAAAAAGAAAAAAAAAGTATAAGGAAAAGAAAGTCAAATAGTTCAGAATTATAAAATTTTAGGGAGAAGAACTGGTGCCTGTTCTACTCGAATTCTAAGGCCGGAGCGATAGTACAGTGGGTAGAGTATTTGCCTTGCACACGACCGACCAGGTTCGATCCCCGGCATCCTATATGGTCCCGCAAGCACTGCCAGGAGTGAGTCCTGAGTGCAAAACCAGGAGTAACCCCTGAGCATTACCATGTGTGACCCAAAAAGCAAAAAAAATAAAAAAATAAAATAAATGTGTCTTGCGTTCATATATGCAGGCAAGGATTTTTTGGATTTCTAGAGTTTCATACGTGGACATAATTGGCGGTTCATCCCAGCAGTTCTAAATGGTCTTGAGGACCAAGCAATGCTGCACCCAAACATCTGATGCTGCTCAGGCCCAGAGATGTGGGGGCCCCTAGTGCCACTCACCATCCATGGTGCTGGGATGGACCTTCACTTTCTGGGAATCAAACTCAGGCCCTGGAACCACTATGCCAACATTCTGACCTGTCTTTCCAGCCCCTGAGCATCATTTTTAATTTTCTCATTTTGGGGGTGGGGGGTCTGTGTTTCTGAGCCACCCCAGAAGACCCCAAATTAACAACCAAAACCAAACACAAGATCTTAAGGCCAGGGCTGGGGAGAATGGACAGAGCATAGGATAAACGCAGCTCACCCTCGTTCCATCTGTGCTCAGGGGTTGCTCCTGGAGACACTTGGGGGGCCATCCGTGGGGCTGGGAACTGAACTGGACTCAGCCAAATGCAAGGCAAAAGATTCCTCTGTACTGTCTTTTTTGTTTTTTTACTTCTTTTTGGGGATCACACCCAGCAACGCTCTGCACTGAGGAATTAATCCTGGTAGTGCTCGGGGAACCATATGGGACGCCAGGCATCAAATCCTGATTAGCCGTGTGCAAGGCAAACACCCTCCCCACTGTACTACCATTCCGGCCCTCCTCTGTGCTGTCTCTCCAGTGCTGGACACAATGTCTTTTTAGAAGATGTGGTTATGGGCTTGCTCCTCAAGCCGTGTTCTCCCTTGAACACATATCTCACTTGCTTGTCTAGATGTTTCTTTTCTTGCCTATTTCTACACTGGGGAAGCCTATGTTCTTTCTCTCTGTCACATGTAATTCCTCCCCTCTCTCCCCTCACATCTTTTGAAATAAATTTCAATAAAACCTGCCTTGCTTCACAAAAAAAATAAATAAAACAAAATAGATGTGATTGGGGGGCCTGAAAGGCAGCACCTCAGGAAGGCAGTTGCCCTGCATGCAGTCACCCAGGTTCAATCCCTGGCACCCCAGATGCTCCCTGAACTCCACCAGGAGTGACGCCTGAGCACAGAGCCAGGAGTAAGCCCTGAGTACTGCAGGTGTGTCTCCCCCAGAACAAACCAACAAACAAGATGTGATTAAGGTCTGAAGCCTACCTACTTTTGGGTTTTTAATTTTTCTTCGAAGAATCTCCTGCCCCCACATCTGGCTGTCTTGACCGGGACCCCTCGGAAGAGGGCGGGTTGAGTTTCCCTCCCTGCCCCGAGCAGAGCCCCGGCAGCCAAAGACCTCCAGAACTCAGCCACAGCCATGCTCAAGGCCACTCTCCACATGCCCGGACGAGCCTCACACATGAAGGAGCCAGCCAAGGAACCCAGGTACGCAGGACCCGGGGCTGAGATCTCCAAGCCTGCTTTGATCTGTACTGGGCCTCCTCCACCCAGATCCCCCATTTTCCAGAAGCTAGGCAGTCACACCCACAAACTGCCCCCGGGCTATGTAATCCCATCAACAGCCAAGATCCAGAGACTATAAAACAAAGCTCCCAGATGCACCTCGAGAACTCTTATAGTCTAGTCCTCCCACTTGGAGAACCAGTAAAGTTACCGAGAATAACCTACTGCACGGCAGAGCCTGGCAAGCTCTCTATGGCATATTTGATATGCCAAAAACAGTAGCAATGATGGGTCTCATTCCCCTGATCCTGAAAGAGCCTCCAATGCAGCACCGGTGGGAAAAACAAGTAAAGAGAGGCTGCTAAAATCTCAGGGCTAAGATGAATGGAGACGTTACTGGCACCCGTTCGAGCAAATTGATGAACAACGGGTTGACAGTGACAGTGATACAGTGAATTTTTCTTTCATTTTTTTTCTTTGTAAACTTTCTTCAAACGTTTGATCTGAAGGACTTTAAACATATAAAAGAATTTACAGAATCCTGATGTTACTCTGTTTGATAGGCCTCCGCAGTGGAACCTAGGGGCAGTGCAGGCACACGGGGCCTCCCACAGGGGAGCTTGTGCTCTGCCTTTGCAGCCACTTCTGGCCTGGATGTTAGTTGTTTTTTCAAGAAATATTTGGAGACAGGGGCTGGAGCGATAGCACGTCGAGTAGGGCGTTTGCCTTGCATGCAGCTGACATGGGTTTGATTTCCAGCATCCCATATGGGTCTCCCGAGCATCGCCAGGAGTAATCCCTGAGTGCAGAGTCAGGAGTAACCCCTGAGTATCGCTGGGTATAACCCAAAAAGAAAAAAGAAAAGAAAAGAAAAGAAAAGAAAAGAAAAGAAAAGAAAAGAAAAGAAAAGAAAAGAAAAGAAAAGAAAAGAAAAGAAAAGAAAAGAAAAGAAATATTTGGAGACAGACTCAAGAGAAACAAGCAAACACAGGAAATGTATCTCTCCCTGAAGCAAACACGAAGGAGAAGGAAAACGCAAATGCAGATGACATGAGTCTGATACATTTAGGGTTATCTTGGAATAAAATGCAGGTCTATAGGAAAGATGAATCACTGTATTTATTTATTTTACTTTGTATTGGGGTCACATTCAGTGGTGCTCAGGGGTTACTCCTGGCTCTGCACTCAAAATTATTCCTGGCGGTGCTTGGGGGACCATATGGGATGCCAGGGATTGAACCCGGGTCGGCTGCGTGCAAGGTGAATGCCCTATCTACTGTACTATGCCTCCCTCCGGCCCCGGAAAGATGAATCACTTTCATATCTTAATGCGGTGGGGCTGGAGAGATAGTGCAGTGGGCATGGCACTCACCTTGCATGCAGCTGACCTGGCTCGATTCCCAGTGGCCCATATGCTCCCTCCCACAGGAGTAATCCCTGAGCACAGAGCCAGGAATGAGGCCTGAGCACCACTGGGTGTGGCCCCCAACTCTCCTAAAAACAAAAACAAAACAAAATACACAAGATCTTCAGGCCAAGGCCAGGGAGGTAGTACAGAGGGTAGAATTCGTGGACTCGCCCTGACTGCAGACCCCATACCCCACGGCCTCCGGCATCACTGGGGAGAGCCTGGCGGCCCCTGGGCACTGCCAAGATGGCCCTGGTGGTTTCTGGCTCCACAAGCCAACTGAGACCCTAGCATAGAACTGCCAGCCAGGTGACCCCTGAGAGTAGGCCCCAGGACCCCCTAAGTACCTCTTGAAAGCCCCCAAAATATATTGTTTTGTTTGTTGTGTTTGGGAGTCACACCCAGCTGTGCTCAGGGGCTGCTCCTTACTCTGTGCTCAGGAATCACTTCTAGTGTTGGACACAGAGCGGGGCAGGAGCAACCCCATCATGCCTGGTTGCTGCTTCACGTCTTGTTCTACTTAGACCTTTTTGTCTTTCTTAAAACCCCGCTTCTCCCCCCCACACACACACCTTGGCCATCTATGAGGGAAGGACATCTGGGCTGAGAACTTGACCTTGGCAAATCATTTCATAACCGTTATCCACTGTCTATAGAAGCCACTCAGACGCAAGCAGGGTGAGCAGCCTCCAGAATGTTCTGGAAACATGTCTAGATCACCTCTCTGTACCTGCGCTTGTTTGTACTGCTTGAAATTATGTTTTCTTCCGAATCATGAAACTTGCTTTTTCACTTATGGTTTTTTGTTAAAATTCGTAAGTGCAGGCTATGATGGAAGCAGATGGAAGCACTGACTATAAACCCTGAGGCTTCTCCCTTGTTCAGGGTCTTGTTGGGCCTGCGTGCCTGAGAGTTTGACCCCAGCTAGCTGGCTTAATAAACCCCGCTTGTGTGTTACATTACTGGCTGAACTCTGTGTGGATTTGGAGAGGGGGAAATTATCAATACCAGATCCTTACACTAGCAGTGTTTGGGGACCATATGCATTGCCAGGAGCAGTCAACCACATACAAGACAAGACCCTTACCTCCCGTGCTTTCTCTGCCACCCCAAAAGATCTTACGGCAAGTCATGTATTTGGGTTTCATGGAAGAATAAATTCCCTCTTGTATAATAGTCTTTCCGCACACACAGGAAAGGGCAAGAAAAGAAAAATTAATCACATTTTCTTTTCTTCACATCGAAATTCCATCTGAAATTCCAGATTCCTATTTCTTTGGTGAATTTGAAGAGGAAGAAGAATGTGAGATTTACTCCATCTCAGTATCTACACCCTGTAGTTCCGCCGAGCAGCTGTCTCCCGCAGAGCTGTTAGCACTGCTCAGACCCTCTTTAATGTCTCTCGAGCGGAGATTCTCACGTTTGCCTCCGAGTCAGTGGATATATGTGTCAAAGTCTTGTTAGCAAAAGAGGAAAACCAACAGGAAGTAATGCCTCTGGCATTTTCCCAATAAACTCTCCATTAGCACAGAATATTATCAAATAAGATTTGTTGTGAGTGGAAATAAAATTCATGTCCTACTCAAGAATATTCCATGTAACTATTAGTAATAACATAAAAAATACCAGCCATGTAAATTCATGCCTGTGGTCAGGACACATTATCTAGGGCCTTCTCAAACCAGTTTGATGGATTTCCGTTCAAACTGTACTAGGCTTTATAAATCATGTTATTGAACATTTCCTCTGTTATGTCCAATACCATTCTCTCTCTCTCTCTCTCTCTCTCTCTCTCTCTCTCTCTCTCTCTCTCTCTCTCTCTCTCTCTCTCTCTCTCTCTTATTTTGTATTTTGGCTCAATTTGTCAAAATTTGAAGATATTTAAAGTGGTTTCAATTACAGGAAGGTTTTCAAATATCTGTATTAATCTTATTAGATTAATTTTTATCTTAACAGGAAATTGGGGTTTTTTTTTAAGAACTTAGAATTCATTAATTTGAACTTAGATGACTCAGTGAAATTTGAGATCTGGCAAACTATGGACACTAGTCCTAAGTTTCAGAACTAAATTACAGGGCTCTGGGCGTCCACGCCGAGGGCTGGAGTGCTGCTTTGCCTATGGGAGGCCCAAGTTTCATCCCTGGAACTGCATGATCCTTCACACACTGTCAAATGAGTGTCCCCCGAGCACTAAGCCAGTAGTCCCTGAGCATCATCAATGTGACTGGCCCCTGCCTCCCAAATAAAAGAACATTAATTATAGGGCCCAGGGAGATGGCTCGGAGAACTGGACCACATAGCTTGCACGTGTGAGCTCTTGTTCTGATCCCAGTACCTTGTGGTCCTCCAGAACAACCATGTGTGGCTGATCCAGCAATTATTTGTTATAATTCACACAAAAAAGTTAGTTCTAGGGGCTGGGGATCTAGAACATGGCCCTGTAGTAGAGCACTGGCCTTATATGTATGCGTTTCTGATGTCCTGGGTTCAATCCCTGACACTTAAAAGAATTATTATTATCATTATTATTTTTTGTTAAGGAGTATGTGACATATAAAGAGGTAAACTGTGGCAACCTGCTAATGGAATGAACAGGGTACAAGGGCACATTTTTGCTAATAAAAGGGTGATAAAATTCTGCATTACAATCTCTGAAAGCTGTATTAGGAAAAGCCTAAAGCTTTTCAGATTCTTATGCCTTGATTTGCACACATAGGATAAAAAAAGAGGGGCTGGACCAATAGTACAGCAGGTAGGGTGTTTGCCTTGTGCTTGGCCGACCCGGGTTCGATTTTCAGCATCTCATATGGTCCCCCCCCCAGCACCACCAGGAGTAAATTCTGAATGCAAAGCCAGGATCATCCCCCGTGCTTCGCTGGTTGTGACCCAAACAGCAAGAGAGAGAGAGAGAGAGAGAGAGAGAGAGAGAGAGAGAGAGAGAGAGAAGATTCCATTAAAGTGATTCATACTTAGTATGGTAGGTTTCACCAGATGCTTAACCCTAGAATAAGATTAGCAGCTCTTAAGAGAGTCATGCCACAATGCCACAGGAGTTGTTGCCATCATTATTGAATTCTTTTTTAACTCTCTCTTCTGGAATAAAGAGAGGAGAGGCATAAGAGAAGGGAAAAAAATCCCTCTGCTCTTTGGGGTTCTTTGGCTGCTAAGAAATAAATTGACAGAAGACTGGTTGATAGGAGAAAAGTTACATTAGAAGCTACTTTGAACAGAAAGGGAAGGCAGGTCTGGAACCCCAGGGAATTCTCCAGGCCAGAGTGAGCTAAGGAAGGGATGGGCAGGGGTGTGGCTCAATGGCTGAGCACTTGCCTTGCTTGTATGAGGTCTTGGCTTTCAGTCCAAGCACCAAAAAAAAAAAAAAAAAAAGCCATAGTTACCATAGATGTTCAAACCTCCAATGGGAAAAAAAGGCCCACACAATTGGTTAAAAGAAAAAACAACTTAGTATTTGTGGATGGGGAGACAGTTCACAGGGCTGGAGAACGTATTTTGCAAACTGGAGACCTGGGTTTGATCCCCAAGACACATGGATGTCTGAGTGGGCCTCTGCCTCAAGCACTGAACCCCTGGGAGGAGCCTCTGAGCACTGTCCAGGGGGGCTCCCAAACCATCCAAAAACAGGAGACAGCTCAAAGAGCCAGAGCACCTGCTTTGAGTCTTTGATTCCTGGCACCACGTGGTCCCCCAAAGACTGCCAGAAGCAACCCTTAGCACAGAGCCAGGAGTAGACCCTTAACACTGCCAGGTGTGACCCCCCCAAGCTCCCCCGCTCCCCCCCCACCCAAGTACTATATTCATTCACTCCATCCCCTCTTCACTGATTGAAAAAGAAAAAAAATAAATGAACTCATTTCCCATCTCCCTAATCCAGTGGCTCATCATCATCTCTCTGTCTAAATCTCTGTTTCGCAGCCCCTGACTAATAACACCTTCTTTCATATTGCGGATTACACGATGTAGGCGGAAACCTTTTCTGGGGAGTCAGGCTTGGCTCTGAGGTCACACTTGGCAGTGCTCAGGTTTTCTCAGGGCTCTGAAACTCAGGGATCACTTCCTGGTGGTGTTTGGGGAAAGCTATGTGGTACCAGGGATCAAACCTAGCTTGGCCACACAGCAAATGTCCTACCCACTGTACTATCTCTCCGGTCCCCTGGGTGCAAACGTTTTTAAAAGCATATCAAAAGGGGCTAGAGGGGCCGGAGCGATAGCACAGCGGGTAGGGCGTTTGCCTTGCACACGGCTGACCCGGGTTCGATCCCCGGCATCCCATATGGTCCCCCAAGCACTGCCAGGAGTAATTCCTGAGTGCAGAATCAGGAGTAACCCCTGAGCATCGCTGGGTGTGACCCAAAAAGCAAAAAAAAAAAAAAAAAAAAAAAAAAAAAAAGGGGCTAGAGCGATAGCACAGTGGGTAAAGCATTTTCCTTGCATGTGGCTGACCCGGGTTCGATTCCCAGCATCCCATATGGTCCCCCAAGCACCGCCAGGAGTAATTCCTGAGTGCAAAGCCAGGAGTAACCCCTGAGCATTGCCGGGAGTGACCCAACAAGAAGAAAAAAAAAAGCATATCATAAGACTAGGGGTGTAGCTCAGCAATGAGCACTAACCTTCCATATGTGAGGCCCTGGATTCAATTCCTGACCCTGCAGGATAAAGACAGAAATGAAGGTGTATTTTGCAGTCAGCCCTTGAAGCATCACATTTACTCGCAGGGTAATGGCCTGCGTCTCCGTCAGGCTGTTGTAGGTTGTGCTCTTAGGGAGAAATGCTGAGCTGGAGTTAGACCAGTGGTGGGTTTACTGGGGGGAGTAAAACTGCAGCCTGAGGGGCTGGAGAGATAGCACAGCGGGGAGGGCATTTGCCTTGCACGCGGCCAACCCAGGTTCGATTCCCAGCATCCCATATAGTCCCTTGAGCACCGCCAGGGGTAATTCCTGAGTGCAGAGCCAGGAGTAACCCCTGAGCATCGCTGGGTGTGACCCAAAAAGCAGAAAAAAAAAAAAAACCTGCAACCTGAAGGATGGGGTAGGAAGAAACACCACAAACTGTGCTGGAAGTTTCTACTGGTCCAATGGGGCAATGGAGGTTTACTGGAGCTAAGATCTCACTCCTTTGTGGGGCTGGAGAGCTAGCGGCTAGCACGGCGGTTAAGATGCTTGTCTTAAACATTTACCATTTAGATTTTCAATAATTTAAAAGAGAACAAAGCAGGTTTTTATTATTCAACATATTTGTTTCTGGATTGTCTGTCAGATATAAATGCCTCTAATTCAATTAAATTTATCGTGTAGGTATGCTATTAACTCACTGATGATGACTTTTGTGTTTTGTAGTTCACTGTATATTTGTTATTATGAAAATAATAAATCTAATTTTTTTAAATAGAGAAATAAACTATAAAATAGAACTATGTCCAAAAGGAATAGGCTAAAGTTACAAGTATTAATAAACAGAGAGCTTTAGGAAGTAAATTGATTTTAAAGTTAACGTTATGTCATAGATTTTTATAATTTGTATACCCGCTAAAGAATTAAAATGAATCATGAATGTCTTTTCACTCTGAAAAAAATTTTTAAAAAGATGCTTGTCTTATACGGAGCCTACCCGGTTCAACCTCCAGTCACCCAAGCACGAGCAGGAGTGATCCCTGAGGAGGGAGGGAGCCAGGAACACAGCCAGCTGTGGCTCAAAAACAAACAAAAAAAAGAAGACCTCACTCCTTTAGAGAAGTTCTTTATAAGAGAGAGAGATGACTAGAAGCTTCTACCATTGTCTGACCTGGTCACCGATTAGCAGCTGCCAGGGAGAGAGGATTTCAAACCTGAGCGCCAAGTCCTGCAGGCATCGGGATTCCACGACAAACTCCCATCTAACCCAGCAGCAGAAAGACAATCCGGTGTTAAAGTACCGATGAGACATTTCTCCAAAGCTTCACTGAAGGGATTCAGGACAGTAGCTACAGAATGCGCCATTCAAGGAAGCTGGGGCTGGAGTAATAATAGAGAATGCAGGGCACTTGTCTTGCATGTGGCTGACTGGGTTTGATTTCCAACACCCTGAGCCCGACCAGAAGTAATCCCTGAGCACAGAGCTAGAAGTAAGCCCTGAGCACTACCAGGGGTGGGCCCCAGACAAACAAAAAGCACAACTCAAGCACTTCTACAAGTAATCCACTTGGATTAAGTGCCTGAACGCAATTAAAATCTACCTGCGCAGATCTGAACCTCTCCCTTAATTTTCCCAAGGATTCAGACAATGGGCCCGGCCCAAAAGGAGAGTCATTTTGTATCTGGGGCAGGGCGAACATCTAAGGATCAAGCATTTATTCTTATCAGCCCCTCCATTGACCTCTGCTCTTAGGCGTTTGAGCCTCTTAATGCCTTCTCCACCTTCCCAAACTAGAGATTTCAGTGGCCCAACTTGCCCTTGGGACTCCGATCTTTGTTCCTATCAATACAAAAGTAGTTTCTTTCCTGTCCATCTAATGATTAAATGAGACAAAGAACCCAGAACACGAGGAAGCAAAATCTTCCTACAACATAAACAGCCAATAAGCAAATGAAGATATTCATCACCCGTAGGAGGGAGATGCAATCAACCCCAGTGACATTTCACACCCAGATGATTTCCATAATCCCAGAGCAATCCCAGAGCTAAGGGCCGGGCTGGGATGTGCCTCTGTGGCAGAGCAATTGCCTCAGATGTGTGAGGCCTTGGGGATGACCTCCAGCACTGGTGAAACTGTCACTGTCATCCCGTTGCTAATCGATTTGTTCGAGCGGACACCAGTAATGTCTCTCATTGAGAGATTTATTGTTACTGTTTTTGGCATATCCAATACACACAGGTAGCTTGCCAGGCTCAGCCATGCGGGCGTGATACTGTCAGTAGCTTGCCAGGCTCCTCGAGAGGGGTGGAGGAATTGAACTCCAGTCGGCCTCGTGAAAGGTGAAGGCCCAACCGCTGCGCTATCACTCCAGCCCCACTGGTGAAACAAAAATCAAAATTCATCCCCCGAAGACAAGGGTCAGGGAAGAGAGCCAAAGGAGGAGCACTGGTGGAAAGACTTGAAATAGGGTGGTGGGAAGGTGTGATGGTGGTGGGATTGGTGTTGGAATATTGAATGTAATAAATTATTGTGAACAGCTTTGTAAAAATAAAATTGCTTAAAAAAATGGAGGAAGAGCACTGACCAGTCCTATGAGAAGCCCCAGGTTCAATTCCTAGCATCACATGGTCCCTGGAGCACACAGGAGGATTTTCTGAACACAGGGCTGGAAGTCACCCCTGAGCACCACCGGGTATGACCCACCTCCCATAAAAAAACAAACAAAAATCCCAAGGCAGACATAGAAGGTCATATGTTTCATTCACTTCTTTATTGCTAGTGGGCCATGTGGCCCAGTGGTCAGAGCTCATTCCCGGCATCAGTGAGGGACCATGCACTGCCAGGCAGAATGTGGCCTCCTACAGACAAAGTGTGGGCTCAGCCCACAGAGCTCGCTCCAACCCGACACACCCGGTTTATGTGAGGCCCATTCAGAGTCAGGAAGTAGGTTAAAGGTCACCAGGGACTGTGTGAGGGGAGAGGAGAGGGAGGAGGCAAAGGAGGGGGATTGTTTGCTTCATGGACTTGGGATTTCCTTTGGTGAGCCAACAACTTTAAGCTAGGACACACACACCCCCACAACGAAGTAAATTCTGTCTGCTGAAGAGTGTATGTGTGTATGTGTGTGTGTGTGTGTGTGTGTTGTTATGTCCAGTGGTGCTCACGGCTTACTCCTGACTCTGTAATCACTCCTGGCAGGATTCAGGGTGCTATATGGGGGTGCCAGAAATCGAACCTGAATATCGGCCATTTACGAGCGTCCTACTCACTCTCTGTCACTCCAGTCCCTCCGCTGCTGTGGAGGATCATTCAGCTTTCTCAGTGTCCCTTTTCTTTGTTTTGTTTTGGAGCAACCCCTGTAGGGCACTGGGGAGCTGCTCCTGGCTTTATACCCAGGGTCCCTCGGGGGATGCTGGGGGGAGGGGCACACGGGGATGCTGGGGTCCAACTGCAGTCAGCTCCATGCAAGCACGTGCCTGGGCTCCTGCAGTCTCCCCAGCCCCTCTGGCATGCCCCTGCCACCCTGCAGGGAAGGGCCCCAACTCTAGAGGGCAAACGAGGCTGACTTGGACGGATGCCCGCTGGGAAGGGCTCCAGAGGAATACGACTGACTGACCGACCCATCCCCATCGACCCACCGTGCGCTCCTTTTCAAGTTAATTTGCAGTGTGAAGTAACCTACAGGATTTAATGTAACTCCACATCTTGCTGGCTGCAAGCCTGGCAAATGAAAGAGGGTTGCCTTTTACGGGGACACTGGGCCGGGCTTGGGGGTGGGAGAGAGTTTTTAAAGGCGCTGCTGCTTGCCATGCTTGCTTTCCATGGATGCAGGCCTTCTGCCAGAGAACATTCCAGGGCCCGCTGCAGGTCACCTCTGGGCTCCTGAGAGAAACAAGAGACGCTGATGCACAAGGAACCCGTTTGCGGGCATGACAATGAGAAAAGTACAGTGTTACTTGTTTCGGGGCCACACCCAGTGGTGTTCGGGGGTCCACATGAGGTGTCCGAGATCAAACCCAGGTCTCTTGCAGGCACTGCAACCTAAAGAGATATCTCCCAGCACGCAGAGTAAAAACACATGTCAGGACCCCAGAGATGGTTCAGTAGGTAAAGTATTTGCCTTGCATGTGGCTGACCTGGGTTCAATCCCCTGTCCGAGTGATCTTTAAGCACAGAGTCAGAACTGCCGTGACTGGCTTAAAAATAAAAGGACATGTTAGCAGTAGCTGTTATGGGGAGGGTGATAAGACACTGAGTTACGTCCACCCCCACAGATTAATGTGTAGAGACTTCAAAGAGTGTTGAGAAAGAGGCTGATAGAGGGTGGCAAAGGCCTTTGAGTAATGGCAATAGCCATCAGGAAACAGAGACCAGATCAATAATGCACTAACGTGGTGACTATGAACTTGGTTCCCGCCAGCCAGCCTGGGAGGTTCTGGCAGCAGAAATGTGCAAGCAAAGTTGACAGAAGGATTGTTGGGTTGCTGTTTTTCCTGGTTTGGGGACCATTCCCAGCGGTGCTCAGGGCTGACACGTGGCTCTGTGCTCGGGGTCACTCCCGGCGAAACTCAGGTGGCCCTATGGGATGCCAGGATTGAACTTGGGTTGGCTGCATGTACGGTGAGCGCTCTGTCTGCTGTATGATTGCTCCGACCCCTGATGGCAGTTTGGTTTGGTTTGGGGGGGTCCCGCCTAAGTGGTGGCTGGGATCCCACCTGGCAGTGCTGGGGGAACTGATCCAAGCCTCCCTCGTGCAAAGCCTGTGCTTGAGCCCTCTGTGCCATCTCTTGGGATCCAGTCACTGTCACTGTCACTGTCATCCCTTTGCTCATCGATTTGTTCAAGAGGGCACTAGTAACATCTCTCATTGAGAGACTTATTTTTACTGGTTTTGGCATATCCAATACGCATGGGTAGCTTGCCAGGCTCTGTGAGAGGGGCAGAGGAATCGATCTCAGGTCGGCCGCGTGAAAGGCAAACGCCCAACCGCTGTGCTATCGCTCCAGCCAGCTGGGATCCAGTAGCTTTTTTTTTTTTTTGGGCTTTTTAGGTCACACCTGGCAATGCACAGGGGTTTCTCCTGGCTTTGTATTAATTTGGAATTACTCCTGGCGGTGCTCAGGAGACCATACAGGATGCTAGAAATCGAACCCGGTCTAATGCGTGCAAGGCGAACACCTTACTGGTTGTACTATCGCTCCAACACCCCAGTAGCATTTTGTGGTGGCTGTTTCTTCTTCTTCAGGGGTTGTGGGACCATTGTCCGTAGTGCTGGAGGACATGAGCAATGCTGGGTGGTGGGGGGAGGGGGTGTCAAACCTCCCTACCACTTGAGGGAGTCCCAGGTCCCAGGTCCCAGGCCCCAGAATTGATCCGTATTTTCATATTTATCTTTAACATCATTTTCTTCTATTGTGATAACCATGGGCTGGAATGATAGCACAGCGGTAGGGCCTTCGCCTTTCATGCAGCCGACCCGAGTTCGATTCCTCCGCCCCTCTCGGAGAGCCCGGCAAGCTACCGAGAGTATCGAGCATGCACGGCAGATCCTGGCAAGCTACCCATGGCGTATTGGATATGCCAAAAACAGTAACAATTAGTCTCACAATGAGAGACGTTACTGGTGCCCGCTCGAACAAATCGGTGAGCTACGGGATGACAGTGACAGTGACAGTGTGATAACCATGGCTTACATTTCTGTTCTAGGCATGCAAATGTCACCAGTCCATAAGCCTCCAGTCACTGTCTCTAAGCGCCTTTTTACGCATCTACCCCTGCCTTTCTTCTTGCCCCCACCCTTGATAAACACAGTTCTGTTGGCAGGAGGTTTGTTTTCATTGGCCACAGTCTATCCCCTTGTTTTTTGGGTTTTTTTTTTTTTGTCTTATTCTGTTTATACTCCACATCTGAATAAGTTCACTGGGAAAGGCTGACTCATTTCTCATTTTGTGTAACGAACAGCCTCGGGTGGCATTCATGTGGCAGCAAAAGGCCTCCGAGCCACACTCCACTGTGTCTATACGCTACCTCTTCTTTGTCTCCTCGCCTGTTTGTTGCTGGGAACTGGGACTGTTTCTCCACCCTGACTGCTGTAAACAGTGCTGCAACGAACATACATGTCATATATATCTTTTCAAATGAGCGATTTTGTGTTCTTGGGTAGATGTCAAGGAGTGGAATTACTGGATCGTAAAGAAGTTCTACTCTCAATTTTGCTTGCTTTGTTTTCTTTTTTTGTTTGTTTGTTTGGTTTTGTTTTGTTTTCAATTTTGCTTGCTTTGGAGCCACACCAAGTAGTGCTCCGGGATCACTCCTGGTAGGGCCCGGGAGGACCAGATGTGGTGCCAGTGACCAAACTTGAATCAGCCGCAACCCAAGCAAGTGTCTTACCCGCTAAACTACTTCTCCAGCCCATCTATACACACACACACAAGAATCCCTTGCCAGTATCTCAGTTGTATCCAGGTGTACAGGTGCATCAATGGTGAGAAGTCTCCAGACTGTTTCACGCAGAGGCGGCACCTGCCCCAACAGTGAGAGAGGGGACCCCTTTGCACTACATCCCCCCAGTACTGGCAGGTTCTGGCTTTTCCAGACAGGCCATTCTCACTGGTATAATATGACCCGGCGATGCACAGGAATTACTCCTGGCTCTGCACTCAGGAATTACTGGTGGCAGTGCTTAGGGGACCATATGGGATGCTGAGAATCGAACCTGTGTTGGCCCGAGTACAAGGCAAACACCCTACCCGCTGTGCAATGGCTCCAGTCCCCTGCCCCCAACTCACCCCCCACACACACACCAGTATTTTTAAAGGTGCTACTCGTGCCCATGACTTAAAAGCCAATGTCCATCTCTCTGCTTCCCTCCCCCACCCAATCTGGCCGAGAGCAGGCCTCCCGGAGCTTGACTAATATTCCTGCCCTTCCTCTCACCCCACAGGGCTGACTCAGAAGAGTTAAACAATTATGCTGCAATTATAGAGGAGTGGTGAGCAGATGAATTCGCCCCTTCCACGTGTGTGACTTGTCAGTCATCTTGGGGATGGGGGGAGGGATGAAAGCAGCTGAGTCACTTTCCCTTGGTTTCTTATTTCTCAGTCACAGCACAGAAGTGCTGTGCACTGCCAAAATGAGGGCTCCACACAGAAAAGCAGAGAGAGAGGAAGGAGGGGAGGAAGGGAGGAAGGAAGAGAGAAAAAAAGGGAGGGGAGAAAGGAAGGGAAGAAGGGAGGAAGGAAGGAAGGAAGGAAGGAAGGAAGGAAGGAAGGAAGGAAGGAAGGAAGGAAGGAAGGAAGGAAGGAAGGAAGGAAGGAAGGAAGGGAGGGAGGGAGGGAGGGAGGGAGGGAGGGAGGGAGGGAGGGAGGGAGGGAGGGAGGGAGGTTGGTCTGCAGCAATGTAGATGTCCTTTAGACTTCAGTTCTTCCTTCTGTTCTCTCTAACTTTCCTCATCAAAGCAAAACAATTAAATAAAATTTTCAGAGGAGCAAGAGAGATAGTACAGTAGATAGGGTGCTTGCCTGGCACGCGGCCGGCCTGGGTTTGAGCCCCGGTACCACATATGTCTCCTGAGCCCACCAGGAGAGATCCCTGAGTACGGAGTTGGTAAAGTCCCAAGCACAGCCTGGTGTGGCAAAACAAACAGACAAATAAACAAGCAAGGTGGGCCTGAGAGATAATACAGCCTATCTGTGTTTGATCCCCAGCATCCCATATGGTCCCCCAAGCCCTGCCAGGAATAATCCCTGAGAATTGCCAGGTGTGGTCCAAAAACAAAAAGAAAAAGAGTTCACCAGTGACACTTGAAATGAAATCCGGGGGGCTGGAGAGATAGCACAGTGGGCAGGGTGTTTGCCTTGCATGCAGCCGACCTGGGTTCGATTCCCAGCATCCCATATGGTCCCCTGAGCACCACCAGAAGTAATTCCTGAGTACAGAGCCAGGAGTAACCCCTGTGCATCACCAGGTGTGACCAAAAAAAAAAAAAGGAAATGAAATCCACTTATAGAAATCTAAAAGTTTTCCCAGGTATCTGCAAGTTAAATTTTTTTTTCTCTTTTGAACCAAAACAGTAGTTCAATCTTTCATGAAAATAATGATTTTGCCACAGCAGAGAGGAAGAGATGGGGTGATGGAGATGAAGGAGAGAAACTTTCCTTTCTTTAAAGCTGAACCACTAAAAACGAGTTTCAAAGTTAAACTACCCAAGCACCAACTGTCCATTGGACAGACATCTTTGCCACATGCCAACCCTCATGTGCATGATTTCCTGTGATGCTCACAAGGTACTTACTTACTGCACTGTAGCACTGTCGTCCTGTTCATCTATTTGCTGGAACGGGCATCAGTAATGTCTACATTGTGAGACTTGTTGTTACTGTTTTTGGCATATCGAATACGCCACAGGTAGCTTGCCAGGCTCTGCCGTGCAGGCGGGATACTCTTGGTAGCTTGCCTGGCTCCCCGAGAGGGACGGAGAAATCAAATCCAGGTTGGCCACGTGCAAGGCAAATGCCCTACCCGCTGTGCTATTGCTCCAGCCACTTACTTACCATTAGTACTAAAGGCACTTACATTGCTATCCATCCCTTTTTGCACATGAGAAAATCAGGCTGCAGCGAGCTCAGTTAAAACAAAGGCTAATGTTTGCGGGTCAGGAATGTGGAGTCTGACCCATGTTTTTCCCTCCGAGGACTGTGCTTGGCAGAACCTCTCAGCTTTCCTTCCTTACATCCCCCTTCCTCTCCTCAGAGCCTCCGTTACCCTTTCTTCCCTTTCCTCCTCCTCAGAGCCAGGGACATGGTTCAAAGGGCTGGAACACACGCTTTGCATATAAGCATACGTGTTTGATCCCTGGACCCACATAGTCCCTCAGCCCTGCCAGGTGTGACCCTGTTACCCTACAAAACGAAGCATCCCACTTCTCCCTTCTCCTCCGTGCTGATAATTCCTTCTCCACTTGTCTGCTACAAACACCCAAGACTTCAGGGGCTGGAGTGATAGCACAGCGGGTAGGGTGTTTGCCTTGAATGTGGCCCACCAGGATTCAATTCCCAGCACCCCATATGGTCCCCTGAGCACTGCCAGGGGTAATTCCTGAGTACAGAGCCAGAAGTAACCCCTGTGCATCGCCAGATATGACCAAAAAAAAAGCAATAAAAAACAAACAAACAAACACCCAAGACTTCAACTGAGCTTCTTTTAAAATTATGTCCTGAGGGGACCAGAGCAATTAGCACAGCAAGTTGGGTAAGGCATTTGTTTGCCTTGCACACGGCCGACCTGGGTTCAATCCCCGGCATCCTGTATGGTTCCCGAGTACCACAGGAGTAATTCCAGAGTGCAAAGCTAGGAGTAACTACAGATATCATCACTGGTTGTGACCAAAAAGCCACAAGGCATTCCACGTTTCCCTCCATGCCCTTCCAGAAGGGATCGAATGGGGTTGATACTTCCCCTTACCACTGTGGGGTCATCTCCAGCTGGTTAAACTGGCAAATTAACCTCAGATGAGTTGGAAGAAAGAGAAGAAAAAGAAAACCACGCCATGTCTGGAGAATCTGTCCCATACATACACGGAGAGAGATTCTAGAGCCGATGAGGCAAAATGGGGGGATATATCCTGAACTAACAGGGTTGGGGCTGAGGCTTTAGAGGAGAGTCGGGGTCACATGACAGGGGTCACACGACAAGGACAGGGTGAGTCACCAGGTAGAGAACATGTGCTCCGGGACGCCTTTTCAGAAAGAAGGTTACTGCTGTAATAATCCCAATTCTAGGAAAGAACCAATTTCTGTTCTTCCCCCGAGTTAAGAGAGTGGGCACTTTCAAGCTGGCTTCTAAATTGCTTGAAGCTAGAAGCTGTCCCTGATAAATGGGTATTATTTTGAGGTTATTTGTGAGGGATTTGTTGTCTGACAGTACAAGCAAGCAGCACCGAGAGAGACCTGGTTTGATGAGTTACAATAGACCCCCGCAGCAGACAAATCGCCACTCAACAGTTCAAGACAACACAAAAGGTCATGTTCTGCACAATTCCATTTAGACCATTTCTAGAAACTAGCAACGTTTTCAAAACAGGCAGAATGGTAAGTTCTAGAAGCCAGGGGCATGGGGCTGGAATTAGAAGGGCACAGGGGGGTGGTGGTGGGGAAGAGGGGCAGGTTCGGTTATATTCTGGGATCTAGGGGTGGTGTGTAAGTACCTTTGTGACCATCATCTGAAGCGTGTGCTCCAGCCCTTGGAGTTGTCTCCCTGGCCCTGGCGTCCCTCTTCCCATCAAACCCCGACATGCCCACACAGACCAAGACCAACTTCAGTGTCGTCTCAGGCCAGATTCTGCACATGGGCTCAGGAATAGAGCATGTCCCAGCTGTGTCCATCTGACGATTCACGTTTCACCCTCTCTCTGTCATGTGACCCCCCCTCACCCTTTCCCCTAACGCCTCAGCCCCAATCCTGTTAGCTCAGGACATATCTCCCCATTTTGCCTCATCGGCTCTAGAATCGTGTATCTGTGGGGCAGATTTCTAAGTGTGCCACATGTGCCTTTTCGGGGGAGGGGGTGTTGGGGTCACTCCTGGCTGTACTTGGGGCACCATATGCGATGCTGAGGTCGAGCCGGGGTGTGCCACATGCAAGACAAGCCTCTTGCCCTCTGCACTATCTCTCCAGCACCTCCATTCCTTTCTCTTTTTGCCCCCTTCCGGCTCCCTCTTTTCTCTGCTGTTGCTGCTGTTGCAGGGACGAGGGGACACGTGTTTTTGCTGTGGTGCTCCCCAAGATTTGGGCTCCTTCAGCTGTGCTGCTCTCACATGCACTCCCCAGGGATTGCACTTCCTGGCCAGCGTGCCCATACGTCTTCTGAGGGGTGGTGGTTCCCTGGGAATAGTACCCTGACCGTGGTGTGACTAGAAATGATTTTGTGGGGTCAGAACTGCAGACACAGTCAGAGCCATAGCACAGCAGGTAGGGCGTTTACCTTGCACACTGCCAACCTGGATTTTTGGATCCCAAATGGTTCCTCCGAGCACCACCAGGAGTAATTCCTGAGTGTAGAGCCAGGAATAACCCCTGAGAATCCTGGTGTGACCCCAAAAACAAACAAACAAACAAACAAACAAACAAACAATGACCCCAGAGCTGCTGGCACTGAACTAAGCACATGTGGGACACCGATGATTTGAACTCATGGCTGTATGCTTGGTTTATGTTTTGGCAAGAGATCTAAGTCACCAAACTATCCCTCCAGGCCCTGGATGCACTTTCTTTTTTCTCTTTTTTCTTTTCTTTTTTTTCTTTTTATTTGGGGGGACTGGAGCAATAGCAGCAGGTAAGGCATTTATTTGCCTTGCACATGGCCAACCTGGATTCGATTCCTCCGTCTCTCTCGGAGAGCCTGGCAAGCTACCAAAAGTGTCCCGCCCGCACGACAGAGCCTGGCAAGCTATCCGTGGTGTATTTGATATGCCAAAAAACAGTAACAAGTATCACAATGGAGATGTTACTGGTGCCTGCTCTAGCAAATTGATGAACAAGGGGGTGACAGTGCTTCAGTGCTACAGTTTTATTTTGGGGTCACACCTGGTGATACACAGGGGCCATTCCTGGCCCTGCATTCAGGAATTACTCTGGCAGTGCTTGGGGGACTATATGGGATGCTGGAAATCAAACCCAGGTATGCTGCGTGCATCCTCCCCGCTGTGCTATCTCTCCAGCCCCCCTTGATGCATTTTCTATGTGTCTCCTCTACCAATAAAGCTTCAAAAAAGAACAAGGTTGCTTCATATGCACTGATGGGGGTGATCCACAAAGTGTGCAAGTTCTAAAGTAATTTTAAAATGAGCCAAAGGGCTGGAGAGAGGGGTTAAAGGGCTGGAGTGCGAACAAGAGCGATATGGCCATGTGATGTGCCCTCACCCTACCCCTCAAGGACGGGGGCAACCTCAGAGCAGGAGCGGCAATTCCCCTGCCCCCAACACTGCTGGGTATGCCAGCCCCCCAAACCCAACAACAGATAAAAATTACATACGTGTTTAGCTAAGCAGTTAACCAACCAATGAACTACTGACACTCCCACCCTCAACCCCCCCCCACTCTCCCCTCACCGGCGGTCTGCCCTATCCCTGTCCCCTCTGCTCCAGCCCCGCCTCCTCACACATGCTAGCTTCCCCGTGCTCCTCCTGCTCCTCTCTTCCACCTCTCAGGCCCACTAGCCACCCAGGTCCCACACAATCATTCTCCACCCCTCCCCCTTCCTTACCTGGCACCCATTCAACTACCAAATAAAATTCCGAGTTTCCTAATTGCCATAAACCCGGGGCCTTCCAGTGCTTTCCACTGCTGCCCTGGCCAGACTGTCAGTATTTCCTTGCAGGAAGGGAAACCTCACTTCTGGCCTCAGTTTTCTCGAATCCCAGCTTTCCAACATCAGTGTTTCAAAGAGACGGGACAAGAGGTAAGGCATTTGCCTTGAATGTGGCTGCTTGGGCTGTTCCCCGGAGCACAGAGCCTGAGGGCTGAAGGGTGTGGCCTAAAATTTTCCCACAAAAGGGAAAATTTGATTCTGTCTCTTAACAGTGTGAAAGTGCTCCCCGGGGCCTGGGAGACAGCCCCAGTGTAGGGCGAGCACATGCCTGATTCTACACCTTCCCTGACATTGTCCCCAGCCCTACCAGCTACCGCCCCACAACAGCTGGAGGAGAAAAGCTTTTTGGGGGCTACCCTGAGCTGGACAGAGCCCACACTTTCTAACACGGAGCTCAGAATTGTCCTTGATTCGATGGTCCCCACATCTTGGAGCCTTCTGAGCCACCCTGTCCTTCCGGCATGCAGACCGCCTGTGTTGTTCAATGAACCCATCTGGGGTCACCATCCCAGGCCTCAGCCCACCTCTCTTCCCCTTGGCCCCTCCTGTGCACCTCCAGGCCCCTCAGGAAGGCCTCATGAAGGTTATATTGAATCCACTCTTTTGCTCTGTCCTCTGGGCACCCCTCTGTCCTCCCTCAGCGGGTCACCACACCTGCTCAGTCTCGCTCCCCAGATAAGGTGCAAGGACTGTGGGTCTAGAATGGCGTCGCCCTTGACCCCATTCCAGAGTCCCACTCCAGCCTGGCACTGCCACGAGTAATCCTGGCACACAGAGCCGGTAGTAAATCCTGAGCAGTGCTTGGTTTACCCTTCCCACACCCCCCACAATACAAACAAATAAAAACCCTAAAATGAATACAAGAAGTAAGTAGGGCTTAGTTATGGCTGAGCCCTTGGTAAATGCCATTGCTCGGTTACAATGCTTTTCAAGAACTGGTTTCCGCTAGGAAGTTTGCCGTTGGGGGTGTGAGCAGGAGAATAGGTCTGGGGAGGGGACAGTAGGACACGGGTGGAGGGAAGTGGTCACTCTGAAAGAGAAAGGAATGCTGAAAGGAGCACGAAGTGCCTGCCACAGAGAGAGGCTGGGGGGCAGGAGGGAAATGGGGACACTGGTGGAGGAAGGTGGACACAGCTGAAGGAACTGGTGCTGGAACGCTTGTCTGAAACTCAATCATGAGTAACTCTAACTTTGGATTTCCCTGTGATTCAAGTAAATGAATAAAAATAACAATGGTTTTCTGCAAGAACCCATAGAAGAACCCGGTTCTTTCAGGACAAGGATTTCTATGAAGCACTTGACAAACCTCACCTTGGGTCAATACTTCCTTCCCTCCAATCTAAGGAATGTTTTTTTTATCCCATACTAGTTTCCCCTTGTAGGTAACTCTTGAACTTTAAATCTCAAACGCAGTTGCTTGTATTATTAGAGTTTGTAATCTTGCCATCTAGAACAGACACAATCCCTGAGAGCAAATAGGAAGACTTGCCCAAGGACACACCTCAGAGGGAACAAGCAAAGGCCATGGGGGAGGGGTCCTGCTCTAGAGGGGACTGGAAATGTGAAGCTGACTTGATCTGCTCCCTGTCGGGACTGTCACCTTCGCCTTCTCCTGCTCCGTGTCTAGCTAAAGCCTTGCAGGTATATCAGGAATTTCCACACAGATAGCAGAGGAATATCGCCTGGCCTCAAATCCTTCATTGTCTGCTTTCACTCCCTAACCTACTTTGTAAATATTTGATCTGAAAATTAAGGTAATCTATTCTACCTTTACAAGCTGTTTTAGGACGTGATTAGTGCAACGGATAGGGCATTTGTCTTGCATTCAGGGTCAATCCTCGGCATCCCATACATTCCCCTAGCACTGCTGGAAGTGTTTCCTGAGCACAGAACCAGGAGTAAGCCCTGAACGCTGCCAGGTGTGGCTCCAAAACAAAACAGGCAAGGTAATATTTTCTGATAATAAGTCTTCCCGTGGGGCTGGAGCAATTTCACACAGGGTAGGGCGTTTGCCTTGCACGCAGCCGACCCAGGTTCTATTCCCAGCATCCCATATGGTCCCCTGAGCACCTCCAGGAGTAATTCCTGAGTGAAGAGCCAGAAGTAAACCCTGTGCATTACCAGGTGTGACCCAAAAAAAGGCAAAAAAAAAATGTCTTCTTTTATATGAGATATAGATAGATATCCTAGAATACATATATAACCTCAAATATACTTCCGTGGCACAAATCCGGATATTAGTCATATCTGAGATAAGCTCAATTGCAGCCATTTATGTACTAAAATCACTTATGCATTCCTTGGACTCGGTGAGCACAATGCCTGTTTTTCAGGTTTTTTGCTTTTTTCTTTTCAGGAACCTTGCAGCAAGGTTATAAGTTTTTTGTATGCATTTGCTTTAGAGTTTTGGATCACACCCAGCAATGCACAGGGGTTACTCCTGTCTCTGCATTCAGGAATTCCTCCTGGCCGTGCTCGGGGGACAATATGGAATGCTGGGAATCTAACCCAGGTCAGCCGTGTGCAAGGCAAATGCCCTACCCGCTGTGCTATCACTCCAGCCCTGGTAAGAGTTTTGAACTGGGGCCTGAGTCATTCCCACTTTCAGCCCTGTTGCTTGGTAGTTGAATAATACGTGGACTTGTCTGAATAAGCACAAAAACGAACGCTGCATTTCCCTGGAGGATGCTAGAGGTGCTCCTGTTTCCCCAGGAAAAGGGGGCTACTGACCATTCCTAGCCCTCGGAGAGAGTCACCACGTCTTCACTGGCTCCTGCAAGGGGGCTTCATCCTGACCCAGGTGTGTGGGGCTTAAGAGTCACAGGTTGGGACTGGAGAGACAGTACAGGCCTTTAGGGCGCCTGCCTTGCATGTGGCTAGTCCCACTTCAGTCCCCAGCACGAGACAGTCCTCCAGCACTGCTGGGAGAAACCCCTGGGCACAGAGCCATAAGGCAGCCCCCAGGACCACCACGTGCAGCCCTACTTCCCACCCCCTCCAGCGCCCCCACCAAAACAAAACAAAACAAAACACTAGAGCCACAAGTTGATCATTAGGAAAATCCCCTACACATACACTCAGAAACTTTGGGCCTTAACGTAGCAAAGTCTCTCCGGATGGGTAGGGACAGGTCCGCAGAGTCAGATGACAGAGGTCCCTACGGTCCCCACCTGCTACCAGACAAGCAAGCATGAGTCACTGGCTCTGTGCCCAGATCCCACTTCCATTAGGAACAGTCACACCACATGATCCTTGGGGACGCGCTGAAGATCAGATTGTACCATGGCCTGCCTGAGTCAGGTGCTGCTTGCGACTCTGCCCCTGCCACCTAGCATACTGCTCGACATGGTACAAAAATACACATGCCACTTTGGCCTGAGTACTTTCAGAATGTGGGCCATTAGCACCCAAAGAGCCCCTGGAAGAGCCCGATTCCTTAATTGCTAAAGTCTGATTCGAGGCCTGTCGCGGCAGTGAACTCTCACCGGAATTGAATGACTAAGCGTGGCTGACGGGGCGAAGACATGTTGCTTAAGTAAACGTGGCAGAGTCGGTAGGTCAAGGCCTCTGTGCCCAGGACCTTCTGCAGAACAGAGAGCTCTCTCCGTCCACCGTGGGCTCTTTCCTGCTTCCCGGGAATAACTTTCCTTCCCGTCGAAGCCTCGGGCCCCTTCTTAGTCCAGGGCAGCCTAGAAACCCCCATCTGTGCCTCACTGTCTTGGGATCTTCTCCTCCACGCATGAACATAACTGAATTTAGGTTTGGGTTGTGTTGGGGTTTTTTTATTTTGTGGGTTTTTTTTTGGGGGGGGGGTCACAACACCTGGCAATGCACAGGGGTTACTCCTGGCTCATGCAGGAATGACTCTGGTGATCCTCAGGGGACCATACGGGATGCTGGGAATTGAACCTGGGGCGACCACGTGCAAGGCAAACGCCCTACCCCCTACCCGCTATGCAATCGCTCCAGCCCCTATTTTGTTTTGTTTTGGGGAGCAAATCAGGCAATGCTCAGAGGTCACTCCTGGCTCTGCACTCATGGATTAATCTTGGTGGTGCTTAGGGGGATTATATGGAATACCAAGGAATGAATCTGCTTCGGTTGGTGCAAGGCAGACACCCTACCCACTGTACTGTCACTCCAGTCTCCACGACATTGGTTTTTTTCCCCTCCTATTCCTCTGTAAAATTTCTGAGCTTGACGACTTGTCAGCTCAGAAATGGTTATCTGTGCAAGACTTTTGCAGACCCTTTCTACTTGCTAGATAGGACACTGCTGATCCATAAATTCTTGAATAAAGCTGATTAAAGCTTACACTTATATGGGTGACTTTTAACATTACTCTTCCAGAGATCAGCAGACAAAGGAACCAGCAGCCTGTGTCGTCGGCTCTCTCGAAGGGCTCCTACTAGGAGCGGGGAGATGACACGGAGGGTGACTCATGCTTTGTATGTAGGAGTCTTGGGTGTAATTCACAACACTACATGGACCCCATTGCCAGGCATGGCCCCAAAACAAAACAAACAAAAAAATAAAATAAACAAAATATTATCTAAAAGATCAGAGGTCTGCTGAGAAATCTCTTTGTTACCTTTTGGTTTTGGGCCATAACTTCTAGAACTCTAATGGGACCGGGAGGGGTGTCTCCCAGGGGGACCTCTTGCATGCGAAGGGTTCTCAGTCCTTTGGGTCCTCTCCTCAGCCCTGAGAAATCTCTTTATCTGCCCCTACCAGGAATTCCAAGACCCATCCCCAGCCCTTGGGCTGGAGCTCTAGCACAGCAGGTAGGGTGTTTGCCTTGCACACGGTCGACTCAGGTTCGATTCCTACACCCCTCTCGGAGAGCCCGGCAAGCTCCCGAGAGTATCCCGCCCACATGGCAGAGCCTGGCAAGCTCCCCATGGTGTAATGGATATGCCAAACACAGTCACAACAGGTCTCACCATGGAGACGTGACTGGTGCCCGCTCAAGCAAATCGATGAGCAACGGGATGACAGTGACAGTGACAGATCCCCAGCCCTTGGGAAGAGCTCATGGAAATCAGGATACTGCATCTTAAGAAGCCAGAAAGGAGATAACCTCATAGTTCCTGCTGAGAGTGAAGGTCTGAGGACTCCTCTTTAATGCAAATGACTTTTTCTTTTTGGATTTTGGGCCACATCCAAATGGCCTCAAGCCTTAAGACTGGCTATGTGGACTGGAGAGATAGCATGGCGAGTAGGGCATTTGCCTTGCACGCAGCCAAGCCGGGTTCGATTCCCAGCATCCCATATGGTCCCCTGAGCACTGCCAGGAGTAATTCCTGAGTGCAAAGCCAAGTGTGACCCCCACACACACACACAAAAAAAAAAACTGGCTATGTGCTGGGGCTCACTCCTGGTGAGGAAGGCAGGTAAAGGGTTCATCTGCATGCAAGGCAAGTGCCCTACCCACTGTACTATCCCTCCAGTCACTCCCCCCAAAACGTTTTTTCATAATTACAAGAAAGAATATGGAAGGGAGCGAAGGAGGGAAAACCAAAAGAGTTGAAAAAAATCTGGGAAATGAACCTGATGGCAGGCAGAGAACTGAGAAAAGAAAAGACCTCCCGGAGAAGGACAATGCTAGGGGCTGGAGCAATAGCACAGCCCCCTGAGCATCGCCAGGGTAATTTCTGAGTGCAGAGCCTTGAGTAACCCCTGTGCATCGTCAGATGTGACCCAAAAAGCAAAAAAAAAGACAAATGATAAAAGTGTCAGTGGGGCTGGAGAGATGATTAAGGCCCTTCCCTTGCTCTAGGTTGACCCTGGTTCAATCTTGGACCCTGCGAGTCCTTCTGAACAACTCCAGTAGCCCCTGAGCATCGTCCTCCTAGGTCTGGCCCCAACATTCTGCACTCCTAAACCTTCTGACTGCTGCCCTCACCCCAAAAATAAAAGTCAGACTCAGACTGGAGACACAGTACAGTGGGTAGGGTACTTGTCTTGCATGTGGCCAACCCGGGTTCAAACCCTGAAACCCCATACCCCGCCAGGAGTGATCCCTGAGTGCATAGACAGGAATAACTCCTGAGCATCCTTGGATATGCCCCCGCAACCCCTCCAAATGAAAACAACAACAGAAAAAAAGGTCTGACTGAAACCTCAAAGAAGACAAATAGAAGCTCATTCTTAGAAGAAAAGAAAAAAGAGAGAAAGAGAGAGAGGAACATTTATAGAATCGAAACCAAACAACTGTTTCTATTGAAAGTGCACTACCAAATTTAGAAAGACCCAAGACTGATATAGTCATGGCATTTCAGGACTCCAGGGATAAAATGTGAGTCCAAAAAGCTTCCAGAGAGAGGGAGGGAAAGCAAAGCACAGCGTAGAGGAAGGACGGGGCATTGTGGAAGAGGCCAACACAGAGTGGCTTAATCAGGACAGAGAGGAATTCCTGAACCTGGCAGAGGCCAGAGTGTGAGCGCACCAAGGGCACTTCCTCGTCACAGAGCCTGCAACTCTGCGCTCAGGGGGACCCTAGTGCTCCCTCCTGTCTGTCTCCCACCTGGGAAAGTGGGGAGGGAGAAAGGCCTCTGGGGGCTGTGGAGAGAGTAAGACACGGCTGCGGCTGACACAGCGGGACTGGACACAAGCACTGTAAGGAAAGCTTCGGAGTATGGTTCCAGCGAGGCTCCCTGCTACTTGGGGCTAAAGGGAAACTGGACAAGGGGCTGGAGTGATAGCACAATGGGTAGGGTATTTGCCTTGCACGCGGCCAACCCAGGTTCAATTCCCAGCATCTCATATGGTCCCCCGAGCACCGCCAGGAGTAATTCCTGAGTGCAAGAGCCAGGAGTAACCCCTGAGCATTGCCGGGTATGACCCCCCCCCAAAAAAAAAAAAAAGAAAGGAAGGAAGGAAGAAAGAAAGAAAGAAAGAAAGAAAGAAAGAAAGAAAGAAAGAAAGAAAGAAAGAAAGAAAGAAAGAAAGAAAGGAAGGAAGGAAGGAAGGAAGGAAGGAAGGAAGGAAGGAAGGAAGGAAGGAAGGAAGGAAGGAAGAAAGAAAGAAAGAAAGAAAGAAAGAAAGAAAGAAAGAAAGAAAGAAAGAAAGAAAGAAAGAAAGAAAGAAAGAAAGAAAGAAAGAAAGAAAGAAAGAAAGAAAGAAAGAAAGAAAGAAAGAAAGAAAGAAAGGGAAAAGAAAAGAAGAGAAGAGAACAGGGGTCTTAGAGACCTAGAACCAAAAATTTCTAGTGCCCGTGGAATGATTTGCTCCTGTTAAGTGGGGAAAAGGTAAGTTAAATGGGAAAAAGGAGGCCCCAGAAGCAGATTTGGAGAGAACATGCAGGACAGTGTAAATGATAAATGGTGCTGGGAGGAAATGTCCAAGGGGAAATAATGGAATTCGTAAGTAAAGTAATACATTTGCTCACCTAGGGAGAGAACTGGTAGAACACTCTATCCAATGGAGCAAATGATTAGCAGAAGAATAATATGTCACTTATAAAAAAAAAAAAAGCAAAGGCAATTACTGGGTTTTTTTTTTGGAGGGGGGTGGTTGAGGGGTGTTTAGGGGCTACTCCTGACTCAATCTTCAGGGGACCATGTAGTACCAGAGTTGGAATCAGATCCTCCCGCATGCCAGCATGCAAAGCATGTGCACTGGCTGTTAAGTTACCTATCACTCAGCAATGAACAATCTTCATTCTGAGGAGAGGGGAGAGAGTATCTGAGATGTCATTATATTTCTTGAGAGAGAGAGAGAGAGAGAGAGAGAGAGAGAGAGAGAGAGAGGTGCCTGCCATAGAGGCAGGCAGAGGTGGGGTGTAGGGGGAATGAAACTGGGGATACTGGTGATGGGAAATGTAGACTGGTGAAGGGACCCATGTTGGAACATTATGTGACTGACTGAAACCCAATCATAAACAACTTTGTAACTGTAACTGCATCTCACTGTGATTCAGTAATAATAATAATATACTTCTTAGAGCTATATTAAGCTAGCTACATGTTCTAGCAGGGTGAACTGGTTACTAAATTAACTTAGGACTCCATGCAGCTAAGGAATGTTGGGGAGGAGGGATGTACTCGGGTCGGGGTGGGAATCCAGGACCTGAAGATAGATAAAAGGACAGTATGCATGTTTTGTCTGAGGGATGCCTGGGCACTCCTGAGCACCTCACTGAGAGCATCCTCTCAGCACCACTGGATATGTCACCCCCCCAAAAAGAGCACTGTAGCACTGTTATCCCGTTGTTCATCGATTTGCCTAGTGGGCACCATTAACATCTCCATTGTGAGATTTGTTGTTACTGTTTTTTGGCATATCAAATATACCACGGGTAGCTTGCCAGGCTCTCCGAGAGGGATGGAGAAATCAAACCAGGGTCGGTCGAATGCAAGGTAAGTTCCCTACCTGCTGTGCTATAACTCCAGTTCTACCCCTCCCCCCCAAATGAACAGCAAATCTTTGTTGAATTTTATAGAATATCTGGATTACATTAATTGGGGCTGGAGTGATAGCACAGTGGGTAGGGTGTTTGCCTTGCTCTCGGCCGACCAGGGTTCGAATCCCAGCATCCCATATGGTCCCCTGAGCACCGCCAGGAGTAATTCCTGAGTGCAGAGCCAGGAGTAACCCCTGTGCATCGCCGGGTGTGACCCAAAAAGAAAAAAAAAAGAATATCTGGATTACATTAATCAAAAAGTACCAGACAACTTTATTCACAATGAGAGAAATACAACATAAGTTAAAATAAGAATATTTGGTGCTGGAACGATAATACAGCAGGTAAGGCATTTGCCTTGCACACAGCCAATCCACGGTCTATCCCCGGCCCCCCAAGCACTGCCAGGGAGTGATTCCAGGAGCAATCACTGAACATTGCTGGGTGTGACCCAAAAAGCCGAAAAGACAAACAAAAGAATATTTTCCCCAACCACACTGGTAAAAATCCCTGAAGTCTGGGATTAACGAGGGCTGTGGGGTCTCGGACCCTCACGCACATGGTAGGAACGGTGCCAGCTGCCCTAACCTAACGCAGAGCAATTTAAGCAGACTGCAGAGGTGTATGCTGGTCTTTCAGTCAGCAAGGCCACTCAGGGGAAATTTCCTAGAGATAGATCCACCTTGTGCAAAAGCGAGATCTGAATATTCACTGCAGTGTCTTTTAGGAAGCAAATTTTGGTCAATCTGCTTAAGTAAAAAAAAAAAAAATTAAAGGGTCAGAGAGATAGTATAGAGGATAGGGCGCCTGCTTTGCCACAGTTGACCCAAATTTAATTTAATCCTCTATGGCCCCCAAGCACTCCCAGAAGCAATCCCAGAGCAGGAGCCAGGAGTAAACGCTGAGCACTGCAGGGTGTGTCCAAAGAACCAACCAAACAGGGGCTGGAGCAATAGCACAGCGGGTAGGGCGTTTGCCTTTGCACGTGGCTGAACCGGGTTCGATTCCCAGCACCCCATATGGCCCCCTGAGCACTGCCAGGAGTAATTCCTGAGTGCATGAGCCAAGATTAACTCCTGTGCATCACCGGGGTAACCCAAAAAGAAAAAAAAAAACAAAAATAAACAAAGAACCAACCAAACAAATGAAAATCTTCAAAGGTATATGTTGGTTTTAATCCAGCAAGGTCACTTAATAGGAAAATTTCCTATAGATAGATTCATCTGTGTGCAAAAAATGACACCTGATAATCACTGCAGCATCTTTTTTATGAAGCAAATATTGGAATCTGCTTAAGTGAAAACAAATTAAAAAGGAGGGTGACCAGAGCGATAGAACAGCTGGTAGGGTACTTGCCATGCATGCAGTAGACCCAGGCTCGATCCCTGACATCCCATATGGGACCCCAAGCAGGAGACCCACTTGGGGCTTCTGGTTCCTTCCACAGCTTTCTCTTTGCTGCCAGAGTGATCTCTTACAGTGATTCCCAACCTTTTCCTGACACGCCCTCCCCCATGCAATTTTCATGAGTGGCCCCTTTGGAATATCTTTGAGTGCAGAGTGCAGAGCCTTGAGTTCCAGAGTGCAGAGCCAAGAGCAACCCCTGAGCACCATCAGGTGTGGCCCCCAACAAGTAAACAAACAAACAAAAAACAGGGGCTGGAGAGATAGAGTCCAGCTGGTAGGGCACTTGCCTTGCACACGCCCGACCTGGGTTCCATCTCTGGCATCACATATGGTCGCCCCAGCACCACGAGCAAGGATCCCTGGGTGCAGAGCCAGGAGAAAGTCCTAAGCACAGCCTGGTGTGTCTCAAAAGCAAAGAAACGAAACTACGCCTAAGGATGCTTTCTCGCTGATGCGGCATGACTGAATAGCTTCTGCGCTGGGAAAGGCAGTGGGTGGGGGCGGCGGCAGGCACTGCCAGCCTCCCTGTGCCTTTCTCTGTCAGGGCCACAGGGAGAGAGGCCTTGGTCCCTGAGTGGGAGCAGAGGGACAGGTGTCACCTCAGGGAGGAAGCCGTCAGGCGCCCGTGAGCAATCTGTCCCTCTCTGCTTTGTGACCCTGAGAGCAGGACACTCCAGATGGTGGGACTGCGTGGGTGAGCAGAGAGGGGGAGGGAGGGAAGCACAGACAGCCCAGGACAGAAGCCGCTAAGATGTCTGGTGTATTCCTGCCATCTCATTCATTTTTGCTGCTGTTGTTGCTTAAGGGGGCAATACCCCCAGAATTAGAGTGCTCCTGGCTCTGTGCTCAGGGCTCGCTCTCAGCAGTTGCAGGGGCCCATGTGGTGCCAAGGGCAGAATGTGGGCCTCCTGCATGCAAACCAGCACTGCAGGCCTTTGAGCTCTCTCTCCAGGCTAGAACATCAACTATTTTATCCTGATTCGGGCTGGCTAGTATAATTGCTTTTGTGCAATAAAAGAAAAAAGACAGGGTGAGGGAAACAGCACAAAAATTGCATGTATACCTCGCATGCAGGATGCCCGGGTTCCATCCCCCGCACAGAGTCCCTTAAGCACCACCAGGAGCAGCCCCCCAAGCACAGAGCTAGGAGTAGCTGTGTGTGTGTGTGTGTGTGTGTGTGTGTGTGTGTGTGTGTGTGTGTGTGTCCCAAAAATCAAAAAGAGGGGGGGGAAAAGTAATAGAGAGTGTTATTTTCTAATTTACAGGGATGCATCAAACACTAACAAGAGAAACTACAGGGGAACCTGGGGAAGGGAATTGCCACATTCCACTTGCTGTTATTTATACATTCTTGTTCTTCTTGTTGCTATTGGCTTTGGGCCAGAGCCAGGAGGGCTCAGGGCACCACATGCAGTGCCATACATGAACCAGCATTGGCTACATGCGAGGCAAGCACCTTAGCCCTTTACTATACCTCCAGCCCCTCTACCTTACTGTTTTAAAGCAACATGTAGCTCTTATTTGGGGGTTTTGTTTGGTTGGTTGATTTTGATTTGGGGCCATACCCAGCAATGCCCAGAGGTTACTCCTGGCTCTGCACTCAGGAAGTACTCCTGGTGGTGCTTGGGGCACCCTATGGGGTATCAGGGATCAAACCAGGGTCAGCCTCAAACAAGGCAAGCGCCTTATCCACTGTACCATCACTCTGTCTTTATTTTGTGGTTTTTTTTTTTTTGGGGGGGTCACACCTGGCGATGCACAGGGGTTACTCCTGACTCTGCACTCAGGAATTACCCCTGGCCTAGCTCAGGGGACCATATGGGATGCTGGGATTTGAACCCGGGTCGGCCGCGTGCAAGGCAAACGCCCTACCCGCTGTGCTATCTCTCCAGCCCTATTTTGTGTTTTTAATGGCTTGTAATGAAATCTTGGAGAGTGGCTCATCTCGTATCATGTGAACTGGTGCTCTGAGGCAGGTCTTCATCCAGCTGTGTCTTCCACTGCGCAGCGATGCCCATAGGAGATGCTTCCTGTTGGAAAATCGCCTCCTTCCCCGTTCTCCTGAGCCAGAGTCTAGAGTCTCCCACCAGATTCTCCAGGTCCTCAGTGGAACGTCTACTCTCCACGCAGCCACCAGGATTACAGTCACACCCCGCTACCTCACTGCACTTGGGGCTTCTGGTTCCTTCCACAGCTTTCTCTTTGCTGCCAGAGTGATCTCTTACAGTGATTCCCAACCTTTTCCTGACCCGCCCTCCCCCATGCAATTTTCATGAGTGACCCCTTTGGAACATCCTTGAAGGTCACAGAGGAATGTAAGGTAGCAGTTGAGAAACACTGTTTTAGAGGACAAAGATACTCACATAACCTATCAGCCTTAATATTTAATAGTTCCCATTTCTCCTAATGATTAAAAAAAAATTCCTCTAGTAGGCAACTCCCCTAAGCTGGCCCTTGTTTCCCGGTCTGCACCCTCTGAGTCTGCTTCTGTTCTCCATGACACTCACTGGATTTTCAGGGTTTCAGAAACAAACAAAATTTCAATGGCTAATTTTCTTCGTCAGGGAGTCTTTGCCTTCTGTGAGCTGCTGTCTCTCCCACAGATACTTCTCCTCACCCTCTACCCCCACCCTTCAGAGCACCGCCTTTGCTCTCTCCAGCAGGCACCTGACTTCCTCTGTTCCCAGGGGGTGAGGTCTCTTCCCAGAGCCACCTCCAAGTAGGACACTCCGTTTCTTTCTGCAACATTGTATCCCAGCTTCTTGGCAAGGACTTCTGGGAACACCCGTTGAGTAAGCAAATGAAAAGACTCAAGAGCAGAATCAAGTTCAGGGTAGGTGGTATTTGTTTTTTAATCAAGGAGAAACAATGTTAAGTCTGGTTATTTCATCTTTGAAGACTGCAAGTTCCAAGACCAGAGTGACAGGATAGCGGGTGGGGCCTTTGCCTTGTGAGTGTTTGGCCCAGGACTGTTCCCTGGCAAATCATAAGATCCCCCAAGCACTGCCAGGAGTAACCCTTGACCATGGAAGGGAAGGGAAGGACAAGGGAAAGGAAGGGAGGGGAAGGGAGGGGATTGCAAGTTCCGGGGTTGGAGAGCTGGTACAGGGGTTAAGGTGTTTGCCTTGCATGTGACTGAACCCAGTTTGATCCACTGCACTGCACAATCCCCCGAGAATCCCCGGGAGCAGATCTGGAGGCCTCCATGCATTACAGGGTGGCCCCCAGGGGTCCCTGGTGCCACAGGGCCTCAGCGGCAACGCATCCTCAGGCCCTTACATCAACCCATTGGTCCAGTTAATGATTGCAGGAAGGGGTTTCAGGGGGCTTGCTGAGCATCACTTGGAAATACCTCCTACCCCCTACCCGCCCACCCCACAACACACACAAAAAAGTTAATGAGTTTTCCAAGTGACTTAAGCTAACTGGTAGCCCAGACTAGGTTAACAGTAATAACCATAGTAATACCATCTGGCTAAAGGATGACTCCCAAGTTAAAGGCATGTGAGTGTTAAAAGAAACAACAGGGTGGGGCAGGAGAGCGCTCCACAGGAGAGCTCATGCTTGGCATGCAGCAGGCCTGGGTTCCAACCCTGGCACCACAGGGCCGCTGAGCACCATAGGTGTGATCCCTGACCAGGGGGTAACTCCCTAACAACAACAAATAAACTAAAACAAGTAACAGAGTCTCACAGCTTCCCTCACCTGACTCCCACGCTCCATTGAGAATCGGATAAACTTTGATAAGAGCGGATTATCATTGACTCCTGCCAGTGCTCAGCGGCCCTGTCAACAGTTAGTCTATTCCATGCCCTAAGGAAGTGAGATAAATGCCCAGATAAATTTCCAGAAAAAGATATCCTAGCAATTTCTTTTCTTTTTTCTTTCTTCTCTCTCTCTCTCTCTCTCTCTCTCTCTCTCTCTCTCTCTCTCTCTCTCTCTCTCTCTCTCTCTCTCTCTCTCTCTCTCTCTTTGTGGGTCACACCTGGAGATACTCAGGGGTTCCTCCTGTCTCTGTACTGAGGAATTACTCCTGGCAGTGCTCTCCGGGGACCATATGGGATGCCAGGGATAAAAGCTGGGTTAGCTGCATGCAAGGCAAATGCCGTACCCCCTCTACTATCACTCTGGACCCCCCAAATTGGTAATTTTTCACTGGACTGTCCATAGCAATACCGAAGGTGAGTAAGTTCATTCCAGTCAGGTGTACTGAGAACATGTGTTAGAAGAGAATAACACACAACTAGAAATCAAAGTGGTGAAACATTGATTGAAGGACAGAGTAGATAAAGTCTTTCTTTGGGGGGTGGGGGCGGGGCGCAAGTATAGGTCTTATCTTGAATTAGGAAAATAAAATCCACCAACAGAATTCTGTGAGAATGTTTCCACTGCTACAGAAAAAATGAGAAATAAACACACTTTTTTTTTCTTTTTGGGTGACACCGGGCGGTGCACAGGGAATGCAGCCCCGCCTCCGGCATCACTCCATGCACTCAGCCTCTAGTGCTCTCTCTCCTAACTAACGTTTGCTCTGTCAACTCCCAAGGCCTGGAATGATTTCACAGCATTTGTGAAATGCTGTGAAACTGACTAGTATGAAATGCCATAGAGGTTCCAGGAACAATTGTCCCATCGCAGTGACCTAAACTTGGGACACTCAGGGAAGCTGCTTAACACCACCCCAAGCCAACCCTGCCCAGCCCCACCCCGCCCCTGCCCACTTCTTCTTTTTTTTTTTTTTTTTTTTGCTTTTTGAGTCACTCCTGGTGATGCACAGGGGTTGCTCCTGGCTCTGCACTCAGGAATTGCTCCTGGCGGTGCTCAGGACTTGCCCACTTTTTGCCTGAAGCTTTTCGTTGCTTTTTTATCCTTTGAAACAGTATGTGCGGAGACTCTGAGCCGGGTAAATGAATGGCATGTGCATGGGCCAGAGAGATCATTCAAAGGCTTGGTACTGCTCATGGCACCTCGTGCCTGCAGGCACCCCTTGGGCACTGAGCAAGGAGTAGCCCCCCTGAGCACTGCCAGGTGTGCCCTCAGATCAATGGAAAAAGTAGTCTGTTCTTTTGTTTTTGTTTTTTTTGCTTTTTGGGTCATACCCAGCAATGCCCAGGGGTTACTCCTGGCTTTGCACTCAGGAATTACTCCTGGCAGTGCTTGGGGGACCATATGGGATGCCAGGGATCGAACCTGGGTCAGCTGCGTGCAAGGCAAATGCCCTACCCGCTGTGCTATCGCTCCGGCCCAAAAGTAGTCTGTTCTAAACCAACCCCCAGCTCTATTTCTAGCATCAGTTGGTGTCTCCTTTGAGTGCCGGCCCTGGCCTGTCTCTCTGCAGTCATTCAGTCTGTGGCCAGGCTGGCCCCTCTGTCTGGAAGAGCTCCCGTGTGCTCCCCACTGCCCGGCCTTCCCCCTTGGGCTCCACTCTCTGCGTGCCCTCCCCCCGCTCTCCCCCGTTAGCCCAAGTAAGCCGGGAGCAGAGTGCACACGCCCCCATGGCACTCAGGGCATTCCTCCCCTCAGCCCCATGCCTCTCCATCCTCAGCTAAGTACCCCATCTGTCACAGCCCCAAGGGGAGAGGGCCTTCCTCTCAGAACCGCACCCAAACTGCACCTTCTAGGTGCACATACGGGCATGTGGTTGTCTGAAGGCCCTGGTTTGGGGGTGGCTTATGACGGCCCCCACCGACAGCAGAGAGGATTGTGAGGCCACCCAAGGCCGGCAGCTCTCCACAGCACACGGCATGGGGAAGCCACAGCAAACAACACGGGAGTGCCAGGAGCAGCAGCAGAAGTTGGAAAGGAGCCGAGGAGGAGGTAGATGGTGACAACATAAGAGAACTGAGTGGTGGTGGTGGGGAGGGGGGAGGGGGTGGCAGGAGGTGGTACAGCAGGTAGGGGTCATGCCTAGCATGCACCCGACCCGGTTCAAATCCTGGCACCACAAGGTCCCCCCAGCATCACAGGGTGTAGCCCTGGAGGTCCCAGCACCAGGAGGTGGCCCGGATATCGCTGGCAGTGCAGGGCTTGAGCGGTGTCACATTCTTGGGCTGTGGCCTTGACCTTGCCAGCCTGGTTGGCTGAGAATCACCAGTGGGGGCCAAGGAGGAGGAGGAGGAAGAGAAGAAAAGGAAGAACAACATATGGGGTGAACTCAGTGACCTAGCTCAGATTCCTGGGCTGTTTCTAAAGTGGTGTCTAGCTTCTGCCAGTTGCCAGGGATGTTCTGCCATGATACTTGCCTACACCATTCCTGCTGTCATAGAGACTGTCTCCAGGCAGCAAATTAGATGCACCATGGTGTCTCCAAGCTCTGCAGAGTTGGCACTGTCCTATCACAAAACTGGTTCATTCTTTGTCTTGCTGGCTGCCCAGCCCTCATGGGGAAGGTGACATGCAGCAGGCCAATGTCATCAGTACCGTCTCTTAGACAACCAAGGCGGGACACTGGCAAAGAGGCTCTGTCTCAAAACACGCTCCCCCCCCTGCCCCTCCTCGCAGGGCTGGAGCAATAGCACAGCGGGTAGGGCATTTGTCTTGCACATGGCTGACCAGGGTTCGATTCCCAGCATCCCATATGGTCCCCTGAGCACCGCCAGGAGTAATTCCTAAGTGCATGAGCCAGGAGTAAACCCTGAGCATCACCAGTTGTGACCCAAAAAACAAAAACAAAGCAAAACAACAAAAATACAAACAAAAAAATACGCTCCCCCACCCTCACTCCCAGTCAAAACTGTAGCTTCTCCCCAACTTCCTCCAAATGTTGGCACTATCTGCAAAAGGGTATAAAGAGTAACAACTCTACTCTCTACCATAACCACAACCGGTGTTCTGTATTTATCTCCTCCATTCCTGTCCCACTTTCCCAGTTTCACTTTACTTCTCCATCACTACACATCTAGTGTTCACAGCTGAACTAGCAGAAAGGAAACCACATTCTTTATTCTACCAACATCTTGCCCACGGGCTTCCTCTTTTTCGACTATCTTTGTAAAATAAAGAACTACTCACTGTCTTCTGTGGGGGAGGGGCGGGGAGAAAGCACAGTACTTGATCAATAAGCACCACGCACAGGACAGGAATGGAAGTCTCCAGGTGAGAAAGAAGCCTTTTTGACTTCCAAAGGCTAAACATGGGTTCATTATTTAATGAAAATTTTTAATGCATGTAGACCCAAGTACACGAGTTCATTGTTTAATTGGACAAATCAGTTATGTCACACAGATGCAAGAAAATAATAATGAGGTGTAATTAGTCTGTCTTCAGCTTCATCCCTTGGTAGGTAACTGATTACTGCAAGTAAGTGAGAGCAGGGCCTTCAGTGAGCCCGCTGAGAAAACATGTATCATCCAATCTAAGTTCTTCCTTCAGCAAGCAGCATTAAGTAGCTTAGATAAACTCTTCATACTATGAAAAGAAGACAAACAGGCCTATTTTTCTAGTACTAGTGTAATCTGCTTCTTGGGTTTCCACTATTATTTCAGTTCTCTGACTCGATTTTGAATGCAATTTGTAATCAAATTCACCTCTGAATTAAAAATAAAAAACAATTTAAAAAAACCCAGAGACTTCAGTGCAGTGAAAATGTACCAACGGGCTGTTGACCTTGTCCTTCCCGCAGCGTCCAACCTGGTGCTGGATCAAGCAGCCACACAGAACGAAGAAAGCACGTTCTAGATATCTGGAGGAGGTTGGAAGCAGTCTCACAGCCACAAACTCTCCCGGTGCCCCGGGGAAGGGCAAGGAGGGAGCAGGTCTTGCCCAAGGTGTGGCAAGGGCGATACCAAGGCACCCAGGTCTCGCTGAACCTGAAAAGCGCCCGGGGTCTCCCTACTGTGAGGTCCCAGAGGTCTCAGAAACTCCCAAGTTCGCTAAAAAAAAAAGTTCAAGGATGCCTTGCGGAGAGAAGGGCATGCGCGAGAGACCGCCCCCCGCGACCCCTCGCACGGCACAGCGGGGGCCCGGGCTCAGCCAGCTCTCTCCAAGCTTTGCGCAAGCAATTCGGACAGCACGTGGCCCGCTAGGCGCCGCGGGGGCATTGGGCGCGTGGCGGCCGGACTACAAGTTCCGGCGTGCTTTGCGGCAGGTTTAGGGGCGGGGACCCAGCCGGGCCCAGGCCGTCCGCCGAACAGGGCGCGCGTAAAGCATCTCGGGAAGATCGGGGGCGGGGCCTCCCGGGCTGTCACTGTAGCCCGGGGCTCCCGGGCGGGGGCGGCCGCTGCCATTGGCGGAGAGGTGGGAGGGGCGGGGCGCCGGGCGCCGCTGCGGGTTAAGGCCGAGCGGGTGGGGAGGGAGGCGAGGCTGCTGGCCTGGGGAGCATTGGCGGAGCAGCTGCGTTCCAGCCTGGCCATGGCCGCGGCGCCCCTCAAAGTGTGCATCGTGGGCTCGGGAAACTGGTGAGCTGCTGCGACTCGCGGCGCGTGCTCGCTCTGCCTCCAGGAAACCTGCCTCCCCGGGGCGGAGGAGGAGGGGCCGCGCGCTCCTGTCGCGGCGTGGGCACCGGGCACCGGCGCGCAGGGCAGGCGCTCTGGGCAGCTTGGCGGTGGGATCGGGCCGGGCACTGTGCACCCGGGGAGGCCGCAAGCGAGGCAGTGGCCTGGGAGGCCCCGGGCCTGCGGGTCGGGGCGAGACAGCGCGGAGAGACAGTGCCGCCCGGCCGCGGGCACCTGCCTGCGCCCGGGTACCGCGCGCAGGGGGCACCTGCTCGCCGCGCCCGGCTCTTGGGCTCCTGACTCAAAAGTGCGGCAGATCCGGATCCCGGATCGCTGGTTCGAGACTTGCCAGGAGGAGGCTCAAACGTTGCGGCTATAGTTTCCGTGTCGAGGAAATCGAGGGCCAAAAGACGTTTTGCGCCTCAAGTCGTGACAGGTCAAAGGAGCGGCTTTTATTCCACCCGGTGGCCTAGTAACGTTGTATCGGGAGAAAAAAACCAAACCCGAGTTCCGATAAGGCCTGGTCCGCAGAGAGCGCAGGGATGCTGGATATTCGGCGGGAAGAAGGTGTTTGCAAATCTTTTACCTTGCTGCCAGGCTTCGTTTGACTTCTGCATTTATCAGACACTTTGTGCCAGGCACTCTTGTGCCCCCTTGATAACTGCCAGCTCTTTGCGTTCCTTTCATACCGTGATGGGTTTGGGTGAACATGGAAGGATTGTAGGAGAGCCGGTACAGTAGAGCATAGAACATTTCAGGCTACACACACACACACACACACACACACACACACACACACACACACATCTTCCCTAATCCCATTGCTCTGCACTGTTTTGCCCACACTCAGAACACACACACACACACACACACACAGACACAATCTCCTCTAACCCCATTGCTCTGCACTGTTTTGCCCACACTCAGAACACACACACACACACACACACACACACAATCTCCTCTAACCCCATTGCTCTGCACTGTTTTGCCCACACTCAGAACACACACACACACACACACACACAGACACAATCTCCTCTAACCCCATTGCTCTGCACTGTTTTGCCCGCACTCAGAACTGGTGTTAGTAGCTAGGTGTTCTTGGGAGCTCCAGTTCTCTGACAAGGTGCGCTCCTGGCATCCCTGCACGAATGCCTGCAGCCAGCTAGACTTGACTTACTCTCTTAGACTTGACCTAGAAAGGGCTTCCTAGAGGAAACCTTATCTGGTTCTCTCCTTTCCCATCTCTGTGAGGCTGGTGGCCCTCCTCCACGCTTCTGTAACTCACTTCTGGAGCTGCAAAGGTAATGATTTACTTCATAATCTGTTTCCACTCCTGCTCACCCAGCTCTTGAGAACAACATCTAGCAGAGTAAGTGCCTGGCATATGCTAAGTAAACACTGGGTGAAAATGAATTTTTAAATCTGTGATTCGATTTGATTCGGTAAACAGAGATAAGGTTTAAAAGGCAAAAGGGTAAGGCACTTGCCTTGCATGTGGCCACCTGCTCCCCCCCCCCACACACACACACCATCCTACCTGGAGTAGACCCTGAGCACAGAGACAGGAGTAAGCCCTGAGCATGGCCTGGTGTAGCCCAAAGCCAAAATAAATAAAATGCTTATTTTTTAAAAGTATCCCCCCTCCCCCACAAAATAAAAAGCACCAAAACACCTCAAACCAGTAAAACATTTACCCACTCTTGTGCCCCAGGGTACTTCCTGGAGAAAACCAGTGTTAGCCAAAGGAAATCTGTGAAACTACAAGTTGGATGCTTTTATTTGTTCCTTTTTCTCTCTGCCCTGCATGTACCAGAACATTAGGTACTTTTCTACACACATATTTTTCCCCAACAGCAAAATTTTTTCTGCATATGTTAGAGAATTGATGTTTATCTGCTATGGAACTAAGTTTGGGCATTAAGCCTGGCTTTGTCCCTTCCTCTCTTTTTTCTTTTTCTTTTTTCTTTCTGGGCCACACCTGGCTATTCAATGGTTACTTCTGGTTTGGGGCTTGGTCACTTTGTGCTTTGGTCACTCCCAGTGGAACTTAGGGAAGCTGGGTATCAAACCAAGGTCATTTTGCATGTAAGGCAAACACCTTAATCCCCTACCATCTCTCCAACCCCGGCTTTGCTACTTTTGATCACAAGGTTATTTAAATGAGATGTCAGCTGCCCTCAGGACTGGAAAAGCACCTATTTAGCACGTGTTCTCATTGACACAGAACCACGGGTGAGAACCCCTTTCCTCCTTTTCAAGGTGCAGGGAAGGCGCACAGCCCTGCTGCTCTGAGTAGCACCAGCAGCAGGAGCAGTGAGGTGACCCGCCTGTCCCCTCCAGTGGAGTCTGGCTGCCTTCCCACAGCTCTGCTTCTTGGCTCTCTGCTTGACTGCCTCCTGCCCAATGAAATGCAAGTGAACCTGGCTGGTGACACTGGAGCCCAGAGCCCGAGAAATGTGCCCATGGTTTGGGCTCCGGGCTCTATGTGAACACTTGCTGGCCTCCTTGCCACTGCCCCAGGGCACAGCCTCTCTGGTCCTAGAGAGAGGCCCCATCTTCTTCTTCCTTTTTTTTTAAAATTTTTGTTAGTGAATCACCGTGAGCTACAGTTGCAAACTTATGAACTTTCATGTTTGCATTTTGTTTACATCCCTCCACCAGTGCCCGTTCTCCTCCACCAATGTTCCCAGTGTCCCTCCCACCACCCCCACCCCAACCCCCACCACCCCACCCTGCCTCTGTGGCAGAGCATTCCCTTTTGTTCTCTCTCCTATTGGATGTTGTAGTTTGCAGTAGAGGTATCAAGTGGCCTTCATGTTCGGTCTATAGTCTACTTTCAGGCCCTGATCTTCTTAGGGACATCGAGTCACAATTTAGACAGTCTGAAGGGGTCAGTCTGGGCTTCTGTGCTGGTGGTCATTTAAGTGTTTACCCCACAGATACATTAGGGGATATAACTGGACGCTCACTGTTCCTGCTTTTATGGCATTTGCTGGGTCTGAAGGGTCTGAAATAGATTTAGGGCTTAAGGAGAATACGTGCAAAGAAACTGAAAGTGGAATGATGCATTGATCACAAGAGTAGACGTTCCATTTTGTAATTGTGTTGGGTGCTAGGGGGCTCCCAAGGTCACATGGTGGTGGGTAGGGAGCCCTGTGTGCTGGGGAGCCTCCCCTGGACCTCACACATGCAAAGTCTGTGCTCTACCACTTGAACCACATCTCTGTTGTCTTGTACATAGTGATTCTTGGGCCAGAGAGATGGTTCAACAAACAGCTAAGGCTCAGGCCTTGCACACAGCCAACCAGGATTCAATCTCTGGCACCCCAGAGGGTTCTCCCAAACCCTTTCAGGAGTGATCCCTGGGTGTGGAGCCAGGAGGAAGCACTCCAGGCGGGTCGCCAGGCCCAATAAATATTTAATCCTAATAAATGAGTAGTGTTTCTTCACTTGGCAATCCAAAGACCGCTTGCATCAGAATGGCCAATGAAGCTCAACTTGCTGAATGGTTTCAATGTCTTCCCTGCAGGACTTTAGACTTTTGCTAATTTGGAAACTGATTATCAAGAGATGGATCTCTTCTTAGATAAGGGCCCCACTCCCCTGGAATGTGAGGTTGCCTAAGCAGTATATATGCTGGGGACTTTGAAGTTGCTCAGAATGCCTATGTAGATAAAGATGTTGCCACATCTAAAACTCTAGCCTGGGAACTGAAAGAGGGCTCTAATCGCACAGTATAATAACGCAGAGCCCTGCCCATGGCAGTGATCCTCAGTACCCAAACCTTGATACCAGAACTCCCAACCTAGCTGATTTGGAGGAGCCTCCACCGGAAGGGCACAGAGGGAGGGTGATGCAGCTGTGCCCTGTGTCCTTGTCCTATTCTCTCAGACTTGGGTTGGGTCAGCCCGAGGTGAACTGGGGACCTCCTGCAGCCTGCCGAGTTCTGCTGTGCCGGCCCCCTACTGGGGATGCAGGGAAGTGCCTCCTAGCTGGCCCAGCTTTTTTCATTGCCCTAAGTGATTTAGGAAAACCACAGAATTAAAAAAAAGAAAAACTACTTAACATCCCTCCCCCAAAGGTGAAATAAAGTTTCTTCCCCCCCCTTTCTTTTCTGTCAGGGGCAGACCTTGCTGTTCTCACCCCTGGTTCTGTTCAGGGATCACTCCTGGCTGTACTCAGGGGTCCCTATGCAATGGCCGGGATCAAACCTTGGGTTGACTGTATGCTAGGCAAGCACCCCGCTGTACCCATCTCTCCGGCCCCTGAAACAGTTTCTTCATCAGAGCCTCGGGATGATCATCCAGATGCAGTGCAAGATTCAGTTCTAGAGTGTAAACCTCGGAATTGTATTTCTGAGCCAGGCAGCTACACCCAGACACAATCTCCAAGCTCCTCTTGGAGAGAGGGCAAAGCCGTGGTGAAGGGAGTGGTTGGAGTTCCCTGTGCCGGGCCCCTGCATAGTAGAGCTGCGGCCTGGAGCAGCCTACTTCTCTCCAAGAATCCTTGCTTGCTTGTCCTATTCAACTCTGCCGCCTAGGATCATGGTTAGGGTTTAATGAGCAGATCCCAGGAGACTGGCGCTCTCCTTCTCAGCCAGTTATTATTAGTTTTGTCATCCCTGACCCGCACCTGCACTGTCATTACAAAGTCACTAAATAGAACCAGGCAGAAAAGGAAGGAAGATAAGGGACAAAGAGCAAAACCCAGGTGCAGCTGCAAGAGTTTGTGCCCTTGGTTTTCCCATCCCCCCACAGCTGGTTTGACCCTTGACACTGGAGGCTAAGGGAGAGCTTGGATCCCCTGCACCGGCGCGAGCTGGTGTGCCCAAGATTTGTTTGTTCTGTCAGGGGCGGGTCAGCCGGTGCCCTCTGAATGCTTGTCTGTGCTGCTCCATTCCAGCGGCAGTTCTCGCCCTCCTCCCACGTGGAGAGCTCAGAAATAGTGTCAGGAAATTAGCTGCTGGAGGTCAGAAATAGTCCCTTCTCTGTGACACCCACCTCTGCTTTGGGAGCTACAGGGCGCTTTACAGAGAGGCCGGTGGGTTGGAGCAGGGCCGGGCTGAGCTAACTTGGTAGAACTGACAACCCGGTCTGCTGCTGGACACGCGGTACGCAGGGTCTCCTGCCTTAGGCGGGCGAGCCTTATCGGATCGCAGTTTCTCCTCTTCCCCCCACCCTCCTTTATCATTCTCCTCCACTCCCTTCCCTCCTGAGGTGGCAACATCAACATTACAATGACCACTGACTGCTGGGTCTTCATTTAAATCCCATTACAGGTCCTGAGGTGCTAGTCTTTGCGCAATCCTAGACAAAACTGAGACTGAGAGTAATGGTTCCAATGCCAGTGATTTATTTACTTAGTAAGGGAGTAGTGGAGCCCAGGTCCTCCAAACTCCAGCATCCCTGAGTTCAGACACTCTCGTGTTTCCTGGTTTGGGGCCATAGCTAGCAGTTTGTGGGGGGCTCCTCCCAGCGCTGTGCTCAGGAGGCAATCTAGGCTTCCTGCATACAGAACCTGTGCTCGGCCCTCTGAGCGGGCTCTCTGGCCAGCATACACTCTGGACCATTTCCAGTGAGAGACCTACTTTTACTTGAAGGACACATTTCATTGTCATGGAAGTATTTTAGGAGTAAATCAAACGGAGGGCTGGGGAAAAATAGCTTCATGGGCTGGAGCTTATGCTTTTTGAGCAGGAAACCCAGGTTCCACTTTTGGCACCCCCAAAGAAGTGCCCCCAGCTAGCGCTGAGCCAGGAGTAGACCCTGAACACCACTAGGTGTGACAAGAAAGAAAGAGAAAAAAAAGAAGAAGGAAAGAAAGAAAAAGAACCAAAATGAGGATTTAAAACAGCGAGTTCAGGGGCCGGAGAGATAGAACAGTGGGTAGGGTATTTGGCTTGCATGCAGCTGACCCAGGTTCAATCCCTGGCTTCCTATATCACTCCCCAAGCACTGCCAAGCCTGAGTGCAGAGCCAGGGATGACCCCTGAACACAGCTGAGTGTGCCCCGACCCGGCCAAAAAATGGTGAATTTAGATTCCCTTGGGAGCAGACCCAAACTAAAAATAGTCAGAGTTGACCTTTTTTTTTTTTTTTTAAACATATACGAACTGCTATTTTTGGGTTTGGTTTTATGGGGCCACTCCCAGTGGTAGTCAGAACTTACTCCTGGGTGCGTTCATTTCATTTGGGTGAATATCAGACCTAACCCATCTAAGAGGAATTTTGATTTAATTTCAGTCTATTTTTTTTTTTTTTTTGCTTTTTGGGTCACACCCGGCAATGCACAGGGATCATTCCTGGCTCATGCACTCAGGAATTACCCCTGGCGGTGCTCAGGGGACCATATGGGATGCTGGGATTCGAACCCGGGTCGGCCGCGTGCAAGGCAAACGCCCTACCCGCTGTGCTATCACTCCAGCCCCTCAGTCTATTTTCTTATAGGTTTTGAACTCTAAGGCTTGAGAGTCCTCACCTGGCAATGCTCAGGGGATATTGCTAACTCTGTGCTCAGGAGTCACTCCTAGCAGTGCTCTGTAATCTAATCGGTTGGGAAGCGTGCAAGTCGGTTGGGAAGCGTGCAAGTCAAGCTTCTTCCTTACTGTCTTATCACCTTAGCCAGCATTGTTATGTCCTATGACGATTCTTCTCTCCAGACTTACGTGAGTTGTAGGCTTCAGTGCTCTTAAAAGTTTGGAACCTGGGGCTGGAGCGATAGCCCAGCGGGTAGGGCATTTGCCTTGCACGTGGCCAACCCGGGTTTGATTCTCAGCATTCCATATGGTCCCCTTAGCAGAACCAGGAGTAACCCAAGTTTGGAACCTGTAGATTCCTTGGAAAACTTAAACAAAACTCATAAATAATTCCCCAGATATGAAGCTCCACAATGGCAACAAAACACTCAGCATAGTTTGAATACTCTTGTGTATACAGTTTACAGAGAAGTACAGTTTCTCACCATGTGTAGACAGGAAGGATGGAATATCATTCAAATTGATCATCAAAATGTATTTATTAGGGGGCTGGGGCGATAGCACAGCAGGAAGGGCATTCACCTTGCACGCGGCCGACCCGGGTTCGAATCCCAGCATCCCATATGGTCCCCCAAGCACCGCCAGGAGTAATTCCTGAAGCCAGGAGTAACCCCTGAGCATCGCTGGGTGTGACGCAAAAAAAAAAATGTATTTATTAGGTGTATGGTATAACAGTAAAATATATACTATACATAATTCATTTATAAGTGTAAGGTATAATTCATGACTTCAAGATGGATTTTATGTTTAGACATATACTTTCTGCTTATTTATGTAGATATGCTCTCCCCTTTTTGAAAGGGGTTTTTGTGATTTTCACTTATTAGGCCAGTTTTGGACTGTAGCGATAGCACAGCAGAAAGGGCATTTGCCTTGCACGTGGCCGACCCGGATTCGATTCCTCCGTCCTTTCTGAGAGCCTGGCAAGCTACCCGTGAGGTATTCAATATGACAAAAATGGTAACAAGGGCTGGAGCCATAGCACAGCGGGTAGGGCGTTTTCCTTGCATGCTGCCGACCCGGTTTGATTCCCAGCATTCCATATGGTCCCCTGAGCACTGCCAGGAGTAATTCCCGAGTGCAGAGCCAGGAGTAACCCTTGTGCATTGCCGGGTGACCCAAAAAGCATACACAAACAAACAAACAAAAAACCAGTAACAACAAGTCTCACAATGGAGACATTACTGGTGCCTGCTCGAGCAAATCGATGAACAGTGGGACTACAGTACTAGAGGCCAGTTTTAATTCAGAATTTTTTTTTAAATTTTTATTAGTGAATCACCGTGAGGTACAGTTACAAACTTATGAACTTTCATATTTGCATTTTGTTACATCCCTCCACCAGTGCCCATTCTCCTCCACCAATGTTCCCAGTATCCCTCCCACCCTCCCACCCTATCCCCTCCACCCCACCTCTGTGGCAGGGCATTCCCTTTTGTTCTCTTTCTCCTTATGGGTGTTGTGGTTTGAAATAGAGACAATGAGTGGCCATTGTGTTTGGTCTATAGTCTATTGTCAGCGCAAATCTCCTATCTCCTGCTGGTCCTCAAACCACACTTTACCTGGTGTTCCCTTCTCTATCAGAGCTGCCCCTTCCTCCAGCATGTGAGGCCGGCTTCCAAGCCTTGGAACCAACCTCCTGGTACTTATCTCTACTATTCTTGGGTGTTAGTCTCCCATTCTGTTATTTTACATTCCACAGATGAGTGCAATCTTTCTATGTCTGTCTCTCTCTTTCTGACTCATTTCACTTAGCATGATACTTTCCATGTTGATCCACTTATATGCGAAGGTCATGACTTCATCTTTTCTAACAGCAGCATAGTATTCCTTTGTGTAGCTGTACCAAAGTTTCTTTAACCAATCATCTGTTCTCAGGCACTCGGGTTTTTTCCAGATTCTGGCTATTGTAAACAGTGCTGCAATGAACATTTGAGTGCAGATGTCATTTCAACTATACTTTTTTTTGCCTCTCTGGGATATATTCCCAGGAGTGCTATCGCTGGGTCAAATGGGAGTTCAATTTCTAATTTTTTGAGAAGTGACCATACTGTTTTCCAAAAGGGCTGAACCACTCGGCATTTCCACCAGCAGTGTAAGAGGGTCCCTTTCTCCCCACATCCACGCCAACAGCTGTTGCTTTTGTTCTTTTGGATGTGTGCCAGTCTCTGTCTGTGGTGCCAGTCTCTGTGGTATCTCATGGTTGTTTTGATCTGCATCTCCCTGATGATTAGTGATGAAGAGCATTTTTTCATGTGCCTTTTTGCCATTCGTATTTCTTCCATGAGAAAATTTCTGTTCATTTCATTGCCCCATTTTTTGATGGGGTTAGATGTTTTCTTCTTGTAGGTTCCAACCAGTGCCTTGTATATCTTGGATATCAGCCCCTTATCTGATGGGTATTGGGTGAATATTCTTTCCCATTCTGTAGATTGTCTTTGTATTTTGGTCACTGTATCTTTTGCGGTGGTGCAGAAGCTTTTTAGTTTAATACAGTCCCATTTGTTTATCTCTGTTTCCACTTGGTTGGTCAGTGGCTTATTTCAGAATTCTTTTGTATTTGCTTTTAAGTGTCCATATCTCTATGTGACAGCTTGTTAGTCTCCAATCTCCATCAATGTTTCTTATCTTTTTTCTGACTCTGTTCCTCATTCAACCTAGCTTGATGTTTGTTCCTCATTTCTGTGATTTTTTTTTTTTTTACATCCACAGTGGGTCAGATGTTCTTAGTTGAAAGTGCTCAGTTAGCTAGGCTCTATGTCATCAAATAGTGGGTTTAAAATTGGTACTTTTTTTTTTTCTTTTTGGGTCACACCCAGTGATGCACAGGGGTTCCTCCTGGCTCTGCACTCAGGAATTACCCCTGGTGGTGCTTGAGGGACCATATGGGATGCTGGGAATCAAACCCGGGTCGGCTGCGTGCAAGCCGCTACCTCCTGTGCTATCGCTCCAGCCCCTAAAATTGGTACATTTTTTGATAATTAGTATCATACAAAATTGTGCGATACATAAAATTCAATTTCATAGAACAAATTATCAAAAATTGATAGTATGAGATTTTTAGAAAATTAAAAATTTCATTTTGTAGCGTTTTTCAGAATTAATTCCATATACCAGCGGGTAGGGCGTTTGCCTTGTACGCGGCTGACCCGGGTTCGATTCCTCCGTCCCTCTCGGAGAGCCCGGCAAGCTACAGAGGGTATTCCGCCCGCACGACAGAGCCTGGCAAGCTACTCATGACATATTCGATATGTTAAAAAAACAGTAATAACAAATCTCACAATAGAGATGTTACTGGTGCCCGCTCGAGCAAATCGATGAACAATGGGACGACAGTGCTACAGTGTTTTTAAAAAAAAAAAGCAACTCATCCAAAGATTAAGGTAGCAGGACAGTTATTAGAAAAAAATCTTATATTTGAATAAAAAAATAGGTCTGTTGCTTCCAACTTCCACTCATTGTTCTCGAAGCAGTGCCTGGAGCACAGTCTTCTTTCAGCGGTTTCCTAATGGGGGCCTGTGTGTGTGCCCATCACCTATATTCCAGTGGGTCACAGGTGAAACTCAGTAAATGTGGAGGACACAGCAGAGACCAGGGGGCTCAGGGGGCAAGTCGTGGCTGGGAAAGGCTGAGAAATACTGTTAACAGGTCTGGGCCCTTTGGAGAGGAGTTTCGTGCCCACACTGTGTGTGGGCTGATAGTACCCTGTGCCCACTCCGTATGCAGGTCGACAGAGTGGGCAGAGTCCGAGGGAGGTGCTGGACGGTGGGGTCCAGATGCTTCACCAGCCACTCCCATCTCTCCCTTTCCTCCTCTTTGCACCCTGGTGGGAACTGGCCTTAGTGGACCCCCTTCAGGCCACGCCACATTGCCCTTATTCGTTGGGGCTCAGCTCATTTGTTTGTTTGTTTATTTATTTATTTATTTATTTATTTATTTATTTATTTATTTTCTTTTTGGGGTCACACCTGGCGATGCACAGGGGTTACTCCTGGCATTGTACTCAGGAATTATTCCTGGTGGTGCTCAGGGGACCATATGGGATGCTGGGAATCGAACACGGGTCGGCCACGCGCAAGGCAAACAAACACCCTACCCGCTGTGCTATCGCTCCAGCTCTTTTCACTCCCAGGGCCGGAACTGATTCCCGGTTAAACGCTGCTGCGGCCTTGTCTCTTGGCCCTCCCCAACCTTATGCAAGTGGAATCAATCATCCAGCATCCGACTTGCTGGTTACTGGCTTATTTATTTCACTTAGCATAATGTTGCCAAGGCTCCCGAGTGCTGTGTAGTCTGTCAGAACTGCTTTCCTTTATCGGGTCAGGCCAGCCCCCACTGAACGCACACAGCGCGTCGGCACAGGCTGGCACTGGGGTTATTCGCACTGGCGTCCTTGGTAACTCGCACTACTGTATGGGCCGGGGCCACGGCAGGGCGGTAGAGCGCGTGCCTTGCACAAGGTTCATCTGGGCTCCATACCCGGCACCCCATGTGGTCCCCCAAGCGCCGCCGGGGCAGAGAGTGATTCCCAAGAGCAAGGCCAGCAGTAAGCCCTGACCACTGCCAGGTGTGACCCAAAAAAACAACATAATAGCCCTGTTGTAAACAAGGCTCTCTGTTCATGACCCAGCTCCTAATTCTTTTAGCAGCATCCACTGAAGTGGAATGGTAGAGTCATGAGCATTCTATTTTAGGGGCTTGGGGAACCACTGTTTAGTTTCCCATTCTAGCATTTTATAGCCTCACCAGCAAAGCTCAAGGCCCCGAATTCTCTCAGACATCCTCAGAACACCTAGGATTTTCTCTTCCTCTTTTTTCTCTTTCATTCTCTCTTCCTCTTTCATTTTTTGGGGCTGTACTTGAGAGCTCAGGAACTACCCAAGGTACAGTACTCGGGGGTCCCTCCCAGGGGTGATCAGGGGCCCATACAATGCCAGGATCAAATCAGAACCTTCTGCACGAAAAACATGCACGTTAGCACTTTGAGCTACCACCCGGGCTTCTGGGCTTTCCCTTCTCTTGACTATAGCCTTCCTAACAGGTATGAGGTGTTTTGCATTTCATTAATTTCATATCCTTGTCGGGGACTTAGCCCCCTTGCCAGCTGTAACATTGTATCTAAGCTACTTCCTCTCAGCGTTGAGTTTTGACAGGCGGAAGTCTTTACAATTCCACCCCCTCATCCCCCTTCTTTCCTTTATATGAAGTTGTTCACATTGATCTTTTTTGCCTCTGTGATTTCTTTCTTTCATTTTAAGCTTAGAAAGCTTCCCTGTCTAGAGATCAAATAGATATGCACCCGGTCGAATCTATTTTTTAAAAAGCTTCCTTTCTGACATTTGCATCTAAATCTCTGGCATTTGAACGCACTTGAAAAGCCCCGGGTAACTGCAAAGAATTAGCACAGACTATTAACAGCAGCTCTCCCTGGGTGGGGAAATTATTCATAATTGGGGTTTTTCTCTTCCTGGATTGCCCTTCTGAGAAAGCCCCTCCCACGGCTCCTGCTCAGGGTCAGCTCAGGGGGGCAGCGCAGAGGAGAGGTATTAAAGGATGGAGACCGGCTGAATCTCAGTTTCCTGGGTAGGAAGGAGACCGTGGGTCCTTTTCAGCTCAGAGATTCCGCACCCCATGAAGGGCCATAGACTGCGCCCATGCTAGGTCGCTATTCCCTGGCTGCCGCGATGGACCCCTTGGTAAAACGGGGCCCCCTTTTAGAGAGTTCGGGGCAGGACAGCTGCGCACATGGTGAGCTGCTGCATTGGGCAGGAGACGGCGCAGGGGCAAGCCAGCTGGAGGTGGGTGAGGGGAGCCGAATGGTGAAGCATACCCCTCGTCTCTCTGTTCTTTTGCCTGCCCTGGGGGGGTCTCTGGGCTTCAGTTTCTTTCCTTTGGGGGCGGGGGGAGAGGGAGTTTAGGTGGGGGCTCATTGGACCCGCAGTGCTCAGGAGCTCGTCCTGGCCCTGTGCTCAGGAGTGACCCCTGGCGGTGATTCGAAATCAAACCGAGGTTCGTTGCCGTCCTGCTGGAGCCTCATCTCCCTCCGCGGGTCTCTGCCCAGGGCTTCAGCTTCTTTATGTGAAGAATGGGGCGTGGGGTGCTGCCTGCATCCCACGGCGGCTGAGGCTTGGAGAAACTGGAAATCAGCGCCGCGCGAGCACGCCTCAGCTGGTCAGATTCACTCCACCCTGTGTCCAGTCAGTTCCTGGAACAGCTGATGGACTTCTAACTCTCCAAGTCAGAGTCGGCCTCCCACCCACTGCCCCTCCCCCTCCCCTTCTCCCCCCTCCCCACCGCCCTGACCCTCTCTCCCTGCTAGGCTTGGCTTCTTGCTAGGCTTGGCTTCTCCCTGAAGCTAGGCCCTCTTCCCCCCAGAACCCCCAAACCACTCAGAGTTCAGCCCTAGGGACCACCAATTCTCTCCCGCCTCCCTGTAGTCCACCAAGTGTCACCTGCTTTGCCACTTTGGTCACTGTGGGCTACTTTCAGCCCTTTGCATGCTTGTGAGGAGGCAGCACCCGCCTTCATTTCCCAGGTTCCAGGCGGGACCTTGGCTGCCGCTTGCAGGTATCTGTGGGTGGCTGTCCAGGCTCGGTGGCTGTCCAGGCTGGGTGATTCTGCTCTACAGCACGCCCGGGAGCCGTGCGTCTAAGCTCAACAGGCCACTGTTGACTAAACAAGTTTTTTGGCTGGTTTGGTTTTTGGTGGGGCTGGTGTTGGGGCCACACCCAGCGATGCTCAGGGGTTACCCCTGGCTCTGCCTGAGGAATTCTATCTGGCGGGGGACTAGATGGGATGCTGGGGATCCGATCCCGGTCAGCTGCTTGCGAGGCAAAACACCCTACCCACAGTGCTGTCCCTCCAGCCCCAAGACCCTGGAGCATTCTTGCTGGCTCTTCCTGCTGCGTGAGTCTTCAAGCCGCCCGGTGCTTTGTGAGGGGCACTGGGGCCAACACAGCAACCCCCAGTCACCCCGCGCTGTTCCCCGCCCCCACCGCTGAGCTGCGGAAAGGAAAAGTGGTTTCCTCCTAGTTGGCTCTTATCTCACTTTTTTTTTTACTCTTTGCTGTCATTGTTTGGCTTGAGGTGTCCTGTGTGAGATTTCTCTGCAAGACCCGTGACACAATACTTCTCCCCCTGTTTTCTCCTCTGAGTTTTACAAGATCAAATTGGACGTTTAAGTCTCTAATTCATTTTGAGTTGATTTCTGTGCGTGGCATGAAGAGTCCAGTTTCCGTCATCAGCTTGTGGACGTCCAGATTGTTCGAGCACCATCTGTTCTAGAGACTGTCCTTTCCCCAGCTGTGTTCTTGGCACACTTTGTTAAAGATCAGTTGACTGTATGTATGTGCACAGGTTTATTTCTGGGCTCTCTCTCTGTTCTATGTTCATTGGCTTGTCTGTGGTTTTTATGCCATTATAAGACTTTCTGATTACTATAGTAGCATCTTTATCCAGTTGCCCCTGAAAAGCATGGGCTTGAACAGTGAGGGTCTGCATTTATGTGGATCCCACCCACCTCCAGTACATACTCTTTTTTTTTTTTCTTTTTGGGTCACACCCGGCAATGCTCAGGGGTTGCTCCTGGCTGTGCACTCAGGAATTACCCCTTGCAGTGCTCAGGGGACCATATGGGATGCTGGGAATTGAATCCGGATCGGCCACGTGCAAGGCAAACACCCTACCCGCTGTGCTATTGCTCCAGCCCCCTCCAGTACATACTCTTGTCCCTCCATTTCCAGGGGTCCCACATTTAACACTGCCAACTGGGCTTGGTTGGTTGAAGCTGTAGATGGAGAACCTCGGATTCAGAGGGCACCCAGGAGAAATGTCCTCAGATTCAGCTGTGGGAAAGTACACCCTGAAATCAGCTTTCCTTGGATACCAAGAGATGGTGCTAGTTAAATTTGGGGGGAGTCAAAGTTATATGTTTTTTCTACTTTTAGAAAGAATGAGAGGTCGCTGGAGTGATAGTACAGTGGGTAGGGCATTTGCCTTGCACGTGGCCGACCCGGGTTTGATTCCCAGCATCCCATATGATCCCCTAAGCACCACCACAGGTAATTCCTGAGTGCAGAGCCAGGAGGAACCCCTGAGCATCGCTGGGTGTGACCCAAAAAGAAAAAAGAAAAAAAAAAGAGGAACCTCCCCTTCCACCTTTTTCTCCTCTTTCAAGGATCATGTGTGTATTTTGAAATCAGGAAGCATGTGACCTCTCTCTTTGTTCTTTGTGTGGCACTTCTGGGTTTCTGTGATTCCACATGAGTTTTCGGATTAGTTCTGTTTTACAAGTTACTGAGAGGGGCCAGAGAGGGAACGGTGGGTGAGACACTTGCCCTGCATGCAGCTGACCCCAGTTCAATCTCTTGCACCATGTGTAATCTCCCAAGCTGAGCCTGGAGTTAGTCTTGAGCACAATTGGGTATAACCCCCCCCCCCAAACAACAAAATAACGGTGGGTGGGGCCCTTTCTCCTGGGTCAGGGCAAAACACATAAGTAACGAATGGAAGAATGGGTTCTTGTCTGAGGCTGACAATATTTTGATTTCCTGAGCACTGCCAGGTGTGACACACCCCCCCAAACCCAGCCCCCACCAAAATGCCACTGGCAGTTTGCCGGGGATGGCATTGAATCTATAGGTTACTTTGGGTAGGATAGACCTTTGTGTTTGTTTTAGGGAACATCCTCCTGGTGGTGCTCAAGAGACCATATGGGACACTTGCAAGGCACCTACCTGCTGTACTATCTTCAGCCAAGGGTGGATATTTTTACTTGTTTATTTGTGGGCCTGGATCGATAGCACAGCAGTAGGGCATTTGCCTTGCACACAACTGACCTGGGTTTGATTCCCCCGCCCCTCTTGGACAGCCCGGCAAGCTACCGAGAATATCTCGCCCACACGGCAGAGCCTGGCAAGCTACCCGTGGCACATTCGATATGCAAAAAACAGTAACAAATCTCACAATGGAGAAACGTTACTGGTGCCTGCTAGAGCAAATCGATGAGCAATGGGGTGACAGTGACAGTGACAGTTTGTGGGCCACACCTGGCAGTGTTCAGGGTTTATTCCTATCTCTGTGCTCTGGGCTTTCTCCTATCTCTACGGAGTGCCAGGGATCAAACCTGGTGTTCAAGTCAGTCTTGCTCCAGGCAAGTGCCCTAGATGCTGTACTGAGAAACGTCCATTCTCCAGTTCCAGAATGGACATTTTCAGTAACTTGAGCCTTCCATGCCCTGCGTGCAGCCTTCATTTACTTTCCTGGGCTCTGATGTCAGTGTTCTGTAGTTCTGTCAATCTTTCATCTCCCTAATTGGGTTTCTTCCAATTTTCTTCTCTTTGATGCCGCTGTAAATGAGATTGTTTTCTTCTTGTACTTTTCTGTACATTTGCCAATGTACAGAAGTGCAGATGATTATTCTATGTTGGGCTTGTCTCCTGAAATTGGATTGATTTGTTAGTTCTAACAGGATTTGTGTATGAGCACATCTTTTTCAACACATAGAATCACGAAACAGCACGTTTCACGTGTCCAAGATTTGCCTACGCGGTTTCTTTCTCCGGCCTTATCTGCTAGGACTTCCAGTACTGTGTTGAGTAGAAGCTAGGACTTCCAGTACTGTGTTGAGTAGAAGCAGTGAGCGTGGGCATCCTTGTCTTGTTCCTGATCTGAGAGAGGAAGAACTTTCAGTGTTTTGACCACATGGTCTGCTAGCTGGGAGCTCGTCATTTGGCCTTTATGATGACAAGGTGGATCTACTTTTTTGAAGTTTTATAAACACAGGCTTGTGGAAGGGGGAGGGGACAGAGTAGAGAGGGACTGAGAGAGCACACAGGAGCTGTGAAGCACTTGCCTGATCCTCTGACACCAGATGATCCCCCAAGCACCACCAGAAGTGATGCCTGAGAAATAGTCCCTGATCACTGCTGGGTATGGCCCAACCATCCCTCAGCCAGGCAAACAACAAAGGAAATGTTGGGTTCAAGATAAAGAGCATACTAAAAGAACTGTGGTTGCTTTATTTATATTTGCTTGTTTTGGGGGGTGGGGGCACAGCTGGTGATGCTCAGCTCAGGGATCACTCCTGACAGTGCTCAGGGGACCCTAAGAGGTACCTGGGTACCTACCCACTGTACTATTGCTACTGCCCTGACAGCTCCTTTATTATAAGAAAGAAAGAAAGAAAGAAAGAAAGAAAGAAAGAAAGAAAGAAAGAAAGAAAGAAAGAAAGAAAGAAAGAAAGAAAGAAAGAAAGAAAGAGAGAGAAAGAAAGAAAGAGAGAAAGAGAGAAAGGAAGGGAGGAAGGAAGGAAGGAAGGAAGGGAGGAAGGAAGGAAGGAAGGAAGGAAGGAAGGAAGGAAGGAAGGAAGGAAGGAAGGAAGGAAGGACGAGAGAAGGAAAATCTTCTTAGTCCTTTTTTCACCCTTTCTCTATTGTTGGTTTGGGGGCCATGCCCAACTATGCTCCTGACTGCTCAGGGATCACTCCTGATATGGGGTGACATGGGGGGCGGGTTCAGTGGAGAGGCACCATATGGGTGTCAGGGGTCCAGGGTTCAGGTCAGTTGCAGGAAATTGAACCTGGGGCTCTTGGTGCAAAGTACAGGCTTCAGTTCTTTGAGTCCCTGCCCTTGCCCCAGGAAAGATGATCATCACTGTATCATTGTCATACTGTTGTTCATCGATTTACTCGAGCGGGTGCCAGTAACATCTCCATTGGTGCCAGCCCTGAGATTTTAGCAGCCTCTCCTTACTTGTTTTTTCCAACAATTGGAGGCTCTTTTCAGGGTCAGGGGAATGAGACCTGTTATTTTTATGTATTTGACATATCAAATACAACACGGGGAGCTCCCCCCTGCCCCCCCCCGCCCCCGCCAGTCTGTGTTTACGTTACTGGTGCCCGCTTGACCAAATCAGGATGACAGTGCTACAGTGCTTTATGATGATGTGCAGCCTCGCGGTCCAGGAATATGTTCACTCATGCGTGAGGCTCGGCCCGAGTATGTGGAAAGCGGCTTGGAGCATGGCGGAGGTGGGGTAGTGGAGGTCGGCTACTGGGGCTGGGTCCCTTGGGGGCAGGGAGGGCTCTCACCCGCCCCCTTCTGGGGCACCCCTGGTGTAGAGTCCCGTGGCATGGTTATGGGGGCCTCATTTTCTGCTCCCTTTCGGGAGAAGCAGCTGTGAGTTCTAGAGGGTGACCAATGAGGAGATTATCTGGCGCCAGCAGGAGGTGGTTTAAGGGTGTGACCCCCGTCCCCTGAGATTGGAAGAAGCAGGCAGAGGATCTCTGCTCCCGGGTCCCATTGAGCCCAGCGTCCAGGATCACAAAGTTCCGCATTACCTGGGTTTCGTGGGACTTAGCTCATGCGTGATCATAAGCGATGACCATAGGAGCTCAAAATCCTCGGATTGTCAAGGGGCCTTTCCAGCGCTAGAACTGTTTCATGCTTGTCCTCGCTGGCTTTGTCTTTGAACTGAGTCACCGTTTCTTTCCTCAAACAGATGCCACCACTCCTGCCCACGGGTTAGGGTAGCAGCTCCGTTTCTGCCTCCTCAGAAGGGGGAAGGAAGGACCGTGTGTGTGTGTGTGTGTGTGTGTGTGTGTCTGTCTGTCTGTCTGTCTGTCTGTCTGCCTGTCTGTCTGTCTCTGTCTCTCTGTCTCTCTGTCTCTCTCTCTCTCTCTGTCCTGAGCTCATCTGTCCGTCCAGAGCTCATCTGCTCTGGTTGCTTCAGGCTTTGTCTTGTGCCTTCCTGTCCCTTGGCTGTTTGAGTCTGGCTCCCCTGGGTGGCTGCTGGCCTGGCCTGGCTCGCTGGCATACCTGCTGTTTGCTGTGCATTGTGGAAAACTCCACTCTGCTGCTCCTCCCGGCCTGTCTGTGAAGTCCTTGCTTCTCAGGAGAGGTTCGAGGGTCCTGAGTCTTCGCCCAGTGCTCTCTGTCGGTGGCTGCCAACTGGCTGCTCCTGGACAAGCACCAGTGATGGTCGAGGCCAACGTGTTAGTGTCCGTCTCAGGTTGTCCTGCCCTTCTCACTATACACAGGATTGGGAATTTCTGTAGCCTGGTTCCTTTCTCTGAGGGGGCGGTAGGCTTTGTGCGGGCAGCAAATGCTGGCCCTTGCTCTGTTTTGTCACCACCATCTCGCCCAGTGCCTGAAATGCAGTAGTGCATTGATAACTGAGTGAAGCTGAGAGAGTGAACAATGCTTTTGGTTTGTTGTTGTTTGTTTGTTTTGGAGCCACTCAGAAACCCTCCGGGCAATACTTGGGGCCGTATGTGATCCCTGGGACCAAACCCAGGGTTGACCTTGTGCAAGGCAAATGCCCTACCCGCTGTACTATTTCTTCAGCCCCAGAATAAAGTAAATGATGAATAAGCTTCTGACATCACATGAGTAAATAATCTAATCGGAATTTCTATTTGCTTGTTTGAAGCCCCACTGACCCCCTCCCCCAACAGTGTGACGATGTAGCGTGGTGACCTTAGTTCTTCACAGTTCCAAATTTCATTCGAATTTTCTATTTCAGCAGGTGCTACGTGATTGCTTCTGGGTACAGAATGCTTAATTTCGTCAAGGGGCTGCTTTATTTTATTAATTTATTTTATGTTGATTTGGGGCCATACTTGGCTGTGCGCTGGTCTTAGTCCTGGCTCTGTGCACGGGGATCACTCCTGCTTGGGGGACCTGCTGCGGTGCTGGGGATCAAACTTGGGTTGACCGAGTGCAAGGCAAGCGCCTTACCCACTATACTGTCTTATCTGGCCCACCCAAGAAAGAGGCTGATTTAAAGGGAGAAGCAAGTATAGTATTGCATCAGTAAGATATTGGGGTGTCATGGTTCTGATCTATTTTTCCATTTGATTTACTCAACTTGGATTCCTGGTGTTATCTCTCTCTCCCTCTCTCCTTCCTTCCTCCCCCTACACACACACACACACACACACACACACACACACACACACCCTTGTCCACCAGGAAGTTGCTCCATTCCCAGAATCCCTTGTGCTTTCTTTGGCTGTGTGTGAGTGTAATTAATGATGCCAGGGAACAGTTGGAGCCGAGATGCTATCTGCCTGTGAGTAGGTGAGCAGATGCTTTCAAGATTAAAATAAAGGTGATAGAGATATGCTGGGAGATTCCTGCCTCTTTTCTTTTCTGTGGGGGCAGGTTGGCCTCGCCCCCAGTGCTTTGGCAGCTCAGGGGGATCAGACCTAGGGCAGCTGTGTGCAAGGCAAGCACCTTCACTCCTGTAATAGCTCTCTGGCCCCTGTGACTTTGAATTTTTAAATCCTCCTGGGTTATTCTCAGTGTGGAGCCAAAGTGGAGAATCCTGGCTTGGTTTATCCACCTGCTGTCTAGAAAGGGAAAATCAATCACTTGAAATTTTCTAATTGTTGTTCAAGTGCATGGGTTAACGTGGTGAATTTGAAAGACAGATTTATCAGAGACTAAGGAGAAAGATCTCCGGAGGCTGCTCCTTAAGGGCACAATTTCCTTCCCTCATTCTGTTACCACCCCTACAACAAATTGTCCTGAGAATGAGTATTAGAAGAATGATGTCCTAACACTTAAAGTCAAATAGTATGTTTGGGCAATACTCCGAGGTTACTCCTGGCTCTCCATTCAGGATTACTCCTGGCGGTGCTCAGGGGACCATATGAATTGCCAGGGATCGAACTCGGGTTGGCTATAAACAAGATAAATGCCCACCCGCTATACTCTCACTCCAGCCCACGAATAGTCTTTTTGTTGTTTGTTTTCATAACAATATTCATTAATTTCCTTTTTGGTTTTTGGGCCACAGCCGGCTTTGCTCAGGGCTTATGCAACCCGCATTTTCAGAAGCTAGGTAGGGCCCGGGGAACCAGCTATTTCCCAGCTCAGAATCCTGCTGGAGAAGCCTATTGGTTCAGCTGGGGTCAGGACCCGCCCCCTCCGCCCATCCCTGGTCCAATCCAGTGGCCCCGGCAGTGGTGCTAAGTTCTGATGAGCAGGTTATGGCCCATCAATCCCTCACCGGCAGTGAGATGGGCACGGGGGCTGTAAGTGAGGATGAGCATCGCCACAACCCTTTCCATGGTGCCCAGAGGAGTGCCGTTACCAGTTTCCCCTCAGGGAACTCAAGACGACTTTGTCCCTAGGTGTGTTTGGTGACTAGAGATGAAGGGTGGGGATGAGAAGGGCCGGATGTTGGTGGGAAACGTGACACTCAGGTGCCCAGAATCTGCACCCCGTTCTGTCCCTTTGCTGGAATCCACTTGGGTCTGACCTTTTGATCCAAGTCCCTCCACGGGTCTGTTGTAGTTGGTGGGAGACGGTTTATTTTTAGCCACGTTTTATCCTTTTCCTTTTATTTATTTATTTAAATTTGTTTTTGTGCCATCCAGTGATGTAACTTCCGGTGATGCTTAGGGCCTGGCTCTGCAGTGAGGGATCACTCTTGAGGGGGGGTCTCGGATACTATGCATGGTGCTGGGGATTGAACCCAGATAAGCTGTGTGCAGGGCAAGCCCTACCCCAGTACTGTTGCTTCAGCCCTGGTAAGCCACATCTAAATCTGTTGGATTTAAAATATGACCCACTGGCACCGAGGCTGTGAAAACCCAGTGGAGTCTTCTTCATGCCCTTTTTTTTTTTTTTTTTTTTTTGCTTTTTTTTTGGGTCACACCTGGCGATGCACAGGGGTTACTCCTGGCTATGCACTCAGGAATCACCCCTGGCCGTGCTCAGGGGACCATATGGGATGCTGGGATTTGAACCCGGGTCGGCCGCGTGCAAGGCAAACGCCCTACCCGCTGTGCTATCTCTCCAGCCCCTTCTTCATGCCCTTTTTGCTTCTCTTTTCAAGGTGGACTTTGCTTATGCCTCTGCTACTCTGTTCCATCAGAGGCTGAGGCCCACTAGTCCCCAGGGTGCTGCTTTTCATGTCTTGTACCAGACTCTGGGGTTTTCTTGATTGCAGGAATTGTTTATAAGTTCAAAACAACTAAGTTCCACCTGGCTTGACTGAGGCCCTATAAATAAATGCCTGGGGAAACTCTTGATCTGACTCAGAAGCGGAAAAAGAATCTTATCTTCTGCTCAATTGAGTTCAATATATTTTTCTCTTTGCATGGTTGCTTTTGTAGGGGTTCAGCTGTTGCGAAAATCATCGGTAATAATGTCAAGAACCTTAACAAGTTTGCCTCCACGGTCAAGATGTGGGTCTTTGAAGAAACGGTTAATGGAAGAAAACTGACGGACATCATAAATAACGACCATGAGAATGTGAAATATCTCCCTGGACACAAGCTGCCAGAAAATGTGGTAAGATTGGGGGGTGAAATGTTAAAATTTAACATTCAGTTTCATTCAGTTGGTTACATTCTCCAAGCTCCACACGCTCTGCCATGGTGTCTGGACACAAGGCCATGGCAAAGCTTCTTGCCTTTTCTCGTCCCCTTGTCCTAGTGGTTGCTTGGGTGAGTAGTTTTGCTTTGAAAGTCAGTGAGGGCTGCCACAGACCCAGTGGCTTAAATGCCATTCATTTTCTTTTCTTTTTTTTTTTTTCCGATTTTTGGGTCACACCCAGCGATGCTCAGGGGTTACTCCTGGCTTATGCATTCAGGAATATGGGATGCTGGGAATCAAATCCAGGTCGGCCACGTGCAAGGCAAACGCCCTACCCTCTGTGCTATCGCTCCAGCCCCTCATTTTCTTTTTCATTCTATGAATGTGACGGTTTAGGTTAGGGTTACAGTAGTGTTCACTTTTATGATGTACAAAGCTACTGCACCTCACCCAGGTGCCCTGGATGTGTCTCCCATCCTCAGTCTACACTGTCCTACTGTCACCTCTGGGTCCATCCTCATTTTGACCCCCAATCATTTGTTCCTGAGTCTCGTGATTCCCAAGCACGAGTTTTCTCACAATTCTGGAGGCTTCAAGTCTGAGATCTGAGGGGTCGGCTGTCTGGGCTTCGTCTCACGCCCTCTCCTTAACCGTCACCCCTGTGTCCTTGCTAGGCTTGCTTCTGTAGCTCCTCTTGCCCTTTCCTCTCAGGGCCTGGTCACCTTCCCAGGGCCTGCTCTCTTGACCCCTTCCTCACCGACTCCTTTTCCCCACGGTGTTTCCTCCGCTGCAGAGACCAGGGTTTTCGCTCCATCACCATGCTCACAGGAGCCCCTTCCGTGCCCTCAGGCTCACTCTCCTGGCCAAAGTGCTCTCACTGCTTTTTCCTGTACTCATTGGGACTCACTCCTAGCTGCCGTGGGTGCTCCCCTGGCCACACTGAAGCCCGAGGCTCATGGCACCCAGGATCACAGACAGTAGAACAGGCAGGATCGTGCACAGCACCAGAGATTAAACTTGTGGCCAAAGGATTGCAAATCGGGTGCTGTAGTCACTGACCCATCTCTTAGTGTCCCCCTTCCTCATCCCCCCCACGCAAAAAAGAAAAAACCCAAACAAAACAAAACAAAAAAACACCCCACGACCTCATTTTAACCAAATTACCTTTACTTCTTTTTAAAAAATTTTAAATTTTATTGAGTCACTGTGAGACCAAATTGCCTTTTCCAAATCACTCTTAATATACTAATTTTTCCTCTTCCCTTCCCATTTCTTTGTTTCTTCCTGTGGCGGTGACAACTTGGGGGGGGGGTCTCACACTGGGTTGCCACGCTCACCCACTTTTATTCTGTTGTGGGGTTCGCAGGCGGGGGTGTGCTTTGAGTCTCGGTGCGCATGCGCACTTGGCTGAGCTGCGTTGGCTATCACACCGGTGGCGCCGGTGAGTCCTGAGGGCAGGGCTGCCGGGATCACACTCGGGCGTACAGGGCAGCGCCAGGTTCGAACCCGCAGCCCGATGCTTCCAAGGTGGACTTTATCCCATGGGTCCAGCCCTTTGTTCCCAGCATCACAGCTGTCAAGAGCCCGTCTGTGGGGATCGGAGCCAGAGTACAGTGGGCGGGTAGGGCGCTGGCTTTGCCTGTGGCAGACCTGGGTTCGATCCCTGGCATCCCAGGTGATTCCCCGAGCACTGCCAGAAGTGATTCCTGAGTGCAGAGCCAGGAGTGACCCCTGGGCATCGCCAGGTATGGCCCCCAAACAAACATCATCACCATCATCATCACCGTCCTAGCCGGCTGCCAGCGACCCCCTTCTGGGATGCTGGAGTCAGCACCTCAGCGCACCTGCGATCATGTGGGGCGGGGGTGGGGACACAGTTCGCCCCTTGACTTTCATGGCTCCGGTTATCCCCAAGCCGGAATCGCTGATAGCCTTGGGCAGCTTGTGTGCCCAGGAACGCCTGGGTGCCCCCTTTGAGTGGGTGGACTCACCAGGACGCCTGGTGCCTGGAGCCAAGGCTGCCTTTCCCGAGTGAGACAGAGGAGAAAAGAGAACATTGTATGACTGGCACTTTAAAATTCAAGCTCGTTAGCGGTGGGAGGGGAACACCATGGCCTGGCCGCCTTCCCGAGACTGCAGGGGAGGAAGGAAGGAACTGGGGGAGGCGAAGGGGCCTCACTGCCGCCGGTCTGCATGTGGCCTTGAACCCGTGGTGCCAGCTGCACTTCCTTGAATAGGCTGTTTGAAAGGCAGGCTGTGCCGCCAGCCCTCTCTGTGCCCGGGGAATACCTGTTGCTGCGTGCAATGAGCCCAGACTCTGGGGCCGGCACTGTGCAGAGCTGGGGCGGCTGCCGAGAATCTGCTTCCCTTTGCGTCCCTTCTCCGCCTCCTTCCACCCTGGAGGCAGGCTTGTCCCCTGACATGGGCCAGCTGGTCTGCAGGGCTTGTTTGCCAACGGCCGAGTTCATCCTGCCTCACGCCCAGAGCTAAGTGCTGTGCTGATGACCTCTTTTTTTTTTTTTCTTCCTGCCTTTTATTGAATCAGCTAGACAGTGAGATACACCATTACAAAGTTGTTGTGATATTGGGTTTCAGTCATGCAGTGTTCCAACACCTGTCCCTTGATGAGTGTACATTTCCCACCAGCAGTGTCCCCAGCTTCTCTCCCCACATATCGCCCCCACCCTGGACACGTCCCCAGGTCCCCAGCCTGCCTCTATGGCAGACACCTTTCTTCTCTTTCTGTTTGTCTGTCTTTCTCCCTTTTAGGCACTGTGGTTTACAATACTGCTAACTGAAAGGTTATTATGTATATCACTCTATTTCATTTCAGCACTCAGTTCCTGTTCAGAGTGATCATTTCCAATTACCATGGTTATAGCGGTCCCTTCTCCTTCTCTGTCCTGACTGCACCTTTCCTCCTTCCCCCATTCGTGGCAGGTTTCCTCCCTCGGACTAGTCCTACCGGCCCTCATTCCTACCATCTTCAGTTTACCCCCTTTCCCCTGGCAAGGCCCCTCCGGGAGACCCCCATCTCTTGACACTTATGTTTAATTAGAAAGAGCTCTGTGGGGGCTGGAGCCATAGCATAGTGGGTAGGGCGTTTGTCTTGCACGCAGCTGACCTGACCTGGGTTCGATCCCCAGCATCCCATATGGTCCCCCGAGCACTGCCAGGAGTAATTCCTGAGTGCAGAGCCAGGAGTCACCCCTGAGCATTGCCGGGAGAAAGGAAGGAAGGAAGGAAGGAAGGAAGGAAGGAAGGAAGGAAGGAAGGAAGGAAGGAAGGAAGGAAGGAAGAAAGGAAGAAAGAAAAAGAAAGGAAGGAGTTCTGTGAGTAGCTGGAGAGGAAGGTGCCTAGGTGCCTTTTAATCCCATCCCTGCTGGGGTCAAAAAGGTCAGAGAAGAGAGGTGATTTCTTCGGCGTCCCAGGCTGCTAAGGGGTCAACCAGGGCACAAGCAGCCAGGGTCTGTTCTCTGCAGTGCTGCAGTCTTTTCTTTCACATGTCAGGAAGTGCTCTAACAGACACCTGGGGATGTGCACGCGTGTGTATGTGTGTATGTATGTACATGTGCACGTGTGTGCGTGTGTGTTGGGGATGGATGGGAAAGTGCCAGGTTGAGAAGAGTGGGAAGGTTGTACTGAAAATTCAGACCACTGGGCTCTGGCGATGAGAGGACAGAGCAGAGCCCCCACCCCACAGTCAGCATCACCGAGTTAGGGGACAGTGGGCAGAGTGTGAGGGGGGCACTGGTGCCCACGTGAGCACAGTGAACCCCGGACACAGCTTCGGTGGACTCGTGCACTGGCACCTAGAGGCTCACACGGAAGAAATGCTTTAGTGGAGGCATTGGTTTCCCGATACCAGGGTACAAGTATCCAATTAATAAATCTGTGCCACCTGTCCTCAAATCTCTCACCCACCGGAAGGAGCCCCTCTGAAGGGGGGAGTCTATTCCCCAGACCTTTGTGGGTATGGATAAAGCCTTGGCCTGTGGGGAGTGACTGTGTCGCCATGGAGGGACGGGACATGTCTCAGTGACCAAGCACTGCCTTGCATGCATGAGACCAGGGTTTGATGCCTGGCTTTGAAAACAAAAACAAAGAATAAAAACAACAAAGCCAAAGGCTGGGGCTGGAGTGATAGCACAGTGGGTAGGGCGTTTGCCTTGCACGCGGCCGACCCGGGTTCAATTCCCAGCATCCCTGAGCACTGCCAGAGGTGATTCCTGCCTGAGTGCAGAGCCAGGAGTAACCCCTGTGCATCGCCAGGTGTGACCCAAAAAGAAAAAAAAAAAAAAAAGGCTGAGCCAGTGCCTTAAGTCTGTGGTTTGAACCCACTGTGGTGCGGGAGCAGTGAATGCCTTCAATGATGGCAGCACGCCTGGTTTCTTCCCTTGTTTTCTCTTTGCCTTTTACAAAGTTGACGTGATGTGCACGGAAGCCCCTGGTTCAGATTCTCCCTCTTGTGTATAAAATGACTGCAGCTGTTCCGGACCTCACAGCCAAATTCCACACTGTTCCAGAAAACACCCAAACATTCCCCAGAAGCCCTGGCAAATATGTTCTTGGTTCCAGTTGTTTCTATACCCTTTGGCTTGAACAGTTCCTGTTGGAGGGGAGGGGCCACATCCACACTAATGGCTTGGTTACAACAGGAAAGCATGGAGCAGGCAGAGAGTAATGCGCCTGTGCAAATAGTCCCAAGAAAGCTGATCCCAGGGGAACAGTGAGGCAAGGAAAGGCAGAAAGAGGGGCTTGGGAAAGCAACACAGAGCAACCTCTGCAGTATTTCTGTGATCCCCCTCTGACTTCCTTTTACAGATGGGGAAACTGAGGCATGGTGTGACTAAGTCACATGCCCAGGGATAAAGGCTGCAGAAGGAAGCCGAGCACATATCCTGTGTGTGATCTGTCTTGTCTGTGTGTGCAGGGGACATCGGAGCATTGGGAGGGCAGATTTGGGGATAGAAGTAAGCCTCCTCCCCTCTCCCCTGCAGGTCGCCGTCCCGAACCTCAGCGAGGCGGTGCAGGACGCAGACCTGCTGGTGTTTGTCATCCCCCACCAGTTCATCCACAGAGTCTGCGACGAGATCACCGGCAGAGTGCCCAAGAAAGCCCTGGGCATCACCCTGATCAAGGTAACGTGAGTCAGGCACGAGCGCGGCCGACTGGCCCGGGGCCCTGGGAATCTTCCCTCTCTCCCTTGCACCTGCCAGAGATACAGAACAGAGGGGGAGGTGGCCCAGCTTAGCGTTTGTCATTTTGTTTTTAAATGACCTAGGAGGGGCCAGAGCAATAGGACCCGTGAGTAAGGTGCTTCCTTGCGTGTAGTCAAGCTGGGTTCTATCCCGGCACCCCAGATGGTTGCCCAGCCCCACCCGGAGGGATCCCTGTGCACCACCAGGTGTGACCACAAAACCAAACAGTCTGCTGGCTGGGAGGTCAGCGGGTCGCAGAGCCCAGCCCCCATCATGGAGGGGCGGGGGGCGGCTCCCGGTCTCTCTGGACAGCAGCAGGGATGCAAAGTGCATCCTCCTGACAGTCCTGTGCTAGGGGGGCCTTGGCAGGACCCACATCTCCATCTGTGTCTGCAGTCCCCTGCACTATCTCTCCGCACTTTTATTTATGAATGTAGATTGGGGTGGGGTGTATCTTTTTTTATTTATGCTTGTTTGCTGCTTTTTCCTCCTCTGCCTCACTGAGCTGTATTGTTGGGTCCCAGACTATTCATGACAGTAGTATTATTGTGACCTTACTGTCTGTGTAAAACACAGATAAGCTTTCTATCACTTTATAGTGGCTTCCTTCAGCTATCGAAAGATATCATTTGTCTGTGCTAGAGAGATAGTATAGCTGGTAGGGTGCTTGCCTTGCCTGCGACTGACGTGGGGTTGATCCCTGACATCCCACATGGTCCTCAGAGCCTGCCAGGAGTGAACCCTGAGCTCAGAGTCAGGAGTAAGCCCTGAAAACTGCTGGGTTGGGGCCAAAACCCAAAACAAAATAAAACAAAAAGGAGAAAAAAATACCAGATATCATCTATTTTTAATCATGACTTTGAAATTGTTATTATTAGACCTACCAGGATATCTCTTTCTAATTACATTAATAAAACAACATTTTTTGGGAGCGCCACACCCAGTAATGCTCAGGGCTTATTCCTGACTCTGTACTCAGCAATCACTCCTGGTGGTTCTCAGGGAACCCTATGAGATGCCAGGGATTGTACCTAGGTCAGCCACGTGCAAGGCAAGTGCCCTACCCATTATACTATCTCTCTGGCTCTTAAGACAGTATTTCTTTAAAAATCATTTTGGCAACTATTTTTCACTATAATTAAATTCCTGGGAAATCTTATATATATTTGCTTTTTTTGCATATGAAATTCTTAGAATAGTCCATTTAAAAAAATGCACCAAACTGTCAGGGGTAGACCCGCAGCTTCTGAATGGTTAGAATTTCCTAGAGACTCTACTTCAGTTTTCTTCTTCTTCTTTTTTTTTTTTTTTGAAGTGAAACAGATTTTATTCAGAGGTTTTGAAGGGGAGGAGGAAGAGAAAGCGGAAGATAGTGGAGAGTAGTGCACTCAAGGAGAAGGCGGACATCTCCAAGAGCAGAGAGCACCCCTGCAGTACATCCAAGTGTTAGACATGAAAGCATGAGAGTACACATCTCAAGAGGGGAGAGGCGGGCACCACATGTGCTCGGCCACATGGGCATAAGCAGCAATGGGCTCGGGCAGCATGTGCACCTCTATTGCAGTTTTTTTATGAGACTATTTATTAAATCAAAGTTAGAGGGCCAGAGAGGTTGTAGACACTTTGTAAGGCACTTTGCCGTGAACATGGCAGACCTAGCTCGATCCCCAGCACCCTATTATATGGTCCCCGGATCCCCACCAGGATTCTGTGATTCCTGAGCACAGAGTGCAGAGTAAGTCCTGATGCTTCTGAATCTGACCTCAAAGCCAAAGAAAGAAAAAAAAGAAAAGTGAATCAGCCCAGAAGCTAATCAGTCATAGAATGAATAAACAAATAGGAACCTTTTCCTTCTGGTCACCACACTGGAGTGAATAGAAACAAACCCGAAAACAAGCAGTGTGCCACTTGAGAGAACTCCAGTGGCAGACCATGTGCCCAGCCAGTGAAATCCTGGGCGTTATCTGGTGCCCTTCCCCGCCCCAACACTGCCGGGTGTGTCCTTTATAAAATAAAAAAAAGCAAACACAGATACAAGTACATAATGACCCCTTATTTCAGGACATGTGCAAGGTGATCAAGAAAGGTAAGACCCATAGTGTCCAGGATGAACTCGGTAGTGCATCCTGCTGGCGGGGGGTGGGGCTGGGTTGTGGGGGATGAGAGAAGCGGGGGGGGGGGGGGGGGGGTGGAACTCTCCAGTGTCCTGTTCTGTTTCTGTTTGGGTGGTTTGGTTTGTTTTGGCTTCGGGGCACTCCCAGCTCAGTGCTTGGGGACATCTGGTACTAGGGGTGGAATTCGGTTTCCTATATGCAAAATAATGTGCTCAGGCTACTCTGTGTGTGTGTGTGTGTGTGTGTGTGTGTGTGTGTGTGTGTGTGTGTGTGTGTGTGTGTGTGTGTGTGTGTGTGTGTGTGTGTGTGTGTGTGTGTGTGTGTGTGTGTGTGTGTGTGTGTGTGTGTCCCTCGCCACTCTCTTGCTCTTGCACTGGGGCCATCATGCATTTACTTTCCGCCTCCTGCTGTTTTTTTTTTTTTTTTTGGTGTGTGGTTTTTTTTTTTTTTTTTTGCTTTTTGGGTCACTCCTGGCTCTGCACTTAGTAATTACCCCTGGCGATACTCAGGGGACCATATGGGATGCTGAGAATCAACCCGGGTCGGCTGTGTGCAAGGCAAACGCCCTACCCGCTGTACTATCGATCCAGCCCCCTCCTGCTGTTCTTGGGACTGTCTGTGCACCCTGCCCAGGTCCACTCTGGAAGATGGCCAGCAGCCGGCACCCGTGGCGGCCTGGCTACATACAGGTCACCCCTTAAGAGCCCTCGCCCTACAGGCCTCTGGGAGTCTTCGACTTGCTTTTTTACCCCTGACTCCCCTTGTCCTCACAGGGCATTGACGAGGGCCCCGAGGGGCTGAAGCTCATCTCCAACATCATCCGGGAGAAGATGGGCATCGACATCAGCGTGCTGATGGGTGCCAACATCGCCAGCGAGGTGGCCGCTGAGAAGTTCTGTGAGACGACCATCGGTGAGCGCTCGCGGGGCCCCGGGGGCAGCTCTGAGGTGTGGGTATGGGTGACGGGCCCTTGGTGTGGGACCGAGGCGTTCCAACAGCCTCCGGAAGGTAAAGCCAAGAGAATCTGAATGACACACCGTCAACTCAGAACACATCCCAGGGTCTCACAGGAAAGGGCAAGGCTGCTGGTTCCTGGAAGCAGCTGTTAGGGCCTGAGTGACAGTACAGCAGGTAGGGCTCTCGTCTTGCACGCTGCTGACCTGGGGTTTGATCCACATGACCCCCAGAGCCCGGCCAGAAGTGAACCCTGAGAGCAGAGCCAGGAGGAAGCTCTGAACACAGCTTGGATATCACACCCCAAAACAAAAAAATAATAATAATAATTGAAGGAGAAAAAAAAAAGCAAAGGTGCCTAATTTTCAGGCACACATAAGCATCTGGAGTAACCTTTTCCCAAATATTTCTTGTGCAAGCACTGAGACCACCAGGAGTGACCCTTGAGCGCAGAGCTAGGAATAAGCCCTGAGCATCAAAATGCAGTGGCATTTCCAAACCAAAACCAACCAACCGACAACTTAGAAACAAAAAGCCCAAAAGAACCAAACAAACCAAGAAGCAGCCTGTTACCTGCAGGGGCCACTCTGCTGGCCTTTGAAGCTCCATTTTTCTTGGGGTTGGAGAAAGAACTAAGACATTGACTTGCTTTGCCTGCAGTCCACTCTAGTCCATCCCTGGTATCAGCACTGTATATGGTCCCCGGAGCCCTACCAGGAGTGGTCTCTGAGCACAGAGCCAGGAGTAAATCCCAAGCCCCACAGTGTGGCTCCCAAAACATCCAGGTAAGGCCCAACCATTCCCGACCCTCATAACAATCACTGTAGCACTGTCATTCCGTTGCTCATCGATTTGCTTGAGCGGGCACCAGTAACGTCTCCATCGTGAAATTTGTTGTTACTGTTTTTGGCATATCGAATAAGCCATGGGTAGCTTGCCATGCTCTACCATATGGGCGAGATACTCTTGGTAGCTTGCCGGGCTCTCTGAGAGGGGTGGAGGAATCGAACCCGGGTTGGCTGTGTGCAAGGCAAACGCCCTACCTGCTGAAATATCACTCTAGCCCCTTGTAACAATATTTTTAAAAATCAGGTGAATAAGCCACGGTTCTGAGAGTAAGTGACCTGCCCCAGGTTTATGCCTCCAGTTGAGAACCCAGACATGAATGTGGGTCCCCAGATCCTCCACCAGAGAACTCTGGCAGCTTTCATGCAACACTAATGCTAGGAAAACCTTCATAAAAGGGTTTTAATTCTTTTTCTCCAATGCGTGTGTACCAAGCCCTGAGCACTGCTAGGTGTGCCTCCCTGCCAAAAAGTTAGCAGCTTTGCAGATTTGATGGTTGGAAATGGTGCCACATTTTCTGTCTGTATGGGACTCCCATCTTCAATCCTTCATTTCATCTTTGCATCTGGGGCTGGAGAGATACTACTGGGGTTAAAATGTTTGCCTTAAAAAAACAAAAAAGTTTGCCTTGCATAGACTGACCCTGGTTCGATCCCTGGCACTGCATATGAGCTCTTTCCCCAAGAACCACAAGGAGTGACTCCTGAACACATCCAGAAATTGGCCCTAAGCACTGCTGGGTGTGGCACCAAAATGCAAAGAAAGAAACAAATAAAAAAAAACTTAACTTTACTGTAGTACCTGGAGACTTTGTCTAGGATTTTTTTTTCTTTTTGGTCACACCTGGCGATGCACAGGGGTTACTCCTGGCTCTGCACTCAGGAATTACTTCTGGCAGTGCTCAGGAGACCATATGGGATGCTGGGAATCGAGCCCGGGTCAACCGAGTGCAAGGCAAACTACCCTACCCGCTGTGCTATCGCTCCAGCCCCACTCCCCCCCCCCCTTTTTTTTTAACCTGCCTCCAGTCAGATTTCTCACAGGACAGTTTCCTGGTGGGCCCATTAATCTTTGTAAAAAGGCAAATGCATGTAAGCGGTGCCTCTTCCCCTGCTTCCAGCACCTTACCTGTTGGCCGAGCTGCTTGCTAGGGGCAACCTGACCTAAACAAAACAGTTCAAGAACTGTTAGGTCATTGTTCTAAGTTGTCTTATGTAACCTGATTTCAATCACGAGGAAATACCGGACAAGCCAAAAGTAAGGAGTGGGTAAGAAAACACAAGCCTGTCCTTCTGAGCAGTATCAGTATTGTGGAAGACGATGAAAGGCTAAAGCCATCGAGTCCCTGGCTACAGTCAGCTTTGAGGACCTGAGTGAAGGGAACTGTAGACAGGAGCACTCAAGTTAGGGTCCTGGGCCGGGGGCGGGCCAAGGTGATAGAGGTTTGGATATGGATTGCTTGTTCCCTACCAAGGCTAACTCTCCCGTGTTTGATCACGGCACTGTGTCACCTAGATTTCTCTTCCCGATGACACCCACCGCCAACTCATTTTTTAATCATGTTTGACTCAGGAATCTTCGCACCCCTGCGTCTTGGAGAGGCAGAAACGGGCATTGCTTTCAGTTTGTCCTACCAGGATGTGCGGGCACAGTGAACTCGGGTGACCTCTAGTGGCAAAAGCTCCCCCACCCTCACTCCCCCCCTCCCTTCACTGAATCTCTTCTTCGTCAACTCAGGAGATTTTTCAAAACCTAATGTGTGGGGCTGGAGCGATAGCACAGCGGGTAGGGTGTTTTTGCCTTGCACACGGCCGACCTGGGTTCAATTCCCAGCATCCCATATGGTCCCCTGAGCACCGCCAGGAGTAACTCCTGAGTGCAGAGCCAAGAGGTAACCCTGTGCATTGCCGGGTGTGACCCAAAAAGCAAAAAAAAAAAAAAACCCTAATGTGTATCAGGCACGCTAAGTTTAGGGATACGCTAGCTCCATGTGGAACGTCTAGGCTCAGATAGACGTAGGGTTCCAGGAGTCTCATTCAGAAGATTGCCTCTAAAGCTGGGTGTGAGGAAAGGAGATTCTTCTGATTTTGCTTCTGTAGAGTTTGAGTGTCCTTGGGCATTACCTGTTCTGTACCCAATGCTGTGGGTTCCAGCTTACCACACCACTGTCTGTGGCTATTGTAATATGCCAGATGCATTCTTAGAATTCCAATTTCTTTTTAAAGGGAAAGTTGAGTACATTGAAGATAGTTTTAAATCCAACCCCACCTCTCTTAGTGGACACGCATTTGCAGCCACAGGGGAACTGGCAGATCCAGTCTTGTCTCAGCAGCAAATAAAAGGCCTGGTCAGCGATCCTCTTGGGCCTTGGTCAGCGATCAGGTTTCTGGCTCCCGTCAGCCAGACGATAAAGCACTTGAGGAAAGGGCCTTTGTAGACCTGAGAATCCCTTACTTTAGAGGCCTTTGAGCAGTGGCCCATGGGGAGGGGCAGGGAGGTAAGTACAGCAATGCAGTTATGGGGGCAGGGGCTGTTTGTTCAACCCACACAAGGGAACTGCACTGTGTAGACTCAGCCACTTGGTCTGATGGACTCTTTGGGGCCGTTTGCTCCCGTTGACATGAATTTGGTTCCAGTATTTGGAAAGAGGGGAACTCGTCTTCCTGACAGAGTAATGCATGGAGAAGAGAAAATGGGTTTCTAGTAGACATGTTCTCGGAATGCATTTCCATGGTTTAGGCAATGGATAGCCACGTGGATGTGGACCAGGGCGCTGGGGCCATGGTGATCCTGAGTGACAGACGATCCCAACATCTTGGTGGCAGACAAAATAAACACTTGCTGAGGGGCGGCTGGTCTTGGCTGGGCTTCAGGGTTAGTCACTCTGCCCTCCGACCTCTGTTGGCCCCTCCTCCTGGCAGGGACCTGGTCTCACACAGAAAGGGAGGGCCCAGAACCCATCCGCCGCTGCACAAACAGCGTTCCAGCTGCTGCTGAGTTGTGTCTGTTAGTGTGTGCATGAATTCACAGTTACTGGCGGAGATGTTCGTGCCCCACCCCACCGTCAGTCCAGAGACGATGTGCCATCAAGCCTAACGGCAGGGAAAAGCGTATTCTCTTTCCCGGGAAATGAGCGAGTTAGTGCTGTTGAGTAGTAATTTTCACAGATGTAAACATAGACATCAGGCTATAAACTTAGTAAAAAATAACAGATCCAACGCTGGAGCCCTACTCAGAGCGTGGCGCATGTACACAGTCAGATACTGAAGAGGCTTTGGTGGGGGGGGGGGTCTGTTTTTCTGTTTTGTTTATTTTGGACGCACACCCAGTGGTGCTCTGGGGCTTTTCCTGGCTCTTGGCTCAGCTGTGACCCCCAGCAGCACTCAGGAATCAAACCAGGGTTTGGCTCACAGAGCCACATGCCAAGGCGAGTAAGTGCCTTACCTCCTATGCTGTAACTCTGACCCCTGAGCAAGCACTTAAAATGGTGTTGCAGAGATACCACGGAGGGAATGGAGAGATGGTGCAGGGCTAGTTAAGGCACTTGCCTGCATGCAGCCAACCCTTGTTCAATCCCCAACATCGCACTCCTGAACAGAGCTGGGAATAGTTCCCACACTACTGGTTGTTTCCCAAAACCTGGGAGAAAAAAAAAAAAGAACAGCTGTCACAGAAAATTATTCATGTCATAGTGTGGAATAAAGCAGATTATAAAACCACACATCCATTCTATTCCCATTTATTTTGGAAAAAGCTATGTAGATTCATATTTGAGTAAGTGAAAGAGGCAGGCTAAATTGCTGATGAACATCTGGACCCTTGCAGTCATTGGAATTATGGGTCATTGGTAGAATATAAAATCTTTTTCTATTTGTGATACTTATGCCTATTAATTTTTAAGTTTTCTCTACCAAGTATATTCTTTTTTTTTTTTTTTTGGCTTTTTGAGTCACACCCAGCAATGCTCAGGGGTTACTCCTGGCTCATGCACTCCGGAATTAACTCCTGGCAGTGCTCAGGGGACCATACGGGGTGCTGGGGATTGAACCCGGGTCGGCCGCGTGCAAGGCAAACGCTCCACCTGCTGTGCTATTGCTCCAGCCCCACCAAGTATATTACTTTTTATAATAAAAGTTATTCTGAACTGCTCTTGGGTGTGAAAGTTCAGATGAGAGATTTTTTTTTTTTTAAAATAAAACTCTACTTCAGGGAGGCCAGAGTGATAGTACATTTAGCTAGGGCATGGCCTACATTGCACATGGCCAACCTGACTTCAGTCCCTGGCATCCCACATGGGGGCCCGAGCACAGCGCCAGGAATATGACCGGGTATGGCCCAAGAACAAACTATTTTTTTCTTTTTACATTAAAAAATTAGTTCATAAATACTCAGACACTGGGATTTACATGGTTATTCATAGTTGAGTTTCAGGTGTATAATGTTCTGAGATTCTTTTTTTTTTAATTACATTTTATAAAAGCACAGTGGTTTACAAAGCTATTCGTAATTGGGTTTTAGACAATGTTCCATCACCCATCCCACTCCCAGCGTCCACTTCTCACCACTAGTGTTCCCTGCCCTCACCCCCGATCTTGACCAGCACCTTTGTAAGTTGGGGCCTCTTGATTTTAGTATTGTCGTTCTGAGATTTTTTTTTTTTTCCTTTTTGGGTCAAACCCAGTGATGCTCAGGGGTAACTCCTGGCTCTGCACTCGGGGGACCATATGGGATGCCAGGAATCGAACCTGGGTAGGCCACACGTGCAAGGCAAATGCCCTAACCGCTGTACTATTGCTCCAATTTTTATCCCTGAGATTTTTTTTTTTTAAATCATTTCCTTTTTGCTCACTTTTCAACAGGCAGCAAAGTAATGGCAAATGGCCTGCTCTTCAAGGAACTTCTGCAGACTCCAAATTTTCGAATCACCGTGGTCGATGATGCTGACACCGTTGAACTCTGTGGCGCTCTCAAGGTAAAGCCAGCCTTGTTATTTTCACTCCCCCACGAGTCCCCCGGCACACATCATTGAGTCTCACCCGGAAGAATGGCCCCTGTGTTCTCCGGGCTCAGGGCAGAAAAGAATGGTGAATTGGGAGCCTTGTCTGTCACTTCCTGTTTTGCGCTAGGCTTTCCTGGGTGGTTTGAGTTCTTCTCTCTAGATCAGGGCTGGCTTTGATTTGTAAATCTGGGAGAATTGTGGCGTGTTGTTATTTGGGCGTGTTGTTCTTTGGGAAATTGGCAGCCTTAATATTTGGAATACATAGAGAACAGCATGATTGTAGAGTTCCACTGGGGAGCAGAGTCATTTTATTAATTCTTAATATTTCTCCCACTTATCTGGAGCGGAACAAGGAACTTGGTCTCTCCATTGCAGGCTACTCTAGTGGGTCAGTGGTTTTTTTCAGTTTTGTTCTTTATAGAGGTGAAATAGTTGGCTACTCACAGAGGCATTTCTAAGAATAATTTCACCGAAGGCAGGATGGATAGTACTGCAGTAGGACGTTTGTTTGCTTTGCACACAGCTGACCTGGGTTTGATCCCCGGAGTCCTATATGGTCCCCTAAGCCCCACCAGGAGTAATTCCTGAGTGCAGAGCCAGGAGTAACCCCTGAGCATCTCTGGGTATGACCCCAAAAAGAAAAAAAAGAAATTAGAAAGGAATAATTTCACCTTTTTCAGTTAAAGGAAAAGATTGGATTAAGGAGACAACATCCATTGGCCAGGGACTTGAGAGGGAAAAGGGGAATTTCCACATTGGCTGACCCAACATGGCCATCTCTGCCACTTCTCCCCTTGGAACCAGATCTGTTTAGCACCCCTCGCCCCTCAAAAACAGGGGAGTAAGCCAATACTCTAGAGAGGACACTCCCCTTGAAGTCTTGAGCCATTTCCTTCCTGGAAGAAGCTGCCTTTCAGGAATTTGAGTGACCAAGGAAAGGAATTTGGCATTTTGACTTTTGTCTTGCCTGGTCAGGGTGAGTCTTAACAAAGATTAAAAGAGCGCCTGCCACACTTGCTAGAAATTGTGCAATCCTTTTGAAAATTCTTTTTAAAAATTCCTGTAGTATGTGGGGGGCGCAGACCACACCCAGTAGTGCTTAGAATTTACTCCTAACTCTGTGCTCAGGGTTCATGATGGGGCTTGGGGAACCATTTGTAGTGCTGGCTGGGTCCCGAACCCAGGTGCATGCAAGGCAAGTGCCTTCCCCACTATACTGTCTCCACCCCACCCCCACCTCATTCTTTTTTTTTTTTTTTTTTTTTTTTGCTTTTTGGGTCATGCCCGGCGATGCACAGGGGTTACTCCTGGCTCTGCACTCAGGAATTACTCCTGGCGGTGCTCGGGGGACCATATGAGATGCTGGGAATCGAACCTGGGTCGGCCGCGTGCAAGGCAAACACTCTACCTGCTGTGCTATTGCTCCAGCCCCTTATTCATTCTTTAAGTGAGAACTGTACGTTACTTTCTGGAACAATAATAACATGTGGCTGTGCGGTCATATGTCCTGTATGATATGCATTAAAAAAAAAAAAAGTCAATTACTGGCTGACAGACAGCCCCGGGCCTATTTCCCTAGGCCTGTGTGCATCTTTCTGCTTGTCACGTGCAAGCCCTGTTGCACATTCAAGACGCTGGTTTCGCAGCTTGTTTATTTTTGTTGCTTGGGATTTTTATGTGTTTTTAATAGTCCTTCATTAAACTAATGACCACTTGACAGCAGGGGTACCGTGAATGCCTAATTGCCCAGCACTGGCCTGTGCCTTTCCAAAGCTGTTTTTAAGTGACTGAATAAGCCAGGGCGGTCGGCGGAGAGACTGAGATCCTGCCCAGAACGAAGGGTGCGCAGGGGAAGAAAGGTTCTCGGGGGCGGGCTCCGGAAAAGCGCCGGCTAATGGGAGCCCGGGCCGGGCCGTGGCTAACCTCAGCACCGCTTTTCATTTCTTTTGGCAGGAAGTCGGTGAGTGGGTCTGTGCCTGCTCCCACCTCCCGGAAATGGTGTCGTGGGGGAGGAGGGCCACTCATCATCCTTCCCTTGGCTGTTCTTTGGAACCGGATCTGTTGCCTTTCTTCTTGTCCGCTTGCATAAGAGAGGCGATTTCGCAAACGGAGACTCAAGGCACTTTGGCATTCCTGGAGTCTAATCACCCGTTGCACAGAGAGGGGGAAGGACTCAAAGCAGTATTGCACAGGCAGAGTGGACACGGGTTTCAGACACTGGAGCACAGTTCCTGGGTTCCTCTGGGCAGACCGACTTAGAATTCTGGTTTGGGTGTCCAGGAAGCCGGGTGGGTGGAACCTGCCAAGGCCTGATGCCCATGGCTTTCTTTCCTGTCGGGATCACTTTGGTTCTTCCTGGCGCTGAGAGGCGTACCCATTCCAGAGAAGTAGAAGGGTTAAAGTGAAGGCCACTGGTAATATCTCCACACCCAATGTTATATGCCCTTCTCGCCTTTTACTTTTTAGTATTTTGATTATTGGACCACACCCAGCAGTGGGGGGGTGGGGAGGCATCATGCAGTGATAGGATGCAACCAAGAGTTCCCACATACCACGCTTGTGCTCTAGTCCTGTGAGCCATCTCCCCGTCCTCTCCTCTTTCTAGCACATGAACATATTTTTATTTCTCTTAATAATAACTGGGGGAGGGGGACTGGAGCGACAGCACAGTGGGGAGGGCATTTGCCTTGCACGTGTCTGACCCAGGTTCAATTCCCAGCATCCCATATGGTCCCCTGAGCACCTCCAGGAGTAATTCCTGAGTGCAGAGCCAGGAGTAACTCCTGTGCATTGCCAGGTATGACCCAAAAAACAAAACAAAACAAAATAAAAAAAATAATAATTAATAATAACTGGGACTGGGGCTGCGGAGATAGCCAGGGGGATTCAGGTACTTACCTAGCATGCAGCTGAATCTGTTTTGGTCCCCAATACCACATAGGGGCCCTTGAATCCTACCAGGAGTGATCCCTGAGTCAGAATCAGGAGTTAGCCCTGACCACCACTCGGTGAGGCCTCCAAGCCCAAACATGCTAGGGGCCCCTTATGGGAGGCTGGGGATCGAACCTAGAATGGCCGTGTGCAAGGCAACTACCCTGCCCACTGTATTATCACTCCGGCCCCAATTTACAATATTGTTTTGTTTTTAAGATTTTTTAATTGAATCACTGTGGGATAAACCCTTACAAAGCTCCTCATGATTAGGGTTCAGTCTTAGTGTTCCAACACCCACCCCTCCACCAGTGTATGTTTCTCAGCACCAGTGTCCCCAGCATCCCTCCCATCACACCCCACCCCCCAGCCTGCCTTTATGGAAAGGCTCTCTCTCTCTCTCTCTCTCTTCTCGATCTCGCTCTCCTTTCTCTCTCCCTCTCTCTCCCTCTCTCTTTCTCTCTCTCTCCTTCTCTCTCTCTCTCTCTGTCCCTCTCTCTCTCTCTTTCCCTCTCTTTCCCCTCTCTCCCCCTTTCTCCCTCTTCCCCTCTCTCCCTCCCTCTCCTTTTGGGCATTTGCAATACAGCTACTGAAAGGTTATCAGGAATATCCTTTACCTACTTTCAACACTCAGTTCTTGTCCAATGTCATCATTTCCAGCTACTATTGTCATACTGCCCCCTTCTTTATCTTATCTACCCTCCCCCCGTACACACTTGTGGTAGATTCCAACCATTGACCAGCCCTCCTGGCCCTTGTTTTCCCTGGCCTTGGATATTAGTCTTCTACTTTATATGTCTTTATATATCACAAATGAATGCAGTCATTCAATGTCTGTCCCTCTCCTTCTGACTCCTTTCACATGGATACTCTCCATGTCCATCCATTTATATGAATAGGCAAATTTCATGACTTCATTTACCTTTTGTGTCTGTGTGTGCATAAACATATGAGGGTGTTCTGACAAGGGCTCCTTGGCCATCTGCTCTCTTTGTGGGAGTGGAGAGGTTCGGGAATCCGGCGGGGTCCAGTGTGCTCCATTTGGAATGGCAGAGATGGGAGACAGGCCTCGAGAGCCGCCTTTCCAGGAAATGGGGTGGGAGGGTAGCCCCCCTCGCCTCCAGGCGCCACGCCCAGTTTTAGCTCCAGAATCCTTCACAGCCGATTGGAATACTCTGTGGTTCATGCACAGCTGGGCGGTCTCTGAGGACATCTGCTGGGATGCTCTTCAGACCCCTTCTGAGTTGCCCTGGTGTACCTTCTCCTTTTGACAGTGATCGGTGACGGGGGAGGCGGAGCGAGCATTTCCAGAGCCATGATAGGGTGACTAAGCTGGGCCGGGGCCAGGGTCCCCCAAAACAGGGAATTAACCCTGTACTTCCCCCCTCGTGTCACCTAGGGGGAGCCATGAGGTTCTCAGTTGAGGGGGGGACTCGTGAGGTGGTCGTGACTGAAGAGGGGTTGGGAGAGAGCCAGGAGCCCCCCAATCGCAGGCACCCTCATTGGAGCTCCGGGCTCAGCCCTGCCACTTCTGCTGGGCCGGCAGAGACAGTGCAGAAGTGTGAAGCCACTTTCCTTAGGCGCAGCCACACCACAACGGAGGTTCAGACCCCAGCACGGGATATGCTCCACCGGGCATCACCAACGCAGAACCCAGACGTGGCCCCTGAGCACTTCCCAGGGGTGGCCTAATAATTAACTAACGAAAGGGGCAGCAGGCACCCCAAAACCAAACAGAACGTCAATGTGTCCAGCATTTCACCTGAGACAGCTACTGACTGTTCTATCTCCCTTCTGTCTGCATCTTTTGCCAGCCCAGCCTGACCTGAGGGTCCCCAAAATGGGAAGAGGGAGAGACTTTTCCTCTCTCAGACTGGGGCCCAGATCTGAGCCCAGGGCTGGGTGTGACAGGATGCCTCACTTCTACACACACACACACACACACACACACACACACACACACACACACACACACACACACCAACTGGGTGTGACAGGATGCCTCACTTCAATACACACCGAACTACAGCCTCCCTCCTGGGTGTGACGGGACACCCTCCCCCCCACACACACACACCCGGAGCTGCAGCCCCCTTCCTCTCCTTCCAGAACATCGTGGCGGTGGGAGCCGGCTTCAGCGATGGCTTGGGCTGCGGTGACAACACCAAGGCGGCCGTCATCCGCCTGGGGCTCATGGAGATGATCGCCTTCGCCAGGATCTTCTGCAAGGGCCAGGTGTCCACGGCCACCTTCCTGGAGAGCTGCGGCGTGGCCGACCTCATCACCACTTGCTATGGCGGCCGCAACCGCAGGGTGGCCGAGGCCTTTGCGAAGACCGGAAAGGTGAGCCCCCGCCCTCGACCTGCCCTCCCCGCACAGACCCTGGGCTGGGGGAGCCCCTGCGGGGGGAGCTGGGCATGGAAAGATGTTTGCTGGGCTGCTGCTGCTTCCCCGGGCCTCTGCCCTTAATTGTAGCCACTTTTGCTTTTCCTGGACTTGCTGGGGTGGGGGCGGGAGTGGGGGTGGGGGAAGGTGTTGTGGCCCCCTCCTTTCCTTCCCTCTAGAGTCTTCCTTCTTTAATCCTAAAGGCTCCCCCTTCCTTCCTTCCTTCCCTGCTCTCTCGCGGTGACGAGAGCCGGACCTGGTTGCAGTGTTCACTCACTTTTCGTTGTCACGCTCACCAGGGGTTGCACGTTTGGTTGTGCCGTGCCAGGAAACACACACACACACTTGACTGCGGTGCTGGGGGTCCCGTGCGGGGCGTGTGGGCTGTGTGGGGATGGCACTCATGGCCCCACGCCAGCAAAGCAGACACCACCCCGCCCCACCTGAGCCAGCTCTGAGCCCCTGGGTCTCGTCTTGACCACGCGTGTTTTCTGCGCTCTGCTTCTAAGACCATTGAAGAGCTGGAGAAGGAGATGCTGAACGGGCAGAAGCTGCAAGGTCCCCAGACTTCGGCCGAAGTGTACCGCATCCTCAAACAGAAGGGGTTGGTGGACAAGTAAGTCCCCCGGGGCCCTGGAGCCCAGGAAGAAAGTCCTCTTCCCTCTTTTCCAGGGTGTGGGTGTCCCTCCGTGGGGAGCATGCATGTTAGAGCGTTACTGAGTTAGCTCTGGGGCATGGCAGCATTTCTGGCAGTGAGCCTCAACCCCCTCCCAGACGCTAGTGTTCCTGTAGAATGCCCGACCAGGCCCGAGCTCCGGGACCCAGGTGCAGTTCTATGAGCCGTTTCACAAAATAGGACGTCAGCCACTTGGCAGAGTCCTGGCAGGTGTTGGGACGAGCTGGATGCCCACATCTAGGCATTATGTCCCAGTAGTGCTCGGGGGCCACTCCACGTGGGGCTAGGGAGGCCAGGCCTGGCCAGGGACTGAGCCCAGCACTGCGGCTCCCCGACCCCCATTCCCTGGCTCTGAAGAGTCTTTGAACAGGAGCCACATCCCGTGGTGTTTGGGGGCTGTGGGTCCCTCCTGGCAATGCAGATCCTGAGTCATGATTTGTTTTTTTTTTTTTTCTTGTTTGCACTGCTGGGCTGGAGCGATAGCATAGCGAGTAGCGCGGCCAACCCGGGTTCGATTTCCCCCGTCCCTCTCGGAGAGCCCGGCAAGCTGCCCGTGGCATATTCAATATGCCAAAAACAATAACAAGAAGTCTCAAAATAGAGACCTTACTGGTGCCCGCTTGAGCAAATCGATGAACAACGGGGCAACAGTGCTACAGTGCTACAGTGCACCGCTGGGGACAGAACCCCAGTCTTCGTGTGGGGAGCACGTGCGCTCTGTGGCCAAATCATGCCCCCTGCATAGTGGCTTCATTGTGATTATAGAAAGACAACTATCCTGTAGGGAGGCTGACCAGCCCAGGGGAGGGGGGCGTCGAGGACCGGCCTTGGTGGGAATGGGGGTGAGCCAGGTGAGAGGGGTGGGTGTTGGGAAGAGCCTCCCCAAAAAGTGCTCAGGGAGCACACATGGGTGTCCCTCCCCCAGTCAGCACAGTGGAGCTCCAGCCGTGTTGAGCACCAGTGGGGCGCTCAGGATCCTGGAGCACTGTGCATTGCTGGCCTGTGCTCCCCGCAGCCTTACCCCACCCCGCCTGCCCTCCCCCGGCACCCACCAGCCGAGAGCGCCCTCTGCAGTACCGGGATGGGGCAGACAGGGCATTGGTCGCTGCTGTGCCATTGGCATTTTCTCTGAAATGACTTTCATCCAGCTGGGCAGGGATGAAGTCAAACCAGCCTCTGACGGAGGGGAGGGTGGGGGATCGTCCCAGCCCAGGAATGGCAGAAAGGACAGCCCTGTGCTTCTGACATACTGGGTCCCCACCATCTGACAGTCACCCAGACTGTGCTCTGGGCTGATTCCTGGCTCTGAGCTCAGAGGTCACTCCTAACGGTGCTGGGGGATGGGATATGGTACCGGGGATCAAATCCAGTTCAGCTGTGCGCAAAGCAATCACTTGAACACCTGTACTATCTCTTCAGGATGTTGGGGTTTGTTTTTTTTTTGGTAGAATTCTAGTTTATTCATGCTCAGAATATTCTTTAAAACAGCGTTCTCAGATGCTCACTTTAGGCTGTGTGTGTATATGGTCACTGGACTCTGCCTATTTTGAAAGTTTGCTTGAGGGGCCAGAAGCGATAATATACAGCATATAGGGCATTTGCCTTGCACGCGGCCGACCCGGGTTCGATTCCCGGCATCCCATATGGTCCCCTGAGTACCGCCAGGAGTAATTCCTGAGTGCATGAACCAGGAGTAACCCCTGTGCATCGCTGGGTGTGACCCAAAAAGCCAAATATATATATATATATATATATATATATATATATATATATATATATATATATATATATATATATATATACAGTGTCAGCACCCAGCAGATCAGAAAGGAAGTAGAAGGTGGTCACTTTTCTGGGAGTAGAGCAGAGACCTCCTGCTCTCAGTTAGGAGGGAGGGAAAAGCCAGCAGATAAAACCAGGTGGCTTGATTCTTCTCCTCCCTTCTCCCCAACTAGGTTTCCATTGTTCACCGCAGTCTACCAGATCTGCTACGAAGGCAGGCCCGTCCAGGAGATGCTGTCCTGTCTGCAGAGCCACCCAGAGCATTTGTAAAAAGTGAATCCTGCTGTTGGGTCAAGGAAAGTTCTGCCTCTCTGATCAGCCTTTTGGAGAAACCAGGACTTGACAACCGGACGTTGGCTTGACGATAATCCAATTATGGAAATGTATGAATTTGTACAGCTTCATTTTCGGATGCTGAGGTGTGGCCTGGTGGCTGAGGCTTACGGGGCAGCAGCTGGACACACCAATATGAAGGCGGGAGCCTGAGTTCCTTTCTCCTTCTGCAGATGTTCCTCTGAACCAAAATTAAAAAGCCTTTTTAAAAATTACTTTGGAAATCCTCCCGCTTGGGGTAGCTTCAAAGATTGGAATGATCCCAGCGCGGTGTTTTAGATCATAGGTGTTGGAAGGATTTCTTCCTCCTCCCCCCCTTCTGCAGATGTTAAAATGTAACCAGCACTAACCTGGCTGGGTATCAGATCCACATACTGTAACTTTTCAACACTGTCTCAAAGCCAGCATAATTAACTACCTGGATTGTGAGTTGATCTTCTTTTTAACTACTGGATGTTTGTAACCAGGCAATCAATCCACTTCCCCCTCTTCTTCTTGCTGCAGTTTTCTGCGTTTTTAGTCTCTTTCCTCTTGAGTAGCTGCCAGGACGTGCGTTCATTGGCAGAAGAGAAAGTGCACCCCATTCTTGCCAGCAGCGAGAGACACATTCTTCTCCTTCTCAACTCTTGTCTGATGCTTTTACCTTTGATGCCCATGTTTCCCTGAGGCCTTTCCCTGATGCCCTGAACGAGGCACTCATGGTATCCGGTCCCCTGGTGGTGATGTGGGGGGAGGCGGATCCAGAGGTCAGTCCCATCCTGTCTTCCCATCAAGGGACTGGGACTTTCTTAGGTGCCACTGAGATGACCTGATCTCCAGCTACTGGGTGGTAGCAAAGGGCATGGGTGGTCTTCCCCTGCCACCGGAGGGCTTCCTGCTGCTGCGAGGCGTCCCCTCGTCCAGGCAGCTGTTGCTCAGAGTGGCCTCAGGCTCTGCAGCGACTGCTTCCCTTGGCATCAGGGCAGGTTCCAGGGCCCCACCTGAGCCCCTCCAGAAAGGGGCAGGGTCTCTGCTGTGCCAGGTCTGCCCTGCCCATCCCCTCCTGGTGCCCACTACATGATGAGAACCACTACAGGAGAAAAGGGACTTTTCATGTCCCTTTCTCAAACCGTGCTCCATAGAAAGGAGGGGCCCAAGAGCCCAGGCTCTGCCGTGGGGGTCCCACGAGGCCAGCTGAGTTTGGGAAGGGCCACATCTGGGAGGTGTTGAATGTGTGTTGTTAGTGAGTCGGCGTGATCGTGGGACCCTGCGAGCTCTGACATCCTTCCCACCGTGGAATTGCTTTTGGCTCGGAAATTTCCCAGAGTTCCCAGGGAAAACTGTTCGAGGCTGAGGTGACCTTAGGCCAGCTCACGTGGGTTCTTAGTTGGGGACATGTGCATTCAATCTGCCGTGAAGCTTGATGTTGACCCTGGCATTGCCACCTAGAAGAAGATAGAAGAAATGCACATTATGTCAAGCGAGTGCTGCTGATTCCAGGATTAGCACGAGAAGCAGCGCAGGAATCACGGCCTGCCACTGTTGATGGCATCGGTTCTGGAGGGCGTCGCAGATACTATTGGAAGCGCTGACCCGTGTTAGGGGTAACCAGGACAGTCACTTACATGTTTTCGGCTTCTCGGTCCCTTTTTAAGATTTTTAGCTTTTTTCTTTTTCTGGTTTGGGGCTTCCCGCCCCCCCCCACCCTCTTCCATACCTGAAACAATTATAGAATAGGTTTTTGTGGGAATTTTTTAAACTACCCAGAACACTTTAGGGGAACTTCTAAGCCCCCTAACAAAAACTATGAAAGCACAGAAAATAGACTCCAAGTTCCATTGAGTTTAGTGCCACTACTGGATCAGTCCATTTTCGCCTGTCTAGTGAGCAATCTTTTTAAAAGTTTGTACATAGGTAACAAAGTGATACTTTTTAAGACTTTTTAAGGGCTGTAAGCTCATCGTGGTGTCTACTCAGCAGGAGAATTAGATGCAAGGAATCAGGATTTTGTCTCTTGTCTATTCTCATCTGCATTCAGCTTCTGACCCTGGGTTTTATAGTTAAGTGTTTTTTTCTTTACAAATCTGATTGTACCTCTTAGACTGACTTATACTTTCCTGCACCCTATGGAAGGAGGCAAATTTCCGAAGTGTGTACTCTGCTGGTGACAGATATTTATTACTCTATGAGTTACCTGTTTTATAACTTCCTGTGGTTCATCTATTTAAATTCATATTTCTTATCCTGGTAACTGGGAAAGGGACATCTAGAAGAAATGCTTACTTTGTACTCTTTTAGCCAATCTGTGAATGTAAAACTTACACTGATGCCTTGGTATAATCCATTACTATAATTTGGAACAAATAATCTGTTTTTGAAATCTCTCCTAGTGGGAGGGAGGGATGGGACTTGAATGCTTCTGGGTTTTTCTTTATCTTTTTTTCTTTGTTCTCCCCACATCTGTGGATTTTCATTTAACTCTCAGCTGGAACTGGCCTCTGGCACGGGCCCAGGAGTGGTGAGGTATTACACTTCCCAAAGGCCTCTGCTCTCCCCACTTGTTTCCATCAAAGAGCCTTGTTCTTGTATGTGTACTATATTTGTGTACAGACTGTAGATGGATATCACTTAAAAGCTTGGTTTAATAAACATTTCACCCTAACCAAAATCTGTGTAGCTGATCCTATGTTTTAAAAATCTCAGCTAAGAGTTTTATTTATTTGAGTCAGCCCCTCACCTCCCGCGCCTGTATTCTGTTGCATGAACCATAATTTTAAAAAGTCTTTTTTTTTCCCAAAAAGATGGCTTCATCTCTAATCCCACTCCTCAAACATCTGTTCTGTTTCATTTGGCCTGTCCTTTCCAAGGCTTACTGCTGATATTTTTCATATGATTGTAATTTGAAAATGCGGTCTATTCCATTTCTAGCCATTCTGTAAACTGAAAAATCTAAAATCAGGGGCTGGAGCAATAGCACAGTGGATAGGGTGTTTGCCTTGCACACGGCCGACCCAGGTTTGATTCCCAGCATCCCATATGGTCCCCCAAGCACCACCAGGAGTAATTCCTGAGTGCAGAGCCAGGAGCAACCCCCATACATCACCAGGTGTGACCCAAAAAGCAAAATAAAACTAAAATCTCCCCACCGATAGCCCTAAAAGGCCCATATGGGATGCCAGGAACCCCAGTTGGCTGCATGCAAGGCAAATGCCCTACCCGCTGTACCATCATTCCAGTCCCTATTTTTCTGTTAAAATTTTACCATGTAGTCTTATACACTAAGTTTATGATCTCCTTTTTTAAAAAAAACTAGAACTATAAGGATCTAATAAGCACAATAACTTAATCTTATTGACTGTACATGACATGCTATTAGATATAACTAATCTGGGGCCAGAGCAATAGTACAGGAGGTAAGGCACTTGCTTTGCATGCAACCAGCCCGGCTTTGATCCTTGGCATCCCATATTGCCCCCCCAATCCACCATGAGTTGTTCCTCATCACAGAGCCAGAAGTAACCCCTGGGTATCTCTGGGTGTGGATCCCCCCTAAATAAATTAATATTATTATTATTGATAAACATAGCACTGTCATTCCATTGCTCATCAATTTGCTCGAGTGGGTACCAGTAACGACTTGTTGTTACTGTTTTTGTGGCATATCGAATACACCATGGGTAGCTCGCCAGGCTCTGCCATATGGGGGGGATAGTCTCGGTAGCTTGCCGGGCTCTCCAAGAGGGATGTAGGAATTCTAGTTATTGAAAGTTCCGGCTTCTCTGGGCCAAGACCTGGGTTCTAGTTTCTTAGTATCCATGTTGTCACCTCCTTGAAGTTCTTCCATATTGGCAAATATAAATAATATCCTTGCAGTGTGGCTCATAGTAATGGGATTACTGCAAAAGTCTGTCCAAAAAGAGGAGAGAGAAAGAAGAAAAGTGCCATAGACACAGGCTAGGGGCAGGAAGTAGTGGGAGGGAAACTGGGGTCATTGGTGGTGGGAAATGTGCACTAGTGGAGGAATGGTTGTCGGAACATAGTATGACTGAAACCCGATCATGAACAGCTTTGTAGCTGTTTATCTCATGGTGACTCAATTAAAAAAGTGTCCAAAGCAGTAAAACTGGGACAGGAGCAATAGTACAGCAGGTAGGGTGCTTGCCTTACCTGCAGCCAACCAAGGCTTGATCTCTGGCACCCCTAATAGCCTTCTGAGCCACCAGGTATGATTCCTCAGTGTTGAGCCAGGAGTAACCTCTGAACAGCACTGGTTGCAATATATATATATAAAGTAGGACATCTTGATTAGGTTTTTTGTTGTATTTTTTAAGGTAAGTCTCTAACACACAAGGCAAATATTTCACCACTGAGCCCTTTTTCTGGCTGAAATTATAATATATTAAAGAGGGTGGGGGAATCATGAGTGAAGGGCCTGAGAGATGGTACAGTGGGTAGTGCGTTTGCTTGCACACAGCCAATCCAGATTCAATCTTCAGCATACCATATGGTCCCCCGAGAACCCCAGGAGTGATGCCTGAGTGCAGAGCCAGGAAGTAACACCTGAGCATTGCCAGATGTGACCCAAAAAACAAAATATAAAAATTAAAAATTAAAAACACTTAAAAAGTCATGAGTGGAGCTGGAGAGAAAGTACCAGTGAAAGAAAGTACTGAAAGTACCAGTACTCATTTGCCTTGCATGTGGCTGACAGGGGTGTGATCCCCAGCACCCTATAAGGTCCCCCAAGCACCGCCAGGAGCGATCCCTGCGTGCAGAGCCAGGATAAGCCCTGAGCACTGCAGGGTATAGCCCCCAAACAAAACAAAGCTGAAATCATATTAAGAGAAAAATCTGTTTCAGTGAACTATGATCCTCCTGACCACCAGAGGTCACTCTTTGGAATGACTTTTCTCTAAATTAGCAACCAGCAAAAATTAACATCATTTCTTTCTTGGGGTTCTTAAATTTTTTATTTTTTATTTTCTTTAGATCTCCCAAACAGTGTTAAGGAGTTGTAGGCAGGGGTGGCGTGGGGGTGGCGTGGTACGGTAATCCCAGTGATTCTCAGCAAACGGGGTCAGTGGTGAGTGCTAGGACCGTGGCATATTGTTGCTCTGGCCCAGTGACTCCCTGGGCCACTGCAGAGAAGCTCAGGGCCCTGAGGGCTGCACCTAGTGATGCTCAAGGGTCCATATGGTTCTGGGAATCAAACTGGGCTCTGCCTTTACTCCTGTGCTGGCTCCCTGGTCGCGGTCAAGTCTTTGGAACGTTCCTTATAAACAAGCTGGGTTTGTGTGGGTGTGTTGTCTCATTTTGACTTTTTCATTCAAAACCAGCCACACACTTGTATATACAGCGATTTTACTTTTGTTCTGGCCTGTGTCTTAGATTGGATTTTGTTGCTTCTGGATCTCCCCGCCTTGTTGGACATCCGCTTGGGTCTACCTTGGTTACAAACGTTTGTCTTCATGCTCTCCTTCTGGCTCTAGCGTGCTAATAAGTGCTCAGACATCTGCTTACTAGTTTCTTTTTTTTCTTTCTTTCTCTCTCTCTCTCAGGAATAGTTCCAGGAACATAAGCTTCTAAAGCAGAGCTTCCCAGACTATGCCTACTGTAGTCGACTGGCCCCTTTTCAGAAAAAACACCAAAACACTCTCAGTGCTCCTCCGCCCCACCCCAGAAATCTGCCTTCTTTAAGTGAGCAAACAGAAAATCCCCGCCAGTTACACCGAGGCTACTGCTGCCCCCCTGGAAACAACCCAAATGCCCAACAATAGGTGAACGGATAAAGAACTGTCTATAATACAAAACAAAAACTATTTGGCAATGAGAAAGCATGAAATTTCATAGTTTGCAGGGTTTGGGGGTCACATTCTGTGTGACTTTGGACAAGTTAGTCTCTCTCTGAGGTTCTATTTAAAAGAAAAATGCAGGGGGCTGGATAGATTGCACAGCTGGTAAGGTACTTGTCTTGCTTGCAGCTGACTTGGGTTCAATCCCTGGCATTCCATATGGTCCTCTGAGCACTACCAGGAATAATCCCTGAGTGCAGAGCCAGGAGTAACTCTTGAGCACCACTGTGAGTGTGGCCCCCTAATAAACACACAAACAAACAAAATTGTAAATAGTGTCAGAAAAAGTGATAGCACAGCGGGTATGGCATTCGTCTTGCATGCGGCCAACTAGGATTCAATTCCTCCGCCCCTCTCAGAGAGCCCGGCAAGCTACCGAGAGTATCTCGCCCACATGGCAGAGCCTGGCAAGCTATCCATGGCGTATTCAATATGCCAAAAACATTAACAATAAGTCTTACAATGGAGACGTTACTGGTGCCCACTCAAGCAAATCGATGAACAATGGGACGACAGAGACAGTGATTAAAAAAAACAACAACAACATGTGGTTTGCCTTTCCTTGTTTCCTGAAGGCATTTCCGGGTGGCAGGATCCGTGGAGAAAAAGCCAAATCCACACTTAGATTGCTGGTGGCCCTGTGAAGGGAACTGCTCAGGAGGTGAGAGAACATTCTGGTCTGTAGATCAAAGGGATTCAGTGAGGATGTCTGAACAACACAAACTGTTAACCGCAGTCCCCACACTACAGTCCCCATACGAGATCCCCAGAACTTAATCATCTCGTATCTGAAACTTTGTGCCCTTGGGTTCAGCCTCACCTCATTTCCTCCACCCTCCAGCTCCAGGCAAAGTCGGCTGAAGCCACTTTTTTTTTTTTTCAAGAATTGTTCCTGGTTCTGCACTCAAGAATTATTCCTGGAGGTATTTGGGGGGGACCATATGGGATGCCGGAAATTGAACCTGGGTCAGCCGCATGCAAGGCAAACACCCTACCCCCTGTACTATAGCTCCAGCCCAAGTCCCACACTTTAAAGTTCCATTTATTTGTCTTGTATTTTGCTTTTGGGCTATACCTGGTGATGCTTACTCTGGCTCAGTGCTCAGGGATCACTCCTGGCAGGGCTCAGGAGACCATACTGGGTGCTAGAATTGAGCCGCGAGCAAGGCAAGTGCTTTAACCCCTATACTGTCTTCTAGCCCCCATCCTGAGTCATTCCGATAGCGACCAACCCAAGTAGTATAGCAGCGGTGTCTCATGGGGGCGTAGTCTGTTTGTGTTTCCCAGGGTGAGTGAGATGGGGCCCTGTATCTGTTGGATTCCCCCCTGAATCCTGCCATGGGGAACCTGCTTAAAACCAAGAGCTGCAGTGCCCAGAGTCACCACTGGAGGGCAACATGGGACAGAGTTATCCAGCCAACAGTATTGGCAACGGACACACCGCTGAGTTTGTAAGCAGGGCGTGGACCTAGCCCTCCAGGACCTTCAGGGACGCTGGATGCGGAGTCATCCGGGACCCCCAGCCTGTATCCTTAGGCGGTAGACAGGAGAGGGCGAAGTGTTTCAAGTATCCAGGATCTGCCATGGCCTTGCCGTGACAGAGGGCCTGGAAGGCAAAGGACGATGCCGTGGAAGCTGCACGTATGGGATGGAGTGACAGGAGGTCAGGGTTAGCGCGAACAGTCTAGATTCTGGTCAATGCATAGAGAGGCTGCTGGTGCCCATTTTCTTTTCTTTTCTGTTTTTTGCTTTTTGGGTCACACCCGGCAATGCACAGGGGTTACTCCTGGCTCATGCACTCAGGAATTACTCCTGTCGGTGCTCAGGGGACCATATGGGATGCTGGGAATTGAACCCTGGTCGGCCACATGCAAGGCAAACACCCTACCCGCTGTACTATTGCTCCAGCCCCTGGTGTCCATATTTCTGCTCAACTCAAGACCAATCCAGGTAGTTGACTTCAGTCTTGTTCAACCAAGGCATAGAGGCATGGCGCCCACCAGCCTTTCTTTAAGCCTAAACTCTTTTGCCACAACGTCCTTCTCTCCACCAGCCACGAAATGCTTCACTGCGTGACAAGAACACGGAGGTTGGTTCTCTCCCAGCTGAATGTGGCCAAACTTTCCTGCCTCATAGAGGCACAGCCCAGGTCTCACCTGAGTTGACCAGTAGGGGACTGTGTCCTGCTTGGCGTCTGGCTGATGATATTGTTGATTAGAGGACAGAGACACTGGCCAGGGGGTAAGTGACCAGCAGGCCCCAGCACCTCAGCTTGGCACAGGGTGAGCACCGACACTGGGCTGTGTCCCCGCTGTCTAATTAAAAAGGTCTTTTTCCTAATTTATAAATTTTAGGCATCATGATTTTAAACAATATCATCATCGTCATCCCGTTGATCATTGAATTTCTCAAGCAGTCTCAGTAACGTCTCCATTCATCCTAGCCCTGAGATTTTAGAACCCTTTCTTTACTCATCCTTTCCAATGGTGCCACATTGGAGGCTTTCAGGGTCAGAGGAATGAGACCCATCATTGTTACTGGTTTTGGCATGTGAATATGCCATGGGGAGTTTTCGAGGCTCTCCCACGTGGGCAGGAAACTCTCAGTAGTTTGCCAGGTTCTCCCAGAGATAACTAGGTTATAAGATGTTCGAGGCCACGCACTTCCAGGAGCTTAGTTTTATAGTCTCTGAATGTTGGCCATTGGAGGGATTACACAGCGCCGGGGGCAGTCCCTGGGTGTGACCACCTAGCTACTGGAAAATGGGGAATCTGGGCAGAAGAGGCCCAGTCCCGATCCTAAACAATATATAAAAGGCCTTTTTTTTAATTAATTAATTAATTAATTTAAATTTATTTATTTTCTAATTAGTGAATCACTGTGAGGGTACAGTTACAGATTTATACACTTTCGTGCTTGTGTTTCCCTCATACAATGTTCAAGAACCCATCCCTTCACCAGTGCCCATTCTCCACCACCAATAAACCCAGCATCCCTCCCACCCTTCAATCCCATCTTCCCCCACCTCACCCTGCCTCTGTGGCAGGGTATTCCCTTTTGTTCTCTCTCTCCAATTGGGTGTTGTGGTTTGTAATAGGGGTATTGAGTGGCCATTGTGTTCAGCCTCTAGTTTACTTTCAGCACACATCACCCTTCCCCCCACGTGGCCTCCAACCACATTTTACTTGGTGTTCCCTTCTCTATCTGAGCTGCCTTTTTCCCAGAATGTGAGGCCAGCTTCCAAGCCATGGAGTCAATCATCTGGTACTTATTTCTACTATTCTTGGGTGTTAGTCTCCTACTCTGTTATTTCATATTCCACAGATGAGTGCAATCTTTTTATATCTGTCTCTCTCGTTCTGACTCATTTCACTTAGCATGATACTTTCCATGTTGATCCACTTATATGCAAAGTTCATGACTTCATTTTCCCTAACAGCTGCATAGTATTCCATTATATAGATGTACCAAAGTTTCTTTAACCAGTCATCTGTTCTAGGGCACTCGGGTTTTTTCCAGATTCTGGCTATTGTAAACAGTGCTGCGATGAACATATAAGTGCAAATAGCATTTTGGCTATACTTTTTTGCTTCTCTGGGATATATTCCCAGCAGTGGTATTGCTGGGTCAAATGGGAGCTCAATTTCTATTTTTTTTAATAAAAATTATATTTTATTGAATCACCGTGTGGGAAATTACAATGCTTTCAGGTTTAAGTCTCAGTTATACAATGCTGAAACAACCATCCCTTCACCAGTGTCCATATTCCACCACCCAAAAAAAAAAAAAAACCCAGTACACCTCCCATCCCGCCCCCATCCCCTCCCCCGGAACTGATAAATTTCACTTTAATTTCTCTTTACTTTGGTTACATTCAATATTTCAACAAAAACCTCACTATTATTGTTAGGAGTTCCCCACTAGAGTCAGACCTGTTGTGAAGAGATATGAGGTCACGCGGCATTTTGGATTTCTGTACTTTAGCAACTAAGTTCAGGGAGATTTCTTCCAGATATTGGATCATTGCAAGCTTGTAACTCTCATCTGTGGTCGTCATAATATGGCAGTCGCCTCGCCCTTCACCCCTGGCAAGGAAGAGGCGAGAGAGAGAAATACCTTTCCCCTCCTGGGCAGGCATGGGGCCTCGGCTTAGTTCTCAGTCTGGAGACATTCTGCAAGAAGCTGCCCATACCAAAAGTAGTTTAGCTGGCCTCTGGAGTCATGCTCGTGCAGCTGCGGAGGGGACTCACCGGGATCACATCTCGGCCTCAATTTCTAATTTTTTGAGAAGCGTCCATATTGTTTTCCAAAAGGGCTGAACCAGTCGGCATTCCCACCAGCAGTGTAGAAGTGTTCCTTTCTCACCACATCCTCTCCAACAGCGGTTGCTTTTGTTCTTTTGGATGTGTGCCAGTCTCTGTGGTGTGAGGTGGTATCTCATGGTAGTTTTGATCTGCATCTCTCTGATGATTAGTGATGTAGAGCACTTTTTCATGTGCCTTTTGGCCATTCGTATCTCTTCCTTGGGAAAGTTTCTGTTTATTTCTTCGCCCCATTTTCTGATGGGGTTGGATGTTTTCTTCTCGTAGAGTTCAACCAGTGCCTTATATACCCTTGATATCAACCCCTTATTGGATGGGTATTGGGTGAATATCCTTTCCCATTCTGTAGATTGTCTTTGTATTCTGGTCACTGTATCTTTTGCGGTGCAGAAGCTTTTTAGTTTAATGTAGTCCCATTTGTTTATCTCTGTTTCCACTTGGTTGGCCAGTTGTATGCCATCTTTGAAGATACCTTTATCTTCAATATCGTGGAGGGTTTTGCCGACCTTGTCCTCAATGTACCTTATGGTTTGTGGTCTGATGTTGAGGTCTTTAATTCATTTTGATCTGACTTTTGTGCATGGTGTCAGGTCGAGGTCTAAAAGGCCTTTTTAATCCCAATGATAAAAAGATCTTTCAGTGACCTGGAAACTAAAAATCTTTAGGTCCAATCTCCATAATCAAAGAATTAGCCCTTGAGACCCTTATCATTCTAAATGCAGTCTCATGGGCAGGCAGCAGCATCTACTTCAGCCGGAGCCCCTTAAGATGCCCTCCAACCCTCCCTGACGGAATCTAGCTGGATCCAAGCACTGCCTGGATCCAGGATGGAAGCTGAAGGAGGCCCTGTGTGACTCACCCAGTCGGAAACACTATGTTCTAGTACAATTTCCGTTGAGTTTTCCCCTCTCTCCACCTGCTTTGCCAACAAAATTTTTATTGCATCTTATATAATATGGTTGCAATTATCTAATATTCATTGTTTTGACAGAAAAAGTTACTGCATGGGGCTAGAAAGGCAGTATAGAGGGCAGGGCACTTGTCTGGCAAGAAGTCATGTAGGTTTGATCCCCAGCACCCCATAGGTACCCCAAGCCCCACCAGGAGTGATCTCTGAGGACAGAGCCAGGGGCAGGCCCTATGCATAGCCAGGTATGGTCCTGGAAAGAAAGAAAGAAAGAAAGAAAGAAAGAAAGAAAGAAAGAAAGAAAGAAAGAAAGAAAGAAAGAAAGAAAGAAAGAAAGAAAGAAAGAAAGAAAGAAAGAAAGAAAGAAAGAAAGAAAGAAAGAAAGAAAGAAAGAAAGAAAGAAAGAAAGAAAGAAAGAAATTATACACCTCCACCACCACCACGGTGCCCAAGACCTACCACCACTTGCTGTGCACAGTGAAACCTTCTCTCCCTTCTTCCCTCCCTTTTTAGTTTTTTCCCTGGCCGTGCTGGGCGATCACACCTGGCCAGGGGTGGAAACCTGGCCACCTGCGCACACACAGCATGCACTCAACCCCCCTGAGTGGTTTCCCTTCCTTCCTCACTTGTTTCGGGCCTCACCCTGCCGTGCCCAGCAGACCGTGCAGGGCTGGGGTTTCCTCCGGCCTTTAGAGTACAAAGCCTGCATTTGAGTCTGTTGCGCTTCCTCTGGCACCTCGGGCACTTGGACCAGCTTGGTCCCACTGCCGAAATCTTGATTGGCTACAAGCCAATAAAGGTTGACAGTGGGTGGACTGATGTCTTCATCTTCTCTGCAGGAGGGTTTGTATAGGGGGAAGATGGGGATGAAAGTGAGGGCTGTGGGGGTTGGAGGAGAGTTGACCAGGCTGAGTGCTGGCTTGGCATGCAGCAGACCCCAGGTCAGTTCCCGACACTGCATATGGTCCCCTGAGCACCACCAGGTCTAATGACCCCTCAGCACAGAGCAGAGAGCAGCCCCTGAACACTGCCATGAATAGACCCCAAACCAAAAATTTAAAAAAAAATTGGGGGGGGGGCGAGGAGTCACATCCAGCAGTGCTCATAGTGCTCAGGCCATACTCTTAGCTCTAGGCTCAGGGGTCACTCTTTCTTTGTTTCTTTTGTTTGTTTGTTTTTGCCTTTTGGGTCATACCTGGCGATGCACAGGGGTTACTCCTGGCTCTGCACTCAGGAATTACTCCTCGAAGTGCTCAGGGGACCATATGGGATGCTGGGAATTGAACCCGGGTCAGCAGTGTGCAAGGCAAACACCCTACCCGCTGTGCTATCGCTCCAGCCCCCGGGGGTCACTCTTTCTTTTTTTACAGACTTACAAACTTTCGTGATGACGGTTCAGTCATACAATGATTGAGTATCCATCCCTCCCCCAGTGCCCATTCTCCACCATCAATGTCCCCAGTATCCCTCCCGCCACCCCTACCCCACCGCCCCTCCTCCCCCCACCTCTGTGGCAGGTGCATTCTTTTTTTCTCTCTCCTTTTGGGTGTGATGGTTTGCAATACAGGTAGTAAGTGGCCATCATGTTTGGTCCACAGTCTACTTTCAGCACGCATCTCCCATCCCGAGCGAGCCCTCCAAGCATCATTCACTTAGTGGTTCTCAGGGGTCACTCTTAATGGGGCTCAGGGGACCTTATGTTTTGCCAGTGATTGAACTTGAGTTGGTTGCATGAAAGTCCCTCAGCCCTGGACTGTCTCTCCAGCCACTTAACTCATTCCACCTGCGGCTTACACCCGGCTGTGGTTTAATACAAATTGTGGGGGTGAAGTGTTAACGATGATAAAGAACAAAGGGAAAGTGGGCTGCCAGGAAAAAAACTAGTTGGGTGCCAGGAAAAAAAAATAAAATCCCACCTCAGGCTGGTCCCCAGAGGTATACTCCATCTTATCTACAAACCTAAACAAAAGTAAAGGGTTAGGTTTTGGCAGAAGGGAAAACTGAGGATAAGATGGCCTTATCTTGAGGCCTGGAGCAAGGCCAGTCCTTGTTCAATACTGGTCTTTGACCTCACCTACGATGTTGTCTACCGGGTCATTGGGGGGTTCTGGACTGCCCCCCCCGCCGCCAGACCCCAGTGGTTCCCCAGTGCCACCAGGCCCGAGACACCCTGCAATAGATTGCTTTTAGAAGCCAACCCAAGTCTCTTTCATAAGTCACTTGAATTCCAAAGTATTTTTTCCACAGGCCTCCCATGGTCGCCCGTTGTGTGCAGCAGAGGGCACTGATCCACGATCCACGTGGCCCTTTCGAAGGCACAGAGTGTACAGGCAGGTCCCCTGCTCCCTCCCCCCCCCCCCCCCGCACCTCCTGCAGGGGGGCTCCGGGCTCTATGGACAGGAGGGTCCTAAGGGAGCTCAGTGGGCGCCTCTGCCTCTCTCTCTCTCTCTCTCTCTCTCTGTTCACTTTCAAGTTTACACCTTTGCGCTGCAAGGACCGGCTCCCACCCTGATATTTGCCCCCGTCTGACTTTTTCCCTGCTCCTGCCAACAGATGCACTACACTGAGAACCAGTGTCCTCGGAACTGGGCCTGTCACCAGCATTTGTCTTCTCTCATACCACCTGAAGCTGATCTGATGGTTGCTAGGAAGTTGTGGTTGCCAAGGGGTCAGTCTGTCTCCCTCCCTCCTTCTCCCTCTTGAGGATTCCCTCCCAGGCATCTCTGTATCCCTGGGGGTTCATGTCTGGTCCCGGTCATGTCATGGGTTCATGTGTCTGTCGGTGGCTGCCCTCCCCATCCACCAGACCGGGCCGGGCAGGGTGTCGGCCTCCACCTCCTCGCAGGCTTTCTCACTTATCGGGGCTTTGTCTGCTGCTCCTTGCCATAGCAGACCCTGCTCCGCTTTTGCCTCCCAGGCCCTCCCAGCAAGCCCCCCTTGGGCTGAGGGCACTTTCCTGAGCCAAAGGAAGCTGGAGAGGGACCCTCAGCAGGAAGTTCTTTGGGTTCTGTGCCTTCAGACCCCGCCTTGCGAGGTGCCCTGAACGCTAAGTCTGCTTGGCTTCAGTCACCCCAGAACCTGGCCTGCCGGGCTCGGTGCAAGGAGCACCTCCCCAGGAATCAAAGGCCCGGAGCTTCCTGAAACCCACACCCCACCGGTAGAGCCCGGCTCAACGCAGGTCAATCGGCTTCTCAGTTTCCCCACCTGGGTCTCTGAGTGGCCCAGCGTTTAACTTGATCTGTTCCTCTCATCCTGGGCCAAGGAGCCCTGCTTTATTTTCCAGACATGAGAGAGTGTTAACTCCCCTGCACTTGACGCTTCCCTAACTCCACTCCAGGACACTTATTTCTCTCCTACTGACTCCTTGGAGGGGTTGGATCCTGCTGAGGGTTTTCAAACATGGTGGATGGGCCATTCAGGGTCAGAGGGCAGCCAGTCAGGCAAACTCCTTCCAGGGGCTTTTGTTCTTATCCGCACAGCCAGCGCCGCTGGCTCAGGGCTCCATGACCTGGGCCCAGCCAGCAGCCCGTGTTTGATCTTTGCTAAGGAATTTCTCCTCCCGCGCAGGTCCCTGGGCTCTTGGTCACGTGACAGCCCGCACCTGTGTGTGTACTCTGTCAATAACGCCTGTTCTCCCCTTTCAGCCAGGCCTGGTCTCCTCCCCTGCCCTGCCCTCTTCCACTCTAAAAACTGGTTTCATTCTTTCAAATAAAACCCCCGGTAACGGACCCAGTAACCGGAGCCGGATGTTTGCCGGCTGCGGTGGTGCTTACTGGTGACTCTAAGGAGACCTAGCAACAAGATTAGCCTTCCCTCCAGGACAGCAACTTGGGACTTTTGAGATGTTTCGAAGCCCTTTACAGGCTCCAGCCTCGTATGCTCCACATCTCCTGATGGGAACATCTTTTTGTTGTTGTTGTTGTTGTTTTTAGAACTTGTGACTGTGAAAGATGCTGTGTTCTTGTCACAGAACAGAGAGCTAACTTTCTCTCTCTCTCTTCCTTCCTTCCTTCCTTCCTTCCTTCCTTCCTTCCTTCCTTCCTTCCTTCCTTCCTTCCTTCCTTCCTTCCTTCCTTCCTTCCTTCCTTCCCCTTCCTTCCTTCCTTCCTTCCTTCCTTCCTTCCTTCCTTCCTTCTTTCTTTCTTTCTTTCCTTCCTTCCTTCTTTCTTTTTCCTTCCTTCCTTCCTTCCTTCCTTCCTTCTTTCTTTCTTTCTTTCTTTCTTTCTTTCTTTCTTTCTTTCTTTCGTTCTTTCTTTCTTTCTTTCTTTCCTTCTTTCTTTCTTTGTTTCTTCTTTTTGTTCATTTAATTTTGGGGACACTGAGCACATTGAGCAATCTGGCTGTGCTCAGGATTTACACCTGGTCCTGTGCTCAGGGGTCACTCCTGATAGGCTTGAGGGACCATATGGTATGCCGGGGATTGAATCTGGGTCAGCCACGTGCAAGGCAAGTGCACTGCTCACTGTACCATTTCTCTGACTTCAGGGCTGACTTCTCTACTGGTTTCTACATAGAAACTCCTGGACCACATCCTAGGGTGGGGTGTGTGTGTGTGTGTGTGTGTGTGTGTGTGTGTAAGAGAGAGAGAGAGAGAGAGAGAGAGAGAGAGAGAGCAAGCACATTCGACTCATGGATTGATTAGATCATATTGCTTAATTTTGTCTCTCCTCCCTTCTCCCCTCTGACAACCCATCTCTCTTTCCCCCACAATTTCTTCTATGTCTAACTACCACATCCAGTCCCACCCATCTTAAGTGACCTTATTACAGAAAATCAGACACAATTCCAAATTAAACTTAATGAATTTTAGTGTTCCATCGTTAAGTGGCAGCAGAATAAAATTATTTCTAGGAAGCAGAGGCCAGAGAGATATAGAACAGAGCATGGTGCACAGGACTGCTGGGTGTAGCCCCCATCCAAAAAGATAAAGAGAAAGTAATTAAAATATTTTATTTTTCTTCTCAGTCTTTTAATATTATATTTATGGCTTTATCATAAAAAATTGATTATCTTGTTCTCTTTTTATTTTTTTTAAACCCACTTAATTTTACATTAAATCAAGAGTTTTTCTTGTAGTATGAAACATTCTTAGAAAATATATTCAACCACATATAAAATGCCACAATGGCATTTTTTAAGTTTTTATTTTTAAATTTTTAGTATATATAACATAACTACACACATGGTTGAATTGACAGCATGAGATCTATGGGACTTAAAGGGTATACTTTTCGAGCTCTCAATAGATATAATCAAATCACTTACCAGTCACACCAGGGAGCCTGGCATGGCACTCATTTCACATAACTAAAATGAAAATTTCTTTCAGTAAATAGGTAAAACTGATATCTTGACTTGCACTTTATTGATTAAATACAACTCAGTGAAAACAGGAGGAAATTAAAGACATTCAGAAGAGCCTGCTCATCCACTACAAACACAGACGGGTGGTTGAACAAAGCTGAATAAAAATTCGCTAAGGAGACTTCAGTCTGTAAGCTGGAATGTTCAAGCTGGAAAGCCAGCAATTTTCTTCCTGGGTTATCATTTCTGCAGAAGCTGTGGCCCATCTGCAGAGAGCAGCATTTCAGAAACCAGGGAGAAAATCATCTGTGTAGTCAGAAATTTAAGAAACTTCAGGAAATGCTCATGAGTTCATTATGTGTGGGCTAGAACAACAACAACAAAAAGAGCTTAAAGAGTATCTATCTTTTCTCCAAATCAGGGCCTTCAGAAAGTTGAGATGTTGGTTTTGTTTCCACAAAACCTTTTTTTTTTTTTTTTTGCTTTATGGGTCACACCCGGCAATGCACAGGGGTTACTCCTGGCTCATGCACTCAGGAATTACTGCTGGCAATGCTCAGGGGACCATATGGGATGCTGGGAATCAAACCCAGGTCAGCCGCATGCAAGGCAAACACCCTACCCGCTGTGCTATTGTTTCAGCCTCCATCCACAAAATCTTTAATGTGTGAAAGGATCATGCATTTCTTCTTTTATAACTCTATCTGCATCTTTTCTGTTTCCATTTATTGAAAGCTATATGTATTATTATTATTATTATTATTATTATTATTATTATTATTATTTGCTTTTTTTGGATCACACCTGGCAATGCACAGGGGTTACTCCTGGCTCATGCACTCAGGAATTACTCCTGGTGGTGCTCAGGGAACCATATGGGATGCTGGGAATCGAACCCAAGTTGGCAAGGCAAACACCCTACCTGCTGTGCTATCGCTCCAGCCCCTGAAAGCTATATTTTCACTTGCTATATGTCGTTTATCTTAGAAATTTGTTGTATATTATAAAATTTTAACATGTGTTGTTTGGCTTTTGAGTTGTCTTAGGATTTGGGGGTGGGGGGAGCACACCCAGCAGGCTCAGGCCTTTCGTCTGGGTCTGTGCTCAGGGATCACTCCCGGCAGGGCACAGGGAGCCATACATGGTGTCTGGGGAACCATATGCAGTGCCAAGGGTTGAAACGGGATTGGCTGCATGCAAGCAAGAGATTTCTTTTTGGCTTTTTGGGTCACACCTGGCAATGCTCAGGGGCTACTCCTGGCTCTGCACTCAGGAATTACTCCTGGAGGTACAGGAGGACCATATGGGATGCCAGAAATAGAACCTGGGTTGGCCACAAGCAAAACAAATGCTCTTCCTGCTGTGCTAGCTCCTGTGGGTGTGGCCCCAAAGTGTTAGCTACGACAGCTAACAGACATACAGACATGACAGATACACAGATGATCAACAGACACTTAAAAGAATGTTTGACATCGCTCCGGCCCAAAGCAAGAGCCTTAACCCCTGTACTACCTCACTTTTATGACAGTTTTATCATAGCTAACGCTTTGTCTGGGGCCACACCCACAGGAGCTACTTCTGGTTTTGTGCTTGGGGGACCATATTTGGTGCCTGGGACTGAACTGGGGCAGGATGCATTCGAGGTAAGTGTATCACCTCCTCTAGGTCTATCTGGCCCCTAACTTAATTTTATATCCATGGATTTCTTTATCACTTGTTTTACTACCTAGCTTATAAAGGTTTCCCAGATCTGTTTCTATTTCCTTTAGATAGCCAGGAATGGGAAAAAATTATTTGCCAATCATATCTCTGATAAAAAAGAAATTACCGGGGCTGGAGTGATAGCACAGCGGGTAGGGCCTTGCACGTGCCCAACCCGGGTTCGATTCCCAGAATCCCATATGGATTCCTGCGTGCAGAGCCAGGAGTAACCCCCATGCATCTCTGGGTGTGACCCCCCCCCCAAAAAAAGGGAAGTTACCTAGGGATGGGAGATAGCTCAAAAGACTGGACCACATACTTTCACATACTTTATAGGCCAGAGCTGCAGTGGACTCCCAAGCACTGCAGGGAGTGGCCCCCTTCACTAGAAGGTTACATTTTTTTAGTGAAAAGAAAAAACACAATTCATCAACAAACAGCTAAATGACTCAATTTAAAAATGAGCAGAGAGGGGCTGGAGCGATAGTACAGCAGGTAGGGCGTTTGCCTTGCACTCGGCCGACCCGGGTTCGATTCCCAGCATCCCATATGGTCCCCTGAGCACCGCCAGTAGTAATTATTGAGTGCAGAGCCAGGAGTAGCCCCTGTGCATCGCCGGGTGTGACCAAAAAAAGCAAAATAATAATAATAATAATAATAATAATAATAATAAAATGAAACAAAAATGAGCAGAGAATTTGAATAGATTTTTCTTCAAAGAAGATATACAAATGGTCAACAGACACTTAAAAGAATGTTTGATGTCACTAACCAGATTAAGCAGCATTCCACAATGAGATGTCCCGTGTGTTCACAAATAATGTGGGCGTGTTCCGTGTGTTTGGTGGTCAGGAGCCGTTTCTCCCATCCTGGACGGCTGATGGCAATGGGCAGACAGAGGAGGAAGTGAGGGCCAGGCCGGTTGGTGATCATTTGCAGCTTATTCCAACCTAGTCTCCCTCTGCCTCCTTCCAGTCTCTCCCACTCCCTTAGTCCTCCTCCCTGTGCCCACTCTCACAGCCTTAGTTTCATTTTCTTTCTAATCATCACAAATTGACTTATTGATTTCTTTTTTATTGAATCACCGTGAGATATAGTTACAAAGTTTTAATCTTTGAGCGTCAGCCATACAATGATCCAACACCCATCCCTCCACCGGTGCACATTCTCCAATACCAATGTCCCCAGTATCTCCCTCTCCTCACCCCTTTCCCTGCCTCTGTGGCAGACAATTTCCCCCATACTCTCTCTCTACTTTTGGGCATTAAAGTTTGCTTGAGTTTTTCAACTGCCATCAAGTCTGCCTGCCAGGGGCAGATGCTAGATAATTTATTTTCTATTGCTCATTTTGAATATCATGAGAGGTCGCACTTCTTACAGCCTTAGTTATAGAGCAAATCATGAGGGGTTGGGGGTAGCAATTATGCATAGGAGTGGTTGTAAAGTCACAGATGTAAAGTTCTTTCATCAGGGGAAGTTTCTTCTAGCAAGTTTCTTCTCATCCAGCGAGGTGACCCCCTCAGGGTGAAATACCATCTAGGGGAGTGTATTTTTCCTTTCCTTAGTCCAATAACCACCTAAACATTCATCTTAATTCTACTTAGTCATTCTACATTAGTCATTTTGTATGGACACAGTAAGATAAGCATATAGAGTGGCTCTCCTGGGGACATGTGGCTATAGATCCCAGACTACAGTCCTCAGGCCACGTTAGTCCTTCCTAACCCCAGCAGGGTCCTTATCCTTTAGATCAAGACAGAATTTGTCCATGATAGAGCTCTTAGTTTATTGTTAAGTTTTATGGCACTTGGCCTGTCCCGTTTAGATGCCAGGGTAGCTCACAGCTTGCCCTGGGTCCATCCAAGTCCCTTTGTTGGGGCCCTCTTTTTGGGGTGCTAGGAACTAAGGGCAACTGAGGCTTAAGCAAGTAAATATGACAGATTCCCAGAAGTCAATATTATGCAGAGTCGATTAACTCCCAAGTTACAAAAGCATAGCATTAACTGTCTTTCTCTGTCTATATAAAAAGGACATTGCTCTAAAGTAAACTATACAAAACAAACAAACAAACATAAGGGAAAGAGAAAAGCAGTATTACACTTACAAATACAAAGTCCAGAGTCCTTAGAAAGATCTGACCTTATAGTCACAGGGTCTGATTTGGGAATGTAGGTGATTAACAGGGGAAGCAGAACACAAAGAACTTAAAGATAAACAAAGGGGCTGGAGCAATAGCACAGCGGGGAGGGTGTTTGCCTTGCATGTGGCTGGTCGACCCCGGTTCAATTCCCAGTATCCCATATGGTGCCCTGAGCACCTCCAGGGGTGATTCCTGAGTGCAGAGCCAGGAGTAACCCCTGTGCACGGCCGGGTGTGACCCAAAAAGCAAAAAAAAAAAAAAAAACAAAACAGAGGAAAAGATAGAGGAATGGAAGTGCATCTGGAGTACTGTGATGGGTGTGACCCAAAGCTTAGTTTAATGCTAAACTCCCCGGGGCAAGGAAGGAGGAGAAAGGATGAACCAATGTTAAACCTAAAATATTTAGAACTACAATCCAACAATTTCCCCATCCACAAAGAAGGTTATTTTAAGCTTTGGGGGCCACACTCAGTGGTGCTTGGGGGTTGCTCCCAGCTCCGTGCTGGAACATGATCCTTTCTGACAGTGGTGCTCAGGGGACCATGCGGTGCCAGATGAAACCTCATGCAAGTACCTTAACCCCTTGTACTATCTCTTCAGCTAGGGGGGAGCTATTTAAAAAGTGGGCTGAGGAGAGAGCTCAAAGGCTAGAGGACAGGCTGTGATATAAAGGAGGTCCAGCCCCAGGACTGTTAGCTCGAAAGCGGGCCTCTTCCTGAACTCATGGGCTCTTGAGAATTGAATGAAAGATTATACAAAGCTCAGATGCTTAAGAAGTTAACGTTTTATGTCCCTCTCCTTCAGACTCATTTCACTCAGCGTGATACTCTCCATGTCCAGCTACTTACAAGCAAATTTCATGACTTCACTTTTTTCTACCAGCTGCATGGTATTCCTTTGTACAGATGTACCACAGTATCTTTAACCAGTCTGTTCTCGGGCACTCAGATTGTTTCCAGATTCTGGCTATTGTGAACAGTGCTGCAATGAACATACAAGTGCAGATGTCATGTCTACTGTGTTGCAAACCGTAGTGCCCCAAAGTAGAGAGAGAGTAATAAGGAAAGTGCCTGCCATAGAGGCAGAGGTGGTGTGCGGTGGGGGTAGCGGGAGGGATACTGGGACATTGGTGGTGGGAAAGTACACTGGTGGAGGGAAGGGTGTTCAATCATTGTATGGCTGAAACTCAATCATGAACGCTTTGTAACTTTAGTTCATGGTGATTCAACAAAAATCAATACATTTAAAAATTTTTGTAAGTATAATTAACTCACAAGAAAAAAAACTGTACAGTTGCTGGGTCCAGCTCTCTTTGCAATGTTCAGGCCTCTCCTTTTACAACATCACTTGTCCTATCTCTCAATGTCCTGGTCCAGTGAACAATACCCTAAGTCCTGTCCCTCACTGTCTGCTCACCTCCAGTGTATAAATGATGGCCTGGTCTTGTCCCTCCGCCATTCTCTATCCAGTATATGTTTCCCTGACCTGAAATCTGCACTGGAACTCTGTCTCCTGTGTCCCCCTTGTTGTGGCCTGCTGCTCTTAACTTGTCACTGGATCTCTCTAGGCCTGTGTCCCAGCTGCTCCCTGTCCCTTTGGCTTTCCTTCGTCTCTGTGCAGGTCACATGTGCCTGGGTAAGATCCCTGATGATGGACGTGACATAGGCGAGGGGCCCTGAAAGGAAGCTGCCTGCTGGGACCTTCTTTCCATCTTCTCCTCTCTCCCACCCCAGCCATCCCTTTATCAAGTTTAACTGAAGACCTTTTCTGTGGGTGTAGTTTAAAAGAACCAATAAAATGAACTACTTTTCTTGCATTCCTCCCTTCTAGCACTCCTTGGTCCCAGCACCGAGCAGCATGATACTAAAGCATTGAGTCGGATGTAGATCCTGAGTACAGTCAGGTGTCAAACCCTGCCCCCCCCCCATTAAAACAATAAATCTTTTTTTGTGGGGCTACACCCAACAATACTCCTGGCTCTGCACTCAGGAATCATTCCCAGTGGGGCTTCGGGGATTAAAAGGGTGCCGGGATCAAACCTGGATCTGCTGCACATAAGGCAAACTCCTTACCCTCTGTGCTCTCTTCTGCCCAATATAGCTTTTTAATTTTTTATTTATTTATTTTGCTTTTTGGGGTCATACCCAGTGATACTCAGGAGTTAGTCCTGGCTCTGTGCTCAGGAATTACTCCCAGTGGTGTTTGGGGGACCATATGGGATGCCAGGGATCAAACCTGGGTTGGCCACATGCAAGGCAAATGCCCTACCCACTGTACTATCACTCCTGACCAAATAAAGCATTTAAAAAATAATAATAAGTGTTAGTCAGAAGCAGATAAATTGGTACATTGTAGGTGGGAATGTGAATTGGTATAACAGTTTAGGAAAACAAGAAAGTGATCCTTCCAAAAACTAAAAATTGAATCACTGTGGGATTCAGCAATTTGACTTCAGAATCAATTGTGATTCAATACATTGTATACCACCACGCTCCTATCATCATTATTCATTCACAGCAGCCTGAAACAGGAACAAAGCATGTCTCCACTGATAGATGAGTGGATAAACAAAATGATAAACAAAGGAAAATTATTTAACCTTTAAATAAGAAGAAAATGCTGACTCGAAAATATAGATGAACCTTGATGACATGAGACTAAATAAAATGGCTCAATAAAATGGTTCAGGGCCAGCTGTCAATGACTGTAGCCCAGGCGCCTGTGAGTGTCTGGCCCCTTAATCACTTACTGTTTAAAGGCTCAGCAAAGAAGCCACAGCACTGCTTTCTCTTCAGTTAGAGTAAGGGCTTCAACACGAGGCGGGCGGGAACAGAGAAAAGCTGGCCTCTTTGGGGTCATTCCAGCTTCTCTTTACGTGGGCCAGTGTACCTCAGATCTGGTTTCTGGTCAAATTCTACTGATGCTACAGAATCTTTATTTTTTATTTGTTTGTTTGCTGTGTGTGTGCACTCGAGGGGGGGTTGTTTGTGTTTGTGCTTGGCCACACCCAGCAATGTTCAGGGTAACTTCTGCTCTGCACCCAGAGCTCACTCCTGGTGGGCTTGGAGGACCATATGGGATGCCAAGAATCAAATCTAGGTCAGGCACATGCAAAGTGAATGCCTTACCTGCTATAATAGATCTCTGGCCCCGAGACCAGGTCCTTATTTCTCCTTCCAATTTTGGCTTTCTCTTGCTTTATGGTTCTCTTAAAAGAAGGCACTTGGGGGGCTGGAACAATAGAACAGCGGGTAGCGCGTTTGCCTTGCATGAGGCCAACCGGGGTTGAGTCCCAGCATCCCATATGGTCCCCTGAGCACCGCCAGGAGTAATTCCTGAGTGCAGGAGCCAGGAGTAAGCCCTGTGCATCACTGGGTGTGACCCTAAAAAAAAAAAGGAAAGAAAGAAAAAGAAGTTACTTCCCTCAGAACCAGAATAAAATATGTAGACTTTTGGGGCGGCTTAATAATTTGGCACCTTTCAAACTGATATTTGTTAAACATTTGCTTAGAGGGAGTGGGGGGAACTGATTTTCTATTTCTATACAGGTACACACAGTGCTGTTCTGTTCTGCTGCTGGCTGGGCAGTTGGTAGACTTAAATTACAGAGAAAATTATGATTTCTCTGTGTCAGTAAGGTTCTCACTTCAGCTATATTTGGGGGAATTTTCTGAACCAGGATATATACATTTTTTTTTCTCTTCGGGTCATAACCCGGCGATGCACAGGGGTTACTCCTGGCTTATGCACTTAGGAATCACTCCTGTCAGTGCTCAGAGGATCATATGGGATGCTGGGAATCGAACGCGGGTTGGCTGCATGCAAGGCAAACGCCCTACCTGCTGTGCTATCACTCCGGCCCGCCCCAGTAAATATATATATTTTTTATTTCAGTGACAGTACTAGTTATTGGTATTACCCAGTTTGTCATTTTCTTTCCCAGTCACACTTACTCTGGGGTTTATTTCCACAGGCTTCCCTTTTATTTCTTCACCTCAGGAAGGCACTATGTCATATGTGGAATTTCCTTGGCAGAGGACAAGCCTTTGCAAAGCAGAGAATTGTCTAACGTCTGTGTGCACTGGAAAGGCATACACAGGGAGGTCATTCACTGTAGCCTCATCAGAATTATTTGGAGAACTCACATCTACACACAGGCCCTGGGTCACAGCCTGCTTCTGCACAAATGGAAACCAGTTTGAGGTTCCTGATTTGCGCCAGTTTTATCTCCCCATTTTATCTCTCAGCACAAATCAGAGGCTGGCCGATATCCAGGCTCCTTGTTGTGGCTCTGCCCTCCACCCTGTGAAGCACCTGGGGCCGGAAGTCTTAGGAGCAGTTCCCAGTGCTCAAACAGTGGCCAGTGGACAATGTCCAGCTATCTGGCTTCATGCAGTAGGGCCTGCTTTCCTGTGGATACCTGATGAGCTCAATAATGAGCTCGAGAATAGAATCATTCTGACTGGTCCAGGCTTTAAATTTGCCTACAAAATGGTTTAGCAGATGACTTTCTAGGACTCAAATATAAGGATGTAAGGGGTTTTCTTTTTGAAACACACAAATGAGGGTGAATTGGACATCATGGTTTCTTTTGTTTGTTTTCTGCTTTTTCTGGGAGGTGGATCACACCTGGAGATGCTCAGGGGTTACTCCTGGCTCTGCACTCAGGAATCACTCCTGGAGGTGCTCGGGGACTATATGGGATGCTGGGGAGCAAACCTGGGTCGGTTGCATGCAAAACAAATGCCCCACCTATTGTACTATCATCCCAGCCCATGACATCATGCTTAAGTGATCGAAGCTTCCTTCTAAAAAGGTGAGAAGCATCTCGCTAAAGATGTTAGTGAAGGGGCTGGAGTGATAGCACAGTGGGGAGGGCGTTTGCCTTGCATGTGGCTGACCCAGGTTCGATTCCCAGCACCCCATATGGTCCCCCGTGCACCGCCAGGAGTAATTCCCGAGTGCAGAACCAGGAGGAAGCCCTGTGCATTGCCGGGTGTGACCCAAAAGGCAAAAAAAAAAATGTTAGTGGAGCAACTGTCACTCAGACAGTCTTCCACACGACAGAGTTTTAGGTTGAAGGATATACATTATTCCAGCTCTTTGGACGTATTTATGTCAATAATTGTGCTTGAAAGGCTTTGACTAGTATAATTCCATTTAACTGTCAGGATCTATTAGAAGAAAATTATCAATTGAATGGCAAAAAAGAATAGGAAGATTTTTTTCAAATGTCAGGTAACAGTATATATATATATATATATATACATTCAAGTATTTTATTGCAGGTTTTTAAATTGGTGTGGTATTTCAAAATGTCCATTCCTGTTCTGTAAAATTAACTATGAATATAGTAATGAAAGTGGGTAGGAAAGGGCTCTCAGGGACCTGGGGTGCGTCCCGGTGCTCACAAGCCTCTTGGTTGGGTCTTCAGCACCACATGCTCCTGCCCAGCCCCCACCCACTGTGGCCCTGGTCACCTCAGGGCAGCACCAGTCACTAACCCTGTGGATTGAGCTATCAGGCTCAGTCGATGAGTAACACTGAGATTGGCCCCAGGACCTCTGACACCCCTGCCCGGGAGCCCTCCACCCAAATACTTTGCCCATGGGGTTCCAGGGATTGAACCCAGGCTGTCGTGTGCAAGACAAGTACCCTACTCAGTCCACTATCTCTTCAGCCTCTCCCCCAAAAATAATTAAATCCTTAAAGTGTATGGTTGTCAACTTTTTTGTTGACTATATAAAATGCCATACATAAAGGATACATGATCAGTGGTTAAATGATGTCAGGACTGGAGAGATCGTATAGGCGTTAGTGCATTTGCCTTGCGCATGGCCAACCCTGGTTCTAGCCCCGTTACTTCATATGATACCCCAAGCAACGCCAGGATTGATCCCAGAGCAGAGCCACTGATCACCACTGGGTTGGCCCCAAACTCTTTTAAATAAGCGATTTTCACAGATCAGAATGCTAAACTGTAACCAAGATGAAAGGGAGGGCCTGGGGGTTGGTTCAGGAGAGTATCTGGCATGTCCTGTGTGTAGGACCTGGGCTCCATCTATGGCCGGAAGTCTTGCAGAGCTAAATAAACTACCGCTACATTGGAGAATAAACTAGACAGGGGGCAGGAAGATGGAACAGAGGCTGGAGAACAAACTTTGCCCTGACCTCTGGCATTGCATGTTCCCCCACTGCTAGGAGTGAAACCCTCCCCGCAGCTCCATACTGGGAAGAGCCCCTAGGCACTAATGGGTGTGTCCCCCCCCCCCAAAGATAATAGAATAAACATACATATATACAGGACGACAGGTGCAAGGCAACATTTTGGGCTGTATGTAAAGGATTAGATCAAGGCAAATTATAGTGTTAGGTTACTGATATTTCCTGATAAAGCAGGGGAAAAAAACAGCTATGGTAAAGGAATGAGTATTAGAACTGTTGAAGAACTAAAACTCAGTAACAACTTTGTAACTGCATATCTAGTGGTGATTCCATTTGAAAGAAGAAGAAAGGTGTCATGGTGCCGAAAATCAAATCTGACTGAGCTACCTTGCAGGTCCCTCTCTCCTCCAGCCACCCTGAGCTCTGAGGTAGGTACAGGTCACCTTGTCCTCTTGGACATGCCTGATGACAACAGGTGGTCAATGCATAGCTAATGAGGGAACGGGCTGAACACTGTCTTCATTGCCACAGGGGTCTAAAATGTGAACTAAGCCATAGCCCCATGCTGCCCCAGGAAGGCAAATGATGCAATTTCGAACATAAATCTCCCTGGACTTAGTTACTAAAGTACTCTTCATTCTCAGCAATGGAAAACTAATTATCAAACGCTTCCTTGTCAGGATGGCATCATTTGGAGGAAACTCTCCATGTTAGCATATTACGGGGGCTGGGTGTACCTTGGATGAGTGCAAAGTTACACATTGTTTTCCTGCCTCACTCACTCCAGTGCACAGAACACCCTCTGGGAGAGATCTTCCCAAACTGGTAATGGTTTTAGGAAGGCCTTAACTCAGAGTAGGGGAGAGGGGGCACACACCAACTCTTCTTTCCCACTTATAAATATCTCACTCCTCAATTCCAAATGTACCCTTTAACATATACTCTGAACTACAGAATTCTTTTCCTCCTCCTTTTCCTCCTCCTCCTCCTCCTCCTCCTCCTCCTCCTCCTCTTCCTCCTCCTCCTTCTTCTCTTCCTCTTCCTTCCAGGGCCTCACACAGGCTGCGTTCCCCACTATTTAGGTGCATCCCCAGCCCGGGAGGAATCTTTGAAGCACTCCTCCTGTGCGTGGAGTGTGGCATCACACGAGCCTTCTCCATATAGAGTCTAGAGGAGCCATAAAGAAGTGGAGACTATCTTGCCATCTCCAGCGTCCACCCCCATGGCTGAAGGGCTTTGTAGACATTGACAGTGCCTTTCCTGGCCACAGTCCCTCTAGGACATGGTAGCTTTCCCTTGGCTACCTTTCCATGGCCTTCCGTTTTTAAGGGAATCTCGCAAGTCAGATCAGGAGGCCTGGGGTCATTCCCAGGAATGGTCACCAAGGTGATCCTGGCAGTGCGGGGGTATTTTCTCATGGTGCTGGAATGCAACCTGTGGCCACAGGACTCTGCCCTTTGAGCTATCTCTCCAGTCCTCTTGAGTAAGAACCATAATGTGTGGCCCTCCCGGGGGTGCTCATCGCTGGCCACACCACATACCACCACCTCCAGGGGGAGGCCTTTGTTTCCAAGCAGCTGCAGACCTGCCCGGGCTTGGTGGTCCAATCATCTACCTACTCCAAGGTCCAGTGGGTGGAGCCACGCATCCCGCAAGACCTGAGCCCCATCCAGGAGTGACCTTGGGCTCTCTTCTGTGCCCTGCAGTGCGATAGGTCTCCTGGTCTTGATCCAGTCTTTTCCGAGAGGTGAATACTTCCTCAGCCACACTTAACCTATTTAACCCACTGCTTGGGTTTCCCTCTTTGCTGTACCCATGTAACAGCGCAGGTGATATATGCAAGCATGTCTACAAAAGGAGAATGTCCAGAGAGGTACTTAGGGTGCTTGGTTCTGATTGAGTAACCCACATAATGTATTTCTTTTTTCTTTTTTTTTTTTCTTTTTGGGTCACACCTGCGATGCACAGGGGTCACTCCTGGCTCTGCACTCAGGAATTACCCCTGGCAGTGCTCAGGGGACCATATGGAATGCTGGAAATCGAACCCGGGTCGGTTGCATGCAAGGCAAAGGCCCTACCCGCTGTGCTATCACTCCAGCCCCACATGATGTATTTCTAATCTTCAGATAATATGAAGCTCTCATAGCAATTTGTGCTAAGTGCTTTTAGTCATAAATAATTATCTTAAAGGACAATTATGGGGGCTGGAGAGATAGTACAGTGAGAAAGACATTTGCTTTTCATGCAGCTGATCTGGGTTCCGTCCCTGAGCACCATCAGGAGTGATCTCTGAGCACAGCCAGCTGTACCCCCCACCCCCAATTGTAGCCTGAATTTATACTTTGAGTCATTTGTCTGGAAATGGATAAATCCAAAGCATGTTAGCAACAGACTGGACCAGGCAAGCATCTGTGTTCTTCATATTATAAAAATAAAAATAAAACAAATCAACCAACAAAAATATCTCCCCCTGCCAACCCTCCCACCCCTCACCTCCATGTAAAATTATTTCGATGATAAATGCTTTGTATTGGTACCTCTAACCAATACCCAGTGGCAGGGCTGGTTTCAGGAGCAGTGTAATTTGGGGTCCAAATGATGGCACCAGGAACAGATCTTTTTTTATGTTTTGTGGTTTAATCTCATATTATGCTGATCGCCCTCCCTTGAGAGCCTAACCATTTTCTCTGGCGTGGCAGGAAGGTGCTGAGCAAACATCCCCCTGCCCCCCTCATTCTGTCTGGGTTCTGCTCCTTCTCCTGGTTCAGCCACGTGGTCAGGTGGGTGACTTAAACCCACCTTAGAACTGAGGTAGGACCCAGTCATCATAAATCACAGGGCTGAGAATGAGGAAAGGCTGGTTCTCCAAGGAAACTCAGCCCAATGTTTTGTTGCTATGTTGCTGGTGGTAGAGGATGCAATGCCAGAGATCTAACCCTCTAACCCAGGGCCTTCAACATGCAAGGCATGAGCTCAACCTTCTGAGCCACATCCTTTAATGCCAGAGCAATATATATATATATATATATATATATATATATATATATATATATATAGCTTTTTGGGTCACACCTAGCAATGCGCTCAGGGGTCACTCCTGGCTCTGCACTCAGGAATTACCCCTGGCCATACTCAGGGGACCAAATGGGATGCTGGGAATCAAACCCAGGGTCAGCCGCGTAAAAGGCGAATGCCCTACCCTCTGTGCTATCACTCCAGCCCCGCAATATATATATATATATATATATATTTAATTAGTGAATCACCGTGAGGGTACAGTTACAGATTTATACATTTTTGTGCTTATGTTTCCCTCATACAAGTTCGAGAACCCATCCCTTCACCAGTGCCCGTTCTCCACCACAAATAAACCCAGCCAGAGCAATATTTTTAAAAGACCAAGCATCTTATTTTTAAAAATACATAGTTTTAACTTTTGGGGTCACACCCGACATTGCTCAAGGGTCACTCCTGGCTCTGCACTCAGGAATCAATCCTAGTGGTGCTCAGGGAACCATATGGGATGGCAGGGATCGAACCTGGGTGGGCCATGTGCAAGGCAAATGCGCTACCCGCTGTACTATCACTCCAGACCCAACCAAGCATCTTGAAAAATGACAAGTATCATCTGTGGAGAAGACCATATGCGTGAAAATAGCACCAGACAGGAGAAGCCTGCTCGTGCTCATTCGGGCAAAGAATCTGTGGCTCCTGCTTATCTTCTAGAAATAGGTCCACTGATGGTAGAAAAATTGGTGTAGTAATGGAATATCTCCCCCTGCTAACTGCCCCCCTCATTAAAGTAAAATTATTTTAATGATAAATGCTCTGTGTTGGCAACTCTAACATATATATATATATATATATATATATATATATATATATATATATATTAAGTCAGCATGTGAGCCCTGAGGACCCTAGGCATGCAACCTATTCATGTTTAAAAATACATTTTGAAAAAGCTATTCACAAGGCCCCTGGCCCTTTCAGTGCATTTACACCAAAAAGACTCTCCCAAGCAGAGATGTGCTGATGACAATGGCTAGACAAGTTATTTTTACTCTGATCAAATGTATGTACCAGGCCTTCCGTGTGGTGGCTGCAGAGGCCGACTTGGTGCAGCACAGCGAGCTCAGAATAGCTGCAGGATCAAAGCAGAAAGAGGCAGGAAGAGTGTGTCCTCCTCAGCCCTACTTTCTCCCACAAGGGTCATTGTACTCAGAGTATCCTGAGCTTCCTGAGAGTATTTCTGATTCCCCATCACTTCCCGGGATTTAGGTAATGGAGAGAAGAACAGAGAGCCCTGGAGAAGCTTCAGATCAGATAAACTGAGTCCTGCCCAGGGGAAAGCGAGCTGCAACTAAGTCATTGTTCTGAATGTCTAGTTTGAGTCCATTTGGCTAATGTGCTTCCCACTGTGACCCTAGAGCACAATTTCTTTTTTTTTTCTTTTTTGGGTCACATCCGGTGTGATGCTCAGGGGTTACTTTGGCTCAGCACTCAGGATTTACTCCTGGCGGTGTTCAGGGGACCGTATGGGATGCTGGGATTCGAACCCGGGTTGGCCGCGTGCAAGGCAAACGCTCTACCCCCTATGCTATCACTCCAGCCCCACAGCTTCTTTTTCCTTTTCTTTTCTTTTTTTTTTTTTTTGCTCTTTGGGTTACACCTGACAATGCACATGGGTTACTCCTGGCTCTGCACTCAGGAATTACTCCTGGTGGTGCTCAGGGGACCATATGGGAAGCTGGGAATCAAACCCGGGTCGGTTGCGTGCAAGGCAAACACCCTACCCACTGTGCTATCGCTCCAGCCCCCAGGGGCACAACTTCTTAAAATACTAAAATACAGATTAAAATACTAACAAGGATGGTGTGCAGAGATAGGGTAGGAGGTTAGGTACTTGCCTTGCATACAGGTGATCTCAGTTCCATCCCTGTTGCCACATATGGTCCTCTGAGCATCGCCGGAGGTGATCCCTGAGCACTGCAGGGTATGACTCCCAAATATGCATATGAGGACAGAGATGTAGCCCAGCAGTAGAACACTTGCCTTGCTGTATGAGGCTCTGTGTGCAACTCTGTGTTCCCCCTCCGTTCCCTGTACCAAACAAATTAAAAAGGCTGAGTCCAGGGATGTGGAACCTCTGGCAGGCCCTCACATGCTGAGTGTGATCCTGGGGGACTCAGATCCTTTTGTGATCTGGGGAACCACCCCAAGTGTGTGATCTAAGATAAGCACTACAACCAGAGAGTGTGAGCACTGAACCAGGAGTGCCTGACCCTTATCACTTCCACAGCATCTGGAGGAAAGGGGGAAATAATCAGTAAATCGGCCATATTTATGATCACTGGTTACCACAGTGATTATTAATACATTGTGCCGTGGGGTGCCCTTCTGAACTGCAGTGAGAATGCCATTCCACCTTGGTTCTGACCCCTATACAGAAATGATGACTGTCCCCAGCATATCCAGAAACTGGGTCTGATGTCTTCACCATGAAATGTCCAGGGATTTCCAGGCTTTGGTTCCGGTATCGCTGTATCACTGCATCACTGTCATCCTGTTGTTCATCAATTTAATTGAGCGGGCGCCAGTAATGTCTCCATTCGTCCCAGTCCTTAAATTTTAACAGCCTCTCCTTACTCATCTTTCCCAATGATTGGAGGCTCTTTCAAGGTCAGGGGAATGCGACCTGTTATTGTTTTATATTTGTTATATTGAATATGCCACGGGGGGGGGGCTTGCCAGGCTCCCCGTGGGGCTTGTCAGGCTCTTCCATGCGGGTTTCAGGTAAGTGACAGTTATTCCTTTCACATTGCTGCAAAATGAACTTTCTAATACCCCAGTGGAGTGACACCACTCTCCTGTGTAAAACACTTCAATGCTTTCCTTTTTTGTTTGTTTGTTTGCCTGTTTGCAGGGGCCAGGGGCACTGCTAGGGACAAGCTCAGGGCTTCACCCGTGAAAGACATGGTCTGCCTGCTGCTGACTCTTTTTCAGTATAAAGTTCTTACCTCTTAGCATAGTTTTAAAACACTTAAATAGGGACAGAACAATAGTACAGCAGGGAGGGTGTTTGCCTTGCACATGGCTGATTCAGGTTCGATCCCCAGCATCCCAGATGGTCTCCCAACCTCGCCAGGAGTAATTTCTGAGTACACAGTCAGGAGTAATCCCTGAGCATCTCAGGGTGTGACCCCCCAGCACCTCTCCCAATTCGAACATTTAAATAAGATTTAAAGACAAATATGGAATAAACGTGCAGTCAATTTAATGAGCAATAGTAAAGAGTAAAGCAGTAAAAAAGAAGGCTCAAGAACCATGTGAGGAACTGAAGTTTATAAAGACCTTTTTAGTGAAGAATGAGTGTGCTAAGTTAGATACAAAGCTGGTTAACATCCTACAAGGACAGTAGCCTGTAACCTGTAAGATAATCTCCCCCACGGGACAGAAAGGACTTGCATCTCTTCCAGGCACAAATCTATTCATTTATGAGGAGGCTATTCATTGAGAGTGAGCAGCAAAGCACACAGGATGCAATCTTACCATCTCTTACTCAGGAAGACAATGAAAGTCGAAGTTGTCTAACTACTTCCAGGCTTTCTGAAAGTTCTCCTAACCTGCAATAACAGGGCCCTCGCCTACTCTGCCCAGCTCATTCCCACCATTTCTGAGATTCTCTCAGAAAATTGTGGGAGCCATGTGCAATATATATGCTCACTCCTGCCCTCCTTCCTTCACAGGGCTGTTCCTTCTCCCTAAAAACTCTTCCTCGTTCCACTCCGTTCCAACCCTCCCCTTGCCCCCTCCCCCACCCACAGATAGATTTGGTCAACTTTTGGTGAACTCCTGAAGGATGGTTTCAAAAGTCTGGGAGAGACGGTGTGAGGGAATGGAGGATATACTCTGTGTCAGGAGACCAGGCTTTAACCCTTAGCACCACACGGTCCAGGAAAAACAAAAACAAAAACAGCCCAGCACAGAACTAGGAATTACCCCTCAGTACTTCTGGGAATGCTCCGAAAACAAACAAACAAACAAACAAACAAAAACCCCTCAGCCAAGCCACTCTAAGGCTTTCCAATTCAGCCCCTCCTTCCATGCTCCCCCATTCACCTGGAATTGGGACCCCTCAGTTGATCTTGTGCAACTCTACAATAGTCACACAGCTGCTGTGCGCTGGGCGGGGTTCCGTGCTTCGCTCAGTTGATTGTGTGTGATCCTGTCAAGGCCCCAGGAGGCAGGTACTATTAATAGCCCACTGATTAGTAAGAAAACGGAGGCCCAGAGAGGCCCAGATCCTTTGTCTGCAGTTCAGTGCAAGAGCCCCGGGACTCTGGGGGTGGGGTACCAGGACTGGTGCCAGGACCTCTGGGGCTGTACCTGGTGATAGTTAAGGAACCATGTGGTGGCACAAATTGAACCTGGGTAAACGCTCCCGGTCCCCAGAAAACATTTCTTTTGTCAATAAGTTCATCTTTTAAAAATATTTTATGAGCGGCTGGAGAGATAGCACAGTGGGTAGGGCGTTTGCCTTGCATGTGGCTGATCCGGGTTCGATTCCCAACTTCCCATATGGTCCCTCGAACACTGCCAGGAGTAATTCCTGAATGCATAAACCAGGAGTAATGCGTGTGCATCACCAGGTGTGACACAAAAAGCCAAAAAAAATTTTTTTTTATGAGGTGGGGCTATGCCCACAGTGCTCAGGGGAAGTTTGGTGCAGAGGTGCAGATTACAAGGTAAGCACTTTACCCCTGTACTCTCTCTCCAGCGCCTTTGAAAATATTTTTGTTTATTTATTTTGGGGCCATCCCTAGAGATGCTCAGGGGTTACTCCTGGCTCTGCACTCAGGAATTATTCCTGGAAGGGCTTGGGGGACCATAAGGGATGCTGGGAATGGAACCTTCGTTGGTCACCTGCAAGGCAAAGGCCCGACCCGCTGTACTATAATTCCAGCCCCACCTTTTTCAACCTTAAGGATTTCTCTGACCTGTTATTTTCTTATTTCGTGGTTCCAGGCTATACAAATATATTGCCATTATGCTTTCCAAGCCACCTGCTTATTAACCATAAACTGCATGGTGGAAGTACTCACTGTATTATTTGTTTTCTTGAGTTTTGCTAAATGCAACCAGAAGAAGGAACGAAATGATGTACCAGATGAAAGTGTTTCCAAAGTAAATGAAAATCGGGGGCTTTTGAGGAACTCAGGTGTGGCCCTGGGGGACTATGTGTATGCAGCAGCTGTTACCTCCGCGCCCTAAATCTGTGATTGTGAGCAGATGCTGTCGGTTGCTGTCAGAAGCAGAACCTTTACTGTGTATAACATATTTAAAAGTAATAAGAAAAAAATATTTTTTCTTATTCAACTAATAAATTTTTTCTAGTCTCATTATGAATATAAGTGTGTCTGGTCTAGCAAAATCGTTTGTCACTTTTAAGACATCTTATTTAAGGTAAAGTGGTACAGAATGGGAACCAATACAGAGCCCATCAAATCCTCTGTATAACGGGGCATTCGATATTGACATATACCCAGGCCTGTCATCTTCTTTTTCAGTTAAATATGATGATAATAGTTCTTTATACTATATATAGAGATGCCTAGTAGAATAATTTTATTTCAGAATAAAGAACCGAGGGGCTGGAGTGATAGCACAGTGGGTAGGGCGTTTGCCTTGCATGCGGCCAACCCGGGTTCGATTCCCGGCTTCCCATATGGTCCCCTGAGCACCGCCAGGGGTAATTCCTGAGTGCAGAGCCAGGAGTAACCCCTGAGCATCGCCAGGTGTGACCCAAAAAAGCGAAAAAAAAAAAAAGAATAAAGAACCGAAGGAGCTTCTGACCATGTTTACAGCAAGATTTTTTAAAACACCTGGTTTTAAAAAAAAAGGATTTCCCCCATTTTCTACTTTGACTAGTATACTATCATCCCGTCAGACACAACTGTTGCAAGTGACTAATGTGAAGTGGGGAGGAGAGAGCTGGGAGCCAGAGCAGGATGCCTACAGCTTGCCTCTCAGTCACCAAACCTAGGTAGGGCTGACCGGAGCCTGCCATGAGTCCCTGCACGATTCAGACCTGATGTCCCACCATTCTCACACCGTGGTCATCAAACTGCACCTGGGTTCTGCTTATTCACCAGCACAGGGAATGATTCCTGCCACCCCATCCCTCAGGGAGACATGGAGCCCAGACTGCAGCGAGGAACTGCTTTCTGCAGGGAAGCAGTCGGTCCTAATTCTTACCCAGCCTTTTCTTGCTCACAGGAAAAAAACTTCAGGTGAAGACGAAGAGCGAAGTCGGTTTTATTTAGGGATAATGAAGAAGGAAAGAGCGAGAGAATAATATTAAGAGAGAGTGTGGGCTTATCTCAAAGGGAGAACTAAGACTTACATATCACAGAAGCCAGAGCAATGGGACAGCGGGTAGGATGTTTGCCTTGTACATGGCTGACCCAGGTTCCATCCCCAGTATTCCATATGACACTCCAAGCACCATCTAGAGTAATTCCTGAGTGCAGAGTTAGGAATAACCCCTGAACATTGCAGATTCTGGACCCAAAATAGAAAAAAAAATAAAATTAAAAAGTACACGCTCAGGAGAGATAGTACAGTGGGTTGGGCACCTGCCTTGCATGCAGTAAACCTGGATTCAATCTCTGCCACCCTATATGGTCCCCTGAGTCCAACAGAAATGATTCCTGATTGCAGGAACAAGGAGTATTCCTTAAGCACTGTTGGATGGCCCCAAAACAAACAAAACAGGAGTAGGCATCTGAGGTAACACTCCCCCATCCCAGGGGGCAGAGGGGCGGGAGGCTCCCAGGCGGTACTCAGGGAACTCAAGGATACTCCCAGTGATACTCAACCCCAGGGCTGGATGGTTCAACGGTCAGGCAGGCACAGTGGTGCTGGGCATCCAGTTGTTACGAAGCACAGCACAAGATGTGCGTCTCTCATAGGATCAGCTTGACTGAAACTTCTGACAAGAAGCACTGAACTAATTGTGGAGCACTTGTCTCTGCCTCCGGGCAGGGCCCACTTTCATGCTTTCTGGAAGTGGAGGTGAGGTGAGAACCCACCTTTGGCAGCTACTGAGATAAGCTGCAGTTTCTTTGTCGGAGGTTCTGAAGTAGTTCACACCTAATCTTCTCTACTTCACCAGTGAACTGCAGGCTCTTAGGAATGGTTTATGGACTCACTTACACAGAGGCAGCGTTACAGTCATCAGTCAAACAACAATCCATTCGACACAGTGAAGGACTGAGGTATTTAAGGCTGGCCCTGGAGCTTCCGTGTTCCCGGTGAGATCTCAGCAGCAGATGGGGTTCCCTGCAGGTGCTGACTGCACAGTGTTACTGCAACACTGACCGGGCACGAGGCAGCCTGAAGACTCCAGTGTCACTTGACAGCTAGAAGCTGGGGGCCACTCCGAGTGCAATGAGGGGGACTCTGCGAGGCTCCTTTTCACATTTCCTCAGGCTGGACTCGTCTTTTGCTGTCTTCTACTCTTTCTCAGGTCATTTCCCTCTTTTTTCGAACAAGTTCTTGCTCTTGTGGCGGCAGATGATGATGTTCCCTTGGGTTCTTGTGGACAGTGAGGGAGAAGAGCACGGCCACCCCAGCTGTCTTCAGAGTTTCTGCTGTGTGTTTACAGCTGCCCTAGGCATCACGCAGCAATCGCCATGTCCGACAACTCAACTCACGTTCTAGAGACCCGAGTTTATAGTCCATAGCTCACCCCTTAGCTTTTCTGCAATCTGATTGCTTCTGCCTTATAGGAACGATAAGATTTTGTAAAACTGACCCTCTGGGAAAAAATTACATTTTCAAGGCTTTCTTTCTATATTTTTTGTACAAATCATGTTTATTTTAAAAATTATAGATTTCCTTTGCTGGGGGCCTTTTTGGGTCACCCATGGTGATGCTCAGGAGTTACTCCTATCTCTGCACTCAGGAATTGCTCCTGAGGGTTCTCAGGGAACCATACAGGATGCTGGGGATCAAACCTGGATTTGATTGCATGCAAGGCAAAAGCCCTACCCTCTGTACTAATGCTCTGTTCCCTGTAGATTTCTTTTTAAAGTATTTGGTGGGGGGCTACGGATCACACCCAGTGGTGCCAGTTGCTACTCCTGCCTCTGCACTCAGGAGTGACCCCTGGCAGTGATCAGAGGAGCCATGTGCTGCTTCACTATGGCCAGCGTTGTTCTTTTTTAAATTTTTAAAAAAGTTTTTATTGAATCACCATGAGATACAGTTACAAAGCTTCCATGTTAGAGTTTCAGTCATACAATGATCGAACACCCATCCCCCCACAAGTGCACATTCTCCACCACCAATGTCCCCAGTATCCCCCCCCACCACCATCCCACCCCTCCCTCTGCCTCTATGGCAGACAATTTCTCCCATATTCTCTCTCTACTTTGGGGCATTATGGTTTTCAATACAGATACTGAGAGGCTGTCACGTTTGGTCCTTTATCTACTTTCTGCACACATCTCCAACCCGAGCAATCCCGCCAACCATCATTGACTTAGTGATCCCGTCTCTATCCCAACTGTCTTCCACCCCAGCTCATGAGGCAGGCTTCCAACCATGGCGCAATATTCCTGGCCCTGTCTCTACTGTCTTTGGGTGTCAGTATCATATTATATTATGTTATATTCCACAAACGAGTGCTGTTGTTCTCTGTTTGTCCCTCTCTTTCTGATTCATTTCACTTAGCATGATACTCTCCATGTTATGGTCAGGTTTAATGCAAGGCAAGCACCATAACCCTTTACTATCTCTCCAGCTCTACCTTTTATAAAATCTTGCTTAAATTAAGAACTAAAATGAGGGGCTGGAGTGATAGCACAGTGCATAGGGCAGTTTGCCTCGCACGCAGCCGACCCGGGTTTGATTCCCAGCATCCCATATGGTCCCCTAAGCACCGCCAGGAGTAATATCTGAGTGCAAGAGCCAGGAGTAACCCCTGTGCATCACCAGGTGTGACCCAAAAAGCAAAAAAAAAAAAAAGAACTAAAATGAGAGCTGGAGGAGAGTACAGTGGGTAGGCGCACCTGTTGACCTGGGTTCCGTCCCAGGCACCCCACATGACCCCCCCCCCCACAACCCTGCTAGGAGTGATGAGCAGGAAGAAAGGCCTAATCATGAAGTGAAAGTAAACCACAGCAAACTCAAAGTCCTTGGCCCAGGGAGACAGCTCAAAGGGCTGGAGCACAAGCTTTGCATGGGGAGAGCCTCGTTCCATCACCAGCACCACGTGGTCTCCCCATCACTCCCTGAAGTGACTCCTGAGACTCTAGCCTCTAGCTGGATGGAGACCCTGAGCACCGTGCGGGGTATGACCTAGAGACAAACAACCAAAAGTGCTAAGTTCTTTTCCGTGACGATGCCCTAGCACAGAGGATGCCAGGTCAAGGTCGCTTAGCAAAACCCCACAGAAAAGCCCTTCCCAAAGCTGTTTGAAACTCTCTCTTCCCTCTGCCGCGGCCCTCAGCTGCTCTTGAACACCTTCACTTCCCCTCCTTTCTAGTGGCACTGTTTGTGTATATGGCACACATGAACATCTGTATGTGTGTGCCTGTGTCTGCATGTGTATGTGTGAGTTTGTGCGTGCATATGCAGGTATGTATTTTGTGCATGTGTGAGCATGTGTGTATATGTGTGTGCATGTCGCCAAGGCTGCCTGGGGTAGCAGTTTAATGTAAGGGCTGGAGGGTATGACCCGACTGAAGCCCTGCAGTGCGGGGGGGTGGAGGGAACTCCGGATTACTCCCAGTGCTGATCAGGGCCACACCCTGATATGGGGAAATGTGGTGCCAGGCTCTGAGGCCTGCCACGTACGAAGCCTGTGCCTTAACCCCTGTTCTGGCTCTCAAGGTCCTTTCTTCTCCTTCAGTTGGAATTAAATGCCTGGAGTTGGCTTTTCATCTTCTCTGGAAATTCCTTTCTGAGGGAAGAGGCAAGAAACCTCAGGGACTTGGGTTAGGATCAGGACTAACTTCTTTTTCTTTTGGGTATGTGTGTGTGTATGTGTGTGGAGGGGGTGTCATACCAAGCGATGCTCAGGGGTCACTCCTCACCCTACACTCAGGAAGTACTCCGAGCAGTGCTCGGGGAACCATATGGGGTGCTGAGGATCAAACCCAGGCAGGCTGTGTGCAAGGCCAGTGCCCTACCTGCTGTGCTATTGCTCTGGACCGAACACTGACTCCCCCTGGGAAGACCACATGCACCTCCCCCCACCGCCCCTCCCCCGTCAGCCTGAGAACACCGGGGCCAAAAAATCTGGGCGGTGGGACCAGTCTTGTGCCAGACACATTGTGGGGGGCTTGCTGCAGTTTAAGGGTAACCCACAGGGCTGCCAGGGCACTGGGCAGAGATCCGAAGGCATCTCTGAGTCCTGGCCTCATGTCACTGCACCCTAGGCTATTTGTGAGGCCCGAGCAGGAGCGCGGAGAACTCTTTCCTCTTCTGTCTTACCAGCTCCTAGTTCTGTGGCTCTCTCCGCACCTCACCAACCAGAGGAACAAATTACAAATCAAAGCTGCTATTTATACGACTCTGCTAAATGAAGGTGAACTACGACATTATCCTAAGATAAAATCTTAATATCCCTTTCCACAAGGGTACCAGATCTTTCATAAAGGATCATATAGTTATAACAATGCAAATGATAGTACCATTTGCAGGTTTTCAAGATCAAACTATATCATTCTACAGCCACAGATACACCATACCCTATACTTACTTATCTTCCCAGCCATGGTATTTCTGTAAATAAAAAAAAAGAAATCTTAGTTTATGCATGTATTAATCAAACTTTAAATGTACAGTAGTACAACGTGTTAAAAAAATAGCCTGAAGTCTTTTTTTTTTTTTTTTTTTTTGCTTTTTGGGTCACACCTGGTGATGCTCAGGTGTTACTCCTGGCTCTGCACTCAGGAATCACTCCTGGCAGTGCTCGGGGACCATAGGGGATGCTGGGAATTGAACCCAAGTCGGCCGCATGCAAGGCAAACGCCTACCTGCTGTGCTATCACTCTATTCCCCTGAAGTCATTTTATATTTGGAAACTGCCTAGCTTTAACTTATACTGACTTGAGGTCAACTTCTCCTTTGCTTTCCCTGTCTATAAACTTCTAATTTTTATCATTTACCTCTTCCTTTCTCCAGCTCTCCAAGGTCAATTGATGATTAGTGAACAGGCTCCAGCACAATTCTGTAAATAGGAAAAATCATTAAGACTGGGCTTAACATATATCTCAATAGGAAATACCAGTTCTTTAGTAATTGATGTCAAACCTTGAGTCAATACTTACTGAGTCAGATCCTGTTCTAGGCATGGGGGAACAGAAAGAAAATAAAGGGAGAAAGAAAAAAAGAACAAAAGAAAGAAAGAAAGAAAGAAAGAAAAGAAAGAAAGAAAGAAAGAAAGAAAGAAAGAAAGAAAGAGAAAGAAAGAAAGAAAGAAAGAAAGAAAGAAAGAAAGAAAGGAGGGAGGGAGGGAGGGAGGGAAGGAGGGAGGGAGGGAGGAAGGAAGGAAGGAAGGAAGGAAGGAAGGAAGGAAGGAAGGAAGGAAGGAAGGAAGGAAGGAAGGAAGGAAGGAAGGAAGGGAGGAAGGGAGGAAGGAAGGAGAGAGGAATGGAGGAGAGGAAGAAAGAAGAAGAGAGAGAGAAATAGTGAAGGAGGGAGGGAGGGACAGAGGAAAGAAGACAGGAAGGAAGGAAGGAAGGAAGGAAGGAAGGAAGGAAGGAAGGAAGGAAGGAAGGAAGGAAGGAAGGAAGGAAGGAAGGAAGGAAGGAAGGAAGGAAGGAAGGAAGGAAGGAAGGAAGGAAGAAGGAAGGATTCTTCTCTACAAGGAAACCCCAGTCTCTTCAGGGAGATACCAGAACCTAAAGTGATTTATAATGAGGGTGATAGTATAATTTATATGTGACAGCTATGAGTTGAGGGATACTATTAGTGTGACCCCGAGACAAAACATGGGAGCTCAGAATGTCCCTGACTCTAATGAACATTGATAAAACATAATGTGCTAGAGGAATAAAAAGGAAGAAACTAGCTGGAAACAATGAAGTAAAAATTACCATCCATTTCAGATACCCAGTACACTAAAGTTAAGTGTTAAAAAAAATCATGTGAAATTAGGTTATTTAATCTGTAAAAAAAATCATGTGAAATTAGGTTATTTAATCTGTGAAGGACCTTCATTCTAGAAATGTTTTTAAGAAGGGCAGTCTTAAAAGCATGGTTGCCTAGCATAATTTTTGAAAGTTGTGTGGGCATTTGGATACAAAAAGAAGGTTAAATATAATTTGTTTCTGGAACAAGTAGACCATAGGTATATACATTTAATATCAAAAGTTAATAAACCAGTTCTAATGGAGTAATTTTTTGAAAGCTCCCATCCAAATCTTTTCTTTTTCCACCCACGGCTAGTCCCAAAACTCTCTAAGATAAAATCTAGCCACCACAGCAGATAATTATATGTGCTTCTCTGCTTAAGGAGTAAATTAACTTTTTGTGTAATCTACCCTATACCAAGACCTATATGATGGGTAGTTCTATTTATGCTGCTGTTTTTAAGGAGGAAAATAAATAGTTATTGATATTAGAAAGATATTGATATGAAACCACACCTTACTAAGGTTAAAATGTCGAACTATTTCAAACTTTCTTGCTTAAACATTCCCAGTTCCTAAAACCAAAATATTTTCCCTCAGAGAGATAACCCCTGCAAAATAAGTTTTATGCATGTGCTGAAGACATCGGAGAGGGAAGTTAGTTGGGCCACATGTGGCAGCACACAGGTCTTACTCCAGGCTCTGTGCTCAGAGTCCTGTCCTGGTGGGGCTCCAGCAACCATATGCGCATGTGACTTTAAGAGCTGTGCCTGTGCTTTCCCAGACCAACTGTGTGGGGTGAGGGAGGCTGCAGACTTTATGTACAGTAGCACTCAAAGAGAGCAAAGTCTTGTTTGCCATCCAAACACCCTCTTCATGGGGCCGGGTTGGAAAGTATATTTGCATGCATATTGCGGAAACCTGCACAGTAGGAGCATTGTGGAAAATCATCTGGAGAGAAGTGGTATTCTGACCAACATGGGTTTTCCTGGTCTGAAAGCTGTACACTTGGTGTGCATGGGGTGCCAGAGATAGAACCAATGGCTCCATGACTGCAAGGCAAGCATTTTACAGCCTGAGGGACACTCAGGTCCCTATATCCAATTTTTATGGAGTCAGAAGTTTCTGTAACTTTAAGGACTCTTTCTCCTTTAAAAATATGCTCAGAGGCTAGAGAAATAGTACAGCAGGTAGGGCACTTGCTTTGCCTGAGGCTGACAGATTCAATCTCCAGCATCCATCCTCCAGCACACACCTTCTCCAAGCACTGCCAGGAGTATTCCCTCAGCACTGAGCCAGAAGTAATCACTGAGCACCACCAGTGTGGGCCCAAAATGAAGAAGAAGAAGAAGAAGAAGAAGAAGAAGAAGAAGAAGAAGAAGAAGAAGAAGAAGAAGAAGAAGAAGAAGAAGAAGAAGAGAGAGGAGGAGGAAGAAGAGGAGGAAGAAGAAGAGGAAGAAGAAGAAGAAGAAGAAGAAGAAGAAGAAGAAGAAGAAGAAGAAGAAGAAGAAGAAGAGGAAGAAGAGGAGGAAGAAGAAGAGGAAGAAGAAGAAGAAGAAGAAGAAGAAGAAGAAGAAGAAGAAGAAGAAGAAGAAGAAGAAGAAGAAGAAGAAGAGGAAGAAGGAGAAGGAGAGGGAGAAGGAAGGAAGGGGAGGGGAAGGGGAGGGGAGGGGAGGAGGGGGAGGAGGAGGAGAAGAGGAGGAGGAGAAGGAGAAGGAGGAGGAGAAGAAGAAGAGGAAGAAGAAGAAGAAGAAGAAGAAGAAGAAGAAGAAGAAGAAGAAGAGAAAAGAAGAAGAAGAAGAAGAAGGAGGAGGAGGAGGAGGAGGAGGAGGAGGAGGAGGAGGAGGAGGAGGAGAAGTAGGAGAAGGAGAAAAAAGAAGAAATAAAGACGACACCCAGCAGTGCTGGAACCCAGAATTATACTTGGCAACAGTCAGAAGAGGCACATAGGTACTGGGATCAGGAATTTTTTCTTTTGGGATGAGGTACATGCAGGGTATGTGTTCTACTACCAGAGCTACATCCTTACTAAGGGTACCGCCTTCTATTATTGGGTCACATCCAGCAGTGGTCAGGGGCTACTTCCAGCTCTGTGCTTGGGTGTTGCTCCTGGCAGTGCTCAGGGGACCACTAAGCACAGGCCTCCTGCATGCCAGAGAAGGCACACTGCTATATATATAAAATTAGATAAGAAATGTAAAGTCAAGGTCCAGAGTTATAGCACAGCAGGGAGTGCACTAGCCTTGCACATGGTGGGCTCAGACTTGATCCCTGGCACCAAAAAGGGCTCCCCAAGCACCAGCAGGAATGATCCCTAAGCACAGAGCCAGGAGTAAGCCCTGACCACAGAGCCAGAATTAGCCCAGAGCACCGCCAGGTGTGGCCCAACACCCTTTCTTCCCCCCCCTTGCCCTCGCCCCAAAATTTAAAGCTAGTGGGGTTGGAGAGGTAGTATAGTGGGTGGGGCACCCCATATGATTCCCCCAAGCCTTGCCAGGAGTGATCCTTGAATGCAGAGTTAGGAGTAAGTCTTGAGTACCACCAGGTAAGGCAAAGACAATAGATAAAAGTAGGTTCAATTAAATGTTAGAAAAGAAAAGTCAAGTCAGAGCTAGGGCTAGAGCTCAAAGGGCTGGAGCCTAAGCTTTGCATTCAGTACCACCAAGTCTGACCTCTGGTACAGCGTGATCTCCTGACTACAGAGCCAGGTCTGGTCCTCAAAACTGAAAACAGAAAAACCGCAAAGACACTGAGGGCCCTTGCGGAATCATTGCAAGGATCTGTACAGCTAAGGGGCTTACAGTTCAAGCTCTGTAGGCTCGCTGCTATGACTGCCCTGACCCCTATTGCTAAGGCAGACCAGCGTGCTACCTCCAACCTTTCTACACCTGAGAACTGGCACAGGTCCCAGGACTGGCCGTTGAAAACCACTGATGTAGACATCAGAAAGGGCAGCGGGGTGAAGGGGGATCGGGGATTTATGGTCCATTTTCTTCACCATTGTTCCTCCCGGTGCCCGGTTCAGACTTTGGCACACAGTCACAGCTTGCAAATATTTGCTGCATAAATGAACAAAGGCTGAAATTGAAACCTAACATTCCTGTGTCCAGGAACTATGCTGAGAATTTTATCCAGATGAACTCATTTGTTACTTACAATGATATCATGAGATCATAATTGCCGACGGTTATTGTTACTTGGCGACAGGTGGCGGCTGTTCCCAGCGCTGTACACACAGTATGGATCAGTTCTAACAATAGCTCTGTGCAGCAGCTGCTCTTGTGCAGATTCCTGGGATTCACACGAAGAGCCAAGGGGTTAAAGGAGTTGTCAGTAGTTACCCGGCTAGAGAGAGGTGGGAGCTGGGAGGCAGGGTCAGGCATCCGGAGGTTAGAATGGATGCTCCTCGCTATCCTCTTTGCTCCTAGATAGGGTCTGGGGAGATCCAATGGGCAGCAAGATTTAGAATCAGCTGTCTGAGCTGTAGAATTCTCAGCAGGCTGGAGTGCTTGCTTTGCACGCAGGAGGCCTCGGTTCTATCCCCAGCATCACCCAGCCCCCCGAACCCCCCCCCCCCGCCCTGCACACCAGTCTGAAGTAGCCCCTGAGCACTGCAGAGATAGCCCAGAAATCTAAAACATGAAATCACATAGAGTAAACTAGGTCAGCGATTGTTTCTGCCTGCAGCCAACCCCGGCCTCTCTTGAATTTACCTATGGTATCAGCCTTTATTTACCACAAACATTGACTGTTCACTAGCAAGGGATGCAAATGTGCTCAGTCTCACTAGAACCCAGATTTACAGGAAACATAAGAGGAAAGGAAGAACTGAGGTAAAGTCTTAGAAAAACCCCTTGGAAGAACAAACAAACAAAAAAATACAGGGCAGGGGCTGGAGCGATAGCACAGTGGGTAGGGTGTTTGCCTTGCACACGGCCGACCAGGGTTCAATTCCCAGCATCCCATATGGTCCCCCAGCACCACTAGGAGTAATTCCTGAGTGCAGAGCCAAGAGTAACCCCTATGCACTGCTGGGTGTGACCCAAAAAGCAAAAAAAAAAAAAAAAATACAGGGAGACAAAGACTTTCAGTGTTCCAGGGGAGATTTTTTTTTTTTGGTAACTTGTCTGCATTAATTTTTTAACCTATTTTTTTATTGAATCACAGTGATATACACATTTATGAAGTTGTTCATGATTGGATTTCAGTCATAAAATATTCCAACACCCATCCCTTCACCAGTGTATTTTTCTCACCACCAATGGTCCCAGTTTCCCTGCTGCCTCTGCCCCTCCCCCACCCCAGCCATTATGGCAGGCACTTTTCTTCTCTCTCTCTCTCTCTCCTTTTGGCCTTTTTTTTTTTTCTTTTTGGGTCACACCCGGAGATGCACAGGGGTCACTCCTGGCTCATGCACTCAGGAATCACCCCTGGCGGTGCTCAGGGGACCATATGGGATGCTGGGATTCGAACCCGGGTCGGCCGCGTGCAAGGCAAACGCCCTACCCGCTGTGCTATCACTCCAGCCCCTCCTTTTGCCCCTTATGGTTTGCAATACACATAATGAAAGGTTATCAGGTATATCCCTTTACCTACTTTTGACACTTAATTCCTGTCCCAAAGGATCATTTCCAACTATTATTGTTTTGTTGGTCCCTTCTCTATCTTAGCTGAGCCCTAGGCCTACCCTGGTAAGAGAAATTTTTCTCAAGATTGCTGCCTGATAAGAATATAATTTAAAGGGAGATGTGGATATATTTGAGTTATGATTATCTCCCTCCACCACCACCATGAAAATTCAGAATCAGTCATCTTCCCCTGATAATAGCACTTGGCTCAATCTTATTTATGAGGAGAATAAGGAGGCCCTCTTTCTAGAAAGTGTGATCTATTCTCTTGTATCCTTGGGAAAAGTGAAGTTGCGGTTCTTTTTGTTTTGTTTTGGTTTGGTTTTTTGCACCTTTGTGACTTGTCATTTTCTCACCCTCTGGGGAGATTGGGTTGGAGACTTCCATATGCCCTTTTGTGGGTTATTTTCTACTTCCATATGCCACTTGCTGCATTCACTAGTTTCTATCCTGATCCCAAGCTGCCCTCTTAAACCAATGGGGAGACTCCCCGGTTCAGTCTCTTCTTTAACCAACAGGAAACTTTCCAAAGGATGGTGTTTCCATCCTTAGCCAACGAGGAGTCTCCCTGGTTTAGTCTCTCATTTAGCCAATGGGGAACTTCCCTGATCCTTGTTTCCATCTTTAGCCAATGAGGAGCCTCCCTGGTTCAGTCGCCTCTTTGGCCAATGGGGAACCTCTCTGATCCCAGGTTACCTCTTTAGCCATTGGGGAGCCCCAGCATGAAACTGGCTTGAAGATGTGAGAACTCTTTTTGTTCTTCCTGCCTCCTCTGGCAAAATTGACTCAGACTGGCTGCTTCCGCCCAGGGAGATCCTTGATCTTCACTTTTCTTACTTTCTCTTGTCACTTGGCTCATCCATCCTGACCGTTCCTTTTGCTCTTGCTACCTCTTTTACCTTGCAGGCCGTTTCTAGTGCCTCATATCTGAGTCTTTCTGCCTCACTCACATGTCCTCTCGCCTTCCTTTCTTTATTGTCTCTTATTCCCACACTCTTGATCCTGCGTTCCATGTAGTTGCTATGGTTCTCTCTCTCCCCCTAGAATGTCTGCACTACAAATTGGTGTCTGGTATGTTCTACGCAAATATTAACTGAACAATTTTTCACATGCAGAAAGACGGTGTGTTTTTGTAGTGTGTGTGTGTGTGTGTGTGTGTGTGTGTGTGTCTGTGTAAGACTCTGCTATCACTTTGTAGCACGGGCACCAGTAACATCTCCATTGTGAGACTTGTTACTGTTTTTGGTATATCGAATACGCCATGGGTAGCTTTCAGGCTCAGCCGTTATGGCGGGATACTCTCAGTAGCTTGCCGGGCTCTCCGAGAGGGACAGAGGAATCAAAACCGGGTTGGCCGAGTGCAAGGCCTACACACTGTGCCCTACACACTGTGCTATTGCTCCAGTCTGATCACTTTGTAAATTTTTTAAATTTAAGTTTAAAATTGTTTTAACACAAGTACTCAAATACTTGCTTTCCCCAATAACTGATATTGTCAACTGATCATGATTTAAATAGTGTCAGAACTAAGTTCATAGCAAGTTTGTAACTTGATTTTAATAATTGATGTTGCAGTGAACACACACACACACACACTCACACACACATACACATATCCACACACGTAAATAGAGTGGGGTGAGTGAGGGTCAGGGAAATCGTGGAGGAGTGGATGCAAACCTGGCCACCCAAATAAGAATCATCCGGGGCAGGGAATGTGCCTAGCTTTGGAAGGATGAGTCTTACGGGAACAGCTTAAAGAACTGGTTATAGAACAACATAGCAGGGAGCAGCTCCAGGTCCAGTGAAGTGGCCCTTCGTTTTTCTTTTCATTCACATCATGAATAGAGTGCTGTCTCTTTATTAAATTTACATCCATAGTATCTAAAATTACAAATGCTCGCGGTTTGAAGTTTAAAAGGGGTATTTAAGGAGGAACTTAGCACATAATAAAATTTACAAATATAAGATAAATATACAATTATAAAATAAAAAGTTTAGAAAGTTCTACAATCACGATGACCTAGCCCATAAATATATGTACAAACTATCTATCTGATAAGGGGTTAATATCTAAACAAAGAAACACAACAGGAAAAAACTAGCACAGGCAAAGAACTTGAAGATTTTTTTTTTCAAAAGAAACATGATAGTCTTTGTATTTTGGTCACTGTTTCTTTTGAGGTGCAGAAGCTTCTTAGTTTGAGATAGTCCCATTTATTTATCTTTGTTTTCACTTGCTTGGCCAGTGGCGTGTCAGCTTTGAAGATACCTTTGGCTTCAATGTCATGGAGGGTTTTCCGGCCTTGTCTTCAATGTACCTTAGGGATTCTGGTCTGATGTTGAGGTCTTTAATCCATTTTGATCTGATTTTTTATCTGAATGTAGACAATCTACAGAATGGGAAAGGATATTTACGCAGTACCCATCCGATAAAGGGTTGATAACAAGGATATACAATGCACTGGTTGAACTCCACAAGAAGAAAACTGCCAACCCGATCAAAAAATGGGGTGATGAAATGAACAGAAACTTTCCCAAAGAAGAAATCTGAGTGGCTGAGAGGCACATGAGAAAATGTTCAACATCACTAATCATCAGGGAGATGCAGATCAAAACAACAATGAGATATCATCTCACACCACAGAGACTGGCCCACATCCCAAATAACAAAAGCAACCGGTGTTGGCGTGGATGTGGGGAGAAAGGGACTCTCCTTCACTGCTGGTGGGAATGCCGACTGGTTCAGCCCTTTTGGAAAACAATATGGACGATTCTCAAAAAGTTAGAAATTGAGCTCCCATTTGACCCAGCAATACCACTCCTGGGAATATATCCCAGAGAGGCAAAAAGGTATAGTAGAGATGACATCTGCATTTCCATGTCCATTGCCTCTCTGTTTACAATAGCCACAATATGGAAAAAACCAGAGTGCCCGAAAACAGATGATTGGCTAAAGAAACTCTGGTATATTTACACAATGGAATACTATGTAGCTGTCAGAAAACATGAAGTCATGAAATTTGCATATAAGTGAATCAACATGGAAAGTATCATGCTGAGTGAAATGAGTCAGAAAGAAAGAGACAGACATAGAAAGATTGCACTCATATGTGGAACATAAAGTAGCTGAGAGATACAAGCTCACAATGTTGCGATTTCTGGCAGATATTTCTCTGGACTTAGTTAGTAAAATACTGAAATACCGAAATCCAAAACTGTGCGGCTGCTAGTGCGGCCTCCTGACCTCATATCTCTTCATTCTCAGCAATGGAAAACAAATTACCAAATGCTTTCTTTTCAGCAGGTCGACTTTAGGGGGGAGGAACTCCAAATCAGTGATAGTGAATTTTTTGTTGAAATATTGAATGTAATCAAAGTAAAGTGAAAGTAAATTGAAATTTACCAGTTACATATGCGGGGTGGGGCGCTGGGGAGGTAGGGGGAAGGGGAGAGGTATACCGTGATTCTTGGTGGTGGAATATGTGCACTGGTGAAGGGATGGGTGTTTGAGCATTGTATAACTGAGACTTAAACTTGAAACTTTTGTAACTTTCCAGAAGGTGATTCAATAAAAAAATAAAATTTAATAAAAAAAACTGTACACTTATGTATCTTTTATTGCTTCATGTAATAAAATATAGGGCATGGAAACAACCCAAATGTTCAATGACAGATGAATGCATAAAGAAGTTGTGGTATATAAACACAAAGGGTTGCTATGCAGATGTAAGAAAGGATGAAATAATGCAACCTCTATGGAAATGAACAATATGTATAACTTTAAGTGATGTGTATGAGAAGGAAAGACAAATGCCATATTTTCTTAACTATCTGTATTATATAGAGTTTAAAAAATAACCTGGAATTCAAAATATCAAATATTGGTAAGCACTTGGCCCTAATTTTAGAAATGAGAATGCAAGGAAGGAGAAATCATGGGATTGGAGGGATGAGAAAGTTGACAGGTGATCAGGACATTTGTTCAAGTTATGAACATTTGTTTGGGTGATGAATATTTCACTAACATAATGTTTAGGTAAAAAAAAGAAGGCATGGGGCTGGAGCGATAGCACAGCGGGTAGGGCGTTTGCCTTGCACGCGGCCGACCCGGGTTCGATTCCCAGCATCCCATATGGTCCCCTGAGCACCGCCAGGAGTAATTCCTGAGTGTAGAGCCAGGAATAACCCCTGTGCATCGCCAGATGTGACCCAAAAACCTAAAAAAAAAAAAAAAAAAAGAAGGCATGATAATAGTCAATAATTTCATGGAAAAATGTTTAACTTCATTGCTACAAGCACAGATATCACTTATATGTGGTATTTAGAGTAGCTGGATGAGGAAATAAAATCGTTTAAAGTAGGGATGCCTAGATTACCTCCCAGAGTTTAGGGAGAAGGAAAGAAATAGAGTGAAGAGGAAGAGGAGAAGAGATAGATGAGAAGCAACTGGGGTAGGGATCAAGGGGACCCAGGAACATTGTCATTAAGGAATGACAGAGATAAATATCCAAACCACAGACTTAACAACACTGAATATGTGACCAAATTTATTAACCAAATTTAAAAGGTGCCTGCCTGACATAAAAGTGGAGATTTTTCTACTTCAGCAAGTTTGGGGATGTTTTGCTACCAGCAATAGATTACCAGAACAGCCACTCTAAACTTTTCTACTTTGTACACTTTAAACTCAGAGAGTCTCTGGCCTGCACGCCTGGCTGTGTTCCCTGGAGCCCCTCGGAGGGGATGGACTCCAGCTTCCCTCCCCACCAGAGCAGAGCTCCCAGCTGCCGAAGACCTCCAGAGCCTAGTCACAGCCATGCTCAAGGCCCCTCTCCACATGTTCAGACAAGCCTCACACATGAAGGAACCAGCAGAGAAACCCAAGTGTGTGGGACCCAGGGCTGAGACCTCCAAGGCTGCTCGGATTGGGACTGGGCCTCCTCTGCCCAGATTTCCCATTTCCCAGTAGCTAGGCGGTCACACCCAGGGACTGCCCCGGCACTGTGTAATCCTGTCAATGACCAGCATCCAGAGACTTAAAAGGAAGCGTCCACGCGATACCTTATAGCCTACTTCTCCCTCAGGGAGAACCTGGCAAACTACTGGGCGTTTCCTGCCCACATGGGAGAACCTCGCAAGGTCCATGGTGTATTAATGTGCCAAAACCAGTAACAAGCTGGGTCTCCTTCCCCTGACCCTGAAAGAGCCTCTAGTACGGCATCATTGGAAGAACCAGTAGAGAGAGGTTTCTAAAATCTCAGGGCTTGGACGAATGGAAACATTACTGAGACCGCTCGAGAAATTCGACGATCAACGGGGTGATGATGATGATGACACTTTAAACTCAATTTAATTCTACTATGAAGGGGCCGGTGCGATAGCACAGCGGGTAAGGCGTTTGCTTTGCACTCGGCCGACCCGAGTTCGCCAACCCGGGTTCGATCCCCGGCATCCCATATGGTCCCCCAAGCACCGCCAGGAGTAATTCCTGAGTGCAAAGCCAGGAGTAACCCCTGAGCATCGCTGGGTGAGACCCCCCCCAAAAAAAAGCAAAAAAAAAATAATTCTACTATGAAGAATCTCTTTAATTTGATTCATTTCCCCTTTATTTCTGTTATCTTTGCCAATAGAATCATATCATTGAAAACACCTTTGAGTGATATGAAGTCCTAAAGCATCCTGCCTATATTTTCCTCAGTGTATTTTATTCTGGTCTAATCTCAGGGTCTTTGATCCACTTCGAATTTATTTTTGTGTGAGTTGTGAGATATAGGTCCAACTCCATTTTTTCATTTGTGCTTATCCAGTTTTCCCAACAGCACTTGTTAGAAAGGCTACCTCTACTGAACTTCATGTACCCAGATCTTTTGTTGTAAACTGTTCATAGAGGGGCTGGAGCGATAGCACAGCAGGTAGGGCGTTTGCCTTGCACATGGTTGACCCGGGTTCGATTCCCAGCATCCCATATGGTCCCCTGAGCACCGCCAGGAGTAATTCCTGAGTGCAGAGCCAGGAGTAACCCCTGTGCATCGCCGGGTGTGACCCAAAAAGCAAAAAAAAAAAAACTGTTCATAGATCTGGAGGTTTGTCTTTTGGGTCTTGATTCAAGCCCCTTGGTCAGAGAATATAGCCTTATTCAAGTACCATGCTGTTTTGATTACTATAATTTTACAGTATAGCTTCAAGCCAAGTAATACAATTCATCTAATTTCTTATCCTCAGTATGGCTTTAGCTATTTGGAGTGTTTCATGATTTTATACAAACTTTGTTATTAGTGATTGCTTCAATTCCCTGAAGACTATCATCAGAATATTGCTGGAGATTGAGTTGAATCTGTATAATAATTTAGTTTGGATTATCATTTGAACAGTTTGATTCTTCCAATTCATGAACATGGAATGTTTTTTTCATTTTACGAGATCCTTTTCTATTTCTTTCATAAATTACTTATAGTGTTGATGGTATAGATCTTTAATATATTTTGTTCACTTGATTCCTAGGTTTTTGGACTCCTGATATTTTTGACTATTTTGAATGGAGTAGTCTTTTTGATCTCTTTCTCTTCTAGCTCATTATTTACAGGTAGAAATGCAACAGAATTCTTTGCTTTGTTTTGGGGCCACACCAGTGATGTTCAGGGGTTACTCCTGGCTCTGCACTCAATGATTACTGCTGGTGGTGCTCAGGGCATCATATGGAATGGTGGGGATAGAACCCATGTCAGCTGCATGCAAGGCAAAGGAAAATGCCCTACCCACTGTACTATTCCTCCAGCCCCAATTCTAATACTATATTCAATATAAGTGAAAGCTGACCTGTATTGTTATAAATTTCTCCCTTAGTATTGCTTTTGCTGTACTAAGATTCTGATAGCGTGTTTTTCCATTCTCATTTGTTTTGAGAATTTTTTAAATTTCCTCTGATTCCTTCTTTCATTCAGTTATTATTTAGTAGCATTTTGTTCAGTTTTCAATTGTTGTTTTCCACCCACATTTTTTTTTTTTGGGCCACACTTAGCGATGCTCAGGGGTTACTCCTGGCTTTGTACTCAGGAATTACTCCTGGCAGTGCTTGGGGGTTCATATGGGGTGCCGGGAATTGAACTTGGATCGGCCACATGCAAGGCAAACGCCCTCCCCACAGTACTATCACTTCAGCCCCTTCACCCACATTTTTATGCTTATTTTTTTTTATCTTTATAGCATTGTGATCTGAGAGGATGCTTGCTTTGATTTCTATATTTATAAATCTCTCTCCATATATATATATATAGATTTGCCTTATACCTAGTATGTGTTCTGTTTTATTTCCCCCCTTTGGGGCCCATACCCAGTGATGCTCAGGGGTTATTCCTGGCTCTGCACTTAGGAATCACTCCTGGCAGTGCTCAGTGACCATATGGAATACTGGGGGTGAGCCGTGTGCAAGGCAAGCATCTTACCCACTGTACTATCTCTCCAGCCTCTTCATATGATATTTCTAAAGCATTACATGACCTCCTGTTCTCATGTACTCTTCTCTGATTTGACATTGCTCCAGCTCCAAAAGGAGGCGGGTCTAACTCCCCAGCCCTTGAGCCTGATGACTCACTTGGGGAGGAAGCAGTGCTGAGTGACTTCTACTGTTGGGCCAGGAAAGACCTTATGTCTTCCGCTTGGCTCTCTCAGGCTGCTTACTCTGGGATTCGCCAGTGCCAAGTATCAAGCCCCACTGTGGGACTGCCCCAGTGAACGGCCCAGGTGCAAACCCCGTGGAGCTCAGCCTCCTGACCATATTTATTAAATCCGGTACAACCCAGTTATCCCACATCTGGTTGCAGACTCCCTAACAGCACAAATCCAAAGAGATACATACTTTGTGCAGGAAAAACGCCACTAAGAGACGGTGGCCCCTGATGATAGCCACACAAATACAGCAAGGGCTGAAGAAGATGAATCAATGTATGAATTCATCTGTTAATCAAGAACAAAACCAATATAGATGAGGAAAGGCATTTCCCTAGCATACAGTAGACCCCGGTTTAATCTTCCAATCATGACCAGGATTGATCCCTGAGCAGGGCCAGGAGTAAGCCCTGAGCAGTACTGAATGTGGCTCAAAAGCAAAATACAAACAAACAACAAACAAACAGCAACAGGCAGCGAAGGGGTGTTCTGGCTGCCTTTTATTTCTTCCCTCTGGTTTCTGTCTGTGCCAAGCTTGTTCCAGGATTCTTATTTATGAAATGAGCAACTTCTCTCCAGGAACCTCAGGCTAAAATCCTGATGTCAGCACTGAACACTATTGGCCTCAGAAAGGTCTCCGAGGAAAACTGCTTTTCATTTGGTATTTATATTTCCCTGGGTTTTCCAGAAGACAGGAAACAGCTAGAGAGAGGGTTTTATTTCAACAATTGCGATGTCACTCTGGGAAATGATTGAAAGTCCCTTTTTTTGTTGTTGTTGCTTTTTCGGTCACACCCGGCGATGCACAGGGGTCACTCCTGGCTCTGGACTCAGGAATCACTCCTGGCTGTGCTCAGGGGACCATATGGGATGCTGGGAATCGAACCTGGGTTGGCAGTGTGCAAGGCAAACGCCCTACCCGCTGTGCTATCACTCCAGCCCCTGACAGTCCCTTTCACCACCTCCCACTCCTTTTTACCCACTTTCCATTTTAGTGAGTTAATGGTGATTCCATCTTTCCTCGTGTTCAGGACAAAGCTTTGGAGTCCTTTTTAATTCTTTCACTCACATTCACCTCCAAACCAGCAACAAATCCTGGTGGATCTTTTAAAAATATATCCAGGGCACTGGAGTCAAGGTCCAGCAGGTAAGGCTGACCTAGGTCTGATCCCTGCACCACAGATGATATGGTCCCCCATGCATGACCAGGAGTGAACCTTGAGCACTGTCAGGTGTGGCCCCCAAACTAAAGGCAAACAAACACAAACCACCCAGAGTGCTGGGAGATAGTTTAGTGGTTAGGTCCATGTCTGACCCAGGTTGATTACCAGCCCACACGGTCTGCTGGGTACCACTGGGTACAGCCTTGGAGACCCCAGCACTCCTAGCACCCCTGGCACTGAACTGTGAGGCTGAGTGGTGGAGAATCACCAGTGGGGTCTTCAGAACTCCTGAGCATTGAGAGAGAGAGAGAGAGGGGGGGAGGGAGGGAGAGGGAGAGGGAGAGGGAGGAAGAGAGGGAGGGAGTGAGGGTGGGTAGAGAGAGGAGGGAGGGAGGGATGCAAGGAGGGAGGGAGAGAGAAAGAGAAGTGCCTGCCATAGAGACAGGCTGGGGTGGGGGTGATGGGAGGGAAATGGGAGACACTGGTGCTGGGAAATGTACACTGGTGGAGAGATGGGTGTTGGAACACTGTATGACTGAAACCTAATCATGAACATCTTTGTAAGGTAAGATTCTATCTCACAGTGATTTTATGAAAGAAAGAAAGAAAGAAAGAAAGAAAGAAAGAAAGAAAGAAAGAAAGAAAGAAAGAAAGAAAGAAAGAAAGAAAGAAAGAAAGGAAGGAAGGAAGGAAGGAAGGAAGGAAGGAAGGAAGGAAGGAAGGAAGGAAGGAAAGAAAGAAAGAAAGAAAGAAAGAAAGAAAGAAAGAAAGAAAGAAAGAAAGAAAGAAAGAAAGAAAGAAAGAAAGAAAAAGAGAGAAAAAAGAGAAAGAGAAAAAAGAGAAAGAGAGAAAGAAAGAACGAGAGAGAGAAAGAAAGAAAGAAAGAAAGAAAGAAAGAAAGAAAGAAAGAAAGAAAGAAAGAAAGAAAGAAAGAAAAAGAGAGAAAAAAGAGAAAGAGAAAAAAGAGAAAGAGAGAAAGAAAGAACGAGAGAGAGAAAGAAAGAAAGAAAGAAAGAAAGAAAGAAAGAAAGAAAGAAAGAAAGAAAGAAAGAAAGAAAGAAAGAGAGAGGAAGGGAAGGAGGAAGGGAGAGAGGGAGGGAGGGAGGAAGAAAGAAAATAAAGAAAAGAGAAAGAAAGGGAAAACTATGGTAAACATTTTTTTTTAAGACAGTCTTTGCTCTCACAGGCTCTCCCTAGCAGAGGGGAAACAGAATATAAATGGCCAGTGATGAGAAGTGCTCGGGAGTATGATGAAGGAAGAAAGAGTAAAGGATGTGCCTGTGTGTGTGCACACTCATTCTTTAACTAGAGGGCCCAGGAACGGCAACTTCTGGTCCCAGAAGCCTGCACTGGGCCTTGAAGTACACCTGGGAGTTTGTGCTGCAGAGACGCAGGAAGGCGGTGCAGTCAGAAGCTCAGTCAGCCCAGAGGCCAGTCCCTCAGCACATGTCTCAGAAATGATGCCGCAGCCTCTGAATTCTCCCTGGCCCCCAGGCTGAGGGAGCTGGTGAAGGGCTCTGCACACCACCGCTGACAGGTCAGAAGCAGAGGGAGAGTTCCATGAGCGTGCGCAGGCTCTGCACGTGGGAAGCCTGGGTCTAAACCCCAGCACTTCCAGGAGCCCCCCCCCAAAGTACTGTCCCACAAAAAATTCCCAAAAATAGCCATCATCTAGGGTTTCCATCTGTCTTTCAGCTCAGTTTCCCCCACTGGTAGGTTTGGTTCACAGTCAGTCACTCCTGCTGCACTGATCTATTTGGGTGGCAAAGAGAGGCCGATTACCCTCGGAGCCTTAACACATTCAGGGCCCAGACACCCAATGGTCCTGCCACTGAAGGGGTCGACCTCACCCTTTGACCCCTCTACCCCACACAGATGCAGGGATCTGACAGATGTTGAGGAGGTACCCCCAAGAATCATGAAAATGGGGGTAGGGTGGAGGCTGGGGTACAAGTCTTGCATGCACAGGGCCCCAGGTTCCATCCTACCCTGGTTTCATGGTTCTTGAGGGTACCTCCTCAACATCTGGGGGTGGGCAGGAGGGTGGAAAGATAGTAAGGTCCTTGCCTTGTACTGTGGTAAGGTGCTTGCTTTGCATTCAGCCAACCCAAGTTCAATTCCCAGCAACTCATATGGTCCCTCAAGAACTGCCAGGAGTAATTTTTGAGTGCAAAGCCAGGAATGATCCCAGAGCTTTCCTGGGTGTGACCCAGAAACTAAAATAAAAATGAACCATGAAAATTGTCCTGTTGTTCATGGACTCAGACTGGAGTGATAGCACAGCGGGTAGGGCATTTGCCTTGCACGCAGCTGACCTGGGTTTGATTCTTCCATCCCTCTCGGAGAGCCCGGCATGCTACGGAGAGTATCCCGCCCGATAGCAGAGCCTGGCAAGCTACCCGTGGTGTATTTGATATGCCAAAAACAGTAACAACAAGTCTCACAATGAAGATGTTACTGGTGCCTGCTCGAACAAATCGATGAACAACTGGACAACAGTGCTACAGTTCATGGACTCCTCCTGTATCTTCAGGGCCTGATTTGGGGTCCCGGGAGATAGTGTAGAAGGCTGAGGTACAAGTTTTTTGTTTTGTTTTGTTTTGTTTTGTTTTTGCTTTTTGTGTCACACCCGGCGATGCACAGGGGTTACTCCTGGCTCATGGATTCAGGAATCACTCCTGGAGGTGCTCAGGGGACCATATGGGATGCTGGGAATCGAACCCAGGTCGACCGCGTACAAGGCAAATGCCTACCTACTGTGCTATCGCTCCAGCCCCGAGGTACAAGTCTTGCATGCACAAGGCCCCGGGTTCTGTCCACATGACCTCCAGAACAACATAGAATGTGGCTCACATGGCCCCCAGCCACTGGAGAAGCCTTTCCCGTCAAAGACCTGATTCAGGAAGATACAGGGAATGGGGGCATATTTCTTATTTGCGTTAGATGTGAGGAAGTGCCTGATTTATTTATTAGGTCTTTTTTCTTATGGGAGAATGAGGGGCATGGGGTTCAGGCCATACTAATGGTGCTCAGGGCCTGTTCTTGGCCCTGTATCAGGAGTGACCCCTAAGTGGTGCTGTGGGACCATAGCGGAACTAGGAATTGAAGCAGAGGCGGAAGCATGCAGGATTAGCACGGCCTCTCCTGTCCTATCCCACCATTGTTCAGTCTTCTATCCTTGACTCAGCCCTGTTACGGCCACCCAATTCCTGTGGATTTAAGTCCTCTAGGTTCAGTTTCAACACCTGTTTCAACCTGCTCCAAAAACACATGATTCTTCCTCTTTTGAGAGGGTCCTTCCCATTGATGCTCAGGGGCCACCCAGAGATGCTGAAGTCGAACTTGGGCTTTGGGCACGCAAGACTGGCATTCCAGCTCTCTGAACTGTCTTCCTGGCCCTGAAACAGGATTCTTTCCCAAAGGAAAAAACAGAACAGTGCATAGGGTGCTTGCCTAGCCTTGCAAACCAAACCTGGGTTTGGCCCCAGCACCCAAGATCCCCCACCTCCACCTACCACCTGCCAGGAGGGATCCCAGTGCAGAGCCAGGAGTAAGCACTGAGCACCATCCAGTGTGGCCCAAAAGCAAAAAATGAAAAAGAAGCGATTTGGGGAGATTTGATGGGAATATTGAGAAGCCTAGAGCTGGGGTGATGATGGACACTCAGGGAGGGGGCAGGGAAGAGTACTGATTCTCTCCTGGAGGTTAATGAGAGGACAGTGAGGCACAGAATCCCCTCTCTTGGGGAAGGTGGCTGTGTATAAAGGGACATTGTTCCACAGTGGCTTCAGAGATCTCCCCGCTGATACTGTCTGGCCCCAAGCAAACAGTAGCTGGCTGGATCTGCAGTAACTTCCAGGATGAAACTCAGGTTTGACAGCTCATAAGGCTGAGGGTTTTGGCGAAGTAGACAACTCCTGAGTTGGGACATCAGATAAAAAAAAATACTAGACTTTTTCTAGTAAAGGGATGGGAGATGGAATATTGTATGACTGAAACCTAATCATGAAGAACTTTGTAATGGTATTTCTCATGGTGACTCAATAGAAAGAAAGAAAGGAAGAAAGAGAAAGAAAGAAAGAAAGAAAAAAAGAAAGAAAGAAAGAAAGAAAGAAAGAAAGGAAGGAAGGAAGGAAGGAAGGAAGGAAGGAAGGAAGGAAGGAAGGAAGGAAGGAAGGAAGGAAGGAAGGAAGGAAGGAAGGAAGGAAGGAAGGAAGGAAGGAAGGAAGGAAGGAAGGAAGGAAGGAAGGAAGGAAGGAAGGAAGGAAAAGATAGGCAAAATTTTTGTGATGTGGGCTGGAGGTAAGGGTCAGGATGCCTAATACTTTTCCCTTTTCTCTGCCTTCACAAAGTGAGCACAAATGCACACGCGCACACACACACACACACACACACACACACACACACACACACGCGCGCGCGCGCGCGCGCGCGCGCGCGCGGGCCAGAGAGATAGTACAGGGCTAAGGCGCTTCCCTTGCACAAGGCCAGCCCGTTTCAGTCTCCAGCAACCCACATGCGCTTGAGTGCCCCCAGGAGTGATCCCTAATCGCAGATCTAGGAGTATGCCCTGAGCACTGCTGGTGTGGCCCAAAAGAGAAGGGAGGAGTTGAGATCGAGGGGAGGGGCTTAGAGAGAAGGGGGAAGTTTAGAAAGGGCTGCAGACTGACCTCTGGGAGTGGGGTCTGGCAGGCGATAGAAAATGAAGTTTCCCAACCAGTTCCTGTAAAGAAACAGAGGTGGGCTTTTCAATATTTACCCCCTAGAGTGCTTTGTTTATTAAAACAGGAAGTAGAAGCCTGAATTGCAGGTAGAGTCCAGATGTGGTAGAGGCCATGGCCATGGCTTTGAGAGAAGAGGAAGGAACAGAATCGTGACTTCTTTTGTATTTCAGCTCTTTGCTAAGTTTCTGTAGGTTCATGTGGTATGTTTTTGGTTTCCCTAGTAAATATGCTTGATTTTAATGCCAGGGCGGAAAGATAGCCCAATTTCCGAAGGCATCTTTATTCAGTTTGGGGGTTGAAGGCAGTTTATGAAGGCAGAGTTGAACAATATTTATGGGAAAGAAGTCCCGACTTGGCATACTTTCCCTCACTGTCTCATGGAACTATTTTTTGAGTATTTAATATGTTATTTTGGTAATACAGAGATAATTTAGTCATACACCAAAAATGGCATAGAGAAAAAGCTCAAAAACTTTGATTAAATGATTGAGTGTGTAAGAGAAATGAATGAAATGTGTGTCAGATGGATGTATGTGGCCCTTTGCTGTTAGGTTTCTGAACATTTTAAGCAGCCATTGTTGAATGTAAGAAAGTAAAAGGAGGACCATTCCATGAAAATTTCTGTCCATAAACTTATTTACATCCCAATGTTGTTGTTCTACCTTTTTCTCTGTCGCAGAAGCACTGACAGCTTTCACTGCTTCTTGGTAATCAGTTTGTTTTAAATCTAAACAGGAACATTGTGCTCGGTGCATTGTAGCACTGTATCACTGTCATCCCATTGCTCATCGATTTGTTCAAGCGGGCACCAGTAACGTCTCTATTGTGAGACTTGTTGTTACTGTTTTTGGCATACTGTATGCACCATGGATATCTTGCCAGGCTCTGATGTGCAGGCGGGATACTCTTGGTAGCTTGCCGGGCTCTCTGAGAGGGAGTACATAGTAAGTATTCAGTAAACAGTTAAGTTGACTTAAAAATATATATCAATTACTGACTAGACTATTATAAGCTTAAAATGCACTTACATGTGATTTTGATATTTTTATTCCCATTAGTTACAGGCATAAAATGCACATTTGTATTAAGAAGCCAAGAAAAATACCCAGTGAAGATGACTAGTTTCCTTTCCTATATCACTTCCCCTCTACTGAGTAGAAATCTTGGTCATCCTGGCTACCAACTCAGTATGTTTTTTTGTGGAGGGTTTGCAATATGGTACTTAGTGTAGTTCAGGGGGATTGTCCTATTTAACTGCTGGCTTCCCTCACTCTTGGATGTATTGAGCAGAATGATAGCTGAGCTTCACAGCTAAATTTCTCAACTAGAATCAACCACAAGACTCTTTTCTCAGCCACACAGAGGAGAGGTGGAAGTACCTGTTTCACAGCCTGGTTCCTTTAGCTTCAATTCACCAAGCCGACTTGATAGAGGTGTAGAAGGGTTCACTTTGAGACTGAATTAGAGCTTGTATACACTAAAATGCTTAAGTATGTGTATTGTCACAAAACATCTTTGTTATCTGGAGCGATAGCACTGCGGGTAGGGCATTTGCCTTGCATGTGGCCGACCCGGGTTCGATTCCTCTATCCCTCTTGGAGAGCCCAGCAAGCTACCGAGAGTATCCCGCCTGTACAGCAAAGCCTGGCAAGCTAACCATGGCGTATTCAATATGCCAAAAACAGTAACAAGTCTCACAATGGAGACATTACTGGTGCCCGCTCAAGCCAATCGATGAGCAACGGGATGACAGTGACAGTGATACAGTGATAGGTGGGTGAATAGAGGAGAGGAGAGGGTAGCAAACTTGGGAAGAGAAGGTTTTTAAGACAGAACTTAAATGACTTGGATTGTTGGGGCTGGAGCAATAGCACAGCGGGTAGGGCGTTTGCCTTACATGCAGCCAACCCGGGTTCAATTCCCAGCATCCCATATGGTCTCCTGAGCACCGCCAGGGGTGACTCCTGAGTGCAGAGCCAGGAGTAACCCCTGTGCATCGCCGGGTGTGACCCAAAAACCAAAAAAATAAAAAATAAAAAAATAAATGACTTGGATTGTTTTGGGTTTTTTTTTTTTTTCAGGCCATACCTGCTGAACTCAGGGCTTACTCTAGGCTCTGTGCTCAGGAATCACTCCGGGTGGTGCTCAGGAGAGCATATGTGGTGAGGGGAAGGGAAACACAGGTGTGCTGTGTGCAAGGCAAGTGCCTACCCCTGTACTATCTCTCCAACCCCTGGGGTAATTTCTTTTGTGGCCCCTCCCATGATCCTCCTGGCAATGAAATTTTAGGATCTTATTGAATCATCAAGTCACCCATGTTTTGATGGGAATGGCTCTCTCCTCAGTGCTCATGGTGTGATATCCAGTCTTTGCTGGCGGAATGAAGGGCCAAACAGTGTAGACAACTCACTTCCTTTCCAGGAAGTCATGGTGGAAGATGCACAGTTCTGTTCAGGCTGCCCCAGCTGACCTGCACATGCCTAGTGGGGACCCCCTGGCCACTCTTTTTACTTTCAAGTACCTTAGAACCAAGGAAGTCAGGATCTTGCAGAAAACTAGAGTCTGGGGGTCTTTAGGTCTCTCTTCTGAGGATCAAACCCGTGTTGGCCACATGCACGGCAAGCCCCTTACCTGCCTTACTATCGCTCCGGCCCTCGGGGGTCATTCTTGATGGTGGTCTGCTACTGACCGCCCTGACTGAGCTAGCCTGCACCACTGAAATTGATGCAGAGTAAGACCTTCCACAAGAGTTTCAAGAATAAGGACTCTTGGGTTCCCACGTTGGTTCTAATTGTAGAAGAATCATCAGCCTGGAAGTTCTGCAGCTGTGGCTTCTAAATCTAGGCCTTTTGTTGACTGTGGGGTTATAATTGCTTGTCTTGTCTGTTTTCTCATCTACCAAGTGGAACTCAGAGTAGCAATCTGATCGGCCTGCTTTGAGGGGTAGCTAATAAAAGGGTTATGAATCATGATATGGATGTTGTAGAAATGCCTCTTATGAATGAGTCACGCTCTCCCCGAGGGGTCACCGTGGACTACTGAGGAAGATGCCTTTGGAAAGAGGCTGTGGAAATCTCCTTCTCTCCACCTACCAGCAGCATGATTCCAGCCATCCCCAGAGCCCGGCTTCCTTGTGTCGATGCTGCTCCCAGAGCCTATTTGCAGAACTTCTGTGGGCCGTGAAGGAGAGGATGTGCGAAAACTCTGGCTTTAGAATGGATGCTCAAAAATAGCATCCATTGGGTCAGAACGGTCAGAACGGTAGGACAGCGGATAGACCACCTTGCATGTGACTGGCCCGAATGCAATCCCTTGCACCCCATAAAGCTCCCGGAGCCCACCTGGAGTAATTCCTGAGTGCAGAGTTAGGAGTAACCCCTGATCACTTCTGAGTGTGCCTCTTCCTCCTCTCCTTCCAAAAACATAGGCTTCTCTTCCCTGTAGCCTCCTGCCCTCTCCCCTCGGTAGGTTAGTTAGAATACATTCCTTATTCTGCTTTTACTCTGATAAAGACCACCTTCCCTGCCGCAAATAACAAAGGTTAAAGATAGTTTCATGCTCTCTCATGAGCCAAGTGGAGCAGAAGGAATCTGGTTGAGAGAATTCAAGGAGCTGGGCTCTCTCGTTCCTTCCTAATGGTGCTGCCTTTCTAAACATCTGGCTTCCCCCTTGGAGTTTAAGATTGAGACTGCCACGTAGCAGAGGGAGAGTGACGTCACAGAAAATGAGCCTCTCCCCTTTGAGGGCATGGCCTGAATGTTCTAGCCACATTCCCTTTGGACTGCCTGTGAACCAGACCTCAAACCATGGGGCCCCACCTTCCGGGTGGAAATCCCAGCATCACCAATGACTACCTGTGTGGTCTTGGCCAACCCACTTCAGATCGCTGTTTCCTAATACTTCATGAAGTTATGGTACAATTTAAATGGGTTCCCACACAAAAAGCCTCTGGAAGAGTGACCTGCCACCTGTACGAAGGGAAGCTATTATTTTTCACTTGTTTAACAAGACAGCCGCACCTAACTGCAATAAAATCAGAGAAGTATCCTTAAGCAGGTGAATGTGTATCCAACTAAAACATTCAAGTTTTTTTATTAAAGGAAGGAAAGGAGAGAGGACAACCAGGGACAACTAGACTCTCAATTGAGTTGTTAAAATAACTAAAAAGACTCAGAATGAGAGGGGATTGCAGTTTCTAGTTTGGGTCCCCAAAATTCCTACATAAATTCCTCCTTGTGTGATGGGGTGGAGGGGACCCACTGGTAGGAATGGAGACAATCAAGGAAAAACACTATGATAGAGGAAAGTTCTATAGCAAGCCCGATCTTGGTTGCCCCCAGATCTCTTTATTTTATTTGTTTATTTATTTTGGCTTTTTGGGTAACACCCAGTGATGCTCAGGGGTTACTCCTGGCTCTGCACTCAGCAATCACTCCTGGCAGTGCTCGGGGAACCTTATGGGATGTCAGGGATCAAACCTGAGTCAGCCGAGTGCAAGGCAAATGCCCTACCTGCTGTAGTATCGCTCTGCCCCTCCCCCCACCCCCTACCAATATCTTTAGAGGCCTCACAATGTCCTGGGTTTATGAGAACGACCCTTGCTTGCTACCCCATTCTCTCTCCCGCTCTTGCTGCCCGGCACTGAACCAGGCTTGAGTCCACGGAGATATCCGTCCTCACTGGCACTGCCTTAAACCTCTTCAGCTCAGGGCACCGCTGAGCACTCACTGGCAAGGCAAGGGCTGGCACTGGAGAAGCATGATCCCACCCGCTCCTTCTCCCTCAGGCCTCACCTCTGAGGGAGCCAGGAGAGCTAACTGGCTTTTCTGGTTACAGATTCACTTTGCCAAGGAAGGGTTAAACTCACTAAGAGTGAGGTTTGTCATCCAATAACAAAGCTGATGCAAGGATGACTTGAGCTCTTATAACCCCACCTTGTTACCCACCCCCCAGGCTCCCCCCCACAACACACCCAAAGCAAGCCATTGTGGTGCCCCAGGGACAGCTACTCTCCCATGAGTAGAGTAGACTGGAACAAGGGAATGGGCTGGAGTGATAGTACCGTGGGAAGGTATTGCCTTGCATGTGGCTTACTAGATTTGATCCCTAGTTTCACATATGGGCCCCCAAAACCCAGCAGAAATGATCCCTGAGCACTGAGTTGGGAGTGAGCCCTGAGCACTGTTGGATGTAGCCCCGAAATTAAACAGAACCAGAAAGGAAATAAATGAGGGAGAAGTTGGCATAGGAGCTAGGCATAAACATTCGGCAAGAAAGATGCTTGCCTTGCATGAGGCATACCTGAGTTTGATCCCTGGAGTCCGTATAGTCCTGCAAGCACTACCAGAAGTGACTCCTGAGTGCAGAGCCAGGAGTAACCTTTGAGCATCACCAGGTATGACCCCAAAACAAATAAACAAAACCCCATTAACCTTATTGTGAGGCTGGAGCGATAGCACAGCGGGTAGGGCGTTTGCCTTGCACACGGCCGACCTGGGTTCGAATCCCAGCATCCCATATGGTCCCCTGAGCACCGCCAGGGGTGATTCCTGAGTGAATGAGCCAGGAGTGACCCCTGTGCATCGCCGGGTGTGACCCAAAAAGCAAAAAACAAAAAAACAAAAAAAATATTGTAATTAAAAAAAAACATTATTGTAATCATGTACCCTAAGCTATAATAATAATAAGTAGGCAGTAGAGTTTTTAGAGCAGCCTCATAATTCATGTTACCTTTATTTCACAGCAACTCTTCTAGAATGCATACTTTGGGTTTTGGGGGTTTTGCTTGATTTATTGTCATTGGTTTGGGTGGGGGACCACTTCCAAATGTGTTTGGGGCTTACTCTTGGCTTTGGACTCAGGGATCACTCCTCATGTTGTTTGGGGGAACATTGCAGTGCCAGGAATTGAATCGGGACCAACCACATGCCAGGCAAGTGAGTTAACTGCTGTACTATCTATCTGGCTCTATGTTGATTCTTTGGACAGTAACATTAGCTGCCTTCAGATTCCTTAGCATTATCAACTCTTCTCAATCAAACCATTAATCATCTATTTTTTAAAAAAACCTCCAATTAAGTCTTTCTGAAGCCAAACCAGCTGGTAAGCAAATATCTGTTCCCTAAACTACTGGCCTAAAGTGTTCTTCTCAGAGTTTTCTGGTGAGACATATGTGATGCATCATTCCTCTTGGGGTACATATATATATATGTATATGTAAAAACACACATATATACACATATACGCAAGTGAGAGAAGGAATCCGGAGTTTCGACCTCCGTTGATAATCAAGAATCAAGGACCGGGCTGGAGTGACAGCACAGCAGGGAGGGTGTTTGCCTTGCACACGGCCAACCCAGGTTTGAATCTCAGCATCCCATATGGTCCTCTGAGCACCGCCAGGAGTAATTCCTGAGTGCAGAGCCAGGAGAAACCCCTGAGCATTGCTGGGCGTGACCCAAAAAAGCAAAAAAAAAAAAAAAGAATCAGGGACGCTGTCTTATTAGCCAAGGCATGAAAAATCAGATGGGCTGGACACATAATGTGGTTTAGAGATGACTGCTGGACTAGAGCTGTTACCGACTGGATTCCACGGGACATCAAAAGAATGCCTGCCCGCCCACCTACGAAATGGTCAGACTTCTTTGTCAAAACCCTGAATGAATGGTTTGAGGCTCTTTATGTTCGTGGAGTGAGCAGATACCATTGGGCTACACTAGCACAGATGAATGAAGACGTTACTGGCGCAACGGGATGACAATTGATACAAGTGATATATCTTTTTTCCTCTTTCACTTCTGCTGTCCACTTTAGGGATGCACTTCTGATTTCACTTGGAAGGTTTCTGGCGCTTTGGGTATCATGATCTTGGGAGAAAACTTCTTTTCCCACCCAGAGCGGTGAGCAGACAAATTCACATCTGAATGCTATAAAAGTTGTTGGCGCTAGAACCCTAAATTTCACTTCTGATCCAAATTCTTTTTTTTTTAATTCTTTTATTGAATCACCATGTGGAAAGTTACAAAGCTTTCAGGTTTAAGTCTCAGTTATACAATGCTCAAACACCCATCCCTTCACCAGTGCACATATTCCACCACCAAGAATCACGGTATACCTTCCCTCTTCCCCCTACCTCCCCAGCCCCCCACCCCGCTTATGTAACTGGTAAATTTCACTTTACTTTCACTTTACTTTGATTACATTCAATATTTCAACAAAAAATTCACTATTATTGATTTGGAGTTTCTCCCCCCTAAAGTCGATCTGCTGAAAAGAAAACATTTGGTAATTTGTTTTCCATTGCTGAGAATGAAGAGATATGAGGTCAGGAGGCCACACTAGCAGCAGCATAGTTTTGGATTTCTGTATTTTAGTATTTTAGTAACTAAGTCCAGAGAAATGTCTGCCAGGAATCACAACATTGTAAGCTTGTACCTCTCAGCTACTTTATATTCCACATATGAGTGCGATCTTCCTATATCTGTCTCTTTCTTTCTGACTCATTTCACTCAGCATGATACTTTCCATGTTGATCCACTTATATGCAAATTTCATGACTTCATGTTTTCTGACAGCTACATAGTATTCTATTGTGTAAATATACCAGAGTTTCTTTAGCCAATCATCTGTTTTCGGGCACTCTGGTTTTTTCCATATTGTGGCTATTGTAAACAGAGCGGCAATGAACATGGAAATGCAGATGTCATCTCTACTATACCTTTTTGCCTCTCCGGAATATATTCCCAGGAGTGGTATTGCTGTTGATCCAAATTCTTAAGAGAGTCTATAATTTTTCCCAGTCCTCTTAGTTGAGTGTATAGGTTTGGGCCTGTGGAACCTGGAGCAGTTCTTACAACCCAGTCCAAGGTACCTTAGCCCCAGCTGTCTTCAGATTACAGGGAAGAGCCTCGGGTCTCAGCAGATATCCCCTCTGACCCGACACCCCAGTCACTGGGGTCTCCTCCTCCTCCTGGACACCAGTCTAGTCAGGGGTTTCTGCCTGTTTGTGTCCATTTCCTTGTTTCACTGTGATAAATGGGCCCCAGCAAGGCGTGTGGAAGGAAAGCGTGCCCTTCCTTCAGCAAACCTCAGGGATTTTCCACTCCGCAAGCTGGCCTGGGGGTCACCCACCTATGGGAGAAGGCTAATTGCTACCCACTCACTCCCCTTCCTGTCCTCTTGTTAATCTTTTTGGAGGGGCATTTGGGGCCACACCCAGCAGTGCTCCTGGTGTCTCAGGGCCACTGTGAACGGCCCGGATAGAAGCAAGGTCAGAGATCGAACTGGAGTCAGCAACAGGCGAAGTAAGTGCCTTAACCTCTGTACTATCTCTCTGAACATAATCTTTGTTTTTGTGGAAATATTATAAATAGAAAGAACTCGTTTTTTTTAATTTCAACTAACTTGTGAAATTGCTGAAAAATCAAGAAAGTTTGCAAATCAGAAGAGTGTCATGTATCTCTGCCCGATTCAGACAGGTGCCAGCTCAGACAGGCGCACCCCTGCTCCTCTCTCACACAGAAGTCGGCATGAGGGGGACATTTATCCCTCCTCTGCCAGTCCCTACTGAAGAATGCTTCTTGAGTACAGCGGGTGGGGTAATTGCCTGGCACGCTGCTGCCCTGAGTTCAATCCCTGGCACTCCATATGCTCCCCAGATTCCTAGCCAGGAATGATCCCTGAGCACAGAGCCAGGAGTATGCTCTGAGCACTGCTAGGTGTGCCCCTCACCCACAAAAGAAAGAAAAAAAAAGGAGAATTTTTTTTTTTTTTGCATTTTGGGTCACACCCGGCGATACATAGGGGTTACTCCTGGCTCTGCACTCAGGAATCACTCCTGGTGGTGTTTGGGGGATCATATGGGATGCTGGGAATCGAACCCGGGTAGGCCGGGTGCAAGGCAAACGCCCTACCCGCTGTGCTATCACTCCAGCACAGAGAATGTTTCTTGAGCAAAAAGAGAAGTGCAGGGAAGGCCCATGAATATCTGTCCCGGACGATCAGGCTCGTCCTAAACGCTGAGAGGTCCTGGAAGACACTTAGACACTTTCAATGCCCCTCCTGGTTGAAGTGTCCTGGACTGACCTGCCGTCCTCCCCTCTGTGGGCCTGACCTGCCACCACCCCTTAGGCCTGACAGAAATTCCCTGGCTTGTCCGGTGTCCCCGCCCTCACCCTCATGCCATTTTATTTCTTTTGGCTTTTGGAGTCACACCAGGGGAGAGCTGGGCTGGGGGCCGAGTTACCGCAGCTCCGCTCAGGCTTCCCTCCCAGGGAGCTCCCACCACAGCCTGTGCTCGGCCTCTTGCTGTCTCTTGTCCCACGACACAGTCTTCAAGGGAAGCCAGCACCTGGCCAGGCAGGGTGGTGCAAGGCTCCCAGCACCATGAATGAAGCAACCAAAAGCTTTTTTTTATTATCATCAGGAAGCCTAAGAAGTCCCAAAATCATTGATGATAAAATGAAGGCATTAAGGCCATGCTGGACATAAGTAAGTTGGTCATAAATTAGCTACTATTTAAGTTAGTTATGTTAGCTGGTCTTTGGCCATGGAAGCTCTGCTCCGGGTGGGGAGGGAAGCTGGAGCCTACCCTCTCTGAGGGGCCCCGGGGAAGAAGCCAGGCGTGGGGGCAAGAGACTCTCTGCCTCGCTCTCTTCCTGGAGCTTGGTTTTATAGTCTCTGGATGTTGGCCGTTGGTGGCATTACATGGCCCCGAGAGCAGTCCCTGGATGTGACCGCCTAGCTACTGAAAAATGGGGGATCTGGGCAGAGGAAGCCCAGTTCCAATCCGAGCAGTTTTGGAGGTCTCAGCCCCGGGTCCCACACGCCAGTTCCTTCATGCGTGAGGCTCATCTGAACGTGTGGAGAGGGGCCTTGAGCATGGCTGTGGTGACACAGAGTGTCTCTTGCCCCCTAGCCTGGCTGTCTTCCCCGGAGGCCCCTCGGAGAGGGTGGGTTTCAGTTTCCCTCCCCGCCCCAAGCAGAGCTCCCAAGGCCAAAGACCTCCGGAACCCAGCCACAGCCATGCTCAAGGCCCCTCTCCACATGTTCGGACAAGCCTCACGTATGAAGGAACCAGCAGAGGAACCCAGGTGTGTGGGACCCGGGGCTGAGACCTCCAAGCCTGCTCAGATCGGAACTGGCCTCTTCTGCCCAGATTCCCCATTTTCCAGTAGCTAGGCGGTCACACTCAGGGACTGCCCTTGGCGCCATGTAATGCCACCAATGGCCAACATCCAGAGACTATAAAATTAAGCTCCCAGAAGCGCAAAGCGGCCGCGAGACATCTTATAACCTAGTTCTCCCTCTGGGAGAACCTGGCAAGCTTCCGAGAGTTTTCTGCCCACATGGGAGAGCCTCGCAAACTCCCCATGGTGTATTCATATGCCAAAACCAGTAACAATGATGGATCTCATTCCCCTGACCCTAAAAGAGCCTCCAATGTGGCACTCCTAAGTTAGTTCTGATGATCATTACATCTTTTAAGGTTCTCTACCCCATTGAAAGCTGATTTGTAACACTCTTACGCGTATTACCCTAATTGTTGTTTTTAAAATTATTACCCTTCGGGTTTGGAGATATAGTACAGCAGGGGAGGCTCTTGACTTGCATGCAGATAACTCAGGTTTGATCTCCAGCACCCCATATGGTCCCCTGACCACTGCCAAGAATGAATCCTGAGTACAGAGCTAGGAGTAAGCCCTGAACACAGCTGGGTGTGGCTGCACTGTCACTGTCACTGTCATCCCATTGCTCATAGATTTGCTCGAGCAGGCACCAGTAACGTCTCCATACTGTTTTTGGCATATCAAATATGTCACAGGTAGCTTGCCAGGCTCTGCCATGCGGGCGAGATACTCTCGGTATCTTGACAGGCTCTCCGAGCGGGGCGGAGGAATCGAACCCAGATCAGCCGTGTGCAAGGCAAATGCCTTAACCGCTGTGCTATCGTTCCAGCCCGATGTGGTGTGGCTACAAAACAAACAAAATGATTACCCTTATCCTGAACAATAGTATAGTGGGCAGGACTCTTGTCTTGCATGCATGCGGCTAACTGGGCCGAGGAAGCCCAGTTCCAATCCGAGCAGTTTTGGAGGTCTCAGCCCTGGGTCCCACACGCCAGTTCCTTCATGCGTGAGGCTCATCTGAACGTGTGGAGAGGGGCCTTGAGCATGGCTGTGGTGACACAGAGTGTCTCTTGCCCCCTAGCCTGGCTGTTCAACCTCTGGCACCCCCATATGGTCCCCCAAGCCCACCAGGAATGATCCTTAAGTATAGAGCCAGGAGTAAACCCTGAGTATAGCCGGATGTGGCCCAAAGGACAAAAACAAACAAAAAACCATTACCCTTCCTTCTCTTTTTCCTTTCTTTAATTCTTTCTTCCTTTGTTTGTAGGGAGAGGAATTTGGGCCGCACTTGGCAATGCTCAGGGCTTTGTGTTCAGGTATCATTCCCGGCAGTGCTTGGGGACGATATGTGGCACCAGGGATTGAACTGGGATCAACTGCAAGCAAGGCAAGCGTAAGCAGCTTTCCCTTTGTTGCTGTGTTTTGGTAATGAACACTTGGCTGTGATCTTGGGGATTCCAAAGAGCAGAGCCTCTAGGATCACACTAGGCATGTGTGCAGGTTCGGGGATCATAACTCAAGGCCTCAGGGGCCTCATGCTTGCAAAAGGCAGCCTCCCTACTACAGGGCTAGCCCAGTGCCCTTTTCTTTTAGTCACACTCTTTCTTGGTTTCCTCAAACTCTCTTTGACCCTCAGGACATAATATTTATTCTATATTCCCCTGGACTCTGACCTCAGTTTTTTGCCCAGTCACCTGACTCTTAGAGTCCTCCTCTCTCTGTCTAAATGCTTTGTCCTAACAGTCTTCTAGAAGGCCACAGAGTCAGGAGGCCCAAGGGAACTAGTGAGAGAGAAGAGAGCCTTTCCTCTTTGAATCAGTGGGTGCCAACCGATGACTCTCCCCACAAAAACAGCCCATCAGGGAGCTGGAGCCATAGTACATGGGGCGCTTGCCTTGCATACGGCCAAAACGAGTTCAATCTCCAGCATCCGTATGGTCCTCCCCCACCCCCCCAAGCCCTTCAGGAGTGATCCTTGAATGCAGAGCCAGAAATAAGCTCTGAGCACCACTAGTTGTGTTCTTTTTCTTTTTTTAAAAAGGAGGGGTGAGTTACAGTGATAGTATAGCTGGTATGGCCTTTACTTTGCATGCAGATGACCCAGGTTCAATCACCAGAATTCCATATAGTTCCTCAAGTACTGCCAGAACTAATTTCTGAGTGCAGAACCAGAAGTAGCGCCTGAGCAGTGTGCCAGGTGAGACACAAAATGCAAAAAAAAAAAAAAAAAGAGCCCATCAGCGTTTTAAATAATGAAGGAATCAGCAGTGCAGCTCAGTGGTAGAATATATGCTTTGCATGTATAAGGGTGCTGGATTTAATCTCTGGCACCATGTACATACTCTCACATCATAACGGGCTTGAGTTGCCAACTATTTAAAAATCAGGAGTCCTCTAGGGTGGAGACAGTGCAATGGGCTGGAGCACATTCTTTGTGTGTGTAATAAGACTTGGGTTCAAATCTCAGCATTGCATGATCAGTGGGAGTAACCTCAGAGCACTGAGTTAGGAGTAGCCACGAGCACTGCTAGGGGTAGCTTACAAACAACAACAACAACAAAAACAACCAGGATTTCTTTTTTTTTTTTTATAATTTATTTATTTTTAATTAGAGAATCACCGTGAGGGTACAGTTACAGATTTATACACTTTTGTGCTTATACTTCCCTCATACAAAGTTCGGAAACCCATTCCTTCACCAGTGCCCATTCTCCACCACCCGTAAACCCAGTGTCCCTCCCACCCTCCCCAATCCCATCTCCCCCCCAACCCACCCTGCCACTGTGGCAGGGCATTCCCTTCTGTTCTCTCTCTCTAATTAGCTGTTGTGGTTTGCAATAAAGGTGTTGAGTGGCCGCTGTGCTCAGTCTCTAGCCCTCATTCAGCCCGCAACTCCCTTCCCCCACATGGCCTTCGACTACAATGTAGTTGGTGATCGCTTCTCTGAGTTGCCCTTTCCCCGGAACGTGAGGCCAGCCTCGAAGCCATGGGGTCAACCTCCTAAAAACAACCAGGATTTCTAGTAATACTAGGTTCCAATTATTCATGACAACAACCATGTTCCTGAGAGCGTAAATGCCCATGCTTACTGCCGAGCTCCCCAGCCCTATTACATCTTTCTCGTCTGAGCTGCACGTCAGGGGCGGATATCCCTATGGTAAGAGGAAAGTGAAGCATTTCAGGTTCCTGTGCCTCACATGAAAACTGACAAAGGCAAGTACAACCCAGTACAATCTTTAATGTATTAAGATTAAAAAAAAAAAAGGAGGGACACTACTCCTTTGTATGAATAAAAGAACTTTCTGTGAAGTTAAATGTTAAGGCCAAGTGTGTCTGGTTCAGAAGAACACAATCCAAGCAGATGTGCTGAAATAAATCTGCCCTGATCCATTTATTTGTTGCACTTTATCGGCCTCACCAAGGATTGAAAACCTCTGATCAATTGATAAAGCCTCTTCAAACCCAAACAAAGCCCACAGCCATAGGTCCCTTGGTGAACAGATGGATTTGGGCTTCTGTTTTCACTCTTTTTTATAACCGAAGAAAGACCAGATCAGTCTTTGGCACTAGGCTGGAAGAACATTTCCACTCCCCCACTAAGTTCCCAGCTCTTCTGCACAACAACGTTAACATGAAAGGGAAGTGGGGGGACAGAAATTGCAGAGCGGATTAGACACCAAATTAAATGCACTTGGAGACTGGCAACTACATTTGGAATTACAGAACTCTATTTTTAATCCATCCTGGATCATTTTTATTTTTTATAACTTCCTTTTGAAATAATTTCAGAGAAACAAAAAAAGTTGCTATTTTTTCCCTTTTTGACTTTTGGACACACCTGGCAGTGCTTGGGTCTTACTCCTGGCTCTGTGCTCATGGATCAATCCTGGCAGGGCTTGGGAATCATATGTGGTGCTGGGGATCTAATCCAAGTCAGTGATGTGCAAGAAAAGTGTTTTCTCCACTGTACTCTCTCTCCTCTCTACAGCCCCATGTTTCGTTTTGGTTCAGTTTTGGTTCATCCAGACGTATCAGGGCTTACTCCTGACTCTGTAATCAGGGGATCACTCCTAGCAGTGGTTGGGGGATCAAATGCAGTGCCAAGGATTGACCTAGGTTGGCTGCATGCAAAACAAATGCCTTAACTTTTCTACTATCAGCCCCTCCTGTAAATTTTCACCCAGATTCCTTAAACGGTAATGCTTTATGTAACAAGAGCATAAGAAAACACGGAATTCACGTTGATACTACCTGTTACCTAATACCTAAATATTATCCAGATTTCACTAATTGTCTTACTAATATTATTCTCCTGGCATTGGATCTGCTCTAGGATTTCACATTGCACTTAGCTGCCCAGGGCACCTTTGTCTGTAGCGTAGAGCAGTTCTGCAATATTTCTTTGTCTTTCAGGAACTTGATATGGATAAACATCCTGGGGTTTCAGTCTGGCTGTGCTTTCCTCATGATTGGATTCAGGGCAGATATTTTGGTCAGGATGTTCCAGGAGTGACTCTACCTTCTTCTCCCTGCATCAGATCAAGAGGTCCAAGCTCTTGGGGAAACTCTTTTTTTTTTTTTTTGGCTGCTTTTTGGGTCACACCCAGCGATGCTCAGGGGTTACTCCTGGCTTTGCTCTCAGGAATTACTCTTGGCGGTGCTTGGGGGACCAAATGGGATGCTGGGGATCGACCCCGGGTCAGCCACCCTACCCACTGTACTATCGCTCCAGCCCTCTTGGGGAAACCCTGCTACCTGGGGCAGTGGGGGGTGGGGGGGCGGCGTCTTTACGGAAAAATAGTAACTATGTGGAGTTGCTTTGAGTGAACAAAAGGATAATTTTCTTTAGGGCTGAAGAGATTTTATGGTAAGTAAGATATGCAGTTGACCCAGGTTCGATCCCATCACCACATATAATCTCCTCCAGTTCTGCCAGGAATGATAACTGAGCACAGAGCCAGGAGAAAGTTCTGAGCACTGCTGGGTATAGTCCCCAAACAAGCAAAAGAATAATTTTCTTCTACTTTTTCATACACTAATTCTAACCTCCATTGACATATCTGACCTGAAACAGCATACTTAATTTTAAATTAGAATAACAATAAAGAGAAAGGTCTTACTCAGCATTTCTCAATCATGGACCACAAGGCATCAGAAAATTATGTATGTGGGGGACCATGGCACAAGACTGGGGGCCACCTGCTAGGAGAGGAGGGGAAATAGGATAAAAGCAAGGTCAGGGGGCCGGAGCGATAGCACAGCGGGTAGGGCGTTTGCCTTGCACGCGGCCGACCCGGGTTCGATCCCCGGCATCCCATATGGTCCCCCAAGCACCGCCAGGAGTAATTCCTGAGTGCAAAGCCAGGAGTAACCCCTGAGCATCGCTGGGTGTGACTCAAAAAGCAAAAAAAAAAAAAAAAAAAAAAGCAAGGTCAGAATGGGGCTAGGGTTGGAAAAGGGTTGAGCAATATAGGTTAGTACCACATAAATGAGTATGACCCTGGGTCATCTTGTCAGACAGCAGATCAAAGGGTGAGGGCTACATCACACTGGCCTAGTGAGTAACACAGCCCATTGTAAAAACACCTCCACCTAATGTATCGCCCAAGTTCTCTGCACAGTTGCCCCAAATTCCTCAACATTGGTGTGCGCACGCAGCTCATTCCTGGTTCCCAGCATCTCTATGTGCACCGCTCACTCCTTCTGGCTCCCCTGCATCTGTGTGCACACAACCCACTCCTGGTTCTCTAGCATCTCTGTGCACACGGTCCTCTCCTGGTTCTCCAGCCTCTGTGTGCACACAGCCCACTCCTTCTGGTTCTTCAGTCTTGTGTGCACATGGCCTTCTCCTTCTGGTCATCGGGCTATCACTGGTCCACCTCTGTAGGCTGCTCTGATGGCTCTAATATTGCCTTCCAGATTTTCACAGATCACATCCTTCTCCAAGTCTCAGCTCACATCTCTGCGCTACGCGAAGTCTTTGATGGGAGGACAGACTCGCTTTTCTCTTTTGATCTTTCTCTGCACTTTAGAATAAAGTCCAGAGTTTCAGGACTGATGCATGAGGCAGCCCTGCTGCTGTACAGCTTTCCAGACGGGGCCAAAGAGGTCTGCAGCTGCAGTCTTAGCCCCTCCAGGAATGGCCCCTCCTGGAAGCGGGGCGCCAGCCTGCTGTGAGGACACTGAAGCTTCAGGAGTGCAGTGTAAGTGTGAGTGATGAGCACTCACAGAGGAAAGCTTTGTAGGAGCAGAAGGACCCGATGGCCACGCCTGGCCCAAATTCCTGGGCCTGATAAGAGGGTTGTTCTTTTCAAGGACGAATGTTTGGGAAGCATTTGTTACATTGCAGTAGATAACCCAAACACCACACACTCACACACACACACACACACACACACACATGCTGTTTGTATAGTTTTATTGCAGAAAATGAGAGTAGTTGACTAAAGTGTCATTTAAGACTTCACTGGGGCTATTATGTGGTATAAGGGATAAGTACACTTCATCCTTCTAAATGAAAAAGAATATGGTTTTTATACTCCTTTACTTTATATTAAAATTTATATTAATTTTGCAATTTTTATTTCAGCACCATGATTTATAAAACTTGTTAACAGTAGAGTTTCAGGCATACAACGTTCCAACTCACCATCACCAATGCTCCAAAGTTACCTCCTACCCCCAGCCTCACGTCACCACCTAAGAAAAATCATTTTTAAACTAATGATTGTAGGTTGGGTCCCATGCTTACAGTAATGTTGATTCTTATGGTTTTGACGTACAGTTACCGCACCTCTATACCACGGGGTCATATCCCTGGCCCTTGAACAGTATTTTTAGTGGGATTGATATCTTGATTTCCTTCTCTTCTAGTTCATTATTTGCATATTGAGGTGGTTTTTTTTTTTTGGTCACACCTGGTGATTCACAGGGGTCACTCCTGTCTCTGCACTCAGAGATTACCCCTGGCAGTGCTCAGGGGACTATATGGGATGCTGGGAATTGAACCCAGGTCGGTCACATGCAAGGCATATAACTCCAGCCCCAACAACTGAGTTTTGTGTGTTGATTTTGTGACAACTTTTCTGGCTCGGTTTATTCTAAAAAAACTGTTTTTTGTAGAATCATTAGAGTTATGAAGGTTTTTTTCTTTTTTTTTTTTTGAAGGGAGTTGCAGACAGATGCTCAGAGGCTACATCAGTCACAATGCAGAGTGGGGCACGTGGGACAGAGGTAGAACCTAGGCCTCCCATATGCAAAGCATACTACGCAGCCTTTGGAGGTCCCTTCCAGCCCTAAATCTGAATATTGAAGTCTATCTGGTCCGAAAGAGTTGTGGGAGAAGGAACTGTCCTTTGTATTACAGAAATAGAGTTTTTAGACTTCCTTCCTGCCTTCCCTAAAAGCCAGCACACTGCACAGACTGCCTCCCTCCCCTGGCCTCACTGGCTCAAGGCAGAGCTCTGGCGAGGACTGGGGCTAACACTTTCCTGGGCTCTCCCTCAGCTTCTGATTCCTGGGCCTGGGACGGGCTTGGGAACGCTCATTTCTGATTTTCCCAGGACCCAGTGACGCGGCTTGGTCTGGGTCCTGCAATCCCAGACCACACAAGTCTTTAGGGAAAGTGACCTGTTTTCACTTCTGTTGCACTTACCCAGAGCCTGAGGTGCTCAGGGCTGACTCAAGGGTGGAATTCCTCCAAATCCTTATCTTTCAAGTATTTAACTTTTACTTCCTGAGGCTAGTCTTGGTCTTCCTTCCTTTCCTTTCTTAGGAGGGGCTGGGGAGGAGGGCACACCCGGCCTGCTCTCAAGGGGTCGCTCCCTGCGGTGCTGGGGACCCAGCCAAGACAAACTCTCTCCCCAGCCCTTAACTTTTTTTTTTTTTTGCTTTCTATTCAGCTGACATGGCTTTATGGATAAAATGTCCCTTGACCTTTTACTAAGTGTCTAGAAATGCAAGATGCTTTAGCTGTGATTCCCCCAAAGCAACCCCTCTTTACCTTGACCTTTTACTTCATGTCTAGAAATGTAGGTTGCTTTAGCTGTGACCCTCCCGCCCACCCCCCAAGCAACCCCTCTTTTGTGACCACAAGTGACCTCTAACTCCGGGTGGATCCCGAATAAACTACAATCTCATGTTTCTAGGCATCTTTTCACACCTGAGGGATGCCCCCCTCCCCCCCTCCCTCCCTCACCCTACTCCCTGGCCCAGGTGCTTTAGGGCCAGAGGTCCTACCCAAGCCTGCATATTAGTTGACTCCCCTGCATCTTCAGGACGCGGCAGCGCCGGCTTAGAGTCATGCCAGCTGCCACGTGGGCGCTCAGGGCTCACCTGACCGCCAGCAGCCGCCCCTCCCGTTCCCCCCACCTCGGCGGGAATGCGTGGATGCGGCTCACTCTGCGCAGCTCCCGCCCCGCAAGCCTTGTTTGGGTGTTACTCCTCCACTCCCTAACATTTCCTTGCCAAGGGTGCGGGGGTGACCTCGCAGCCCGCCCCCCCTCCTAGCCCCTCTCTCTCGGCCCGGCAACGGGGGTTCCCCGTGCGCGGCCAGAGGCGTCTCGCCCTTGAAGTTCAGAGATTAGGTCGGTTCCTCAAATTGTCCGCGACAGGAGGGGCAGGAAGCGAGGCCGGACTTTGGTGGCCGCTGCCCCGCGGGAGGGGGCGGGAGGGCGACGCTGCGGCCTGCCGACCCGGTATCGATCGCGGGTCTAAGGTCCGGCTGGGTCCCAATTCTAGCTGCGCGCGCTCCCCGCCGCGCCGCCGCCCCGAGTGCTCCTCCCAGCGGGGGCCCGCGAAGGGGAGGAAGCGGGTCCGCGGCGCCTCCCGGGACCCCGCGCCCCTCCCTGGTCCCCCACGTCCGCCTCTCCGGTCCTCGCGCACCTAGCTAGTGCCCCGTGTCTCCTGGGATCCAGCGCCCCTCCCTGGCCCCCTACGATCCCCTCTCCGGCCCCTGGGCTCCTCGCTGGTGCCCCACGTCCCCTTTTCTAGCCCGCGCGCCTCCCGGGTCCCCGCGGCCCTCCCTGGCCCCACACGTCCCCGTATCCGGCCCCTGCGCACTTCGCTGGTCCCCAACCTCCCTCTCTGGACTGGGCCCTCGCGCCCTCCCTAGTATCCCCGGTCCCTTTCTCTGGACTGAGCCCCCGCGCTCCTCCTTGGCCTCCCACGTCCCCCCCACTTCGGCTCCCGCATGTCCCTTTCCCAGGCTCACGAGCCTCCCGGGCCCCCGCGCCCCTCCCTGGCCCCCCACGTCCCCCTCTCCAGCCCGCGCGCTCCTTCCTTGGCCCCCTGAGTCCCGCTCCCGGCCCGCGCGCCCCCACCCGGCCCCCCCACGCCCCGCTCCCAGCCCGCGCGCCCCCTCTCCCCGCGCAGCCGAGCGCCCTCGGGGCGGCGCGGTCCGGGCCACAGGTGGAGCCGGCGCGCGGCGCTCGAAGGGGCGGTCCCGCACCCGCCCGCCCCGCGCCCGCCCCTCGCGCGGCCCCGCCCCTCGGCCGGCCTCCACCGCCTCCCCCGGCCGCCCCGCGGCCTCCCCCCGGCTGGGTCTCGCTCTGCGGTGGGGCCCCCGCGCAGCCCCGGAGCCCGCGCGCAGAGGCGAGGGGGGGCGCCGCGAACCCGCAGGACGCGCGCGGCGGCTGGATCGGTCCCCCTCCCTCGCCCCCTCCGCGGCGGGTCCCCCCCGCCCCGCGCCACCGCGCTCCCCTCCCCCCGCCCCCCCCAGTGTTCCCCGCCCCCCCCCCCCCAACCCGGGCTCAGGAGGGCCGCGCGTCCAGCCTCGGACGCGCCGGGGAGACCCCGGCCGAGGCGCGACGATGGAGGAGACGCAGCGCGCGCGCTCGCACACCGTCACCACCACCGCCAGCTCCTTCGCCGAGAACTTCTCCACCAGCAGCAGCAGCTTCGCCTACGACCGGGAGTTCCTCCGCACCTTGCCCGGACTGCTCATCGTGGCCGAGATCGTGAGTGGCCCGCGCGGGGCGCGGGGGGCGCCGAGGGATCCGGCTCCGGGCACGCCCCGGGCTCCTTCCGAGGCGGCCTGCTCAGATCGCCGCCGGGGTTTTGCAGGACCCCTTGTTTGCCGAGCTCTGCGTTCTTCCCAGTGTGCAAAAACTCAGAGAATTCCCGTCCCAGCTTGGCCCGAGCCCCACCCGGGGTTATCTTGGAGGAGGGTGGTGACACGGCTCTCGGCGCCCGGAGAAACCCATACATGCAGGCCCCTCCGGGCGCCGGTGGTCAGGGCGTTATTGCCCGGGAGCAGGAAGCTCGGGAGCCTCCTGAGTTTGTGCCCGTGGGTGGCAGGGACACCTGTGACTTTCTTCTCACATGCAGGGCTTCCGGAGATGGGAGAAGAGAGTCGTCTTTCTTTGTGTTCGTCTGGACTTTTGTTTACTTTTTTTCGGTTTGGGTGGTTGTGGGGAGAGGAGGCGATATCCCCTCCCCCTCATTCTTGCTTGGGGGTAGGGGTGCGGGAGAGGGGGTGCCCCCGGTCTACTTTGGCTGAGGGACTGAACCAGGGTCTCCTGCCTGTAAAGCATGCCCGCCAGGTCTTTGTGCTCCTTCCCGGCTCCCTTTTCTTAATTGCCTCCTTGGTAGTAAATTTGAGATGACTTACAAGTTGCAGGGAAGTAAGGTATAGTCTTCTTGTACAATAAAACTGCCCAAGTCAGCGCTCCTGTAACCATGTTAGCTAAAACACAATAAAGAATCAGAAATCGAGGTGAGATGCCTCAGGAAAAGTGTACCAAATGGAGCCCCAGGGCCTGTGTGTGTGTCGGGGGGAGGGGTGGGGTGGGTGCCCCTCCAGTTATAGGCAGTGATCATTTCTGGGTGGAGAAGGGGGGCCCTGGAGGCCAAGTGCTGGATTCATGGCCCCCCAGTTCCTCACAGACCTTTGTGGAGAACTTGCTCTTTGGGAAAGCCAGTGGTAGCCACTGTGGATTGGGCTTCTCCATCTTCCTGAGACCTGTCCAGCCCTGTAGAGGCCATTTTTGCCCTCAGATAACCTTCACAGATAACCTAGATGGTGAAGGTGGCTTCCAGCATGACCCCCATTTTACCTGGGCAGACCCTGAAGGCAGAGGTGGGAAAGTGACTCAGCCCTGCGTGTCAGGGTGCGTGTGTGTACTGGAATTCAGACCCAGGCCTGCCTGCTGTTAACCAGTGCCCCTTCTCCCGTCCCGTCCCTCCGTTCTCCTCTAAACTCTTCTGGGCCAGGCAGAGGCAGGGAGCTGGAGGACGGAGAAGTGAGTGGAGGCCGGGAAGTCCTCCAGCAGCCCAGGGCGAGGCCTCCTGTGTCCGCTGTGCTCTGCAGACCTTGTGCTCTGCAGACCCTCCCGTCCCCCAGAGGATCCCAGGGAACACAAAGGATGAGGCGCTTTGGCCTGGCCCCTCCCCCACTCCGGTTCCTGCAGCTGGAATTACGGATGTCTGGGGGCCCAGTGAAAAGCTGGGGATACTGGGATCACCTTGCAGGGCCTGGCTTATAGGAATTCAGCAAATATTTGCCCTGTGCGTGAGGGAGCTGGCAGGCGCCCCTGGGGCAGCAGAGCAAACGGAAGCTCAGATAGCAGTGCTGGTGTGTGGGCTGGTGGGATTGGCCAGGAAAGCTCCTCTTTTCCTTTATGGTCGGTGGCCTCTGGGTTCCCCACTTTCCCAACATCTAGAAAAGTGAAGGAACATAATGTAAGTAGCCCCCAGTGCCTTCACTAGAATAATTACAATTTGTACTTGGACAGGTATCCTGTTTTATTGGAGGTGGGCGTGTTGGGGGCCACAGTTCTGGGGGGGCGGGGCTGGAGGGGGGAATGCTCAGGAGCTTTTTAGGTTTATTTTTTTTTGCTCAGGAGTGTCCCCTGGTGGTGCCCAGGGGACAGAGTGGTGCCCAGGATTGAACCAGAGTTGGCTGTAAGCAAAGCAAGCCCCTTAACCCTTGTACTGTCTCCTTCCTGAACCCTGGCCCTGGGCATGTATCTCTTTTTATTTCAATAAATTTTGGGGTGGGGGGCAGGTGTGATGGGTGGAAAAATATTTAAAAATGATTCTTCTTACTACTTTATTTTTTTTTAATTGAATTACCATGAGATACACAGTTACAAAGCTTGCATGATGGGGTTTCATAGTTTTTATTTTTGACAGAGCTCTGTGTTCACCTGTTTCTGTAGAGTTAAAGGGTTCTATCGGCAGAGATAGAAGTTTCCGGCCACCATCTCCAGCAGTACGCAGTACCCACTACCCATGCAGTACGCAGTACCCACTACCCATGTTCAAATCTCTTGTTCTAAATAACATCTCTGAATCCTTCTCTGCAATTCCCCACCAATTGGAGGCATTATCCATTGGCATCCAATTCTGAAAGATGAGGCGTGAGTTGTCCAAACACCCATTCCCCAAGGCCGTTCTTCACAGGCCTTCCCTCCTCCTGTGCATTATGTAGGTCTGGCAGCGTTTCCCAGAGTGGGTGATTCTGGAACCATCCACTGGGGTGCATATTAGCTCTGGACTGAAGTGGGGCTTTTTGTTGGTTTTAAGAAGATAGATATGGGAGGGGTGGGGTGCACTGTATCTTTTCTTTTTTTCCTGAAAAGAAGCCTCATAAGTTGAGGGACTCAGAATAGATCAGTGACCCGTCTGACCTCAGGGGAGTTCATAGCGGAGTCGTTCATTGAGTGCTTTCCATGTGCTACCTAGTTTCTTGGTTTCCCTGGAGCCAGTCATCCTCTTTTTTTCCCGTGTTTTAGATCTCTCTATACCCAGTCACTTATTTTACCTCCACTGTCCAACTTTCCTCAGGAAATGGAAGGATCTCAGCTTCTCTGTCAAGGTCATCTCTCCCGCCAGCCTTCTCTTCAGACCTGCTCCCCAGGGCAGGCACAGCTGGTCACAGTCGTCCCCTCCCTCTCTCCTCCCTGCAGAAGGATCTCTGCTCTTCTCACAGCCAGAACCCTCTCTCCTGCCTCCCTGCTACCCCTTCCCACCCCACCTCACCATGCACAGGTAGTTTTTTTTTATTATTTTGCTTTTTGGGTCACACCCGGCGATACACAGGGGTTACTCCTGGCTCTGCACTCAGGAATTACTCCTGGCGGTGCTCAGGGGACCATATGGCATGCTGGGAATCGAACCCTGGTCAGCCGAGTGCAAGGCAAAAGCCCTACCCGCTGTGATATCACTCCAGCCCCACACATAGCCTTTAATATTTCATAAGAAATTTCAACTGGGAAGGGAACTAAATGGGATGAGCATCTGCTTTGCATGTAAGAAGCCCAGGTTTGATCCCCAACACTGCCGGGAGTGGAACCCTGAGCACAGAGCAGGGAGTAATCCCTCTCCCAGCACCTCCATTTAGAGCCCCCTCTAAAAAAATGAATACATGTGTCAATGTATTCAACAATATATGCAACTGTTCACCGTAATTAATAACTTGACTCAGTACATTAGGAGTTCTTTTTTCCCCAGGAAGTTGAAAGTTTTCATTGTTGTCTCACTTTTTTGATCTTTTACTATTCATTTGCCATTACTATTCAAATCCCAATCCTGGCATTTCTTCGGGGACCAAGTAGTGTTGGGGAGCAAACTAAGGCTGCTATAATCCTTTGAACCATGCCCAAGTCCTGTTCTGATGTGTCTTTTTTTGGTTTGAGGGCAACTCCTGGTGATGTTCCAGGGTTCCTCCTGGCTCTACGCTCAGGGGTCATTCCTGGCGATGCCTGGGGGCCAATATGGGATGATGAGGATTGAACCTGAGTCGCCTGTGTGCAAGGCAGATGTCTTACCCACTGTACTCTCTGTACTATCGCTTTGACACCCCTCTTCTGATACTTTGATAAAGGCTTTATGTTCCATTTTATTTCAGAATGTTTATAGAATCTTCTTTTTCCCCAGAGGTGTGTAGTCATAACAACACGCCTTCCTGTCAGTGTGTTTCCTTCCTTCCTTCCTTCCTTCCTTCCTTCCTTCCTTCCTTCCTTCCTTCCTTCCTTCCTTCCTTCCTTCCTTCCTTCCTTCCTTCCTTCTCTGTTGTTGTTTAAGATTGTTTGTTTTTCACCAGACCAGGTGATATTCAGAGTTTACTCCTGGCTCTGCACTCAGGAATTACTCTTGACATTGATGGCCGGTGGGGGGGGGGGGAAGATGGCGGGGAGGGGAGACACACATATGGGAAACTGGGATCAAACCCAGGTCATCCATGTGTCAGGCAAAAGCCATATCCGCTGTACTGTGGCTTAGCCCCCACATGCAGCTTGTGACAGCAGCAAGACCCTGGTTTGAATTGTCAGTACCACATACCGTCCCCCAAGCATCACTAGGGGTCACTCCAGAACACAAAGCCAGGCGTAGCCCCTTAGGCACTGCTGGGGGTGACCTCCCTCCTCAACGCAAATAAATGAAAAATATATTTGAGGGAGCTGATACAGTCTCTTAATCTGGAAAACTCATGTATGTCTTGGTTGGGAGTGAAGCCGGGGGAGAGAGAGACTCTGTGTGTGTGTGTGTGTGTGTGTGTGTGTGTGTGTGTGTGTGTGTGTTTGGGATCACACCCAGTAGTGCTGCTACTAGTAGTCCTGGGGGGCGGGGGCTGGAACCCCTGGCCCCCCACATGTAAGGCATATGCTGAGCTACATCTTCATTCCTTAGTTTTTTTTAAACATATATTTTCTTTTTGTTTTTTTTTCTATCTCCTTTTCTTCCTCCCCTGTGTCCCCCCCACTCCCACCCCCCCAATGTCTATGTTGCCTCTGTTTCCTCTCCTGACTTTGGGGTGCACTGTGCACTCACCATGCCTTGAGCATTTGTGGGGGGCTGAGATCCTAGCAGGGCTCGCAGTCTGTGGGCAGGAGGTGCCCTGTCTGAGTCCCGGCACCTGCTGGCAGGGACTGGCGCGTTCCCAGTCCCTGGTACAGCCCGTGCCGAGGCAGCCCTCCTTCTGCGTGTGCCGTTCTCGGGCGGAGATTTTCTCTAGGGAATTTTACACTTGCGTGTGAAAAGATGCACAGATTCGAGGGTTTGGTTCCTATTCTGAAGTTATCTTTTCTTCAAAAATTCTACCAGTTTTAATTTGGGTTAGAAGTGTGAACCTACTAATTGAAAACACCTGGGGGTGGGGGTGGGAGTGGGGGTGGGCCAGGATCAGTGCTGGGGGCTGCTCTGGGGTCTGTCTGTGGGGACTGATTGCGGTGCTAGAGACCTTCCCAGGGGCTGCTTAAGGCAAGGCAAGGATCTCGGTCTCCGTACTCTCTCTCTGTTGCGTTGTGGTTTTTCGGCTTTGGGAGGAGCACATTCAGTATTGCTGGGGTTTGCTCCCACGTGGGAGGGTCATGTTGTGCCAGGGATCAAGCCTGGGGCACCCAATACTCTAACCCTTTTGAGCTTTCTCTCTGGCCCCTGTTCATATTTTATTTATTCTGAATTTGTGGAGGTTAGGGCTGGAGCGATAGCACAGCGTTAGGGCGTTCCCCTTTCACGCGGCCGACCCGTGTTCGATTCCTCCGCCCCTCTCGGAGAGCCCGGCAAGCTACCGAGAGTATGGAGCCCGCACGGCAGAGCCTGGCAAGCTACCTGTGGTATTGGATATGCCAAAAACAGTAACAATAAGTCTCTCAATGAGAGACGTTACTGGTGCCCGCTCGAACAAATCGATGAGGAACGGGATGACAGTGACAGTGACAGTGGATGTTAGGGTTTTCAGACCACAGCTGACAGTGCTCAGGGCTTGTTCCTGGCTCTGTGCTCAGAGATCACCCTGTGGGGGATTGGGAGATTGAAACCGTGCTGGCTGTATGCAAGGTGCAAGCACCTTACCCTCTGTTCTATCTGTCTCTCCAGCCGCCCTGTTTGTGTTTTACTGTCTGGATCAGGATGCAATTTACAATGCATGATTTTTTGCACGCAATAAAAATGAGTGCCCCTTATTTCTTTTGGGGAAGAGGCCCATTTCAAGCAATTGTCTCTGCTCTGAGGATAGGAGAAACTTGCCTCCAGAAGAATGTTACTTTCTGCCTGGGGGGTAGGCAATGGGGGGGGGGAAGTGGTGAGGGGGGTGTGGAATCCAATCCTGAGACAAAGAATTAGTAAGCCTCTGACTTCCTGCTTGAACCAGAGGAAAATGAAATAATTGAGAACAAAACACAATGCTTCTCCAAATCAGTTGTCCAAATGTCCAGCCCTGACATTATCGCAGGGTGCATGGTTTTACCCGGCCCTGTGGCAACACCCGGCTGTGCCAGCATCATGCCATGTTCAAAACAAATTGTGGTCACTTCCTTCCTTTTGAACTTTTATAACAAGCTAGAAACAATCAGAGCTTGACCCATGGCTCATGGGATGCCGTGATCTTAGACCGATTGGGAGTACTTGAGTAAAAGTGACTTGTCAGAAGCTGTTAATTGCACCTTTCCTGCTATTGGTGGCTTCACAGCATCCAGGGAGGGACATTAGCCCCTCGTTCATTTGCTTACTGGTGTGAGCAAACTTAGTTGTTGTTGGTGGGGTGACAAATAGGGTTTCTTTTTTGAGAACTGGGGGAGCAGTTAAGAACTGCTGATAGGGCTGGAGTGATAGCACAGCGGGTAGAGCGTTTGCCTTGCATGCGGCCAACCCAGGTTCGATTCCCAACATCCCGTATGGTCCCCCAGCACCGCCAGGAGTAATTCCTGAGTGTAGAGCCAGGAGTAACCCCTGTGCATTGCTGGGTGTGAACCGAAAAGAAAAAAAAAAAAGAACTGCTGATAGCTAATCATATTTTAAATCTTAGAATTCCTGGAATGCATAACCTCATTTGTTACATCCCATATTTTACACCACTAATATACCAAGGGTAGCACACCACAGTTGATGGGGTTTAAAGTAGAAGGCAACCAATTTTAGGGTGATATATATATGTATATATAAATACAGATTTATATGTATAAGCACACAAGACTCAACCTTTAACATGTTAGTAATCTCTTATAGAAGGGCTTAATGGCTGTTGGGTGAAATACAACAATTTTCACACTTTCCTCTAAGGAAATTTTTGGGCATAATTTTTAGCAGATTATTCATAACAAGCAATATAAAATAAATTTCTTTGGTTCTGCTTTGGGGGAGGGTTTGGGGTTCGGGGTGGAAACATTCAAAATACGGTGGTGGGAAAGTGTAATGGTGATGGGATTGGTGTTTGACTATTAAATGTAATCAATTATCGTGAACAACTTTATAAAATTAAAAAAAAGAACTGCTGATAGCTTTTTTTTTTTCCCAGTCACCCATGTCTGTGTTCAGGGCTTACTCCTGGCTCTGCACTCAGGGGTCACTCTTTGCAGGACTCAGGGGACCATATGGGATGCTGGCGATTGAACCTGGTTGCTGAATGCAAGGCAAATGAATGCCCTTCCCGCTGTGCTCTGGCTCCTGGCCAAGAACTACTGATAGCTCTTCATTCCCCCTTGCTCACTATTGCCAGCACCACACCCCGCTCTATAGTAACTTCCTTATTTATCACCGTGTCTGAATGTGCCCACTTTCTTGCTAAGACCAGATAAATCACCTTTCCTCATCAATGATTGTTTTTCACTTTTTTTTTTTTTTTTTGGTGGTGGGGGTGTGCACGCTACTTCGTACTCAAGCTGGAGAGGTTGCTCTGACCGTGTTGTGTTAGGGAGTGAGCCCGGGTCTCCTGCCTGCAATAATTAATTAATGACATTCCTAATGGCCACATAGTATTTCATCAACAGCCATGCTCCTGTCTGTCAGTGTGTGGGGTTTTCCTTTTCTCTCACTAGTGTTGTAATCTCTTCACCTTTCTGGATGTTCTTTTTGTTTGTTTGTTTTGGGGCCACACCCAGCTGTGCTCATGGCTTACTCCTGGCTCTGAGATCGGGGTCTCTCCTGGCAGTGCTCAGGGGCTATGGGGTGCCAGGAATCAAACCCGGTCGGCCATGTAGAAGGCAAATGCTGGGTTCCTTTCTAAGTATTCTTTAATATTTTCTGGTGAGTACTTAGAGTAGAGTAAAAAATATGTGAATCTCCTTTAAGTCAAGTTTATTGAGGTATATAGTAAAAGTCATCCTTTTGCTTACAGTTTCTAAGGGTTTGGGAATTTTGTTTGGGGGCCACACTTGGGGTGCTTGGGGAACACTGCAGTGCTGGAATTGTACCAGAGCCTCACGTATGCAAGGCACATGCTCTGCTATCAAGCCATATCTCAACCCTGGCACATGCCTCTTAAAAAGCAGCTTTATTGACAGATGAGTCATAATGAGACTAACTATTTAGAAGTGTATAAGTTAATTCAGCATTAATTTGCTTACATAAGTAAGATCCTGGGTTTGGTTCCCATCACTACCACATAAATAAAATTTTAAGTGTACAAATCAGTGATTGTTGGAATATTCTTAAATCAGTTTACTGTCAGCGCTATCTGATTGTAGAATATTTTTTTTTGTCATCTTAGAAAAATGCCCGTTTCTCTTGTCTTGCACGTGACTGACCCGGGTTCAGTCCCCAGCACCCCATAAGGTCTGCCAAGCTTGCCAGGAGGGATCACTGAGCACAGAGCCAGGAGTAAGCCCTGAATACTGGCAGGGTGTGGCTTAAAAACTAAAAAAGAGAGACACCCATTCCCTGTTAGTTGTCACTTTGCAGTCTGTGCTTCCCATAGCCTGGAGTAACTGCTAGTTCTCTTTTAGCTCTTTGGATTGGTCTGGACATTGCTGGACACTTCACCTTACTGGAATCCTGAAATATGGCCTTGGAGCTTATTTCACTTTGCAGAATTACTTCCAGGGTTACCCATGCTGAAGTAGTCTTCAATTCTTTATTCACTTTGTTGTCATTTGTTTTATTGTCATTCTTTGGTGTTACATATGTGTATGTAAAATTTTTGAAGATCCAGGCTGGAGTGATAGTCCATCATGTGGGATGTTTGCCTTGCATATGGCTGACCCGGGTTCAATCCCCAGCATCCCTTATGGTCCCCTGAGCACTGCCAGGAGTAATTCCTGAGTGCAGAGCCTGGAGTAACTCCTGAGCATTGCTGGGTGTGACCCAAAAAAGCCAAAAAAGAAAAAACTTTTAAAGATCACTTGATGGGCATTGAGTGACTGCATTTTGACTAATGAATATATTTGAATTTTGATGTAGAAGTTTTTGTGTGGACATGGGTTTTTCTTGGACATTTATCTAAGAATAGAATGGCTGGATCATGTGGTAACTCATTGTTTAATATTAACTGCTAGACTGTTTCCAGAGTGTTTCCACTGACTACTTTACAATTCCACCAGCCGGATTAGGGTTCCAGCTTCTCCACCAAGATGCTTCCGTCACTTTCTGTCTTTTGATTTCTTGCCTTCCCATAGGGTGTGATGTGATATCTTATTTGTAGTAGGGGCTTGTATTTTCTTGATGACTCGTGTTGTTGAACATGGTTTCATTTGCATATTAGTTGTTTGTGTTTTTTTTGTTTTTTGGTTGTTTTTTTGGACTTTGGGAGTATCATACTTAGTGAGGAATCAGGGCTTATACCTGACTGTGCTCAGGAGTCATTCTTGGTGGGGCTTGAGGGGACGCATTACAGAGAATTAAACCCAGGTTAGCTGCCTAAAAGGCAAGTGCCTTATCCACGATACTAGCTAGCTCTCTGGCACCATCCCCAGAACTTTTTTACCTTTTGAATTCTAACACGTTTCCTCTACCCTCAGTCTTTCCATCCCTGGAAAGTATATTCTCTGTTTTATAAGTCTGGGTATTTTGTTGTGTATTAACTTTTAGATTTTGTGTATACACTCCAATGCTGTATATCATCCTCCTCGTAGAATGTGTACTTAGCTATGATATATTCCTTTGATAAATGACTGGATTTTAAAATTTTCATTACTGAGTTTGATTTATTTGCTTTTCTTTACAGTGTTTTTTTTTTTTTTTTTTTTTTTTTTTTTTTTTTTTTTGCTGTTTGGGTCACACCTGGCAATGCACAGGGGTTACTCCTGGCTTTGCACTCAGGAATCACCCCTGGGAGTGCTCAGGGGACCATATAGGATGCTGGGAATCAAACCCAGATAGACCGTGTGCAAGGCAAATGCCCTAGCCGCTGTGCTATCTACTTCAGCCCCATACTGTGTTCTGTTTTGTTATGTTTCTAATATTATTTTACAAGGTTTCAGGGTTTAGCATTGTATTTGAGATGGTCTAATCCCTTTCACTTTTAACTGAGGTGAAAGACACATAGCAATAACCGTTACAAAGTAACAGGGTTGGGGTGATGGCTCAGAGGTCTGGTGTTCCTGCTTTGAAGGCAAGAGTCGCAGGTTTGATCACGTAGCAACATCTGAAGTGACCACCGAACATTGCACCAGAAGCAGCCCCTGAGGACTGCTGCAGCCCCCTGGCAAATCTAAATAAATAAATGGAACACCCAGATGGCATTTTGTATATTTACAGTGTTATGCAATCACCACTTCTCTCAAGTTCCAAAATACTTTCTATCTTCCTAAAAGAAATCCTGCCTTTAAAAAGAAAAATAACTTTTTCTGTCTTCTGGCTGTGAGCACATCTTCTATATCCATCTTATATAGCTATATTTTATTTCTTACCCAGTCTGAGAGCTTGTCTTTCAGTATAGAAATGTAATACATTTGTATTTATTGTGGTAATCTATTTAAAATTCTTGATTTTCTACTTTTCCTTCTAGCTATTCCAAGTTAAAAATTCCATTTTAGTTGCAACCTTTAAATTTTACCCATTTATATAATTTTAATTTTATTTAAATTTTTGTTTGTGGTGGTTTTTGGTCACACCCAGCAATGCTCAGGAGTTATTCCTGGCTCTGCACACAGGAATCACTCCTGCAGTAGCTTGGAGACCATATGGGATACTGGAGCTTGAACCCAGGTCAGCCGTGTGCAAGGCAAGTGCCCTACCTGCTATACTATCTGGTTCCCCATTTATATGTTTAAAGATTTTTCCTAACTGCCCAGATAATTAATGAAGGCATATGAATACACAATTCCATTCAAAATGCTCTCCTTCTTACCTATTTCTAGCCTGCACTCTGTATCACTTATTTTCCCTGAATTTTGAGAAATAACAGCTTTTGGAGACGTCATTTGCATGACATATAGTTTAGGTAAAACTATATGACTGGTTCATATAAAACTATAATGCTCAGTGACTTTCAGGTCATTCACGTAGTTGCTCAACTACTATCATAATCAGTTTCAGAACATTTTCATCATTCTCTGAAGAAACCCTACACCCATTAATGTGCACCTTCTATTTCTCCCCAACGCTTCCTCAGCAAACACGGGCAACCAGTAACCTAATTTTTGTTTTTTCAAAATTTGTCTATTTGGGACATTTCATGGCAATGGAAAATGCAATATGGTCTTTTATGACATTTCTTTCACTTAGTAATAATGTTTTCAAGGCTCCACCATATTGTATAATCAGTAGTTCTATTATTTTTGTCAAAGAATACTGTATTGTTTGGCACTACCACACTTCATTTTCCTGTTCAGGAATTCACAGACATCTGGGTTAGTGCTACCTTTTAACCATCATTAGTGCTGCTACTCAGAACATTCACATGTTGTTTTGTGTGTGTGTGTGTGGACAGACATTTTCATTTCTCTTCAATGTCTGCCTGGAGTGGTATCCATGAATCTTAAGAAAATTCAACAGTTAGGTGTATGTAGAAACACCAGACGGTTCTTCATTTAGCTATCCCTATACTTGTTTAAAAGATTATTTGTGGGACCGGAGAGATAGTGCAGCAGGTAGGGCATCTGCCTGGCATGTGACTGGCGCAGGTTCGATCCCCTGCATCCCATATGGTCCCCCAAGCAAGAAAACATATTTTTGGGTCAGAGAAATAATACAAGGGGGTACTTGTCTTGCAAGTGGCTAAACCCGGTTCAATCCCCATCACTACCGTCCCTGAGCACAGCCAGGTGTGGCCTCAAACAAAAAGATGTCTCAGGAATCATCTCCTGCCAGATGTCTGAAGCTACCCAGGTTACCAAATAATTATTTATATATTTATATTTTACTCCAAGTTTAAATTTTGGGAGGCAGTGGCATAGGGGTGGGGTGGCCACACCTGGCAATACTCAAAGGTTACTCCTGGTTCTGCAACTCAGTAGTTTTCCTTGGCGGTGCTTGGGAAGGATGATATGGAATGCCAGGAAGGGAATATGGGTCAGCTGCATGCAAGACAAGTGCCTTACCCACTGTACTATTGCTCTGGCCCCCAAGTTTAAATTTTTTCAATGTTGCTTCTTTTGGGTATCCTTTTGGGGGGGATATTTCTCGATTTTTCGAAGTGCTCCCTTGGATGGACCTGTTGAGCTTTGTCTGCTGAAGCCTTGAGCTCTCATGATGGCCATTTGCACAGACGAAGTTGCAGTGATGACTTGCACATTACATTGCCCACGAGAATGGAGAAGGATGGTGGTGTGGGCAGAAACTGTAGGTGGAGTATTGTTCCTTAGAGTTGGAATGACTTGTGAAAGGCAGTTTGGGAAATCTGTCAGGTAATTACACTGGAGTTTCAGGCTGGTGTGGTTGGGATAAAGAGGATTACTAGCCCTGCAGTTTTCCCCATACTGCTGGGCTGTGTGCCTGGACAGGCAGAAAGCCTTCGCCCCAGCTTGGAAGGATCCAGGGACCTCTAAACTCTCAGAACAGGTCCAGTCTGGTGACATGTTCCCTGTTGAGAACCTGTCCGAGTCTCATGCAGTCAACTGTAACCTTTGTTATATTTTGTAATACCTTTAAAGTCATGGGACTTGTATTTTACTAGGCTTCAAGTCCATTCCTATATGGGAATCTGATTTTCATGCCTTTTTATTTATATTTTTATTCATTTATTAGTTTTTGGGTCACACCCAGCGATGTTCAGAAATTACTCCTGACTCTGTGCTAAGGGACCATTCCTGGCGATGCTCAAGGGACTATATGGGGTACCAAGGATAGAAGGGTTGCCCATATGCAAGTCAAGTTACTTAAGCCCTATGCTATCTCTCCAGCCCTCTTACGTTCTTTTTAAGTAACGAGATCTCCCTCTTTTAAATCTCCCTGAAAGCTTTCAGAATTTTTAAGTATCCTATATCTAGGGCTTACACACTTAACCATTATGTGTCTAGGTTAGATTCAAACCTATCTTCAGTACAGTACAATCCTTCTTTTTTTTTTTTTTTTTGGTTTTTGGGTCACACCTGGTGATGCACAGGGGTTACTCCTGGCTCTGCACTCAGGAATTACTCCTGGTGGTGCTCAGGGGACCATATGGGATGCTGGGATTTGAACCCGGGTTGGCCGAGTGCAAGGCAAACGCCCTATCCGCTATGCTATCACTCCAGCCCCAAAGTACAATCCTTCTTGAACTCAGTGTCTGTGTTCTTCTCTTCTTCTCTCTTCTAAAAGTCCTTATTAAATCCAGAAGTTCCAGGAGAAATTCAACCATCTTTCATATCTGCTACCTTTTTTCTCAGACTTCCTGTCTTGGTTCTTTTTGCAGACTTCTAGGAAACTAACTCTTGCAGCTTAGATTCGGATGGTCTGTTTTTTCAGAACCATCTGCTGAGTTTTTATTTGGGTTTGGATCCTCACAGTTCCCAACATTTGTGCCATTCTCTTACCTTTGTAGTCTGATGACTTTTGTATTGAATCACTTACCAATCTTGAGTCCATTGAAGCCGCTTACTGTTTCTGTTTGTTCTGCTTGTTGAGTCTGTTTTTCTCTCCAGTGGCTGTTTTCCCTGTCGGGTGATTTAGGATTGTCTATTTATTATGTCATTATAGATGAGATGGCTGGTAAGGGCTTGCTCAGGTGCCCACGAAACTCGAGTCCCTGGTACTGCATATGGCTTTATTCATCACATGACTGGTTCTAATGATTTTTCATTTCTCTATTACCTGAGCAGTGGGAATATTCCTTTCTTAAAGCTTTATCTTAGGGACTGGTAGGGCACTTGCCTTGCATGTGACTGACCTGGGTTTGATCCCCATCACTGAAGATGGTCCCCTGAGCACCTCCAGGTATGGCTCCAAAACAAAACAAAACAAAGAGTGCTTTATCTTGGCAGCTGTTTCCAGACATAACTGCTGGAGGCCATGGGGAGAATGATTAACTTGGCAGCTTCAATGTCTTCAGTTCCTTCCTTAGCAGATTTCGCTGGGCCTGTTCCTACTCCTGTTGTTGCTTCTGGTTTGGGGGTTTCTCCGAGAGTGCCTGGAATCTCCCTTTCTGCCGCATACTCTGTTCCCTCAGATGAAGCATGTTTCTGAGCCTCAGAATCGGGTGTTGTTCCTTCTAGTTTGGGGTTTGTTTGGTTTTTAGCTACAAACTCTTTAAGAATTCTTTGTGCATGTGTGTATATGTTTTCATCACTCAGTGAAACATAGGGAAGGATGAAGAACATACAAGTCTGACAGTGGCCTTGAAGGAGCACATTTGTGTGGGAGAGGCAGTGGCCTGGATCCCCCATGCATGCCCAGGAGTGACTCCTGCACACCGTAATCCCCAGCACCTTAAAGGGGGAAAGGAAGGAAGAGAAGTAATGTTGGTTCATCATCACTCATTTATGTGCATTTTATTTTATTTTATTTTTTTTTTGCTTTTTGGGTCACACCCACCGATGCTCAGGGGTTACTCCTGGCTCTGCTCTCAGAAATTACTCCTGGTGGTGCTTGGGGAGCCATATGGGATGCCAAGGATTGAACCCAGGTTGGCCGCATGCAAGGCAACTGCCCTACCCACTGTACTATCGCTCCAGCCCCAATATGTGCATTTTAAAGGCATCTTGAGACTATTCATCTTCATTTTATGTTGCAGATTTTCTTTCCAATTGATCATGTCTTAATTTTACTTATGAGGATTCTGTAGTTTTATCAAATTTAAGTTTTTTAGGGTGTTTTTTTTTTTAAAGGGGTCAGGCTGTGCCAGGGATCAAACCCATACCTCCTGCATACAAAACCTGTTGGTTCTGTCTGAGCCTGATCTTATTTTTTCTTACATTTGGTGTCATGTTTAGAAAGTTCTGTTTCTGTGGACAGTTCAAATATAATGAATTGCATGTTAGGGCTGGAGAGATTATATCGGGGTTAAGGCACATGTCTTACAAGCTGCTTGCTGCTTGATACCCAGGACCACATATGGCCCCCTGAACACTGCCAGATGTGGCCCTCCAAAAATTAAATTGCAGGGGCTGGAGCAATAGCACAGCGGGTAGGGCATTTGCCTTGCACGCAGCCGACCCAGGTTCGATTCCCAGCACCCCATATGGTCCCCTGAGCACCACCAGGGGTAATTTCTGAGTGCAGAGCCAAGAGTAACCCCTGTGCATCGCTGGGTGTGACCCAAAAAGCAAAAAAAAAAAAATTGTATGTTCATGCTTAGCCTGGATTTTCCTTGTAGCCCTTAGTTACGAGGCCACACGCAGCATCGCAGGAGTGAGGTCCTTGTGGGGCAGAGACGAGCCCAGGACTTCTCTCATGCAAGCCCATGCTCTGCCCATGAACCACTTCCCTGGCCCTTTTACAGTACTCTTTCATGTGTAACCTTAACATTGGATTTTAATTTCAGTATTAGTCATAAAATTGGCCTCTCAGTTTGTCACTTTGTCTTCAGATGCTTTTCCATCTGTCTCAGCATGATATATATAGTGGTAAATGACCTGAAAATTCACAATTCTCAAATGTCTTTTTTTTTGGGGGGGGGGGTGAGGGGTAGGGGGAGGGAAGGGGCCACACTGGCAGTGCCCAGGGTTACTCCTGGCTCTGCATCCAGGGATCACTCCTGGCGAACTCAGGTGATCATATGGGGTGCTGGGCATTGAACCCAGGTGGGGCCCATGCAAGGCTAATGCCTTATTTGCTGTCCTGTCTCTCTGGCCCAATCCTGTGCCCCATGGTTCCTGACAGATTCCTCTCAGGCCCAGTTCTGTTCTTGCTAGTCTGATCCAGTCTTTGCTCCCAGGTCTTCGTATCTGCAGTTCTGGAATACATTTAACAGCAGAAGTCAACCACCCCAGCTCTAGTTTTCAGAAATGTTTATAGTTGGATACTACTGCGTGCAGTCTCTGCTGTTAAAGCTCGTTGGCATTTGTTTGGACTTTTATATAATGCATAGGTTAATGTTTGGAAAAAAGGACTCACACCCTTTTTTTGTTACTAAGAAGAAAATTCCCACCCATTTTCTTGTGTTCCTCTATGCCTTGATAGTGAGCCTTAATTTCTTCAAGGTCTTTTCCAGGATGAAATGCTGCAGGTTGTAGTGTATAAATTAATAATGCCTACTTGTTCACTCATCAGATATGGTATTTAATAGTTATTGTATACTAGAATATGTGTGGAACATTTCAAATAAGTGGCATAGCCACAGTATATTAAATGAAAATAAATACTGGCCTAAGGCCAGAGCACTAGTACAGTGGCCAGGGTGTTGCCTTGCTTGTGGATGACTTGGGTTCGAATGAATCTCCGGCACCACAGTATGGTCCCCTGTGCACCACCGGGAATGGTAAACATTTTTGTTTTCAAAGTCAAATGAGTTTTCATTTACTATCTCACTTGACATGAAGCCCACCTGGTTTAGGGGGAACCCCTGCCTGCTTCTCCCCCTTGCCTCCTCCTCTTCCCTTGGTTGTCATCGATGCTGTGACGAACAGGGATCACAGACTCACCTGGCTGTGGTGCTCCCACACTTAGCTGTGCTCACCGGAGTCGCACATCAGGTTGCAGGACTTGCACGCTCCCAGGGGTCTCAGTGTTTTTCCAGCGGAGGCCCCTTCCCACATCATTGCCTTTCCGGACCCCCTGTGCCCTTCATCGCATACCATGGCCTCTCATTTGTATGATTCTCACCCGTGACTCCCCAAATGTCCTGGGCACCAGTGGGAAGGTTCTGAGGTTGAATTCTTGTATGTATACTCTAGCCCGGAAGCAAACATTAGTTGCCACTTGGGCCTTGAGACTGGGGTTGGGGGCCACACCCAGAGGTGTTTTAAGGGAGCCAGGTAGAGCCACATGCCAGGCACGTGCCTTAACCCTGGTACTGCTTTTTCAGGCCCTACTACGTCTTGGAAGCACTGCACTGTAGCACTGTTGTCCCATTGTTCATCGATTTGCTCGAGCGGGCACCAGTGACGTCTTCATTGTGAGACTTGTTGTCAGTGTTTTTGGCATATTGAATATGCCACGGGTAGCTTGTTAGGCTCTGCTGTGCAGGCGGGATACTTGCCCAGCTCTCCAAGAGGGATAGAGGAATCGAACCCAGGTCGGCCGCATGCAAGGCAAAAGCCCTACCCACTCTGTGAGTGTTCACGTGTGTGTGTGTGTGTGTGTGTGTGTGTGTGTGTGTGTGTAATGAGTTTTTTTCCCCTCAGTGGGCCGGACTTCTTAGCTGTTCCCAAGTGGGTCCGTTCGCATTTAGGGTGAGTGCTGTGTAATGGATTTGTGTTTGCTGAGTTTCCGTCTCGGACCCTCCTTTCGGTGGTCGGTAGTCTGTGTGTGGCACTGAGCCCTCAGCCTGCCGGACCATACCTTGAACTGAAGGAAAACCACACGGCTCCCCCGAGCAGCGTGGAGACCTGCTGGTCCAACACCCGGCCCGGTGCCTTCAGCTGGATGGTGTTAGGTGGTCGTAACACACCTGGGAATGACATCCGCTTCCGAGGGCCCACGGAGAGGGGCCTCAGTGTTCCCGAGCGGAAGTGAGACGAGAAGCTCAAGTCTGGGCCTGTTTTTCAGAGCTAGAGTCGAACGCCTGGAAAGCAGGCCACGCTCTCGCCTGGCTGCTATTCTTGCCTCTCCCACTTTCTCCTCTCTCAAGCCACACGCTCAGAGGAGCCTCTTTGTGGAGGGAATATAACTCTGGGGAGAAAAGCGATCCTTTATAGCATGCCTTGTTTCCAAAAAGGCAGGACAGAAATAGTTGAATTGAAGTTTTAAAGAATGCAACAAGAATCTGTACAAAGGCCAGAGAGATTTGCATGCGGCCAGTTCAGGTTCCGTTCCTGGCACCCCGTATGGTTTCCCAGCACTGCCCAGAGTGACTCCTGAGCACAGAGCCAGGAGTAACACTTGAGCATCACCAGATGTGTGGCCCAGAAAACAAGCAAAAGAAATTCGTATCAATCAAGGATGGACAAGCATCAGAGGTCACTTTCGAGGTCACTTTCGAAAGAGGAAAACTTTTGGGAGCATGGATTGGCTCAGCAGTAGAGCACTTGCCTGGCGTGTGAGGCTTTGCATTTGGTCCCCAGCCGAGAGAAAGAGAGAGAGAGAGAGAGAGAGAGAGAGAGAGAGAGAGAGAGAGAGAGAGAGAGAGAGAGAGAGAGAGAGAGAGGGAACTTTTAGGCACTACGCTTTGCAGTAGTGTTAATATTAAAATTGCACGCAGACAGCATCACTAAATCACAACCACCACCCATGTGCCAATGTCCCTGTACCCTGTCTCTTGGCACTGCTTCACTCTCCACCGCCCCCTTAGCAACTCAGTTCTATGGCCGACTCAAGCAGAGAAGATCTTTGACTTTTCATTATTATTGTTTCTTCATTGGGCACTGTGGTGTGCACCAGTCTTCCTGTTTGTGTTCTAGACATACCGTGTTCCTGCAGGGGCGTTCTAGAACGAGACAGACAGAAAGGATCAGAAAGCTGTGTGCCAGGAGTGGTGTGACCCAAAGACAGAAAAGAAAAAGTGTGTGTTGCCTGATGCGATCTCCAGGGTCCAGGGTGTGTGGCTCGGTGAAACCCCCTGGCATTGGCTTTCCCTTCTGACCCACAGGATCTGTGTGCTGAGTCGTGCAGGCTTCTGACTTCCTAGGCCCAGGGAGCTCCTTAGAGACGAAGAGGTTTAAGGAGCTCTCCAACTGCTGTATTCGATATTCATCTAGCTTATACTTGGGAGATGATGTCAAGGTTTCCTTCCACGGTGACAGGAATCCTGAGTGATTTTTCTATCTCCCTTTATTTTCAGATCAAACTTCAGTCGGTCCGGTCTGCACTGCCCTGAGATGCTAATGTTGCTTTTGACTGGGGTGTATGTGGGGCTGGTTTTTGGGTCGCCACCCAGTAGTGCTCACACCCAGACTTACTCCTGCTTCTGCTCTCAGGGCTCACTCCGAGTGGTGTGGTGCTGGGCATTGAACCTGGCTAAGCTCTGTGCGGGCATGTTACTCTCTCTTTTGTTCTCTAATGATGCGTTTTCCCTTTTTGTTTTGTTTTGGGGCCACTCTTGGTGGTGCTTAAGGACTGCTTTTGGCTGGGTTCTTGACTGTTGCTTCTAGCAGTGTCAAGGGGAGCATGCATTGGCAGAGATTGAACCCAGGCCTCCTGCATGCAAAGCAGGTACTCCAGCCCTTTGAACTATCTTCCTAGCTCTGGATTTTTTTTTTCTTTTTGGGTCACACCCAGCGATGCACAGGGTTACTCCTCGCTCATGCACTCCGGAATTACTCCTGGCAGTGCTCGGGGGACCATATGGGATGCTGGGGATCAAACCTGGGTCGGCCACATGCACGGCAAAGCCCTATCCACTGTGCTATCGCTCCAGCCCCCTAGCTCTGGATTTTTCTTTTCTTTTCTTTCTTTCTGCTTTCCCTGGATGTGATTAGGTTGATTGACTCTGGGGATGACCAAAGCCTGGTTAACTAGGTCCTGGGTCAATCCCACTGGCTATGCCACTTGTCTACCCAGGAACCTGAAAGGGTGGGGCCTGAGTCTCTAGCCAGTCTGCATCATTGAGAAATAGGGAGGTGTCCTCTGCAGAGGTGTCCCCTGTCCCCAGACGTGAGCTCCCGTCAGACTGCTATGGGCAGTATTACACAGGTCGAGAACAATAAAGTGAGTAACTGTTTACTAGACACCACACCCCTAATTGAGAGGGCCTTCTGGGCCCTTCCCACCGTCCTCGAAGGCGGCGTCGCTGTCCAGCGTGGTCTTGGAAGTTCCCAGTCTTTCTGCCGTTATCATTATTCAGCCTTGGCTTACTTTGAACTTTGCAGAGTATAAATCACGTAGTCTTTTGGCCTCTGACTTACTTCCATCCATCACTGTGCGCTTTCCATTTTGATGCACGTGACAGCTCTTTTGCGTCTCAGTCTGCACCCTGGTCTCCAGGAACCGCCGCTTGCGCCTTCCATGTTGGTGGCCACCTAGACTGCCGTGCTTGACATGGAGTAACTTTTCCTTCTTGTGTTTCTCATTCTTCTTGCTCTTTTTTTTTTTTTGGTCACACCCGGTGATGCACAAGGATTACTCCTGGCTCATGCACTCAGAAATTACTCCTGGCAGTGCTCAGGGATCATGTAGGATGCTGGGAATCGAACCCAGGTCGCCGCATGCAAGGCAACACCCTAACCACTGTGCTGTGGCTCCAGCCCACTCCTATTATTTTTATTTTAATTTTTATTTATTTATTTATTTATTTGCTTTCTGGGTCACACCCAGCAATGCACAGGAGTTACTCCTGGTGCTGCACATGGGAATTACTCCTGGCAGTGCTGGGGGACCATATGGGATGCTGGGAATCGAACCTGTGTTGGCTGAGTTTAAGGCAAACACCCTACTCGCTGTGCTATTGCTCCAGACCCCACACTCATATTAGTTTTAAAGTTTGGCTTTGTCTAAAAGACAAAAAAGGGGACTACCTAAAAGGGGACTACCAAGCTATCATTTTTTTTCCTTTTTGGGGAACAGTGGGTTTGGATTGTATCCTGTGGTGCTGGAGAAGTACTCTAGCTTTGGGAGTCACTTCTTTTTTTTTTATATTAATAGTTTATTTTTAATTAGTGAGTCAACGTGAGGGTACAGTTACAGATTTATACATTTTTGTGCTCATGTTTCCCCCATACAAAGTTCGATAACCCATCCCTTCACCAGTGCCCATTCTTCACCACCAGTAAACCCAACATCCCTCCCACCCTCCCCAGGCCCGTCTCCTCCCACCCCACACTGCCACTATGGCAGGGCATTCCCTTTTGTTCTCTCTCTCTGATTAGGTGTTGTGGTTTGCAATAAAGGTGTTGAGTGGCCATTGTGTTCAGTCTCTAGTCTATATTAGGTCCGCATCATCCTTCCCCCACGACCTCCAACCACATTTTACTTGGTGTTCCCTTCTCTGAGTTGCCCAGAATGAGAGACCAGCCTCCAAGCCATGGAGACAACCTCCTGGTACTTATTTCTACTATTCTTGGGTGTTAGTCTTATAGTCTATTATTCTATATTCCACAGATGAGTGCAATCTTTCTATGTCTGTCTCTCTCTTCCTGACTCATTTCACTTAGCATGATACTTTCCATGCTGATCCACTTATATGCAAATGTCATGACCTCATTTTTTCTAACAGCTGCATAGTATTCCATTGTATAGATGTACCAGAGTTTCTTCAACCAGTCATCTGTTCTAGGGCACTTGGGTTTTTTCTAGATTCTGGCTATTGTAAACAGTGCTGCGATGAACATATAAGTACAGATGTCATTTCGACTATACTTTTTGGCTTTTCTGGGATATATTCCCAGCAGTGGTATTGCTGGGTCAAATGGGAGCTCAACCTCTAGTTTTTTGAGAACCGTCCATATTGTTTTCCAAAAGGGCTGAACTAGCTGGCATTCCCACCAGCAGTGTAGAAGGGTCCCTTTCTTTGGGAGTCACTTCTTGCAGTGTTTGGAGGATGACATAGTGCCTAGGATTAAACTGGGGTGAGTCACAGGCAAGGCAAGGCTCTTAATACCTGTGCTGTCTCTTTGGCCTTATTTTTACTTTTGCTCTGGGGCCACACCTGCTGATGCCCAGGTGTTGCTTCTGGCTGATGCACAGGGATCACTCCTGGTGGTGCTGGAGAACCAGCAGTGTCAGGATCCAACCTGGGGCTCCTGCAGTGAAAGAATGTGTGCCAGCCCTTTGAGCTACCCCCTCCCGCCCCTGCCTAGCTGTCTTTGCTTATGTGTGTAGTCTGTTATCGAGGTTAAAATGAACCAGAATGTTCACCCTGACCCTAACCAAACTGAAGACTGTAGGCCTTCACAGTTAACAATGTTTTTTGTTGGTTCCATTCTGTCCTCTTTTCCACCTGCAAGTCAGGAGTTGTCATTGTTGTGTGTGGTCCTCAGTTCAGTTTCATCCACGGCCCCCATGGTTGCTCAGTTCTTTTCTCGTTGTTCCTTCTTCCATTTCAGACCTCCCATCTGTTTTTTGTTTTTCTCAAATTGTTTTTCTGCTCCATCTTAAAGGCTAAGTATGCAAATCATTGAATTCTAAGTTGACAGTTATTTTTGTCCCGGTTCATTAAAGGTCTTGTTCTTTTGTCTTATTTATTGGTTTCCATGGTTGCTGTCAAAGTAAGCTGCAAATTACCATTTCTTTTTAATTGAGCTGCTTTTGCTTTTAGGATTTTCTTTTTCTTTGTGTACGGCAATGTCCTCACGCTGTGGTCTACAGAGGTTTTCTTTTTAGTTTTCCTTGCATTTCATGGGGATTCTTTCATCATTTGTTGATCTAACAACATTGAATTATTCTCCATCATTATCCCATGAAGTGTTGGGAATAGTAATTGGAACTCTGTTAGACATGTGTTAGTCCTTAGAAGATGCACCCTCCTTCAAACGGACCATTTTCAGCTGTTTCTAGATAGTGTTTTGTTTATTGCTACATCTTCCACTTTAATAATTCCTTCTCTAGCTCTTTACTCGATATTTTCAATGTGAAATTTCAAGTCTCTTATATTTCTAGAAATTTTTCAACTCTTTGAGATCCACCATGCTCTATTAGATGGATAATCTATTAAACAGGTCAAATGAGACCATGGAGTGGGGCTTTAGATTATAAAGCAGATTCTCCACCTGAGCCCCAACACTCCTGTACCTTGCCAAGAATGAGATAGCTACTAGCTTAAGGTTACCTCTGGATAGTGAATTAATTTCTTGTCCACCCTCATATTGAAAGGATGGCTCTTGAGACCCAACTTTACTTAGGGGTCTCCTGGTATGATGAACTTGGATGGACCCTGGGTTTTAATTACTTTTGCCCCGTAGCACCAAGATGGACGCTTAGAAAAGAGTGTAAATAGAAGTTCCTCAAACAAAGGGTCCATAGGCACATGAAAACATGTTTGGTGTCACTTGTCTTCAGGAAAATGCAAATCAAAACCACAAGTAGATAGTGCTTCCTACCCCAGGATAGCTATAGCAATGACAGGTGTTGGTGTGACAATAGAGGAATTGGACACTTCATGTATTGCTGATGGGATTAGAAAATGATAGTCACTTTAGAAAACAATTTGTCAGTTCCTCAAAAGGAAAAAGCAGCATGTCACCCAGTAATTCCTCTTGTCAATATATGCGCTCCAGAATTTAATGAACTGTGCTCACAAAATAACTGCACAGATCCAGCAGCAACACTGATCTAAATATTCAGCAAATGTTGAATGGCTAGAGAAGACATAACAGATTCCTGCAGTATAATAAAAAGACAATAAGAAGGAATGAAGTACTGATCCACATGTTAACCTGGTGACTGAAGTGTCTAGGATAGGCGATTCCATAAAGACAAAAATAAACCAGTGCTTCGGGTGTAGTGGTTGGGGGAGGGGGAGGGAGGGAGTGCTGGTGGGTCTAGGGGTGAGGGAGGGGTAGAGAGGGAGGGAGTGCTGGTGGGTCTGGGGGTTGGGGGAGGGGGAGGGAGAGAGTGCTGGTGGGTCTGGGGGTGAGAGGTGGAGAGAAAGGAGAGCTGGTGGGGGGCGGGGACTGATGAAAATGTTCTGAAACTACATGGTGATGGTTGCATAGTTCTGTGAATAGACTAAAAAGCAAATCACTGAGGGCCAGAGTGATATCACACTAGGTAGGGCTCTTGCCATTCCTGTGACCGACAGAGGTTGGGATCAACAGCATCCCATATGTTTCCCTGAATACTGCTGGGTGTTTTACAAAAAAAAAAAAAAAAGGAAATTAAAATTAAAAATGAATGAGTAAATCATATACTTTCAAAAGGTGAAGTTTATGGTATATGAATTAGCGCTCAAGAAAAGCTGTTAAGGGCTGAGTGATAGCGCAGCAGATAAGGTGTTTGCCTTGCATGCAGCCAACCCGGGTTCTATTCCCAGCATCCCATATGGTCCCCCGAGCACCACCAGGAGTAATTCCTGTGTGCAGAGCCAGGAGTAACCCTGTGCATTGCCAGGTGTGACCCAAAAGGCAAAAAAAAAAAAAAGCTGTTAAGAAAACAAACAAACAGACAAAAAACATTGCTCAGAGGCTCAAACAGTGCTCAGCCTGAAAACCAACTTTGGCATTTGACTCTTTCTAGGAATTTCTGTCTTATTTTGTTCTTGCCTCTTAGGAGCCCTTCTTTTCATGTCAGCCCAGAGTATGTTTTAAAATGTTTTATAGTTGGTCCATACTTGTTTTATTTGAGAATATACCCAGTCTGTCACTAGACATTTTTGTTTGTTTTGGAGTATACTTGGTGATGCTCAGTGGTTACTCCTGATCCTGTGCTCAGGGCTCACTCCTGGCAGTGCCAGGGATCAAACCTGGGTCAGCCTCGTGCAAAGCAAGCACCCTACCCATTGTACTATCTCTCCAGCTCCTGTCACTAGACTCTGGCAGTATCAGCATGTTTTCAAATGTTTTTTTGAAAACATGCTGATACTGCTCTATACTTGTTTATAGTTGCTCTATACTTGTTTCATTTGAGAGAATATACAGTCTCAGTAGATTATTGGGGGGTGAGGGAGGGGGGTACACCTGGCAGTACTCAGGCTACTTTTAGCTTATGTAGGTAGCCTTGGGTGCCAGGGACACCCAGCATGCACTCCAACCCACCATGCCATCTCTCCAGTTTCCTTTTAACTTCTCAACTAAGAAAAGAAAACGTTGGATTCGCTCACATGTAAACCTGATGTAATGGGTTTCCTCGTTGGTTCCACGGGATTTTTTAGCTTCATCCTTCTGCCCTGTCTGTCTCATGGTTCTGCAGAACCTTCTAGTAGATTGCAAACACCAGGATCTTCTGTACTGCCACATGCATCTCCTAAGAGCTTGAAGACTGACCTCTGTACCCACAAATAACTTGCACACTCAGCCGAGATCTGTCCCTGGTCTGGGTACAGTTCATGCTTGGATTTTCCCCAAGAGTCCCTCTCAGTTATATTGACCTGAGTCCTTAGTCCTTTGCTGTCTGACTAAATAGGAGACATGGCACAGAATTTGGAACCAAAAACATCTTGCTCTTCTCCTGAGAGCTCTGTGAATGTATATGAAATACTTTACATTTTATTTGCTCCTTAATTGATTCACTAACTTACTGTAAAGCAGTATTCTTTGGAGAAGGAGTGTAGACTGGGGCCACACCCGATAGTGCTTTGGGGCTTTTCCCAGCTCTTTGCTCAGGAGTGACCTGTGGTACTACTCAGGGGGACCACATGTGCACATGGAATTTGAACTAGGGTCGCTGGTGGTAATGCTGCATGCAGTGCCTGTGCCTTGTAAAGCCTTCTCTGGCCCAATACTCCACATTTTGGTTGCACCTGGCAATGCACACGGGTTACTCCTGGCTCATGCACTCAGGAATTACTCCTGGCGGTACTCAGGGGACCATATGGGATGCTGGGAATCAAACCCAAGTCGGCAATGTACAAGGCAAACGCCCTACCCACTGTGCTATCGCTCCATCTCCCTCCACATTTTTTGAATTTCATTTTTATAAAGTTGTTCACAATAATTCATTACATTTAATATTGAAACACCAATCCCACCACCATTGCACCTTCCCACCATCATGTTTTTAATGTTTCCACCCCAAATCCCTAAATGTGGCCCCAAAAGCTGAACCAAAGCCATAATTTTTTTTTCTTTTTGGGTCACACCTGGCAATGCACAGGGGTTACTCCTGGCTCTGCACTCAGGAATCACCCCTGGGGACCATATGGGATGCTGGGAATCAAACCTGGGTCGGCCGCGTGCAAGGCAAGCACCCTACCCGCTGTGCTATTGCTCCAGCCCCAAAAGCCATAAATTTCGCATTGCTTGTTATGAATAATTCGCTAAAATTGGTCCAATAAAGTTTCTTTAGAGCATAGTGTGTGAAGATTGTTGCATGTCATCCTGGCTGGAGCCATTCAGCCCTTGTATAAGGGATTACTAATCTGTTTGTTAAACCCCATCAAATGTTGTGTGCTACTCTTAGTACAACAATGGTAATACTCCACATTTTAAATGGTGCCTGTAAAATGTTAATGTTACTGGGACACCAGAGCATTAGTGCAATGGGTAGGGTGTTACACCTGGCAGACCCGGGTTCCATTCCAGCACGGCTTATGGTCCCCTGAGCATAGCCAGGAGTGATCTCTGAGCACAGAGCCAGGAGCAAATCCTGAGCAATGCTGGGTGTTATTAACTTATACCTATTTCTTAGGGTCTTTGGAACAGGGAAACCCAAACGTTGTTTGGTGGTTCAATGCCTGGCACATAGTTGGGACACCTGCTCCTTTAGGAAAGGGCTTCTGCCTGTGGGTGAGGGGGTCTTCGTGTCCTTTGAGGGTATTGGTGACGCTACTCAGCCCATCTGTAGGAGCGGCCCCAGGCTCCTGTGTTGATCTGCAGTGAGCAGTGTAGTCTGGGCTTCCTGCCCTTGTATTGCCATTGACCGTGTCCCTAAGAAGCCCACTCATGTGCCTGAGCGTGGGGTAGTCTTAGATGTTGACCAGGAGAGTCAAACCCGTCTCCCCGTCCATCTATTCTCTTGTTTTTTTTCTCTCCTCCTTCCCTCCTTGAGCATTTGTCCTGGTTCCCTGCAATATCCTCCCTCTGGGCTGTGATGCAGGGAGTACATCGCTGCTCTCACATCCCTACCTGCCCACGTGGGTCCCGTGGCCCGGGAGGGCAGGCAGGGTGGCAGCCTCACCTCCAGGATCCCATCCTTGCATCGTCCTTGCATCAGAGCCGCCCGTTCCGCTCTTGGCTGGCAGCTGCCTTGATGTCTCGCTTATCTTCCTATCAGCCACCAGCGGAGCCAGTTTGGGCGGAACCTTGATGGAGTCCCTGCCCTGCCGCCTGGATTCGGGGAGGGCGAGGGCCGCCTCTGCGGAAGCTCTCCCCCATGGGGACCTTGCTTTTCGACAGTATGGGCTCTGTCTGCACAGCGCTGGTTTCCTCCGAACTCGTCTTGTAAACCAGTGCCTTAAAATGAGCACCGCGTGCCATGCCGTGCTGAGCCCCCGGTGCTTCTCCCAGGAGCAGTTTGTCCGGGTGGACCTGTTGGGTCAGGCCTCCGGCCTCCTCCTCCGGGCCCGCAGCGCTCCCTTCTCACCCTGGCTGTCTTGCGTAAAGGACTGGCACTTTGATCACGCTGTTGTCCACCTGGGTCTCATGACTGGGGCTTTCGTCTGGAAAGGAAGTGGGGAGGGAGAAGGACAGGGCAATGTTTGGCAAGGTCAAGGCCACTGGCCTCCAGGGGAAGGAAGGAGGGAGGGAGAGAGAGGGAGGGCGGGAGAGAAGGGGGGAGAGAGAGAGAGAGAGAGAGAGAGAGAGAGAGAAAGGAGAGAGAGAAAGGAGAGAGAGAGAGAGAGAGAGAGAGAGAAAGGAGAGAGAGAAAGGAGAGAGAGAGAGAGAGAGAGAGAGAGAGAGAGAGAGAGAGAGAGACTGGGCGCAAGCACGCCAGGAGTGAGGACACGGGGTGCGAGAGAACGGAACAGACTGGTTCTTCCTTTGACTTTGAGCGGGACGGGAAGTCGCCTACCCGACACGCCGCATCTCTCTGATCTCTGGCTGCTGTGCAGACAGCAGCCTGGGCATGGGGGTGGCGGTGGGAGGAGAAGCAGGGAGATCAGTGGGAACCAAAAATAAGCCAGCAGAGGCTGCGCGCTTGGCCCAGGCCACCAGCGCTGAAGGTGGTGGCGGGAACCGGTAACATCTGTTGTCACTCAAGTCCAGCTGAGCCTCGGTACCACCCGCGCCAGCTGCTCCCACACAAACGGAGCCATAGGAAAGCAAGACCATCTGCTTTTGTCCCTATATCCCCAGGACTGGGAAGAATGCTTTTCACGAGGAAGACAGAAAAGGCAGCTTTTGAAGGGGGGGAGGAGGTGAGGAGTGGGGCAGGGGGGGGGGGGTTGGAGCACACCTGGCGGGACTTACTCCTGGCTCTGCTCTCAGGGATTACTCCTGACAGGCTCGGGAGCCCATCTGGGATGCCAGAGATTGAGCCTGGGTCAGCTCTGTCTAAGGTAAGCATCCCACCCACTGCATTATCGCTCTAGGCCCTGAAATGCAGCTTTTGCTCCTGACACTATCCCCAGTGTTTAAAAATCACTCTTTCCGGGGCTGGAGTGATAACACAGCGGGTAGGGCGTTTGCCTTGCACACGGCCAACCCGAGTTTGATTCCCAGCATCCCATATGGTCCCCCGAGCACTGCCAGGAGTGATTCCTGAGTGCATGAGCCAGGAGTAATCCCTGTGCATTGCTGGGTGTGACCCAGAAACAAACAAACAAACAAAATCACTCTTTCCATGCCATAAGCACTCAGGAAACATATTGTTTAATTAATGTTTCTTAAGAGAAAATAGCTTTTCACTGGGTGGGGCCTATTATGGAGATGACCGTTAACATAGTCTCTTAAGGGGCGACTCAGCAGTAAGAAGAGGCTGAGAGGGGCCAGAGCCATAGTACAGCTGCTCAGGCACTTGCCTGGCATGCAGGTTACCCAAGTTCCATGTCTGGCACCCCACATGGTCCCCCAAGCTCCGCCAGGAGTGATCCTCGAGCACAAGGCCAGAAGTCAGCCTTGAGCACTGCTGTGTGTGGCCCAAAAACAAAACCAAAAAAAAAGGTTGAAATAGCTTTATGCCCCAGTGCCATTTCCCTATTCCCGCACAAACATATGCTTAGATTTAACAAACAAGGAGTGTGTGATGGGGTGGGGGGGGGTTGGGGAATCTAATCTGAAAAAGAAGGGGAAGCAGCAGTGAGTGCTGAGAGGTCATTCATGTTAGAACCTCAAAGTGTGCTCCAGAAACTGCCAAGCTCAGGGCCCCGTGAAGTGGGTGCAGGGGCCGGGCAGATAAGAGGTGGGGCGGGGTGGGGAGGGTGTTGGTCTTGCACACGGCTGACTGGGTGCTATTCCCAGCACCACATCTGGCCCCTGAGCCCTGCCAGGAGAGGGGCCCCTTCGCAGCTGCCTCACCTGAGCTGTCACTCTTAACATTCCATTCCATTAGTCATCCCCAGGTGCTGTTTATTTTGCGATCCAAGTTCCTCTGTCTGCAGCATCTTTCAAACAGTGGATCCGGGGCTGTTGGTAGACACTCTAGCCGGTTTGTGTCTGTCTCCACCTCCGGCCGGGGCTCCCCTGGCCAACGAGGCCACATTCTGTGTCTATTCATCCATGGACTCTGCTACCTGGAAGGCAGGAGGAACTCCATGAATATTTTACCGCGTCAGTGAATGCTGTTACAGTTCTCGTTGCTGGAAGGGAAGAAGCCAGGCTGTTGAGGAAAGGCTGCTTGCTTCCGGCTCTCTTGCCGCGTGCTCTCATGTGGGCAATTAGACCAGGAATTTGGAACGGTGGTTTGGATCTCGTTCTCAGGAAAGAAAGCCTGGGGGATACTGCCAACGTAGGATTCGTTACAGCCTTTTCACACAGAGGGTGAGTCGCAGCCGGATGCGGAGGAGCAGGTTCATGGAGGAGACTCAGAGCCCAGCTGATGGCTGTAGGTTCACAGCGGGGTCACCTGACCTGATCCAAGAGCAAGAACCCTAGGGGAGGTAGAACCGAGTCCCTTCCAGCACCAGAGGTCCACACTGCCCTCAGCTTGGTCTGGGTTGAGATTATGCAGTAAAGTCATACATTATAGGAGTAAAAACGGGAACCTTGCCTGGAGAGCTAGCACGGAGGGTGGAAGGTAAGGTGCTTGTCTTACACATGGCTGACCCAGGTTTGGTCCCTGGCATCCAATATCCTGAGCCCTATCAGGAGAAAATCCTGAGTGCAGAGCCAGGAATAGCTCCTGAGCATTGCTGGATGTGGCCTCCAAAAAATAAAACAGAAGCAGGGACCTTGCATAGATTTACACTCAAATAGAGGCCCAGTGAAAAGTACAAGTGGGTGAAATGTATGTAAGCGATTGAGATATGCTTTCATCTGTACCCATTGACAGTGACGTCTGGCTTCTGATAAAATTCAGGGGTGATACAAATGCAATGCCGCTATAGGGAAAATTTGGGTTTATATGTATGGAAGATCTTTCTATAATGTATTTGCATCTTCTTAAGTATCTGTAAATACTCTGGTCACCTGCAAGGCCTTAACTCCTGTATTCTCCCCAGCCCCTGAAATTAAGGTTTTTACAAACCAAAGTCACTGGCCACAGAGTCAGCTTTAATCCCACACTGACCTTTACTGAGTGGTTTCTCTTCGAGCTTTTCACAGCTGGTCATGTTGTCCCCAAACAAAAGCAATCAGTTATTCCAACAACACAAGGGGTTTACTACAAAACATCAGGAAAGAGGGATGCTTAGAAGTGCTCTTAGGGCACCGTCAAGTGTACTTTTGTCGCATTGTGCTGGCAACCCACATACAGCATCTGGAAGACCGCTGAGGTGAGGGACTCCCAGGGGCCAGTGCAGGACATCACCTGTTCCTCCTGTGGGGCCTGTGGGTTGCTGAGGTCTGTGCATGGGAGCATCCTGGCAGCGTTTAGACACAGGTTCTCAACTGTCATGTTCACGTTTGCCCCTTTGATCTCCATCTTCCTCCATCCTTGGTCCAGCAGTCAGGTATAGTCAGTTCGAGAGCCTCGTCTCCTGTGATGCCAGGAAGGACCTTTTCTAGGGGTTCTCACTCACATCAGAGGGAAGCATTGAGGCCAGTTGCTTAGAGTAGCAAGGTACGGGAAATGGGAGAGGCTCATTCTTACTGAGCATCTATTTCCGGTTGAAACCATGGGTGCGGAGAGTCTCTCAAAGCTCTGATTCCACTCCCTCATGAGATGTCTTGCTTCTTAACAAACTTTATCAGACACAAACAGGATCTAGAAGTGTTGTGGGGGCCGGAGAGCTAGTATGGGACAAGACACTTGCCTTGCATGTGGCTAACATGGGTGCAATCCACAGAACCATCTATATATGGTTCCCCCAAGCCCCACCAGGAGTGATCCCCAAGCACAGAGCCAGGAGTAAGCTTTGGGCATAGCTAGGTGTAGTCCCAAAACAGAACAAAAAAGACAGTGTTACAAGTCCAGTTTGTACGATGGTCCCAAAGTAAAAACCAAAACTGATTAGACACTTGGCTCAATAGACTGAAAGGCCAAGGGTCATTTGGTACAAGTTGCTATAAGTAGTGCACTTGTTTAACTTTGTGTGATTTTCAGAAGCATTTATACTTGAACTGACAGTGGTATTTCTGTCGCACAGACATTGCTATCACCCAGATTCCTCCTCCTCACTCAGCAAGTAGATGATCAAGAACCATCTGGTTACTCAAAACTGTTTTAGCCCAAGTCAGAGGGTGATAGCCGAGCTAAACTTTCAGTACAGGGTGAGGCACTTGTCTTGCCTACATTGACCTTGTTTCAGCCCATGGCATTGCATGACCCCCACTACCATCGGGAACAACTGCCAAGCACAGAGCCCGGAGTAGCCCCTGAACGTTATGACATTTGTCCCAGAAACAAGACAATTTGTTTACTTATTCTATTTATTTATTTATTTTTGTCTTTTTTGGGTCACACCTGATGATGCTCAGGTATTAGTTCTGACTCTGTATTTGGCCGTGCCCGGGAGACGATCTGGGGTCCTGGGGACCAAACCTGGGTCGTCCGCATACAAGACAAACTCTTTACCCACTGTACTATTGCTTCAGCAACAGTTATTTATTATTTATTTACTTATTTTGCCTTATCCCTTCCTCCCTCCTCTTTCCCTGTCCCTCTCCCCCTTGGTAACCTCAGTTCTGTTGTTTGAGTCCAAGGGTTTCTTTCCTTGGCCTTTGTTCATTCCCTTTTATCTTATACTGCATAGAGTGAAATTGTCTGGCATACTCATATACCAAGAGTAGCACCCCACGTTTGATGGGGTGTAAGGTTGAAGACAATCAATCTTGATAAATATATATATATATATAACATATATAGGTACATACACACATATCTATTAGCAATTGTTTGGACTAGCCTCATGCATGAAGGAACCGGCAGAGGAACCCAGATGTATGGGACCTGGAGCCGAGATCTCCAAGGCTTCTCCGATCAGAGCGGGGCCTCTTCCACCCAGATCCCCCATTTTCCAGTAGCTAGGCGGTCATGCCCAGAAACTGCCCCCTGGCACTGTGTAATCCCATGAACGGCCAACATCCAGAGACTATAAAATCAAGCTCCCAGAAGCTGCCGCACAACATCTGATAGCCTTGTTCTCCCTCTTGGAGAACCTGATAAGCTACCAAGAGTTTATTGCCTGCTCGGGAGATCCTGGCAAGCTCCCCATGGCATATTCATATCCCAAATACAGTAACAGACATATACATACCTCTCGGAGAGCCTGGCAAAGTACCAAGAGTATTCCACCTGCACGGCAGAGCCTGGCAAGCTACCTGTGGTGTATTCGATAGGCCAAAAACAGTAACGATAGGTCTCATTCTCCTGACCCTGAAAGAGCCTCCAATCGTTGGGAAAGACGAGTAAGGAGAGGCTGCTAAAATCTCAGGGCTGAGTATAATAGAGACTTTACTGGTGCCCGCTCGAGTAAATCCACAAACAATGGGATGACAGTGATACCGTGATATTAGCACACAAGACTCAAACTCTAACAACATGTTAACGATCTCTAATACGGAGGCTTAATGGCTCCAAGATGAGATACAACAATTTTCACACACTTTCCTCTAAGGAAAACTTTTTGATCATTTTTTTAGTCAATATTCATAACAAGGAATACAAAATAAATTATTTTTAGCATCTGCCTTTTGGGCAGGCTATGGTGGTGGTAGGAAAACTCAAAGTAATGGTGATGGGATTGGTATTGAAATATTGAATGTAATCAATAACTGTGAACAACTCTTTAAAAATTAATAAATAATTTTAAAAATCAGCATAAATAAAAAAAAGAAATTGCCTGGCATTTGTCCTCCTTGTGACTTAGTTGAGAACAAATTTATTTGAATTTCAATCCAGTTTTCGCACCACAGAGTATTTTTCTTTAGTTTTTTTTCCACTCCTTAATCATTAAAACATGTAGATAAATTTGGGCTGGAGAGATAGCACAGAGCTTAATGTGCTTGCCTTGCACACAGCTGACCCTGGTGTGATTTCACAACATACAACCAGGAGTAAGTCCCAAGCACCAGTGTGGGTGCAAAAACAAAACAAAATTTGAAAATAGGGTAAAAATGGGGGTCCCAGGGGCATGGCGTAGGGGCAGAGCACCTGCCTTGTGGGCATGTGGTTGTGACTTTGATCCCCGGCATCACCTCACAGGCCAAGCGCAATCTGAGCATCCCTACCGTTGGGGACCCATCGACCCACAGCATGTGTGTCAGCTGACGTTGGTGCCCCCAAGCCTGCATTACAGTGGATTGAGTGTTGGGATGATGTGGTTGCGCTTGTGGCCCTCAGCACTGTCACCACTGCCTCCGTGTGTGGCCCCCCACAGTACCATGGCTAGTGTGTGGGCAGGCACTTCCGGTGGGAGCCACCCCCAGTTAGTGCACCAACAGTAATAGTGAAATGGAAGAGAACAGGGAAGAATGAAAACTAAGCACTAGAGCATATGCCTGAGGCTTGTGGCTCATGCCCTGAGTTCATCCGGGGCACCATGCAGGTATAGCCCAAGTGTTCCTCCCCCACACCCACACCCACACCAAGCATCACTGCACCCCACACTGAGCTCTTAGCCCTACACTGTTAGATTAAGTTACCCAGGAATGGCCCTGGGCCCCCCAAGCCTCACCAAGTACAGCCGCTATAAAGCATTTAAATAAAATGTGTGATAAACACTCTCTGGGGCCAGAGTGATAATACAAAGGGTAAGGCACTTGTCTTGCACAAGACTGACCAGGTTCAATCCCAGGTTCAATCTCAAGAACCATCCTACCTGGTTCTTGAGCCTGCAGGAGTAAGAGTCAGGAGTAAGCTCTGAGCACTGCCAGGTGTGACCCAAAACAGGAAGGCAGGAAAGGCAGGGAAGGCAGGAAGGCAGGGAGGGAGGGAGAGAGGGAGGGAGGGAGGGAGGGAGGAAGGAAGGAAGGAAGGGAGGGAGGAAGGAAGGAAGGAAGGAAGGAAGGAAGGAAGGAAGGAAGGAAGGAAGGAAGGAAGGAAGGAAGGAAGGAGGGAGGGAGGGAGGGAGGGAGGGAGGGAGGGAGGGAGGGAGGGAGGGGAGGAAGAGAATTCTCATTTCTGCACTATCCAAGGAAGGAAGGGAAAGAAGGAGGGAAGAAGGGAGGGAGGGAGGAACTCTCATTTCTGTGCCATCCAAAAGGGCAGTAAGAGAGATGGGGCCACTGTGTGTGTGGCACAGGAGACACAGCCATGTGGGCCCATTTATTCTCCATGGCGCAACCATGAGCACACTGAAAAACTCTAGAAATGGTGCTGAGCTAATGTTCCTACTCCCTGTGCGATGAGTTCCCCAGGCTGGGAGGAAGGCTGTTCCGGGAAGCTTTGTAGGACAGCTCTCTTCCCTGGGGGAGACTCACCAGGCATCCTTGTGCTGTAGCCCATTCTCCAAGTGACGGGGAAGCCGAGGCCGCTTGAGCCTCAAGTCCCTGTGACCCCTCCTTGGTCACTTAGTGCTCCTGAAACCTGCCTCCTTTTAGAACTGGGAAAATGATGGACATGGAGTCTTTCACGGTGGCTTCACCACTTCTACTTTGGTCTCTCTCATACCCATGCAATTCCCTTTTCTCCCCAAACTGCTTCAAGGTTGCTTTGAGGACCAACCCCAAACCAAAGACAAAACTACCTAGCACGGAGCCACTGTGCTTTATTGGGTCCCCTCTGTCACATGTGGCCTCGAGGTGCAGGAAGAGAGCTCCCAACCAACCTCCAGGAAAGGCTGAGTGTAAAAGAATAGCAAAAGAAACAGTGACTCGAACTTTGGCTTTGGGTTGAAGGACCTACAACCTAACGAAAGCCTCTTGGTAGGATTGTAGGGACAACTACCAGCAAATCTCTGGAAATACACTCCTTTGCCAAATGCTCTTCACAGTGCAGTTTGGCAGTGAAGGAGCCGACCCACTCCTGACTCACGTGATGCCATTTTTTTATGCTTGACATGTTTCATTGTGTCTCACAAGGCTCAGGTTCCGGGAGATTAAGTCACTTGCTAGATAGCTTCTAGCTAGACTTGGATCTGACCCACGTGGCCCAGGGTCTTTTTAGAATCGCACTTTTTGTATCTCTGTCCAAGTCACTGCAAACACAGGATTCCAGGCCGGGCGCCTAACCTTCAGAGACCTTATTTAGATAAGGTTTGGCTTCCATCCAGAGGGCAACTAGAAAATGCTGCCTTTGTTTCAGTTGCCGCTGAGCGATCTTGTTTGGTTTTGCTACACCTTGTCAATACCTCAGCTGGAGCAATAGCACAGCGGGTAGGGCGTTTGCCTTGCACCCGGCCGACCCAGGTTCAATTCCTCCACCCCTCTTGGAGAGCCCGGCAAGCTACTGGGAGTATCCCACCCGTGGTATATTCGATATGCCAAAAATAGTAACAAGTCTCACAATGGAGATGTTACTGGTGCCCGATCAAGCAAATTGATGAACAACGGGACAACAGTGCTACACCTTGTCAGTAGCTCATTTCCTACATGAGGAAACCTTAATTCAGAGCTGGCTCAGTGTTGTGGAATCCCAGGCAAGAGGAGGAGACAACGACACACACTGAGGGGCTTGAGCTGTAGTACAGCACTTAGGGCATTTGCCTTGCGTGTGGCCAACCCAGCTTCGATCCCTGGGAACCCATATGGTTCCCTGAGCACCACCAGGAGTGATTCCTGAGTGCAGAGCCAGGACTAAACTGTGATCACTTAGTAAACTGTGAGCATACCAAGTGCGAGGGAGGGAGGAGAGGAGAACTGAGTTTATATGGCACCAGTGCCTGCCTGGCAGTGTCCTCGCCAAAGACTGAGAAAGTGACCCAATATTTAGGCCACATATATGCAGGTGCCTCCCCGGGCTGGCCAGTGGCCTGCACTAGTGACCAGGGAAGGGAGCAGGTGCTTCAGTACATGAACGTGTCAAGGTGATGTAATACACAGATTTGATAAAAGTTGGACCCTGAGCCAAGCTTCCCCTGAGAGTGATAATGAGCACAAAGCTGGGACAGGAGCCAGATTCCCTTTTTCAGGAGTCAGATCTCCTCTCATTAAAATGGGAACAATTAGGTACAGGAATTGGGTCCCTGACATCAGCAGTGACCGAGCCGGAGTCCCAATCCTCTGACAAAGGTAAAAGTCATAATACGAGTTCAGTTCCGCCTTTGTACACAAGCAATAAATAGTTGATAGGAGTAGACTGGGGGGGGGGCAGGCTTCCAGACAATACTTGGGGGGGCTCCAGAGCTAATACTTGCCAGCTGGGCCGGGCAGTTCCCAGCGGGGGCTTGAGGAAGTGGACCGTGGACTAGGTCCTGGCCCTGCATACCGGTGACCTCCCCCACACTCACTGGACTGTGACCCCCTTGTCTCCGTGAGGGGCACTTTGCAGCGGGAGACTTTGGAATGACCTGGAGCCACTGTTCTGGGCATTCAGGCCCCGAGATGGGGACACGCTGCCTGATCCTGACCGTGGGGCCCACTCCAGGGTCCTGGGTCAGTCCTGAGCTCGCCTGGGCCGCAGACATCACAGCTGATGTTTCTCTTCACTTAATCAAACGGACTCTCGGAACAGATAGGCACGAGATCATGTGTGTGCGTGGTTCAGAAGACAGAAACATGAGGAGCCATACCCCGAAATCTTGTCCCTCACTACCCTCGCTGAGAGCTTCTTTCCTGCCCAGACCACGGCAGGCTCCTGGTTATGCTGCTGTTGCAGGTTTTTTTGTATTTTGTTGTTGTTTTTTTTTAATTTTTTGTGCTTTTAGTTGAATCACTGTGAATTACAAAGTTATTTGTGATTAAGTTTTAAGTGCACAGTGTTCCCAACACCAATCCTGTCACCAGCGTCCACTTCCCTCCACTTTTCCTCAGTTTCTCTCCTGCTCCTCACTGCTGATTCTTTAATTGAGGATTCTTCCACTTCTGCCCCACTGATGTTGGGACTGACTCGTTGTGTGTGTGTGTGTGTGTGTGTGTGTGTGTGTGTGTGTGTGTGTGTGTGTGTGTGTGTGTGTTGGGATTGCGGTCTGTGAATTATGTTGCAGTGACATTCTTCAGACCTGTTCCCACCAGATCCGATAGCTGGATGCACACTCGCTCCCTTCATGGGAGTCAGAAACATCTCCACACACCACCTAGTGTGGGAAAGGGGTGTGTGCAGGAGTGGGGGGAGGGGGGCAAACCATCCTAGGTTGAGAACAACTGCTTTAGGCTACTAGAAACCCATCTGACTCCATATCTTTGCAAGCATGTTTGTTTGCTGGCTACACCCTGTGTGCTCAGGGCCTCCTCCAGGCTCTGAGTTCAGGGGTCACTCCTGGTAGTGCATGGAACCCAGATCGCCCACGTGCAAGGCACTTAACCCCTTAACTCCTGGACTGTCTCTCTAGCCCTTCCTACCTGCCCCCCCCCTTTTTTTTTAACATAAAATTAGCAAGCATGCAGAGCCAGGAGAGGTAAGCCCTGAGCACTACTTGCAGTAGCCCCAAAACAAAACAAAAAGAAACAGCAGTTTCCGTAATGGGAATGGCAATGAGGCTCACGGCATGAGTGAGCACAGTTCTGCGGGCACTGGGTGTACTTTTAGCAGGGACAGAATCTGTACCTCTGCAGCCTGCACGAGACTGCGGCAACGTCCAGTTCACACAAGGCTCGTCCGGGTATAGTCCCCACCTCACCTTGTCACCCATCCCTCGAAGTATGACTGTAAGTGAAGTGACACGCAATAAAAGAGGCACCAGCCAAGAGTGGGTTTTTTTCCCTCATCACTGTTATAAGGAAATAGTGTGGGACAACGTTGCAATCCACCAGCCCTTTGTTTTTTGTTATTTTTGTATGTTTTTATTGTTTGTTCTGGCTCTCCCCCCGGTCGGCAGCCCACCCTTCTTCCCTGTTATTTCCCTGTAAGACCCCCTTCTTGGGGGCCAGAGAGAGAGTTCCACTGAGCAGGGCACTTGCCTTTCAGTTGGTGAGTTTGTGTATGATCCCTGGCACCGCATATGGTCCGCCAAGCACTGCCAGGAGTGATCCCTGGGCACAAAGCCAGGAGTAAGCCCAGAGCACTGCTGGGTGTGGCACCTCCATCCCAAAAAAACAAAACCAAACCTGTTCCTGTGACTGTGCAGACAGGATCATTGCTTTGAGGACTTGTGTGTGCCGGGCCCCTGCCAGCTTGCTGCCCTGTCGGATTGGCCCCGGGATGGCCGAAGAATGAGCTTTGCCATGGCTCTTCCGTTCACTTGGAACGGTTTTCTCGCCCACCTCACCTGGGCCATGATCTTCGATGTCCCTGCCTTCCGGAAGCCATCCTTGGTCTCTCCTCCCCAAGCCCACCTGGGCCCCCGAGCCCCTCGTCTGTACTGGAACCTTTTTCCCCCTGATTTCCAGTTTCCCCCTCGGACCACTTCTCACTGGCGGCTGTCAGGAGCGGGCCGGGAGCTGGGTGGCGCACCTGGGGAGAGCCGTGGGGACACGTCAGCACTTGTCTTCATCCACACCGGCCTGGTTGGAGCCTGTTTTCCTCCTTGGGAGGCATCATCCTTCTCCCGTCCACTCTCCTGGGACAGGTTGCACATTCTGCTTCTGACCCGATGACCCTGGGGAGACCCAGCGCAGCCTGGGCTGGAGCATTTACTCAGTGGCTCTGGGACGCACTCACAGGCCTCATTCCCTGGGGGTTGTGCAATGGCCTGGGTTGCTTCAGGTGTCCCTGTGGATGTGAAATCCCATGGGTGTGGCCCCTACCTTTCTCACCCAGGACGCTCTGGGGAGGCATCTCAGCCTCCGAGGGCAGGAGGGCCTGGATTTGTAGATGTCCTGTGTCTTGTGATGTGTCGTTAAGCCAGTGGAGGGCGGAAGAGCAGCCCCTGGCGTGTCCCATCTTCCTGAGTTTCTGAGTCCTCATGAGCCCTCATCCCTCTGTGCTGTCCCCCATGTTTGCACCCTTCGGGATTGGTTTTCCTAGAAGGTTTGTGTCCCTGACACTAAAAAGGGTAAATCCTTTCCCACTGTGTGTTGAGGGAGGAATTGGGGGGGATTGACCTCTTCTGTCGTGGGGTCACACCATCACATTGAGATTCTCTGCAGGTCACAATATTGCTGTGCCCTGTTCTCTCTGAGCCCACTTTTGGCGCTTGCCACTCCCAGAGAAGGTCCCAGAAGGCCCTTGTGGGAGTGTTGGCTGTCTGCAGTCCCTCTCGACACTGTCTGAAGTGTTGTCACAGCTAACGGGCAGGGGAAGATAATAATTTCTTCTATTCACCAGCTGTAGCTGGAGAAACATTTAATTAAGGCTTGTGACGACTTAGGGAAAATAAAGGTGTTCAACTTGGGGGGAGGGGAGAGGCATTGGGCATTTTAAAATAAAGTCCTGCCTCTTGTGAAATAAGATCAGTGTGTGTAGGAAAGATGAGGGGGGAGTGTTTGGGTACTAATTTAAGGTTCTGAAGATGAGTAACATTAAAAGCCAAAGACAATTAAAAAAAACCCACAACATTCAGGGCTGGGCTGGAGAGATAGTACAGGGTAAGGCACTTGCCTTGCATGCGGCAGACTCTTGCTTCATCCTAGCACTGCGTATGGTCCCCCAAGAACTGCCCAGAGTGATCTCTGAGTACACGTAGGTATGCCACCCCCACTTGCAACATTTCCCCCCAGAAAATAACTCCAAGGAACAGGAAGAGTGATATGGGTTCGTGCTGGGCCGTGGCTCAGTGGGCTGGATTGCTTAACATGTAGGAGCCTCGGATTCAGTTCCTGACACTGCATGGTCCCCCAGCACTGCCAGGAGTGCCCCTGACACTTCCAGGTGGGGCTCCAAAACAAAAGGAAAATCTGTTGTATATTCGTCAGCAGGTTTCTGAGTCATTAGCATTGTTCATTGTGCAGAAAATTCCAACAAACTCTGTAGTCTTGGGGCTGGAGTGATAGCACAGCGGGTAGGGCGTTTGCCTTGCACGCGGCCAACCCGGGTTCGATTCCCAGCATCCCGTATGGTCCCCTGAGCATGGCCAGGGGTAATTCCTGAGTGCAGAGCCAAGAGTGACCCTGAGCATCGCTGGGTGTGACCCAAAAAGAAAAAAAAATCTCTGTAGTCTCCTAAAATTTTAGTGGAACTCACTTGTATCACTTGTCATCCCGTTGCTCATCAATTCGCTCAAGTGGGTGCCAGTAATGTCTCCATTTGTCCCTGTCACATGGTAGTGTAGCCCAATGGCATCTGCTCATTCCAGGAACATTGAAGAGCCTCAAACCACTCATTCAGGGTCTTGACGAAGAAGTCTAACCATCTCGTAAGTAAGCGGCCAGGCGTTTTTTGACATCCCATGAAATCCAGTCGGTAACAGCTCTAGTCCAGCGGTCATCTCCAAATCACACTACGTGTCCAGCCAATCTGATTTTCGACACCTTGGCAAACGAGACAGCATCCCTGATTCTCGATTGTCGATGGAGGTCGGAACTCTGGATTCCTTCTTCACTTGAGTGAAATGTGATATTCCAACCATAGCTCTTTTGGTTCCTCTTTGGGAGACCCAAATAGCATTCTCATCCTGTTTTTGTAGGGCCCAGGTCTCTGAGGCGTATGTTAGTGCAGGAAGAATGGTGGAGTCAAAAAGATGTGCCTGGAGCTGGAGGTTCTTCGTCCTCTTAACAACTTAAGTTGTTAAGTTGTTAAGAGTTTAGTGGAACTACCAGAATAAATCATAGGAAATGCTGTCGATATGCTAATGTTCTGTTTTTGTGGAATTTTTTTTCTTTCTTAAAAATAATTCATCGTTGGGGACAGAGAGATAATACAGCCTGCACACAGATGATCTGGGTTCTTTCCCTGGCACCCCCTTTGGTCTCCAGAGCTCACCAGGAGTGATCCCTGAGCACAGAGCTGGGAGTAAGCCCTGAGCACGAGGTGACCCCAAAAACAAAAATAAAAACTTTCCAAGAAGAGACTCTGATTAGGAATTGCACATACATCTAGCCTCTGGTTATTAAATTTCAATAACCCTCTCCCATCCTCCAGCCCCTCATTTAAATGCTCTTTGGCATCTTGGTTCATGTCTCAGAGAGCCCTGAGTAGTTCCTAAAAGGGGATTTCGTGGATTTGCTGGAGATCAATGTGGGGAGTTGAAAGAAGGTCCAGGGACCCTTTGCAGCACAAACGTTTCTTCTTTCTACCTTCCTATATAGAAAAAAATCCAAACGAGATCATAGGTTTGACTCCATGGACATACTGGCGGAGACTGACTGTGGTTGATAAACCTGCCAGCACTCTTCCCTTGATGCCTCGGAATGCCAGGCTTCTGTGTAGCTCAGCGATCCCTATTCTAGACATGGGCTTCCGGTTTCAGGAGTCATCAGTCAAGGACTGACACATCGGAAACTGGTCTGAAGGCATTTTAAAGAAAGTTTTATTCCTAGAAATTGAGCTTCCGTATGACCCCGCAATACCACTTCTGGGAATATATCCTGAGGATGCAAAAAAGCAAAGTAGAAATGATATCTGTACCTATATGTTCATTGCAGCACTGTTCACAATAGCCAAAATCTGGAAACAACCCAAGTGCCCTAGAACAGATGACTGGTTAAAGAAACTTTGGTACATCTACACAATGGAATACTATGCAGCTGTTAGGAGAAATGAAGTCATGAAATTTGCTTATAAATGGATAGACATGGAGAGTATCATTCTAAGTGAAATGAGTCAGAAAAAGAGGGACAGACATAGAAGGACTGTACTCATTTGTGGAGTATAGAATAACATCACATGAGGCTGACACCCAAGGACAGTACATACAAGGGCCAGGAGGATTGCCCCATAGCTGGAAGCCTGCTTCATGAGTGGAGGGGAGAAGGCAGATGGAATAGAGAAGGGATCACTAAGAAAATGGTGGCTGGAGGAATCAGTCGGGATGGGAGATGTGTGCCGAAAGTAGGTAATGGACCAAACATGATGACCTCTCAGTGTCTGTGGCTGCAAGCCATAATGCCCAAAAGTAAAGATAGAGTATGGGGAATATTGTCTGCCATGGAGGCAGAGGGAAGGTGGAAAAGGGTGGGGTGTGTATACTGGGGATATTGGTGGTGCGGAATGTGCACTGGTGGAGGGATGGGTGTTTGATCATTGTGTGATTGTAACCCAAACATGAAAGCTTGTAACTATCTCATGGTGATTCAATAAAATAAAATTTAAAAAGTTTTATTCAAAACTTGGAACAACTAGTGGGGGCCTTTTCAGTCTCTTTCTAAAACACCATCTAAAAAGCCACCAAAAACCACCCAATGTCCTCTGGCAGAAGTTGGCACTTTTCTCCCGTCCACCGCCAGCCAGTAAATATTTTCGGCTTTGCAGGCCACATGGTCTCTGTGGTAATGACTCGGCAACTCCTTGGTCAGGTTATAGCAAAACAAACCTGCAATTGTGTGCTAATAAAACTTTATTCGTCAGCACTACTTCTGAGTTGCCTGTCATTTTCGTGTGTTGTGAAATATTCATCTTTTCAGTTCTTTTTAGTAGACCAAAAATGGAAAAACTCTTTCCTCTCATGCCCTAACAAAGCAGGATTACTGCCTCATACCTGCAGGATTTGAACTGTTTTCGTCTCTAAGGTCTCTAAGTTTCCAGTCTTTCCTGCTGTTCCTTCACCTAAGGCTTTTCCTACTTAGTTTCTGCATTCTGCCCTGGAGCCAGAGCTTGTCATCCTGCTGATTCCCTCCCTGAAACAAAGACATCTTTGCCAGGAGTGTCTTTCATGGACTTTCTGTAAGAATCGGGTGTTTGACTGTTCAGATATTATATCTGGCAGTCTTCACCTATCCAGAAAGCAACATGAGTCCTTTCAAAGAGCAGCTCATCGGGGCTGGAGCGATAGCACAGCAGGTAGGGCATTTGTCTTGCATGCAGCTGAGCCGGGTTCGATTCCCAGCATCCCATATGGTCCCCCGAGCACCACCAGGAATAATTCTTGAGTGCATGAGCTAGAAATAACCTCTGTGCATCACCAGGTATGACCCAAAAAAAGCAAAAAAAAAAAAAAAACTTAAACAAAACAAACAAACAAAAAGAGTAGTGCATGGCTTTGGTTCAGCCATTGTTTCTCTTTCCCTTCCCTTTGTTCTTGGTGTGGTGGTGGTGGTGCACCAGGCTCACTCCTTTGGTGGCCATGCTCCCAGAGCTGAGTGATCACTGCAGCAGGGCTGGGGCTGGCGCTCAATGATGTGGGATGGTGCCGGGGATCAAACTCACAGCCTTGTGTGTGCGAGGCAGACACGCAGGGGCTGAACCACACCCCTGAGTCCCGGCTCATTGGTTTCGTAAAACTAAACTCAGGATGGTCGAGTCAGTCACTCAATATAAAGGTAACAGGTGAAGGAACACCTTACCTCTGACCTGCTTACAGGGAGAGTGAAGGTGAATGACAGATGAGGGACAGAGGGGAGATAAACCTCTTATGCCCCCTTGCATTGTTGAAGCTGATAACAGACATAGAGATGCCCTTGTTCTGGGGAATCTGAACATCGCTGACAATTTTCTGGAAAGGATTGACTCCCAGGTAAAGACTTCCTCATTTTTATTTTTTGGTGGGGCTGTTCCCACACATGCAAGTGTCCGGGACTTACTCCTGGCTCTGTGGTCAGGAGTCATTCCTGCCAGTGCTCAGGAAACCATATGTGGTGCCAGGGATCAAAGCTGATTAGCTGAGTGCCAGATGGGTGCCCTACCACTGTACTATCTTTCCAACCCCAGCCATAAATCTAGGGGGAGGGCAGCAGGAGCACACCTGGTGTGGTACGCTCAGGGCGTACTCCTGGTTCCGAATGCAAGAATTACCCCTGGAAGTGCCGAGGGACCATATAGGATACCAGGGATCAAAATCAGGCCAGCCTGGTGCGAGGCAAGTGGCCTCCCCACTGGACTATCACTCCAGCGCCCCCAGCCAAAGATTCTTATCACTGATGTTTGAGAAAAGATAAAAAGAAACTTTCTCTTCAGAAGGCATCACTTTGGAGCAGTGGGGAGGTGTCCCAGGAAATATCACCTGACTGCCAAAGGTCCCTAATTTGGAACCTTGTGACCAGCTTGTGACAGCCTCAGGGTAAGTTACAGTGCTTTTGCTTTGCATATGTAAAAGAAAAGGCCAGGCTCTAATTTCGTTATCATATCCCTTCTGGTTGTAAAAAGTTTAGGGGTTCAGCATTGTGCATGGCCCATAATCCCCAACACCACATTATCATCTCTCAAGCCAGGAGTGATCCCTGAGCACAGAGCCAGGAGCACTGGGTGGGTGTGGCCAAGAACAAATCAAAACAAAAAGTCAGATTAGTTCTGGAATTTAGAGTGAGGGTGTAGGGGTGGCCCACAGGGAGATAGCTCAGAAGACCGGAGCACTTCACCCTGTGTTGAATCCTTGCAGTCTCATAACCCCCAGAGCACCGCCAGGGGTGGCACTAGTGGTCCCTGAGCAAGCAGCATCATTTGGCACCGTCACATTGGACCCTTCTGTCTGGCTAACAGAGAATCAATAGGCGTGGCCCCTCAGCAAGAGTAACCATTAATTCCGCTTTTTCCTTTTTTTTTTTTTAGTTTATTTTTCAAATCTTTTTTTCCCCTTGTAATAGTAGAATAGCCTGATAGAATAATTGCAATTGTTTGTGGGAATATTTTTTTTAACAATCATACTATGAGAATAGTACTGAGAGATAGTAGAAACAAGAGCCAGGTAGAAGCTTGCCACAAGTTGTGGGGGAGGGCAGTTAGGACAGAGAAGGTACCACTATGACAATGATAATTGAAAATGATCACTCTGGACAAGAACTGAGTGCTGAAAGGAGATAAAGTCGTTATATATGATACGATAACCTTTCAGTAAGCGTTGTAATAAAGGTGCTAGAAGGAAAAGAGTGTGTGAGTATGTGGAGAGAGAGGAGAGTCGGCCATAGAGGCAAGCTTGGCAGGAAGGGAAACTGGGGACATTGGTGGCAGGAAATATACATTGGTGAAGGAATGGGTGTTGGAACATTGTATCACTGAAACTCAGTCATAAACAACTTTGTAACTATGTATCTCACAGGGATTCAATTTAAAAATAAAAAAGGGGGCTGGAGTGATAGCACAGGTGGTAGGGCATTTGCCTTGCATGCGCCGACCTGGGTTCGATCCCCAGCATCCCATATGGTCCAGGAGTAATTCCTGAGTGCAAAGCCAGGAGTAACCTCTGTGCATCACCAGGTGTGACCCAAAAAAGCAAAAAAATTTTAAATAAAATAAAATAAATCTTAAAAAATAATAAAAATAAAAAAGGAAGGAAGGAAGGAAAAAATAGCATAGTCTTTATTCAGAATCTTCATTTCCAGGCTTGACGTCTTATATGAAAGATAAACTATTATGGTAGAGGAGTACATAGGAGAGCTAAGTTATTACTCCACTTGGGACAAATAGTGGTGGAAATGTACCACTTTTGTTTGCTATTCAGTTTATGTGGCCAAGTGCCTCTAGCAGGATCTTTCTGTTCCCTCTACCTTAGGGTCACTTCCCTGTTCAGAGTTGGCTTCAAAATTTTCTTGGCCAAGAGAGGAGAAAAGATTTAAAAAAAAAAAAAAAGAAAAGAAAAGAAAACTTCCAGAAAGGCTGATTGGCGCCCTGACAAGCCCCAGATCATTGGTGAGAGATAGGAAGAGGAGATAAGAAATCAGAGGCCCCTTTGAATCTAAAAGTGCAGGTGTGGGTGCGTGAAATTCCCTGGGAGAAAAGATTGTAGCAAATCACTGAGGCATTAGCTCTTCACCTCTGGAGGGAGGTTGGGATTTGTTGAGAACAGCAAAGGTCTCCTTCTAACTGTATACTGCACCTGTATGCATTTGTGTGCACACACACTCACACAAGTTCTCCTTGTAAATTTCAAGATTTCTTAAAACCCTGAGAAGAAAGAGACTAGCCGACCTTCAACAAAGGAACTGAACACTTGGTTGTAGAAACGTGTCTTTGGAGAAGGATCTGGTCTCCAGTTTTAACACGAACAGGTGGCTCTGTTGAACTTATTGATGAATTTTGTCTCTCTGAACCCTACATGTATAGCCAGACTCATGTCCAATTGTACAGCTTCTTTATTTTAAAATAGCGTTTGTTCTTTTAAAAAGATAGTTATAATATTGTTACTTTTTTTTTTCTTTTTGCTTTTTGGGTTACTCCAGCAGTCCTCAGGGGTTACTCCTGGTTCTGCACTCAGGAATTACTCCTGGTGGTGCTCAGAAGACACTAGGAATCTAATCTAGCATGCAAGTCAAATGCCCTACCCACTGTACTATTATCCCAGCCCCTGTAATATTGTTAATGTTTGCATATTTAGTGTACAAAGCTAGAATCTCCATCACTATCACCAATGTGCTGAAACCATGTTCCACCAACCAAGATCACTTCTAGGCCACCCTATCCCTTCCTGCCTACCATGTTCGTTGTTCTGTTCCTAATATAAGAACTCTAAGCTGAATGTCTAAATCACACTAGTGCAGAAACCAGAATCAGTGCATATAAATCATAAAGGAAATTCTAAATGAATCTTTTCAGAGTTAGTTGCTCAGACAACACCATTTCCTGGGAGATGGCTTATTTAAGTACTGTGCTTAGAATTCTTTCTTTCTTTTTTATTTTGAATGAATAAATCTTTAAACCCATAATCACTGTCACTGTCATCCCACTGCTTATCAATTTGTTCAGGCGGGCACCAGTAACATCTCTCATTGAGAGACTTATTGTTACTGTTTTTGGCATATCCAATACGCCACGGGTAGCTTGCCAGGCTCTGCTGCGCGGGTTCCATACTCTCGGTAGCTTGCCGGGCTCTCCGAGAGGAGCGGAGGATCGAACTCGGGTCGGCCGCATGAAAGGTGAATGCCCTACTGCTGTGCTATTGCTCCAGCCCAAACCCATAATAAATGTGAGAAATTTCTAGGATTTTTAAGAGCTCTGATCCAGCAAAACTTCTGATTCTGCTCATTCTTGGTGTGTGACGAAATCAAAATGTGTTGGGTTGAATGCAGGGATTTTTTTTAAGCCCCCGGCTTCCAGGTACTGAAGTGTCAGGTGACTTATCTTCAGGTTTCATGCACTGAGAACACTAGATATTTCCCCTCACTTGCTTTCCCCCCCAGTTTTAATTTTGAAATTCCTCAGCTCTGTTGGAAAGCTGAAAGAACATCACAGATTACTTCACCTGAATTCTCCAGTTAGTGTTTTCCCATGTTTGCTCTGGAGCACATGTTGATTCCGTGGCATTGTTCTGTTGTGTGAGTGTGAAGGAAATCGCACCCCTGGTGTTGATCCTACAGAGGACTTCAGCATCTCTCCCAGGAACTGCGATGTTCAGCCCTCATTCATTTTTTTAAAATTTTTTAATTTTATAAAGGAGTTCACAATATTTGATTACATTTAATATTCAAACACTAATCCCACCACCATTACACTTCCCACCACCATATTTCAAATGTTTCCATCCCGAGCCCTAACCCCTGCCCCAAAGCGAACTGAAATAATTTATTTTGTATTGTTTGTTATGAAAAGAATAATGAAAATACTCCGACAAAGTTTCCTTAAAATAGCGTGAAGATCCCTGGTATTTCACCCAGGGACTATTAAGCTCTTCTATAAGAGATCACTAACATGTTGTTAAAGTTTGAGCCTTGTGTGCTTATATACATGCACTGTAGCCCTGTCGCACTATTGTCCTGTTGTTCATCGATTTGCTCAATTGGGCACCAGTAACATCTCCATTGTGAGACTTGTTACTGGTTTTGGCATATCGAATACGCCACGGGTAGCTTGCTAGACTGCCATGCAGGTGGGATACTCTCAGTAGCTTGCTGGGCTCTCCGAGAGGACAGAGGAATTGAACCCAGGTCGGCCGCACACAAGGCAAACACCCTACCTGCTGTGATATATATATGTATATATATATACATATATATATACACACATATATACATATATATACACATACATATATATGTGTGTGTATATATGTATATGTAAAAAAAAATATTTCCCTCTAAGATTGGTTGCCTCCTACTTTAAACCCCATCAAATGTGGTGCACTACTCTTGGAGTATGGGTGTGAGGTATGAGTTGTCATGTGATCCAGAATACGTTCACTTCTGGATGAGGCTCGTCCAAGCGTGTGGAGAGTGGCCGTGAGCATGGTGGCGGTTGAGTTTTGGAGGTTTTCTGCTGCCGGGGCTAGGTCCCTTGGGGTGAGGAGGGGCCTCACTCACCAGCTCTCATTCTTTGACCCCCTACCCTCTTCGTTGCCCTAGAGAAACATGCGGAGTGTGGCCCAACATCCCGGCAGTCCAGCATTACCTTTTGCCTCCTCAGTTGGGCCAAGGGCCCGGTCAGGCGGGATCAACCCATCATCTGCTCTTGCCAGGTCTCTTGAATCACCTCAAGAGTCACCTCAAGAAAATGCAGCCTTTTCTTCTGACACTGACATTTTAGAAGAGTCTGGGCCTTTTTCTTTTGCAATCCTCACAGCCTGTTCTCCAGGATGTGGTTTGGGTTCAGCCGTCTGGGTGAGAATGCAAGCCCAGGGGTCTGTAGTTTCTGGTTGTGTCATTTGGGAGGCATCTGACAGCAGCTGTTCCCATTTCAGTGTTGCTAAGTTTGGTCCTTTAGTTCCAGAGTTGTCTGCCAGATTTCATAAGAAGGCACCCTGGGGCTGGAGAAATAGCACAGTGGGTAGGGTGTTTGCCTTGCACGAGGCCAACCAGGGTTCGAATCCCAGCATCCCATATGGTACCCTGAGCACTGCCAGGGGGTAATTCCTGAGTGCAGAATCAGGAGTAACCCCTGTGCCTTGCCGGGTGTGACCCAAAAAGAAAAAAAAAAAGAAGGCACCCCTTGGGGAGATGAGAAGGAACCTAGGGGCAGATTATTAGTACTTTGGTGGGGTGGGGAAAATAACATTGTATGCCTAAAACATCAGTATTGACAGTATCACTGTTGTAGTGGCCAGGAAGATAGGTCAAGGATTAAGTTATTTGGTATTTCGTGTAGTTGCCTTTGGTTTTATCCCTGGCACCTGGTCCCCTGAGAACTACCAGGAATGACCTCAGAGCACAGTGCCATAATAGCTTCTGAGCACTGCTAGGTATGGCCCCTTCCCAAGTGTGTGTGTGTGTGTGTGTGTGTGTGTACATGCATACTATTGTAGATCATGACAGTTCGAACAATTATTAGTGTAGGGACAGAGTAGGGCCACACTGAACATTGCCTGGGGGCTACTCCAGCTCTATGTTTGGGCGCCGGGAGTCACTACCAGTTTGGGGGAACATGCAGTATTAAGGAATAAATCTGGGTTTTCCTTGTGCAAAGCTTGGGGTCAGTCTGTCACGCCTCAAAAAAAAAAAAGATGGAAAAAAATGTCTCTGGCCTTCGAACAAAATTTTGGGATCTTTTTCTCTCACAGTAAGTCCTCAAGGGTCTATTTTGACCACGTAAACGTACTTTTCACCACATCTTTCAATTGTTGATTGCAGCGTCCAGCATTGAGTGATTCTTAACTTTCTTGTTGGAGGCATTGGGAGAAAAAAAAAAAGCAGAAAGGAAGTGTGTCTGGCCAGATCTCGATGGAAGGAACCACTCCTTTGCCCCTTCCTCTGTGTAAACACAGGAGATAAAGCACGAGGCCTCCGTGCTCTCTGAATGACTGTGTTCACCCTGCATGAGTAAAAAAGCAACTAGTCTGGCTCTGGTCTCCATCATGAGATCTCCAGGGCAAATATTTGTGCGGCATCAGGAGCCTCCAGGGATGATTGCAGACTTGGACAAGGTTTGTTCAGTGGCTGATGTCGCCCTGGTGGCACACACAAGAGAAAGTGGGCAGAATTCTTTCTGCCGGGTTACACGTTGGATTTTGTATGTTTTAGTTAATATTTGTAGAGCAGAGACATCAGCATCAGCTGTCCCAACCAGATGAACCGCCTCTACAGTATAATAAAGAAAAAGCAGCGCGGCTGGTACCATTCGTTGACTTAAAGAGACAGATTTAAACTTTCTAAACAAAAAAAAAGTTTGACTAAGACTTCCAAGGAGAAATATTTCTGCACTGATGTGGAAACTCAAGTGAATTTTGTACTCCACCTTTCCAGCTCTCAGATAAGACTTTGAGGTGAGGGATGGATAACCACCAAAGAAGGAGAACGTCTGGCAATCAAAGTCCCCCTTGAGAAGTAGCATCTATTGAGTGATGTACTTGAATCCTCTCCAGCACTGTTTCCAACAGGTTTAGTGTTTCGACAGTGCCATCTCCCACCTTAGCAGGGTATAGAGAGATCCTTTGGCACTTGTTCTCCATTGGAGTGATTTGAATGACAGAGAAATAGCTGGAGCCCTTTTTGGATGTTGCAGCGATGACCAGACCATGCACACACATTTGGTTGTGTTGCTCCCACATTTGTGGACTTGCTTGGGGCCACACGGCGGGTTGCATTGCTGTTGTGGACAGCTGTTGTGTTGCTCACACGCTGCCCTGGTATTTCCCTGAGGTCACACTCCTTCATCGTGGTGCTCAGACACATGCTCTTTGGGGTTCCCCTCTGGCCCCTTCCAGGGCATGTTTGTCTTTGTAGTTGTGGCCTCACTGGCTAGAAAAGCCTGAGAGCTCCTGGGATCTGGGGAACAAACGGGGAAGCTGCTGGCATCAGACACAAGTACACAAGTGGAGGCACCTGGGGTCAAACTCGTAGCCTCACACTTTCAGGCCAGGTGCTTTATTTATTTTACTTTATTGAATCGTCATGAGATACGTAGTCACAAAGTTGTTCATGATTAGGTTTGAATCATATAATGTTCTGTCACCCATCTCCCCACTGGTGTCCATATCCCATTCTCGACGTCCCAGTTTGGGGCAGGTGCTTTAGCCACTGAACCATCCCCCAATCCCCTGAGGACACTTTTCACTTTATTTTTCCCTTTGAAATGTTATTTAATTTTTACCATTAATTATTAATTTTTTGTCTCTTTGGGGACCACACACAGCAATGCTCAAGATTTGTTCCTGGCAGTACTTGGGAGACCATATGGGATGCGGGGGATGGAGCTCAGGTGCCAACTGAGTGCAAGGCAAGGCACCCTATCTGCTGTACTATCTCTCCACCCCCAATTTTTAAAAAAAATTTTGTATGAGGACACTGTGACTTACGAAGTTATCTATAGTTGAGTTTTAGGCGTAAGTCATTCTAACGCCAGTCCCACCACCATCATCAACTTCCCTCCACCACTGTGAAGACATTTTTAATGGTCACTCCTGGGAACGCGCTGTTGTCCCTTGGGGAAAAGAGCACAGGAGGTTGCTTCCCTGCCTAATCTGTATGGGACTATATGTGTGTACACACATGCACACGTGCACATTAATTCTTCTGCCAAAGCCAGGGAAATAGCCATTCCCCAACATGCTGATAGTGCCCATGTTGAACACTCTTTTCTTACAGGATGGTAGAGTTCTTTAGTACACAAATGTTGGCAGTTGATGAGTCTGTGGGTATTCTGAGAAAGAGAAGACTCTAGTCGAAGCTCATCATCTTGATAGCAGAACAAACTGGTCTGGTAGCAGTCCTGAAGATAGACTCCCACAGGCTCTCTTAGGAAACCCCAACATTATTATTAGCCTCCACAAAGGGCATCGCTCATGCTTTTCCCTCTAAGCCAGAGGTTCCTAAACTTACATGGCCTGCTGCCCTCTCCAGAAAAACGATAAATTGGGGCTGGAGAGATAGCACAGCGAGTAGGGCGTTTGCCTTGCACGCGGCCGACCCAGGTTCGATTCCCAGCATCCCATATGGTCCCCCGAGCACCGCCAGGAGTAATTCCTGAGTGCAGAGCCAGGAGTAACCCCTGAGCATCGCCGGGTGTGACCCAAAAAGAAAAAAAAGAAAGAAAGAAAAAGGAAAGAAAAGAAAAGAAAAATGATAAATCATTGCCCCTGGAAATCCACCTTGTTTAAGTGAACAAACAAAAAACGCACACCCCACACCATTGTCCCCAAGGCTACTACTGTATTTCTGGGTCATTCCAACACTCCATAGCAGTAGAGGATTCAGAGAGAGAGCATAAGCTCATAGATAACTTGAGAATAAAGAAGGAACTGAGATGACAGGGTCATTCCTAGCCTTAAGTAGAGGTTCATTGTTGAGCTTAAAGTCAGTTCAATTTGAGAGGAAAGAGTTTGTTTCACTTATCGATCTGCTTATTTTAAGGGAGGAACCTGGAGCGGAAGGCAGGACTGAGGGGTTAAGAGCACTTGCCTTAGAAGGGACCGCCAAGTAAATGATGCTTGGAGGGCTCGCTCGGGATGGGAGATATGTGCTGAAAGGAGACTGTGGGCCGAACAGGATGGCCACTTAGTAATGGTATTGCAAACCATAATACCCAAAAGGAGAGAGAGAGTAAAAGTGAATGTGTCTGCCACAGAGGCAGAGGGAGGGATGAGGGGGCGGGGTGGCAGGAGGGATACTGGGGACATTGGTGGTGGAAAATGGGCACTGGGGGAGGGATGGATACTCGGTCATTGTATGATTGAAACGTAATCACAAAAGTCTGTAAACTGAAAAAAAAATATTTTTAATTCATTAAAACTTAAAAAAAAAAAAGAGTACTTGCCTTGTCTGTGCCAGCCCCGGCTTTGACCTGACACTGTGTGGCTGAGACCCGTTACAGTTTGGAGGTGAGAGCAGCCCCACCAGGTCTGCCTGCCTCATGCTCCAAGGGCCGGCCTCCGGGATGTGGGGCTGCCACTCAGCCACGGGGACAGGGTGGTGCCCCTGTTGACATTGACTGTCCCCATGGTGTTCTGGCACTGGAAGGACTCCGAGGATGGGAAGCTTCCTGGAGAGAGAGGGAGAGCTGGCATCCCACAACAAGGCCGTGTCTCATCTCCGGACCAGCACTTCCCTGCTGGCTGTGTTTTCCAAAGGGGCCCGGGTGGGAACTGCATCCACAGGGACCATGGCACAAGACGTAGGGGCCAACCAGCAGGACGGGGAGCCACAGGAAGGATGCTGGGCCGGAAAGGGAGCACAGTGAGGGAACAGCCTGAGAAGCATAGCTCTAGACAGTACACACTGTCTTTTTTCTGGAGGAGCAGGGACGGGCACACAACTGGTGGTGCTCAGGGCTTGCTCCAGGCTCAGGAATTAATCCTGACAGGACTTAGGGGACCATATGCCATACTCGGGGATCAAACTGGGATCAGCCACATACAAGGCAAGCGTCTGACCCGTGATACTATGCCTCCAGCCCCAATTTTAATTTTTTTTTCTTTTTGGGTCACACCCGGCGATGCACAGGGGTTATTCCTGGCTCTGCACTCAGGAATTACTCCTGGCGGTGCTCAGGGGGCCATATGGGATACTGGGAATCGAACCTGTGTCAGCCACGTGCAAGGCAAACGCCCTACGCACTATGTTGTTGCTCCAGCCCCCCAGTTTTAATTTTTGTGATGCCTCTGTGATGCATACAGACGAGTGGCAGGGCTCTGACGGAATTGTACAAATGTAAGTCTCCCTTCAGGAATTCAGACATTTCTAGGCTCCTTTTGGATTGGAGGGAGCGATGTGTGCGGGAAAGGGTTGGGAGCTGGCTGTGTTGGATGGAGGCCCCGTCAGAATCCTGTCGTGGGCCAGAGAGACAGTACAGGGTGTAAGGCAGGAGCCTTGCCCGTGTCCAACCCTGGGTCCCCCCCACCACTGCCAGCAAAACAGAAAATAATAAGAATGAAATTCATAATTTTTTTAGTGACAGTGGGAGAGTGAAGGGGTTGTGCCAGCACTGCCGGGCTACGGTTGACAGTCCCGCCGTGGGTTTGCTCCGAGGACACTGTACCTGCACTGGAGCGCAGTAACGTCATCAATGGGCAGCCTTGTCCTCGCCTTCCGGAAGTGCTGTGAGAGACAAGCACGGTGAAAACAGGTCAGGCTCACATAGCCCTTCCCTGCGCCCAGCTCGGCTTATTTTCCTGCCACACAAGGAAGAAATTGTGCTGCTGGGTGCAGCCCTGCCGCTGTGGGAGCGTTTCTTCCCTGGCCACTCGGCGTTGTCTGGCGGGGGTCGCACAGCTCTGAATGGTGCCAGCGCTCAGCCGTGCCTCTCGCAACAAACTTCTTAGGAAAGACGCCGGTTTTGCAGCAGCGCCTGGCATTCTTTTTTTTTATTTTCCTTTTTGAGTCACACCTGGCGATGCACAGGGGTCACTCCTGGCTCTGCACTCAGGAATTACCCCTGGCAGTACTCAGAGGACGATATGGGATGCTGGGAATCAAATCCGGGTCGGCCGCGTGCAAGGCAAACACCCTACCCGCTGTGCTATCCCTCCAGCCCCGCGCCTGGCATTCTTATGTTTTACAGTCACCACAAATTACAGAAAGTAGATAAATGAAAAAGAAATTGCAAATACAGGAAATTGGGGAAATGTTTGTTTCGGGTTTTGGGAGGGGCCGGTTAGGGGGGCCACATCCAGCAATGTCCAAGGGCTGTCTGCGCCTCTCAGGAGTGCTCGGGGATCACACAGAGTGCCAGGGATCCAGTGAGACAAGACAAATACCTTACCCGCTGTATTGTTTCTCTGACCCCCATAAAATTGTTTGGGGGCCCACTCCTGCCCATGTTTGGGGACTTCATGTGGTGCTGGGGATTAAACCTGGGGCCCCCACATGCAAGTCATGCACTCTAGCCCTTTGAATCTTCTCTCTTCCCCCCCTCCACCCGGTGTTTGGGGAGGGGGACATAAAAGCTTTATTTTATTTTATTTTGGGGGGCAACACCCAGAAATGCTCAGGGGTTACCCCTGGCTTTGCACTGAGGAATCAGTCCTGGCTGTGCTCAGGGGACCATTTTGGATGCTGGGAATTGAACCCGGGTCAGCCGCGTGCAAGGCAAATGCCCTCCCCGCTGTGCTATTTCTCCAGCCCCCTTATAAAGGCTTTAATTATTGCTTTTCATGCTCGACATTCTGTAGCATGAATATTTGATGGGTTGTTTGTTTGTTTGTTTGGCTTTTTGGGTCACACCTGGCGATGCACAGGGGTTAATCCTGGCTCTGCACTCAGGAATTACCCCTGGTGGCACTCGGGGAACCATATGGGATGCTGGGGATCAAACCCAGATTGGCTGTGTGAAAACCAAACGCCCTACCTGCTATACTATTGCTTCAGCCCCATCAGATCATCACCATCATCATCATCATCATCATCCTCCACCTCCTCCTCATCATCATCATCCCATTGATCATTGATTTTCTCGAGCAGTCTCAGTACTGTCTCCATTCGTCCTAGCCTTGAGATTTTAGAAGCCTCTTTACTCATCCTTCCCAATGGTGCCGCATGGAGGCTTTTTCAGGGTCAGGGAATGAGACCCATCATTGTTACTAGTTTTGGCATATGAATACACCACAGGGAGCTTGCCAGGCTCTCCCATGCGGGCAGGAAACTCTCAGTAGCTTGCCACGTTCTCCGAAGGGGAGAATTAGGCTATAAGATGTCGCACAGCCGCAAAGCAGCCGCGTGCTTCCAGGAGCTTGGTCTTGTAGTCTCTGGATGTTGGCCATTGATGGGACTACCCGGCGCCGGGGGCAGTTTCTGGGTGTGACCGCCTAGCTACTGGAAAATGGGGGATCTGGGCAGAAGAGGCCCAGTCCTGATCCGAGCAGGCTTGGAGATCTCGGCCCCAGGTCCTACACACCTGGGTTCCTCTGCCGGTTCCTTCGTGCATGAGGCTCGTCCGAACGTGTGGAGAGGGGCCTTGAGCATGGCTGTGGCTGGGTTCCGGAGGTCTGTGGCTTCGGGGGCGCTGCTCGAGGCGGGGAGGGGAAACTCAACCCACCCCCTTCAAGGGGCCCAGGTGAAGATAGCCAGGCACAGGGGCAAGAGCCCCATCAGATACTTGATGATTTAACAAGGAAGATTCTGAGAAGGAAAATGGAAGCACTCACGTCTGTTTAAGGACAGGTGTCCAGAGGAACTGGCATTTGGCTCTCCAGTCGGATGGGATGGTGCAGACATACAGGTGCAAGTCACTGGCGCACCCAACATGCCGGGGGCGTTTTTCATATTTTGTTGAATATGTGTTATTTTGTTGAATATGTGAATATGTTGAATATGTGTTAAGCCAAACACAGAAACACGTAATAAGTCAGAGGCTGACACACAATAACCTATGAACCATTCCTGCCTTCTGCTTGTTTGGGGATGACCCACCAGTAAATAATGGCTCCCACAAGTTTTTAGTGCTGTCTGTGGCAGGGGTGTGTATTCAGTAAGAATACTAATTTGTGCTCTGCAGAAAAAAAAAAGCCATGAAACCCAAATGTCAGTGTCCTCAGTTTTATTAGAACACAGGCAGGCTCCTTTGTGTACCCTCCTTGGATGACCCGTGGGCTGGGGAAAGAGCCGGGGTGGCCCTTTCCAGATAGAGCCAGCTCACCGGTCCCCAGGACCAGAACAGACAGCTTCTGTTCGTCTGAAAACAAACGGCAGGCTGGTGTCTCTAGGAGGAGACAGAACTGAGGTGGAGGTGGGTTGTGAGAGTCCAGAAACATCCAGGGCACAGGGCACATGACATGGCTGTGTAATGGGGATCATCTCTGTTTTGCTGGTGGGGGAACTTACATGTAGGCATTTGGCAGAATTCACACTGTCCACTTGAACGGGGTGTGATTTATGGTGCCTAAATGATACTTCTAAGGCAGCCGGGGAAAGGGGGAGTTCCAGGTCCGTGGGCTGGTGGCGTGGCTCTGAGTGCTGAGTTTTCTCCACAGGCTGCGGTGTGTACCCAGTGCTCAGGTTCTGTGCCTGGGATGGGGCCGCATGGCCTGCACAGTGCCCACTTACACTGCTGGCAGGAGCTCAGGCTTGTGTGTGTGTGTGTGTGTGTGTGTGTGTGTGTGTGGTGGGGGATTGGGCCACACCTGGCAGTGCTCAGGGGTTGCTGCTGACTCTGCCCTCAAAGATCACTCTTGGTGGTACTGTGGGGACCATCTGGGGTGCCGGGCATCGCATCTGGGTCATCCATCTGTGTGCGAGGCAAACGCCCTACCTACTCTGCCATCTCTCAGGCCCCATCATGGCTATGTGTCAGTGGCAGCAGCTGCACTTTCAGTCCCAATGTGAACACGACCGCCAGTGTGCTCCCACCCCCACTTCACAGCCAAGGAAAGGGGGTAAAATCTTATGTAAAAAGAAAGCAATGTTGGGGCTGGCGCTATAGCACAGCGGGTAGGGCGTTTGCCTTGCACACAGCTGACCCAGGTTCAATTCCCAGCATCCCATATGGTCCCCTGAGCACCGCCAGGGGTAATTTCTGAGTGCAGTGCCAGGAGTAACCTCTGAGCATCGTCGGGTGTGGCCCAAAAAGCAAAAAAAAAAAAAAAAAGAAAGGAATGTTGGGGCTGGAGCGATAGCACAGTGGGTAGGGCATTCGCCTTGCACGCGGCCGACCAGGGTTTGATTCCCAGCATCCCATATGGTCCCCCAAGTACTGCCAGGGTTAATTCCCAAGTGCAGAGCCAGGAGTGACCCCTGTGCATCGCTGGGTGTGACGAAAGGAAGGAAGGAAGGAAGGAAGGAAGGAAGGAAGGAAGGAAGGAAGGAAGGAAGGAAGGAAGGAAGGAAGGAAGGAAGGAAGGAAGGAAGGAAGGAAGGAAGGAAGGAAGGAAGGAATCGATGTTTCGATGTTTCTGTGTTTTTTTTTGTCTTCTATTTCTCACCAGCCCATTTCCACCACTGTGATAGTACCGTCTGTGGGGTTTTCAAAGGCCAGGCACCTGCGACACACTCCCAAAACGTGCAGGATCATTGGTGATTGAGGAGAAAACCCTCTGGCGCCTTGAGTAACGGGTGCTGGCTGGAACTCAGGAGGCGGAGGAAGCCTGCGAGAGCGCAGCCTTCCTCGCTGGCGCAGACCTTCTCCTTCAGCGCTGTGCCGTCGGAGCAGGAGGCAGAGGTGCTGCCTCTGCTACTTATCCGCCCGGACATCAGCAGAAGGATCGAGGCTCAACACTCATTCAGGGGTAGTGGAGTTTGGGGAGGCAATGGGAAGCCACACTCATAAGAGTGACTTCCTGATACTCACAAGAGTGGCTTAGAGTCAAAGCTGAATTTTTTCAGTCTTGGGGCTGGAGCCATAGCACAGCGGGTAGGGTGTTTGCCTTGCACGCGGCCGACCCGGGTTCGATTCCCAGCATCCCATATGGTCCCCTGCGCACCACTAGGTGTGACCCAAAAAGCAAAATTAATTAATTAATTTTTAGGTCTTTTTTTTTTTTAGAAATCACAGTCTCAGGTCTAGTGTCCATTGCCACCCATCTTTAATTTTAGAATATATGAACTGTTGGTGCGGCGGGGGGGGGGATTGGATTTTTGTATATTTCCAGGCTCACTATGAGTCCAGATTTAGAAGTTTGCCAGTCTTTTCCTATGATCCAGAAGCTGCTTTTGTCGGTAACTTATTACTAAAAATGCAAAACAGGGGTCAGAGTGATAGCACAGGGTATTCACGCAGTGGACCCAGGTTCGATTCCGAGCACTGCCAGCAGTGATCCCTGAGCACAGGAACAAGAGTAAACCCTGAACACAGCCAGTGCCGCCCAAACACTGCCCCCACAACCTTACCTAAAAAAGAAAAAAAAAAAAAGATGAAGTCAAGACAGGCCAGTGTTTGAAAATGGAGCAGTAGGACCAACCTGCAGCTTTAAGAATCCCACATGGCTGGAATCCGAGTCTATTCAGACCCCACAGGCAGGCAGTGAGGGAGACGGTGGAGCTCACGCGCCCTCAGCAGATCCCGCAGAGCTGCTGGGACCTGAGACGGTTCCTGGTGTCCACCTGCTTTCCTCACAGACTTTGACTTTGGTAGTGGGGTAACCTCAAGACCGCCCCAGACTTAGGTGTGTGAGATACACAGAGAGGAGCCAGCCCGCCCCCCCCCCCCCACACACACACACATACACAGCTGCTGACTTGTTTCCTACGTGGGTACTTAAAACTCGATTAAGCAGGAAGTGTGGCTGGTCGAGATGACTTTCCTAAAGTCAACTCTTCAGGTTTGACCTGTCGCATCTTACTTGAATTGACTTTCCACAGGAAAGTAAGTGTGAATGGTGGAAGCAGGGTGAAAGATGCTCATCGGTCTGTCCCCGTTTTGCCATACAACACGTGTGCTGTTGGTGTGAGCCAAAGAGAGCTGCCCTTCCTGGAGTCCAGCACGCCAGGAGCTGTGGCGGGGACACAGTCACACTTTACATAGAGGTGCCCTGGGTGAACACGGTGGCTCTTTGCAGCAGGAGACCGGAGCTGGGAGGAAACTGAGGGAAGTAGCCTCTATGCTCAGGGTCGTGACGGAGATGTGGCAGTTTAGAGTCACGGATAGGGCAGTTCTGATCTCTGGCATCCCATACGGTCCCCTGAGCCCACCAGGAGTGATTCTAAGTGAGTGCAAAGCCAAGAGTAACCCCTGAGCACTGCCAGGTGTGGCCCAAAACCTAGAACAAAAAGACTAACTACAAATTTTCTGCTATTGAGGCAGAGGAGAGTTGGGATGGAGGAGAGGGATACTGGGTACATTGGTGGTGGAGAATGTGCACTGGTGGAGGGATGGGTTTTCGATCATTGTATAACTGAAACTCAAACATGAAAGCTTTGTGACTGTATCTCACAGTGATTCAATTAAAAAAAAAAAGACTAACTGCATCTCCTGAAGGAGATGAGAAGGGAAGGGAAGAGAGAAGTGAAATATATTGGGGCCGGAGCGATAGCACAGCGGGTAGGGCGTTTGCCTTGCATGCGGCCGACCCGGGTTCGATCCCCGGCATCCCATATGGTCCCCCAAGCACCACCAGGAGTAGTTCCTGAGTGCAAAGCCAGGAGTAACCCCTGAGCATCGCTGGGTGTGACCCAAAAAGCAAAAAAAAAAAAAAAAAAAAAAGTGAAATATATTGAAATGAGACATAAAACATTGGAAAGTGGGGCCAGGAAGGTAGCTCAAGGGGATGGACTGTACAGATTCAGTCCCTAGCACTGCATGGCCTCCTGTGCAACCCTGCCTGTAGCTTTGGTAGCCCTAATAAATAATAACAACAAAAGTGTTTAGTAACTGTTTTTCTCCAAGTGTCAGGAAGCAAAGCTATGACAAGGGACATCCAAAAGTGGATCCTGATGACAAGGAAACTTCTCACTGTCTTCTGTCTTCTGCTCTGTGACTTCTGAATTGTGCCAGCGTGTTACCTATGGGGTAAATTTTGTGGTCCAATCCCCAGCACTTCATAATGCCCCAAACTTTTGTTTTCATTTATTTTTATTTTATGTAGGATGTGGGGGCCACTCCCAGTGATCTAGGGTAGTAGCACTCTCAGCTCTGTGCTCAAAATAATCACTGTCACTGTCATCCCATTGCTCATCAGTTTGTTCGAGCGGGCACCAGTAACGTCTCATTGAAAGACTTATTGTTGCTGTTTTTGGCATATCCAATACTCACGGGTAGTTTGCCAGTCTCTGCCGCTCGGGTTCGATATTCTCGGTAGCTTGCCGGGCTCTCCGAGAGGGGCGGAGGAATCGAACTCGGGTTGGCCGCATGAAAGGCGAACGCCCAACCCCCAACTGCTGTGCTATCACTCCAGCCCAAAATAATAACAATAATAATAATAATATAGAATTAGACTAAATTTAAATGTCCACTGCACCCCCACACCTTACTGCACCCCCACTTCCACCGTAACATCCCCCATGTATCCCCACACTGCATCCCCCCTCTCCACTGTTTCCCCACCCCACCCACTGCATCCCCCAGTCCTCCTGGCAGCAGGACACTCACTCCATGACCGACTCTCCCCTTGTCTCCCGCGCGTCTCACCACTGCCAAGGACAGGTGGAAGCTGTTCCCACGCTGAAACGCTGATGCCGGAAGTGGCTGTTCCAGGAGCGCCTCCGTTGCATCAGGGCTCCGTGATGTGCCGCTCCAGTCCCTCCACTGTGAGTCCCGGCCGGACTCTACCTCTCTGTCGCTCTCCTCCAGGCCAGGTTGCCCCACTCAGCCCTTCCTGGGGAGCAGCTTCTCGCATAGTCGGGCCGGCCTTCCTGCAGTGCGGGGTCCTCTCAGGCCCCCAGGAACATACACTGTTTCTCCAGAATACATCACCCCGCGTTTCCGAGCACCATTCTGCTTCTGCTGAGCGTTCATCAGGGGACCAAGCCAGTTGTCTGTCTTCTGTCTCTCTGCCTGTCTCTCGTTGTCCTGGACTCCGGACACTCGAGTAACGCACATAGCCTCGGGAGGAACGGAGGCATGTGCTGGACCGATGTGCTGGCAGCAGATAGAGTCCAGGGAAGCTGGAGTTGACAGAAAAAAATGAACACCTGATTATGCTACTAAAAACAGCCTCTGTCTTCTGCATCCTCTTATAAATAGCGTCTCTCTGGGGCTTTTAAAACAAATTATGATTTACAACTTGATAGTATCTCCTAGGGAAAAAAGCTTTTAACATGCTGAGGCTCACCTTTATTGAAAACAATTGTGAATGCGTGTTTCACTTTGTTTGGGCGCCACACCTGCCAGTGCTCAGGACGTACTCCTGGTTCTGTGCTCAAGGATCACCCCTGGCAGTACTGGGTGGGGGCAGTACCATATGGGTGTCAGAAGTTGAACCCCAGTTGGCTGCCTAAGCATTGTCAGCTGTGTCCCCAAAACGAAACAAAAAGAAAAAAGAAATCTCTCCCTGTACATTCTTTTTGTTTTGTTTGAGGGTTTTTGTTTTTTTGGTTTTTGTGGGGTTTGTTTGTTTGTTTTTTTACTTTATGGGTCATACCTGGCAATGCTCAGGGGTTAATCCTGTTTCTGTACTTAGGAGTTACTCCTAGCGGTGCTAGGGAGACCATATGGGATGGATGCCAGGGATCAAACCCTGCTCGGCTGTGTGTGAGGCAAGTGCCCTCACTGCTGGACTATCATCACTCCGGTTTCCCCAGACTTAGTTTGATCTCTGTGCTCGTGGCCTCCCAAGCTCGACCAGGTTTGGCCCTGCTGACTGATACCCAGCACACTGAGGAGATGCTCAAAAGCAAAAATAAAATAGAAAGAATAAAACACTTAAGGGGCTGAAGCGATAGCACAGCGGGTAGGGCGTTTGCCTTGCATGCGGTCGACCAGGGTTCGATTCCCAGCATCCCATATGGTCCCCTGAGCACCGTCAGGGGTGATTCCTGAGTGCAGAGCCAGGAAGAACCCCCTGTGCATTGCCGGGTGTGACCCAAAAAGAAATAAATTAAAAAATAAATAAAACACTTAGGAGTGAGCTTAGCCTTGCACGCAAAAGACTTGTTGACTGAAAACTACAGAACAGGCCAGAGCGACAAAACAAGAAAGGTACAAAACAGAATAAGGGCACTTGTCTTGCATGCAGCTGACCTGGGTTCGATCCCTAGCAACCTATAGGTCTAGCACCACCAAGAGTAATTCCTAAGTGCCAAGTCAGGCAAGTCAGGAGTAACCCCTGAGCATCACCAGATGTGCATCACCAACCCCCACCAAAAAATAAGATCATTTCCAGGCAGCTGGTAAGCCCTGCACAGACTGTGTTGTTTCTTCATCTTCTGATGAAGCTCCCATGCCGAGATGCTTCTGTTGCAGCCAAGTAGGGGTTGAGAGAATGTTTGCATGAGACTGCCTTTACCAACAGAGATGTACAGCCCCGCAGAACCACAGAATCCCCAGCTACATATCTAATGACCTGCAACAAAGGTGTACAGTGGGGAAGGATGGACTTTTAATAAATAATGCTGGGAAAATTAGGTGCCCACTTAGCAATAAATGAAGTTGGATCTTTAACCTTCTACCATAGACCAAAAAAAAAAAAAAATACTGGTTAAAAATAGACTAAAAATCTGTACATAGTCCCTGAACTCTAAAACTCCTAGAAGGAAGCATAAAGGAGACCTTCATGACATTGAATTTTGGCAATGATAACTTGGATATGATTCCCAAAACAAAAGAAAGAGAAGCTAAAATGAACAGGTAGGACTGGGGCTTAATTTGTGCATAGTAAAGGCAACAGTCAGCAGAGTAAAAGGGCAACTTACAGAATGAGGGGAGAAAATTAAATAGGGGCCTGAGAGATAGTACAATGGTTAGAGCGCTTGCCTTGCACCAGCAACCTGGGTTTGATCTATAGAATCACATATGGTCTCCTGAGCACTACCAGGAGTGATCCCTGAGTGCAGAGTCAGGAGTAAGCCCTGAGCACCCACAGGTGTTGCCAAAAAAAGAAACTAAATAACTGATAGGAAATTAAGATTCAGAAAACATGAAGAATTTGTGGGCCAGAGTTACATTATAGGGTATAAGACGCTTGCCTTGCACACAGCCAACCCAGGTTTACTCTCTGGCATCTCCAGGAATGATTCCTGAGCAGAGCCAGCTCTGAACATTGTCGGGTGTGCCTACCCACCACCACCCCACAGAAAAAAAGAAAAAGAAATTAGTAGTCTAACTCAAAACAAACCCCCCAAAAAGGTAAATGGGTGACGGAGAGATAACATAGAGTTTAAGGCGCTTACCTTGCATGTATGAGGCACCCTGGGTTTGATCACCAGTCAAGAAAAGAATTATGGCTTGCAACACAGACACTGAGAGGTCAATAAATTTTTTTAATTAAATAATGAAAATGTTTCCAATTGCAAAAGAAGAAAGAGAAAGAGAAAGAAAGAAAGAGAGAGAGAGAGAAAGAAAGAAAGAAAGAAAGAAAGAAAGAAAGAAAGAAAGAAAGAAAGAAAGAAAGAAAGAAAGAAAGAAAGAAAGAAAGAAAGAAAGAAAGAAAGAAAAAGAGAAAGAGAAAGGAAAGATAGTAAATGGCTGTGGCTTAGTGGATGGTGAAGTTATTCTGTTAAAACTTTAAAGGTGGGTGGGGGTGGGGCTAGCGGAAGAGGCAGCAGGTATGGTGCTTGCTTTACGTGCTCTTGACCTAAGTTTGATCTAGGTCCCCTCGAGAACTGCCAGGAGTAATTCCTGAGTGCAGAGACAAGTAACCTCTGAGCATCACTGGGTGTGCCCCCCCAAAAAAACCCCCAACAACAACAACAAAAAAAAAAACCTTTATGGGATGGGACCAAATCCCTAGCACCCCATATGGTCCTCCAAGCACTAGTAGGAGTAATTCCTGAGTGCAAAGCCAGGAGTAACCTCTGAGTGTTGCCAGATGTGACACATCCCCTCCCCCAAAAACAAAACAAAACAAAACAAAGCCCTTCACCGGACTGAAATTCGAATACTGTAACTTTTCCATTGTCACAAAGCATTATGATTTCCCCCCCCCCCCCCCCCCCCCCCCCCGTCTCTTTAAATTTATGTCCTTCTGGGCTGGATAGATAGTACAAAGGATAAAGTCACTTACCTTTACGTGACTGACACTTGTTCAATCCCTGGCGCCACACAGTTCTCTGAGCATGTCAGGAGCAAAGCCCAAGCATAAAGCCAGAGTAGCCCAACCCCCACCCTATGCCCAAATGCAAATATAAAGTCCCTTCTAATTGTAAAACACAGAAGGAGAGGCGTGATGGCCCTCTGAGGGCTGTGGAGACAGATGCTTCGTGTTACTCCTTGCTCTGCTCAGCACTTCCTTGGGCCAGCAGCCTCAGCCCCACCAAGGAACTGGTTAGAAATGCAGACTCAGGCCCAGCCAGACTCCGGGGATCATGGATTGCACCCTGCACTTAGCTAACTCACCAGATGATTTGTGTGCAGGTGGATGTTTTGGGACATCCAAGGCTTGCTCTCTTCCCTGCCTCCCTCTCATTTAGTTTTTGGGTTTTGGGGTGTGTTTGCGTGTGTGTGTGTGTGTGTGTGTGTGTGTGAGAGAGAGAGAGAGAGAGAGAGAGAGAGAGAGAGAGAGAGAGAGAGAGAGAGAGAGAGAGAGAGAGAGAGAGGGCTGTTTGTTTGTTTGGGGGTTACACCTCGCTCTGCACACGGGGATCACTTCTGGCCGGGCTCAGGGGACCGTATGGGATGCAAGTACCAAAGACCATGAGGAAAAGGCAAAGCTAAGGAGACGAGGCAAAGGTGAGTGGTATCCGGGATTCCAGAAAAGGGAAGGAAGGATGAATAGGAGAAGCAGGAACTATTTTTGAATGGTGAGACAGAGCGTGCTCTTGTAGCAGAGACTGCCATTCTGTCTGTGTCCGAATCCACAGAACGCACGCCACTGAGAGTGAACCCTCTTAGAAACTCTAGACTTTAGTCAGCACACATGCCTCCAGATTGGGTTATCAGTTGTCAGAAATATGCCATGCTAAGAAGAGATACAGATAATCGAGACACTGTGGGAACTCTGAACCTTCCCATCGATTTTTTTCACAAACTTAAAGCTGCTCTAAAAGGGGCCGGAGCCATAGTACTTGTCTTGCATGCACTTGACCCGGGTTTGATTCCAGGTGTCCTGTCTGGTCCCCTGAGCCCTGCCAGGAGTGATTCCGGAGTACAGAGCCAGGACCCCTGAGCAATCACCGGAAACTAAAACAACAATAACAACAATGAAAACCCTGCTCTAAAAATACTCTGGGAGTTTTCTTTTTTTTTTTTCTTTTCTTTTTTTAATGAGAGTACAGGAACCTGTCTCAGAGATCTGGGGCATAATCTGAACTTTTAAAAAATCAATTTGTGTTTTGTTTTGGTGTGGTTTGGTTTGGGGGCCATACTTGGCAATGCTCAGGGGTCTTACTCATGGCGGGGTTCATTGGACCATATTAGGTTGCCAGGGATCCAACCAGGGCAGCCATGTGCAAGGCAAGTTGCCTTAATTCCTGTATACTAACTCTCCAGTTCATGTTTTAAAAATATACTAATTTATATTTATTATATGAATCTGTTTCTGTATGAAAGTCAGATTTAGGGCTAGAGAGGGTGTATAAGGAAATCAGTGTGTGAAATGGGGCAGGGGCGGGGGTGGTGGTCAAGCTCCCTCCAACAGCCAGCAGCCTCGACTTCTTACCCTTGTCTCTGGAAACCCATGTCTGCAGCTGTGACTTCACTGGCTGTGCGCGTCCAACCACACAGAGCAGCTGGCGGCAGCAGGGCCTTGGGGCTGCCTGGCTGGAACCACTGCACTGAAGGTTGAGCTGTTATGGGTCCTCCCCAGGTGCTTCCTGTACTCACCCTGTCCCCCATTTCCTTCTTTTTGACACCAGCAGGCCTCACAGCCTCGGAAATGCAGGGGCAGGCTGCCATGCTTTGCATGGGGGGTACCTGGCTATAAATCCAGGCACTTTGTGCACGAGCTCTGCTCCGGGGGCAGTCCCTGAGGAGCCCACTCCACCCCTAGCATCACCGGGTGTGACACCCCCACCTTCCCAAAATGAAAGGAGCCTAGTTCCCAGGAGGCAGAGGTGTGCGGAGAGAGAGCACCATGCTTGCTGCTCAAAGCTACAGCGGTGAGAAGCATTTCCCATGCCTGCTTGGTGATTGCAAGCAGCTTCACCCTGTGAGCCGCGCCCCCTGCAGGCGGTGGGCGGAAGTGCGCCTGAGGCACTTCCACCTTGCTAGGGCGCAGGGGGCGGGGCCGCTGGCTGTGCTGGGATTCCCAGAGGGAAAAGATATCCTAGGACCTGGCTTGGGTCTGAGCTGCACCAGCTTCGTAGAAGAGGGTTTGGAAGGACCCCACCGTGTTTCCCCTCTGCTGCCTTCCCTTGAACCTTCATCATGCTCCTTATCCCTCCAAAGCCACCTGTCCACCAGCCTTCAGAAACTGCTGCTGAGAGAGGCCAGCGGGCATCTGCCCCCAAAGGAGCCCTCAGGGACAGAAGTGGCCGGGGGTGTTGTCACCTTCTGAGGAGCCTCTGTGCCAGAAGGTCCAGGAGCAAGAAGAGTGCGTGGCATATACTGGCGGAAGAAGAGGGAGAGGCGGAGGCCTCGGGCAAGCATGAGTTGGCACACCCATGGGCACCCCAGGAGCGGAGATGTGGGGAATGTGGAACTGTGGTTCCTGTGTGTGCCACAGAAGCACAGAGGCCCAGGGACGTGGCCCAGCCACCGAGCACATGGCTTGCAAGTGGGGACACCAAAGGTTTTCTTAAAAAGGGGTGCTGGAGGCCGGAGTCTCTGGTACTGGGCTGTAGGTGCTGGGCCTGCTGCCCTCAGGCCTGTCTCGATGTGGCTAGAGCATCTAGTGCCATCTCCGAGATGCCCACTCTGAGACCCCACCTTACTCATACCAAGTCGTCTGCCCTGTATCCAGCACAGTCTGGACCTTGTTCTTTCTTAGGATGGTGGAGGGGGTTGTGGCAGTGGCAGGAGTCACACCCAGCAGTGCTCAGGGCTTGCTCCTGGCTCTAGCCCTGGGGGTGACTGCTGGTGGTGCCAGGGACAGAACCTGGGTTCGACTACACACAAGGCAAGTGCTTTCCCTACTGGACTATCCCTCCCCTAGACTTGCTCCGTTCTCGGTTGTGGCTGAAGGTGACCCCTTGCCATAAACTCGGCCCACTGCTGTCACTGCCGAAGGAACGCAGGAGAAACGTCAGAGAACATGTGAACAGAGAACATGGCTATGGAGGCCCTAAAGGCATGTTGCCAGGATGCTGGGTCCCCTGCTGGTCACTCAGGGACTTGAGACAGGGCAGAGAATGCTCCAAGCAAGAACCAGGTCACGGTGGACCAACAAAACTTTGTCCTCGAGCTTCATTGTTAAGGAGCGCTCAAGTGTTTGAGGGGAGGTTGAGGGGACCAGGGGACAACCCCCAAAGTGGGGAGAAGATCTCTGATACAGAATCCCACAGGGATTCAGAGACAAGGGGCTGGCGCCTTTCTCATGCTATCCTCACCGCTTCCCAAACTGGGGTGCAGAACCCCAAATTTGCCAAATTCCTCGTTGAAGGAAGCCTAACCTCTGTGACTGCGCTGGCTAGAGAGTCCCCACTAGCCCTGGTGTCCAGCACTGTATAGCAGGGACCTTCCCACTGGTGCTTGGGGCTGCCGGGCTATTCCTGAGGATCCTGAGCGCCATGGAGCTGGCCTGGCACAGCACATGCCACACAGGGCCTCCACCCTGTGGCCTCTCCCAGCCCCCTCATCCCACCGTGGAAGATTTGGCAGGGGCACGATGTGGGACAGTGAATCTGCGGGTGGCACTTACCCTTCCCTATGACCCGTGAAGTCATCTTGATGTCAGCCAGCGGATGTTGTTGTCAGCTGCGTTTCCAGGCAACGCGTGGTGTCTGAAGCCTGGGTACCAGGCCATGGTTCTCTTTCCCCAGCGTGCTGAGAGAGTGGAACTCACACGGCAGATGGGCAGCGGGCATCTGCGAGCCAGGCCTGGGGTGCTGCCGACTTTCAGTGGTGTGTGGCCCCCATCTAGTGGGTGAGAGGAGAAGGGTGCCGGTGCTGCTGTATGGTAGAGCTGAAAGAGGGTGCAAAGGTTTGGCCTCTGTTGAAGGTCCTCCTTGGCTCTGTAAAGAAATGCGCAATAGCTGGATGGAGCCGTCATTTGGGGCGCGAGATTCCCTGACGGTGCACGGAAGGGGGAGCCCTCCGGTGCTAGCAGCTTCTCCGGCTCAGTGTATTAACCACCTGGTTTGATATCTGCGTGCCTGTGTGTTGTGTGTGTGCATCTCTGGGGCTTTTGTTTTATTTTGAAGGAGGGTTTGGATGCACCTGGTGGTGCTCAGGACTCACGCCTGGCCCTGTGCTCAGAGTCCCATTCATAGCACCAGGTCAGCTATGTGCAGAGCAAGTGCCTTAGCCCTGTGCTGTCTCTCTGGCCCTATAGAATGTGTCACTCAATCCTGTTCTCCCCACTCCAGGAGGAAGGTGTCTGCACCCCCCAGGGACGGAAGCTTAGGAAACTAAGTCTCAGGTTTCCCTTTGTCTGCATGCAAGGGCGTAAAGCCCAACCAGGATGGCTCTGCAGAGATTCCACCCCACTAAGCCGTCTCCTCCTCTCTGCTTTCCCCTTGAGTGACATCAGTCCAGCCAGAGAGGGACGATGGTAGGAAGGCAGAAATGGGGTGGGGTGTGTCAGGGAATCAGGACCCTAGAATAGGAAGGAAATCCCCTCTGCTGAGATCGTCGCTGAGTGCTGGTGCTGGTGAACGTTAGCTAGCTCGGCGTTCTTTGCTCATTTCTTCTGAGTGATGGTGTGCATGGATTTCTCTTTTTTTTTTTTTTTTTTTTGCTTTTTGGGTCACACCTGGCAATGCACAGGGTTACTCCTGGCTCTGTGCTCAGGAATTACTCCTGGCAGTGCTCGGGGGACCATATGGGATGCTGGGAATCGAACCCGGGTCGACTGCGTGCAAGGCAAACACCCTACCCACTGTGCTATTGCTTCAGCCCCTCTGCCTGCACGCTTGCTCCCTCTCGAATGGCACTCTTTTTTTTCTATTTTATTTTATTTTTATAAAGTTGTTCACAATTTTTAAAATTTTATTTTATAAGGTAGTTCACAATATTTGATTACATTCAATATTCAAACACCAATCCCATCACCATAACACCTTCTCACCACCATATTTGGGGTATTTCCATCCCAAGCCCCAATCCCTGCCCCAAAGCACAACCGAACTAAGATATTTTGTATTGTTTGTTATGAAAAACTCCTGAAAATGCTACAAAAAAAGTATCCATAGAGGAAATAGTGTGAATATTGTTCTATTTTGACAGGGGCCATTAAGACCTTCTTTAGGACATCACAAATATGTTGTTAAAGGTGATGTGAATTTTGGTTGCCTCCTATTTGAACCCTATCAAATGAGGTGTGGTACTTACAGAGAATGGGTAGGGAGTGTCTTAGGATGTGTTGCGTGGTCACAAATGTGGCCACACGGTCCAGGAATAGGTTCACTCGTGCGTGAGGCTCGGCCCAAGCGTGTGGGGAGCAGCCTTGAGTGTGGTGGCGGTTGGGTTCTGGAGCTGGGGCTGAGTCCCTTGGGGCAGGGAGGGCTCTCTCCCGGCCCCCTCTGAGGCACCCCGAGTGAAACAGCCTGGCTCGGGGTCCCATGGCATGACTATGGTGGGCGTCCTAGTCCTCCCTCTATAATATTTGATTACATTTCATATTCACACACCTATCTTACCACCCTTACACCTGCCCACCTCCGTATTCTGAATGTTTCTATCCTGAACCCCAAACCCAAAGTAGAACCGAAGTAATTTATTTTGTATTGTTTGTTATGAATAATCTGCTAAAAATGATCCCAAAAAGGTTTCTTAGAGGAAAGTGTGTGAAGATTGTTGTAGTTCACCCAGGACCCGTTAAGCCCTTCTATAAGAGATTAGTAACATGGGGCTGGAGCAATATTACAGTGGGTAGGGCATTTGCCTTGCCTTGACCTGGGTTCCATTCCCAGCATTCCATATGGTCCTCTGAGCACCGCCAGGGGTGATTCCTGAGTGCAGAGCCAGGAGTAACCCCTGAGTAACCCCAGCCAGGTGTGACCCAAAAAGCAAAAAAAATAGAGATTAGTAACATGTTAAAGATTGAGCCTTGTACACATATATATATGCATATGTATATATATATATGTATATATGTATCTGTACAAATATATTTCCCCCCCTAAGATTGGTCGCCTTCTGCTTTAAACCCCATCAAATGTGGTTGCTACTCTTTCTGCCAGTACTCTGGTCCTTTGCCCTCAAACTTCTGTGGGCGGCTGTTGACTTGGAGAAAGGTGCTTCCCGGAGATGCACCAATCTCACACACTCCCTGCGAGAGCTCGCCGAGGTTTGAGCATGAATGAGTGTGGCCAGATGTGCACCATGTTAAGCACCTCAGGAGCACAGCTGGGCCTGGTAATATAGTTTGATTCTCCCAGAGCAGGGCACAATAAAAAGTCTGTTCGTAGTTGCTGGCTTCCACAGCCACTTCACTGTGACGAGTTCAGATGGCAAATGATTGAAAGTCCAAGGAGGTATTTAGAGATGTGCCGAGCTCCCCCTGGATCAGGGCAGCTGTCCCGGGGCAGAGCCAGCTGGAACAGCTGCCACCGTGCTCCTCAGGCTTCCTCGTTAGTGGCCACAAGTCTGTCACTTGCTTTCAAACTGGCACAGAGATCCAGGAATGGTCCTTCTGCCAGCAGAAGCTTGAGTCCAAAGGAAGCCAGCCAGCCTGAGTGCCTCGGGGACGCCTTCTCCAGCGAGATGTGCAGAGACAGTAGAGGAGACCTTGAACCAGAGATCACTCCTCCGAGGGCCCCCCAGTCTGCTGCAGCAAAACTCCACTTGACTGCTTCTGGGGGTGTAGCGTGGTGGCAGCCCACAGGCACACGAGAACCCAGCTTCCATGCCCAGCACCAACTTAATAGCCATAAAGTAGGATGTTCTTGAGGATCGGGACAGGAAGAGCGTGCAGCTCTGAGAGACTGTGTCACGGACACACATCATTGGCGAGTGCTCAAGGGTGAGCCCACAGTTACTTTGTACTGGGGTCAGTGAGATGACCCAAGACACAGGGCATATGCTTAGTTCGTGCGAGGCCCTGTGTTCAAATTCCTTAGGTAGGAATTTCAAAGTGCGGGGGCTGGAGTGATAGTATAATGGGTCGGGCACTTGCCTCGCACGTGGCTGATGTAGGTTCAATCCCCAGCACCCCATATCATCCCCTGAACCCCACAAGGAGTGATTCCTGAATGCAGAGGCTGGAGGAAGCCCTGAGCAGAGCAGGGTGTGGAGGATGGATGAAAGATGAGTGGACCTGGGGAGTGCACCCTCTGAGGGGGAGAGAACTAGCAGAGAGCTTCACAAAGTGGCTGTTGATGATTGTCAGCCCCCAATGTTGTTGTCGTTGCTTGTTGTTGTTGTTTGTTTTGGGGCCATGCCTGGCTCTGGATGTAGTGCCCAATTACTGCACTCAGGGTTGCCACAATGGAAACTAAAATTTAACCACACATTAAAAAAAAAAAAAAAAAAAAAAAGAAGCCTCCCTGAAGTTAGAAACCCCCGCTGGATGAGGAAGAGTCTCTACAAGTCAGTAAAACCGTGATGTGTTTGTTTTGGTTTTGGGGTCACACCCAGCGGTGCTTGGGGGCCACTCCCAGCTCTGTGCCCAGGGGACCATGCTCAGTAACTCAGGAATTACTCAAGCTGGGGCTTGGGGGAACTTAAGGGATACTTGGAATTGAACCCCGGGTCAGCCATGTGCAAGGCAAGCACCTACTTGCTCTACTATTGGTCCAAACTCCCCAAACAATTTCTTTGTAATGGGGTCAGGGCGGTGGCCCAAGAGACAGGGCATATGCTTAGTATGTACGAGACCCTGTGTTCAATTTCTGGGTCTGCTGGTCCCCAGACACTCTTTTTTTTTTTCTTTTTGGGTCACATCCAGCGATGCACAGGGGTTACTTCTGGATCTGAACTCAGGAATTACCCCTGACAGTGCTCAGGTGCTCAGGGGACCATATGGGATGCTGGGAATCAAACCCAGATCGGCCACGTGCAAGGCAAACACCCTAACCGCTGTGCTATTGCTCCAGCCCCTCCCCAGACACTCTTGCTGTACCTACACGACCCTCCTCTACCCCCAAGCCGAGCCTCCTCTCTGTACTCAGGACTTAAACTGTCTTTCCACCCAGGTTCTTTCTCTTATGTTTCATCATCTTTTTCTTTCCTTTTCTTTTGTGTGTGTGTGGGGGGGCACACCCAACAATGCCCAGGAATCACTCCTGGCAGTACTGGAGACCGTGTGGGTTGCCAGGGATTGAATCACATTATTCACACGCCAGGCGAGTGTCCTACCCGCTGTAGTCCCCGTGTTTCATTATCTTTAGAGTCGCTTCTAATCAGCATGACTTTTTCCTCCCCAAAGACATTGGGTTTCTCTGGAGGTCTTCCTCAATGTCATTATGGTGGGAGGGGGCTTGTAAAAAGATTGATGCATTAGGTGAAACATTTTTACAATACTATTTTATTTGGGGGGTCTTTTTTTTTTTTTAGGGGATCACATATGACCATGCTCAGGAATTACTCCTGACTCTGCACTCAGGAGTTACTCCTGGCGGTATTTGGGAGACCATATGATTTGCCGGGGTTTTGAACCTGGGTTGGGCACATGCAAGGCAAATGGTCCCCATATGGTCCCTGAGCACCACCAAGAGTGGTCCCATCCCTGAGCACAGAGCCAGGAGTGGACCCTGAGCACTGTCCGGTGTGACCTGAAAACAAAGGCTTCTCATGCACGTAATTCCAACATCACATTCATCTAGCGATAGTTTTAAAAGTTGTATGTTGCTGAAGACTCTGACAAAGCCCTACGCAAAGAGCCCCACCCCCCCGCCCTCCGGGTTTTGGCTGAGCAGGAAAAAGGGCAAATTGGCACGGGAGGGGGTTGCGTTGTGATGTAATCAATCATCTATTCTGAAGAGGCATAAAATTGTACCTCGAAAAACGTAGTCTTTTAAATCAGGGTTGCCACAATGGAAACTAAAATTTAACCACACATTAAAAAAAAAAAAAAAAAAAAAAAGAAGCCTCCCTAAAGTTAGAAACCCCCGCTGGATGAGGAAGAGTCTCTACAAGTCAGTAAAACCGTGATGTGTTTGTTTTGGTTTTGGGGTCACACCCAGCGGTGCTTGGGGGCCACTCCCAGCTCTGTGCCCAGGGGACCGTGCACTGCCAGGCCTCCCACATGCAAAGCATGTGCACCAGCCCTTTGCGTCTTTTCCCTGACCCCCACCCAGGGGACTGGAACAGGGGCAGTAGCAGCAGCTGGGCGCTTGCTAGAAATGCAGACACTCTGAGGTTTGGGGAGAGGGGCTGCGGCAGCTGCTTGGGGCTTCTTATTTGAGCATCATTCTGTGTAGCCAGGAAAATTAGGTAACAACAGACAATCCAGGACGCTGGAGGGGCGGGGCGGGGGGGGGGGTGGAGGGGGCGGGGCGGGGCAGGGGTTAAGACACTTCTCTTGCATGCATCCAACGCTGAGCACCACCAGGGGGCACTCCTGAGCACAGAGCCAGGAATAGCCCCTGAGCATGGCTGGGTGTGGCCCAAACTGCCACCCGCCTTCCAAAAAAATTAACACCCAAAACAAAAACCATCAGCCTTGTGGTGGGATCTCAGCTTCCTCCACAGAGGGAGTTGGAAACCTGTGTCCTTGCACTGCTGTTCTCATCATCCCCTTAGCCTACTCTCGTTTCATTGTTGCAACCAAGGAAATGACTCTAATCCCCCCCACACACATTTTCCCAGATGGTCCCAGAGTCGCTTGGTCCTGGCCCCTCCTTTTCCTCTCTCTGATCTAGAAAAATCCTTTTAGCTTCTTAACTGGGTCTTAACTTAAATTCACTCCTTGGTTTTTGGTTGTTTAGGGTTGTGTGTGCGTGTGTGCGTGCGCGCGCACGCGCGCACAGGCTGATGGGGGTGACCCTTGGCAGTGCTCTGGGCTTACTCCTGGCTCTGTGCTCAGGGATCACTCTTGGTTGGGTTTGTGGGACCATGTGTGGTGCTGGGGATTGAATCCAGGTGGCCCTCAAGGTAGCACCGTGCCCGCTGTCCTGTCTTCTGCCCATCCTCAGTCCTGTCCTGTCTCCTGCCCATCCTCAGTCCTCAGGCTTCCGCAGTGGTCTGGTCTCCTCACACCCACCCCCTCCTCTTCTTGTGTCTGTTGTCAGCATGCAGCCAGAGTGCGATCAGGAAAGGTCACCTGGTCTTGCAGTCTTGCTCTCAGCACTCTCCCGCCAGCCAGAGCATCAGGTACAGAGTCTTTAGACACCTCCACCCTTACCCCACCCCTGAGCCCACAGATCTGGCCCTTCCAACTTCTCTAATACTCGCACCACTGTCCTGAGTCTGCAATCAGGGGCCGGGGAGGCAGAAGCCCTTCCACCCCGCCCAGTCTGTGCTATCTGTCTGTCTGCATTGTAGCATTTCCACCGCTGTCTTGGGGTGGGGGGCTGGGAGGTCTTGCTCAAGCTCAGGTTACTCCTCAGGATGTGTGGGCCACCACCATATCTTTCTACCACAGACCCTGACCATAGGTTTTTCTTCCTTCATAGGTTTCCCTGCAATTATTCAAGCACTTTCTAGCATGGACCAAGATGTGTGCACACAGAATCTGTTCTATTTGCGCCCTGGCACCCTCCCTGTCACATAGGAAGTGTGTTGTAGATACTCGAGTGTTCAGTGTGGACTCTTAGATTTGTGTGACACACAGCCCCCCGAAGGCACTTCTGGTTTCTCCCCGGCATCCTGAGCCCTAGCACTGAACCTCCAGCACAATTAGCTGAGAACACCGGGAAGTCGCCCTGGGTTCTCTGAGCACCGCTTGGGAAGCTGTCTGCAAAATAGATTGAATTTGCTATTCAAAATCAAGACAAGACAAGGGGCTGGAGTGATAGTACAGTGGGTAGGGCACTTGCCTTGCATGTGGCTGACCTAGGCTCCATCCCCGGCACCCCATATGGTCGCCCAGGCACCACCAGTGTAGATTCCTGAGTGTAGAGTCAGGAGTCAGCTCTGAGCAGACAATGTTTGAGTGCTGGACCTGGGGCAGAAGGAGGAAGGGTGGTTCTCGGTGAAGTCCTCTCGTTTAGGGGTGATGCTGATTGGGCTTTGCCCACAGTGGTAGTGTAGATTCAGAGCTGTTGCTGCACGCCCAGGTCTGATAGGGGCCCACATTCATTGTCCTGAGGTGTTTGGGTGTTTTGTTGTTGTCTTTGCCGGGTTGTGGTGCTTCGGGGCTATTCCTGATTCTGTGTTTTTCTTTTTTTTTTTTTGCTTTTTGGGCCACACCCAGCGATGCTCAGGGGTTACTCCTGGCTTTGCACTCAGGAATTACTCCTGGCGGTGCTTGGGGGACCACATGGGATGCCGGGGATCGAACCCAGGTCGGCCGCGTGCAAGGCAAACGCCCTACCCGCTGTGCTATCGCTCCGGCCCCTATTCCTGATTCTGATCAGGAGTGACCCTGCTGGTGCTTGGGGTACTGTAAGTGGGACTGCTGGGATTTGGTCTGTTTGTTTGTTTTTTAATTGAATCCCTGTGAGATAACCCGTACAAAGCTGTTCATGATTAGGTATCAGTCATAGTGTTCCAACACCCATCCCTCCACCAGTGCACATTTCCCAGCACAAGTGTCCCCAATTTCCTTCCCATCACCCCCACCCCCAGCCTGCCTCTATGGCAGGCACTATCTGTCTGTCCCTCTGTCTCTCTGTCTCTCTGTCTCTGTCTCTCTCTCTCTCTGTCTCTCCCCCCACCCTTGGGCTTTGTTGTTTGCAATACAGATACTGAAAGACTGTCGCGTATATCCATCTCTTTACCCACTTTAAACACTCAGTTCTTGTCCGGTGTGATCATTTCTAACAATTACTGTCATACTGCTCCCTTCTTTATCTTACCTACCCTCCACGCCACACACACTTAGTTGGTAGATTCCAACCACTGACCAGCCCTCCTAGCCCCTGTTTTCCCTGGCCTTGGATATTAGTGTCCTACTGTATATTTTCTGTATACCACAAATAAATGCAGTCATTCTATGTCTGTCCCTCTCCTTCTGACTCATTTCACTCACCGTTGGGGATTTCAACCAAGACACATGCCTTACCCCCTGCACTACCTCTCCAGCCCTTGTCCTGGTGGTATTTGCCACTGCAAGAAGAGTGGCATTGGCAGCTGGGTGACCCTAGGGGAGCATGTCCCTAGGAGAACATCCCTCCCAGGGTCCCTGGAGAGACCCTGCCATCTTAGTCCCTAGATAGGATCAGCCTTCGAGCAAGTTCTAGCCAATGAGTGTGAGAGTGTGTTGTCACGCTCTCACTGCCCCTGCCTCCAATGTTGTTTTAAAGCTTTGTAGGGGGTTGGGGTTGTGGCCCAGTTGTAAAGCACATGCCCTATTTGCAGTGACTCCTGGTGTCAATCCCCAGCACAATAGACAACAGAAGTAACTTGGTAGGCTGAGGATATAAGTCTCTGTAAGTGTGGCTCCGTATGTATGTCCAAGGCACTGAGTTCAATCCTCTGGCACCCTAAAACTAACAAAAGAGCTGGAGGGATGGTACGTACAGTGAGTAGGAATTTGCCTTTCATATGGTCAGCGTGGGTTCAATCCCCAGATCCCCAAACCCCAGCAGGAGTGAACCCTGAGTGCAGAGCTAGGGGTGAGCCCTGAGCACTGTCATGTATGGCCCCAAACAAAAAAAACCTAATGACTTAAAAAAAAAAAAAACTTTTATAGCGCGAACATTTTTTATAGTACTAACATTTAAAAATCAAAATGGTCGAGGCTGAAGCGATAGCACAGCGGGTAGGGCCTTTGCCTCGCACGCGGCCGACCCAGGTTCGCTTCCCAGCATCCCATATGGTCCCCTGAGCACCACCAGGAGTAATTCCTGAGTGCAGAGCCAGGAGTAACCCCTGTGCATCGCCGGGTGTGACCCAAAAAGAAAAAAAAATCAAAATGGTCATGTACAAACATTTTCTGTTCTCCTGAAAAAGCAGAAGCAGTGGGCTGGAGCAATAGCATAGCAGGTAGGAGGGCATTTGCCTTGCACGCAGCCGACCTGGGTTCAATTCCCAACATTCCATATAGTCCCCTGAGAACCACCAGTGTTAAGTCCTGAGTGTGGAGCTAGGAGTAACCCCTGTGCATCACTGGGTAACCCCAAAAGCAAATAAAATAAAAATAAAAGCAGAAGTAGCTCTGTCAAACCTTCTTCACACAGCATCAGCTAGAGCGTCTTGCGTAGGTTCCCCTTACCAGGGGGCTGGAAAGATAGTACAATGGGTTGGGAGTTTGCCTAGCACAGAGCATACCTGGATTCAATCCCTGGCATTCCATATGGTTCCCTGAGTACCACCAGGAGTAATTCGTGAGTGCAGAGCCGGATGTTACCCCTGGGCATCACTAAATGTGGTTCAGAAACAACAAAACAAAATAAACCCATAATTTTTCTTCTTTGCCTTTGGTCTCTGCCCCCAGCCTGCTATGTTGGTTCATTCTATCCTCCTAGCATTGAAAGGCATGTGAACTTGTGAATTGTATAAAATTTGTAAATCAGCGTGTGTGTATGTGCATGCATGAAAGTTGTCATTGACACTGAAATAATGTTTTGTTTTTTTTCTCTTGTCTTCTCCACTTTTTTCTCCTTGTTGCTTCCTTCTACCTCCCTTTCCTTTTCCGCTCCACCTATTGTTCTACAGATCCTGGGGCTTCTCGTGTGGACCCTGATCGCGGGGACAGAGTACTTCCGGGTGCCTGCCTTTGGCTGGGTCATGTTTGTGGCGGTGTTTTACTGGGTCCTCACCGTCTTCTTCCTTATCATCTACATAACAATGACCTACACCAGGATTCCCCAGGTGCCCTGGACAACTGTGGTAAGGAAACCGGTGGCCTTGGTCATGACAGGGGATGGAATTTAATTCTCTGCGGGTCAGTTCAGGGTTGTCTCTCTGCCAGCAAAACAAAACCCAACACAGCAGATAAACGAGGGTTTTCTGTTACCCAGAGCCTCTCAGGTGTTGTCTACCTTCGGGTGAAGCTGGCCTCTTTGGAAGCTCCAGGATTTCTTTCCAACAGTAGCAAAGAGGTCTCAGAAATAAATCAAGGGCCAGAGAGCTGGTACAGCAGGTAAGGCGCTTGCCTCCCACCTGGCTGAACCATGTCTAGTCCCCAGCACCCACTATGGTCTCCTGAGCACAGAGCCAGGAGTAAGCCTTGACTGCCATCAGGTGGGGACCAATAAACCAAAAATAAATAACGGAAATAAAGAAAAGAGAAAAATAGCAGTAAATAAGAGTACATCAAGCTTCCTCGAGTTTTAAGACAGGCATGCTCAGGAGGAATTGGGTTCTTGTTCTGACCCAGCGTGATGCTATATAGAGGAGAAATGAAAGAGGAAAACAAGGGGGAGATTGATGAGAAAGTGTGTTGACTATAACCCCTGTCTTCATTGGCTGGGCTACACAGCAAATACCAGGTTAACCACCAGACGGTTATTTTCCTCAGTTTTAGAGTCCCAGAGTTCAAGATCCAGATAGCACTGGTCAGTTTCTGGTGCAAATCCTGTCCCTGCCTCTGCTGACCACTGTCCACTGTGTTGTCACTGAGCAGAGAGACAGATGAGCTCCCGTGCATCTGCTACCAGAGGCACTCTCTGTCCTGCAGGGAGGACTCTGACCTCAGCCACGTCTCCACGTCCCTCACTCCAGACCAAGTGTATGTGCCCACGCCCTTCATACCTGCAGAATACATTCTTTCCCTCAGCACCCCAGCCGCTGAAGCCACTCTGGCATTGAATAGGACCTAAGGTGCACTGTGACTTCAGTGGCATCTAGTTAAGCTATGGGAGACACTGGGGGTGCAGTTCAGCCTGCCACAAAACTCCTGTCCAGCCTTAGACCAGAGACAAGAGACGCATCTGTGTTTCGACATAGCCCAGCGGCCGGGTGTGGGGCAGACAGACTTTCGGAAAGGGGAGTATGGGGGGGGGGGGTGGGAAGGAAGTGGCCTGAGAAAGCCCAGCACTTCCCCAGGCAAACAGAGGATGAGTCTTGGAGCCTTATACAGCCCCTCAGGGCCGTGGGGTTGGCAGTGCCACCTTCAGGTTTTCTTAGGGTGGCAGCCAGCCAACTGTCTGGGTCTGCCCTGTGGGACTCAGGGCCGTTCCCACTGTCCCTTTGCCTTGCCCTGTCCACCCAGCAGGCGCTCTGCTGGTGCTCCTCTCCCTGGTCCTGCTGCTGCTGGAGATTGGGCGTGCTCGGGGGTCTACTCCAGTGGTTTGGCCACTGCCTTTGAATCTCAGAACGAGCTTTCTATGTTTCCAATAGGGAGAGGCTGTGGCAAGAGAGTAGTACAGGAAGTAAGGTGCTTGCCTTGCACTCAGCTGACCCGAGTTCCATCACTGGCACCATATATGGTCCCCAGAGTCGCTCCAGGGGTCACTCGGTCACTCCTCAACACAGCCAGTGAGCCAGGAATAGCCCCTAAGAACCACCAAGTATGACTCAACATTTAAAAAAAAAAGTTCAGCCTTCAAGTTCTTTCTTACTTAACAAATCTTTCTGTGATCCACCCCTCTCCTTTATTTTTTTTTTGCTTTGCTTTTATTTTTGGGTCACACCCGGCGATGCACAGTGATTATTCCTGGCTCATGCACTCAGGAGTTACTCCTGGCAGTGCTCGGGGGACCATATGGGATGCTGGGAATCGAACCTACCCACTGTGCTATCGCTCCAGCCCCCTCCACCCCTCTCCTTTAAAGCAGTCAAGAGGAATCAAGACATTTCCTCAACATTTTGTTTAAAAACATCCTCAGCTGGAGTACAGCGGTTACATAGCTGACCAGGGTTTGATCCCCAGCACCCATATGTGAACCCTTGAGCACAGAGCCAGGAGTAAGCCTGAGCACTGCTAGATGTGCCTCCTGCCCCACAAAAAGTCTCCTCAGCCGGGCAAGAGCGAGAGCTGAGGTGGGGCCTCCTGTATGCATCACTTTGCAAACAAGGCCAAATCACTCCTCCGCTAAAATGTCCAATCTCGTTTCTTGCCGGTTCTGCTTCCCCCAAACGGCTGGGGGCAGGGTTCAGCCCGGTCCGTTCTGTGCTGTTTGATCACAAGGGTCTGCTTCCGTGGGGTTTCCAATAACAAGTTCCTGTTTCTGTCCGGGTCTCACCAGCGTGCCCTGTATGTTCAGGCACACCCTGTCTTCACATTTCTTCTAAAATCCCAGAGAAGACAGAAACTCTTGCTCAGTTCGTGCCTCCTTTATGAGACCTCACAGAATCACCTTTAATTTGACATCCATAATTTCTTTTTCAGTTTTGGGGCTGCATCCAGCAGTACTCAGGGCTTCTGATTCGGTGCTCAAGGATCCCTCTGACATGCTCGGGGGACCTTATGGGGTGTGGAAGATCAAAACTGGATCAGTTGCATGCAAAGCAAACTCCCTACGCACTGTACTATCGTCCCTAACATACATAATTTTTATTTTTATTTTTTGCTTTTTGGGTCACACCCGGCAATGCACAGGGGTTACTCTTGGCTCATACACTCAGGAATTACTCCTGGCAGTGCTCAGGGGACTATATGGGATACTGGGAATCAAACCTGGGTCAGCTGCGTGCAGGGCAGACCCCCTGCCCGCTGTGCTATCGCTCCAGCCCCAATATACATATTCTTGTGGGCACCTCAGAACTCTCCGGGCACACTCATGACCAATTCCAGCACCACGGGTTAAGTGCTAGTCATGACTGTGACCCCCATCCGCTGCCAGAATTTACCCACCCCCCCTCTCACCGCAGAGTTCCCCGTTAGCCAGGGAGCTCCGGGAGCAGCACGGGGTCTGTGTAGATGGAGGCCTGGCGAGTGGGAAGCAGAGAGCCGGAACCCAGAAGGCTGAGGACTCGGCTTCCTGTGCGAGCACAGAGCCTGAGCAACAGAAGAGAGGGCGAGGGCTGGTCAGAAGGCGCAGGCGCCAAGAAGAGCTGGTGTTTGAATTTGAGTCCAAAGGCAGGGAAGCTTCCCAATGCCTCCCCAGCTCTGAGCAGGAGGAGCAGTCTTTGTTCACTCATGGGTAATGGTTTGGGTTCTGCTCGGAGCACCAACTGATTGGACAAGGCCCACCACCACCCACTTTTCTCCATTGCTGTTTCAAATGTTTGTACTATTCAGAGACACCCCAGAATAATGTTTGGCCAAATCACCTCTGCGCCCCAAGGCCAGACGGCATTGCTATCCCGGTGCTCTCCAACACACTTAGGCTGCAGTGGGGCGAGTGTCTGTACTGTGACAGAATGGACCCCACCCTCAGTTGGGGACAGCTGGGAATGCTTCCAAGGAACTGACAGTTGGTGTCATCTGGAAGACTGAGCACACGGGCGCGAGTGGATTCAGAGGCCGAAGTTGAGGGTCCTCCTTGCTGTAGAGCACTGGGCAGTCTGGTCAGGGACCTCTCACTGGCTACACAGTGGGTGACAACGCAGGGGGTGCCTCGCTCTACCGCAGAGCTTCGAAGTGCTCCCATATTGCTCATCTCCCTTCAGCCAGTGCCTTGAAGAGTGCCCAATGCCCAGTGACAGAGCCAGGGGCCACTCAAGAATGCTAACCTCATTGCAGGGGCAGGGGGATCAAAGTCAAGCTGGCACAGTCACCGCTCAAAACGTGCCTGAGTCTGACTCTCTGCAAGTACCTTCAGAGCTAACTCCAGCCCTGTGAGGCGGAAGCCTCTCCATGTGGGGTGTGGGGTAGCTTGTACCCAGCAGTCTTCCTGGCTCTGTGCTCAGGAGTGATTTCTGGCAGTGTGCAGGGGTTCGTACGGGGTTCCCATTGGGGATCAAACCAGGACCACTGCTGCTGTAGCCACATGCAAGACAAGTGTCTCACCTCCTGTACTCCTGCACTACCTCTCTGGCCCCCATCAACCTCCTTTTATTTCACAAAAACAGATGCACTAACGCTTCGGTGTTTCCCAGATACAGAAGTGAGGGGTGTTTCCTTTGAGACTTTCAAGAACATGGTGCAGTTGCCCGACAGAATTCCAGTGAAGGCCACCTGGCCCTCGAATCTCGTAGGGGGGCCTGGTGTCCACTGAGCTGCTACTACCCCCTCCCGCGTGGACACCCAGGAATGGGTTCGAGGGGACAATCCTAGTAGACCCGGTGGAGCTACGGAATGCCGTCAGCAAGAGTTTTTGTGTCGGTGTCAGGGGATCCTACGGGACCGTTAAAGTAGATGAAGCCCATGGGGCTGGAGCAATAGCACAGCGGGTAGAGCGTTTGCCTTGCACGGAGTCGACCCAGGTTTGATTCCCAGCATCCCATATAGTCCCCTGAGCACCGCCAGGAGTAATTCCTGAGTGCAGTGCCAGGAGTAACCCCTGTGCATCGCCAGGTGTGACCCAAAAATAAATAAATAAATAAAGTAAGTAAGTAAGTAGTAAGTAAGTAAGTAAGTAGATGAAGCCCAGTCTTTCCACGCAGTCTGGATGAAACTGGAGGGGGTTGTGCTAAGAAGAGCACGCCAGGAAGAGCAAGACAATAGCAGAGGGTTTTCCTCCTATTTGGAATGTAACTAAAGCCAATAAACTAACAGCACTTGAAAAATAACAGACTCTGGAAGCCCTGGTGGTTGAGGGGCAGGGGAAGAGGTGGGGGGATGGCGCAGAGAGGGCCGTTTGGACATGAAGAAGATTGACATGCAGAGGCTTGAAGCGATAGACCAGGATTTGGTGGAGTTGTAAATCAGGAGTTAGCCAGGCAAGTTAGTTTGGCTTTATTGTTTTCTTTTATGTGAGTTTTGTTTGTTTGCTTTTGTTTTTTGTTTTTTTGTTTTTTTGGTCACACCAGCAATGCTCCGGGGTTGGTTACTCCTGGCTCTGCACTCAGGGATCACCTTGATGCTTCTCAGAGGATCATACGGGGTGCTGGGATCAAACCCCATATGAGGTTGGGTTGGCTGTGTGCAAGACAAGTGTCCTACCCACTGTGCTGTTGCTCCAGTCCTGCATTAATTATTTTTTATAGTTTAGGTAATTACAATTGCAAGTGTGTGTGTGTGTATGTGTGTGTGTTGCCACACCTGGCAGTGCTTAGGGCTTACTCCTGGCTCTTTGTCCAGGGATCACTCTTGGTCTGGCTTGGAGAACCATATAGGGTGCTGGAGATCGAACCCGGCGTAGCCACATGCGAGGCAAATGCCCCGCGGGCTGTTCTATGGCCCTGGTTCCACAATAGTGTTTTATGTTTAAAGTATTGTTCAAAATTGCTGTATATCATCACTACTGAAGTGCCATGGATCCCCTCCCACCTACCCCCGCCATAATGTTTGATTTTAATCACTGTATCACTGCATCACTGTCATCCCATTGTTCATCAATTTGCTTGATCAGGCGCCAGTAACATCTTCATTTGCACCTGTCACATGCTAGTGTAGCCAAGAACACAATGAGCACGTTGTTGTCACTGTTTTTGGCATATCAAATACGTCACTTGCCAGGGTAGCTTGCCAGACTCTGCTGTTTTGATTTTAATAATAATAAATAATATCTTGACAGGCCAGAGAGATAGTACAGCAGAGAGAAAGGGTACTTGCCTTCTATGCAGCTGACTGGGGTTCAACCCCAGGCATCCCATGTGGTCCTCTGAACCTGCCAGGAGTGATTCCTAAGTGCAGAGCCCGGAGTATTCCCTGAGCATCGCTGGGTACGGCACAAAATAAAAAGTAATCACCTGTAGTGGTGCTCTAAGAAGTGTTGGTCCCTGTCCCCTTGTTTCAAATGCCTCATTCGCACAGTCAGAATCTGTCATCCTAGTATGTCTCCCCATTTCCTGGATCACTGATTCCTGGAAACAGGTTTGTACAGTGCAGTGTCCCCGCCGGGCTCAGCTTCCTTCCAGCACTGTTTTCTGGTCTCTTCCTGCACCCGGAACTGCAGCAGAAGTGCCCCAGCAGCAGTCAGCAGCCCGGGGCTCGGAAGTCCCTTGCACTTGCTCAGTCCTTGGCCTTTCCACGCAGGGCCATGGCCTGGGTTTTGTACGCAGAAGCATATAGGCACGTGGAGGATTCTTGTCTGGGGGATCCAAAAGTACTGCCCTAGCTCAGTGAGTTACTACTGTTGGCTGCCCAAGGACTTGGGGATTTATTTTTGGTTTGCAGAGCATCTGCGGCATCCCCACCTGGAGAGAAGCGATTTCCTCACTATGACTTTAGTCCCTTGGGAGCTCGGTTAGGAGGCCACTCGTGGAACCCTGCAAAACTCAGACTTGTGGGGGCCGGAACGATAGGACAACGGGTTGGGCACTTGCTTTGCATGCCACAGACCCAAGTTTGATGTTTGGCGTCCATATCATCCCCTGAGCATCTCCAGGAGTGATTCCAGAGTGCAGAGCCAGGAGTTACCCCTGAACACCATTAAGTGTGCCCCTCCCCCACCAAGAAAAAACCTCCACCAGATTTGCATTGTCTTGATGCACCTCTGTGGACCAGCACGCACTGAATGTTGGAATCCAGGCTCAGCGATAGGCCTTGCCTGGAGAACACAGGGACAGTTTAGGGACCATCTGCAGTCACAACAGGTCCCGAGCCAGCTCAGGAATGCCCAAAGACAGCTGTGCTTTTTCTTCTTTCTCTTTCCATTTTTTTTTTTTGCCATTTTTTGGGTCACACCTAGCGATGCACAGGGGTTACACCTGGCTCTGCACTCAGGAATTACTCCTGGCAGTGCTCAGGGGACCATATGGGATTCTGGGAATCGAACTCGGGGCAGCCGTGTGCAAGGCAAATGCCCTACCTGCTGTACTATCACTCCAGTCCCCATATCTGTGCTTATTGATAAATCTGATTTTGTGTTTTGAGGCCCTACCCCAGCAATGCTCAGGGGGTCCTGTTGGCTCTGAAGTCCGGAATTACTCCTGGCAGTGCTTGGGGGACCCTATGGGATGCCTGGGATCAAACCTGGGTCAGCCACATGCAAGGCAAGCACCTCACCCTCTCTACGGTCTCTCTGGCCCCTCTGATGAGTCTGATTTGAGCTGAGGTTTCCAAGCCATTGACTGTCCCCTGCATGACCCCAACCACCGAGGTCTGCGGAGTTGCATTTCTTGAGAATTTCTCTCCCGTTGACCCTACTGCAAGCACCCTGTGTGGTGTCAGTGCCATGCAGGGGGCAGGGCAGGGCCATTACCCTGTGCTGTGCATTGGCACTGGTGTGTGTTAGGTGCCACTGTGTTCAGAGGTGCCCACTGGTGTGTTTATTCTTTCATCATTTCATCCCCATGATCCCTGGGCAGAGGTGCATGATTTCTGCTTCGCAGATGAAAAAATCTTAAACACTGAGGGTACTTGAGAGTCCGGAACGGAGTCAGGTCCCTTATTGCCAGCCCTGGAGTCGGCTTGCCACCCCTCACCCCCTGCAGACAGCAGTCTGCTTCTAGACTTCAGGAAACCGCTGTGAGACAAAAAGAAGCTACTTCCTCTGTGCTGAGACGGGGGAGGCATTCGTAGCAGTCTGGCAGATGAGGCCGTGTACATTGTTGACTCCAGGAATAGGGTGTGTCGTTCAGAGGTTTCTAGTCACTTGCTTTTTAGGGGGTGGGGGATCACGCAGTGCCCCCGCAGGGGAGCTGCCCTTTTGTTTTGAGAGGAGGCCAGTTATCGAGGGCACACCAGCTGTGCTCAGGGATGACTCCTGGCAGGGTTCAGGGAGCCGTATGTGTCTTTGGGGCCGTGGTACTTCCCTGCTTGACAATCTCTTGGGCCCATCTGTCTTGAAGAGAACACAACACAAAGCACCAGAGGCCGCTGCCACCCCCCCCATGGTTCCCTGTAGGGGGCAGTAGAGCCCAACGTGGGAAACCACACTGGTAAAGTGTGGCCGCAGTTCATTGCAATGATCTCTCTGTCTTTACTTGGGAAGAAAGGAGGGAGAGGACTGTATCAAAGAAGTTCTGAATTTTGGGTGAGATAGGTTTCTCCCCCTCTCTCCCTTCCCCCACAGCATGAGCGGGTGCTGCCGGGGAGGCGACCTCCCTCCCCAGTGCCTCATGCCGCCTAGGGCTGGGGGAGGGGAGTCAGCCTGTGCTGGAGTGTGCACAGGTGCAAAGATCACCTCTCCCCAGGGCGCTGACCGGTGGTCCTCACACAGCCCGGCACCCTAACACCCTGTCCCCATCCCCTCCGTCTGCCCAGGGCCTGTGCTTCAATGGCAGCGCCTTCATCTTGTACCTCTCGGCCGCAGTCGTGGACGCGTCCTCTGTCTCCTCGGAGAAAAATAGCCACAACTTCAACAGCTGGGCAGCCTCCTCGGTGAGTGAAAACTCCCCTCCCGTGACCTCCTCCTGATGCCCTCTGGGGGGGAGAGCCCCTCCTGCAGAACTGAAGGGGTGTGGTCAGCCTCGGGGTGGAAAGCATCCTGCCCGCCGGGAGGGACCTCTCTGCAGTGGCCAGGAGCCGAGGGACTGCTTGAGTGAGAGCCAGATCAATGGCTGGAACTGAGTCAGCAAACGCGTGTTTGAGACATTCTAATAGTCCTGCCTCCCGTTGGAGCGGAGAGAGAAATGCAGTGCTTGGGGGATGTGCACGCTATGAATTCTACTTGGATGGCGCTGGCTCACTTTCTGGATCACACCAGGCAGGGGTGGCTGGTTATTTGGGGGTGGCTGGTTATTTGGGGGTGGCTGGTTATTTCGGGGTGGCTCTCAAGAGTGTTCAGGAGACCATGTGGTACCAGGGATTAAATACAGGGCTCCGACATGCAAACACACCACCCTGACACCTTGAGCTGTTTCTTTAGTGTCATTACCCACCCCAACCTCATTTTTTAAAAAGAAGCAGAAATGTTTATTTATACATTGAAGTACCTAGAAAGATACCCACCAACCCGCTGGTTCCTACCAGGGGCTGTGATCAAATACAGAAGTGGAAGGAGAGACTTCAGCTTCTTAATTTATAGAATTCTGTGCTGTTAGCTTTGTGTGTGTGTGTGTGTGTGTGTGTGTGTGTGTGTGTGTGTGTGTGTGTGTGTGTGTGTTTTGCTGTTTGCTGTGCCGGGGATCACACCCCAGGTCTCACACTTGCAGGGCAAGCATTTGGCCACTAAGCCACATCCTCAGTCTCCACCTGCCTTTTTAAGCCATAAGTGTACTTCTAATTTAAACTACTAATTTTAAAAATGTGTGTGATTGGAGCAGAAGTATAACAGGTAGGGCGCTTACTACCTATTGGGTAAGACCCCCAAAACCAAAGTAAATAAATAAATAAATGTTTGTCTGTGCCTGGCCTTAAAAGTAGTTCTGTATAAGAGAAGAGCTGGTTGCCGACAGTTGAACACTCTTCATCACCTTTCCTTACTAGAGAGAGAGAGAGAGAGAGAGAGAGAGAGAGAGAGAGAGAGAGAGAGAGAGAGAGAGAGAGAGAGAGAGAGAGAGAGAGAGAGAGAGAGCTGGTATACACAGAATTCATGCCTCTTAAGCTGTCAGCACCAGACCTGAGTTAATACATGGCAAGTGACAACTTGACCTGGTGGCTGCCCCTTCAGAGGGACCCACATATCCCCTCACCATCCACAACTCACACACTGTGGGTTCACCTCCTCCCCCTCCCTCGCCCCTTATTCATGTTCTCCGACACTGTGGCAATATGACGTCAAGCCCTGGTCTACAGTTGCCCCTACAGAATTAGAAATACACCTGCTCTTCTCGGAGCCACCACCATATGCACCCCAACAGACTCCTCGTGGTTATTGGTGCAAAGCTACAAACTTTCCAGCCCTCTGTTCCTCTCCGCCTCATCTCTCCCTCTCCGCTCTGTCCGTGCCTCTCTCTCTCTCTCTCTCTCTCTCACTCTCACACATACGTACACACGTAGTTGCTTCAGAAGGAAGGTCATTGAACCAGTCACTGTCACTGTCATCCTGTTGCTCATTGATTTGTTCGATCGGGCACCAGTAACGTCTCTCATCATGAGACTTATTGTTACCGTTTTTGGCATATCCAATACGCCACTGGTAGCTTGCCAGGCTCTGCCATGCGGGCACAATACTCTCAGTAGCTTGCTGGTATCACCGAGAGGGGTGGAGGAATCGAACACGGGTCAGCCACGTGAAAGGCGAACACCCTACCACTGTGCTACCGCTCCAGCCCCTTGAACCAGTAAAGTCGTTTTAGAGAAGGAAGCTTAGGATTGGAGACAGCTGTGAGCGCATGATTCAATGAGCTGGAATGATGGTGCTTGACAATTAGCATGTGCTCTATAGCTTTTCCTCTTGTGCTTTGTTTTCTCCAGTTCTTTGCCTTCCTGGTCACCATCTGCTATGCTGGAAACACATACTTCAGTTTCATAGCCTGGAGGTCCAGGACCGTACAGTGATTTGTCATGTTGAGAATTAAAGGGGAAAAACAGACAAAGACTGGAAGAATCTCATTGTAAAAACAACTGTAGGTATAATGTATATTTCCAGAGAATTGTATTTAACTAATGTTTTTATGTACTTACTTCAAAGTGCTCACAGCGGTTTGTTACACTTAAACTTAGATGCTTCTTTTGCAGAGTGCTGTCGCTGCCAATGAACTCTTACATTCCTTCTTGATGTCTTATTTTCTTAATGTATACATAGATAAAAAATGCCAGTTTCTGTGTTGGATTAAATGCTTTGAAATCCTGGGTAGCCTGGCGTGTGATTTGGGACAGGGAGCAGCAGCTCCTGCTGAATCTGAGGCCGTGCTGGCGGGGAGCTTCGTCCTCACGGCCGCACGGGTTCGGGATTGCCAGGACGCGCACGGCCACAGCTGGAGGCCCCGGTGCCAGGAGTGAGACCCAGCTCTCCACAGCTCACATCACCAGTGTCTGTGACGCCCACATCTCCTACGGGGGACTCTGAAATGAGCTTATCCAAGGGTATTGTGGAAAATACTGAACCAAAAGGTGTCACGTGCCCAAAGGAAAACTTTTGCTTCTGCCCATTCAGGTTCTTTGGTCTAATCGCTGAAATAATGGAAGAGGGTCAGAGGGCTAGTACAGAGATTAAGGTATTTCCCTTGCATGCAGCAAGCTTGGTTTCAGTACCTGGAACTACCTATGGTCCCCTGAGCCCTCCAGGAGTGATCCTTGAGCACAGAGCCAGGAGGAAGCCCTGAGCACAGCAAGGTATGGAACTAAACACCAGAAAAAAGAAAAAAGGAAGAAAAAAAATATCCTTCTGAGTCTGCTGGCTCCTAATTGCCTCCAAACAATCCACATGTCCAAGTGGCACTTCCCAGGGTGGTCTCGTCTCCCCATCTCTCTAGTCTCCAGCATTTGTTCTTTGTAGCATCACTAGTAGGTCTCGTGGGGGGGGGGGGCGTGCAGAGACCCCTGAGTCAGCCCGCAGATGTTTGTGGAGGAAGTGTGTCACTGCCACGTGGCGGGTCTCGGGTGATTTTTCTACGTGAAAAACAAAAAACCACAGAAACGTTTGCAGAGCAGCCAGCAGCAAAGGGAGTCTCGGCCGTCACCGTGGACAGACCCCGCTCCGCACTGGGCAGCGCAGCTTCCTGTGTGCGGGGCTGCGCTGCTCTTCCTGGGTGCACGCCCTTCTCCAGCCTGCCTGCACCCCTGCAGGACAGCTGCGGTGTCCTCGGAGTCTGAGCACCCGCCCCAAATTCACCCAGATCCTTGTGGAAAGTTCTGGGGTTGTCCACGAGGTGCAGAGAGGTGGTGGGGAGGATGAGCCTGAGCATGACAGGGGACGGAGGACCAGATGCAGGGGAGTTGGGTGGGTGTTGGGGGGTATGGGAGTTGGGATGGTGGGCGGTTAGCGGTACAGACCTGCTTTCAGCTGACCGGGCTGAGACTGTTAGGAACTGCATCCCCTACAATGTGTCGGTTTTGCAAGAAACGCTGAAATGACGGGTTCGTCTGTATGCTCTGCGTCTCTCCCTCGCTCCCTCAGGCTCGCTGAAGCACACGGCTGTCTCAGGTCTCTGGTGTTTAGGTTTTTTAAAGCAGTTTATGTTGCAATCAGCGCTCCATAAAAGGCAAAAATCCAGTAACCTGGAGAAGTCCGTTTCTGCAGACAGTCATAAAGAAAGAAGACTGCTGTTGTTTGTACGTTCTCGGGTCCCTTGGTCTCGCTGTGCTCCCTGGCTTGCTCTCTGTTTTGCTCTCACTCTTGCTCTCTTGCTCTCTCTCTTTCCCCCTGCTCACATGAGATTTCTATAAAAATGAGCAGCTCCAGATCTCAATATTAGCAGCGACAGATGTCAATATTAGCAGAATACGTTCCATAAATCACTTCAAAATACTCGGCTGGGTTAGAGAGATGGAGTAACAGGTAAGGCACTTACTTTGCATACAGCGGATGCTGGCTTGATCCCTGGCACCCCATATTGTCCCCTGCGCCCCACCGGGAGTGATCCCTGAGCAACGAGCCAGGAAGAAGCCCTGAGCACGGTGACCAGCAGCCCCCGTATCAAATACTCTGCAGATAGACTCAGCTTTGTGCCTTCCTTGCTCGAGCAGCACCGAGATCTGTTTGCAGAGAGCAGCGGCGTGCCTGTATCTCACTGACATCTCCATTCGCAGGTTTTTGGAAGTAGGACCCATTGTGTTGCTGTGAAAGCTCACCCTCGAGAAAAACATTTTTTTAAAAGAAGTTTCTTTTCAACTGAAAAGAAATTATTTCCTCTTTTCGATATTGCAAAACTCATTTTTTTTTTTTTTTGTCTACACCTGGGAGTGCTCAGAGCTTACTCCTGGCTCTGCACTCAGGAATCACTACTGGCAGTGCTCCGAGGACTACATGAGATACCGGGGATTGGACCCAGGTTGGTTGTGTGCAAGCACCTTACCTGCTGTACTCTTGCTCCTGCTCCATGAATAAAAGTTTTCAAGTGTAGGTTTCGAGGCAAAATGCTAATTCTCAAATAGCTCAGATAAAACTTTTTAATTTTTTTTATGAACAAATGTAATTTATTTTATTCCATTTTTTGCTTGTTTTGGGGGGCACAACCGGCAGTGCTCCGGCTTCCTTCTGGCTCTGCACTCGGGAATCAATCCTGCTGGGGCTCAGAGTACTGTAACGGTGCCAAGGACCGAACCTGGGTCAAACACATGCATGGTAAGTGCCCTACCCTCTGTACTGTTGTTCCGGTCCCACTTTATTAGATGTTTTAAATGTATATTTAATACTTTATAGCCTCCTCCATGCACACACTGTCCTGCCCTGTTGACAACCATAGATATAGCCACTGTAAAATTTTCTATTTTGAACGGAGTTTGCTTTAATTTTCTCTGGGCAGAGAAGGCAAACAAACACAGAGCCGTATGCAACAGAACAGCCTGATGATAGGGACAGTGTGTGGCACTAAGCTCTCCTCTTCCTCCCCTTCTCACTGTCTCCATTCACCCCTCAACCTTCACAACCTTTCGGATGAGCAGGGTTGGTCCTAAGTGGATACTGTCATCCACTCGTGGCAAATCAGTGAAATTGCTTTAGGCCATTTATCTCTCCATTGTTATTTTCAACCTACAGCCCCCAAAGAGAACAAGCGATGAAATCTCAAGCGACCTTAATTTTTAATGAGCCCCAGGCAATGAATTGAAAAGATCAGATCAGTTAAGCTGAGGAATGCTACTTTGAAATGGCCGGACCTTGAAGGATTACTCTTGAAGGTCCTCTCCTCTCTAGCAAGGGTGGAGTGATTTGCCATTCTAGGAAACACAGAAGGTAGGAAACACAACGTAGCAATACTGCCTGTTCAATCCTTTCAATAATTTTTTACTGCACTAGTCTAGGGTCCAACTTCCCTTTGGAAACCTCACTGCACTGCCCATTCTTCCTCTTTTGTGCAGTGTTCTGGCTAAGAGGAAATATTCTTTAAATGGGGTATTAATCCCATGATAGAACAAGAATTAAGAGCTGTTAAAAAAAAAAAATCTCTGTTCTCTCCAGATGAGTATTTGTATTCATAGAACTAAGAATGAATACCCAGAACCAGTTTAGATGTCTACTCTCTGTACTTTAGCCAGCTGACAGGCTGGGGGAAAGCAAGTGATCCTACCCTTTGAGCTGACGTCCCTCCTGGTAAAGCTCTGGCTTCCGCTTTTCTGGCCAGACTGCTGACAGTACGTACAACATCGAGTTTCTTTATAGACTAGGTAGCTTACTTACTGAATTACCCAATTATTTAGTCGCCTTTATATAACTAGAATCTGATTCTTATAAAAAGCAAGTTACAGGGGCCGGAGCTATAGCACAGCGGGTAGGGCGTTTGCCTTGCACGCGGCCAACCCGGGTTCGATCCCCGGCATCCCATATGGTCCCCCAAGCACTGCCAGGAGTAATTCCTGAGTGAGTGCAAAGCCAGGAGTAACCCCTGAGCATCGCTGGGTGTGACCCAAAAACCAAAAAAGCAAAAAAAAAAAAAAAAGCAAGTTACAGAAACATGGTTTTCTCTCCTCCTTCATTTTCAGTTTGCCAGGTGGCTTAACAAAAACCTAGCTCGTCCCCTTGCATAAACACAGCAAGATTGGTGCCATTTGAGTTACCCCATTATTTACTGAGAAGTCCTAGGGGTTGGTCAAAGAGCAGGAGACACACTAATAACAGTATTTAATGTTTTACCTCACATCAGGGCTACCCGAGGCTCGGCCACAAGATGTGAAAATCAGGTCCCACAGTGAACTACAGGTAGAGCCTTCAGGTTGAACTGGGTGTGGCCTCAGGTTTCTCACCCTTCATAGGAGTGTCCTGGCAGTCAGGACTCCATCCCATCCCTTCTTCAGGGCCGAGAGAGATCCCACCCTCCACTTTGGGGGCACTGAGTGCAGGGCCCAGGCTGAGCCAGTCATTGCAGATTTCCAGCTTCCTCATTTTCCACAGCACAGACAATGTCCAGTCATTTCTTGAGCCGGCCTGCCTCTAGGGTCACCCTGAGGGTTGTAGGACACTTATAACAGTACCTGTTAAATACCTGTCCCTGTCACTTAGACCAATCCCCTATTTCCCTGAAAGAGGGCTCTGGGGTCCCATAGCTGGTTTTCCTGTCTGCGCTAGGGGTAGACCCTATTGCAGAGAGGAAAGATTTTTGTCTGGGTTGATGCAAACAAACATAGTGCCTTAATGCTTCATAGCACTGAGGAGAGAAAAGCAAATATCTCAGCCTTTCTCATTTAGTTCCATATTGAAAACCTTGATTTCTAATTGTCTAAGAGCCCTGTAATAGGAGTTTGGATACTAGAACAATTCTGCAAATACCTTAAGGAGTTTCTTATAACAATATAGTTTGATCACAGTTTCTTTCTTAAAACACAACCTCAAACCTACACATTTCTTTATGTTCATTCTGTGTCCTATTCACTTTAACAGGATTCTTCCCCTCCCCCCTTTTGTTTCCTTAATGATATCCATCCGTCATCCTTTTTACATAAAATACACACTCATATTTCTTCCTTACAGTCACATCTCACGGGTTTTAACCTCCTTATTTTGCTGAACTTATAGGTTGATCTACCAAGAAATTTGGGAAGAAGTTGCTAATCCATATGTCATTTACCATGACTAAGATATACTCTGCAGTGCTCTTTCAAAAGAATTACATCAGTCCTATAGATATTGAAAAGACTTACAATGCTCACAATTAGAGTCCTTTATAACATATATCTACTTGGCAAAAGTTCACTTTACACTAGAAGCTTTATCTTTAGAATTCCAATTCCTAGGGAAACAGACATAAAAAAAGTTAAAACACAGATTACCATGAAACAGTATGGATTTCATACTTGTAGATAAACCATTGCTTTTTTTTTTTTTATTAGTGAATCACTGTGAGGGTACAGTTACAGATTTATACATTTTTGTGCTCATGTTTCTCCCATACAAAGTTCGAGAACCCATCCCTTCACCAGTGCCCATTCTCCACCGCCAGTAAACCCAGCATCCCTCCCACCCTCCCCAGTCCCGTCTCCCCCCACCCAACACTGCCACTATGGCAGGGTATTCCCTTTTGTTCTCTCTCTGATTAGGTGTTGTGTAAACTATTGCTCTTAAAGTCAAGACTAGGTCGATACCTGGTAACAAAGCTTAGATGAAATAAAGTTACTGTGTAGACTAATTGACAGTAGTTTGGAAAAGAGAATGGACTAGTAAGTTTCCACTTGACTGGGCCAGCAGCTCAGGGCCTTGCTTCTCACACAATTCTCCATTCTCAGAAACCACTAAAGCCAAATGGCTGTTCTTTTTTTTTTTTTTTAGCAAATGCCCTACCTGCTGTGCTATTGCTCCAGCCCCTGCTCTAGCCCTTTGACCCATTTCTCTGGCTCTCTTAACATTTTTTTTTTTTAATTTTAATGAATCACCATGTGGAGGGTTACATAGTTCTCAGGATTATGTCAGTTATACAATACTCAAACACCCTTCCCTTCACCAGTGCCCATCTTCCATCACCAACCCCCCCAGTATACCTGCCGCCCCCTCCCACCTCCCCAGTCCCCACCCTTGTAAGTGATAAGTTTCACTTCGTTTACGCCTTATCTCGATTACATTCCATGTTTCAACACACAACTCACTACCGTTGTTGGGGTTTCCCCCAAAAAAGAAAAAGACAGTCCTATTGCCAAGGAGGCATTTGATAGTTCTCCACTGCTAAGAATATAGAGATATTAAGTCCCGCTGTTTGTTACATAACTTTTCTTTTTCCCCCTTGCCCCGCGCCACCGAGTTCACGCCTGTTTAGTAATCGCCACGCTGTCTGACAAGGGGAAAAAAAACGAAAACCGAAAAGGATGGTTATTTCCCGTCATCAGCAGGCGTGGGGCTCTGGCTTAGTTGATAGACTAGTAGAGTGTCTGCAAGCAGTTTCTGGAACCGAAGGTCTTGCGCTGGTATCGGCTCCGGCTCAAGATTCCACCAGCGTCCCACTGTTCCATGTACATAATTTTTCCCCTTATATCCCATTCCCACGCCACCAGGTATGTTTGCTTAATGGACATCACACTTTAGTTGACGCCACGCCGCGTTTCTTCCCGAGAAAGAAGAAAATTTCTTCTCAGCCGGCGTGGGGATATAGCTTAGTTCAGTCTAGAGACATGGCTACCACTTTGATTGCCTTCAATATTTCAGCAACAGACTTACTATTCTTGTTAGGATCTCCCACAAAAGTCCGACCCATTAAAATGGAACCATTACATATTGCTGATGCTAAGATGACATTAGGTCGCGCGGCCGCTACTGCGCGACCTAATGTTTTGGGTTTCTGTATAAAGTCCAGGGAAAGTACAACCAGAAATAACATCACTACAAACTTTTACCCTTTTACGGTGCTCATAAGATGGAGAAACCTAGAGAGAGGCTCGGCGTCTCCATTTTGCGCTCAGAAAGCCTCGGCCCCTGCGCTGTGCTCGGGAGGAAGGAGTTGAGAGAGAGAGGTTAAAAGAATTGGGGGATTCCCGGTTCCCACTGTTTCAGCCCGCCGTGGGGTCTCCGATCGCGTGCCGGAATTAGTTCAGTGGGCTGCTTGGAGTCCAAGGGCGCTTCCTTGGGCTCTTCCATCATGCTCTCTCCGCGGCAGGGTCCAAAGGGCCCAAATGGCTGTTCTTAGCCACTTAAATTTTAAAGTGACTCTCCTGCCCCCCCCCCCCAGTATAAAAGAAAGCTGGTCAGGACTCCAGCAGAAAAGCCCGATATCTTTAACTTTTATCAAGGCACAATTCTGTGGTTTCGGTAGCTCCTGAAATTTAGGTTACCAACAATATCAGAAATCAAATAAAAAACTGATAGGATATGAAATTTTGCAACCAGTCTTACAACTTTAGACACTCATATTTTAAGCCATTACTCTTTATTTCATGTACCCCCAATAATTTCAACTCACATTCTGATAATCCAGTGCAAATACAGACAAATATAAACCATAAGAAGCATAAGAAAATCTTCTTTGGCTTATTTTTAAAGTTCTTAATTTTCTCAAATCATAAGGTTTTTATGCCAGATTAACAATTTCACAATTCAAACTCAAACATGCTTTTAGACACAGAAAGAGGCCATTGGTACTCATCAAACCTTTAAATAGTAGCATCAATGTTTATGAAAGCATGGTAAAACTTTGTTTTGATAGCTTCTATACCTCTGTTATTAAACTAAATAGCCTAATATTTTCTCTGCACTGCTTCACAACATTCTTTTGTTTTTTTAATTGCTTTTTGGGTCACACCCGATGCACAGGGGTTACTCCTGGCTCTGCGCTCAGGAATTACTCCTGGTGGTGCTCAGGGGACCATATGAGACTCTGGCAATCGAACCCAGGTCGGCCACGTGCAAGGCAAACGCCCTACCCGCTGTGCTATCGCTCCAGCCCCTCAAAACATTCTATTGTTAATTGGTCAGGGGTTCTCTTAACCGGTTCCTGCCAGACCAGGATGTAAGGGGTCTATTCCGGGTGTCCTCCCGGTCCTAGAAAGAAAACTTTAACTTTTCGTGTGTTCCTCAGATCAAAAGCACCTTCTGCTAGCCAGCTAACGTTGAAGGCTGACCATTCTGCAGAGCAGAGATTTTTCAGTTTACCTTTCTTCACCTCTACCGAGAGGTTGCTACCCCTGGACCTAAAATCGCTGAAATGGTCAGTCACAAGGGAAAGTGGGGTTGCCTGGGCCTGCCCCACAGTTAAGATACAAGGCAACAGGCCGAAAAAAAGCAAACAAGTGAGGTTCACAACACACGTAGTAATCCAAGGAATACGACACAAGGAAGATAAACACCAATGACAGACACCAACCCATGTACACGAATTCCCGAGGCCGCTTCCAGTGTCTTCATCTGCACTGCCACCACTCCCCGGAGACTCTAGAGGTACCGGGACATTTCCCTCAACACCTAGTCAGTGACAGTGGCTCTCCAGTGTGCCTGGCGCAGGTCCAAAAACTGACCCACTTGTGGGTGTCCCTGCATCCCCTGTGACTGGTATGGGTGCCCCTGCACCCCTGTCTGTGTGTCCCACCTGTCTGAGTGCATCTGTGTTTCCTTATGATCAGGCCACTCGACTAAATAGCCCCTGATCAACCGAGGCTTTGTTTAGAAACTCCTATATCGAGACGTGGTCTGTCCGCTTTTCCACTCGGGAATCCCAGGGAATGAGCCCCCAGATGTTAAGCCTGGGACTATGGGTTCTCAAGTGGCTAGAAGAACAGAGGCACTAACTCGATAATGCAAAAGCAGTAGGAGTTTTATTCCAGTATATTGGGGTCAACTATCTCACCCACAGAGTGGTTTTTTTTTTTTTTGTCTTTTTGGGTCACACCCGGCGATGCACAGGGGTTACTCCTGGCTCTGCACTCAGGAATTACTCTTGGTGGTGCCCAGGGGACCATATGAAATGCTGGGGATCGAACCCAGGTCAGCCGCGTGCAAGACAAACACCCTACCCGCTGTGCTATCTCTCCAGCCACAGAGTGGTCTCTTGATAGCAACCCTGACTTCAGGCAGCAAGCAGTTTATATAGGGTTTGATTACATAAGCAGCACATGCCTTATTGTTTCAGAAAGAAATCTTACTTAGTTACCAAACAAAGGTGTTTTGGCAAGTATCTAGAGTAACAGTGGTCAGGCAATAATTAAACAATAGTTTCCACTAGCAGTTTATGGTTACATATGCTACTCATTCCTTTAGGGCTAACAAAAGGCAATTTCTGGGGCATTTTGAGAATTGATTGATTGAACCCACTTGCTGAGCTCAGCAACTTTCCCAGGCGGGTTCAGGTTGGCCAAGCCCAGGAACTTTTCCAGGTTAGCCGTTGCACATTGTTTCATTGCTGGGAAACTGAGACTGTTTCAGTTCCAGGCACTGAACCTGAGGCCTGCCTGATTTTTTTCTAATTTCTGCTGCCTGTCATGGCGTCAGTTTTGCCCTTCCAGGGGCATGAGGGCAATGGCAGAATGGTAGAAATGATGGGTTCAGACGAGAGCTGTTTGTGGGCCAGAGTAATAGTACAGTGGATAGGGCTCTTGCCTTGACCTAGCCAGATCCAATTCCTGGCACCACATATGGTCCCCTGAGCCTTGCCAGGAGTGAGCAATGAGCAATGAGCCAGCAGTGAGTCCTGAGCACTGCTGGGTGTGGACCAAAAAGGTTTTTTTTGTGTGTTTTTTTTGCTTTTTGGGTCACACCCGGCGATGCTCAGGGGCTACTCCTGGCTTCCTGGCTTATGCACTCAAGAATTACTTTTGGAGGTGCTCAGGTGACCATATAGGATGCTGGGAATCGAACCCTGGTCGTGCAAGGCAAATACCCTACCCACTGTGCTATTAATCCAGCCCCGTGGCCCAAATAGTCTTAATGAATTTTTTTAAAGACCAGAGTTGTTCATCATGGGGTGGTTCAAAGAAGAATGTGGAGCCCTCTTGAAGGAATGACTCAAGCCTTCCAAGAACTAGTCAAAGATGGCATGGCCTAAGAAGGTTCCAGAAAGACATGCATCTGGCAGGATGAAGTCTCAGGAGTTTTCATGGATGGCTGACTCTGGTCACTGCAATGGGAAAGTTGAGTAGAAAGGAAAAAACGTGACTGACCTGGTCTCCCACCACTGTAACCTACAACGAGAGCACCTGATTATCTCTCCAAGAAACAGTTGCTCTGGAGAGGCGGCACTTCTTTCCAGAAGTAAGTTGACTTTTAGGTGCCAGAGACTATTGACCCTGTAAGAACGAAACTTATGTCTGAATTCCTGCCATTTTGGAAAAGGAAATAGAAAGTAAAGCTAGCAGATGCTTTTTTCTAGTTAACAGTGCAACGAGGTGTTATACCACACCTTCTAGAACTGTCTGGTTAAGACTGGCAATATCAAGGATTGGCGGGTGTGGAGCATCTGGAATTCTCCTGCATTGCTAGTGGGAGCAGAAACCAGTGCATTATTTGCAAAGTTCAACAAGCGTTTGTACTATCTCCCCACAATCCCTCTCAGATGCCTGAGACGTGAAGCCATAAAAAGACTCGTGCAGGAATATGCATAAAGCATTGCTCATTATTGATCAAAATTGATCACAATCAAATATCTATCAAACACTGATAAATTATGGAGTGTTGATGCTATGGAAGAGCACCCAGCCTGGGAAAGGAGCACAGCTCCTCATCTCTGCAATGACCAATTACCAAAATGTGCTCAATGAAAGTAATTAGCACTGTCATCCCATTGTTCATCGATTTGCTCAAGCAGGCACCAGTAACGTCTCCATTGTGAGACCTGTTGTTACTGTTTTTGGCATATCAAATACACCATGGGTAGATTGTCAGACTCTGCCATGCGACTGAGATACTCTCGCTAGCTTAGCTTGCCGGGCTCTCCGAGAGGGGCGGAGGAATCGAACCCGGGTCGACTGCGTGCAAGACGAATGACCTACCCGCTGTGCTATCGATCCAGTCCAATACAACAAAAATATGTTTTGCGTGCCGTCAGAGAAATGGTACCAGGTTCAATCCCCGGCATCCTATATGGGTCCCTGAGCACAATTACATGTGAACACCTCCCCCAATAAAGTGTGTGATTCTCTTTATATGAAGTTTCTTACAGCAAAATGTATTGTAACAGGAAGCTATGCAGTGGAACAATACAAAGGGACTATGGATAAAGGGGCAGAGGTGAAAGGAATTGGCTAGGAAGGGGCACGAAAATGTTCTGAGTTGATAGGAACATTCTGTGCCTGAGTGTGGTAGGAGTTTCAGGCACGCCTTCATTTGTACTTAAACTGAGCACATTATAGTTTGTGTAAATTATGTCTTGATAACACTGAAGATCTGGCTATGGTTAGTACAGGGGTTAAGGTGCTTGTCTCGTATGCTGCTCACCCTGGTTCAGTCATCAGCACCTCACGGATCCTAAACATCACTGGGTGCAGCACTCGAGGCCCCTCCGCTCTGCTATGTGGGGATCTCTATGTAGACAGGGTACTCAGCCCAGCACCCCAGAAGGCGCCTGCCCCACACGTGAAGAGCTGAAGCAGTGAATCCATCAGAGCCTGAGAAAAGTGCTTCATAAATGACAGTGGTCAGTGAACTGCACACCAAGGGAAACAGCTAGTTGATGGATTTCTGGAACATGGAAATGGTGATTTACCAACAACCCAGGCATTCAATGATGCATATTAGGTTGAGCCATTTGAAATGGTCCCTATTAAACTCTTAGACCTACAAAAAAAAAACGCAGTTTAATACCACTTAACCTCTAATTTTATATTTGACAATTTGCTTTTCTTTAAAATAAAAACAACACAAAACTCACTTTCCCCTAGGGGGTGACAATATAGTTCTTAGGGCTGGACACATGGTCTGCATGCAGAATGCCTGGGTTTGTTCCCCTGCACTGTCTGGTTCCCTGAGCACTGAGCCTGGAGTAGCCCTTGATGTGTCCCCAAAACAAAATAAAATCAATAAATCTTTGCATTAGATAAAGCATTCACAGCCCCATTTATCTTATTTGGACCATTAAGGCTTTGTTATTGATAGAGACTTGTCCAGTTGTACCACCAAAGCAGTCCCAAAGCAGATCTGTGCCTGCAGGAAGCCGACCATCCTTTTTGGGGAGAGATGGCAAATGGAGATAACCCGAGAATGAGAGAAAACTGCCTGACCACCCCCCCACACACCATACCATCGGCTCTCACTAGCCAACAAACCATCTTTCCTTGCCAATCTCATCAGAGCCAGTGACATGCTGGTGACTGTTCCAGAGATGTGCTGGATATGAGGAAGGGGGCAGATAGTCCCTCATCTCTACGTCCCATCACACTGTAGGTTGTGCGCTCCACAGACAAACCAGGGAACAGACAGTCGATAACAAAGGTGCTGAATAGTCACCTTCTGTGGCTGGCCAGATAGCTCAAGTGTAGTGCTGTGGGTTCAATGCCTGGCTCTGAATAGTCTCTGAGCACTGGGGTGACCCTGGTGGTCCCCATCACTACTAGACCCAAGCAGCAAGCACTGAAGGGGTCAGGCATGCTCAGCCAGGTGGAGAGTGGAGCATCACCAGGAGAAGCCCACAGGCTTCTGCTTGAACATGTCTCTGCCCTGGATATTTATTCTCCCTTCAGAGACACGCACCCTGACTTTCCTTTGGGGAAACAGCCCTCCCTCTTCTACTCAGTTATTGTGATTCTATCAGACTCCATGGTAGGTAGAACTTCAACTAACCACTGGAAATGTCCCACCTCTCTAGATATAGTGATTGCTTGGAATGTAGAGACTGGTAGGTAATTGGACCAATGGGAATCACCCCTACCGGGACCCACACCCACACTCACCCCCCTCTCGCCCCCCCCCCATTCACACTTACATACTGAAAGCATAACCCCTCCCCCTCCCTCGCCAAGCACAGAGGAAAGATCCAGGAGGAGGTCTGAAAATCAGGAAAAGAGGCATGACCAGAAACCAACCTTGAGGCATCTAAATTTTGGACATCTACCTTCAGAATTGTGAGGAAGTAAATAAGTTGGGTTATATAACTCACTTCTAGTATTTTGTTAAAGCGTCTCAGGCTAACTGATACTATGTCAGAACCTCTGAAGAAGTGTCCTTAGAAAGTAAAGAGAAAGGCAGAGCAATAAGCCTGTGACACCAGGAGCTGGCGTGCAAGTGAGAGGAGCTGGCGGATAGTAGACCTAACCAGTAGAGAGTGAAGCCCAAGAGACAGTAATCCTGAACTCTGCCTGACCTGAACACCTGGATCCAGCCATGCCTGAAGTAGGTTTCATCTCTTCCTACCACAATCACAAGCCAATAAATTCTACGTTGCTTGTGTTTAATTTCTGTCACTTGCAACCCAAAGTCACTTGTGCACTGTGGTTAATACAGAGTGAACACTCATCAGTGGTTTTTCCATTATCTCTAACCAGAAATATGGCCATGATCGTATGTATGTCAGCAGTGATCAAATAGTGACCCTTGTTCAGAACCCTCGAGTCTGTACCCCCGCAGGTGGATAAATGAAGAGTTCATCCCATCCTCAAACTTGACTATGGCTCATAACCATCAGGGAGACTTGTCAAGGCAGAGACCACAGGAGTGCACGCACCTCGAGAACTGTCAGGACACGGCCAGTGAGATAAAGATCTCCAGACAAGGAGTCAGGCAGCTGACATCCCAAGGTCAACTTTGGGCCCTTATCCACAAGTGAAGTCACAAGCACTGTCACAGGGGCACTCTGTGCAAGGGGATCCTGATAACAGTGTCATTTTGGTGGCCCTGTTCGGGCCTGTCTTCACTGGAAAAAGAACCTGGAAGGGCTGCAACCCACGATGTCACTGGGTAACCTCCACAGCTTCTAGTGCTCACCATGGTAACCCCCCCCACACACACCTTCAGGGGCATCTGACAGCTTCTGTCCACCAAATGTCTGTGGGAGCCATGATATCCATGAGAGCATTATTCATCCGGATAATAACTGAACCGGAAACCCAGGTAGGGGTCCTCAACCCATGACAAAACTTTTGCAAAGGGGGATATTCAGCCATTGAAAAAAAAAGACTGAAACTCCTGATTTACACTAGAGAAAGGGAATTTTTTTTGGGGGGAGGTTGTCTTTGGAGCACACCAGCTACACACAAGGCTCACTACTGGCTCTGCACTTAGGGCTCCTGGCGGTGCTCAGAGGACCATATGGGGTGCCCATCTGGATGGAACCCAGGTGGGCCATGTGCAAAGCAAGAGCCCTACTGATTGTTCTTTCTGTCCACAAGAGGAGTAATTTTTTTCCCTCTCTTTTTTAAACACCTTTATTTTTTTAATTGAATCACCATGAGAGCATTACAAAATTGTTCATGATTTCATTTCAGTCATGCCATGTTCCAACACCCACCCCACCACCAGTGTAATTTCCCAGCACCAGTGTCCCCAGTTTCCCTCCCACCCCTCAAACCATCCCACCCCCCACCCCAGCCTGCTTCTATGGCAGACACTGCTCTTCTCTCCCTCCCTCCCTCCCTCCCTCCCTCTGTCTCCCTTCCCCTCTCTCCCTCTCTCTCTCTCTCTCTCTCTCTCTCTCTCTCTCTCTCTCTCTCCTCTCTCCTCTCTCTCTCTCTTTCTCTCTCTCCTCTCTCTCTCTCTCTCTTTCTCTCTCTCCTCTCTCCTCTCTCTCATCTCTCATTTTGGGCATTATGATTTGTGATACAGATGCTGAAAGGCTATCATGTATATCCCTTTACCTGCTTTCAACTCTTAGTTCTTGTCCAGAGTGGACAATTTCTTTTTTTTTTTTTCTTTTTGGGTCACACCCGGCAATGCACAGGGGTTACTCCTGGCTCTGCACTCAGGAATTACTCCTGACAGTGCTCAGGGGACCATATGGGATGCTGGGATTTGAACCCGGGTTGGCCGCGTGCAAGGCAAACACCCTACCCGCTGTGCTATCACTCCAGCCCCTAGAGTGGACAATTTCCAACTAAAATTGTCATAATGGATCTACGAGGAGTAACTTTTAAATGGGTGTTGTCAACCCCTGGGAGATAGTTCAGAGGGCTGGAGGACAGGTCTCGCTTGCACGCAAGAAGCCTGGAACCCCAGCACATGATCCGTGCCACTGGCAATTGATGAGCTATGATTAATTACCAAGGCAGTGGTTCCACCAGATCACCTGTCTGGGAGCCGTCTCCCACCCTCACCCCGCCTATGTTAAGTGAACAAAGCCAGACACGAATGAGAAGATTCCGTCGTATTTCAAGAATATCAAGCACAGCAAGAACTTCCAAGAACAGTCAGAACGAATCTATAGCGACAGCAGAATAGTGTGGTTGCCCGAGACTGGCGGGTGGGGTAGCAGGAGGGAAGTGCGGGGTCGGGTAGTGGGGCGGGGGGTGCTACTGGCCACTTGAGGTTGTGGATGGGGAAGTGATTGCAAGGTGTGCAACATGCAGACGCAGTAACGGAGCGCGCCACGGAAAGTGGGGGCATTTGAGAGAGTGGAAGTTAACAGAACTTCTCTCTCGGCTCACATCCGCAGCCGCACCCACAGAAAGTCCCAGGAGGTTCAGACCCCGCTGCAGAGGGAGGCCCCGGCCCCAGGCGTCGGGTTTCCTCCTCCAGGCAGTCCGGATCCCTAACCCCTCTCTCTCCCAGAGCCACCCAGAGCAGGGCGGCCGCTACCCTTCCGCTAGGTGCTGGTTCCCTCCTGGGTCCGCACTGGTGCAGAACCCCAGTGCCGCCTATTCAGTGGTGGACGCCAGCGCCAGCGCCTTGCCCTCCTCTGTGTCCGCCGGCCGAGCCAGGCCGTGCCCTGCCCCTGCCTTCCTTCCCCAGCTCCCGCCGCCCGCGCTCCCGGGGTACGGCCACGCCCCTGACACGCCCCTGACACGCCCTCCTGGGCTCCCGCTGCGCGTCTATTCGGGTCTGGTCGCGCCCTTGCCACGCCCCTGCCACGCCCGTTCCAGCTCTCTCCGCCCGCCCGGGGTTCGGCCCCGCCTCTACCACGCTCCTTCCCCGCCCACCCCGGCGCCCGCCGCCTGCCCGGGGTCCTGCCCCTCCTTCTGCCCCGCCCCCGCCCCGGCGTCCTCCCGCCACGCCCCCGGCCGGCCCCTCCTTATCTGGCCCCGGGGGCCTCAGGCCAGGGCAGGAGGCCGGCGGGCAGGGGCCGCGCGATGTCCCGTGGAGCCGGGCTGGTTCGCACCACGTGCAGCACTGGCGGCGCTTTTGGCCCTGAGAGCGGCGCGGGGCCGCCGGGCGGGAGCTCCTCGGAGGGGCTGCTGGACTCCGTCTACCCCCGCACCTACTCGGCCCTAATGAAGGTGGCGCAGATGGTAAGCGCGGGGCGCGGGGCGGGGGGCCCGCGCGGGGAATCCCGGGGACTCGAGGTGCCCCACAGACGCGGGGGGACTGCGCCGCCCCCACCTCACCCCCGTCATTGCCTCCCCGGGGGTCCCAGCGGGGCGCCCGCTCCGGCAGCACCCCCGCATCGGGACCGAGCCCTCACCCTCCCAGCCGTCCTCCAAATCGCGGACACTGGTCTCGCCTCCAGGGACCCCAGTTTTTCCAGAAACCCATCTGGGGCCTAAAGCCGCCCTCGGACGGAAACCACGGGCCGAAAAGTTCCTTTTCGTCTTCCTTCCTCTTCTCGCCGCCCCGTGGGCTTCGAACCCGTGCCGGGGGATGGGGCGCAGCTGCAGGACTCCCTGCGCCCCACTAGCCAGCCGGGCGCGCTCGCCCCGGGGAGCCCTACGGGTGGGCGGACAGCCTGGGACCCAGGGCCCTCCGGGGACAGGCCAGGTCCCGGCAACCTCAGATGGCAGCTTGTCCGTGGGGAAGGCCTGTTCTTGAGGAACCCGTATTTTGGGGGGCCAGCTGGAATCACTGGATGGGGGTCACCGTGGGGGCAGGCGGGATGAGGGCCGGGCGCTGGAGGATGATGGCCCCGCGCAGCGCCAGCCCCTTGCTACCCGGCTCTCCTGCCTGTTCTATTGTTCCTCGCTCTTCTTTTCTCCTACTCCCCCCCCTCACCCCGCCCCTCTCTTTACTTCTTAAAATACTTTTAACAACTTTTCCGTTTGGTATGTTTGGGTATACTGGGTTAGGCCTCAGCACTCTGAAATGTTTGCAGGCAAGAGTGGTAGAGGGCGTGTTTTGCAGAAGGCAAAGGAGGGAGGAGGAACAGCCCTCCGCAGGCTGGCTGGAAGCAGGGGCGGGTGAGAGGGGGAGCCTGTTTGTTGCGGGGTGCATGTATGCACACCAGCCCCAGGGGTCTGCACACAGCGCTAAGGCTGTTACTACTGATGCTGAGGCCTGGGACCAGGACCCACCGTCCTTGGCCCCCTGCAAAAGGGGTCTATCTAGATGAACAGGAAATTCAGAAGCAGAGGATTTTAGCTAACAATAGAATCTGAGTGGTGGCGATTTGAGCAAAGTGTTGGTGGTGTTTTTGGAGCCCATGGGCAAGAACTCTTGGGGCGGGAGCCATAGGACCGAGGGTAGGTAGGGGTGCTTGCCTTGCACTTGTGTTTTGTCTGACCCAGGTTTGATCCCCAGCATTTTGTATCATCCCCAGGAGTAATTCCTGAGTGCAGAGCCAAGACTAGTCCCTGAGCACTGTTGGGTGTGGTCCAAAAACCAAAACCCAAAACCTACCAATGAACAGAACGCGTCAACAGGGCTGTTTACTGGGAGACAGTCAGCAGGCCTGCAGCGGGGCTCCACATGCTCCCCCAACACCCGTGGGAGAGACTAAGCCCTCTACCGTGTAGCCTCTGAGCTCCGCTGGGCGTGGCCTGAGCACTGGAAGAGAGTGGAATGGGGAGGTCAGTGCGGCGAGATTAAAATCAGACAGCGTGTGGGTTCATGAGTTTGCACAGGAAGATGTAGAGAGACTGGCATTGCCCCTTAAGCTCCCCCCACTACGCCTCTTTAGTTATTTTTTTGGCTTTGGGGCCCACCTGGTGGTGCTCAGGGCATACCCCTCACTCTGTGTTCTCCGTGTGCCTTTCATTTCGACCGCGTGTACCTTCTTTCTGCTGGTGGCTAGAGACTGTCTAAGCAGAGCCCCTGGGAATGAGGTTGTCCACAGAGGGTGGTCCTTACCATAACAGAGACTGTTGAGGACCCTCTCTAGCTTCTTGTCTAGCATCTTCTCCTCCCCCACTTTCCTGCGGTGCCCGCTTGGCTATTTGATGTTCCCGGGCCATTGTCGGGAAGCACATAGCTGAGTTTCAGTAGTGGGGGAGGGGCTGCCAATGGTGGCGTCCTTCAGGCTCTTTGGATCTCTGACTCTGGATCGATACTATTGTCTGTTGACAATATTCCATGTGGAATGTAGCCCCCTCTGCCCTGGGATTACTCAGGTCATATTGGCCTCGTGGTCGTGCTCTGCACTCCGGCCAGCTTGCCGCCTTCAGGAATCCCTAAGAAAAGGGTTCCTTCCCAAAATGACTTCAGTTCTCCTCTCGCGCCTCTTCCGGTTCATCCACTACTAGAAAATGAGAAAGTGAGAATTGTAGGAAGAAAGTGAGTTTCTAAGTGAATATGGAATGTCCTTAAAAGCCACCGTGGCCTGGTTTCTGGGGTCTTCCTTTTAGACTAACGACAAGGCTAGCAGTCCTTGGCCTGAAGAGAGTGAGGTGTTTGGTTGCTAATAGCTCTGCATTTTGAGCCCTGCTATTGTTCTGGGTAACATCTAGGAATGACATGCTGTATATCAGAGGTTCCCAAAGGTGTCTGTCACCCCCTTTCCCCCCAAAATCTAACTCCTTTAAGTAAACAAACTGAAAGCACCTGCAGTTATACATGAGACTGCTGCTCCCCACCCCCACCCCCTGCTGGGGTCCCCTTTGGGTGAGGGTGGTATTGCTCACTTGGGGAAGCACTACTGAATGCCATGTATGTTACATTAAAGTTTTTTTCAGAATGCAATCAAGTAGTTTTTTTTTTTTTTTTCATTTCTTTGGGTTTTGTTGGGTTTACTTTCAGGGTCATATCCAAAAGTGTCCAGGGCTTATTCCTATCTCTGCACTCGGGGGTCATTCTTGGTAGGCTCAGGGGACCCTAGGGTGCTGGGGACTGAACCTGGGTTGGCTTCATGCAAGATCAGCGTCTTCTCTGCCGTACTCTCTCCAGCCCCATGAAGTAACATTTTTGACCAAGGGGAAATGGCTGGAAGTTGAGCAACAAAAGTCCCACAGCTGTGACCAGCGCCAGCCTTCCTGCCCCAAGAAGACCTGCTCGTTAACTGATCTGGGAATTAGATATCACTTGGGATGCCATTTTACACCCGGTAATGGCAGCACTAACAATAGGCAACCAGGGAGGGGAGGAGGTGTTCAGATGCTTTGCAGGTCTCTGCCAGGAGAGCATATGTCCACACAGAGCTAGAATGTGACGCTTCAGAGCAGCATTACTCTGTGGGGGAGGAGGGTGCGTTTGGGCCACACCCAGGATGCTTAGGGGGTTACTCCTCATTCACTGATCACTCCTCACAGGGCTTGGGGTGGGACCATACTGCTGGAGATCAAATCTGGCAAAGGCAAATGCTCTAGGGGGTTTGTGAGCTGAAGAGCAGAAGAGAGGTTGCTAATGCATAGACGGGGTTCCTTGGGGGGACGGGGTGGGAGAATATTTTTTTTTAATAAATGGCGTTAATTAAAATCATGTGTGATTCAGTCATTTACTGATGCTCCCTGACTGTGCAGCTATGCATCGTACACTTTCAGCATGTAGATTGTACCTCAATATAGCTGTTGAAGAAATTGATCGAGGGAAAGTTGGGGTGGGTGGAGATGCCCTGCGTGAAGGCCCAGGGTGCCGGCCACAGGTCTTTCACCAGCATCCCCCATTTCTACTCATGAGGAAGGGCCATGGCTGTCCTGGTCTTAGAGTCTTCGCCCCAAAACCAGGTCTCTGGGCTGCCCTGGGGTGAGAAGAGCCGGAGACCTTGGGGTGTGGCATTGCCAACATCCTCTAGCAGAGGTTGCTTCTTGGGAGAGCCACGTTATCTTGGTTTTTCTTTTGCTTGGGAGCAAGTGCTAAGAGCTCACTCCTGGCTCTGCTCTCAGTGATCACTCCTGGCAGGACTCCGGAAACCATATGGGGTGCCAGGGATCGACCTTGAGTCAGTTGTGTACAAGGCAAGTGCCCTACCCTCTGTGCTATTGCTCCCGCCCCTACCATGGTCTTTCTGCAGAAAGACTGGGCTGGGACTAAACCCTCCTTCCCTTTGCCCCTACTTCCTCCCCCACACCCCCCCAAAGTCAGCCTCTGGGCTTTGAGATTTCTATCTCACTGGGAGGAAGGTTGGAGGGACCAGAACAACCATTGAATCTTTGTTGAATTTTGTTTTGGAGCCACACCCAATGGTGCTCAGGGGCTATTCCTGGCTCTGTGGTCAGGAGTGACCCCTGGTGGCTCTCAGGGAACTATGTGCGGTATCAGGGATTTAAAACAAAACAAAACAAAAAAACAGGGTTATGGTCATCACAACTGCATGCAAGGCAAGTCACCCACCTCCTTAAGAGAAGAGTATGGGCTAGAGAGTACAGCAGGTAAGAAGCTTACTATACATTAGGCTGATCTGGGTTCGATTCTCAGCACCCCATATGGTCCCCACAACCCTCCCTGAGCACAGAGCACGCTCTGAGCTCACCTGAGTTGAGCACCACTGGGTATGGTCCAAAAACCAAATAAAAAGATGATTATGAGTTTCTTTTCTTCCTTCCTTCCTTCCTTCCTTCCTTCCTTCCTTCCTTCCTTCCTTCCTTCCTTCCTTCCTTCCTTCCTTCCTTCCTTCCTTCCTTCCTTTCTTCCTTCTTTTCTTTCTTCCTTTCTTTCTTTCTTTCTTCCCATTTTTTTGAGGGGGAGGTGCATGTCTGGCTGTGCTCCGGGCTTGCTTCTGACTCTTCACTCGGTTTATTCCTGGCAGTGGTCAGGAGACCATCTGGGGGGCTGGGGATCCAAACCAGGTTGGCCCTGTACACAGCAAACGCCCTACCTGCTGTACTATCACTCCAGCCCCAAGATAAATAGGAGTTTCTTAGGTTGGTCATGTCCCCATTCACATCTTGACTGCCTGGGTAGTACACTGGAGACGGGGGGAAGGGAAAACATAAAGCCAGGCATGCGCAGGATTTGGGCGACTCTTAGCCTTGCCACTGCTGACATTTAAAAAGAGGCTTCATCTCATTATACTCATTATTTGAGTATCTGCTACGTTTTTAACACTGCCCTTTCTGCCTGGGGCAAAACCTTGGGGCTGTGCTATTTTCAGAATCCTAAGAGGGAAGCAGAATCAGAACATAGTTTCACAAGCAGCTAAAACAGAAGCCTAAATAACTTCCATAAAGTTTATTTACTTATTCAACAAATATTTGAGCATCTCCCATGTGTTAGGACACCGGGAGAGAAGAGTAAATAAGACAGATCAACTTGTCCATCTTCCGCTGTAACGGAAAATCAACATTGACCAAATGGTTATTAACATCAAATCATAACCTGGGACAAGACCTATGAAAGAAAGGTATCCATCAGCACAGGGAATTAACGAGGAGATCTGACCTGTGTGGGTAGTAGGCCAAAGCTTCTCGGAGGAAGAGGTATTTGGAGGATGAGGGAACTGCATCATCAGAAGGAAGAACACCGATATCAGCTCGTCGGAATCTGTGGAGGAAGTGGGGCGGGCGGAAAGGAGGATTGTGGATTATAACTACAGAAATATGCTTGGCCTGACGGATCCCGGGGGGAGTATGAGCCTTACTCAAGAAAATCAGGGAAGTGTTGTGTCAGTGTTGAGCCACCACAGAGGTCAGGGTCTCTCGACCTGGAGCCATATGCTCCTTACAGGCCAACTTGAATTTGGGGGGACGGTTCAGGGGCTTCCCCTGGCAATTTTTGTCCAATCAGGCTGGCAGTTCAGTGCAAGAGTCCAACGAGTTGATGAGATAATACAGCGGGTAAGGCACTTGCTTTGCATGTGGCTGACTGGGCTTGATCCCCCGGTGCTGCTCAGGTTCTGTGATACCAGGGGACACGGGGCAACCCTGGCAGTTCTCAGGGGCCTTGAAGTTTGCACCCAGTGGGGGCTGTTGCTCGAAGGACTGTGTAGTGCCAGAAATCAGACCCAGGCCTACCCCCTGCAAGGCAGGCACCTCCGCCCCATGGTATCTCTCCTGCCCCACAGTCTGGGGGTTTCTGTTTGTTTGATTGGCTGGTTGCATTAGTGTCACACTGACTGTGCTCAGGGCTTACTCCTGGCTGTGCCCTCAGGAATTACTCCTGGTGGGGCTTGAGGGTGGCAGGAATAAATCCTGCGTTGGCCTCGTACAAGGCAAGTGCCTTACCCCCTGTACTGTCTCTCTACTATCTTGTTTATTCCCCTCACTCTGCCCTACCCTGCAGGGTTCTGCAGTTTGGTTTTACCCAACATTTTGTTGTAACGAGTCATGGATGGGACCAGTCGCCTCCCCCTTGCAGGCCATGATGCCTCCCCCTCTGCCTGTTCTAGCAAAGTTCTGAGGAAATTCCCTGCTGACAGCTCTGTAAATGCCACCTGGGAGTAGATGTGACCTTTTGCCCAGAGAGAGGCAGCATGCCTCCTAAGCATGGTGGCATTAGGGAATTAGCTACACTCTTAATTTCTAGACAGAATGGGGGGTACCCTTTTATCATTCAGAAATTTCAGAAATGTTTTAAGTTTTGATAGGATCTTTGGTGTCTGAAAGTGGCTGCGAGGGACTAGAAACTTCCTGAATACTTTCAGTTGTGCTTGTGCTTTAAGCGTTGCGGTGGTTACGGTGTCTGTGTGCATTGAAGAATGACACTTACCGTTTGGCCAGGCCTCAGCGTGTAGAATTCTTCTTTGTTGTTGTTGTTTGCTTTGTTTTGTTTTGGGGCCATACCTGCTGATGCTCAGGGCTTACTCCTGGCTCTACACTTAGGAATCACTCCTGGCAGAGTTCAGGGGACCCTATGGTATGCCAGGGATCGAACCCGGGTCTTAGAATTTCCCCCGGGCCAGAGAGAGTATAGCAGGTAGGGCATTTGCTTTGTATTCAGCTGACCTGGGTTTTTATCCCCAGTACCACACATGGTCTCCTGAGCACAAAGTCAGGAATAACCGCCTCAGTCCTACTGGGTGTGGCCCCAACCTCACACCTGCCTCCTCCCCCGCCCCCTCCCGCGCTCCCCCCGTAACCACCCTGCCAAAAAAATGTGTCTCAGCAGCAAATCACATGCCTTATATGACGTCTGGGCTCGATAAACATCACTGAGGGGAAACACGAAGATAAAAACCTCCCCTTCAGCCAGGGAGACAGCTCAGAATCCGAAAGCTAAAGCCAGCCTTGCAGGCCTGATTCCCAGAGTGCCGGTGGTCCTTCCCCAGTCCCCCCATCGCTCTGCCCTCTGTGACCATGATCCCCCCTACACTGCAGGGATTTCTCACCCTGCCACACCTGGATAAGCGCGGTGTGCCCATGGCAAGTGCCTGGGGGAAACCCCCTTAGCTGGGCTGGCCGAGCTAAGTGCAATTCCTCCCACACAACTCAAGGGGGAGCCAGGCACCCCCGAGTCACGGCAACAGCACCATGAAGGGGCAACAGCAGAGAGAATGTCTTAGCCTCCCAGACCCCCCAGATACCGCCTGCCTCCCCTTTGGGAGCCTCTGCCTCCTCCTCCTCCCCCGAAAAGGCCTGGGGGGTTACGGGCTCTCCTGAGCCTGGGGGTGGGACGCGCGTCCTAGAGCCTCAACATGATCTCCCGGAACTCTGCTGGGGTTCCCCGTGCATGCCCAGAATTCCTGCTGCAGGAGCTGCCCTCACTTCATGGCTTCCCCAGGCTTCCAGCGCGGCTGGGTGTGGGCTGTCGGGGTCCTCTGCGGCTGACGCCGCTGCCCGCTGATGCTACCACAAGCTCATCGTGCACCAGCCTGGGAGCTCCTCCATCCCAAGGCTGTCCCAGGGCAGGCCAACTGTGACCCGAGCAGCTCCTGGCACCTGTGGCCAAACTCGCCCGCAGCTGCTGTGCCCTGCCAGCCCCATGCCCCGCCCCTCCTGCCGATGCCCAAGATGAACCCAGCTGGGCAGGAACCCCTCTGTCTCCACCCAGGCAGCGGCGGGCACTGCACTTTTTTTTTTTTAATTGAATCACTGAGAGATACAGTTACAAAGCTTTCATGTTTGAGTTTCAGTCATACAATGATCGAACACCCATCCCTCCACCAGTGTTCATTTTCCACCACCAATGTCCCCAGTATCCGTCACTCCCCCCCATCCCACCCCTACCCCTGCCTCTATGGCAGACAGTTTTCCTCTTACTCTCTCTACTATGGGGCATTAAGGTTTGCAATAATACAGATACTGAGAGGCCATCCTGTTTGGTCCTTTATTACTTTCAGCATACATCTCCCATTCCGAGCAATGCCTCCAGCCATCATTGACTTAGTGATTCCTGTCTCTATCCCAGCTGCCTTCTCCCCCAGCACATGAGGCAGGCTTCCAACCATGGAGCAATCCTCCTGACCCTGTCTCTACTGTCCTTGGGTGTCAGTCTCATATGATGATATTTTATATTCCACAAATGGCACTACACTTTTGAGGGGCAGCCACACACCTGTGTGGTGGGTCACTGGAAGGACAAGGATTTTCTCAGTGGCTCCCACCAGTTACCCCAGAAAGAACTGCTGATAGGAGAGGCCCCAGGTCATCGCCCTTAGGGAATGGAAGGTGGAGAAGAGAGAGTCCAGGAACCTCGGAAATCGAGTGACTGGCCCATTATAGTGTCACCTTGAGATGTTTTTTTCTCTTAGACTTCCCCTGAAGAAGGCAGCACCAACTGTAATACTTTTGGTATCACTGTATCACTGTCATTCCGTTGTTCATCGATTTGCTCGAGCGGGCACCAGTAACGTCTCCATTTGTCCCTGTCACATGCTAGATATAGAAAGTCTTTTTTTTTATTATTGAATCACCATGTGGAAAGTTACAAGGCATTCAGACTTAAGTCTCAGTTATACAATGATTGAACACCCACCACTTCACCAGTGCACATATTCCACCACCAAGAACTCCAGTATACCTCCCCTACCACCCCCACCCCACTCTCGCCTGTGTAGCTGATAATTTTCACTTTACTTTCTCTTTACTTTGATTACATTCAATATTTCCACAAAAAAACTTAACTATTATTGTTTGGAGTTCTCCCCCCCCCCAATCAGACCTGCTGAAAAGGATGCATTTGATAATTTATTTTCCATTGCTGAGAATGAGGAGATATGAGGTCGCGGCCGTGCGGTTTTGGATTTCCGTATTTCAGTATTTTAGTAACTAAGTCCAGGGAAATTTCTGCCAGAAATTGCATCATTGCAAGCTCGTACCTCTCTTTAATGGTCCTTATAAGATGGCGTTGCCACGTCTTCCCCCCCCCGGCCCCCCCAAAGGATAAAGCCGAGAGAGAAAAACCTTTCCCCTCCTGGGGCAGCATGGGGCCGTGGCTTAGTTCACAGTCTAGAGACATTTCTGCAAGAAGCTGCTGGTACCAAAAGTAGTTTAGCTGGCCTCTGGGATCATGGTCATCCAGCAACAGAGAGGCCACACACGTGCAGCCACTCGGGTCACATCTCGGTGGGGCTAGAAAGTCTTTATTTCTCTCAGTGATAAAAGTAGTACTGTAATAAGAACAACGATAAGCCAGAAGGAAAGTGTGCGGGGTTAAGGTCCTTCCCCTGCCCTCTGCAACCTGGGTTTAGTCCCGTTGAATGGGTTTAGAGGTCCCTAGAGCACCTCAGGAGAAGCCTCTGAGCATAGGGCTAAGCGCGAACCGGCCCTCCACCCCCAGATAAGCTCCCTCGTTCACTGAGTCCCATGCATGATCGCCACAGGTCTGGTGTTTTCACATTTCTGTTCTCTGGATAGGTAGAGACCACCATTGTCGCGTTTACAGAGGAAACTGAGGCACAGAGAGGTGTCTCACAGTTGCAGTCATGACTGGCAAAGCTGGGGTTTGGAGGCAGGAGGCCATTAAGCTCTGGAACTCATCAGAGGACCCCAGGAGGTGACTTCCTGTTCAGGGGGAAAGGCGTGTGTGTGTGTGTGTGTGTGTGTGTGTGTGTGTGTCTCCTGTCATGGAATGTAATTGAAAGTGATGTGCTACCTGCCCGAGTCCGTTGTTTGGCTGCAGCGTGGCTTACTCAGGGTTCTGCTTTGTGGGGGATTGACTGTGGCCACGAGAAGGATGTGCCGGAACAGGCGCTCCTTTGGCCAGTCAGGAAGCCAACCCAAGTGGAGAAATGCCACCGTGGCACAGCTGGAGTGTGTGCAGAGCGGACTGGGTACCTGTTGAGCACAGCTGGGCTGCTGGCAGGCTTAGAGAAATGCACAGGAAAGGGCCAGGAGAGAGCCCCGAGGGGCGGAGCTCTGCTGAAACCGTGCTTGTCGTAACTGAAACGGTCCTTTTTTCCTTCAAGGTACCAGGGATCGAACCCAGCACATGTTCTATACAGATCAAGATGTTCTCCCACCCCCCCCTTTTTTTTAAATTCAATCACTGTGAGATACTCAGTTGCAAAGTTGTTCATGTACTGGTCCCATTACCAGTGGACATTTCCCACCACCAGTGTCCCCAGGGTCCCTCCCGCACCCTCCCCGAAGCCTGCTGCCTGCCTCTATAGCAGATACTTTTCTTCTCTCTCTCTCTCTCTCTTTCTCTCTCTCAAGCTTTTAGCCATCTTGTTATCTCACAGGAGATCATAGTTTTGTGCATATGAGACTTTATCAGGACTTTTTAAGGAGAACTTTCTAAATATTAATAAGACTTCTTTAAAGAAGCTCCTAAAAGAATCCTTGAGCCAAATATCATCTGTCCTTGGAAATTTATCATTGTTTTATCAATCAGACTCTGAAATGTCACCTTACTGTCTGCTTCCAGAGTCTGGGGGATTTTCTACTTCCACTGCTCCTGAGAGAGACCCTGCATGGTGTTCCATGGAGAGTCCCAGAGTTCTTGTGTTCCAACTAGCCCGCCAGGGGTTAAGATCCTGGGAAGTCTAGGGGATATGGAGACCCGTGTGACCAGCATATTTCTTAGAATTCCTTAGCCCCTTTGGAGAGTGTTGCCACTTACTGCCCCGGTGATGGGGATTCTCGCCTAAGGAAAGCAGGTGCAGGCAGGAGAAGGTTCTAGATTAAGATGGGTTTCGAGAGCCTCGCCCTTGCCTGAGCCTGCAGAGGGCTTTGAGCAGGAAGTGGCCTATACAGAGTCTTTAGGGGGTTTTGAGGCAGTGGCGTTGAGCAGCTTCTGTTTAGTAATTAGAAGAAACAAACTCCCAAAGCCCTCCTGGCCATGAAATTCCAGCTATGCCGGGGAACCATTAGCAGGAAGTTACAAGTGGGAGGAGTTAGCAGCAGAACACCCTCCTCTCCCCCCCATTCCCACCCCTGTGGTAGCTGGGGATGAATTCTGAGCTGGAGGAGGGAGCCCCAAGGAACAGACCACCTGGAGTACCTACTTGTGGCCTTTTGAAGTGTTATGAGCTTTCGGTGGTGCTACCAAGGCTCTGAGTCAGTGCACTCAGAGGTGGAACCAAGGAATGTTCAGGCTGGGGATATAGCAGGTCAACAGTCAAGTGCATGCTGGAGAACTTGGCCCAGTCCTGGTACTGCAAATAAACAAATAGATTAAAAAAAAAAAATTGGCGCATATGCTGCCTGAGCCCATGTGCTGCTTGCGCCCACGTGGCCAAGCACATGTGTCGCCCGAGCACATGTGTCGCCCTTATCTCCCTCCTTGAAATGTGTACTTTTATGCTTTCATACTTTTGTGTCTAAAGCTCGGTTATGTGTAGGGGCTTCCTCCACCCTTGGAGAAGCTCGAGTTCTCCCTTGAGCGCGTTACTCTTACTATTTCTCTCTCCCACTTATCCCTTCCTCCCTCCCTCAGAAACCTCTGAATAAAATCTGTTACTTCAAAAAAAAAAATTTTTTTTTCATAGACCTGACTATGTCTGTTGTAACTCCTGGGGACAATTAATAGAAAAGGTTTCCCGAAGAACCGCTTTGCCTTCAGAGATGGCAGCCCCGTTGAACACTCCTTCCAAGTAACGAGTTTCACTTGGAAAAGGTTAAAGGCACCACGGGTTGTTGCTTTGCTGATGTGAGCGCAGTTTTGCAAAGATCCCTCCAGTGTCCCCATGACAGATAGTATCCTCTCTGCGCCTTTGGGCAGAGGAAAGGAACGCAACATGTTCCCTGTCACCCCCACCCCTCCGGGCCCGATGGGCCCCTGTCCTTCCCTGCCGGTTCCTCTCTCCATTCATGGGGCCAGCAGTCCTGCACCGAGAGATTGCTCCTTCAACGTGTAGATGTCCTAACACAATTTAAGGATGAAAAGTTGCTTCCTGGATGGAGTAGATTGCATAGTGCCCCCCACCTCTAAATATTTATTGACTGTCCTGCATTCCCAGATGTCCTTAACCCTGAAATGATCCTCTGGATAATGACACGCTTAGAAGGGGAGGGTATCAAGAAGATGGAGCAGATTTGGCAGCCCAGGAAGGCCAGGGCACCCACAGAAGCTGGAGCGAGCAAGGAGATGGAGTCTTCCTCGAGGCTCCAGGGAGCAAAGTCCCCTCTCTGTGCTTGATTTTTTTAAAGATTTTTTTTTTTATTGAACCACTGTGAGATAGACCCTTACAAGGCAATAGTACAGTGGGTAGGACCCTTGCCTTGCATGTGATCCACCCAAATTCAATCCCCAGCACTCCAAATGGTCTCCCAAATCCTCCAGGAGTGATCCCCAAGCACAGAGCCAGGAGTAAACCCTGAGCACAGCCACACACAAAGATGTTTCTATTGCTCTAAGCCACCAAATTTATGGCGGTTCATTTCAGCAGCTACAGGAATCGAATGCAACCAATAAAAGACTTCCACACTAGTCAGTCCTAAAACTTCAGCCTCCAACCTAGATTGTAGACACACCTTCTGTTCACCACCAGACTCATAGAAGGTGTGTCTGTTTGCTCTTTCTCAGGATTGAAGTGTCAGGTGGCCACCCTCCCTCCTTCTCTATGGCGACTGCATTTCAGTCCTCTTCAGAGTAGAGGTGTTTGCTAAGTCACTTATTCAGGGAAACAGTTCTTTTGTTTTCTTTTTTTTTTTAATTGAATATCCGTGAGATAGACCATTACAAAGCTGTTCATGATTGTGTTTCAGTCATACAATGATCCAACACCCATCCCTCCACCAGTGTACTTTTCCCACCACCAATGTCCCCTGTTTCCCTCCCACCATCCCCAACAACCCACCGCCCACCCCCAGCTACCCACTATGGAGGCACCCTTCTTTCTCTCTTCTTTTCCTTTTGTGCACTATGGTTTGCAATACAAGTACTAAGATGTCATCATGTTTGTTCAGGGCATTCGGTATTTTTTTCAGGACAGTAAGGCTGGAATAGCTTTCGGAAGTACAGGGCGGCTGGGGGAGGTAGCCCATCCGGACCCTGAGAAAGCCTGGAGATTTCAGCCACAAAAACCATACACCAGAATTGAGAAACAGTTCTTGACTTGCTGCTGAGAGAAGCAAAATCCTAAAGATAAAGACAACATGATGCGAGTATCAGGGTCACACTCAAGTGGCAGGGCAGAGACAAAATTGGATGTGCATTCCACAGAGGCATGAATGAAGGCCTTCGGCCTCCCCAAACCAGAAAGATCTTAGAACAGTCTTGTAGGATCTTTAAGTGTGAGATGATATTCCAACTCACAAATTGCATCTGATGATGGTGATTCCATTAGCCCCAATTGACCTTTTTTTTATAATTTTATTTTTATAAAGTGGTTCATTATATTAATAATTAATTACATTCAGTATTCCAACACCAATCCAAACACCATTATACCTTCCCACTATCATTATTTTGAATTTTCCCAACCACCACCCAAGCCTGTCCCAGTAGCAGGCCCTAAATAATTTATTTCATATTGCTTGTTATGAATAAGCTGCTAAAATTGATCAAGAAGATTTCCTTAGAAGAAAGTGTGTGAAGATTGTTGTATCTCACCCTGGAGCCCTTGTATAAGAGATCACTAACATGTTGTTACAGGTTGAGCCTTGTGTGCTAATATTTTTTTTTTATTGAGATTGGTTGCCTTCTACTTTAGATCCCATCCAACGTGGTGTGCTACACCTGGTACGTCAGTGGTTGAGAGTATGAGATGTCTGTGTGTTCCAGGAATTCTATGATCTATTGTTGGTAGAAGTATCTGGTGATGAATTATGTATACTTCTGTAACTTTTGATTGATTGATTGTGTGTGTGATGATGATGATGATGATGATGATGATGATGATGATGATGACAGGGATCAAACTCAGGATCTCAAATACATGAATCAAGAGCTCTCTATCCCCAATCCTGTAACATATTTTTTGGTTTGTTTGTTTGTTTGTTTGTTTATTTGGGGGTCACAGCAGCACTCAGGGCTTATTCCTGGCTCTGCTTCAGGGATCACTCCTGGCGATGTGGTGTCTCAATATTTGTAGCGGTGATAGAGGCAACAGAAACAGAAGGAAGTGGAGCAGTGAGGCACCTTATCTCAATCTCAGTGCTTTTATTTTCACAGAAGTCCTTTACAAGCTTCCTGTCTGAAGTTCATAGTCAATGTTAAGTTAAACTGAACTGCATCTCCTGTTTTTTAAAAATCAAGTCTGAGCTCAAATGTCACCTCCTTGGTGCCACAACCAAGATAGGCTTGGACTTAGCAACGCCCAACCCCCCACTCTCTGCCTGTGAGCTTGGTGGGAATGATCCCTTAGTCCTGCCGCTTCTCACAGTCTATTCCAGCCCCTGGACTCAGTATCCCAGTATATACTGAGGGTCTGTGCAGTATCCGTGCAGTATCCGTGCATCAGACACTTTTGCGCTCCCTCTGCTGTGGCCTTGGGGTGTTTCTAGCTTCAGGGCTGCAGCCGCAGACAGTTCTTGTGGCACAAACACCTGAGACTGGCCCTGCTGCTCGTTCACAGAAGGAGCTTGGGAGAATGTCATTTCCATCTGGCTTCGAAGAGGCAGGGGCAGGATTTCTTTCTTTCTTTCTTTCTCTCTCTCTTTCTTTCTTTCTTTCTTTCTTTCTTTCTTTCTTTCTTTCTTTCTTTCTTTCTTTCTTTCTTTCCTTCTTTCTTTCTTTCCATTTTATTTATTTTTGTTGTTGTTTTTTTATTTATTTTTATTTATTTTTTAATAAGTGAGTCGCCGTTGAATGAAACAATGAAAAAAAAAAATAAGTGAGTCGCCGTGAGGGTGCAGTTATAAATTTACCCATCTTCGTGCTTGTGTTTCCCTCATACAATGTTTGAGAACCCATCCCTCCACCAGTGTCCATTCTCCACCACCAATGAACCCAGTATCCCTCCCACCCTCCAATTCCGTCCCCCCCACCCCACACCACCCTGCCTCTGTGGCAGGGTATTCCATTTTGTTCTCTCTCCTTTCGGGTGTTGTGGTTTGCAATAGGGAAGTTGAGTGGTCATCGTGTTCAGTCTCTAGTCTACTTTCAGTATGCTTCTCTCTTCTCTCGAGGGGTCCCCAACCACATTTTACTTGATGTTCCCTTCTCTATCCGGGCTGCCTTTCTCCCAGCATGTGAGGCCGGCTTCCAAGCCATGGAGCCAACCTCCTTGTATTATATACTGCTATTCTTGGGTGTTAGTCTCCTACTCTGTTATTTTATATTCCACAGATGAGTGCAATCTTTCTATGTCTGTCCCTCTCTTTCTGACTCATTTCACTTAGCATGATACTTTCTATGTTGATCCACTTATATGCAAAGTTCATGACTTCATCTTTTCTAACAGCTGCATAGTATTCCATTGTATAGATGTACCAAAGTTTCTTTAACCAGTCATCTATTCTCGGGCACTCGGGTTTTTTCCAGATTCTGGCTATTGTAAACAGTGCTGCGATGAACATATAAGTGCAGATGTCAATTTCCTTTCTTTCTTTCTTTCTTTCTTTCTTTCTTTCTTTCTTTCTTTCTTTCTTTCTTTCTTTCTTCCTTTAATTTTATTGAATCACTGTGAGATAGTTACAAGCCTTCATGTTTTTTTTTTGTTTTTTTTTTTTTGGTTTTTGGGTCACACCTGGCGATGCACAGGGGTTACTCCTGGCTCTTCACTCAGGAATTACCCCTGGCGGTGCTCAGGGGACCATATGGGATGCTGGGATTAGAACCCGGGTCGGCCGCGTGCAAGGCAAACGCCCTACCTGCTGTGCTATCGCTCCAGCCCCACAAGCCTTCATGTTTGAGTTACAATCTCACAATGATCAAACACCCATCCCTCCACCAGTGCACATTCCCCACCACCAATATCCCCGGTGTACCCCCCTTTCCCACCCTCCCCCTGCCTCCATGGCAGACAATATTCCCCATACTCTCTCTCTACTTTTGGGCATTATGGCTTGCAACACAGACACTGAGAGGTCATCATGATTGTTCCATTATCTACTTTCGGCACCCATCCCGACTGATTCCTCCAGCCATCGTTTTCTTAGTGATCCCTTCTCTATTCCATCTGGGATAGGATTTCTTTTGAGGTGCCTGAGATTGAACCCAGGACCTCACACGTGCGAGGCAGATGCCCAGCGGCTGAGCCACCCACCCAGCCCTTCTTTCCTTCCTCCAAGTTCTGTTGTATTTGAAGATAAAGAAATCAGCCAACCAGCCCTGCTTCCTCTAGGACCCCTCTTCTCTGCTTGGTTGGCACAGAGCCAGCACAGCAGGCAGGGTGAGTGCCTGCCTTACATGGAGCCTGTTCCCCCACCCCTCTCCTTTGTTGTGGGTTTTGTTGTTGTGTTTTGCTTTGTTTTGTTTGGGGAGGAGGGCTGTCCCAAGCCTTCCTTAGCAGGCTCCTCCTGGCAATACGCAGGCTGTATTCCAACAGGGGTTCAATGTAAGGGGCTTGAGATGGGGTGCTGGGGATGCTGGGTGCCGTTCAGGGGCCATGGGGTACCAGGGAGCACATCCGGGTCAGCTGCATGCCAGGCAAGCACCATAAGCCTCCCGCCCTTCCCGAGCTCCCACATTTAAAAGTAACCCCCCCTCATCTCCACCACCCCCTCCATTGTGGGTTCTCATTTCCTCCCAGCACTTTTCCCCACGCCTCTTTGTGGAGCGATTATGGGGAGTCTTTCCACCAGGACCTGAGTGGCAGGGGGCCCCAGGGCGCCAAGACCCTCAGACGCTAGTGGCTTGAAGCACGTCCCTAGTGAATGGGGACGTCTCTTGTTCGCCAAAGCCTCTGGTCGTCGCCGTACCTGGCACCTCTGGCCGAAGCCTGGGCCCTGACATGACGCTTTATGGGAGGGGGTCGCTGCTGGGTGGGAGCGCCCGGGCACACAGCCGGGGTCCTGCGGGGCAGGCCGAGAGCCGCAGAGACACAGGTTCTGCCGCTGCCGCAGTGGGAGAGCGCCTTTCTTTTTCACTTCATCAATCGGCCAGCTTTCCACTGACTCACACCGTCAAAACAGCCGTTCCCCGAGCCAAAGCAAACAGAGAGGAGCTGCGGAATGAGAGGCACAGCTGTCCGCGCAGCCGCTGGGTTCCTGACGCAGGGCAGCACAGGAAGCGCCGAGCTGTGGCCCTGCCGGGTTCGAGGCTGAGCCTGGGTGCCAGGCCCGGCCCCTCGCGTTCAGGCGAGCGTTTCTGCCTTGGATGCCGGCCCTGCCTGTGCTGTGCTCCTCGGCTTGCCCCGTGCCTGGCACAGCCCCTGCGCGTGCTCTGCGGGGTGTTTGCTCAGCGTCTGCTCTGTCCCCGGCCCGTGCCAGCTGTGGGGGCTGGGGCGGAGGCAAGGCAGACCCGGCCCCTCTCCCCTGGGCCCGGACGTCTGGACAGTTCTGGACAGTGGCGTGCGGGCTGTCCTGTTGCAGCACCTCCAAGGCTCCGGGTTTCAGGCTGAGAAAGAGGCCGTCGGTGTGTTTGGTTTGTCGCAGGAAGGTCCAGATCGCAGATCAGTTAGAGTTTCTTCTTCTGTTTGGATTTTGAGCTACACCCGGCCATCAGTGTTCAGGGCTCACTCACTCCTGGCAGGGATCAGGAACCAAACAGTGCTGGGAATCGAACCCTGGTAGGCCACGTGCCAGGCACGCCCCGTACCTGCTTACTATTACCCTGGCCCTTAGAAGTTCCATTTTATGTTGGCTCTTTTTCAGACTGACTAAATGTAGATTTCACTGGGTCTTTTTTTTTTTTAAAAGACACGTTTATGGAAAAGCACAAAGTGATGAGACTCATTCAGAAATGGGCCAGAGAGAAGCCCTGGGGTCCGGCAGCCAGGTTTGGGTGGGCTCCCGCGGCTGACCTGGTCCCACTGAGCGTCCGGGAGGGCAGGCAGTGTCTTCCCGTGGGAGAGACCCGGTGGCCCCCAGAGCCGTGCCCCTGAGCTCTTGTTTACCTTCTCTCAAGTGTCCTCCTGCTGCTGGGGCAGGGCAGAAGCTGGTGGCCCTGAAAGGCCCCTTTGTCTCACCTCCGGGAGACCTGGAAGGGTGAAGGCGGGAGTGGCCAGGTTCCGCCTCCCCCGGTTCTTTTGAAGACAAGAAGACCCGGGGGTGTGGAAGGTTCTCAATGGAGGTCTTTGTTGTCCCCGCAGTGGGACAGTGAGAGAGGGGTCAGAGTGACAGGACGGCGGGTAGGGCACTTGCCTGGTACACAGCCTACCTGGGCTCCATCCCTGACATCCCATATGGTTCCCCAAGCCCTGCCAGCAGTGATCCCTGAGCACAGAGCCAGGAGTAAGTCCTGAGCAGAGCTGCAACAACAGCAATCAGAAAAGAAGACAGAAGCAGAGACCACAGCGTCCCCACCTGGGGCTGCCTTCTGAAGTGCCTTAGATGAGCTTGGGGGTACAGGCCCCTGTGTGGCCCGCCGAGGACCAGGCTGGCAGAGAGAAGCTGGAGGGGGGAAGAAAGGGTAAGAAGGTGGCTGTGCCCCACGCCCTGGCAGGCTTTCTGCACCCTGGCACCCCAGGCAGCCAACACAGGCGAGAGAGGTGGCCGTTGGGGGAGGGGCAGACGCAGGGTGGGTGCAGCGTGATGACCCATGTGTCTCCGGAACCCAGGAACCCAGCTCACCTGAGCATGTCAGATCCGGGCGTCGAAGGCAGCACCTCCCTGCTGGGCCAGCCCGAGGGGCTGCGGGTGGGAGCAGGGGGCTGTCAGCAGCCTGGGGCGTACCCACATGCCCCTGCAGCCTGGGTCCCTGGGGAACGCTCCAGGACACTCCTGCCTGTCTCCTCCAAGGATCCATGGCTGGCACCACCAGCCCTCACTCCCTGGCTTGTAGCTCGCCCCACTCTTGCTGACCAACAACGCAGCTGGCCACTTGTCTCTGCTGGACCGCACTGACATCCCATGGGCCTTAGGAAGTGGACACCTGCATGTCCCTGCCAGCTGCACACCCGCGCTTGGTCTGACACAGACAACGCACCTGTCCCTGAATTTGCCCCAAACTCTCAATGGTGCCAGGACTGAACTGGGGTTGGTCATGTGCAAGGCAAGTGCCCTACCCACTGGACTATTGCTCCAGTCCCGAGACCTATTTGTTTTATTTACTTATTTATTTTATTTGGAGGGGAGGAGGCGTTGGTGCACACCTGGTGGTGCTCAGGGCTCACTCCTGGCAAGCTCGGGGGACCGTATGGGGTACTGAGGATTGAACCTGGATCGGCTGTGTACAAGGCAAGCGCCCTGCCTGCTGTACCTTATACCCATTTTTTTTTCAGTTTTATTTCATTTTTATAAAGTTGTTCACGATAATTTATTACATTTAATGTTCCAACACCAATCCCGCCATCTTTACACCTTCCCACCACCACACAAGCCTTCCCAAAAAGCAGGTCCTAAATAATTTATTTTGTATTGCTTGTTATGAATAATCTGCTAAAAATGATCCAAAAAAATTTCCATAGAGGAAAGTGTGTGAAGATTGTTGTATCTCACCCTGGAGCCATTAATCCCTTGTATAAGAGATTACTAGCATGTTGTTACAGGGTGAGCCTTGTGTGATTTTTATATATTTATAGATATATGTATTATATACATGTATATATATGTATACATATATATTTTTTTGATAAAGTGGTTGCCTTATCCTTATACCCATTTTAAAGACGAGAAACTGGGGCCAGAAAGAAAGATGACCCAAAGGGCTAGAGTGAATGTTTTGCATGCAGGAGCCCTGAATTAAATCCCTCAGACTACAGACACCCCCTGAGCACTGAACCAGGAGCAGTAGCCCCCAGCACCACTGGGTGTGGCCTAAAAAAAAACGAGTTAATTCATTAAAGTGATTATTATTATTTTTGGTTTGGGGGCCACAATATGTTCATGTCACTTTCAGTGGTGAAGGGGACCACGCAGTGCTGGGATCTAACCAGGCCCAGCCTCATGAAAGACCCTAAGTGTGCTAAACACCTGTCCTGTCTCTCTGGACTGACAGTAATACATTTTTTTGAGCCACACCCAGCAATGCTAACGGGTTACTCCTGGCTCTGCACTCATGAATTACTCCTGGTAGTGCTTGGGGGCCATACAGGATGCCGGGGATTGAACCCAGGTCGGCGGCATGCAAGGCAAGCATCTTGCCTGCCGTACTATCACTCCAGCCCCACAATAATACATTGAAAGATGAGGAAATTGAGGCCAAAGACAGTTGAGTGACCCCTGGTAATTGTATCTATTAAATTTGCTTGTGCTTTTTTGACCCATGGGACTTGCTAACCAGGTTTTACTTATTCCACTTGGGGTCTAGCCTCTGGCCCAGGCCCAAGCCGCCTCCTCCTCCACTTGTCTCTGGGTACCACTGACAGTCAGACATTCTTCACAGCTGCGATGTTCCCTCAGTGACGCACACTTTCACTCCATAATGGTCCTTGTATACTCGCTTTGTCATTTTTTTATCCCGGACTAATTTGTTCCTCCCCAGGCTGGCGCTGGCTTGGCATGAGGCTGGCTATTTAGTGAACGCAGGGAGCGCCCACTCTCAAATTCAAAAGGCATTTGCATCTGGCACGTGCCCAGGGCTGGATGCCAGGTCTCCTGCGGGGACTGGCCCAACAGCTTCTCCAAATATTGACTTCCCCAGGCTTGTGGCCAAAGGACTGAGCAACAGAGCTATTCCACCTGCCTCCGGATTTCCTTAGGATGAAGCAAATGGAAACTCACATCACCTTGGATCCCTATCGCAAAGCACAGGGCTAGGAATGGGCTTGGCATTCCCTACAGAATCACTGAATAAGTGATGACTCTTCTTTCTTTTTTATTGATTCACCTGTGAGATACATGGTTACAAAGTTGCTCTGGTTGGATTTCAGTCATACAATGTTCCAATTCCCATCCCTTCACCAGGATACATTTTCCACCATCAGTGTCCCCCCACCTTTCCCCCCCACCACACATACTCTTCCTTCCCCCCTCCCCCCCTCTTCTCCTCTCCCTCTTTCAATACAAGTACTGAAAGATTATCATGTATATCCTTTTATCTTCTTGCAGCACTCAATTCTTGTCCACAGGGATCATTTCCAGTTATCATTGGTATAGTGTATGATGACTTTTTCCACTTAAAAAAAAAAAACTCAGATTGAAGATCAGAGCAATAGTACAGCAGGTTAAGGTGCTTTCTTTGCTGGCAGCTAACCTGGGTTCGATCCCCAGCATCCCATATGGTGGTCCCCTATGCCCACCAAGGAGTGATTCCCTGAGTGAAGATCCAGGACTAAGCCCTGAGCACCGCTGGGTGTAGCCCAAACCCCCAGCCTCCCACCCTCCCCCCAATAAACATCTTTAGATTATCCATCTGGGAACTCAGGGAAATTCTAAAAACCGGTCTGTTAGCATTTGCTCCATGATGAAACAGTCTTCAGACCTGAGCAGCACCTTGGAATAGATGTGTGTTGTGTGTGCTCACGTCCCTGAGCTCAGCTGGGAGCTGGCACGGGGACTGTTGCACTAAACTTGCTTCTATGACTGGGTTGGCAAAAGCCGGGGTCAGCCGGGGTGACTAGAGTGACTCAGCTCCGTCCCGAGGTCTCTCATCCTGATAGTGACAAGTAGGTAACTTGAGTAAAATGGCAGGAGGATGAGCAAGGCACAAAGCACTCTGAGCACAAGCACAGAGGCACCTCTGTGGGTGGCACCAGGGTGGAGAGAGAGAGGAGCACAGGAAACTACTGTGTGAGATAGTGAGATCTTCTCCCCCCAAAAAAAAGCATAAATAAAAGATTCCGACAGGGGACTGGAGTGATAGTACAGCAGGGAGGGTGCTTGCCTTGCACGCAGCCGACCTGGGTTTGATCCCCGACTTCCCACACGGTCCCCTGAGCACCACCAGGAGTAAATGCTCAGTGCAGAGCCAGGAGTAACCCCTGAGCATCATCCAATATCACTGTCACTGTCACTGTCATCCCATTGCTCATTGATTTGTTCGAGCGGGCACCAGTAACGTCTCTCATTGAGAGACTTATTGTTACTGCTTTTGGCATATCAAATATGCACGGGTAGCTTGGCAGGTTCTGCCGCAAGGGCTCGATACTCTCGATACTCTCGGTAGCTTGCCAGGCTCTCCGAGAGGGGCGGAGGAATCGAACACGGGTCGGCCACGTGAAAGGCGAACGCCCAACCGCTGTGCTATCCCTCCAGCCCATCCAGTATCCAGTATCACCCCACCAAAAAAAGAAGAAGAAGAAGAAGAAAAGAAAAGGAAAGATTCTGACTGTTCTTACTGGGTGAGCTTCCTAGTGGGTAGGGCCAGGAGGCCGCGGAGGTTCTTTCTGCTCCCTGTGGATCCCGAGGTGGCAGAGAGGTGCCAGCTGTGGGCCTCTATGATGCTTCTGTCAGTTGCTGGCCTGTGCATTGGGCCCTGGGAAAAGCTCCGAGTGTCTCGTGGCTGCGGGACAGTATGTGTGTGTACTCGGGCCTGCAGACAGAGGTGGGGGCTCTTGGGGCCATTCCCCGGCCACCCCCGCCCCGTGGTTTCCTTCTAGTACTTAGTGACATCTGCCTCTCAGCCAAGTCTGACTTTTGGAAGCCAGAGTCCCAGGTGCGGGTTGCAGGTGCTGACTCTCTCACCCACCGGGGCCCAGCACTGCCCTCTGGCCAGATTGCAACCTCCTTATGCAAAGAAGCAAACCCTGAAACCCAGAGCCATTCATATGCTGCTTTCAAAGCAGACCAAGCAAGGCCCGCTTGGTTTAAGTGTCTACTGCAGCCTTTGGGTGCAATACACCAAACTGCCACGCAAAGCAGCCTCTGGCTATGCACCCGGAGCCTGGGAGTTAGGAATTGGGGACTTGGGGCGGGGGATGCAGTGAAGGAGGATGTGCCAGCAGACTGGGATGACTGGACTGTGCCCATTCTCACCTGTGACAGGCGACGCTGGCTGGGGACCAGGCCAGGCACCACACACGGCCTTTCCAAGAAGTCAGTGTTGTCTCGAAACACAGTGGGAGGCCCCCACGGGGTGTGGCTGGAGGCACAAGGCCAGAAGACATAGTTGCAAGGTCCCTGGGCCTTCAATGTCATGCCCTATCCGTCTTCCTTTTAGGCGGCCACCAAGTCACGAATTCAAGGGGCGGGTGAGAGGGGAATAGAGTGCTTTGCAGAGGGGAACAGAGGTTCTGCAGGAATACATAGGACTGGGATGGTCACTGTGGTCATTTTGGAGGAAACGCCATCAACTGCATTGCCCAACGCGGAGTTGGAAACTCTTTTTTATGCTTTATTACCAGCCGAGGGAATGGGTGCAGGGAGCTTGTCTCAGCTCTGGTCCCCGTTCCCACAGCCCCCGGGGGAAGCCTTTCATGGCTCTGGCCCAGCTCGCAGGAAGCGTGGAAGAGGCAGGAAGCAGCTTCACATTCTGGAGAGGAACCACATTCTCAGGCCAGAGAGATGGCACATAAGCCAGGAGTAGCCCCTGACCCCACTGGGTATGGTCCAAAATTCCATGCCCCCCACCACCACCAAAAAAAAAGCAAAGAACCACATTCTGAGGCCACTGCAGTCATTCAGGGGATACTGCCTGTGGCTTACTCAGTTCCCTTTTCAGCACCACAAGTTTCCCAAGCATTGCAGGGTGCAGTGCTGGAGGCCTCCCGCACTGGGGTAACATCTCATCATGAGATCCTTAGATTGAACCAGCCGAGAAGCATCAGGAGGTCCCCCTAGAAACTTCCTGATCACTGTTTCTGAGGTTCCCCCAAATTTAAAATCTAGTCGGGCAAGTACAAATCAGAATGAAGGAAATGCTGTATTCATTGGAATTTAGAAATATAGAAAGACACAAATGGGACAATGATTGTGAGGTCTGTGTGAGAGAACAAGGGGTATGCCAGGCGGCCAGCTGGTCCTGAGTATAAACCGGAATCATCCTGAGTGTGCTAGAACATCTGTTCCCCCAACCTTAAGCCGGAGTCACAACCATCATTAACCACTCTGAGAACTTGGCTTCTATTTGTTTCCTGCAAACATGAGGAATATTTCCCTCCTTCCTCCCTCCCTTCTTCCATCCCTCCTTCCCTCCCTCCTTCCTTCCTTCCTATACTCAGTGGTACTCAGGGGCCACCCCTGGCATTGCTGGGGGGACCCATATGTGGCCCCACCCATATACTGAGATTCAAATCATTTTTGTAGCCATATGCTAGGCAAGTACCTTAACCTCCGTCCAGTGTAGGAATATTTTCTCATGGTGAATATTTCTTAGGACTGTTTTTTTTTTTAATTTATTTATTTTTAATTAGAGAATCACCGTGAGGGTACAGTTACAGATTTATACACTTTTGTGCTTATACTTCCCTCATACAAAGTTCGGGAACCCATCCCTTCACCAGTGCCCATTCTCCACCACCCGTAAACCCAGTGTCCCTCCCACCCTCCCCAATCCCATCTCCCCCCCACCCCACCCTGCCACTGTGGCAAGGCATTCCCTTCTGTTCTCTCTCTCTAATTAGCTGTTGTGGTTTGCAATAAAGGTGTTGAGTGGCCACTGTGCTCAGTCTCTAGCCCTCATTCAGCCCGCAACTCCCTTCCCCCACATGGCCTTCGACTACAATGTAGTTGGTGATCGCTTCTCTGAGTTGACCTTTCCCCGGAACGTGAGGCCAGCCTCGAAGCCATGGAGTCAACCTCCTGGTACTTATTTCTTAGGACTGTTTTGTATTACTATGTTATCACCATCTTCTTGAGTTATTAAAGCCAGATTGTTTAGAACTATGTTTGCCACTGTTAGAAAGGCAATGATATTTTCAATACAAGTGTTTTAAAAATCACAAAGAGAAAAAGTTTACCTGTGGTACTGTTGTCCTAAAATGGATGGGGGGATAGCTCAGTTAGCTAAAACATATGCTTTGCATGCAGGAGACCCCGGTTCAATACCTGGTACTGCCAGGAGTGCTTGCCAGCCACCAAAACACCCAGTAGTACCAGGGGTAGCCACAAAACAAAGCAAGACACAGTTAACATTTTGTCTGTGGTAGTTTCTTTTAAATGTATTATCTGTAGTTTTATTAGGTTGGTCATGAAGGTTTAGGGCCATGAACTTCATGCTGATTTTTTTTTCCCCCTTAACTGGACATTTTAATGAATGACTACAGAGTATTATGTCATGAGAATGATCTACAACTAATAATCAACATATACTCTTGGGTAGTGTATTTTCCCTGATTTTTTCACTTTTTTTTTTAACATTCTCTGATCACTATTCTTGTAAAGAAATCATGGTCTTTACCCAAGTTACAGCAATGGCTTACTGGATCAAAAGGATAGGCATATTTTTTTGTGACTTTGGATAATTTCCAGAGATTTCTTCCAGACTCACACTCCACCATCAATCCTTCTGTGTCAGTTTACTATTAATTTCTGCTTGTTGCATACCTGTTTTGGGCCAGGACTCAAAGATCGTACTAGGATTATTTGCCTTGTAGGCAGCTGATCTCTGCTTTGACCCTGGTTTGATCCCTAGCACTGCCAGGAGTAACCCCCAAGTGGCAAACCAAGTAGGGCTCAAACACCAAAAAACCTCAAACAATTTTTTATAGTATAAATTAAGATTCAATTTCTCGTTGCCAGAGTGATAGTACAGCGGGTAGGGCATTTGCCTCACACGTGTCCAACCTGGGTTCATTTCCCAGCATCCTATATGGTCCCCCAAGCACCTCCAGGAGTAATTCCTGAGTTCAGAGCCAGGAGTAACCGCTGAGCATCACCAGGTGTGCCTCCCCCGCCAAAAAATAATAAAGTTTCAAAAGCAAACATAAAGGGAGCTGAAGAGACAGTACCGCAGATAGGGCGTTTGCCTTATACACAGTTGACCCAGATGTGATCCCGGCATCCCTTATGGTCCCTCAAGCACAACCAGGAGTAATTCCTGAGTGCAGAGCCAGGAATAACCCTTGAGCTCCATTGACTCTGCCCCCACCCCCCAACCAAAAAAGAAAAGAAAAGAGCAAATGTGGGGTGGCCACCTAGGGCCACTGTCTGCCAGATAGGCCAGCACAGATAGAAGACATTCCGTCATCACAGAGGGCTCTGTGCGGCATCGCTGGTCTCCAAGCAGGAGTTTGGCCGGGGGAATGGAAGTAAGGCTGGAGACTGTTGTGATCAACCTCAGCTTGGGCTGCTGGGAAAAAGGCGGGAAAGCCTGGAGGGTGGGGTGCTCCTCTTCCTTGGTGGGACCTACCAGGCTGGCTGCAACTAGGGCTTTATATTGGACCTCTAGAATTTACAGCAGATGTGTGGTGGAATAAAGGATTCCTCATGAGATCGCCTTTCCTGCCCACAGCCTCCTTTCTTTTCTTTTTTTAATTTTTTTTTTTTTAATTAGTGAGTCACAATGAGGGTACAGTTACAGATTCAAACATTTCGTGCTTGTTTTTTCCTCATGCAGTATTCGGGAGCCCATCCCTCCACCAGTGTCCATTCTCTACCACCAATGAACCCAGTATCCCTCCCACCCCCCAATCCCACCACAGCCTCCTTTCTGAGAGGAAAGCCACCTGAACATGGCATCACCCTCCTCCCATCAAAGGTGGGAACAGAGATGTCCCTGTGTTTAGGCTGGACTGCCAGGAGGGCTTAGATCCAGGATACCTCTAGGACTCTGATCTTGGCTACTAGAGGTGCTCCATGTGGAGAGAGAGACTGCCAGCAAGGGTTGCTTGCGGGGGGTGGAGGGGGAGTGGGGGTGGGTTTTTGTTGTTGTTGTTGTTTTGTTTTCATTATAAGGAAGCATTTATTTGGGGGTTCGCATGAAATCGTACAAATAAAATTTGTAGAAGCATTGACTCACAGAGATAGCGAAGGACAGTAAAATCAAACAAACAAAAAATCCTAATTGGCAACTAAATACAGTTGGACACAGTTGTGGGGTTTCTTTCTTTTCTTTCTTTCTTTCTTTCTTTTTTTTTTGGTTTGGTTTGTTTTTTGTTTTTGTTTTTTGGCTTTTGGGGTCACACCTGGTGATGCTCAAGGGTTACTCCAAGAGGTACTTGGGGACCATATGGGATGCTGGGTATAGAGCCCACTGTTCGATGTTTGCAAGGCAAATGCTCTACCCACTGTGCTATCTCGGCCCCCGCAACTGTGGCTTGTGCACAAGAAGGTCTTTTACAAAATAGTCAAATCATCAGCTCAGCTCAAAAGATGGCCGGTTTCTGTTGGCCTGCAGGACGGGAACTTCCAGGGTCTCCTCCCGTCTCTGTCCATGTAACTTCTTCTGCACCACAGGTCATCGATGGGGCTCACTTTGGGATCATTTGGAAAGGCTGGGGTGGGGGGGCACACAATCAGGCTGTACCCTGAGCAGGGACGAAGGCCCACTGGCTCTCCCCCAGGCTTGCCATAGAGACGCCAATGGCTCCTGTTCCCTCACAACCAACCCTGTGACCTTGGGCGGCCGGAACCGGTGGCCTCCCTGCTAGCGCCCAGGAGCCCCTGCCTGGCCTTGGGTGGTGCCTGTCCGGGCTCCTCACAGAGATGACAGTCAGGAAAGGGTTCAAATGGCTGCTTAGTCTCCAGAGATTCACAAGACAGGGCAGCAGGTCTGAGAAATGAGGAATTAAAATAGAGCAAAGGGTCTGAATAGAATCATCTCCAGAGGAGACACATAGCCGGGAAACGGCACATGTGAAGGCACTTCCTGGTCCTTATTATTAGGGAAATGCAAATCAGAAACAACACTTTTCTGATTTCGCATTCACTCATCAATGAGAACGGCTGGTACTCAAGAGACAAGAAACAACCAGCATGGGTGGGGGCTGGGGGCCACAGATCGAAGACATCTTCCTGCAGCTGTGGCTGGAATGTGAGTCGGTTCAGCCTTCATGGAGGGCAGTGTGCAGGTGACTCAGAAAATTCAAGATGAAATTCCATACGCTGCAGTTGTCCCACTTGTGGGCATTTACCTGAAGAACACAAAACCTCTGGCTCCAAAGGATAGATTGTACTCCCACATCTGGTGCCACATTTCTTACAGTGGGTCAGAACCAGAAGCAACCAGAGCACTCGGTGGCTCACAAACAATCAAGAAGAGACTGTCCCCTCAGTAGAAAGCTGCTCAGTGTCAGATGAAACGCACCCTGCCTCTTGGAGCAGGGCTAGACCTTATTTTACCAGGACTGTACTTTGTGAAATAAGCCGGGCAGAGTGACAAGGCTGTGTGGCTGCAGCCATATGTCTAGAGAGAAAACAAGCAGATGAACGAGACAAAACAAAAAAACAGGGTTTGGGACTCTTAAGACCAATTAGTAGTTACCAAGAGGGAAATGGGGACCAAATGTATGGCAAAGGAGAAAAGTCAAATTTTAGTGGTGAGCGTACTGTAGTATATGACACGTGTTGGTTTCCTGAAAGCAGTGTTAGTTCTTTTTTTTTTTAATTAATTTAATTTTTTATTAGTGGATCACCATGAGGTGCAATTACAGAGTTATAAACTTTCGGGCTTACGTTCCAATGATCGAGTACCCATCCCTCCACCAGTGCCCATTCTCTACCACCAATAATCCCAGTATCCCTCCCACCACCCCCACCCCGCCTCTGTGGCAGGGCATTCCCTTTTGTTCTCTCTCTCCTTTTGGGTGTTGTGGTCAAGCAGGGTTACTTCTGTTTTAAGAGGTGACCCGTAGAGGCTGGAGAGAGAGCATAGCAGGTAGGCACTTGCCTTTGCATCTGGGTTCGAGCCCCGATAACACAGATGGTCTCCCGAGCCCTCCGGGAATGATCCCTGGTGTAGAGCCAGGGGTAAGCCCTGAGCTTCACCAAGTGTGGCTCCTAAACAGGGAAACTTGAGGTGTAGGTGCCAACTTTGGGGACACACACACAGGGACTCTTAGCCAGCCCGACGTAATGAGGAGGATGCAGGCAGCTGGTACCCGCCGGAACCTCTGCGGCCCAGCTCAGGAGGCATCTCCTGGAAACTGCCCCTTGTTCTAGACTCTCCCTTCTCTGGCCTCAAAAGTCTACGTCTTCCTTGAAGAACCCCCGTGCTGAGCCCTGGCAACTGCCTGGCTCCTGGCAAGGCCCGCGTGGTCATTTCAGAGTTATCGGGGGACGCGGGCTTGCTTCATCTCCCGTAATACCGAACTCCCCAGTGCCTTCGCAAAAGTAATCTCTGTCCTACACAGAGTCTGGCTCGCACGGCGTCAGGACAGTTGGGGAGAGGAGTGGTTTCCGATGTGATGTGTCTCACTGTGATCTGAAACCTTGTTCTACATGGAAGGTTTTCTTGCACTTTTACTGCCCCTCCCCCCGTGGCCCCCCCTCCCGCCGTGCTGGGGATTGAACCCAAAGCCTCATACACAGAAAGCCCATGTTCCTACCCTGTTCTACAACCCTGGCCCCTCTTGCAATTTTATCCTTCTTTTCCTTTTTTGGCTTTGGGGCCATACCTGCTAGTGCCTGGGGGTCACTTCCTGCAGTGCTCAGGGACGCTTGCTGTCCCGGGCACTGGAGTCAGGCACGTACTCAGGCTTTTGAGTCATTTCCCAGAGCCTTGCAACCTTTCCTGGAATCTTGGTGTGGGGGGGCCACACCCATTCGTGCTCAAGTCATGCTTGCTCCTGGCTCTGTGCTCAGGGGTCACTCCTAGAAGTACTTGGAGGACCATATAGGGTGCTGGGGATTGAACTGGGGGCAGACGCCAGTAAAACAAATACCTTAACCTTTGTACTATTTCTCCAGCCCCTAAAGCAAATTTTTTTCAATTTAGTATTTTTTTTTAATTTAAATTTTTTAATTTAAATTTTAAAATTTTTAATTTAATGTTTTTAATTTCTGCAATTTAATATTTTTTATTTATTTTTAAATTTTATTTTATTGAGTCACAGTGATAAACACATTTACAAAATTGTTTGTCATTGGATTTCAGTCATAAGACAGGTATCAGATATATTTCCTTTTTTTTTTGTGGTGGGGTCACACCTGGCAATGAACAAGGGTTACTCCTGGCTCTGCACTCAGGAATTACTCCTGGTGGTGCTCAGGGGACTATATGGGATGCTGGAAATCGAACCTGGGTTGGCTTCGTGCAAGACAAACACCCTACCCACTGTACTATTGCTCCAGCCCCTATTATGTATATTTCTTTACCTACTTTCAACACTCCATTTCTGTTCAAAATGATCATTTTCAAGTATTATTGTCATGCCAATCCCTTCTATATTGTCATGCTGGTCCCTTCTGTATCCTAACTGCCCTTTGCCCTCCCACCCCACTCTTCACACACACTTTTTTTTTTCTTTCTGGGTCACACCTGGCGATGCACAGAGGTTACTCCTGGCTCTGCACTCAGAAATTACCCCTGTCGGTGCTCAGGGGACCATATGGGATGCTGGGAATCAAACCCGGGTCAGCTGCGTGCAAGGCAAACGCCCTACCTGCTGTCCTATTGCTCCAGCCCTGCACACACACACTTTTTTTTTTTTTTTTTTGCTTTTTGGGTCACACCTGGCGATGCACAGGGGTCACTTCTGGCTCTGCACTCAGGAATCAACCCTGGCGGTGCTCAGGGGACCATATGGGATGCTGGGAATCAAACCTGGGTTGGCCGTGTGCAAGGCAAACGCCCTACCCACTGTGCTATCACTCCAGCCCCACACACACACTCTTATGGCAAGCTTCCAACCACTGACCAATCATCGTGGCCTGGTTACCTCACCTTAAAAGGACAGGGTCCCTTTCCCTCTGACTCATTTCACTCAGCATGATACTCTCCATGTCCATCCATTTGTAAGCAAATTTTATGATTTCATTCTTCCTAGGCTACACAATATCCCATTGTGTAGTTATACTATAGTTTCATAATTTGTCTGTTCTTGGGCACTCAGGTTGTTTCCAGATTCTGGCTATGGTGAATAGTGCTGCAATGAACATAGGAGTGCAGGTGGTGTTTCTTTTTTTTGGGCCCCTAGGCCCCAGAAGTGCTATTGCTGGATCAAATGGGAGTTCAATTTCTAGTTTTTTGAGGAATGCCCATATTGTTTTCCAAAACGGTTGGACCAGTCGGCATTCCCACCAACAGTGAAGGAGATTCCCTTTCTCCCTGTATCAGCACCAGCACTGATTGCTCTTGTTCTTTTGGATGTGTACCAGTCTCTACTAAAGCAAAATTTTTAAGTTTTTTGCAGCTCCCACACTCAGTTAGTGACCTCCTCTGGGGTCAGGTTCATGGAAGCAGGGATCTAGGTGATGTGGGCATCTCCAGCACTAGCCCAGGTCACCTCCTGGCCTCAGGAGAGATCTCTCTGGACTATGCCCCAAGGTGCTGCGGCCGACAGGGCTACACCTCATGGTGCTTGAGCTTCACATATGCCAGGCATCATGCCCAGGCATTCAGCACTTGAAGCATCTCCCCATCCTTGTAGGGGAGTTCTAGAAAACTTTTGTGTACACACACACACACACATACACACACACACACTCGTTATTTTAGTGCACAAAGATGCTGGTTAAATATGAGTGGATCCTTGGGTACAAAGGCAACACTTTATTTCTGTATTAATTTATTTTTGGCCTTTTGGGTCACACCCGGTGATGCTGAGGGGTTTCTCCTGGCTCTGCACTCAGGAATGACTTCTGGTGGTGCTTGGGGGACCATATGAGATGCCAGGGATGGAAGCTGGGTTGGCCGTGTGCAAGGCAAATGCTCTAACCTCTGTCTATTATCGCTCTGGCCCACGAGGGCAGCGTTGAGCATTGCACACATAAGTATACAGCATCTGCTGCTGAAATTAAGGGTCCAGAATTGGCCTAAATAAGAGAGTAAGGCTGTCCATGAGAGGCTGCCTTGGGCCAAACAGAGTTTTCGAGTCTCATTTCACAGGCCGGTTTCCCAGAGATGCTGGAACTATCTGGAGCTGCAGAGTACTTCCTGCCGCGCCGTGTCAGCCCCCCGTGATCAGTGGGGAGGACAGGCCCAGGCCCCCTTTGTTCCTGGGGAAACTCCCATGCCCTGGTCACCACGAGAAGAGCAGATTCTGTCACAGATGAAGAGTTGTAAGATTATTCTAATACTGGAATATTTGCATCAATTAGGTGCAAAAGTGCTTCTCCCCGTAGGAACCACCCTGCACAGTCTGGAATTCTTGGCACATTTACAGCGAACCTTGGATTTTAAAATGCACATAAGGGGGTTGGTGCAAGACTTGGGGAGAATCCTGAACTCCCCAGATTGAAGAGGTCTGGGAATGGGGAGCGAGGAGGGTGCCTCGCCCTGATGGCCCCAAACAGCCTCCCCGTGAAACTTTGTGACCTCCGTGAGGACTGAGTCACTCTATTACCATGCCTAAGTACCCTGGGAGGAACCGAAACATGAAAATCTTCACTTTGCTCATTAGCAAAGGGGAATATGCAAATATTGAGGGTCTTCTGAGTCAGGTTCACATTTTTCTGGTTTTAGCCCGTTAGGCAGGACCCTCTTCATACTCGAAGCTTCAAGCGAAAAGTTCTTTGCCAGAGGCCAAGGGTTAGGGAAGCATTGAGCCCAGTTCTATCCCTGAGACAGGAGGGTCCCCCAGAACTGCCCATTGCGGCTCTAGTGACCCCTGAGCATCACCAGGGTGATCCTGCTGTCCCCCCTGACTCCACCGGGCCCAAGAAGAACCGCATCCTGAGCTCTACACATGGAACTGTCCAGTCCAGGTGGCCAAGTGTCACCAGGAATGGGACTTAGCCCCATGAACACATTTGCCCCCTCCTCATCCCCCTCAAAAAATAAAAGTGACTTTCTTGCTGTTGTCCTGTTGCTGCAGATAGTGCATGGAGGAGAGTGGCAGAGAATAGAGCTGTTTTCTCTCACCGACCACCTTACTCAGACTTAGAGTCACTGTGTGATTTGGTATGTGGTGTTCCACTTGCATTCTCTGTGCGCACACATGCGCATGCACGCGCACACACACACACACACACACACACACACACATGCCCATTGGGAGACCACATGTGTCCTCAACTTGCTGCACTTTAGCCCGGGGAGGGATTTTTTTCCCTCTCCACCCCATTTTTCTGAGCGAAAATGGCGGCAGCGGCAGCAGCCACGCGGTGAGAGCCACCCTCTAAGACCCCTCCACCAGGAGGTAGGACTCTCTTTAGTGACGTAGCCTGTAGGTGATCCTGGGAGGGGAGGTGTTCCCGGCGCGCCTTCCGCCCAGAGATGAACCAAGAGCCGCGGCACGAGAAGCAGAGCCTCCGCACCTACTGACTGTGATCCTGAGGTCTCCTAACCCATTTTGGCACCAGAGCAGATTCTTGCAGCCATGCATTTTGACTGTGAACTGAGCTAAAATATTAGAAACCCAAAACCGCGCGGCCGCAATAGCGGCCGCGCGGACTCAAAGTCTTCACTTTTACCAAGGAAGAGAAATTATTAGATGATGCTTATTCAGCAGGCCTGATTGTTGGGGAAAATTTCCAATCAACAATAGTGAGTTCTGTATGGAAATATGAAATGTACTCAATATATAGAGAGAATAATGGGAATATCATTAGCTACTTAGATGGGGGGTGGGGTGGGAGGGGGGTGTATTGGGGTTCTTGGTGGTGGAACGGGTGCACTGGTGAAGGGATGGTGGTTTAATCAGTATTTGACTGTGACTTAAACCTGAAAGCTTTGTATTTTTTTTCTTGTTTTCACGGTGGTTCAATAAAATATTTCTTTAAAAAAAAAAAAAAAAACTTGCTGCACTTTTATCAGATCCGAAGGTCTTTCTGTGTATCTTAACACCTGGACGTTGCTGGTTTAGTCCCTCCCGAAGCCAACGAGAGTTGATTTCTCTTTGCATAACCATCACAAAAACTCAGGCTCGGCCTCTTTTCCAGTCTGCTTCCTCATGGCATTTCCAAGGCACCCAGGGGCTCTGTGCGTTCCTTCCACTGTGCACCGCCGTGCCTAGCAGCCAGCCTCTGGCCACATCCGGGAGGAGCAGGCTCTGGGCAGCTCCTTTCCCCACCTTCCTCCACCCGCTTATGTGGAGGTTGGTGAAGGCCAATGTTCCAGCCACCGTGCAGAGGGGAGGGCGCTTGCCTTGCATGCAGTCACTCCCCCGGTCAATCCCCAGCACCACACAGGGCCCCCCCGCTGAGCTCCGCCTGGAGCAGCCTCCGGACACAGAGCTGAGAGTAGCCCTGGGGTAGACCCAGACCAAACCAAACCATACTACACTGCACCTGGAGGAACCGTGTCCTGGGACAGACAAACCTGGGCTCAAGTCCCACCCCTGGGATGGGACTTGGCGGTGAGCGGCTGGGCCGACCCGCTGCGTTTCCAGCCCTGCCCAGCAGCAGAGGGTATGCAGGCCCCGGGACACACCATGCTGAGTGTGGGCCAGCACCACAGCCCACTCCTGCTCATCAGCTTGACAAGAAGCAGAGCAGGTTGGGGGAATGCCCGTTTCGCCCAAGCTGGGTAGACTTGCATGCATTATATTTTTTCTTTTTATTTATTTTTTTCCTTTCTTTCTTTTTTTTTTTTAAATTTATTGAATCACTGTGAGAACAGTTACAAAGCTTTCCAGTTTAAGCCTCGGTCATACAATGATCAAACACCCATCCCCTCACCAGTGCACATTTTCCACCACCAAGAACCCCAAAGTGCCCCCCATCCCACCCCTCCCTCTGCCTGTTAGGCAGAAGATTTCCACTTTACTCTCTCTCCACTTTGATCACATTCAGTATTTCGACAAAAGACCCACCGTTATTATTTGGAATTTTCCCCAACAATCAGACCTGCCAAAAAGGCATTGTTAGATCATTTGTTTTCTGTTGCTGATTATGAAGATCATATGGTCTCACGCGGTCGCACTAGTGGCCGCGCGATTTTGGACTTCTGATATTTTTTTTTCACATTTGAGACAATATTTTAATTTTTTTTGCCAATATTTTCAAGGACTTCTGATATTTAAGTAATAAGTCTGGAGGGATTTCTGCCAAAAGCCACTGGATTCCGAGATTGGTTTGTGTGCCTCTGGGATCATGGCCATTTAGGAGCCAGAGGAGCCATTAGTGGGTGGGGAGAGGGGACGGTTCCACTGCCCGCCCCCCATCCCACGAGGCCTTGCATGTCTGTCACTGCAATCTCATACCTGGCTCTCCAATAGGCTTTGAAAGATGGTGGCCACCATGCTGCTGTGGGGGGGGGGGGGTCAGGGGAGGCAGAAGAGATAAACACCCTTCCCCATCCAGGGTGAAATGGCGCCATAGTTTAATGCTCAGTCCAGATGCATTTCTGGCAAAAGCTGCTGGGTTCTGAGATTAATGTGTGTGCCTCTGGGATCATGGCCATTCAGGAGCCGGAGGAGCAGTTCATGGGCAGCAACTCGAGGCCTCATCAAGGCAGAGAGAGCTATTTATTTTTTATTTTATTTTTTATTTTATAAGGTTGTTCACAATATTTGATTACATTCAATATTCAAACACATGGAGGCTGGAGCGATAGCACAGTGGGTAGGGCATTTGCCTTGCATGCGGTCGACCCGGGTTCGATTCCCAGCATCCCATATGGTCCCCTGAGCACCGCCAGGAGTGATTCCTGAGTGCATGAGCCAGGAGTAACCCCTGTGCATTGCCAGGTGTGACCCAAAAAGCAAATATAAATAAATAAATGAAAATAAAAACCCTTCATATTCAAACACCAATCTCACCACCATTACACCTTCCCATCACCATATTTGGGATGTTTCCACCCCAAGCCCCAATCCCTGTACCAAAGCACAACCAAAATAATATATTTTATATTGTCTTTTATGAAAAACCGCTGAAAATGCTACAAAAATGTATCCATATAAAGGAAACAGTGTGAAGATTGTTCTATTTTTTTAGCAGTGGCCCCTAAGACATTCTGTAGGGTATCATTAACATGTTGTTAAAGATTGAGTGATGTGAACTTTTGTATATGTTTCTGAAAAAATATATATGCATATATATATACACATATATATGGGCTGAAGCGATAGCACAGTGGGTAGGGCGTTTGCCTTGCACACTGCTGACCTGGGTTCGATTCCTCTGTCCGTCTCAGAGAGCCCAACAAGCTACCTAGAATATCCTGCCCACACGGTGGAGCCTGGCAAACTACCCGTGGGGTATTTGATGTGCTAAAAACAGTAACAACAAGTCTCACAATGGAGACATTACTAGTGCCACTTCGAGCAAGCAAATCGATGAACAACAGAATGACAGTGATACAGTGATAGTGATACATATATATTTTCCTCTCTGATTGGTTCCCTGCTACCTGAACCCCAATCAAATGTGGTGTGGTAGGTACTCTTGGAGAATGGGTAGGGGGTGTCTTATGATGTGTCACAGTCCAGGAACAGGTTTGCTCGTGGGTGAGTCTCAGCCTAAGCATGTGGGGAGTGGCCTTGAACAGGGCGGTGGTTGACTTGTTGAGGTTTTGGCTGCAGGGGCTGGGTCCCTTGGGGTGGGGAGGGCTCTCTCCTGCCCCCCTCTAGGACGCCCCAAGTGAAACAGCCTGGTGCAGTCAGGTGGCATGGCTATGGTGGCGTCATGTTGCTCTCTTCCAGGAGAGAAAGCCATGTGATCTGGATGGTGGCCAATGACAAATCTAGATTATCTGGGGCCTGCAAAATGTGGCTTATGGGAATGACCCCTGGGTCCAAGGAGACATGGGGAGACGGGCAGGGGATCTCCACACCCAGTCTGCTGAACCAAGAGTTGGACATATTATTGAGCCTGCACACCTCGTTCCTCCCCCCATTCCCCCTTCCCCCGCAACACGGGGTGACTGCTCCCTGTCGGGGCCTTGCGGTGTGCAAGTGTGTGACCCTGGGGATGTGCCGGTGCCACCGCGGGGCTGGCACATCTGAGCGACATGAATGTGGCTCCAAACCGCGCCTTTAGACCACTCGCTTGGGTTCAACCAGGGACATCCATCGATTCTGCGTCCCCGCGAACTGGCTGAGCACTTCGCCCTGAGGCTCCTGGCCCACGAGCCGTCAATTTTGGGCCAGGTGTGGATGCAAAGCGCTGCCCCCGGGGGAAAGCGCCTCTCCCGGCCCCCGTGGAAGGACCCCGTCCACGTTCTGGGCTGAGCTCCGATGTCCTTGCCTTGGTGTCACAGGTTACTCTGCTCATCGCCTTCATCTGCGTGAGGAGCTCCCCGTGGACCAGCTACAGCGCCTACAGCTACTTCGAGGTGGTCACCATCTGCAACCTGATCATGATCCTGGCCTTCTACCTGGTGCACCTCTTCCGGGTCTACCGCGCGCTCACCTGCATCAGCTGGCCCCTGTCGGTAAGGGAGAGCAGGCCGAGCCTCCGCGGGGTCCCTGCACGCCGCCCTTCCCAGCTGCCCCTCCTCCCAGCATGCTCCGCGCCTAGCCCTTCCCAGCTGCCCCTCCTCCCAGCATGCTCTGCACCCGCGCTGGTTGGCCAGGTCTGTGACCAGGCTCACTTTCCCGTCCAGTGTCCTCCTGAGCCCGGGTGTGGGAACTCAGGAAAAGACCAGGAAAGGGGGGCGCTGGCACAGGTGAGACAGCTGAGCTGAGTGGGGACTGGCAACGTTTCTGCTGCTTCCGTGGACCAGAGGAGACAGAGAGAAAGCAGCATTTTCCTTCCCCCTGTCTTGTTTTTTAAACCAGTTTTATTGGTAGAGTATCCAGGTGCCCATTCTGTTCACTCACGGGAGGTATGTAATTAACTCAGCTTGGCGGTGGAGCTCTTGGATTTTGTGTTTGAGACTCTGGGTAAGCTCCCTGGCCCCTCCCTCCCTCTCTCTCCCCTCCCCTGCTCTCTCTCTTTCTGTCTCTCTGTCTCTGTCTGTCTCTTTGTTTCTCTCTGTCTCTATCTCTCATTCAATGGATTTTAGTATATTCCAGAGTTTCATAACCATTACCACAGTCAGTTTGAAGGTGTTTTCATCACCTAAGAAAACAATCCTGTTTCACACACACTCACTGGAGAAGTGGAGAAGCCCATGTTTTTCTTTTCTCTCCAGCCCCACCCCACCCCCCACCCCTCAGCCAACCCAATTTTACTTTTTTCTCTCAAGACTGAAAAGATAGTTACAGGGTTCAAGGCAATGCCTTGCAGGCAGCTGACACCAGTTCAATCCCCAGCACCTCACAGCCCGGTGTGGACCAAAAACCAATTAAAACACAGAAACAAACAAACAAACAAAACCTATTTTATTCAAGAAAGAAAAGAAATCTCTGCCTTTTAGCTCTTCCTCTCACCGCAGCACAAGCAGCCGCTGATTCCTGTTCTAACCTTTATTTCTCTCCCCAGCCCCACCACTGTCATAAGTTATGAACTTGAAGCCTTTATTCTAGCTGAATATTGGCATCTATAGCTATAAATTTTTTGAGAAATTTGCATTCTTTATATATTACACGTGCCATGTGTTAACGTGCTAATTTCAATACTGCTATTGTATTCTGTAGTATGGTATATTATGTCTTCATTTTCATTCATATTTTTTATTGAAATTTAAAAATATTTTTATTATTTTTACTGGACTGAAGCGATAGCACAGCGGGTAGGACGTTTGCCTTGCATGCAGCCAACCCGGGTTCGATACCTCCGTCCCTCTCGGAGAGCCCGACAAGCTACTGAGAGTATCCCGCCCCCACAGCAGAGCCTGGCAAGCTACCCGTGGCGTATTCGATATGCTAAAAACAGTAACAAGTCTCACTATGGATACGTTACTAGTGCCCGCTCAAGCAAATCGATGAACAAAGGGGACGACAGTGCTACTGATAGAACATACAAAGCTGTCATGATTGGGTTTCAGTCATACAATGTTCCAACACCCATCCCTCCACCAGTGTCACGTCCCAGCACCAGTGTTCCCAATTTCCCTCCCACCCACCCCCAACTCCATCCTACCCCAGCCTGCCTCTGTATCTCTGTCTCTGTCTCTCTCTGTCTCTGTCTCTGATTTTAGGCATTATGATATGCAATACAGATGCTGAAAGTTATCGTGTATATCCCTTTACCTGCTTTCAACACTCAGCTCTTGTCCAGAGTGATCACTTCCAACTACTCTCTCACTGGTCCCTCCTCTGCCTTATCTACCCCTGGCCCCCACATTGTCATTCATTTTTTAAAAATCTGGTTTGTCTGGTGCGAGTATAGCCGCTCCTACTTCCTTTCCCATTGTTCGTGGCAGTGCCAGGGATTGAGCCCAGAGCCTCACCCCTGCAGGGCCTGTGCTCCACGCTGGACCTCACTCATCCCACCCCTTTCTGTTTTCCTTTTGGTTGCTGTTGCATGAATATATATAAATACATCTTCTCCCACCATCTTTTTTTGAGGGGGCACAGGGGCACAATACCTAGCAATGCTCAGGAGTTATCCTGGCTCTACACTCAGGAATTACTCCTGGCAGTGCTTGAGGGACCATATGGTCAGTTGAGTGCAAGGCAAGCCCCTTACCTGCTGTCCCCCTTACCTATCGCTCCAACCCCATCACCTTCTTGTTTTTTATTTTTGTTTTGGGGCCACATATAGCTGTGCTCAGGGATCACTCTTAGGGGTGCTCAGGGACTTTTGTTGGTGCCAGGGATTGAACCCCAATGAGCCAAATGCAAGGCAAGGGCCTTACCCCCGTAATACCTCTCCAGCCCCATTATTATTATTATTATTATTATTATTATTATTATTATTATTTTGCTTTTTGGGTCACACACCCGGCAATGCACAGGGGTTATTCCTGGCTCTGCACTCAGGAATTACCCCTGGCGGTGCTCAGGGGACCATATGGGATGCTGGGAATCGAACCCTGGTCGGCCACATGCAAAGCAAACGCCCTACCTGCTGTGCTATCGCTCCAACCCCCCGCCCCCATCTTATTTTGTTTGATCCGGTCTTGATACCTCTGCTTCCTAATTAGATCATTTAATCATTCATATCTAACATTATTTATCGCACTACTTCTAACCTGTTGTATGTTTGAATACAAAGACATCTTGTGTTTTTGGTTTTTGTTTTGTTTGGGGGCCACACCTGTCAGTGCTCAGAACTTAGTCTTGACTCTGCTCAGGGGACCATATGCCAGGGATGAAACTTAGACAAACATCCTACCTGCTGTAGGATTACTCTGGATGGCCCCAATCTTCTTTTATTTTATCCAGTTTGACCATTTCTTCTCCTTCTCCTCCTTTTCCCCCTTCCTTTTCTTCTTTTCCTCTTTCTTCTCCTTCTTCTTCTTTTCCTCCTCCTCCTCTTTCTCCTCCTCCTTCTTCTCTTTCTTTTCCTCCTTCTTCTTCTCCTCCTCCTCCTCCTCCTTCACCTCCTCCTCCTCCTTATTCTTCTCCTTCTTCTTCTCCTTCTCCTTCTTCTTCTCCTCCTCCTCCTCTTCCTCCTTTTCCTCTTTTTCCTCTTCTTCTTCCTTCCTCCTCTTCCTCCCCTTCCTCCTTCTCCGCCTCCTCCTCCTCATCATCATCACCCTCTTCCTTCCCCTCCTTACCTCCCCCTTCCTCCTCCTTCCTACTTCTTCATGATTGGGTTTTGGGCATGCATTGCTTCTACACCAGTCCCTTCACTAGTGCCCACTTCCCCCCACCAATTTCCCTCCTACCCCCATTTGCCTCCCACCCAGCAGTCTGCCTCTGTGTGGGGCTCTTTTTTAAAAATATGTAAGTTTTGCACTGTACTTCACTGCACTGTTGCCAGTAGGGCTTCATACGTGACACTTCACCACCTTGCAGCACCTCCTCCGCCCGGTTGATCTTCCCTCTGCTATAGCTGTTGCCCCTCCCTGCCCTGCTCCCCAGCCGCCAGGTGAGGTTTCCTGCTGAACACCAGCGCCCATGCTGTGTTTCATTGTCTTTGGTCGTTCATTAATCCCCCGTTATGTTTCTCATACCACATACACACGAGCGATCATTCTGTGTCGGTCTCTCTCCAGCTTCACTCAGCACGATACTCTCCAGCTCCCTCCCCGTGGCAGCAAACTGCACTTTGTCTTTCTTATGGCCGAGTCATATCCCATTGTGTACATGTATCATAGTTTGGCCACCTCTGCTTCCTAATTAAATCATTTAATCATTCACATGTTATAACGTTAAATCATTTAATCATTCATAACATTCTCTTTGAAAGAGAATTTTTTAAATCAACTTTTCACAGATCTATAGTTTTGTGGAATTTCAGGAATTTAGCTTCATTCATCTCTATGTGTGTAGGTGTGACCACCTCCACAACAGATAACAAGGAAAAGGGGGGAAGTAGAAGAATTGGGGAAAGAGTATAGCGGGTGAGGCACTGGCTTCAAATGTGGCCAGTGGCAGTTCGATCCTTGGCACCACATTGGGTCCCCGAGCACTGCTAGGTGTGACCCATCATCATCATCATCCTCATCATCATCGTCATCATCATCCCATTGATCGTTGAATTTCTCGAGCGGTCTCAGTAACGTCTCCATTCGTCCTAACCCTGATACACAACAAAGGTTCCCTCGAACCCTGGTTCCTATGTGCGAGTGCTCCCTGCGCTGGTGTAGGATTCGGGAGATGCCTCTGAGGGTCCCGCATGGACTCCATGTGCTTTTTTTCTCTTTTTTTTCTTTTTTTTTTCTTTTTGGGTCACACCTGGCGATGCACAGGGGTTACTCCTGACTCTGCACTCAGGAATCACTCCTGGCGGTGCTCAGGGGACCATATGGGATGCTGGGATTCGAACCCGGGTCGGCTGCGTGCAAGGCAAACGCCCTCCCCGCTCTGCTATCGCTCCAGCCCAATGTGCTTTTTTTCTTTTCAGTTTAGGGGCCAGTACTACTTGGGGACCATGTTACTCAAGCTGCCAGTTACTCAAGCAGGGGACACTTGCCCAGCTCCTGGGCGGCCACCAGGCCAGCATGTTGTTAGGCCAGAACTTTCTCTGCGGTAGTAGAAAAAAGGACCACCTGTTGAGGGGGTCTGGGTTGTCAGAACTGGGACTTGGCTGAAACGCTCCCACCGGTGGGCAAGAAGAAAACCCTCCTGGTGTCCGGCAGCTTTGGCCGCTGGACCTTCTTAGGTGGGTGGGGTCCCCGGGTAAAGAGAGAGTGACCCCCCTCCTCCTTCCCACTCCTCTCCTGAGACTGTGCCCCACCCAACGCCCGCTCTCTGTGCCCCCAGGAGCTGCTGCACTACGTCATCGGCACCCTGCTCCTCCTCATCGCCTCCATCGTGGCCGCCTCCAAGAGCTACAGCCAGAGCGGACTGGTCGCCGGCGCGGTGAGAACCTTCTAGAACCTTCTTGTCCACATGCTACTTCCTGAGCGGGGGAGCCATATGAAATCGGGATCCATCTTCACCCACCTAGCGGCTGTCCCCAAGAGAGCCTCCCATTTGGGCCCACTGGGAACGGGGGAGTCTCCTGAGGAGATTTGGGGAGGTACAGATTCAAATGGCCCAGAGGCCTCTCTGCCAGTCTCTCCTGGCTCTGGGGCGCAGCTGCTCATGAATGGTTCCCTCTGCTCATTGCTCGGGGCTGCCGCGGCCAGTGTGTGCAGAGGAAGGTGTGAAGCTTCCGAGGGGCGAGAGATACCACCCAGGGTGCCACATCGTGCCATTCGCAGCTTTTGGGAAGTAGCATGTCCACACCTTTCACGCAGAGAAAATGCATTCATCTGAGCTGGGGAGCTAGTACAGTGGGTAGGGCGTTTGCCTTGCATGCTGCCAGTCTGGATTTGGCCCCTGGCATCCTGTCTGGTCCCCTCAGCCCTGCCAGGAGTCACTCCTGAGTGCAGAGTCAGGAGTAACCCCTGAGCATCGCCTGGTGTAGCCCAACCCCCTGTGCAACCCACCCACCCAAATGAGAGAGAAAATACATCCCTCTGATGGGCAGGAGCAATAATGCACCGGGTAGGGCGCTTGCCTTGCATGTGGCTGACCGGAGCTTGATCCCTGGCACTCCGAGCCCCAGTAGGAGTTGTCTTTGAGTCAGAGTCAGGAGTAAGCCGTGAGCATGCCAGATGTGACCCAAAAACCTTCAAAAGGAAAAAAAAAAAAAAGAGAAACAAAGAAGAGGAAAGAAAACACATCTGCTGAGGGGCTGAACACTGGTTGCACGTAGGGAACAGCGCTGTGTGTCCTTCTCCCTTGTGTCCGCACACAGCCACCTGTGTCCCTTCTGCATGACTCTGAGAGGGCGAGAGAGCAACGGCGCAGGGTATGGTCTGCACACGGGAGGCGCGGGCGCCAGCTCCAGCACCACCTGGTCCCCCAGTAGACCCTGAGCTCCCCGCAAGTGTACCCCCTCCACCCAAATCAAAAAACAAATTCTGGCTTCATGACATCTGGGTTCGGGTGGCACTAACTGGCACCGTTCGGGGGCCTGCAGCCAGCGCTGACTGGCCTCACTCATGAGCTGTGAGTCTGAGCCAATGTGTGTGACAGTGTGAAGCTCAGCGCCTGGGACTTCCCGGGGACAAGGGGTCTGCGGGAGTCAGCAGGAAACCCACCATGGTCCCCCAACCCCAGGCTCTGTGACTCAAGTCGCACGTGGCAGAGCGACCCTGAGACCCCAGCAAGCCCCTCTGTCGCTCAGCAACCTTGAGAGGGAGCCAGCGGGGAATAAAGAGACGTGCCTCCCGCTGGCGGCGGCGTGTGGTGTAGCCCGGGACGGAGGCCCAGGCGTTGGCCGGCCAGCAAACAGGGCATTGTCGTCCCCAGGGCAGGGTGCGCCGTCATGAAGTGCTCCGTCATGCAGCAGTGACGGCTGGAGGCCAGGACACTCCATCAAGTGTACTGATTGTGCAGAGCAGACAGTGAGAGGCCAGGCCAGGCTCGAATAGACTCATCAGTGATGTGGTGCAGACAATCTGTACAAAGGGAGCTAAAGAAAGAGGGCCGGGGAGGGGCCTGTGCCGAGGAGGGGCACGGGGGCAGCTGCTTGTGTAAACCAGGCTGGATTAAAAAAAAAAAAATTTAAAAAAACAGACTTTAAACACCGCCTGTCACCTGCTCCCAGCCGTACCTGCTACCTGAGCCCATGGCAACGCCCTTGCTCCTCTGTTCCAGTGGTCTGTCCCGGGGCCCCAATTCCCACGTGAGCACCAGGCCACCCCCAGGAAGAAAGGGGTACTACCCGAACACTGTCTGAACAGTGCTAAAGTCCAGGTAGTGGCCTCTGTCCATTCAGCAAGAAAACCGGACACAGAGCACTGTCAAGAGTGTGGCATAATGGCAGGAGTAATAATATAGCAGGGAGGGTGTTTGCCTGGCACCCGAGTTCGATTCCCAGCATCCCATATTGTCCCCTGAGCACCACCAGGAGTGCAGAGCCTAAGATTCCTAAGTGCAGAGCCAGGTGTAATCCCTGAGCATTATTGAGTGTGGCCCAAAAAACACAATAAGAATGTGGCATGAGCAGAACCACCTCCACGATAAAGCCCTTTTGAAGAGTGACACTTTTTTTTTCTTTTTGGGTCACACCTGGCAATGCACAGGGGTTACTCCTGACTCATGCACTCAGGAATTACTCCTGGTGGTACTCGGGAGACCATATGGGATGCTGGGAATCAAACCCGGGTCGTCCGCATGCAAGGCAAACGCCCCACCTGCTGTGCTATCACTCCAGCCCCGACACTTTTTTTTGGCTTTTTTTGGGGGGGTCACACCCAGCATGGACTATGTGCAAGGCAAATGCACTACCCACTGTACTATTCCTCTAGTCCCTCTTTATTAAGAAAAAAAATCATTTGTTTTTGGTTGTTGGGGCCACACCCAGCTGTGCTCAGGGCTTACTCCCCCCGACTGTGAGCTCAGGGATCACTCCTGGAGGAGTCTGGGGACCACACACAGGGTGCTGGGGATTGAACTCAGGTCAGCTTCATGCAAGGCAAGCAAGGCCTTACCTACTGTACTGTATCTCTCCAGCCCCTGAAGGACGGCATGTTTAAAACCCAAAGCAAAACTTAGAACCCCACCTTTTCCTTCTCTAATCTTTCAGGATAATGAAAATACAGCGGAGGGGGGTTGAGCAGGAGGGAGGGGTGGTAGGGGGAACAGGCCCCAGGGGAATGGACCCCCGAGGCCTTGTGGGGAATAGGGCGCCTTTGTGCCTGAATGATGACCAGAGGACTGTGTGGGAGACCCCAACTCCCTCTGGCTGGCCTCAACAGGAGCCCTGTGGAATGGCCCTGCTCTAGAATGTTCCTTCCTCAAAAAAAAAAAAATTATACATATATATATAAAATGTTTCTTCCTCTCTCCGGTCAGATCTTTGGGTTTGTGGCCACCTTCCTGTGCATGGCGAGCGTCTGGATGTTTTACAAGATCTCGTGTGTCACTCAGGCCACAGGTGAGTCTGGTCTGGCATCTGCTTGGGACTAGGCCGTGGAGCCTGGAGCTGATCCACAGCGTAACCTGGGTATCGAGGGGAAGGATGTGTGGACGCCAAGACCCCCACCCTTGTCCCTTTTACACCACACCCAGGGACTAACATCTCAGCCTCTGGTGGGGCAAAGCTTTCTTTAGGGGGTGGGGGGAGAAAATGCCTCCCCAGCAGTGTCCGGGGGGCCTGGAGACCCCTCTTTTATTTCTTGGCCTCACCCACTGTACTATGTCTCTGGCCCTCTCTGGGCCCAGTTCTGGTTGTTTTAACTTTTTTTTTTTCCTTTGTTTTTTGGGCCACACCCTGCTGCGCTCAGGGCTTCTGGTTCTGTGCTCAGGGATGGCTTCTGGTGGTGTTCAGAGGACCACACGGGGAGCCAGGGATCAAACCCAGGTCAGCCACATGCAAGGCAAGCGCCTCACCACCGTACTGTCTCCGGCCCCCGTTTTGGTGGTTTTAAAAAAAATGATTTGGTCCTAGGGCCGGAGAGATAGTACAGTGGGGGAAGGCCTTGCACGCAGGCGACTCCACCTGACCCCCGTCACCACATGCAGCCCTCCGAGCAACACCAGTTGTGGCCCAGACTCACCCCTACCCCTCAGAATTGTTAGCACCCGGCCTGCACTGGGATGGTTAGCCTCAGCTCGTTCCGGCCACGTCCGCAGCAGGAACGCACCCGGCACAGCGGGGCCACACCTGGACATACCCAGGCACACGTGTGCGAGGGTCTGCTGTGCCGAACCACCGCCCAGCCCCTTGTTCCTAGTATTTTGTTATAATTTCAGTGAATTCCAAGAGGCAGAATTGATGAAATTGGAGCAGCTGTCCTGACTCACTCGCTTCTTTGTTTGATCTGGCTCTGCTCTTCTAGTTAAAAAAAAAAAAAGTGCATTAGGATGGGGCTGGGGCCATAGTATAGCAGGTGGGCACTTCCCTTGCATGTGGCCGACCTGGGTTTGGTCCCCAGCACCCCATATGGTCCCCAAGCACCACCAGGGGTAATTCATGAGTGCAGAGCCAGGAGTAACTCCGAATATCGTGTGCCCCCCCCAAAAAAAAAGCATTAGGGGGTTGGAGAGACAGTATAGCAATAAGGCACTTTGCCTTGCATGCATCCAAACCTAGGATTGATCCCTGACAGCCCATATAGTCCCCCAAGGCCACCAGTAGTGACGCCCGAGCACAGAGCCAGGAGTAAGCTGTGAGCATAGGCAGGTACGCCTTCCCCTCCTCCCCCCCAAAAAAAAACTGTTAAAAATACCCAAGTGTGTTCTCAAGGGACTCTGCAGAAAGGGGGGTTGCGCAGGACTTGTTTCCTTTGGTGGCTGACACTGGCAGAAGCCCACCGCCCCCAGTGAACAGATCTAGACACACAGGACATCACTGCTAGGGTCCCATTTCTACTCTGGACAAGCCCATAGACATAGGAAGTTCGTTGTTTAGGGAGATGGAATCTCGGGGTGAGCACTGAGGGGCATGGGGTTTCTTTATGGGTGGACCAAGTGTTCGAGTGCACTTTTGCAAACCTGGGGATGCACAGGGGTCACTCCTGGCTCTGCACTCAGGAACTACCCCTGGCGATGCTCAGGGGACCATATGGGATGCTGGGAATCGAACCCGGGTCGGCCGCGTGCAAGGCAAATGCCCTACCCGCTGTGCTATTGCTCCAGCCCCTGTATTTTTGTTTTGTTTGGGGGGGGCTCACACCCAGATGCTCAGGGCTGACTCCTGGTTCTGCACTCAGGGATCATGTGTGGTACCAGGGCTAGGACCCAGGTCAGCCGCATGCAAGGCAAGCACCTAAAGTATATTTTACTTTTAATTTAGTTTTGGTTTTGCAAGCCCCACCTGGCCATCACAGCGACTACTCCAGGTGGGCACCGAGGAATTAGTCCTTGCAGTGCTGGGTCCCGTAGGGGATGCTGGGGATCAAATCCAGGTGGGCTGTATGCAAGGCAAAGCACCATGCCGCCGTGCTCTCTCTCCAGCCCCTTTAGAAGCATATCCTTTAAAAAATAAAAATAGGATGTGGCTCAGTGGTAGGACACTTGCCTTGCCTGTGTCAGAACCTGGGTTCAATCCCCAGCATTCAAAAAAATAAAAATAGAGTGAAAAAGGACCGGGTGGGTAACTACATGGACTGATCCATCGACTGCATGCGGAAGTCCTGGGTCGGACCCTGTCGCCACATGGTCCCCCGTAGTTGGGGTTCCCGCACACACAAATAGAACCAGAGACTCCACTTGCAGGCTGGAGGGGCTTAGGAAGGGCTCTGGGCTCTGGGCGCTGGGCGGGTCCTGCCCACAAGCCACCCTGACTTTGCCTTTTCCTCTCAAGATGCGGCCGTGTGACTCCTCCCCGCCCCGGAAGGCTCGGAAGGCTCGGCAGAACCGGAAGGTCCACAGCCCCAGAGCCGGGTGCAGTGACCCCAGGAAAGACGTCTGCACCCGCGTGCCCATGCCAAAGTGCTACTCAGGCCAGCGTGCAGGGAGGGGACCGTCTCCGTCCCAGACTCCCCAGCCTCTTCCTGCCGCCTTCCAGAACATTCCTGTCTGGGGAAGAACTGGCTGGGCAGGTGGAGCCCTGGCCCCTCCCTCCTGCTCTCAGGACCGCCTCAGGAGCCCAGAGCCACTTGGTCCAGGGAGGACGCCCCGCATCCACCACCCGTCCGCCACTTCCTGGCGCCCGCCACCTGAGTTATGTCAGCAAAACAGAGCCGCCAACCCCCCTCTCCCCCATCTCTTGCGTGGACATCTGGCCCGCGGACACCCACTTTCACAAAGGGGGGCCGCTTTGGAAGCCTCGAGTGGCCAGTCTGTGCCCAGGCAGGAAGGCGGGAGGCCTCACCTCTCTGCATTGTTCTTTGTACATTTGTGTTTCTAAATAAAAGGTTGACTTGGAGGGTTCCGAGGGATTTTTCTGTTTAGACACTCGGGGCCTCTGCCCCGCAGCTCCCTGGGGATCCGCTGGGGGGGACCCTCCACCCCTGGGGGATGAGAAGCAGAAAAGGTCAGGAAAAGACTGATTTCTGGAGATTTGCATGTTGTTTCAAAGTCAAATGGGGCTGCGGTGGGAGCCAGCTCCGAGCAGGACAAGGTCTGCACACACACCACCCCCCACCCCCCGCAGTGTGGCTGAGGAGCTTGAGAGCTTCTGTGGGCTGAGTCGGACCCCCAAGAACAAGCTCTGTGGTTCCACGTGTGTGACGTGGCTGGACCCAGCATCGCTCAGGGACAGAACACAAATGGGCAGTGGGGGCTTAGTGTGGCAAGGGCACAGTGGGGCCGGAAAGATCACACGGGGGTTAAAGTGTTTGCCTGGCATGGTTCGTGTCCCTGATGGACTATCCACTCCTCCAGGCATCACCAGGAGAGGCCCCTGAGCACTGAGCCAGGAGCAGCCTCGGCCTGGAGGGGGGCCCAGGCCTCTTGTCTAAAGGGAGAAGCAAGCTTCAGCTGTCCTGGAGGCAGGGCAGGTGTGGGGCATTACCTGTGGTGGCATTCCAGACCCCCACTCCTGCCGTCAGCCAACCCCACGCGCTGACAAGGACCGGGGCCTGCCTCCTGCAGAGCCACAGCCTGCCAGAATACTGGCTCCGCCACCACAGTGTGAGCTGCGAGAAGGCTCGGAGGCTCGGAGGGCAGAGGCCCGCTGGGAACCAGCCCAGCACCAAGCACCCAGGCTGGGCTCAAAAAGGGAAAGGAAGGGGGGGAGGGGGAGGGGAGGAAGTAGAGGAAGGGCAGGGCAGGGAGAGTCACCACCAGTGCCTCCCGCCCAAGCACGGCAAATCAGAGGCAAAGCCAAGAGGAGGCCCCAGCCCCAGCCTGGGCTCTTCAAACGAGCCCCGTTGTTCCAGGCTTTAAATAGTTAAATAGTTAGAACATTGTTAAATAGTAAGAACGTGTTATCCATGGAAATAGATGATTTTCATATCATTTCCTATTTTATGGGGTTTCATGAGTAAGGGCTGGAGCCACAGCGCAGCAGGTAGGGTGTTCTCCTTGCCCGCGGCTGACCCGGGTTCGATTCCTCCGCCCCTCTCGGAGAGCCCGGCAAGCTACTGAGAGTATCCTGCCTGCACGGCAGAGCCTGGCAAGCTCCCCGTGGCGTATTCGATATGCCAAAAACAGTAACAGCAAGTCTCACAGTGGAGACGTTAAACTGGTGTCCACTGAGCAAATCGGTGAGCAATGGGATGACAGTGACAGTGACAGTAATAAGATTGACAAGGGGTGTTTCTCTGCTTTAAAAAATGGGGGACTGGACTGATAGCACAGTGGGAAGGGCGTTTGCCTTGCTTGCGGCCGACCCAGGTTCGATTCCCAGCATCCCATATAGTCCCCCAGCACCGCCAGGAGTAATTCCTGAGTACAAAACCAGGAGCAAACCCTGTGCAAAGCCGGGTGTGACCCAAAAAGCAAAAAAACAAAACAAAAATGTTGGGCATGGCCTATATAGTCCCCTGAGTGACTTCACCCTGCCAGGAGTGATTGCTGGGTGCACAGCCAGAAGAACCCCAGCGCTGGGTGTGGCCCCAAAACAAATGCCTGAGAACCAGAGAGATGAAACAGATGAGGCCCTTGCTTTGCACGTGCTGACAGGGCAAAAGGTTCCCAGACAAACCCTGTGGTCCCTCAACCTCGCCAGGAGTGATCCCTGAGCACGGAGTCAGAAGTAAGCGCTGAGCACTGCTGGGTGCAGGCTAAACAAAAATAATTCATGAATGAACGAACACGACGCCAGCTTTTCATGGAATTGCACCGGGCCGTGCAGAGCACATCCTGCAAGACTGAGAGTCGCTGACTCACCAGTGCATCGTGGGGGCGGCGGGGCAGGTGCGCTGAGCCACCCTGTACCCCCCGCCTAGACACCTCACTCCGGAGTGGGCTGCGCGTGCTCGGAGACACGGGGGTCTGCGCGTCCTGGGCAAACGTGGTCTGGGATGACCACGCCGTGTGACTGCGCTATGACCGTGCAAACCCGCGAGCCCCACGGTGCGGCCCCACCCGGGCCTGTGGCAGGTCAGGGTGTCGCCCCGGAAGTCAGGCGGAAGCCGCGGGGGCCCACAAGGGGAGCAGCTGCTTCCTCCAGAGTCCGGGGCCTCCTAGGGTCCCCTGCCCGCAGCCCCAAAACCGAGCGGCGCCGCCCCCTGGTGGCCAGCGGGGAGCAGCAGCGCCCTCTGGTGACAGAGGGCGGAACAGCGCCGGTCCCTGGTGGCCAGTGGGGAGTAACGTAGGCCCCGGGTGGCCAGCGGAGAGCAGCGCCGCCCTCTAGTGGCCAGTGGTGAGTAATGCCAGCCCTGGTGGCCGGGCCCAGGGCCGGGAGGTGGCAGGTGAGCCACAATGGAAGGATTCCACGTTCAGATTCGGAGCAACCGCTATACCTCTGACTCTGGACCTCAGGTGCATACAGTGTTATAGTCACAGTCCCTGGTACCTCACACACTCGCACGCTGAGAGTGATCCACGCGTGGCCCTTTCTCCCGACTAGCTTTGTTTTGTTTGGGGGCCACACCCAGCAACGCTCAGGGGGTTCCTCCTGGCTCTGCGCTCAGGAATTACTCCTGGAAGTGCTCGGGGGCCATATGGGATGCCGGGGATCGAACCCAGGTTGGCCACATGCAAAGCAAACGTCCTGCCTGCTGCACTATCACTCCAGCCCCTCTTCATACGCGTTTGCTAATGTCATCAGCATGGCATTAGTTATCAGCTACTTCTAGCTGTAAAACCTCTCATTGCTCCTGTGTTGCTCCCGTTTCTCTTACATCTCTCTTGCCCTGCACTTGGGAATCACTCCCAGAGGGACCCCGTGCAAAGCAAGCGCCCTACCCACTATACTATCGCTCGCACCCACTCACCACCTCTTTTTGAGCTGTCGCGCTAGTGAAACTACATGCATTGCTTTAGGGCTGAGATCTTTGCAGACAGCCAACCCCACTGAACCCCCATGTGGCCCCTAAGCCAGGAGTAAGCCCTGAGCACTGCCGGCTATGTCCCCCACAAAAACAAATTTTCTTTTTACAAAATGCTTGTCATTATAGCAACTGTTGGGGTGGGAGAGACAATGCAGGCGTAAGGCACTGACTCGGGTTTGGTATCTACCACCACCAGTGGTCCCTCAGAGCAGAGCATCAGAGGGGCTCTGCATACTGCAGGGCGTGAGCTAATCTCTTTGCCCAGCACCCCCAAAGTCATTTGTGTCGTGGCCTTCCAATAAGCCTCAGCCCTTCAGCCTGACTGTGGACTGCATGAGAGGTGCAGTACAAGCCAAGAGACACCCTGCAGGCAGCATTCATGTGGAAAATACAGTTTTTAAACTTGGGAGTCGAGTCCCCCTAGGAAAAATGCACTGTACTGCTTACGGGCACAAGCCAATGAAAAATAAATTCACTCACAGCATAGAGAGAAAGCCGAGGAAGTAAAACAAAAATAAACTTTTGGACTGTAATGCCCACTCATGGTTAGCAGAAGGGAAGGGAAGAGGAGTGAGGAAACAGCTGACACCATCTGAGGGAGAGAACTGGACTTTTCGAGGAGAACTTGAGGTAGCGCACGAAGGTGTGACTGACAATGATACACATCTGAAACTTAAGTAATGTTATAGGGTAAGGTCACTTTTTATTGGGGATGGCAGGACCACACCTGGCCATATTCAAGGCTTACTCTTCGCTTTGCACTCGGGTATTACTTTTGGCAGTGCTCAGAGGACCTTATGGGATGCTGGGGATTGAACCCAGGTCAACCAAATGCAAAGCAAGTGCCCTACCTGCTATACTATCACTCCGGCCCCATCAATGTCACCTTTTTTTTTTAATTTTTGGGTCACACCCGGTGATGCACAGGGGTTACTCCTGAGTCTGCACTCAGGAATTACTCCTGGCGGTGCTCAGGGGACCATACGGGACACTGGGATTCGAACCCAGGTTGGCTGCATGCAAGGCAAACACCCTACCCGCTGTGCTATTGTTCCAGCCCCTCAATGTCACATCTTTTTTTTTTTTTTTTTTGGGTTTTTGGGTCACACCCGGCGATGCACAGGGGTTACTCCTGGCTCTTCACTCAGGAATTACCCCTGGCAGTGCTCAGGGGACCATATGGGATGCTGGGATTAGAACCCGGGTCGGCAGAGTGCAAGGCAAACGCCCTACCCACTGTGCTATGGCTCCAGCCCCTCAATGTCACATCTTAAAGTCAATTTTCCCATGTTAAATTGTTTTGGGGCCATCATTTTACAAAAAAAAAAAAAAATCAAACTGGATATTTTGTTTCTAATTAAGGCACAATCCCTAACACATGCTTATGACAGAAACTGTTGACCCCCACTCCCAACCCAAACGGGACCTTTCACAGCCAACAAAACCAGTTTCATTCCAGCAACAGAAGGCGAGACGCTATTCCAGGCTCTTCACATCCTAATGGGAAGAACTTGATGGCTGGGAACCAATCTCTGACAAAAATTACAGTAAGTGATGTACAGAAGAGGATCTAATGTCTCCTAGTAAGACAAGTAGGTGAAGTCCACCAGGGGGTTTCTGGGAGAAAGGAAGCCCTTAGGGCTGGTGATTATGGGTCTAACGCTCTTCACCCAAACAGTACAGCTTGCTTTGCAAGCAGTGACCCGGCTTCCATCCCTGGCACCCCATATAGTTCCCCTGGCACCACAGGAGTGATCCCCGAGTACAGTCATGAGTCAGCCCTGAGCACAGCTGGGGGTGGCCTCCAAATCAAAATGAGCCAAAAAAAAAAGGAACTTCAGAGATACAGGGCTGGATAGCACAGCGGTTGGGCGTTCGCCTTTCACGCGGCCGACCCGTGTTCAATTCCTCCGCCCCTCTCGGAGAGCCCAGCAAGCTACCGAGAGTATCAAGCCTGCACAGCAGAGCCTGGCAGGCTACCCGTGTATATTGATATGCCAAAAACAGTAACAATAAGTCTCTCAACGAGAGACGTTACTGGTGCCTGCTTGAACAAATCGATGAGCAACGGGATGACAGTGACAGAGGTACAGAACAATCAACAATGTCTTTTGGCTTCAGTCTTGCTATGGGAGCAGATGGTGATGCCGGTCACTACAGACAGATCAGGGGTGGGGCACCTTTCCTGCCTGGGGCCATATGGTTGTTTATAACATCATTATTCACAGGCCATACAATATAGGCAGACGGCCACAGGCAGCCACTATAGACAGATCAGGGTGGGGCACCTTTCCTGCCCAGGGCCATTTGGTTGTTTATAACATCATTATTCACAGGCCATACAATACAGGCAGATCTGCAAGGGGCAGCCAAGCAGCAGCACGTGTCTGCCCTCTCCTGCACCGGGGCCAGCACTCATATCCTCACTGGCCTTATACAGTCCGAGGGCCCCACATTCTCCACTCCTGGCATAGAAAGTGAATCAGGGGGCTGGAGTGATAGCACAGCAGGAAGGGCATTTGCCTTGCACGTGGCCAACCCAGGTTCGATTTCCAGCATCCCATATGGCCCCCTGAGCACCGCCAGGGGTAGTTCCTGAGTGTAGAGCCAGGAGTGATCCCTGTGCATCGCCCAGTGTAACCCAAAAAGAAAAAAAAAAAAAAAGAAAGTGAATCAGTCCCGTGGACAGGGAGTCACAGAGTCACAGGAGATAGATGGGCATGCAAGCACTGGGGTTCCGCTGATGCCTGAGCCACCAGTCATGGAACTGCCCTACCCACACTTTGTTGTCCTGTTGGTTTTGGGGGGTCACATGCAGCATTGCTCAGGGAGCACTCCTGGCAGGGCTCAAAGAACCATGTGAGGCGGGGGACTGAACCCAGGTCAGCCATGTGCAAGACATGTGCAAGATAATACCCGCTGCAGTATCGCTCCACCCATGCCCAGACTTCTTGTGAAATTAACTTTTCCTTACTATTTAAGAGTAGTTGCTTTGGTTCCTTGCAATTGACTATGTGGTATATAATGCTATTCACCACACACACAGGGCCGGAGAGACAGTAAGAGAGTTAGGTGTTACCCGTGCATGTGGCTGACCCCTGTTTGGTCACCAGCAACACACAAGGCCCCTCTGGGCACCACCAGAAGTGGTCCCCGAGAACACCTGGGTGTGGCCCCCCAAACTAAAGTAAGACAAAGAAGGGCCAGAGCGATAGTATAGCGGGGAGGGTATTTGCCTTGCATGTGGCCAACCCGGGTTCGATCCCTGGCATCCCATATACAGTCCCCTGAGAACCAGAAGTAATTCCTGAGTGCAGAGCTAGGTACTGCTGAGTATTTGTTTGCTCCAAAACAAAATCCACATAGTGAGATTTGGAGGCTGGAGAGAGAGTACAGAGGGTAAGGCGCTTGCCTTGCACACCGCTGACCTGAGTTTGATCCCCAGCATTCCACATGGCTACCTGAGCACTACCAGGAGTGATCCCTGAGTGCAAAGCCAGGAGCAACCCCTGAGCATTGCGGGTGTGGCCCAAAAAACAAAACAAAACAAAAAAGACAAGACAGAGCAAAAAACAAAAGGCAAAACTAAAGAATGTACGGATTCCAGTGAGTTCTTGACGCTATAAAGACTTTGTTCTTCTCACACGGGCCGGAGGCAGGGATTTCTGCACACTACACAAATAGTTGTTTACCAGAACCACCCAAGTTTACCTCACACTTTTCTAATCACCCAACAGTCTGAAAGAGAATGTGCACAATTTGTTTTCAGCATTGTTACCCAGGTCAAGAAATGTGGTGCGGAGTCCAAATTTGCTGCTTTGTTAGTATCTGAAGGCGTTTAGTCCTAACATTCTTTTGTGATTCTTCACAGGGCTTTAAAAAATGTCGATTCTATGTGTATTCTACTGGCCCCAAAGAGGGACAGCCGTGCCTAGGGATGGCGTGACTGTTCTGGTCCCTGGCCACCATCCACGGGCAGACCCAAGTCCAGGGCTCCAGACAAACACCCTTCAAGGCCAGAGCCCAAATGCCAGGGTGGGGGAGGGGAGGCCAGCTTGCACTCAGCAACATGCTTCTGTGAAACAACAACTACAGAGATACGGACATTTTCATAAAACGGATTTATTTAAAAAGACTACAAAATTTGACAAGATAAAAAAGACCCACAGGAATTACACTGATAAATACAAAAGAGATTGGAGATGAACAATGTGAAATGACACATCCCAGGTCTTCAAGCCGAAAGCAACTGAGGTGTAGCAATTACAGAATGTCTCTACCCTAGAGAAATTTCCCTCATAATTTCCGGGACTGCTCCTCACGGTTTGTGGAGAACATAACTGGGAACACTAACCTGCGGCGCTAAAGAACCATTTGCAATCTGCGTGTCTTGCGTGTGCTCTTGGCTCTTTGGAGCACTGGTTCCGGTCCCTGCTTCTCCTGAGCTACCTATTTCCACAGTGGCGAGCACAGGAGACTCATTAGTGACGGGCAATGTGAAGCGACAGGAAGGACCCGAGAACACACTCACTTTCTGGGGATGAAAGGACGAAGGGGCCAGCTCCCAGGACCACGTTTGCCCCCATGAAACAGAGAAGCAAAACCTCCGAACAAAGAGTTTCCGCTCAGTGCCAACAGGCTGTAGGGCTGCAGTCAGCCAAGGACGCTGGTCCCAGGCAGCCCTGCCAATGCAGGGGTGCAGACCCTGTGGAGCACGTGTGGTCTGGTGAGGACACTGAAAACGCCACTGGCACCGTTTCTTGGGCACGGGTATCTGAAGCCACCCCAGACACAGCTGTCCCTGCTCTGAGGTGGGAGAACCCGAGAATACAGCCTCCGGCTGGCTTCATCCTCCCTGACACGGGGTGGTAGTGACAGCACCTCTAGAGTCCACACGGGGACACAAATGGATCCTGGGCCAGGAAGACCGGGCAGAAGGCATGTGTCTGGTCATCAAGGCCAATTTCTGAGATTCATCTAAGGCCACATTAGCCACACAACGGGCAGGTGGGCGGGATTAAGCATAGGGTCACTCGTGGCTCTCCCGCCGGGACAGGGTTCCCAGAAACAGACAGAAGGCCCAGACCTGGACCCGAGCCGGATGTGACTCACAGGCTGTCGCCACAGCACGAGCCCTGGGTCCAAAGTCCGGGCGGAAGGCACCTGCTCTGTGAAGCGCCTGCTCAGAAAGGCCTGCCGGCTCCGAGGCAGACTGGCGGCAACAGAGATAAAACCGACTGAGAAGGGCCTGCTGGGAATGGTCCGACCGGCCCGACACTGCTGACAGGGCGGACCCAGGCAGGATTCTCTGAGTGCACTTCAGGAGTGTCTCCTCCAGAGGGAGGAAGGAGCAACGCCAGAGGGAGCGAGAAGGCGCCACCTCTGACTGGGCGGGAGGCAGAGTCAGGGCCCCTCTGGGGTCTCAAAAGGAAGCACCGTTTCAAGGAAGCGAGAGACCCGAAGGCTGGAGACGCTTCCTGAAAAATGAAGGGGGGCCAGGAGTGTGCTTCGGCCACAGGACCTATGTCTGGGGGAGTGAGACCCCGGGCTGATTATTTGCAACGCCCCAACCCCAAACAGGAATCACTGTTTCAAAGGAACCGCTGACAGGATCTTCCAGGCCTGGGCTAACTTCAGGAAAAATGATCGAATAACTCTTTTTAAAAAGAATTACGAACCCTTCTTTTCTTTTCTTTCTTTTTTTTCTTTTTTGAGGGGGGGGTGGTTGGGGCTACACCTGGCTATGCTCAGGAATCACGCCTGACAGGCTCAGGGGAGCATATGGGGTGCTAGGGATCGAACCTGGATGGGGTGCCCAATGCAAGGAACCGCCCTAAATGCTGTACTATCTTTCCAGCCTCCAAGGCTTTGTTTTCTAATTCATAGCATGAACTGACCTCTAGAGATACTGGGGGTTGAAACCTCTGTAACATGAAAGGTAGCCTTTCTTATCTTTGGTCCATAGGTATAGTAGCTTTTTATCCACTTTTCTCTGTGTCATATAAAAATCTTAAGTGTTGTTTTTTTTTCTTGATATCAACAACAGTAAAAGTGCATATAAACACGGGGTGCTGGGGGTTATTGCTTTTATACATAAAAAATACCAACACCTCCCACATATTTTTCTACTAGAAAGTCTCAGAAAGAGGTAATAATTATCCTAAAATTACCCTATAACTTTAAGGCTGAGTGAAATATAGTAAAACCTGGTTATTACCTTTAAAGGGGAAAAAAAAACCTAGAAAACATTTTAGTGATCTTTTAAACTGTACATTACAAACCTAATCATCAAAACAAAGTCATAACTAAACATTTTTTTTTAAATTCTAAATGGATGAACTTAATCAAGCTGTTTATAGAATTCTAAAGCATAATTTGAAAGCTAAGTCTATTAACAATGATAAGAGTAATTTATTGGCAGCTGAGTTCATGTCACCTAAAGAAACAATTGCCCCACTCCAAAAACAAAACCTCCACACACTCCATTTGACGTATTCAACCGTTATAAAAAAACAAGAACAAAAACCTAAAAATGTGTTTTAAGGGAAACAAAACAAAACAAACCCCCCAAAAACCCCCTCTCTGGCTTAATCTGTGGTGACGGATACAAAGTCCAATATTGACAAAACTGCCCCCGGGCCCTTCCCCCTGCGCTCCCCTATAAAGTGGTTTTACAGGAATAAAATCCCTCCAGGCCACCTGCGCCACACGGCCACCCATGGGTGACACGTGCCCCCGGAGAGTTCTCAGCAATTGAGCGGCTCCGTGAGGGCCGTCTTGGGAGCTGCCTCTGGCTTGTTCATGTCGGAATCCCGTCGTTTCGCCAAGTGCATGTTGACGGCGTCAGCTATGAACGCAAAACTTCCCAGGAACCCAAACACCTAGGAAGAAAGGGGGGAAAGGTTACGTGACAAATTTGAGGGTCTCATCTCATTTCCTACTGGGCTTAGGAAGCTTCACACGAGCCAGAATTCATGATTACCTAATATATTGTGCTCCTAACTTCTGTTTGGGTCCCACCCAGCGGTGCTCAGGGCTTACTCTTGGCTCTGTGCTCAGGGATCACTCCTGGTGGGGCTCAGGTGGCAAGCTTCCTACCATGGGCCAGTCCTCCTGGCCCTTGTTTCTACTGTCTCCGGGTATTATTCACATATGGGGTGTTTTGTTGGTTTTTTTTTTTTCATATACCAAGAATGAGTGCCGTCATTCTATGTTTCTCCTTCTCCATCAGGCCCATTTCATCCAGTATGATACTCTCCATTTCCATCCATGGAGAAGCAAATTCCTCGACTTCAATTTTCCTCCCAGCTGCAAAGTGTTCCATTGTGCAGATGGACCATAGTTTCTCTAGCCACTCACCTGCTCTCGGGCACTTGGTTGTTTCCAGACTCTGTCTACTGTGAACAGTGCTACAGCTAACACTGGAGTGCAGATGACTTTTCTACAGTGTGTTTTGGGGCCACTAGGGTATATTCCCAGGAGTGGTACTGCTGAATCATATGGAAGTTCAATTTCTAGCTTTTTGAGGAATATTTATATTGTTTTCCAGAAAGGCTGGACCAATCTGCACTCCCACCAGCAGTGAATGAATCCCTTTTTCTCTGCATCTATGGATGCACTGGTTTTTATTTAATTTGTGCCAGTCTCTGTGGCATGATGGTATTTCATCGGTTTTGATTTGCATCTCCCTAATGATTAGTGATATCGAGCATTTTTTCATGTGCCTTTGGGTCATTTGTATTTCTTCTTTAAAGAAGTTTCTATTCATCTCTTCTCCCCATATTTTGATGGAGTTAGATTTTTTTTTTCCTTGTAAAGTTCTACCAGTGCCTTATATATCCTGTGCATTAACTAACCGCTTATCAGATGAGTGTTAGGTAAATAATATCAGGGAAAAGTTTTTAAATTATAAAAAAAAAATTATTTGGTATACACTTTCAGGTTCAATTACTCCAGAGATGTTTTCCAATTATAACTGTGACAATATAATGACACAGCAACATAATGCGGTCACCTACTTCCTCTTCCCTAAATTACTTCCTCCTTACACTACTCATGTACGACCATGTATTCTGAGAATTCTGTCAACAGAAGGCAGAATTTAGCCTTCAAATTTAGCCTTTTCAATAGCAAAAAGTCCTCATGGAAAAGGGAGTCAAAGAAGAACGACTGAAAGAGACAGTGGCAGGGTGAGATGGCCGAGGGGGAAGAGGGGGCCAAGGGGGCGGGTGGGACCCAACAGGCTGAGGGCAGGCATGTGGGCAGCAGTGCCTGGACCCCTGAGCTCCACTCAGTATGGCCCCAAGCCAGAACCACACCAAGAGAAAACAGCTGCCACGGACGGGTCAGTGCTGGTGCTGAGAGCGCCACTCCACTCCTTACGCCTGCTGACAGCTTTGGACCTCAGTCCCAAACCTCCCACACCCCAAAATTATGTTTTATTACACTGTAAGGCTGGATACGCTTACCGTAAACATGTTTTAGATAATGGAATTATCAATCCCACCCCCACACTCAAGTCTCATGTCCTCTCCTCTCCAAAACCTTTTTTTTTTCCCTTTCCTTCATTTTTTTGGTTTTTGGGCCACACCTGGCGGTTACTCCTGGCTTTGTACTCAGGGATCACCACTGGTGGGCTTGGGAAACCATATGGGGTCCCAGGATTTAACCGGGGCCAGCTGCATGCAAAGCAAGCACTCTACTTGCTGTACTATTTCTCTGGCCCCTGTATTTTGTATTTTAATGATTAACCTTATCCTCTGTAATAAAAATGTGTATCTAGCTGAAACAAACCATAAGGCCCTATTAAATAAAACTTTCATTTTCTCTTCAACTGTTTCATGAGTCCTCTGATATTACTTACTGCTAAAACTGAATCATGGTCCAGCGTTCATTTTATTGCTTGTTTTGCTTACAGAACTAAGAAGTCATGCTCAGATGAATAATCCTGCAATTTCCTGATCTTCTTTTGAGCTGTTTTATCATTAAAAAGTAGTATAGTGACAACTTAATCAACTACCAGCTGACAACTTAATCAAATCTTCAATTCTGTCATGAACAAAGTATTAACTGGAATCCCACTGACTTGTGCAAGGATCTGTCACCCAGCAGCAGCCTATCATATTTAGAACTATGCACCAAAGTTCATTTGATCCTTCATGAGCAATTCTGAAATTCAAAAGGCTACAAAAACTCAATGTTTCCATTATCTACTTAGCTTAAAATGGACATGAGGTGAAACTATTTGTAGTTCGTCTTTTTAGAGGTTTCCCAGGCAGTGCTCAGGGTCCACGCCTATCATACTGCACCACGCAGGCTGGATGCTCAATGTTCAGGGCCAGTAATACAATGCGGTACAGCGCCTGGCAGTGCCCAAAAGGCCACAAAGTGCCAGGGACAACGTGGACCTTCACGCATGCAAAGCAAGCACTCTCCTGTTTAGCTATATCCCTGGCCTCAGGAAATGTTTTTTGGTTAACAAAACTCATTCAGATCCTAGTTTCTAAGGCTATCATATTTCTCAGTTTCTAAGGCTATCATATTTCTTTTCTTCTAGGCATTCTATTAAAAATTATACTAAGAAATTAAAAGGCAAACTATGTCCCAGTTCATATTGTAAAATTTGTCATCTATTTCCCATACACCCTATTTCTACGGAAGCAAAATAAGCAAAACTAGAAATAGGAGGTACTTACAACTGCAGCACACTCAGCTGGGGTCTTGTCCTGTGTGATAGCAAAAATGATGGATGCCAACAGAAATACAGCTCCCGTTGACGCCGTGATATAAAAATCCTATTTGTACAACACACATAAGGAATAGAGCCTGGTCAGATTGAGGAAAACAAATGTTTCAGTTGGGGGCAGGGCAGCATGCCAGGGCACTCAAGGCCACTCCCAGTGACACTCCGCCTGGTTGTGCAGGTCAAATTCTCCAGTGCCCCAACTGGGATGCGGCTGGACATGGACAAGGGGCACGGGGAGGCACTGGGGCTGCACCTGGCGGCATGGGGGAACCACACGGTCCAGGGGATTATACCTGGGGCTTGGCACACGGCAGCCACGCACTTCAGCCCTTCCGCCACCTACCTGGACCCGTATTTTCTTTTTCTTATTTTAATCTTTACTATAATGTAGGAACACTGCTACTTATCCAGCCACTGATTAAGCTGTTGAATTGGGCATGAACTCCACCGGACCCATATTTTCACTGTTTCACTTTTTAAAAACTTCCTGGAAGGGCCCGAGAGTGAGGAGGTTATGGCGCTTGCCGTGCACACAGTCAACTCCAGTTCCTTCCCCAGTAGCCTAGCCTCTGGGGCACCGCCAGCAGTGAAGCCCCGAGCACAAAGCCAGGAGTAGTCCCAGGTACCACCAGGTGGGCCCCAAAATCAACACACAGAACAAAAATTTATAGTAGATCTCTGGTTTTGTACATATGAGGTCCTGGGTCTATTTCTAGCACTATACCCCACTCCCCAAAAAGACTTGAGGTTTTTTTTTTTTTCTTGACACAACCTTGACTCACACATTGATTTCAAATTTTATTTTGTTTTTTTCTGGTCACACCCGGCGGTGCACAAGGGTTACTCCTGGCCCATGCACTCAGGAATTACTCCTGGAGGTGCTCAGGGGACCATATGGGATGCTGGGAATCGAACCCAGGTCTGCTGTGTGCAAGGCAAACGCCCTCCCTGCTGTGCTATCACTCCAGCTCCCTTCTAACTTTTCAGTAAGCCTGGCTTTCAAACAACTACTCTGTAAAAAGGGGTCCCAAACTTATCTGGCCGAATGCCCCCATTCCAGAAAAAATAAAGTCACTCAGCGCCCCCCTGAGAATCTATTTAATCAAACAGAAACCCCAGCCACACCTCCCCGCCACCTGCTGGGTCACTCCAGTGCCCAACAGTCTGGAAACACACTGCTGCAAAGGAATATTACTGCTTTTTCAGTGTGTGGGGGGAGGTGGTGAGCCTCCTCAGGTGGTTCTCAGAGTCTTCCTGGCTCTGTGCTCAGGGGTCCGTCCTACTGGTGCTTGGGAACCACGCAGTAGCAGGGATACAACCCTGGGTTCCTACAGGCAAAGCGTGCGCAAACGCTCCGGGGCATCTCACATCAAAGCCGTGCTCAGCCCTTTGAGCTTTCTCTCTGACCATTTAGGTGACCTTTTCACAACAGCTTTTGGGAAGGGCTATGCGTGTATGTGCATAACCTCTTTTTCTGTAGAACACGTCAGAATGTCAAAGCCAGGGCCAGAGAGATAGTACAGAGGTTAGGACGCTTGTCTTGATGGGACCAATTCTGGTTCAATCCCTAGTACTCTTTAGCCCTACCAGGAGTGATCGCAGAGCCCAGAGCCAGGAGTAAGCTCTGAGAACCACCGAGTGTGGCCCAAAGGCCAAAAAAAAAAAAAAAAAAAAAAAAAAATCAAAGCCCAAACTCTAAAGAGGTAAGATTTGTGTGCTGGTTTTTTGTTTGTTTTCAAAACCAGAAATAGGGGCCAGAGCAACAGTACAGCAGAGTAGGCATATTCCTTGTACGTGGCCAACCAGGATTCAATCCCCAACATCCCATCTGGTCCTCCCAGGTGGTTCCTGGATGCAGAGCCAGGAGTAACCGCAGCATACTGCAGGGCATGTCCCTCTGCCCTCCACCCCCCACAATTCAGAAACACATCAGGTAAGGACAGAGGGTATTCTTCATACTCACCGATAACTTGACTTTGGGAGACTCAACTTTATCATACACGGAAGTGCAGTACACAACCAGGATAAGGAGACTCAGCAGAAAGGCACTGCAGCTTACAAATTCGAAAAAGTAAAGTCCTCCACACATAGTACACTGGGACACCACTTCTTCAGAGATAAAGGCCAGCAGAGACAGCAGCTACAAGAGACACAAACAGTTCACCTCGCCGTTTCCCAAAGGCTTAAATATTCAGAAAGCTACCTGCTTACTAAAATCATCACACAGTAGAGGTGCCGGAGAGACAGTACGGCGGGGTGGGCGCTTGCCTTGCATGCAGCTGACCTGGGTTCAATCCTCCACAACCCCATATGGTCCCAAACACTGCCAGAAGGGATGAGGCAAACAAAATGATGAGCACTGGTACAGCAGTAGTCTGGCTGTTTTGGAGGGGGTCTAGGTGCCTGAGTAAGCTGCGTGCCAAATGGGCCTAAATGTGCGCTAAAGGGGACACACCATTTGCGCCATTCCTGACCTGCTGCTGCTGACGCTGTGGCCAGGGCAGGGGCGTATGGGCGTGTGTCCTCTCCTCGATGCTGCGGGGACCACTCACTCAGCAGGCCCCAGTGCTTGCATGAGGGGAGGCAGAGCTCCCGGGGTAGTTTTAGCTGAGGCTCCTGTGCTCCACGCTGGGGTACACTCCTTGTTGCTGGGTCACACCCAGCAGTGCTCAGGGATCACTCCTGGCAGGGCTCCGGGGACCATTAAGGGGCAGCAGGGATTGAATCCAGGCCAGCCGGCCAGCACCCCCTCTCATCCCCCCTCCCCCGCACCATCTCTCCAGCCCTGGCTGCACTTCTGACGAAAGCACACAAGTTGTAGTTTCGGTACTAGTCAAGGATCACTTCGGTGCTGATCATTTCGCACTTTCCAAGCCCAGCACTCATGCTGCTTCTCCAGCTGCAGTGCTCGGCGGGAATCATTTCTTCTACTTGGGACCACAGCCGGCTGCAGCGTGTTGGGAAAGCAGGCAGCAGCGCCGCCAGGGCTGGGCTGTGTGCATGTGAGAACCCAGGATTAGAACTCATGACCCAACACTCCAAAGGCAGGCACTGCAGCCCTGGCCTGCACTACGCCTCCAGCCCAACACTGCTTCAAAGGCTGTTTGGAATGTACACAGAACGGATAACAACTTGGCGGTTCAGGAAAGAAAGAAAAGCTGAAAGGAAAGATAGGAAAAAAAAAAGATCCCAAGGGCCGTAGGGACCTTCCAGGCGATGAATCATGGGGCAAGAAGTTCCAGGCACAGGAGCGGCACATAGAAAGATCTCGAGGCGAGAGGGAATGGCACCCCCTGGCCCCAGGGCACAGACATCTGTCCCACCAACCCCAACTGAATGGTGAAAGGGAGCTGGGCCCACACAGACTAGAGAGGGAAGCTGAGACGAGGTTCTGAATGTCCTCCTGCTGGTTTAAAGAAGCTGGCTTTAAGGGCTGCCATGAAAACAGAACGACACGATCAGGTTTACGGCTGTGGTCGTTTATGCTTTGGTAGCAGGTCAAGGAAGGAGTTTGGTGGCACAGCGCCTGCCTCGCCTATGTTAAGATTCTGGGTTGGATCCCCAGCACGACAGCAAGCAGCAAGAACACAAAAGAAAGCTACTTCTTTTTTTTTTGGGGGGGGTCACACCCGGCGATGCTCAGGGGTTACTCCTGGCGATGCTCAGGGGTTACTCCTGGCTCTGCACTCAGGAATTACTCCTGGCAGTGCTCGGGGGACCATACAGGATGCTGGGGATCAAACCCGGGTCGGTAACGTGCAAGACAAATGCCCTACCCGCTGTGCTATTGCTCCGCCCCCCCCCTTTTTTTTTAAATCAACTGTGGTCCAGGAGTATGGATCAGTGGCACAGGACTGTCTCTCGTGGGCGAGGCCCTGGCACCACGAGCCAACTAACCAACCCCCCAAACAAATGAACAGTTCTTGCTGGCTCCAATACGGAGAAAGGACGAGAGGGAAGGCAAAGCCAGCTGTCCAGCTGGGACGCTGATGAAGGACACCAGGGAAAGACCGTAAGGAGGACAGCAACAATGGGAAGAGGAACTGACCCCTGAACGCTGCAAAAGCACTCGAGAGGCGGAACAGATTATGAGAAAAGCTGATACCCAGGCACTGGAAGACTTGCTTCTATTTTATCTAAAATTTTCGTCATAGTAACACTGGTTGAAAACATGACAGGGGTTTCCAGGACACAGCGTGATCAATCGTGGTGAACACTGAGTTATTCACCACTGAAACTCTAGTTTCCATCCCCGTGCAGGTGCTCGGGCCCCTCTGACCCACTCCCCGACCTGCCGTCCCCGTTCCCCTCTGACGACCAGCGCTGGAGTCGGAGTTTCTGGCCGCAGTATGTGCCTGCCAGGCGCGGGGCGCTAGGCTTGGCCCCTGAATGTGGTCTTCTGGGCCTGAGGACCGCAGGGGATGCCCCGAGCTGGTAAAAAGAGGTTTTGTTTATTTTCCACATGACTGGATTCACAGTGCTTCTCTTTCTCGGACTTATTTCCCTCAGCGTACTGTCTCCCAGGGCCAGTCATATCGTAACACTTTTGCAAAAAGGCTCAAGCTGGGGAGAGGGCTCGGGGGCTGGAAAGCTTCTGCGTACGAGATCCCAGGGCTCCACCCACGACTGGACAGCTTCCCAGCGCTGCTGGCGGTGGGCCTCCTGAAGCAAAGCCAACCCCAAAAGGCTCACGGATTCATTAGTCTCTGAAGAAGGACCTTTCCCTTTTCCTCTTGTGTCAGGGATCTAATCTGGAGCCTCCCACACGCAGGACAAGTGCTCTACCACTGAGCTACACCCCCAGCCCACACTGGGGGCTGGGACAGCTTGTTCTTTGTATAAAGCCACTGACTAGAATTTTGTCACACATTTTCCTCACCATTAAGACTATCAGCTCTGGGGGTTGGAGAGATAGTACAACGTGTAGAGCATTTGCCTTGTACATGGCTGACGTGGGTTCAACTCCCTGAACCCCACATGGTGCCCTGAGCTCCACCAATAGTGATCCCTGACGGGGCTGGAGCAATAGCACAGCGGGTAGGGCGTTTGCCTTGCATGTGGCCGACCCGGGTTCAATTCCCAGCATCGCCAGGGGTGATTCCTGAGTACAGAGCCAGGAGTAACCCCTGTGCATCGCCAGGTATGACCCAAAAAGAAAAAAAAAGATAGTGATCCCTGAGTGTAGAGGCAGCAGTAAGCCCTGGCTCCAATGGGTGTGACCCAAAACCCAAAAATTTCAGGGCTGGAGCAATAGCACAGCCAATAGGGTGTTTGCCTTGCACGCAGCCAACCTGGGTTTGATTCCCAGAATCCCATATGGTTCCCCCAAGCACTGCCAGGAGTGATTCCTGAGTGCAGAGCCAGGAGTAACTCCTGAGCATCGCTGGGTGTGACCCAAAAAGCAAAAAAAGTAATTTCAGCCTTTCAAAGCACTCAACTTAGTTTTTAAAGACACAATTCCTTTTCACACTCAACTCTGATTTGTATAGTAAACATTTGCTGATACATGTGTAGTGAGTATAACCCAATCTAGAGTAACACAGGCCAACTGACAGCAGAGGTCAGAGGACAGGCGTGCTCCGGAGGGCTCAGCCCCCTGAAGACCCGTCAATTCTGCTCACCTGGAGGCCCGGGGAACACAGGTGAGTCTAAGGGTGTTCAGGAGAATCACTACAGAGTCAGTGTTGGTTGTACTTTTCTTTAGGTAAGAGTGCCGGGGAGAGACTAAACTGGTTTTGCTGCTTCTGTTCCCTCGCTTGTTCCCCCCCTTGGCTCCCCAAGCAGTGCTCAGGGGTCCTGCAGCTACTCCTGGCAGCACCTGGATAACCACAATCACCGGGGCGGTTTGCTTCTCAGGCCCGGGGTGGGAGGGGGCCCCAGGATCGCCCCAATGGGCACTGGGACATCCAACACTGAACAGAGTGGTGGTGGAGGAGTTTGGGGGGAGGTGGCAAGCAGTGCTGGGGACTGAGCCTTGGATGCCTGACTGCGCAGGGCAGGCGCCCCTGACTCCTGAGAATACACTGTCTTCAATATACGCGACATGTAAGGGACCCGTGGGAGAGAAAAGTGGGAATGACCAGGGGAAAGGAGACAGGATGCAGCCCGCGGGAGATCTGAGGCAGAGACAAAGGCAAGGGAGCCAGCAGGTGAGATGAGATCATGCGGAACGGGAAAAGCTGGCCTTCCACAGGACTCAGAGGAACCCCAAGAATTTGTTAGGGGCAACAGTTCAAGGTTGTGGAACAAGAAAAAGTGTTTCTAAAAAAAAAAAAAAAAGAAAAACAAAAAGTGTTTCTACAGAGAGTGAGTAATCAAGAGTGTGAACGCTACTTGCAGTTTCAGCGTTACAGGAACCCGGGTGCCTGTTAGACTGAGCTACAGAAACTAGTGGTCATCAGCCCGACAGTTTCCAACGGTCTGGTAGGAAAGCTCAGATTAATCACAGTCTGGGGTGCTGGGAGGTGTGAAGACGGCAAGGCGGCAGGACAGAGACAGCACAGGCAAGACGCGCGGTTTTCAAAGTTTTCAAAGCCTGGGCAGTAGCAGACGAGGCAGAAGGGAAACTATTTCACAACAAGGGGGGGAGCAGAGAGCACGTTCGAGTGCTCAGGCAGAGACCAGTGAGACGGGGGCTCTGGAGACAGACTCTAAAGACAGGACTCCAGGCTCAAGTCCGGCGCCAACTCTTCTCCGAGACAGTGGGGAAGAAAGGGAAGAGGTACACCCGGGCAGCTAGTGTGGGAGGTGGAAGCTGAGGGAGTTTCCATCTGATCACTAAAACAATAGAGTGAGTGATGGCCCAAGCCAGAGTCGCGGGGGAGAGGCCCTCCCACCCCGTCAGCAGCAACCACACTAGCTACCAAAACCAACAGGCGCATTTCCCAGTATCCAACACACAGTCTCTGCTAGGAAACATTGTCATCTCAAAGAGGGGAGAGAGCACGGAGGGCTGGAGCGCATGCTTGGCTTGTGGGAAAGTCCAGCTCAGCGGCCAGCACACAAGGAACCCAGGCACCATCACAAGCAACCCCCAACATCAGCCAAGAGTATCTCTAAGAATCGCTGGGGGGTGGCACGAAAACCAAAACCAAACCAAAAAGTCAATGACACAGCCATCCTGGGAAACAAGTCAACCGCCTTTTTTTTAAAAAAAATGTTTTGTCTTTGTGGTCCTAGAGCTCCGACCCAGGACTTCACACATGCAAGGCAATTCTACCACTAAGCTACAACCCAGTTCTGTTAGCAGTTTCTCTAAAAATTAACAAGTGGGCCAGAGAGAGACAGTACAAAGGGTTAGGACTCATGCCTTGCACACAGCCAACCTATACCTCGTCCCATGAGCACTGCCAGGAGTGATTTTTGAAGCACTGCCAAGTGAGGCCCAAAAGCCTTAATAATAGAAAAAGGAAAAGAAAAAGAAAAATTAAGATGAAGAGGTTGGGGAGAAAAAAAAAAGTACAGGAGGTAAAGCACTTGCCTTGCATGCGTCGGACCCTGCTCTATCCTTGGCACCACATATAACCCGCTGGGCACAGAACACTGCCAGGCATGTCATTCCTGAGCAGAGGGCCAGGAACAGTCCCGAGCACTGCCAAAACATCCTTCTGAAAAATTAATGAATTAATGCACCTAAGGGGCTGGGGAGTTGTCCAAAGGGTCTCTGAGGGCGAAATGTGGGCTTGAGCTCTAGCACCTCAGGGTCCCTGAGTGCCAAGGCAGAAGCCCCAGAGACTCTCCAGTTGTGGCTCCAAAACTAAAACAAACATGAGGCCAGGGTTGGATGTGGTTCAGCATGAGTCCCGGTTCTGATCCTCAAACAAGCAAGCGTACAGCTCACCGCCGCCACACAACCCTGCAACTGCACTCTGCATGCGCCTGAGAGAAGGGAGGACGTCAGAGTTCCTAACGATTTCGTTCCTAATAGTCCCAAACTGGACCCCACCAGATGTCCTTCAGTGGCAGGGATCAAAGGCTACATCCGTTCATACCAGAAAATATTTATTATTTAGCAATGAAAAGCAGCCCAGGTAATGCTCCAGAGAACCATGCAAAGTGACAAATTTAAACTCAAAAGGTTTAAATTGACTTAATTGTAGGACTACAATTAAGTAGCATTCCTCAACTAACAGAAATTATAGTGACGGAGAGCAAATTAGTGATGGCCAGGAGAGAGTAAGGCAGCGCTCCAAAGGGCCACATGTGGTGATGGGACAGTTGTCTTGATTGTGGTGGTTACTGGAAACTACATGTGCACACATATATAATTACACAAACACATGTGCACATATAAACACACGTGCATATGGGCAATAACAGATCTGCCTATACATAGTTTTTTGCAACTTCCTATGCATCTGTAATGATTTAAAAACAAAACATTTTTTAAAAAATTAACTCCAGGATCTGGAGAGAGAATATAACAGATAGGGTGCTTGCCTTGGGAACGGCTGACCACGGTTCAATTCCTGCACCCCATATGATCTCACAAGCACCAGGATTAATTCCTGAGTGCAGAGAAAGGAATGACCCCTGAGAACTCCAAATTGGTATCTAAGTATCTACGGGATTCCCCCCACACACCCCCACATACCCACCGTATGGGATTCACATAAAACTGAGGTGTCTGGGGCTGGAGAGATAGCACAGCGGGTAGGGCGTTTGCCTTGCACGCGGCCGACCCAGGTTCAAATCCCAGCATCCCATATGGTCCCCTGAGCATGGCCAGGGGTAATTCCTGAGTGCAGAGCCAGGAGTAACCCCTGTGCATCACCAGGTGTGACCCAAAAAGCCAAAAAAAAAAAAAAACTGAGGTGTCTATATAAGAACAAAAACAGAGGGGCTGGAGTGATAGCACAGCGCGTAGGGCATTTGCCTTGCATGCAGCCGACCCAGGTTCGATTCCCAGCATCCCATATGGTCCCCCGAGCACCGGTAGGAGCAATTCCTGAGTGCATAGCCAGGAGTAACCCCTGATCATCGCTGGGTGAGACTCTCCCCCCCCAAAAAAGCAAAAAAATTAAAAAAAAGAACAAAACCAGAAATGATCACTATGATAACCTGTATTTTAGTGAGGCATAAAGGAGTCCAAGATCTTCCAAACAATTTCCTGATACAGCTGTTAGGTGAGGTGTTCTCAATCAATAAACCTCCAGCCATCTGGACGCACCAAAGCAAATCCCAGAAGGTCACAGAGTAAAGGTACTTTCTTAGTCACCAGCAATATTATTAAACGATATTTGCCTATAATAATAATATAACTAATATTCCACCTGTTTTCTTTTTTCTTTTTTCCAGGGAGGTGGTATTTATTTTTTGCTTTCTCAAAACACTGTATTAAATCTTATCCAAGTTTTAGGAGATTTTTCCCCAAGTAATTTGTGAAATACCTCAAATGTATAAAAGTCAATCATGGGCTGAGAGGTACTTTCCTTACACATAACTGACCCCGTTCGACCCCTGGCACCACTGGCACCACATGAGGCCCTCGGAGGCCAGAGCCCTACCAGGAGTAATCCCTAAGCTCGGAACCAGGAGTAAACCCTGAGCACTATCCAGATGTGGCCCCCAAAACAAAAATAAGCCAATCAACTATGAGAATACTAAAAGCCTTAATTTCTCAATGAAGCCTGACAATTTCTGATCTCGAACCACTCTTATAATAACCAGATTACCACAAAGACCCACTTGTGCGGACGATACCGTCGAACCTCAGCAGTCAGAATGCCTGTTTCCGGCAAGGAAAAGGCAGGCTTAATCAAGCCGGGACAGAGGCAGTGGGTGTCAGCGGTTACAAGCCCTCTCCCCAGCTTGTGAACAGGACTCATTCTTACTGACCTTCAGCCTCAGAGGAAATTTAAGAGGCACGTTCTGCATAGGAATCCTGAGAGGCTGGAGAAACACCATCAAGTTTGGACATTTGTGAGTCCCTATCCCCAGGTCAAGAAAATCAGCACTACAGATATACATTGAGTGTGATGCTACCTTTTTTTTTTTTTTAAAGGTCACAGCCTGCGAGCTCAGGGGTTACTACTGGCTCTGCACTCAGAAATCGCTCCTCGAGGTGCTCAGGGGACTACATAGGATGCCAAGGATCAAACCTGGGTCCGCCACACATAAGGTAAACGCCCTTACCGGCTGTACTATCATACTGGCCCACAACGTTACCTCTTGACTTTCTATCTCTGATGTACTAATATTCCTTCTGGTCTCCCAAAAGCACTATACTTACTAAAGAAGAGTATGGGGCCAGAGCGATATCTGAGTGCAGAACCAGGAGTAACCCCTGAGCAGTGCCTGGTATAACCCCCCCCCAAAAAAATGAAAAAGAAAAAAGTATATCTGAATATTACATGTCTAATAGTCATATATCATGTGATAATAAAGCCGTAAGTATACATTAAATAAAAGGAGAATGTATTTTAGCTACTGTATTGAGCATTCAATATGTGTAAAGTCAGAACATCTGAGATGGCCACTGTAGGTGGGGAATGAAAGACAAATTCAGGAAGACATGAATTTGCTTAGTGAATCCAAATGACAGCTGAGCCAACTGGCTGGGGGCAGCGATGAGGAACTGGTTAGGAGTCGGGTGTGGCTGGGCCGTGCTGGTGCCAGATAGTGAGAGTGCAGGGATCAAGGCAACAGAGACTGCCGGCCTGGTTTAGCGGGTTCGAAGGCAGGAGGAACAGGGAACTGGGTGGAATACCAGGGCTTCAAAAGATGAGGAAAGAGCCAACTGCACCAAATACACAAGTCATGGAGTATCTAACACACCTTAGGAGTGCATTTCTTTTTTTTTTTTTAAAAAAAAAAAGCAAGTTAATATACTGTGGAAACTACTAACCACATAGTAATGTGTGTGTTGATTTATTTTTTTTGTTATATTTTTCAGATGAGTTTTTGGGTATGTGGTTTTTTTTATATTAAAAAAGTTGTTTTAAGGGGCTGGAGTGATAGTACAGTGGGTAGGTTGTTTGCCTTGCACACAACTGACCTGGAGTCAATCAATCCCCAGCATCCAATATGATTCCCCAGCACCACCAGGAGTAATTCCTGAATGCAGTAGCCCCTGAGTACCACCAGGTGTGACCCAAAAAGGAAAAAAAAAAAAAAGTCATTTTAAATGTAGCTGGGGCGATGGCTGGAGTGGCTGAGCCCAGGCCTTGCAGGTGAGGCTACGTAGGTGTGATCCCGGAACTGCTGGCAATCAAACAACAAGAACAAGGAAAGGCGAAGAGAGAGTTGCAACAACTGAATGGTGACCGGTACTGACTATCAAGGCGATCAAGGATGGAAAAGTGAAAAGGTACTCAACCGGGAGGAGATCTTAAAAGCCCAGGGGCCAAAGAGAGAGCACAGAGAGGAAGGCACTCGCCTTGCATGTGTCTGGCCCTGGTGTGATCACCACCAGCCGTTTCTCCCAAGCACAGAGCCAGAACATTCCCTGAAAACAGCTGGATGAGGCCCAAATAATCCCCCTCTACCCATCCATCTGCACCACCCGCCACCCGCACCCCCCCCCCCGCCCCAAAAAGCCTTAATTATTTTCTGGTAAACAATTTTCTTTCAATAACATGAAGTCATCATACTAAATATTGCTTACTGATGTATTAAGATGATTAGCCAACAACTCTGGATCCAATGCAGCTCTGCGAGATAAAATAAAAGTTTCCCAGATGTGATTACGGAATTATCAAGCTTCTGGAGACAGGAGTGTCTCGGAGAGCCTGTTTACAGATGACGGCACTGATCCTGACCGACGAGGCATATTCTAATTCAGCCAAGACAAACAAGAACACAGATCTCCAGACTTCTACTGCTCATGTTCTTAATAAACTTATGTTTATGAAGTTCATTTACAACTGTGGATGTTTGTGCAGGCTTCCCCTGCTCAAATCACATTTATGAAATTACAACCACAGTTTTGTTCATTTCTCATTGTGTTGTTAAAAGTCAGTTGGAAACCAATTTGCCAGAATCAACATAACTAGGAAGTCTGAAGAGTAAAAGTTGGACTTAGTGTTTTGGTGATTTCAATCTCAGATAATTACCCTGCCTCTCTCTCTCCTCTCTCCCTTTCAGTTTCACTACACTCTGGAACTTCAGTCTTCCTTAAAATTAACTATCATTACGTTAAGTACTAATTCCCCATCAAGTCCTTAACAGTCTACCACTAAAAAATTTTATGAAAAGAACTTTTTCATGTTCACCAGTAATTACAAGGCTCCATCTACAAAGGGACATTAATGTGTGAATTAATGAGCTTGCTATTAAAAACCTTGAGGTTGGGGCTGGATCGACAGCACAGCGGGTAGGGCACTTGCCTTGCACGCAGCCAACCCGGGTTCGATTCCCAGCATCCCATGTGGTCCCCCAAGCACCACCAAGAGTAATTCCTGAGTGCATAAGCCAGGAGTAACCCCTGTGCAACGCCGGGTTTGACCCAAAAAAACGGGAAAAAAATAAAAAAACACCTTGAAGTTATATGTAAGGATCCTATCTACCATCCTACTTCAGGATGTTTGTCTTGCCTTAGGCAAACGTTTACTGGCCCAAAGGCTCCACAATTTATGTTGCTGACACTATCGATCTTCCTTGAGGTAAAAATAGAAAACTTCAATTCAGTACCACCACCAACTTCCACAATATAAAGGAAAGAGTCAACTTCAGTTACTTGGAAGTGATTTGTTTCTTCCAATACAAAATAACTTTGCCGGTAATGAAATTAATAATTTTACTTATTTTGCTGTGTGTGGGGGGGAGGGAATCAAAAACAGGGGCTCACACCTGGAAGGCATGTACTCTGCCACCAGGAGCCTAAAAGTTAACAAACTTGAATTCGTGGTGAATTGCATTCAAATGCTGGCCTGAACAGGGTGCTGTGTGGCTCTTAGAATACTGGCCCTGGACAGAAACACAATGTCAATTTGTTGCAGAGAGAGTATCACACATACCCAGATAAAAGCACCAGCTTCCCAGCAAGAAACCAGAATTCCCACCAAGTGTCAATTGTTTAAGCAAAAATAAACTCCCTCAAAAGTAACATTCACAGAGAGAGTGATAGCACAGCGGGTAGGGTGTTTGCCTTGCATGTGGGTCAACCCGGTTAGATCTCCGGCATCCCATACGGTCCCCCAAGCACCGCCAGGAGTAATTCCTGAGTGCAAAGCCAGGAGTAACCCCTGAGCATCGCTGGGTGTGACCCAAAAAGAAAAAAAAAAAAGTAACATTCACAGGGGCCAGAGAGAAAGCACAGGGGTAAAGGCTATGCAGCCAACCCTGGTTTGATCCCCAGCAGCTCAGACCTCCAAGCACCTCCAGGAAGAAACCCAGAGCACTGAACCAGGCTGAGCAGAGCTGGGTGTGTGGACTCACCTCCCCCAAGGCCCCAAAATGTGTGAGCACCTCCTCCTGGCATGCCCACAATCTCCAGTCCTGCGACGAGCAACAACCACATCCAAGCAGAAAAGTAACATATCAAAAAGCTTGTGAAATAAGATGGGGGTGAGGCTTGGCGGGGGGGGGGGGGGGGGGGGGGGGGGGGGGGGGGGGGGATGAGCCGACTACTCAAGTGGCAAAGGACAAGGCGCACAGCTTGGGGTAGCATCTAACACTGAATGTCCCTTCCCACCTTAGCACCAGGATGTGGCCCTGGTGACTTCATCCCAGGCACTGCGAGGCCAAAGCACATCAGGAGTGCACGGCATCTACCCAGACTGCAAAAAAAGAAGGAAAAAGACACAACAAAACATAGGCAAAGGAGCTAGCTCAGGGTACACTAAATAGCACAGAACAACACTGGCATCTTCCAGGGATTCTCAGATAAGCATTTCTGGGCGCCAAAGACACCTCCGTACAGCCGGTAAGGTGCTTGTCTTGCACAGGGCCTGCCTGAGTTTGATGCCTGGTATTCCATATGGTTCCCCAAGAACCACCAGGAGTGATTCCTGAGTGCAGAGTCAGGAGTAACCCCTGAACACACACACACACACACACACACACACACACACACACACACACACAGAGCCCCTCAGGCAGAGCTAGGAGTAACCCCTGACACACACACACACACATACACACAGAGCCCCTCAGGCAGAGCTAGGAGTAACCCCTGAACACACACACACACACACACACACACACACACATGCACACAGCCCCTCAGGCAGAGCTAGGAGTAACCCCTGACACACACACCCACACCCACACACATACACACACACACACACACACACACACACACACCCTGCCCGAAAAAGGAAGTATTTCAGGGAAGGGTGGGTAGATGGCAGTTACGTTTCTGTTCTGCAGAAGCCAATCATAAAATTAAGTTTACATCTGACTGGTGATGGAACTGTACAACGCGTAACTAAGGAACTAGTACAGTGGGTAGAGCGCTTATGTTGCACACACCGGGCTCGAGCCCTGGCACCACATATGGTTCCCCAAGCCCTGCTAGTAAAGCCCTGGGCACAGATGGGTGTGGTCCTCCCTCTCTCTAAATTAAAAGGCCTGGCTGTGCCCGGACCGGCCTGCTGGCTCCACTGTCTTCCCCACTGGTGTCCAGTGGCTCACGGTCCCTACCACAGAGCCTCCGAGATTTAAAAACATCTGGGGGGGGGGGGGAAACACTCAAGAGAACATCTAATTCAGCCTTCTCTAATTCTGAGACTTTCTGAAGAAGACAATGCCTGGCTTTTAATTTTCACAGTTCCCTTTCTCTCTGAGAGTCTGAGAAATAGATTCAGACTGACATGTCCAATACAAACATGCAATGCCATCCTGAATAAGACATCACTGGGCCTGCGGGCCCCTGGATAAAGGACCTCTTTTGACTTGAAGGTTTCTCTATTACAGTTGTTTCCATATTGCAGCTCTGCATAAAATCATAATTTGGAAGGGTGGAGGTAGCAGGGGCATACCTGGTAATCCTCGGGGGTTACTCCTGACTCTACACTCAGGAATCACTCCTGATGGTGCTCAGGGAACCACAATGGATGTCAGAGGTCTAATCCTAGTTTGTCCACCTGCCACGCAAGTGGCCTACCCCACTGTACTATCTCTCTGGCCCCTATAATTTATTTCTTAAAATAAGTCATATAGGGGCCAGAGTAACAGCACAGCAGATAGGGCTCTCAATGCAAAGTTTTCCTGGGGCCATAGAGAACTCAACAGGCTGAAAGAAGCCCAGGTTTGATCCACTGTACCACATCTTCCCCCAGTCATGAACACTGTACTGGGTGTGGTACAAAGACACAAAAACCAAGACAGTTAGCTACCCCAGGTATTAAATTTATTAAATTTAACTTAATTCCTTTCATATGTAACTTCCTTGGGGCCTTCTGCATAACTCCTGTTATATGCTGATGTTCAGGGGTTACTCCTGGCTCAGCACTCAGGAATTACTCCTGGCAGTGCTCAAAGGACCAGAGGGGATGCTGGGGATTGAATCCAGGTTGGCCCTGTGCAAGGCAAATGCCTTACCCACTGTACTATGCTCCAGCCCCTATGTACCACTGTATGTGGCTACAAAACCGAAATCAACCATTAACAGTATTCTGATTAATGATTCATTATAATTATATTGACATAATATGTAGTATCCAGGGGCCGGGGAGGCAGCTCCTTGGGCTAAGTGCATGCTTCGCATAGACAGGAGGTCTGGATTCCATCTCCTGCACTGGACAGTCCCCAGAGCACGGACACAGACAAGCCCCTGGCACAGAGCAAGAAGCAGTTCCACGACCGCCAGTTCTGGCCCCCAAAGCAAAAAAATATATATCTATATATAATGTTTATTATATATATTTGGGGGGCCACACCCAGTACTGCTCTCCGGGATCATTCCTGGAAGGCTCAGGGGAAAATATGGGCTGCTGGGGATCAAACCTCAAACCCAGGCGGGGCTGCCTACAAGGCAAGGGCTTTACCGCTCTGCCCCCCACCAACAACCTTTCAAGGAAAATTCATCTTCCTCTCCTTTCTGAATTCAAGCATAAAGTCTATCAACAAAATTCCTATTGCTGTTCTATTCCAAGGACCTGAAACTATGGGTTATAAACTATAAATAAGTCATTAATTTTGCCATTTTTCACTAGCAAGGAAAAGGCAACTGAAAAATAAGATTTTACAGGCAGCAACAGGTCCTATCCATGTCTTCTGGGCAGCAAGAACCTTTCAGGGGAATGCCTGTCCTCTCTGTCCTCCAGACTCCTGCCGTGCCTGCTGAGTTTGGCTACTCTGCAGACCGAGACATGACTTGACATCCCGAAGAAGGCCTGCGAGCAGGGATAAGGGAAATAGAAGGAAGCCTTTCCGGATGGAGGAAGAGCCTGGACAGGGAACAGGGGAGGGTCAGCAGGAGGCCCCCGAAGTCTGGCAAGATGCTAACTGTTAACAGGAAAGATGGACGGAGCGGAGGCCCGTGTCCCCACAGCCCCCGCTGGCCTTGGCCCCGGCAAAGGCTTTCGCAATTGTTCCTAAACGTGACGGTATGAAGGATGAACACGGAGCCAAACTGCGGGGCCCGCTATGCCTCTGCTATTCCATAAAAGTAGGTCATCTGAATTCTAAGAACTCAAGGCCGTGGTATCGCAGTTCTAAGAATCAAAATCTTCCAAAGGAAGAACTTAGATTTATTTGAACCAGGGATGTAGGTTAGGAAAATCAAGCCCGTTCCCAGCCCCGAAGACGGATCCGGGGGCTGTCCCACACCTCGCAGCAGGGCGCGCACCAGACCCTCCACGTCGGCGGCGCGCGAGTGGGGGGCGGGGAAGGTGGGGCGGGGGTGGGGGGGAACGGCTCGGGCGCCCCCAGCGACCAGGACCCCCATCCCCCCCAATCCCGCAGGCGAGGATGCCCCGCCCGGGCCACACACGGTGCAGCCCGCTCAGGGTGGGCGAGCGCGCAGCGGAGCCACGACGACAGCCCAGCCCAGCCGCCGGGGTCTCGAGGGAGGGAAGGAAGAACTCCGCCCGGCCGGGTGGGCGCGCGGGGCCACAACAGTCCAGTCTTGGGGGGGGGGCGCGAGGGGCCAAGAAGACAGACTAGCCCCCCGGGGGGCCTCGCAGGAGGAAATGAGGAGGAAAGGAGGAGCCCGGGCCCCGGCCAGGGTGGGCGCGCGGAGCCACGACGACAGTCCAGCCCCCGGGGGCTCGAGGGAGGGAAGGAGGTACCCCTGGCCTGGGCGGGGTGGGGTGGGCGCACGGGGCCACGACGACGGCCCAGTCCCTTGGGGTCCCGAGGAAGGGAAGGAAGAACCCCGGCCCGGGCGGGGTGCGCGCGCGGGGCCACCACAACAGCCCAGACTCCCGGGGGGCCTCACGGGGAGGGAAGGAGGAACTCCGGGGTGGGGAAAGGGCCGCTTCCTGCGCGCCCCGCAGCCTCCCCGCCCACTCACCAGCTCGGTGAATTTGAAGGCGCGCTGGAGCCGCGAGAGCCGGTGCAGGGAGCAGCAGGAGCTCAGGCCTCTCCGGGGGGCCCTGCCTGGGCTCGGGTTCTCCTCCGTGGTGGGGCTGTACACGGTTCCGTTCTCCATGGCCCCCGACCCGGCCGCGGCGGCTGCACACACGGAGCGCACTCGACGGCAGACTGCAGGAGCTGGGGAGGGGGGGTGCCACTTCCTGAGCCACCGCCCCCGCTTCCGGCCGACTCCGCCCCGCCCCGCCCCCGACCGCCCATTGCTCCGCCCCCGCCGTGTAGCACCGCCCCCGACCGCCCTGTTGCCCCGCCCTCCCGTGTAGCCCCGCCCCTTTATCTCCGCCTTCCGATCGCCCCGCCCCCACGCGCTTCGTCCAATCGTTTGTGAGGACGACGAGTCTTTTTTTTTCCTGGATGGGGGCGGTCAAGCTCTGGACCCAACTCGGAAACCCCATGGCTTGTGTCTCTAGGGCTAAAGTGAAGGAGAAGGGAAGTTGGAGGCCAAGGCCAGATATACTACAGGCGTTTACAAAAGGAACGTGAATTTTGTTTTCCACTTTGTTTTCAGATTAAAATTTATTTTCAATCATATACAATGGATTGTTTGGGAGGATGTGCAGGATTGCCTCCCTCTGCATGTCTCTGAATCCGTTCTAGGCTTGTCTAAATCACTTTTCATTGACTTGCCTCTTTCTTGTGCCACAGCTGCCACTGTGACGTATGTTAATGCTATGTTAATTTGCGGGAATTTTAGGAAACTTATAAGGAGTTAATTATAGTTTAGTAACTGAAGTTAATTGACGTCTCAGGCACACATATTTCCTTCACAACTCTATAACGTAGGGACTGTCATTACTTTTGTTGAATAATAATTCAACTGAGTTTTGGGTTTCTGTTTTTTTTTGTTTTGTTTTTTGGGTTTTTTTGATAGATTGGTTGTTTGCTTTGGGAGCCACATTGAGCAGTGCTCAGGGGTTGCTCCTGGCTCTGAGCTCAGGGATCACACCTGGCAGTGCTCAAGAGACCATATGGGATGTTGAGGGTGAAACCCCTGTCTGTCTGGTACAAAGCAAATGCCCTACCCACTGTACTCTCCCTTCGGCCCCTCCAACTGAGTTTTTTTTTGTTGTTTTTTTTTTGCTTTTTGGGTCACACCCAGCAATGCTCAGGGGCTACTCCTGGCTCATGCACTCAGGAATTACTCCTGGCGGTGCTCGGGGGACCATATGGGATGCTGGGAATCAAACCCGGGTCGGCAGCGTGCAAAGGCAAATGCCCTCCCCACTGTGCTATCGCTCCTGCCCCAGTTCTTCTCTTTAATTTCATTTCTTTTCATTTTACAGTCATACCCAATGGTCTTTGAGGCCTAGTCCAGCTGCAATACTATGGGTCACTCCCAGCAGTGCCTAAAAGGACTTGTTCTGCTGAAAATCAAATCCCACCATTTAGTATTCAAAGCATGTATCCAGGTGTCCAGTCCTTTGAGCTGTCTCAATATTTTGTGTACTAATTTTGTGTCAGGGATTGAACTCTGGGCCTCAACCATGGGACACATGTAGTCTACCACTGAACTATATTCCTCTATTCATGTCAACTAAGTTCATTTTATTTATTTTTAATTTACGGCCACACCCAGAAGTGCTCAGGAGTTACTACTGGCTCTGCACTCTGGAATCACTCCTGATGAACTCAAAGGGCCATACGGGATGCTGGGGATTAAAACCAAGTCAGCCAAGGGGCCGGAGCGATAGCACAGCGGGTAGGGCGTTTGCCTTGCACGCGGCCGACCCGGGTTCGATCCCCGGCATCCCATATGGTCCCCCAGCACCGCCAGGAGTAATTCCTGAGTGCAAAGCCAGGAGTAACCCCTGAGCATCGCTGGGTGTGACCCAAAAAGCAAAAAAATAAGTAAATAAATAAAATAAAATAAAATAAAACCAAGTCAGCCATATGCAAGGCATGAGCCTTACCTGCTGTACCAAGTTAATTTTAAAAATATAGTTCTAGGGGCTGGAGCGATAGCACAGCAGGTAGGGCATTTGCCTTGCACACGGCCGACCCAGGTTCGATTCCCAGCATCCCATATGGTTCCCTGAGCACCACTAGGAGTGATTCCTGAGTGCAGAGCCAGGAGTAACCCCTGTGCATAGCCAGGTGTGACCCAAAAAGCAAAAAAATATATATACCCATATATATAGTTCTAATTTTATTTATTTATTGGATCTGCTTCAGGACCACCTTAAAGGTGCTCATGGAGGCTTGGAAGGCCATGCAGTGCTGGGACTAAAACCGAGACTATGTGTAAGGTGTGTACCCTAAGCACCATACTTAAATACACAGATACCCTAAATATCTCTCACCTTCACCTGGTTTATTCCATGGAAGATGATAAAACTGATGTTTTGTTTAATTTTTGAGCCACACAGTAACAATGATAGGTCTCATTTCCCTGACCCTGAAAGAGCCTCCAATGCGGCACCGTTGTGAAGGACGAGTAAAGAGAGGCTGCTAAAATCTCAGGGCTAGGATGGATGGAGACGTTACTGGCGCCCACCCGAGCAAATCGATGAACAATGGGATGACAGTGATACAGTGACACCCAGAGATGTTCAGGACTTATTCTTGGCCCTGTGCTCAAAAATCACTGCCCATAGGCTCAGAGGGGACATATGGGAATGACGGCAGAGACAACTCTATAGGGCTATCTCCAGCCAGCCCCAATTCTCCTGACTTGATTAAACACATTTTGAATACTCTGCCCTAGCCAAGCAGACCAGTAAAACAAGTCCACAGTGCTTTTCCTCCAAGAACTCCAGGATTCAATTACTCTGCATGTCCCATCCCAAATGGGACACAGAGCTGCTCTGAGTAGTGGATAAGATAGACTTGTAGGGTTGGAGAGATAGGTCAGCAGGTAGGGTGCTTGCCTTGCACACAGCTGATCCGGGTTTAATCCCCGACATCCCATATAGTTCCCTGAGTCCTGCCAGGAGTGATCCTTGAGCACAGAGCCAGGAGTAAGCTCTGAGCACTGCCGAGTGTGGCCCCCTTAAAAAAAAAACGATTAACTTGTAATAAAGCATCTGTGGCACCATGTTAGTTTATGGCGCAATAGTTCAACTTTTCTGCATGTCCGAACAATTTTTAACTAAAGTCATAAAGAAAATCAGACACTTGGGGAGTGAGTGCCTTGCATACAGCAGACCAGGATTCAATCCCCAGCACATCTTATAGTCCCCAGACCTGCCAGGAGTGATCCCTGAGCACAGAGGCAGGAGGGAGCTCTAAGCGCTGCTGCATGTGGCCCCCAAGTCAAAATTAAAAAGTAAAATCAGACACTTTAAGAAAGGAGGAGAGACAGTAGACAGACCTCCGTGTTGGGGTATTTAAGGTACATCAGAACAATTCTTGGGGGTCTGTTTCTCTGAATTTACAAAAGGATAAGAGGGTTGGTGAAACAGTTACAAAAAATAAGGCACCTGCCTGGATGCAGCTGACAACGAAAAAGTGAGCATCCTGGGGGGGCTGGAGCGATAGCACAGCGGGTAGGGTGTTTGCCTTGTAAGCAGCCGACCCAGGTTCAATTCCCAGCATCCCATATGGTCCTCCAAGCACCAGCAGGAGTAATTCCTGAGTGCATGATCCAGGAGTAACCCCTGTGCAACGCTGGGTGTGACCCAAAACAGCAAAAAAAAAAAAAAAAAAAAAAAGCATATAGCAGACCCAGGTTCAATCTCCCAAGCATCCCATACGGCCCCTGAGCACTGCCAGGAGTGTTCCCACCTACACAGACACAGACAAACACACACACACACACACACACACACACACACACACACACACACACTAAAAAAAAAAACAGCATCCTTAAATTTTTGTAATAAAGATCAAATAAAGATTTTAGGGCTTCATGAATCAACACGGATATTAAGGTACCTCCTCCTTTTATGTTTTTATTCTTTTTGTTCTTAGGTCACACCCAGTAGTACTCAGGGCTTACTCTTCACCAGATGTGAGGGGGTTGCTCCTAGAGGTGCTCAGGGACCAGGTTGTGCTAAGGATCAGACTCAAAGCTCCAACATACAAAGCACATGCCGAGCACATGGAGCTATCTTTCTGGCCCCTAGGGAGAACCCTTTGAAAGGAACATCCAAACAGAAAGCTGTCGACTTCTCTAGTGAAGAAACTTTCATCAATGATGAATAGTCAAATGCTGCGATTGGCCACATCAAGATGAGACATTTGTGGTGAAAGAGACACCAGAGAGAGTTAGGAGATACTCCAGTGGGTAGGGAGCTTGCCTTGCGCACGGCTGCAAAACCTGGAACCCCAAGTTCTATATGGTGCTCTAAGCCCTGACAGGAGTATTCCTTGAGCACTACTGGGTGTAGCCCAAAAACAAGAAGAAAAGGAAGAAAAGGGGCCAGAGTGATAGTACAGGGGGAAGGTGTTTGCTTTGCACGCAGCCGACCTGGGCTCAATCCCCGGCATCCCATATAGTCCCCTGAGAACTGCCAGGAGTGATTCCTGAGTGCAGAGCCAGGAATGACCCCTGAGCATCACCAAATGTGACAAACCCAAAAAGCCAGGAAAAAAAAAAAGAAAAGAAACACGAAATGGAATTTCACAAGGTTTGAAGAGTATTACTTCTTTTGTATTAAATTATTTTTAATAAATCAGAGAGTCTCTGGCCCACGCGCCTGGCTGTCTTCCCCGGGGCCCCTCAGAGGGAATGGGCTCCAGCTTCCTTCCCCGCCCTGAGCAGAGCTCCCACAGCTGAAGACCTCCAGAGCCTTAGCCACAGCCATGCTCAAGGCCCCTCTCCACACATTCAGACGAGCCTCACGCATGAAGGTACCGGCAGAGGAACCCAGGTGTGTGGGACCCGGGGCTGAGACCTCCAAGCTGCTCAGACCGGGACTGGTCCAAGCTGCTCAGATTGGGACTGGGCCTCTTCCGCCCAGATTTCCCATTTTCCAGTAGCTAGGCAGTCACACCCAGGGATGTCCCCAGCGTCGTGTAATCCCACCAACAGCCAACATCCAGAGACTATAAAACCAAGCTCTCGGACATCATATAGCCTAGTTCTCCCTCTGGGATAACCAGCAGGCTACCGACAGTTTCCTGCCCACATAGGAGAGCTTCACAAACTCCCCGTGGTATATTCATATGCCAAAATCAGTAACAATGCTGGGTCTCATTCCCCTGACTCTGAAAGAGCCTCCAATGAGGCATCGTTGGTAAGGACAAGTAAGGAGAAGCTTAGGGCTTCTCAGGGCTAAAAATTCCTTATTTCTTAAAATCTCAGGGCTAGGATGAATGGAGACGTTACTGAGACCACTCGAGAAATTCGACAATCAATGGGATGATGATGATGATGATGATGATGATGATGATGATGATAATGATGATGATGATGAATAAGGACAAAATTCACAAGAAGAGATCATTCAGGAAAACATGATTTGATGAGATATTCAACACAGAGATAGACCAGGGCACAGATCTTGCGTGCACCAGGCCCAGGTTTGATCCCTGGCAACACGCGGTTCTCTGCGCATTACTGGGTGCAGCTCTGAAGGGCCTGAGTCACCATGGTTGGGGCCCTGTAGGCCTCCTAGCAGTGCTGGGGTGGCTTATTGGATCCCTGGCACCCCAGGGCCAAAGAAGCACCACATCCTCAGACCTTGCATGGCACTTGAATCACCTGCAGGTTGGCCAGAATCACTGAAGGGGCCCTCAAGCCTCTTGATCATCACTGGGGAGTGTACACACACACACACACACACACACACACACACACACACACACACACACATCATAACTGGGTCTCACTTGTTCAGCTGTGATTTTCAGGAGGCTGGGGGCCTCCTAGCAATTCTGGCCAATCAGCCTGGCAGTTCAAGTCCTGTGCCAAAGCCCCAGGGTGAGGCACCGCTCAGGCTCTGCAGAGTTGCCCGGTCAGATGGTGCCAGGGATTCCCCGGGCCACTCCGCCGTGTTAGAGAGTCTCCTGGGCCACAACGATGGTGCTCAGGGGCCTGTAGGGCTCTGCCGGGCAACGCTCGGGGGCCCGTGTGGTAGCAGAGCCAAGGCACCTGCCAGGCACTCACTGCCACCCCTGTGCTCGCTCTCCAGCCTGAGGTTGGAATCTTTGATTGTCATTTTTTTAGCTGCTGCTACTGAAAAGGAAAAAAAAAAGTCCTGGACTCTCTGAGCAGGTTAGACAATAATGTGGAAATAAAGGTGAGTCCCGGGTGCTATCCTACATTAAAAAGGCCATCAAGGACCTTAAAGGAGCTTTCGTGTGACAAAATAGCAATGCTACAAAACAGAAAGCAACGTGCAGAGAGAGAGAGAGAGAGAGAGAGAGAGAGAGAGAGAGGAAACGTGCTGGATTTGGTCAGGTCACAGAAGTGACTTCAGCTAAGCGCTTCCGTGTGGGGGCCGGAGGGAGGGTGTTGGGTGCACGTGCACAAGAATATCAGGTTTGGACGTATAGAAACCAGACAGAGGGCACTGGAGGGGGGAGAGGGAGGGGCTGGGGTGGAATTTAAGGGAGGAGACACAGAGTGCGCAGAGACACTGAGAATGGCGGGCCAGGAGGGTAAGGAACCGAGCCACCAGGGAAGGGAAGCTTGAGGTCCAATTTGGGAGGGTCTTAAATTAAGGTTAAGGCTGGGGTGGGACCATGGGTACACTAAAGCCCAAAACTCCCCGTTATAAGTTCTGGGGCTGTGGTTACAGGACAGAGACTATGGCTCACCCTGCTGTCGGGCCCGAGAGACAGGATTTGAGGCACTTGCTCTGCATGCAGTTCCCCTAGCCACAACCCTGATTCAACACACCTCCGCCCCGCCCCACACCGACACACCTGGGGTTCCCCTGAGCACCACCACCAGGGATCCCTCCAGAACACCAGAGCCAGCAATAGCCCCTGAGCACCTCAGGGTGTGGTCTCTCATAGCTCCAGAGACCCCCCCGCCCCCAGCACCACCCCACAGAGGTTCAAGGTGGTTGCCTAGCAGGCAAACCCCAGCACTAAGCACTGCCAGGTGTGCCCCTCATAAAACAAAAGACCCCGAGAGTACCAGTCTTTTTTTTTTTTTAAGTAAAACCAGATTTTATTTGGAGGTTTTTAGGAAGAGCGAGGGGGAGTGAGAGAGAGAGGGAAAGGGAAAGACAGAGAGAGAGAGAGGGAGAGGGGGACAGAGAGAGAGAGAGAGAGAGAGAGAGAGAGAGAGAGAGAGAGAGAGAGAGAGTGCAATGCACTCAAGAGAGAACACAGGCTTCTCCAAAGGCGGAGAGCCCTTACACACATCCCAGCACCAGCATTAGATACATCTCACGACGGGGGACAAGACTGACACATGTGTGTGCTTGGGTGCCACATGTGCTCGGCCACGTGGGTATGAGCAGCACATGGGCTCAGGCAGCATATTGCAACCTGAATATCACTTTTGATGTTTTGCGTCTTTGTAGTCTTGTGGTTGCCTAAGTGAACAGACCTGACAGTTCGCATGGTGGTGCCAGGCGTGGGGGCAGGGGCACCCTGGCAAGCCTGAGGAGGTGAACCGGCGTTGGTGCCTGAATGGAACCCAGATTGCCGGAGCCACTGTGAAGTGTGTCTTCATGAGCCACAACTAATGAGGCCAACGCCCCTCTCTCCAAGTGTGTCAGGGGCCAGTGAAGCGCATCAGTCAAAGTAAGTTCTCATGGTGAGAGAAAATAAATTGTAACTCTGAGGTCACGCGAGGTAACTTGTGATGATGGTTTCACAATAGATAACTCAGTTGGACACATATGATTCTATTATATCGCAATAAAACTGGCACGAGACGGATTCCAGAGTACAGTGAGATAGTACGAGAGATAAGGCGCTTACTTTGCACGTGGTCAACCCTTGGTACCCCATGCAGTCTCCTGGGAACCACCAGGAATGATCCCTTCGTGTGGGGCCAGAAGTAAGCCCAAAGTACCACCATGGGTGGTTCCCCACCACCCCGCACCCCTGACAAAGTAGCTTGAAGCTGAGACTTTCCTTTATAGACTTTCTTGCTGGGGGCAGGGGGCTAATCTGGCATCGCTTAGGGGTTACTCCTGACTTTGTGCTCAAGAATTATTCCTAGCATGCCCAGGGGACCAAATGGGGCGCTGGGGGTAGAACCTGGGTTGGCTGCGTGCAAGGCAAACGCCTTCCCTGCTGTACTGTCATGCTGGCCCCTTCCCTTATAGTTGAGCAACGGGGATGCAAAGGGTCCCGAGCAAGCTCTGGGTTTAGGGGGGCCATGGAACAGCAGGAAGTCAGGGATTCTCCTCACTTTTTTTTTCTTTTTGGGTCACACCTGGCAATGCACAGGGGTTCCTCCAGGCTCTGCACTCAGGAATTACTCCTGGCGGTGCTCAGGGGACCATATGGGATACTGGGAATCGAACCCGGGTCAGCCATGTGCAAGGCAAACGCCCTACCCACTGTGCTATCGCTCCAGCCCCTCTCCCCACTTTCTAGCCACCTCCTTCGGCAGCACGGGCTCCACAGAGCCCCAGAGGTGCTGTTTTGGGAACTCAGGGGAAAAAAAACGGGAAAAATTAAGCAGTAGTCACGACATGACTTAGACAGAAAGACACCACAAGAATCGCTGGGAGGGAAGAGGCCAGGGGCTGGCTCTCGGGAGAGTGAGGAGCAACTGGAATACTTCCTGCAGCTCTGGCTTCACTCACACGGGACGGGGGGGATGGGAAGTCTGGAAGCCATGAGGGGTCCACCCAGCAATCCCGGACGCCAATGGCGGGAGACTGTGCCACCAAATCCCTCCTCAACCCTTCTGCCGTCCAGACATGGTTGACTCAAGTCCAAGTCCATCTGGAGAGGGAGCTGTGGACTCTTTGCCATCCCCCCTCCCTCTCTCCTCCCTCTGCCTCTCCCCCTTCCTCTCTCCCCTCCTCTCCTCTTTCCTCGCCTCTCCCACACCCCTGTCCTGGAGTGACTGCAGACACTGCAAATGCCTTACTTCCCAGGGTGTGTCCCTCTTATGTTGGGGCTACACCTGGCTGTGCCCAGGTCTTACTCTGGCTCTGCTCAGGGGTCACTCCTAGGCAATTCTCTGGGGACCAATGTGGTGCCAAGTACTGAACCCTCTGCCCAGTCCTGTGCAAAGCAAGGGCCTTACTCTGGGACTCTGCCCCGCACTCCCTTTACTGAGCCCATCGAATTCGCCCCAGCCCTCTCCCACATTTAAGCTCTGATTTAAAGTGTGCGCGAATGTGTGTGTATATACGTGAGCATGAGTGTGTGCGCACGTGTGAGTGCACGTGTGTGTGACCACATTAGTGAAAATGTGATTGTGTGGGGGAGGGAGTGAATGTGTGATTAGGAGGGGGAGCCATGAAAAATGTATGATTGCGTGTCTGAGTACATGAGGATGAGTGTGTTTGTGTTTGTTATGTGTAATTGTTTTTGAGTGTGTGCATTATGTGTGATGTGGTGTGTGTGTGTTACGTGAGATGGCTGTTGTTCCAATGTTGCAGGCAGGACTCTGGAACTGATTGGCGCCCAGCACTGCATGATGCTCGGAGCACTGCCAGAAGTAACCCCTGAGCACCTCCAGGGGTGGTGCCTGAACAACATCAAGAAGAAAGCTTTGTCTGGGGACAGGAGATGACGCAAAGGGAAGGGGTACAAGTTTTGCAGGAAGGGGCCCAGCTTATCCCCAGCCCCCAGCCACATGTCGCTGTTGGGGCAAAAGCTAAAACCAGCTGCTCTCTTATAACATTCAGCGACACTCCGGGTGGTTTGGAAGCCTCATTTCCAGGCCCGTGGCCTTCAGCAGAAGATGAACACTCAGATAAGGAGACAGGCCTGCCCTGCCTGAGGACATCCAGCGGAGTTCTTGGCAACTCCACGTTCTGGGTCTGAAGCACTGGAAGAGAGGAGACGTTTGGAAGATGCTCAGAGTTCATGGAACCATGCAAAGGCTTGGCTTCAGGAGCCAGGGCTCAAGTCACAGGCGCTGACGCAGGCGGCACGTGCTTTTCCACTGAGCTCCGTCCCCAGCCCAGAAGCACCCGCATGTTCGGGAATGAGTTTCTAGAAAGGAGGTTTAGGTTAGCATGGAGGTGGAAGAGGCAGGGCAGGGGTCAGGACACACCCTTGCGGGCAGCCCAGCCAGTTCAGTCCCCAGCGCCACATGACCCCTGAGAGACCCACGTGATCCACGGCACCACAGGGCTCGAGTGGCAGGTTGTGGGAGCTAGCACTGAACCGCAGCCGGACTGCCCAGAACGGCCTCAGAGGCCCTCCAGCACTGAAGCAGCCTGTGGGAGGCCTCTCTCAGAAATGAAAGCCTTTAATGCTCCTTGTTGGCACCTCTCAACAGCTCCCAGGGGACAAGGATGTAAGATAAGCAAAGAGTTCAGATGAGAGATCTACAGAGGCTAGTTGAGTCCTGCTCAAAGCCAGATAAGCGAACAGGCGCCACATTTCCTTGCCGCCAGCAGAGGGCGCATGGGTACTAATCCTGGCTCTGCTCTTTAAAAGGTATCAGGGATTTGGGGAGTGGGGAAATAAAATTCTTTAGCTTCCCTGCTGTCAACAACCCACTGGGGGGCTCCTGCATGCCGTTCTTTGAGCCAGCTCCCTGGCCCCTAAAGCAAACTTTTGAAGGAAGGGTGCGCGGGTGGGGGCAGGGGGGCGGCCACGGAGTGTTAACTCACACCTTGGCTTGCTCAAGGGTCACTCCCGGAAGTGCTGGGGGAACTGACTGGGTTGCCAGGATCAAACCCAGAGACCTAGTGCAAGGCCTTACCTGCTGGACTCTCCAGCCCTCAGCAGCCTTTCCTCCTGGCCCAGGCGTAGCGTCAGCATCTGGAAACTGGAAATGCAAACTGATTTTTGTTCTACCCAAAATCTGAGTGAGCAGCTCTGGGTGAGGCCCCAAATCTGGGCTTTACCCTGGGAAACACTGCAGACTGCATTCACGGCTTTGCACTCCTAGATCACGCAGTTAAAAAAAATTTTTTTTTAAATATATGTATTTTCTCTCCGGTTTGTCCATCTTCTTTTCAATAAAGGGTAAAGGGTATTGGTGGTAAAGCTTTTGAAATTAAAATAGAATATTTTTGTGTAGTTTATACCCGCATTTCTCCTAGGAACAAAGCTGAACATTTCTCTATGTTCAAGGACCATTTTAAAAATAGTTTTTGATTCGTCTGCTTATGTCTGTTGCCTATTTATATTCTATAGCAGTTTTGTTTTTTCCACCTGAGTTCTTTTTAATTAGGAGTATTGGCGTTTTAAATGTTATGTTGTAAATGTTCTTTCAGTTGTTTCCCATTTGACTTCGCTTATGGTGTTTTCTACCTTTTTTCCCCCACTAACCTGCAGTGGACATCCAGCAGTACCCAGGGACCATCTGGGGTGCCAAGCATAGAACCAGTGTTGGCTGTGTGCAAGGCAAGCGTCCTACCTGCTGTTCATCAATCCAGACCCTACACCCCTAATATTTTAAATTTATGTGCATTAACATAATTGACACTACCAGGTCTGGTGGCTACTTAGAGTGGCCTCTATGAAACAAATTAATTCTTCCATGTTTATAAGTACCTTAAAAATTTCCCACAATGTAATTCACTGTATCACTGTCATACCGTTGCTTATCGATTTGCTCGAGCAGGCATCAGTAACGTCTCCATTGTGAGACTTGTTATTACTGTTTTTGGCATATCGAATATACCGCGGGGAGCTTGCCAGGCTCTGTCGTGTGGGCAGGATATTCTCAGTAGCTTGCCAGGCTCTCTGAGAGGGACGGAGGAATCAAACCCGGGTCGGCCGCGTGCAAGGCAAACGCCCTAACCGCCGTGCTATTGTTCCAGCCCCACAATGTAATTACCACTATATATTTTAAAATTTATATCCAACTATAAAGAGAGTCTCTTGCCCGCATGCCTGACTGTCTTCCCCAGGGCCCCTCGGAGGGGATGGGCTCCAGCTTCCCTCCCCACCCCGAGCAGAGCTCCCAGCAGGCAAAGACCACCGGAACCTAGCTACAGCCATGCTCGAGGCCCCTCTCCACATGTTCGAGCAGGCCTCACGCATGAAGGTACCAGCAGAGGAACCCAGCTGTGTGTAATCCCATCAACGGCCAACATCCAGAGAGAGACTTAAAAGCAAGCTCTTAGAAGCAGGCGGCCGCAAAGATATCATGTAGCCTGCTTCTCCCTCTGGGAGAGACTGGCAATCTTCTGAGAGTTTCCTGCCCACCTAGGACAGCCTTGCAAGCTTCCCATGGTGTATTCATATGCTAAATCCAGCAACAAGCTGGATCTCATTCCCCTGACCCTGAAAGAGCCCCCAGTGTGACATAGTTGGGAGGGCCCAGTCAAGATAGACGTCTAAGATCTCAGGGAAAGAACGAAATGAGAGGTTACTGAGCCCGCTTGAGAAATCGGTGATTAGCGGGATTTCGTGATCGTGATATCCAACTATTAAAATGCCAGAGAAAATTTGAAAATTTGTGGGGCTGGAGCAATAGCACAGTGGGTAGGGCGTTTGCCTTGCACGCGGCCAACCCGGGTCCGATTCCCAGCATCTCATATGGTCCCCCGAGCACCGCCAGGAGTAATTCCTGAGTGCATGAGCCAGGAGTAACCCCTGTACATCGCCGGGTATGACCCAAACCCCCCCCCAAAAAAAAGGTAATTTGAGTAATTTTGGGGGGGGCTTTGGGGCCACATCTGGCAGTGCTCAAGGCTTAAACCTGGCAGGGCTTAGGGGACCATGAAGGGTGCCAGGGATTGAACCTGGGTTAGCCACATTCAAGGCCACATGCCCTACCCATTGCAGTATCTCCCCAGTGCCACATTTTCAGTAGCTAAAGATTCTACTTCTCAATTTTCTTTTTCTAAGTGTGGTGCTGGAGATCAAAATCGCTCCAGCTCACCCTTGTCGGCCAAGTGTGTGTCTGCTCCATTCCTGGCTTGTGGAGATTTTAGAAGAAAGAAATCGCCACAACGACCAATTTAAGGGTAATAACCATTTCCCCCTGATTATCTGACTCAACAGATCAACTGTAGATTTGTTCTTTAGCTAAGCTTCAATTAAAAATACAAAAGCCAAAGGCATTCTTAGGAAGGTTCTAAGACAGGCATTTAGGAAAACAGTGGAAGCACTGTCACCCGTGAGTCTAAGTTCCAATCTGAACCTGTGCTGAGCCCGAAAACCCCACTTCTTCCTGTTCCCTCAGGATAAACGGCTGTATTTCTTACTCACTAATCACTCGGACAGTAGGCTTACTTGTGTACTGGATAAGAATGCTTAATAATCCCATTAAGCTAAAACTTTCAAAGTACTGATAAACACGAGTTTAGATATGAGAATGCAATGTTATTTGTACCTGAATGCAGAGAATAAATACTTTATTGACTGAATACAGTTGAAAGTCACAAACAAAAAGGGGTATATTAAGGCAGAGCCATATATATATATAGGTAGGTATATATATATAGACAAATCCGAAGACCGTTACCTTTTTACATTTGAATAACCTCTGCATTTTTCTCTTACACATTTATAGGCAGTGTGCTTTCTTCCGTTCTTAGTTAACGAAACAAATCTTGGTCAATATCTCTAAGTCATAGTTTGAGGACAATTTACAGGATCATAGATTGAGACAACTATGTATCAAATGCTATCTTGAGTTTTCTCAGTATATTCCGTGTGTTGGTGGTTATATTTACGAAAATTTGGAAAACCTGACATTGATCATTTTCTCTTTCCCAGAAAAACTAATGTATAATTTTAAAAATGATTTCAATAGCCTTAACTAAAAATAAGCTTGGACTTCCAAGTCCATCAAATGCCCACAACATATTTCCTGCCCTTCCCTAAGCCCTCCTGTGTTTTAAACTGCCTTTAGAATACCATCCATAACTGTACTTCAGGTCTAGAACTTTTGAGTCTTTCAAAATCCGAAGTGACTTCCTTATGCAAAGTGGCCATGCAAAGAGCAAGCCCGCAGAGCAGAGAGAGCGGCCCCTGCAGAGCTCCCCTCACAGAAACGGGCGACCACACACCAAAGAGACACAAATTTAGTCCGTCCGGAAAAGCACTCCAGGTCCCTAACTCCACTTTTGAAGGAAAAGGCAGAGGCAACGTTACATCATCCCAGAAAACTGAATAAATGGCTTTATTTGGTATCTTCAAGAAGCCTCTCCTTCCGTAGGAGATGTGGGTGTTGTAGGAGAAACTGCCACCGGTTTCCGTGCGATTCTGTCCAGTTCAGCATGAACGTCAGCTACGACAGGCTTCTGGCCTACATCGGAGGGAAGAGGAAAATAAAATAAAATGAAACGAAACACTGAGTCAAAGCTTCTTTTATCCAAATTTCTCTTCACTTAAACTGCGAATGGTTTCAAAAAGTTTATATAGTAAACTGGGGGCACAGCATCGGGTAAGGTGCTTGCCTGGCACGTGACCGGTCAGGGTTTGATTCCCAAACACCCCCACATGGTACCCTGAGCATTGCCAGAAATTGCTCTGAGTGTGCCCTGCTCCCCCACCAAAAAAGACCCCTAAAGAGCAGGAAACCAAAAAGCCCCAAACCTTTATAAAACATACTAGTCATATAAATAATTTTGCTTTAAAAATGTTTCCCCCCCCAAAAAAAAGAAGATAAATCAAAAAGAAAAAAAAAATAAAGAAAAAAAGAATAAACGGGGCTGGAGCGATAGCACAGCGGGTAGGGCGTTTGCTTTGCACACGGCCGACCCGGGTTCGATTCCCAGCATCCCATATGGTCCCCTGAGCACCGCCAGGGGTGATTCCTGAGTGCATAGCCAGGAGTGATCCCTGTGCATCGCTAGGTGTGACCAAAAAATTAAAAACAAAAACTAAAACAAAAACAAAACACCTGTTTCCCTTATTTTAACTTGCAAGGTCCGGGCAAGACAAAGAGCTCAATGCTGGACACAGGCTTTGTCCGAGGGAGGCCCAGGCCACACCCCGCATCACACCAGGAGCCAACCTTAAGCACAGAGCTGGGAGTCGGCCCTGGGCACTGCCAGGTGTGGCCTTAAAATCAAAAAACCAAAATAAACACAAATCATGGGACAGCTAACGCATCAAATTAGATCCTACTATTTATTCCCATAAAGCGGTCTATTTTTAAAGGCCTCAGACAATAAAAACAGTGAGAGAGAATCTGGGAAGATGAGGAATGAGTGGGAACTAAGTCAGCAGTCTTTGAAAAGCTCCATCTTCTAAACTGCCAGCAGGAAAAGAAGTAATTTAACTTAAACCTAGAAACCCAAAAGGGGAAAGAAAAAAAAAAAAAGGAACCTGTGAATATTTATGAAAAGGGTGCCAAGAAAATGGTTTAAAAAAAATAAATATGGGTCAGGGTCACAGAGTCCCGTGGAGTGGTTTCAGGAGGTCCTTGCATTTGGCGGGCCCCGGCTCACTCCCTGGACTGCACGCCCTGGACACCACCAGGTATGGCCCCCACACCAAAACACACAAACAAACGGCCCAGGACGGGAACTTCGAAGGAGAGGAAAAGAAACCGCCAACAACTTCCTGGGTTCTTCAGGAGGACAGATCACGTTTTAAAATTGGATAATGATCACAGCTTGCCCAACTCTGTCAATATTCTGAAACTATTAAACTGTTTACTTTAAATGAGTGAACTTACTGAGAGGTAAATTCTGTCTCAATGAAACCCTCTCAGGCTGTTTATTAAAGCACAACCCCCTGCCAAACTCTACCTGACTTTTTGGCAGAGGGAGGTAAACCACTGCCTGAACCTCCAGCGCCCCCTGCAGGGCTCCCGCCGCCAACGCCAGGGCCTCCTGGAGAGCCGGTCTTCTTACTCAGCAGACTGTTGAAGAAATTGGCCAGCACGCCTTCACTCGTAGCTCCCGCTATGTGAAGGAAAAGCAAACACCATCAGTCAAAGCACCAGACCTTCCTGTAAATACTGACACAATCACACAGAAAACGAAACAGTCTGAAAATTTACAAGCTGTACGTTCCAAACTGGGCATTTGACCTTTTAAGGGCAGGTTACTTTTTTTTTTTTTTTGCTTTTTGGGTCACACCCGGTGATGCACAGGGGTTACTCCTGGCTCTGCATTCAGGAATTGCCCTTGGCGGTGCTCAGGGCTGGGAATCGAACCGGGCTGGGCTCGTGCAAGGCAAACGCCCTACTCACTGTGCTATTGCTCCAGCCCCGCAGGTTACTTCTTTTTTTAATTTACTTGTACACAAAATAAAATCTGAATAACTGAAGAATGGAATTACTAAAATAATTACAATCAATAATAATCAGAATTTTTTTTTTCTTTTTGGGTGACACCTGGGGATGCACAGGGATTACTCCTGATTCATGAGGAGTAATGAATGAATCACTCCTGGCGGTGAGTTGGGGACCATAGATGCTGGGAATCTAACCTGGGTCGCTGTGTGCAAGGCAAATGCCCTACCCACCGTGCTATCACTCTAGCCCCAGAATATAATTTTTTAAAGGCTACAACCATTTTCTCTCCCTGCTGGTCTGGAGGTTCCAGCCGGGGGGATGAAACCCCTCGTCCACCCTTGACCCAAGAACAGCCTGTCTCTATTCGGGAAGGAAGGCCGAGTCCCCTTCCAGCCAGCGCAACTTTGGGAGGATGAGGCCATGCACCTAGCCCGCCAGACCAGACAATCATCGGGGCAACAGTTGTCGCAGACTAACTGCCCCGACACCCTTATCTCCCTTCTGAAAGGGGATCTTAGACTCGAGTGTGATGAGCCGGGGCACCTGTAGGTCCTGCAGGAGGCCTGGGTTCCACCCGCAGCATCAGCCAGTCATGGCAGAAGAGCACTTGCATTGCCTGGGAGTGACCTTCTGGGGGCGGGAAGAGGGCTGAGAGGGGTGCACTGCACATCTAGCACTCGGGACGCCCTGCGCTGAATCCTTAGCACCACATAAAGCCCTGAGCTCTGCTCAGCACGGCCCTTGTGGGCTCAGGGGGCCCTGGCACCGGGCCCGAGCAGCACCATGTCCCCAGCACTGAGCACAGAACCAACGGGGCACTGCCGAGCTGCATGTGATGGGGAGCAGTCCCCGAACACTTCCGGGGCTCCCCCTCCCCACTGCATCCTCCCCACCCACCCCCCAAAAAACCCCAATACTGGAAATGGTTCCCCAGCTATCAGTGTAAAATTCTATCCACAAAATTAAAAGCATTGACACAAAAAAATGGAACGATGGTGTTTAGGGAGAATTCTTCCTACTGTCTCCCCGGGGGAGACAAGCACGTACCTTTCATGTTCGGGTCGATCTTTTTGGACCCAGCAGGGATGGGCGACACACTAGCGACGTTGGAAGACACGGATCTGTTGGGTGTGCGAGGAGAGCCTCCGGGAACTCTGGGGGAGGCATCCTAGGAAGAGCAAGAAATCTCTGGTCACAAACTCCCACGACAGGCACCGAGACAAGCCCTGGGGCGGCACGCGTGCCTGCCCCATCCCCAACGTGCCTGTCCCTCACACCGCAAGGTCCTGACAGGCTCGCAGGGCGCTCGAGGCCCCCATTAGAAAACAATGAGCCCACGCACATTTGAGAGCACCCCCGTTCCCTGTGGCGGGAAGGGAAGAGTTCACTGGATAATCGGGTGTCTGCAGGTGGGACCCCGGCAGTCCAGTCTGGGTTCCCGATCTGACTTGAGTCCCACCAGGGAAAGGACGACATCCTCCACAACCTCCTCCTCCCCACCTGCCTCGCTGGGCTGTGGTGAGGAATTATAAAATAGCACACACAGGGCTCAGCACAGTCATTTAGGCATGACAGACACTGCAAAGTGTTTATGACTGGAACATTCCAGACGGGAAGCAAGTTTTATCTTTCAAAATCTCAAATTCCAGAAGAATTCTGACTTTAAGGATGTATACAGCACAGCCACAAAAGCCGTGTACATAATTCAGAGACAAAGAACTCAAACAATCCGCATTGCATTTTAATGATTTTATCAAAATCTTTAATACTGACCACGGGTCTTCCAGCTGCAGTTGGTGGTTGCTTTGCCAAAAGGGACTGAAAAGCACAGAAAACATTCTAGGTTAGACAACCGTGGCATGTACTGCTGTGTTTCTGAAGGAAAAATATGCAATTAAATATGCAATTAACTTCCCATTAATCACCCAAGTCTGCTTCTGAGGTAACGTCATACCTGTAGCTTCATGAGAAACACCTGGTCATCTTCTGCCACAATCTCCTTCTCATGCACAAACTGAAATGAACAATGCATACATCAGCAACTTTACCGGAAACAATTTGTTCCTCAAGATTAAATGCATTCTTAAAAGAATGAACAACAGGAACGTGTCTGGGGAGGCGGGCTCAAAGGGCTAGCACACATGCTCGCACACATGTGAGGGAGCCCCGGGCTTAAGACCCGGCACTGGATGGTCCCTCAAGCGCCACCAGAAGCAGCTCCCCCATCCCCAAAGATCACCGACAGTAATGAGCCCAGACTATTTGCACAGGGCAGCAGTTTGCCCAGACGCCTGCAGCAGAGCGTCCAGGAACTGCCTGCAGTAAGCGAACATTCTGTCTCTGGTTACCCAGGGTGTAGCTTCCACCCTCCTAGGACTCCTGAGCACATCCGAGCCATTCTCAAAGCACACACCTGAAACAGTCTCCTGCCAGCCTCAGTTCTCTCGGTTACTCTCCCCTCCTCCTAGCCCTGACCGAGGCTTTGTGTTTATTTATAACTGCATTACCCTCCTATCAGCTTCTATTGCCAATAAAGTGCATGAGTGGGTTCACGGTATCTGTGGCATGAATGACAGATAACATAAAGAACAATTTTGTTGCAAAAGAGGTGAAGGTGGACATTTCTTTCAACGAACATCAAACCAGGTACTACCAACGAACATCAAACCAGGTACTTTCATCTGGCAATATTTTTATTTCTAATTCACTATAGATGAGGCCCGATTGATAATACAGGGGGTAGGGCATTTGCCTTCCATGCAGCCAACCTGAGTTTGATTCCCAGCATCCCATACGGTCTCCTGAGCACCACAAGGAGTAATTCCTGAGTGCAGAGCCAGGAGTAACCCCCAGCATTGCCAAGTATGACACAAAAAGCAAAAAATAAATAAATTTAAATAAAATTTTAAAAAATTCACCAAGATGTCCAGTGTAACCAACTGAATATTTTTAGGGGGCCCAGCGAGGTGCCACCTGGTGGTTCTAAGGACTCACTCCTGACTCTGCGCTCAGGGATCTCTCTCACATAGGGTGTGGAGTATTGAACCCAGGTGGGCTGCACACAAGACAAGCACCTTACCCACTGTACAATGTCTTGGACGTGGATTTCCTTTTTTGGGGGGCAGGGGGCCACACCAGCGATGCTCAAGGTATACTCCTGGCTCCTCACTCAAGAACCACTCCTGGCAATGCTTAGGGGACCATCTGGGGTGCCAGGGATGACACGCGGTTCGCCAAGTACCCTACCCGATGTACTACCTCTCCAGCACTGCTTGATTCTTTCATCCTGCATGTGTGAGTGTACTTCTGTGCTGCAAGGGGTCAACGTCAGTTTCTCTATGTTCACGGCATAAGCTCAGACGCTGAGCTTGTTCCAATGAACAGTCAGGAAGTGAGACATACTATTTGCAAACACTCATTTTCATAGATCTCTGCAGAACCATTTATGCGATCTATCTATAGAATGCCATGTACACTTAACACAAAAAACAAGGCAGAAAGAAAAAGCACCTTCTGAAACCCAAAGGAACAATGATTAAGAATAACAGGCCACAGCCAACATTAAACCGAATACAAGAAACTGGACAGTGCTGGGCTACGGAGAAGACTCAGGACTGGGAGAAACACAGTTTGGGACTGAGCAGGGAGAAGTCAGTAAAATCACTACAGCATTGCTGTCTTGGCTTTTAGCTGACACTGGCCATAATTTCTACTGACTCATATATTTTACATATGCCAACCCATGATTTCCATTAAAATACGAACGTTGTACTAAAATTTGCTAATAAAAAAGTAATGGTTGAGTAACTGAGTAGCTATTTTATATTTTAATAAAAATCTTTATTTTCTACCGTATACTAGAAACTGAAAAGATCTCTTTTACCTTCCTGTTTACTCACTGAATTTTATGAACTTCCTCCTCAGTTTAAAAGCATAAAAATTAAGACCATATACTGAAACTATTACCTTTCGAACTGGTGGTTTAGTTATAATGTCTTCAAAATTATCTTCTGCTTTTAACGTTTGAAAATTTTCATGTAATATTCCTATTTTCTTATCGTTATCCCACCCTGCAGGACTGGGAAAAAAATAAAACACATGATAAATTCTTACGTACTTATGTGTCTACATGGTAATTCTTTCATTCAATCTATCCACAGTCACACTAAAGGGAATATTTTCACCAATGATAGCAAAAATTATCTAGTCTTTCATATATAAAACCAAATTATGATTAAGCGCTTTTTAAATATTTTGACTCTGATTTTTAAAACTGCATTGATTCGGTGTGTGTATATAACCTTAATAAAAATGTCTTAAAAGTTAAAAACAAACAGAAAAAAAGGGTTTTTTGGGGGGCAAGCAAGTAGGTGGCAATTCTTTTTGGTAAGGAGGGGATTGGGTGCATGGCTGGCAGTGCCTGGGGGCTACTCCAAATCAGTGCTGGGGGAGTCACTCCCAGAGGTGTTCAGGGGACCAGGTGGTCTCAGGGATCAAAGCAGGGCCTCCTGCACACAAAGCATGCGCTCAGCCCTCTGCCTGGCTGTCTTAGCTCAAAGGTGAGGGTTATGCCTCCCACTTTTTTTTTTTTTTTTTTTGCTTTTGGGTCACATTCGGCAATGCACAGGGGTTACTCCTGGGTTTGCACTCAGGAATTACTCCTGACGGTGCTCAGGGGACCATATGGGACTCTGGGGATCAAACCCAGGTCAGCCGAGTGCAAGGCAAATGCCCTCCCCGCTGTGCTATCGCTCCAGCCCCACGCCTCCCACTTTCATTCAGACAATGTTCTAAAAGCCTATCTAGTTTAAAAACCTATCTTGGCTACAGACTGGGTCCTTTAAGTATTATTAATTATTAAACTGTGGGGCGTAAATGACATATGCACCCCACAGACAGTTTGGCTATAAAGAGTGAGTGTTGTTTTTAGTTTAATTTTTTTAAAGCTCAGGCAAGTGGTAAATCTAAAAGGCAGTGAGTGATACAAGAGAGCAAGGCAGGTTTGTAAAACTTAGAAAATCTAGAAGCAGGGGCTGGAGAGAGCACAGCGGGTAGGGCGTTTGCCTTGCACGCGACCGACCCGGGTTCAAATCCCAGCATCCCATATGGTCCCCTGAGCACGGCCAGGGGTAATTCCTGAGTGCAGAGCCAGGAGTAACCCCTGTGCATCGCCAGGTGTGACCCAAAAAGAAAAAAAAAAAAAATCTAGAAGCAGATTCTTATTCATCCTGTAGAGATCTACTGGCCCAGCTCAAAACCAAAACTGCTGACTCAATCTATTATGAGCAGCAGTATATCATCAAATGACACACTTAAGAGCATACTTACATAAATACTGCATCTTTTTCCACCACCACAGCAGGAATCTTATAGGGAAATCCATATAGTTTTTGGACGATGTATTTATATACCAAATCTATATTTTTATTTTCTTTTACCGAAGTGTAAATAAGTGCCGCACCATCTGAAATGTCTCATTAAAGAAATTTTTAGACAAACTCCATGAAGAGGAAGCATAAAACTGTATCCTCAATTTCCCACTTGAGCTGCAAGAACATTCTCTATCACTTGAGCACCCTCTCCAGGCTCGAAAGTTTACTTCTCTTCCCACAGGGGCAGCGCCGGCGTCACTCCCAGCAGCACTCTGCCAGCCGCTGCCACGCCGGGGCTAAGGGCACAGCGCCGCTACAGCCCTGCCGAGCCGGGGGGCGTCTCCGTGGTGCTGGAGGTGAAGGGGTTATACCCCACAGTGCTTAGGGGCCAGGGAGTGGGGGGGTGGGGGCTGGGGGTGGAGAAATGACCTAATCAGGGTCCTGAGCTTCCCAGCACCTCAAGATTAACTTCTAAGAAGCATTAAATGTTTCTCACAACGGGCTAGAATACAAACAAAATAATCTCTCTAGGCGATTCATTTACTTAGGGGGACAAGTGTCATGATGCCAACAATAGTCAACTGAGTGATACTGACACTACGCCACATCTGTGTTTACATTTTTTTTTTTTTTTTGGTTTTTGGGTCACACCTGGCGATGCACAGGGGTCACTCCTGGCTCATGCACTCAGGAATTACTCCTGGCAGCTCTCAGGGGACCATATGGGATGCTGTGATTCGAATCTGGGTTGGCCGCTGCAAGGCAAATGCCCTACCCGCTGTACTATCGCTCCAGCCCCACCTCTGTGTTTAGAGGACACGAAAAGGTCACATTTGCTTTAACTTCACAAAGGAAGGAGCGTTCGCTTGCCTAAAAATAAAGGCGTTTTCATCAGGACGCTTTTAAGAATAATCCGAGGGGCCGGGAGCAGGCGCCGGAGGCTAGAGAGCGTGCACCGGGCACTGGGCGCCCACGGGGGCCCGAGTCAGGAGTTGCCTCTAAGCACCAGTGTGTGCAGGCCCCAAACCCAGAAACATTCATGAAACCTAAACTTGACGGCTCTTACTTTACTCCTGTGCTTTTTTTCATTTTTTCTGATTTTGAGCCACACCTGGCAGTGATATTCAAGGCTTATTTCTGGCTTTGTGCTCAGGGACCACAGGTGGGTATTAAATCTGGCCTGACGCATGCAAGGCAAACACCTTGCCCACTGTACCAACTCTCTAACACAACATTACTTTTATTTTTAGCAATTATAATGAGTATAACAAATTGATTTAAAAAAAAAAATACTTGTACACTGCTCCATACAAACAAAACAAGCGCACAGAGATTGTTTTGTTTGTATTCTAGCCCGTTGTGAGACATTTAATGCTTCTTAGAAGTTATAACCTTCAGGTGCCGCGAAGCTCAGGACCCTGATTAGGTCATTAGGGGGTGGACTATATATCTCCAGCCTCACTTGGAATTTTCCACTTCAATAAATCTTAGATAAGTACAAAAGATTCTGAGATAACTGAATTAAACAAAATCTGAGAGTAACAGACGAACCATATTAAACAAAAACACAGGAACTTAGAGATTGATCTTGCCCCACTGCGCAGCCCCCGGAAAGAGCACTGCTCTTTTGGGAGGGAGGGGAGCTGGGCCACAGGGCGGGGCACAGGCCTGACTCCTGGCGGTACTGCTCATCAAACCGTGACTGGCTGCATGCAAGTCAAGTGTCTAAACTGTACTCCCACTAGCCCAATATTACTTCCTAAATTTTACTAAATTTTAATTTACTGGTTTGGGGGGAAGAGAGCCAGGGAGGGATCATACCTGACAGTGCTCAGGGTTTTATTTTCCACATAAAATGATAATTCATTTTTCTTATGCATAGTATATATATATATATTTTTGGTCACACCTGGCAATGCACAGGAATTACCCCTGGCGGTGTTCAGGGGACCATATGGGATGCTGGGAATCAAACCCGAGTTGGCCACATGCAAGGCAAACACCCTACCCGCTGTGCTATTATTCCAGCCCCTGCATAGTATTTTTTAAACATAACAAATCAAAGCTACGTTTTTTTCTATACTTGCCTTTATATCTCAAAAAACAAGACACAGACACTCAGGAACTGGGTGAAATTTCTAACCGGAAATAGGAGGGAAAATGCTCATGGAATTTCAGAAGCTCACTAGTTTTAATACTCCACTTTGAAAACCAGTTGTGGAGAAGGCGGCTGCAGGGCCCGCGATGCACGGAAAGGATACACTGTAAACAGAACTTCCGGATGTGTGACTGAATAAAATCAAAGTGTTCATCTCTGTAGTCATGTTCTTTCTCCAATATACTAATTGCATCACACTGTTGAGTTAAAAGAATTAAAAAACAAAGAAACAAAACATTAACTTTAATGATTCAAACAATCTAGTTTTGGGTAGAGGATATTATAGAATCACCACTCTGATGGAGTGATAATTAGCAGGATCCAGAATTTCAATGGAGTCTTACTCTTATTTTGGGGGCCACTCTGAGCAGTGGTCAGGGTTTTTATGCCTGGCTCTGCGTTCAAGGATCACTCCTAGTGGGCTTGGGGGCCCCTATGGCATGTAAGGGCTGGCCATGTGAAAGGCAAGTGCCCTACCCACAGTATTATCTCACCGGCCCCTCAATTATTCCTAAACATCTGGAGTTTTAAGATTCTAGACATTAATTGGAAAACTAATGAATAATTTTATTTCTTAAAAAAAAAACCAAACACACTTATTTCCGGGCTGGAGAGAGAGTACAGGGATTAGGATGCTTGCCTTGCATGCAGCCAACCAGGGTTTAATCCCCAGCGTCCATCCCAAATGATCCCTCATGCCCCACCAGGAGTAAATCCTGAGTACAGCCAGTTGTGGCCAGAAAAAAACAAACAAAAAAAGCACTGACTTCCGTGCCGTGTTGAATGTGGGGAGAAACCACAGGAAAACACTTCTGTACATGAAGGAGTGTAGACCGGAACTGGGGACGCGGTCAGCAACAGGGTAGGTGCTTCACAGGGGTGAGGCCCTGGGTTCAGTGCCCTGTACCAAATGTCTAACAACGCTGATTAGCAGGACCAAGGTTTGGAATTTGTGTTAAGTTACGCTCAAGTGCAAGCCATGACTGCACCAACATGTGAAGAAACCTTTTTGCTTTGGGCAGTGGGGCGGCTATGTTTTATGTTTTGTTTTATTTGGGGGCAAAACCGAGCAGTGGGCCAGGTGCGCTCCAGGGCGTACTCTGTGTGTGGGGGGGAAGAGTCACTCCTAGGGTGCTCAGAGGTCACGTGGTGACTGGGATCCAACCCTGTTTGTGCAAGCAGAGTACACACACTAGCGTCCCCCCCGTCAGGAGCGCATCTGGGTCCGACTGTGTGACACAGGGAATGACTGCCATCAGCAGCTCTCTGGCAAACCAAAGCCAAACAACACACGAAAGACTCCTATGGTGTGGGGCCAGAGCGACAGCGCAGGGGCTGGGCTCTTGCCTTCCCCACAGCCAGTCTGATCACTGGGCACTGTCGACAGTCTCCCACCACCGCCAGGAGAGACCCCTGAGCACAGAGCCAGGAGCAGCCCAAAGACCTCGCCACTAAAATAAAAATTATACTTCTAAATTATACTTTAGAAGGTTTTTTTTTAAAAAAAAGATTAAAAATAACAATGTACTGCACCAAAATCACCACTTGAAAAGCAGGTCCCGACTGTATCTTAAACATTTCAAAGAGAACCACCAAATTCCTTGGTTGCTGGTAATTTTTGTAGCGTCTGATATGTACAAATTTTACTGTTACAAAAACCATGAATGACCTCAGGTTTTAGGGGCCGGGAGTGTGGCTCAGTGGTAGGGCACTTGCCTTAGAAAACGAAGAGCTCAGCTCTAGAAGGAGCCCCGCCCCCGCCCGGGTTAGTATCAGAAGCTGACTAACCTTCGTGCAAACTACTAGCACTGGGATGCCCAAGTTATGGGTAAGAGTGTCCGCACCCAGGGGTAAGACCACACTGTCGTTTTTGTCTTCCTGTGACATGGTGTTTCTTCTCTGGGGAGACACTGGGAAATCTTCTCCTGGCTCTACATATTCTTGGAAGTCTCTAATCACTGAAAAGTAAAATAAATATTTTATTTTTTAATTTTATTTAAAAAAATTTTTATTAGTGAATCACCGTGAGATAAAGTTACAGACTTACAAATTTTCATGCTTGCGTTTCAGTCATACAATGATCAAGTACCCATTCCTCCACCAGTGCCCATTTTGCACCACCCATGGTCCCAACATCCCTCCCACCACCCCCACCCTGTCCCCCTCACCCCACCCCCCTCTGTGGCAGGGCATTCCCTTTTGCTCTCTCTTGCTTTTTGGGTGTTGTGGTTTGCTACAGAGGTACTAAGTAGGCATCATGTTTGGTCTGTAGTCTATTTTCAGCCCGTATCTCCCATCCCTAGTGGGCCTGCCTAGCACCCTTTGCTTGGTGATCCCTTCTCTATCAGAGCTGCTTCTTCACCTAGCGTGTGAGGCCAGCTTCCAAGCTGTGGAGTACTCCTCTTAGTACTTATCTCTACTATTCTTGGGTGTTAGTCTCCCATTCTGTTACTTTATCAAAATAAATATTTTAATACGTTGTTTAGATCATGCCTTTTTCAGTCCATAGCTGTTTTGCTTGTCACAATCTGCATATGCATTTTTATTAGGGTTCTGCTTTGTCTTATGCAAAAGAAGTGAAGAGTCTGACAGATCTCAGGGTCCACATTCCGGACTCAGCGACGGGAGCTGGAGTGCTCAGGGGACGGAGCGCAGGCTCTGCACGGTCCCTCAGACCCCCCGGAGCAAACTGTGTTCAGACACAGCCAGGAGCACCCCGAGCACTGCCACTTGGCACCTCAAAGCAAAAAACATTATTAAAAAACAGAATATAGAGTTGAGTGGCCTGGTTCAATCTGTGCAGATAACTTTGGACAAATCACACTCTAGCTTTTTCTCTCTACTTTCTCTATCTCTGAAGAAGGATTCAAGAACAAAACCAAAAACCAAAAACAAGAATCTTTCAAAAAGACACTAAGCCCCTGAACTGACGTAACAGACCAATCCCCACTGAGAACTCTGAGGCCTTCTTGGAAAGGAGATGGGCAGATTCCCTTCCGGCCAGAGGGCCCAGCCGCCCCCACCCACACCTGACCTCCAGAAGACACTAAGCCCCTCAATCATCCCCGGTAGGCTTATGTCTGGGCTGAGCGCCTAGGGGCCTTCGTCCCAGCTACCCAGCTCCGGAGCACACGGCTACAGACACCTCCAGATTTCACAATGCTGACAGCCCAGTAGGGGCACAGCAAGTCTGACGGGAAAGTTACACGGAAGCCCACTCAGCTCAGTGACTGAAAACAGTAATTCAATCAGCACCAACCAGCTCAGTAACCCTCAGGCAACTTTCGAAACACCATTGTGAAATAGAGCAATAATTACAAATTGATTTTTATTGATTTATGTTTTTGATCTATCTGCCAATTGTCATAACAAGCAAGATGAAGTGGATCTGTTTGTGGCTACTAAGGGCAGGGTGGGGAGTGTAACACCGAATGCCTGAAACAACTGTACTATGAACTATTTTGTAAATCAGTGTTGAAATAAATTTTTTAAAATAAATAAAGAAAAAATGGAAAGAGTAAAAGTCATGGAGAAAATGTCATGGAAAGAATTAAAGGACAAAAGTGTGTGTGTGTGATGTGTGTGTGGGGGTAGGCTGGTGTGAAGCTGGGTTTCTTCCATTTAAAAGGCAGCCCTAGACGCCTTTTTAATGTAACTTATTTTCTTAACCCTTCAGTCAGGTTGTCTTCCTCTTATTTTCAATATGGAACTCTTCAGGAATTTCTATGCCATTCTTGCATGGGGTCCAGGCTAACCTTCTCTGTACGTTTCCCAAGTCAGTAGATTTGCTGCTGAAGCAAGCATGTGCCAGTTCTTCTCTCTGACATGAATGCAGTCTTACTAGACCCATCCTGTAACCTTAGTAAGAAGTGAGATATTATCAACACTGATGAATTTTCAGAACTAATTTGCAAGACTGTGAAAACCTTAACTACAGAAGCTAACCTATAGGGCTAGAGAGAGCCATAGCTTCATGCATATAATAGCATGCTAGAGGCCCATGACCCCTAAGCAAGTCCCAAGCACTTCCACTCAGGATTAGCCACCGAGCACCGCTGGGTGTGTCAGTGAAACAAAACCAAAAAAGCTAATGTGAGGATGTGGCTCAGAGGTAGAAGGCCTAAGATGCACGCCCTTCGCTGGACAGCCACCAACAAAGTGTTAACACAAGAATACACTGAGAACTGTAATACTGTGAAACAGCGTACTCTGATCTGTATCCTTCAAACCTTCTCAAGAAAACAACCAGTAAATCATACACTGGGATTTTTCTATGAGAAATAACAAAACTGGGACAAAAGTACCATTTCATAAGATTACAGTATTTCAAAAGACTGTATCAAACAGTCTTAAATTTTCAAGCTTTCAAAGAAAAACAGCAAGAGATAAAATGAAGGCCAGAGTGCCTGTTAGCACAGAGGTAGAGCCTGGGATCTGTTCCTGGCATCGTATGCTCCCCTGAGCACTGAGATAGGAATAGCTCCCCAAACATTGCCAGGGCCAGTGTGGCCCAAAACCTAAAGCAAAACGAAACAAAAAAAGGAATAAAAAGGAAGACAAAGAGGAATATCAAAGACTGATGACAGCTTAGAAATTAAAAAAAAAAAACTGGGGAAAATATTTTAGAATATATTCACTTTTTAAAATGTGCATTACTAAGAAAATTAGAAAAACTTAAATTTTGGGTGTATGGGGGGTAATGTGGACTAGACCTGGCAGTGCTCAGGAACTACTTCCGGGGTGGTGCTGGGGAGTCAACCTCAGCAGTGCTCAAGGAACCAAGTGGTGCTGAGAGTTGAAGCTGGGGCTCCTGTGTGCCAAGCTTAGCTCCAGCCCTCTGAGCTATCCTCCCTGGTCTTGATTTTTTTCCGTCTGGTGTTTGGATCACACCTGGCTGTGTCTAAAACTCACTCCTGGCTCTTTACTCCTTACTCAGGGATTTCTCTAGGCAGGCTTGAGGGACCCTATGGGATCAAACCCGGGATGGATCAGCTGCATGCAAGACAAGTACTCTATCCACTGTCACTCAGCCCCAAGCCCTAACTTTTGTTTTGGGGCCACACTCAGTGATGCTCAGGGGTTACCTCTGGCTCTGCACTCAAGAGTTGCTCCTGGCGGTGCGTGGGGGACCATATGGGGAGCCGGCGATCGAACCTGGGTCAGCCACATACAAGGCAAGCACCTTACCACTATATTACCTCTTTGGCCCCAAGCACTGATTTGTTTTTGTTTTGGGACCACAAACAGCTATATTCAGGAGTTACTCCTGGCTCTGCCCTCAGGAATTACTACTGGAAGGGCTTGGGGGACCATTTGGGATGCCAGGGATCGAACCTGGTCGGCTACACTCAAGGCAAGCACCCTACCTGCTGTACTATCGCTCTGACCCCCAATTATTTTTAAGTGAAGTAATTATGAGCCTGGTAGTCTGGAATATGACCTAGATGAGGCTTTGGATGAAGGCCTCCTCTGGGAACATGCAGGTGCCCTGAGCAGCTCCGGCAGCTGGTACCCTTCAGCTCAGAGAGCGAAAGCTAGCAGGGAGCCCTGGATCTCGCCTGCACTGGGACTTCTGACCCGGAGTCTAGGGGAGAGCTGACAGTGTGCACTTCTGTCCAGCTTCCAACTGTCCTGATCCGATGCTGCCACCAGCGCGAAGACCACAGACACTACTATGCCAGAGTGACTTTAATGAGGCAAATCCACCACACAGGCAACAGTCAGCAGGAAAGGATTCAGAGTAAAAGCAGTTAGACATCTTTTTCAATGATTCAGGAAATGTATTCTCTTAAATTTTTACCATCTCCTTGCATATCAATCCCAGAAAGCTACCAATCGAGAATAAAGGAAAGCAGTATTACAATCTTCATTTTTGGTTGTTTTAAAACCACACCTGGTGATGCTCAGGGCTTACTACTTACTAAGCTCTGCACTCAGGAATTACTGCAGGCAGTGCTCTAGGGACCACCCAGGATGCCGGGGATCAAACCCGGATCGGGCACATTCAAGACAAGCGCCCTACCCACTGTACTGCAGCCTCACAATCTCTGTACTTTCTTAAGCAAAGGCAAATGAAGAGATTTTTGTTCAAAAAGGTTCAGAATTGCAACATGAGATTTACAACCTATTAGAAATAGCCTATATTGGGGCTGAAGTGATGGTGCAGCGGCCACCTGGGTTCAATCCCTGGCATCCTCTATCCTGAACATTGCCAGGAGTATCTACTGAGCACTGTCAGGTGAGCCCAAAAACCTGAAAAAAGAAGTAACCCATACCACTTTCATAATCTCTATAAAAAAATTTCAATTTACATAGGCATATAAAAATTTTCATGTATTACATAAATCAGAAAGCCAGCTTGACACCTTCATATTTACTTTGTTAATATCATTTGGGGCATATTTGGTTTTGGTGAGCTTGGCAGGATTGCAAGAAATGTAACTGCTAAAAAGATAACTAAAGAATGATTCAAAGAATTTTTTTTAATCATTGAAAACAACTTTCCAAAATGGACACAGAGAGCCTTCAGGCAAAAGAGAAAAAAGCACCCTAGAGAACCTACATGCTGCGCGCGTCTCCAATTTAAGACTATACTAAGACCCAGATACTGTTCAAATTGAGTATCAAAAACTGACTCCCGTTTTGTTTCTTCCTTAAACCTTCATAGTAAGAAATTACTAATAATGATATCTACGACATTTGCATCTGAAATGGAGGTTAAGATTTCAAGACACTCACGCTTTTGTTCCATTTCTTTCATTTCTTCGGGAGGGATTTTCAGCTTGTCAATATGCTCTCGAACGACACTTGCCCATTTCTGTAACGAATCTAAAGCAGTCCAAGGCTTCGACATGTCAACAACCAGCGTGACCAGAGTGTCCTTCAGTGAAACGGCCTCCAGAGAAAACTTAAGGAGGCCTTTGTGGTACAGGTCTCCATCCAGGATCCACACGTTACATCTGGTTTGATCTACAACAGACAAAAGGTTAGTAGTCACCAAGGCAACAGGCTCGTTACTTCATCATCTTACTAACAATAGTATTTGGTATTTTAGGGCATCTTCTTCACAGGAGATGCTTCCTAGCTAACATTTGCCTACTTTCATCACATCTACCAAATCAGCAAAGATCTAATAAATTTTCCTGAATGTGATTTAACCATCAACAGAGAATACGGGCATTCTCTGCTTCTTATTTTCCAATCCCCCACATCAGACACTGAAAAACATGTTTCTATTCTTATTATAAGCCGACTGAGTCGTGCATATTTAACATGCTGTATGTAAAAACTGAGAAGTGATCTACGGAAGGAAGATCAGTGGAGTTTTCTACTGCCGAGTGAGGAAAACTGGGCATTACATGCCATTTTTAGCCTAAAATATGAGAAGACAGTAAAAATGGAAACAGCAAAATATTATAATTTCCTGTCTGAGGGGAAAATAAACAGAAAAATTTAAGTTCCCCCAAAACAGCAAGAAAGCAGGACTAGAATGATAGTACAGCAGGTGGACACTGGCCTCATTCATGGCTCACCTGGGTTTGGTCCCCAACATACCATATGGTCCTCTGAGCCCTGCCAGGAGTGATCCCAGGAGAATGCATTGAGCACCAACAGATGAGGACACCATACCGCCCCCACATTAAAATATAGCAAGAAAGTTATAGTCTGCTATCTAGAATACCCTAAGATGTCTTAAAATATTACAAGAATTCTAGTCTCATGCTAATAAAAGTATCCCCAAACAAAATTCCTTACTGACCACTGGTTAAAAAAAAGAAAGGTGAAGGGGCCGGAGCGATAGCACAGCGGGTAGGGCGTTTGCCTTGCACTCGGCCGACCCGGGTTCGATCCCCGGCATCCCATATGGTCCCCCAAGCACCGCCAGGAGTAGTTCCTAAGTGCAAAGCCAGGAGTAACCCCTGAGCATCGCTGGGTGTGACCCAAAAAGCAAAAAAAAAAAAACAAAACAAAAAAAAAAGAAAGGTGAAGTTCAATCAGCTTAATCAATGGTTGAATTAATGGTAGTATTCCTACACTGAAAAAAAAAAAAGACAGAGAGAACAAAAAAGAAAGGTGAGCTGAAATGTTTGTACAGTGTCTAGGGAGTTTTCCCTGCACTCAGCTGACCCGGGTTCAATCCCTGGTACTCCGATGGTCCCCTGAGCATTGCCAGGTGTGACCCCTGCACCCCTCACACACAAAAAAAAGACACCGCAGGAAAACCTGAAGACAAATGTGAGTAGCAATGAACTTCATGCAACGTGTGTCCCACATAAATGATACTCACCCTCTCTGTCCTCATCATGAACATTCAAGTATAAATACTCCAATCCTCGTCCTTTCTTGTACTCCTCGATTCCCTGAATTTTTCTTATTAAGCTTGTTTTCCCAGCTCCATCTTCGCCTGTGTAAAAGGACAAATACTTTTAATTATGTTACTTACTATTGAAGGATGCTTCCTTGTGCTAAATGAAAACTCCTGGCAATCTGATAGAAGGGACCTAAACAGCCACAGATGCGGGCTTAACGTTCAATACCCAGCCCCCCACTGTCAGTTCCTATTTCCCTGTTACAAAAGGCTTCTTCTGCCAGCATCTTTCAGGGGGTAGGAGGGCACACATGCAGAGCATGCTTCCCAGCCCTCTGAGCCCTGAGGTCCTGCTGACTTCATTTAAACAACACTTGTTACCAAGCTGAGGTGAGGAGAATACTGGAGAACAGAGCTCCAGTTAGACCCCCCAAACCATATGTCCCCAAGCACTAGCAGAAGAAGTTTCTGAGCACAGAGCCAGGAGTAAGCTCTGAGGACGGCCAGGTGTGGCCCCACTCTCCCCCAAACAAAAATAAATTAACACTTCTGTGTACTTTAAACCGCATACTTGTGTCATTTCAGCAAAATACCACTTGTATATTGGTCCCATTTATGAACCATTTGTTAATTTTGTTTAGGGACCAGGGAGTGCCAGGGACCACCCCACCCCACGACTCCAGCATGCCAAGCATGAGTGCAGATCTTTCCAGCTCTGTTCCAGTTTTTGTTTTGATTTTTGGTCACACCGGGGGTGCCCAGGGATTACTCCTCGCTCTGCACTCAGGAATTACTCCCAGCAGACTTGGTGGTCCATATGTCGGGATCGAACCCAGGTTGGCCACATGCCAAGGTGAAAGCCCTACCTACCCGCTTTACTTTCTCTCTGCCAAGTAGTTTTTTTAGCATTTAATTTTATAATGCTTTTGTTCTACAGCTGTTCAGAAACTATACACAAGAATCATTTAAATGTATAGCTAGTCACCTCAGCGGGCCTGAGCATCACAGTCAGAACAATTTAAGTCATGTGAGAAGATCTACAAAAACTTCCTTTCAAAGAGACTGTGAACTAGCAGAACAGAGGATTTTTTAGGACAGTGGGTAGGTTCTGGAGGACTCCTTCATGCTGTTCTGGTAGCATTATACAGTTATCAAAACCCGTCCAAGGCACAACACCAAACACGAACCCTGGAGCCAACACTGGACTTTGAGTGATGATGTGTCAATGCAGCCTCAAGAAAGGTACCACGTGCCCCGTCCACTTGCAAGAGGCCACCCCACACAGGGACAGGGCAGGTTAGAGACTAGAAATGGACCAATCACCACATGGTCCCCTGAGCATCAGACACTGTGGGGTAGGGTGCCGCCCCAGTGGGCCTAGGCTCCTCGGAGCACTGCCAGGGTGACCCAGGCAGCCCTGGAGTGAAGCTCGTGCTGGTGACTGCTGGGAGGGCACCACCACAAAAAATTTAAAATAAGGAAAATGGAGAATCTCAGACAAACCTACTACCTATTTCATCAGTAATTCAAATCACTTTAAATATGAAGATTCCTGGATTAAAAAAAAATTTCCAGACAAAAATACAGAATAAAAACTTGGCAATATCAATTAGAAATAATCACTATTTGGTTATCTTGATAATATTATGAGTGATTTTTAAGGATTTTTAAATGTCCACAGTACATTAATACTTTTGCCACTCAGAATTTTCTGGGTGTTTTTTTTGGGGGGGCGTGGGGGGCATTGTGAGGGGACTGGATCACACCCAGTGGTGCTCAGGGCTTACTCCTGGCTCTGTGCTCAGGGGTCACACCAGCAGTGCTCAAAGATCATATCTGAGGTTAACCACGTACTACTCCTCTGACCCCTATATTCTAGTTCTAAAGTTTTAAATCAGTAAGATCAGAACAAATCTTACGTCAAAAATTGTAACATGAAAAATACTGTGAACTACATATGCTTCTTTTTTTTTTTCCCCCTTTTGGGGACCTACTCTTTAAACCAGTGGCTCCCACATTCAAAGCAGTTCCTGTCCCATTTAAGTTCTAGCCATCATTAGAGCATTCTATCTTATTTCCTAAGAACTAAATACAAGTGCAAAGGCTCCCCCACTTTGGGGGAGGGGGGCAGGGGGCATGGGAGGCCCTGGCACTGCTCAGGGGACCATATGTGGTGCCAGGAATCAAACCCTCGTCAGCTGCATACAAGACAAGTGCCCTAGCTACTGGACTTGGCTCTGGCCCTCTCATTTCACTTATATGAGACCAGATTGTGCAGCTCTGAATGAATGCTGTTCCTTCATTTCACAGACTTAATTACATTTCGAATGATGCATAAAACTCTCCTTCTACGTGTTAACACACACACACACACACACACACACACACACACACACAGACGCGCGCGCGCACGCCCCTACATCTCCTGAGTTTCAAATTTAGTATGAGGTAAGGCCATGAATCTGCATTTCTGCCAACTTCCTAGTATTGCTGATCTCAGGACCCTGCCTTAGAGACCAAACACCTACACCAAGCAATAGAAATCACAGAAATCCCTCTGTCAAAGCTGGGGTCTCCAGAGAGCTCACCAACAGGAAGCATTTCGGAATGCTGTCATTAGAATGCCTGCCCACAGGGAAGGCCCCAGCTTTCCTTAGAAGTCAGGGATGGGCTCTGCAGGGAAGATTGCCAGTGCAGCCAAATCTTGAATGCTAATCAACACCAGGAGTTAGTGAGTTCCAGGAAGTAAAGAGGGCAGGTAGGTACAGAGGCCTGGAGACAGTCTCCTACTATAAAGGGCAAATAATTTGAACCCATGTAGTTGGGTTTGAGGGGGGGAAAGGAGCCAGATCATATCAGGATTGGGGACGGAGCAAAGAAACAATCCAATGGTTAGAGAGGCAGCCTTGCACATGGCCAATCTGGGTTCAGCTGGGTATGCTCAGGGCTTATGAAACAAAACAAACAAAAATCAAAACAAAACAGAAACAAAAATCCTCCCGGAATCTTGAGCCTGGTGGAGAGAGATGGTCAGACTCGACCCTGAGGGAATCGGGAAGCAGCAGAAGAGTCCAGGCATTTAGAAAGACTGCTAAGACAAAGCCTTAGAGGACAAAGCACCAGGGGCGTGGTGAGGAGGCAGGGGACCAGACCAAAGACTCTTTAGGGAGGAACTAGCAAAAAAAGAAGTAGATCTAAAGTAAGCAGGTGCAGGGGATGGGACAGCGGAACTCACGAGGCTGATGTGGGGTCCGAGGGTTCAGACACTTGTCCTGCACAAGAACTCTCAACCGCCCCCCACCCACACACACACACAAAAAAAAAAGAAAAACAAAGACTGATCTGGGTTGCAGTAGGCAGAGGCTAAGGGAAACACCGAAGCCAGAGGTTCAGCCTCGCCACCCTTCAGTCCCACTCCCTCCTCCGCGATGACCTCTGCGGCTGGCTCTGCAGCTTTCTCCCCACCCAGTCTGAGCTCCGCCCGAGCGCTTCTTCCTCAGTGCTCTGCTCTCCCCACTGTCTCACTCAGACCAGCAACACAGGGCTTCGATGCCACGGTACCTGGTGATCCACTTCTATCTTCACAGCCTTGGCTTGCCTGCACGATTTTCCCACAAATACCTCACATTTGAATTTACTATCATTATCTTGCCGCCTTTCTCCAAGCATTTAGATAACATACTTACACTGATAAGTCCAAGTATATTCAGACGGTATATTTAGAATATACAGCATATTCCTATCGGAGGCCTCTGTAGTGCCAGATCCAGCAGTCGCAGTCTCCAACCTTCCTCCCGCCTCACCCAAATATCACCCTCTGCTCTCCACTGACTTACTGCCCTGACACTGCATTTACTTGTCCTTGAGACCTCCCAGAACATTGATAAATGGGGTTCTTTGGGGGGGAGGGGAGTGGAATCTTGTTCACTGGTGCTTCCCTAGTTCCTGAAAGTCCCTAAGGTCTATCGCCAATGCTTTCACGGTAAAGCATGTCTGAGGCTTCCCACAAAGCAGCCACTGATGGGCTTTGTCTAAAACAAAATGTCAAAACTATGAATCTAACAAATTATTATGAACCGAACAAATCCCCCAATGAAGGATGCAAATTTCACCCCCTCCCTTCCTGAATACTGTACATTAACAAACCTGAAATGCACAAGCCCAAGAAGTTAGTGCTGGAAAGAAAGAGCACTTAAGTGTTTCCGTATAACCAAACTCAAGGTCCAGAGGCCACCTCCCTTGGCTCCCATCCTAGTCCAATCATCAGCGATTTTCATGCCCATCTCTCCAGGAGCAACAGCAGCAAATGCTGATTAAGCACCTACAGGGCATCTGTAACCAACAGCCATTCAAACACGACCGTCAGGCAGAAGAAGGTTTTCTCTCAGTGGCAGATGAGAATACTGGCGCTCAGACTAGCAGTTTTTAAATAAAATTATTTTCATAAAGAAAAAAATGTTTGGGGGGGGTTTTGTGTCACATCTGGCAGAGCTCCAGGGTTACTCCTGGTTCTGTGTTCAGGGATTACTCCTGGCTCTGTGCTCAGAGGACTGTATTTAGTGCCCGAGATGGAACTGAGATCAGCTGCATGCAAGGCAAGTGCCTTAACCCCTATCTCCCTGTCACTGTCACTGTCATCCCATTGCTCACTGATTTGCTCGAGTGGGCACCAGTAACGTCTCCATTGTGAGACTTGTTAACTGTTTTGGGCATACTGAATACGCCACGAGGAGCTTGCCAGGCTCTGCTGTGTGGGCGAGATACTCTCGGTAGCTTTCTGGGCTCTCTGAGAGGGGCGGAGGAATCGAACTCGGGTCAGCCGAGTGCAAGGCAAATGCCCTACCGCTGTGCTATCGCTCCAGCCTACTTATTTTAAAGCAAAGTTTAAATGGTCTGAGCTCAGGAATTACTCCTGGTGGTGCCAGGGATCAAACCCTGCATGCAACGCAAGTGCCCAACCTGCTGTACTATCTCTCCAGGCCCCAAATTTTATTTATTTTTTTTTGAGAGATTATAAAAAAGTCTACTTTAACATAAAAATCAAAACTTTCTCAACTGCTTGAGAAATTATATACAAAATTATAAGACAAATAATTGCAATAAGATAATCATTTTTGACTGACAGAAAATTACTAGGGATGTATTTTATATTACTACATGCAGCATTTAATTCCTTACAATATCTTATTATGAGATGAGTTATTATTTGTACTTTTGCAAAAACAGTTGCAAAAACCCAAGTATTTTGGGAAGAGCCAGTTAAAAATATTTCACTAAAGTTGTTCAACTAGTAAGTCAAAAAGCTGAGAAATATAAATAAGCTTTCATTCCAAATCCCATTTTTCTAATAGATGTATGCTACACTACCTCCTTAATGGCACATATACAAAGGAAACTGCACAACAGTCAAAGCAATAATATTTTAATGTCTGTAGAAGTTGGAGGTGGGAAATGAATTCCAAGCAAACCTCCAAAGTCCCCAGGGGGAAAAGCATGCCCAGAAATACTCCACAAAGCAGACCAGAGGGTTGAATGCCGCAGGCCCCAAATTTTAAAAAATTCTAATTAAATTTTTTTCAGTCGCCATACCCAGTGGTGTTCCATGGGCCAAGGGAAGTGCTGCTCTTTGGGGCAGCGAAGCTTGACAGTGCTCACCAGGATAGTGCTCAGAGAGAGGCACCAGGGCTATACCTGGCAGTGCCAGGGGAGAAGGTACCTGGTGCTGGGGTCTTGAGTTCAATGTTGAGCATGTGGTCTAGCCCTAGGGCTATCTCCCTGGCCCCTAAAGTTCCGAATTTGCTATAACTGAAAATGGCAAAGCTACTTATTCAAAGTTGGGCGGGAAAGACAGGGCAGAGCCAGGATCTGCGTTCAGAGGACTCTGACTCCAGCTGCGTATCGGGAAGAGATGACTCTCCTTCCAACATACAGCGGCGCTGCTGGCTCTGGAAGCCAACAACAAGCTGTTGGTTTTGTACTGTGGCTCACAAAAGAAAAAGGTTCTACTTCCAGAGGTTACAGCTGCATTCCTCTCTGTGAGTTTCCTCTGCGTGCAGACGGGTGGACTCCTGCTCTCCAACCCTCCTCCAGAGGCTGAGGAAGGCAGTTAGGGTTACTGTGTTGGTCCTTTCTCCTCTTCAACTATTAGGTGAGGACACTGACGCCACGTTAACATCCTGTGGCTCTGTGATTGTAAGATAACCCTGGAGGCCCGGGGGTGGCTCAGAGGTCCGGTCCCACTGGATGTGGGGTGTGCATCACACGTGGGCAACCTCTGGCACATCGCCAGAGGTTGTGTGTAAGCCCTGGCACTAAAACGTGTGTGAGCCCCATCAACACAACAAAGGGAAGAAGGGGAAGGTGTGTGTAAGATCAACCTCACATGAAATCTGAAAAGCAGCATATTGCCAAAGTCACGGCACAATGCTGTCACTTAAGGTCATCTTCCCACTCTTTCAAAAATTCTCACTTCTGGGGCTGGAGCGATAGCACAGCGGGTAGGGCGTTTGCCTTGCACGCGCCCAACCCAGTTCTATTCCCAGCATCCCATATGGTCCCCTGAGCACCACCAGGAATAATTCTGAGTGCAGAGTCAGGAGTAACCCCTGAGCATCACCAGGTGTGACTCAAAAAGAAAAAAAAAAACTCTCACTTCTGGTAACAAATGCAGTAAGAATAAAGAACATTTTAGACTAAAAGACTAATGAAGTCCTCTCTACTTGAGATGAGGAAACAACCCAGGGGGTCACAAAGGTCAGGGGGAGCAGGGCCACCCCACGCCACCCAAGTCCTGGCCACCCTCCCACAGTGAAGCCTCTCCGCTCAGGAGAAAACGGAATGAGGAAGCCGAGACGCTTCCTCCCAAGAATACTCTAACACCTCACAGGGCTTGGCACAGAGAAGGCACTCGGGCTGTTTAAGGGAGCCCTTTGCTTAGTAAAACAGTCTTTCTGGGAACAAAAGTCCTCTCAACTTCTCTCTTCAACTTTAGTAACATTTGAAGTTAACTGTAGGTTGAAAACTGAACATTCACATCACACACATTTCTTCTATTCCTAGATGTCAGGCCTCAATCCTGAAACTCTTAAAAGTATTAACCAAAAATGGATAGGCATGTATGGGGGGGTGGGGGTTCGGGGCCAGCAGGGGCAGTTTGGGGGAGGGGATGTTGGGCCAAACCCAGATGTGCTCCAGAGTGACCCTTGGTGGTGCTCTCAGGGGAGGCTGGGTCACTAACCTGTAAGCCAGGCAACATGCTGTGTATCCGGGACTATCTGGCCCAACTCAACCTCTTAAAAACACTAATTTGGGTTCAGGATAACAATAGACAAATTTGGAGAGTACATGTTCCCTGTGTAATGCCAAAAAAAAAAAATTGTTTTCCAATGTTTGTATTATTTTCTTTTTGTTTTGTGTTCTTTGGGGGCCAATTTCAGCAGTGCTCAGGGTTTACTCCTGATTCTGCACTCCGGAAACACTTCTGGCAGGGCTTAAGGGACCATATAGGGTTTGGGGATCAAACCCAGGTCAACTAAGTGGAAAGCAAGAGACCTATCTGCTGTACTATCTCTCTGGGCACCAAAGTGTAGGATAACATTGGTTTGTCCTTTCTGCCTTGCAAGAGGGAGTTTAGGATTATTGGGTTACTTCCATCACAGTGCTCCCATTCATCTGTGTTTACTTGTGATCTCTTTTTTGTGCTCTGTTTACTTGTAAATATTGTTTTTCTCTTTTCCTTAAGTCCTTTGCATAGTTAATTCAAAGCAATGTCCTTTTTGTATGGGCACAAGAAGACAGGAAATGCTATGCATTTGTTACATGGAAGTTAACTAACTCCAGATAATATTACCTCCGGGGCATCTGTTCTCTTGACCTAAGCCTCAGTTGCCCTTACTTCCTAGCACCCCTAAAGCAGGATCCCGACAAGGGACTGGATGGACCCAGGGCAAGCTGTGAGCTATGTGCGACCCTGGCATCCAAATGGGCCTGGCCAAAGTGCCATAATGCTTAACTATAAGTTAAGAGCATGGTCATAGACAAATGCTGTCATGATCCAAAAAGCAATAACTAGATTCGACCCTGCTAGGGTTAGGAATGATTAATCAGGTCTGAGCACTGTAGTCTGAGTCTGAGTCTGTGGCAAGGCTCTCACAGGAGAGCCACCCTACAAGCCTCAATGTATCTCTTACTATGTCCAACAAAATAACTAATATCAAGAAGTAAAATTAAGATGTTAATTAAGTACTTGAATGGAGGAGAGAGGGAGAGGGAGAAAAGAGAGAAGAGGAGGGGGGAGAGAGAGAGGGGGGGAGGAGAGGGGGGGGAGAGAGAGAGGGAGGGGAGAGAGAGAGAGACAGAGTCCCCAGGGCAGCAAGTTGGAGCGCGGAGAGACCAGCAAGAGGGACAGAGGGAGAAGAATGTAGGGGAAGAATGCAGGAGCAGGCGTGTGGAGAGAGAGAGAGAGACATGGCTGTGAGAGGGAGCGGGATGAGACACTCGGCTGGAGAGATGAGCGGGAGACAGAGGAGACGGGAATGAGGGGCAGCATGAGGCTAGAATGTGGAGCTTAGTGAGACTGGAACAGGCACGAGGGGAGAATGGAATAAACGGCAACTGATCATCAACCAGCTTGGCCCTCCCTTCCTCTTTCGTCCGCCGATGGCCTGGGCCGCCCCAGGTGGGCGAGCGGCCCGAGCCCACCAAATGCAGGCGGCAAGAGGGAGAGTCGCCGGGGCTCTCCCTAGCCACCCCGAAGATTATAGACCAAAGTTCATATTTTTAAAATCACAACCACTGCCTGTTTTTCTAACTGCCACACTGGAACAGCTTGTTCTCGGCCTTTACCACAACTGGCCAATATAAGTGATTACTAGTAACTATAACCCTGGAAGTTACTTCTCTTCAAAAATCACATTAACTAATAGTGTGTGTTCATAATACACATCTTCTTCATTAAACTCATAAAAATTTCTGAGTGCAGAGCCAGGAGTGGCCTGTGCACTGCCAGGTGTGACCCAAAAAGGAAAAAAAAAAAGATAAGGTACTTGTTTATTGTTTAGCATGTGGCTGTGACCCTGGTTTGATCTCGAGCATCACATAAAGTCCCCTGAGAACCACCAGATGTCACACCTGAGCAGAGTCAGGAGGAACCACTGAGCATTGGCAAGGTGTGGTCCAATAACCCTTTACCCCTCATAAATAAAAACAACACAACTTCCTTCTCTGCAATTAATATACCTTTAAAGTAGCAATGGTGGTTGTGTGTCTTCAAATAGTACTGAAAGAATTTACCTGCCTATAGTCAATATAAATTCTAAAAAAGCGTTTTTCTTCCACTCCTTAGCCTTCAGTTGACAATGAAACAGACACACCGGCTTTAATTGCGCCAGCCAGATAGTTAATGATTTGTAAACATACTCTCACACAAGTAGAAAGTTCCTGTTTAAACAAATGAACATGAGAGCCCTTCTGAAAAGTAAAGACACTTTTAAGAATTGATAAAATTATTCACTATGTATTTTCATTTAAATGTGTATTTTATTTATTAAACAACATGCAGATCTAGATTTATCCACTACACAATTTTACTTAAAATTTCAAATTTATAATGGATTTTCTTAATGAAAGCTTTTTTTGGTTATGGGGCCACACCCACGTATGCTCATGACTTATTTACTCCTGGCTTTCTGCTCGGCGATCACTCCTGGCGGGTTCCGGGGATAGACTGGGTGCCGGGGACTGATCCCAGGTTGGCCAAGTGCAAGACAAATGCCCTATCCAGGTACTATGGCTTCAGTTCCAAGGACGTTTTCTAAAAATGTTTTTGTTTTGTTCTGGAGCCACACCCACTGATGCTCAGGGATTACTCCTAGCTTGGCACTCAAGACTTACCCTTGGAGGGCTCATGAGGTCATACAGGGTGCCGGAGACAGAACCCGGGTCAGCCACATGCAAGGCAAATCCCTTACTTATCACTCCTGCCCCTAATATTTTTGTTTTTATAAGTCGTTGGGGCCACATCCTGCAGTCCTGGGGGAAGTCATCTGATGGCCTCAGAAACTGCACTCTGTTTGGCACCAAGGGTCTCAAATGGCAATAAACCTAGATGGAACTTGGCATGAGGCATGGAGCCAGGGATCAAACTCAGGGCATAGTACTTCAAATCATGAGCCCTACCCACTGAGCCACATCCTTGGCCCCTCAGCTGTTCTTAAAACAAGCCAAACCTATGACTGGCTCAGTGTAAGAGCACCTACCTTGCTAGTAGGAGGCCGTGAGTTTGATCCTGCACCACCCCAAGCGCTGTACTGTATCCTGGCAGCACTGCCATCTGCATCCCTGGGGCCACAGCAAAGGGAGATTCCAGCACACTGGAAGCATGTGCAAGTTCCACACAAACAGGGTGTAACCCCAGGGAACACTGTACCTAGGCTCGCAACCTAACTCATGCAACCACAGACAAGCACCACAACCAAATATTCGAACAGGAGCTCTGCAACCAAGAGTGCTCAACCCCTGCTGATCAGGAGAACAAAACAAAGGGGAAAAGGCAGGTGACATTAAGACTGAAACATTTCAGTAGCTCATTTCAGTTACTGCAGAAAAGCAACTTCTACACCCCTGAGTAGGTGCTAGAAAGCTTTTCCTGTGTGAAAAACAAACAACAACTAAAAACTAAACAGTAAGTACTCTAGGTTTTGCAAGCCACATAATTTTGTCACATATTCATCTTTCTTTTTTCTGTTTTGGAACACCCCCTGGTGGTGCTCAGGACTGACTCCTGGCTCTGTGCACTGGGATCAATCCTAGCCGGCTTGGGGGCCATATGGGAAGCTGGGGATCGAACTGGATCAGCTATATGCAAGGCAAGTGCCCTGCCCACTATACTACCACTCTAGCCCTTCATCTTTGCTTGTTCATCCATCTCTGTAAAAAAAAAAAATTTTAGACATTTTTAATGCCTTTAAAAAACAAAAACACAACATTTATAGTTTGATGGCCAAACAAAAGGTATCTATAGGATAAACCAAGTCCTGTGAATGGAGCAAAACAGGAATACTTTTCTGTGTCTTGAGCTACATCCAGTGATGTTCGAGAACTAATCCTAGTACAAGGCTAGGAGGCTGCTCCCTGTGGCACTCGGGGGCCTGAGGTGCCAGGAATCAAATCCAGGCTGGCATGTAGAGTATGTGCACTAGTCCTCCAAGCGCTCTCTCTCTCTCTCTCTCTCTCTCTCTCTCTCTCTCTCTCTCTCTCTCTCTCTCTCTCTCTCTCTCTTTGCTTTTTGGGCCACACCCGGCGATGCTCAGGGGTTGCTCCTGGCTCAGCACTCAGGAATTACTCCTTGAGGTGCTTGGGGGACCATATGGGATGCTGGGAATCGAACCCAGGTTAGCTGTGTGCAAGACAAACACCCTACCTGATGCACTATCGCTCCAGCCCCTGAGCTCTCCCCTTGGCCCAGAGAAATTTTTTTTTTTTTTGCTTTTTGGGTCACACCTGGCGATGCACAGGGGTTACTCCTGCCTGGCTTTGCACTCAGGAATTACCCCTGGCCGTGTTCAGGGGACCATATGGGATGCTGGGATTTGAACCCTGGTCGGCCGCGTGCAAGGCAAGCGCCCTACCCACTGTGCTATCTCTCCAGCCCCAAGCCCAGAGAAAAATTTTAAACTCAGATTACAATGAAATTCTCTAGAGCAGGTAAGTTTTTATTGCAAATTACTTGTCTGAACCCTATTCTTACTTGCCTATCTATGTAAATCAAGATCCAAGCATTTCAAAGAACTTAAGTTTTACAACAAAGTAATAATGGCCATCAATTCTTCATTCTTCTCAGTTCAAATCTGAAAATCAAATTAATTCTAAAGGAACAATTCTTTTTTTTTTGTTTGATGTTGGTTTGGGGGCTACACCTGGCAATGCTCAAGGTTTTCTCCTGTTTCTGCACTCCTGGCAGGGTTTGAGAGACCATTTGGGGTGCCTGGGATGGAATCAAAGGTGGCCGTATGCAAGGCAAGAGCCCTGTCATCTCCTTAAACTCCACAGATTCACAGGAATGAAGATATGCTCATGTTATCTTAACCCCTGAGAGTTCTCTAATTCAACAGGATACAATGTCCATAAACTTTACGACAATTTAACATTAAAAGTTCTAAAATAGGGGCTGGAGCGATAGCACAGCAGGTAGGGCGTTTGCCTTGCACACACCCGACGGGGCTCGATTCTCAGCATCCCATATGGTCCCCTGAGCACCGTCAGGGGTGATTCCTGAATGCAGAGCCAGGAGTGATCCCTGTGCATCATGGAATGTGGGAGGGAGGGAGGGAGGGAAGGAGGGAAGGAGGGAAGGAGGGAAGGAAGGAAGGAAGGAAGGAAGGAAGGAAGGAAGGAAGGAAGGAAGGAAGGAAGGAAGGAAGGAAGGAAGTTCTAAAATACCCTAAAAAAAGTTCTAAAATATGTGATCTCTAATATATTCACAGAGTGTATCTTGGAAAAGTTTAGCATTTGTTCCTCCCAGTCTTCTGAACCAAAGAGGAGATAACAGAACTCCATGCTAATAAATTTAAAATTCAATGACTATTATCATTCACATTACCACTTGGGCAGGGCAGAAATAAAACCCCTTGGGGGCTGGAGCAATAGTAAAGTGGATAGGGCTTTCGCCTCCTTGCACGCAGCAGACCCAGTTTCGCATCCCTATGGTCTCCCTCACAGCCAGGAATAATTCCTAGTGAGTAACCCCTGAGCACTGCTGGGTATGACCCCTCCCCCCCCAAAAAAAAAACTAAAAAAAAAAGAAAGGAAAAAATCCCTTTAAGACAATTAGACATTTCAACAGTGATCTTTCTCTCTCTTTTTTTTGTTTGTCTGTTTGCATGCAAAGGCCTCATACCCACGGCCTCATACAAAGTATGGCCTCTACCTCTGAGCTAAGTCCCTGGCAGAGCATCAGAATTTTCAAATGATTCCATAAAAATATAAATACACTGGTGGAGGGAAGTAGACACTGGTGAAGGGTTTGGTGTCAAAACAGTGTAACACTGAAATGTGATCATAAATAATTTTGTGATCCACTGTGACTTAATAAAAAATATATTTTTTACACATGAAAAATGTGAAAATGAGCAGTCAAAACAGCGAGCACATAAGACATCAATAGCAACTACCACTAACACTTCCAGTGTGTGCCACTGTTTGAAATGTTTTACAACATTATCTTATATAATCCTCACAACAATCCTACAAGGTAAACAGTATAAAAAGATTACAGATTAAGCAATTTGTTCAAGAGTCAGGATTTGGAAGAACAGCAGACGGAGTCACTGCTCACAAAGCAGCTTCTCCACCCAACCAAGACCTAAGAATGACAGCAAAATTAAGCAGGAACCTGCCTCCCGCCCGCCCTCCCCTACTGTGGTGGAAGGCTACAGCATTGCAGTCTTCTTGCTCTGCACGTGTTTGTGCAAAACTCCGAGTCCCACTTTCAGGCCTCCGCTATATTCAGAGCATCGGAGTAACACAGAGCATCCTAATAATCCAAGCAGAGAGAATACCGGTCTGCCATGTTCCTGTTTTATCTAAGTGAGACAGCAACATTACAAAGTCGACATTTTTCATTTGTATATGTATAATGGGAAGTAAATCATCCTATTTTAACTGAGTTCTAGTAACAAAAATCATGTGAGGCCTCCAACCTCGGGGCCTTGACCATGATGCCAGGCCTCTGCCCTCCCCCTGAGATATCTCCCTGGTCCGAAGATGCCAATCATTTTATGCACCAACTAGATGAGGACAGGACAGGTTACAATGACTATCCCTTACTGTTAAAGTGCTAGCAATGTGCTAGACAAACTCACACGTGGATGGTGGTAATGTAAAATGCTACAGTTATCCTCCAAGACTGGCAACATACAGAAAAACTTTAAAGACTGTGGGGGCTGAGGAGATCTTTCAGAGTGGTGGCACAGGAGTAGCACACACAAAGCTTGCTCCCTGGCCCAGCACAGGCCCTGAACACTGCTGAGCGAGGGGCACTGAAGCCATCAGGCCCGCACTGCCCGGCTAGGCACTGCTGAGAGCCATCCCTGGGCATTCCCAACACTGCTGGGGAAGATGAATGCATATCGATTTGAAAATATGACAATATCACACACACACACAAACACACACACACACACACACACACACACGATATATGCCTGTGACCCAGAAATTCCATCTACAGGAACTAATCCCAGAAGCAGTACTAGCAAGCAGACTCTCTAACGACCAGTCCAGGACCAGCTTGGGTCCTTCCTTTCCCCTCATCTGGGTCAACACTGCTGGGGAAGATGAATGCATATCGATATATGACCATAACACACACACACACACATACACACACACACACACACACACACACACAAACGCTTGGGTCCTTCCTTTCCCCTGATCCAGGCCAACACTGCTGGGGAAGATGAATGCATATTGATATATGACCATATCACACACACACACACACACACACACATACACACACACACACACACACACACACACACGATATATGCCTGTGACCCAGCAATTCCATCTACAGGAACTAATCCCAGAAGCAGTACTAGCAAGTAGACTCTAACGACCAGTCCAGGACCAGCTTGGGTCCTTCCTTTCCCCTGATCCAGGCCTCCTCTGTGTTCGGCCTCCTCTAAGTGGACCACATTTCAGCTGCATTACCACTCCACTGGCTCCAACTCTTAGAGCTAGCTCCCTTGCCCAGGGCAATTTCTGTTAAATCCTGATTATTTATGTTAAATACATGCACGAGAAGTTTCTTCTCTTAACTTTCTTTTTCTTGGGGGGGGAGAGGGGCGTACAACTGGTGGTGCCCAGGGATAGAATCCAGGTGGGCCACATGCAAGGCAGGTGTGCTGCCTGCTGTACTATCTCTCAAGCCTTTCTACCCTTCACATTTTCAAAAAAAAAACAATACTTTATTTGAAGCTTATGTTCCAAATCTTTCAACAGTAGTTGAAAGAGTTCTGGATCTTTCAAGGGTCAAGGCTCAGGCAGGCTAAATGACTGCTTCCACTAAAGTGCCACTGTCACAGTGGCGTCCTTCACTAGGCTACACCCCCAAATTCAATAGCTGCTAGGACCTTCATTTAAAATAACTACTGGGGGGGCTGGAGTGATAGCACACCAGGTAGAGCGTTTGCCTTGCACGCGGCCAACCCGGGTTCGATTCCCAGCATCTCATATGGTCCCCTAAGCACCCCTAAGCACCCCAGCATCTCATATGGTCCCCTAAAATCATGAGGCCTCACATGATTTTTGTTACTGGAACTCAGTTAAAATAGGATGATTTAGAATAAGTCCTGAGTGCAAAGCCAGGAGTAACCCCTGTGCATCGCCAGGTGTGACCCTAAAAGCAAAAACAAACAAACAAATAAATAAATAAATAAATTCTGGGGCCAGAGAGATTGTGCTGGGTAGGGCACTTCCCTAACATGCAGCTAAGCCAGGTTTGATCCCTGGCATCCCTGAGCACCACCAGGAGTGATTCCTGAATGCAAACCCTGAAGTAACCCCTGAGCATTTTTGGGGGTGGCCAGAAAAACTTAGAAACAAATAAAATAATTATTAGTACTTTCACTCGGCTGTGGCCATTCAGAAGTTATGCAGTAGGATTACCTGGCACGCGCCCTTTCAGGGAAGGGTGAAAACCATGCCAGAGCCCTCAAACAGGGTGTTTACAGCTGTGTCACCTTGGGAAACTCACTGAACAGGTCTCAGACCTCTGTCTCAGTGATGAACTGGGAGTTGGTTCAGAGTGGGGAGCCAAAGGAAGCAGACCGAGAGTTATTGGGAAAATGCATACCTGTGTATCCTGCTAGCCTTGGCCCCTTTCTCCTGCAGACACTGGAAGAAGAGGTCAGGCTGCAAGCTAAAGTGCAAATTATGTTGGGGTCTGTAAGCCTTGACCATAGTTCCTATTGTGGGTTGCTTCTGGGAATGTAAAACAAACTTGAGTTTGTTTTTACAGTTTATTTTCTCCTTTTTGGGGGGCAGGTGGGGAAAGGGATTTGGATTACTCCTGGCTGGCTATGTGTTTAGGTAACCTTTATGTGGTACTGGGGATTCAAACTGGGTCAGCAGCATGGAAGGCAACCACCTTAAGCCCTACACTATCTCTTCAGACCTCAGATTTATTTTCTTTAAAAATAGCAATTCAGGGGTGAGAACGATAGTACAGTGGGTAGGGTGCTTGCCTCACACACTGCCCACCCAGGTTTGATTCCCAGCATCCCATATGCTCCCAAGCACCACCAGGAGTATTCCTGAGCGCAAAGGCAGGAGTAAGCCCTGAGCATCACTAGACGTGGCAGAAAAAACAAACACCTGCTCTCACCCCTACACCCCCCCAACACAAGGCAATTCTGGGGCTAGAGAAATGATACAGTAGGTAGGGCTTGCCTTGTGTGGAGCTAACTCGAGTTCAATCCCCAGCCATCCCATATGGTCTCCCAAGCATCACTGGAAGTAATTCCTGAGTGCAGAGCCAGGAGTAACCCTAAGGATCATCAGCTATGGCCCAAAACAACAACAAAAAGCGGGGCAATTCAGGAATCACCATAATTCATGAAAAGACAACTTTAGCGTCAATCATCCTTGTGACCAGCACCTTCAACCAACGTAACAAAGAAAACCAATAATCCCTATTTCTTTATTCCTTGCACTAGCATAAAATAACCACTATCATAAATTGTGATTTTTTAAAAAAACTTTTGAAACAAGTTATTTTTAGAAAATATGTAATTAGTATCTTTATTATTAGCTGCTGAAATAGTCTTTCATGAAAATCCAACCCCATAGTACTAAAACAATTCAGTATCAATCTCATATAAACTTTGCACTAAATGGCTAAATGGTTCATTCTAGAACAAGAAATTCAGGGCCAGAAAGAGAGTACAGTGGGTAGGGTGCTTGCCTTGCACAAAGCAAGGGTTTGATAGGAAAGGTAGAAGCATCCGTGGCCTTTATGCACTCCGGGATAAACTGATTCAATGTCAAAGTGATATCAAGGAAAAAAGCTTTTAAAAAAACAAGGTCTGACCTCAGTGCCAGTCAGGAACACCAAGAAACAAACTCACTTTTGTTTCACTGTAATTTCAAGTATTTAATATTGAAAACTCAGTACCTAAAACACAAAGATTACTGGAACTTATAAAGTGAAGATAAAATTGAGGAATATTATCCTTATGATGAAAATATTTGACAAATCTTATTTAACTTAGAATAAAATACAACACACTTCAATAAGATCACTGTCTCAAATCCATTTCAGTTTAGCAGTAGTAACCTATTTAAATTAATAAACTAAAAACATTTATTTTTCAATTCTAATAACTTTTATATAATTTGATTATCTAATTAAAATTTTCAGAGTTCTGATTTTAAAATGTTTTCTGACCCAAATCACAAGTCACTGTGCTATTATAAACTTACAAACACCTATATATAACCTTACCAATATAACCCGAGGATATATGTATTATCATTTCTACACCTATTTTAAATTAAAAAAGAAAAAAACACAACCAAACCCATGAGCTTTAAAGATGTCAAGTAATTTGCATATGATCACAGGACCAGCATATGACAGCTGAGCTGATATGCAGCGGGCACTTCCATTCACATTGAAAACAAAGGCAAAACCTTATTTTTCAATCAGCTGCACAGTCACTAAAGAACGTCAATAAACACCTATTCTAGATGAGCAGCAGTTCATGGGAAGTGGATCATCTGCTTTTATCTAAACATTCCCATGAACACTGGACCCTGTCAAGGCGCATCCTGACTTCTTTTGTTTCCTTCCCCGGACTCGGATGCACCTCACCCTGAAGGGTCTTTGGGGCACCGGACACCAACGTTTTAAGAACTGTCATCGCATAAATCGACCATCAGTCTCTGCCACTTAAAGGATAAGGAAGAAATCCCAAGTGTGTATGACTCAAGGAGTTAAAACTGAAAAGCAAAAAAAAAAAAAAAAGAGAAAGAAAGAGAGAAAGAGACCGAGGCGGGGAGGGGTGTTTGCTCTGTCCACGATGCTCTACGGGCAGCCCCAGCATCCGCAAAGACACAAAACATCCAAGTCCGGGAGAGCGGAGGGGCTGTAACCATCAGGGCTCGGCACACTGGGCCGCGTCACCTTCCTCTACAGCCACGCGGGGCTGGGGGCACATTGTGCGGCCCGTCCTGAATTTCAGAATTTGCAGGTCTCCAAGTGACAGCTGGAACGGCAGCGCGAGGCCTTTGTAGCTGGCGAGAGGGAACGAGCGCACTACGCGACCTCCATCCATCCATGCATGCATGCATCCATCCATCCATCCAGGTCCGCGCTCCGGATCCCGGAGGCAGCGATCAAAGATCAACGTTGCTCGGGCCGTCGAGAGGGCAGGAAAAAAACCTTCTTCCCTAGGCGCGCCCCGGGTCCCGCGCGGAGGAGAGACCTTCTCGCACACAGTCCTTCCTTCTTCCCCCGCCCTCCCGCCCCGGGAGGTGGAGGGTGGGGTGGGCTGGGGGGGAAGGCGCAGGCGGGGCGCGCCCCTGCGGACCCTGGGGTGGAGGGCGGGGGTGGTCCCCGGTTCCCCCGGCCTCCCCAGCTGTCAGCCGCAGGCCGGGAGCCAGCCCCGGCACAAAGCGAGCGGGCGGCCGCGCGGGCGCACCCCGAGCCGGGCGGGGCGGCGCGCGGGTCACTTACCCAGCAGCAGCACGTTCTTCCCCGCGGGGAGCTTGGAGCGCGAGCGGGTGGACACCTCGCTGAGGATGCAGGACCTAACGGGGAGCGAGACGCACACTGAGCCGGGGGCTGGGGGCGGTGAGGCGCGAGGGTGGGGGGCACCCGGGCCGCCAGCTCGGGGGTGCGGGGCCCGCTGGACCCGGCCTCGGCGTGCCCGGCGGGAGCCGCCCGCCGGCGCGGAGGGGCCTGGGCGCCGCGCCGAGCTCGGGCGGGCACGGGAGCCGCCCCGGCGGGGGGCGCCGGGGGGCCGGGTGTCCCAGCCGCGCGGGGAGCCCGGCCGCGGAGGGGGTGGGGTCGTTACCAAAGGTTCTGCCCGTCCTCGTCGTCGGCCGGGGCGGCGCCGCCGTTGCCCGCCGCTAGCTCGTGGGCTAAGGGGCCGCCCGAGTACGTGGACGCTAATCCCGGCGGGGAGGAACCGAAGGAGCCGACTCGCCCTACGGCCGCCATCTTGGTCGGGAATCTCGCCACTCCCGACCCAGCTGAATGAGCAAGGCGGCGGCGGCGGCGGCGGCAGCGGCGGCGGCGGCGGCGGGAACCCGGATATGGAGCGCTGAGCGCACGGGAGCAGGGCGGGGCTGGGGGGCGGGACCGGGGCGGGGCCTGGGGGCGGGGCCCCGGCTCCTGCAGGGGGCGGGGCTGGCGGAGCCCGGGCTGGGAAGCTGCGCGTGCGCTGCCCGTGGGCACAGGCGTTGCGCATGCGCGGCCGGTAGAGGCCCGCGGCGGCCGCCTTAGACTCGCTTCCCGCTGGCTCTCCAGCGGCAAGCTGGCTGCCCGCGGAGCGGCTTAGGGTGTGTCTCGTGAGCCGTGCTCCCACCCGGCTCTTCACTCGGGCTCCCCTAGCCCTCCGCTGCAGGCGGCGGAATTTCCTGCACGGTCGTTCACCGAGCCGCCCAGCGTCCAGGCTGTCCGCGGGCGCTGCCCCAGGGAAGTGAGCCGTCGCCCTGCGCCTCGGGGGGTGGTGGCCGCCGAGTCCGGGGCGTCCCCGGCGCCCCACGCCTCCGCTCTGCCTTCCTGGCCGTCTCGCGTGGCGGCGAGGTGGTGTCCAGCCCGGGCTCCCACGTCGTTAGCCGCTTCCCCCTCCACCCCAGCCCCTCCAGCGGCCGCGGCTGGACAAAGTGGGGGGCGGAGCCTGCTTCGGGCTCGGGTTGTTTTTTATTGTACGAATCGCTTAGTGTGGGGTTGGCAGAGACCCACCGCCTAAACTATCTGGCCCTCCAGGCAACAGAATTTATCCAGCACTTAACCCTCACAGCAGTATTGGTCGGGGGATGCGCAGGTGAAAAATAAAAAAAAAGAATAAGCTAAAATAAGTCTCTCTCCATCTATTGTACAGGTCGGTGTCTTTCAGTGGTCTGAGCACAGGTTTTAAGGCCTCTTCTGGTACCGACCTTGCTTGAAATCGGGGGACCTTTGAAAGCACTTTCTCTCTCGTCTCCTGTCTGAGCATCCCATGTTGATCTTTGACCTTCTCGATAAGGTCACAGTCCTGAGAAAGTCCACCGCAAGAGGCTGTGTTTGCTGTGCATTAACATTGCAGCTGGAAGCAAGGAGGGTTTGAGAGGCAGATAAAACTGAGTTTAGTTCCAGCTCTATCAGTTTACTGGTACTGCTACCTTAGGTAGTTTACTTGATCCCTCTGGAGGGATCAAAGGACCTAGAGTCATTAAGTTTAAGTGGGATGATTCATGCAAAATGCTTAGAATTGTGACAGACAAGTGTTCCACACTTCCAATACTAATCATGGAGTTTTTTCTTTTTCTCTAAATCATTAACATCAGAGATTGGTGTGCCTAATAAAGTCCTGTAGCCCAAACTTTTGTTTGTGTGGTTAAGAAAGAGCCCAGGAGGGGCCTGAGCAATAGATGGTACAGTGGGGAGGGTGTTTGATCCCTGGCATCACGTATGGTTCCACCAAGCACTGCCAGGAATAATTCCTGAGTGCAGAGCCATGAGTAACCCCTGAGCACCGCTGGGTGTGACCTAAAAAAAAAGCCAAAAAAGAAAAAGAACCCAGGAGTTGGAGAGTCACTGCCATCCATCCCTAACCCCTATTTCATCCCTCAAGAGAGGTGAGCCCCTCCCTGCGGTAGAGCTCTCGCTTTAGCATGGGGCTGACTTGAGTTCAGACCCCAGCACCTCATATGAAGCCACATCAAGCCCAGCCAGGAGTGATAGGGTGTGATCCCTGAGTACAGAGCCAGGAGTAAGCCCTGGACCACCAGCGCCCCTCCACCCCCAAAGAAAGGAGAGAGGAAGGAAGAAAGGAATCAGTCAGAGAGGTCGGAGATAGTAGAGTGACCTGAGTGGGTTCTCAACACCAGTTGATTCTCTGAGCAGCCTTTGGAGACCCCCAGCACCAACCACCCAGGTAGTCTGGGTATAGTACCCTCCAGCCCTGCTGCTGAACCACCGGTCTGACTGGCCGAGAATTCCCTGTGACCACCTCCCCATAAAAGAAACCACAGCCCTATCTTGGAGATTCCAGGTTGGGGTGGGGACCATACCTGACTCTGCTCTGTGCTCAGGGATCACGCCTGGCAGGGTTCAGGGGGACCCATGGGACTCCAAGAATCATATGGGGTGCCCACTGAACCCAGGTCAGCCACATGCAAGGCAAGCTGTAATATCGATTCAGCCCAAGGGTTCCAAGTTTTTATGATGCCACACAGGTGAGGAAGTGCCAGGGAAACCAAGTCCTTAAGGCACTGCTATCCATCCCTAACCCTTATTTCATCCCTCAAGAGAAGTGAGCCCCTCCCTGCACTTGATTCCCTCATTTTTTCTCAGAGCAGTTTTTCCTCAATTTCATTTCGTCAGAGAATTGTCAATTTCATATCACAATTAACGAGTCTGGGAAGTCAGGCTTCTAATGCCCCATGGTTTCTAGATGTCCGAGTACCTACTTATATTGAGGTCAAAGTTAGATTCCCTGGGGTTTTTAATATTCCTATCCAGCATAGTTCCATTAACAAGAGTGGTTTATTAAGAATGCATATCATGTGCCAGGAACTCTACATGTTTGGATTTATAATCCTCCTATTTTCTAAGGGAACAGGAAAATTAAGTCGCTTATCCAGATCACACAGGCTGGATAGATAAATTGAAATTTTAACTTTTCATTTGCTGAGGTCACGTCATATTAGAATAAGTGTTCTGGCAACTTTTGTTGCTGTTACGGTAAATAATGTGGAAATCTCTATATAGAAAAAATAACTGTAACACTGTCATCACATTGTTCATCGATTTGCTCGAGCGGGCACCAGTAACGTCTTCATTGTGAGACTTGTTGTGATTGTTTTTGGCATATCAGATATGCCACGGGTAGCTTGCCAAGCTCTGCTTTGCGGGCGGGATACTCTCAGTAGCTTGCCGGGCTCTCTGAGAGGGGCAGAGGAATCAAACCTGGGGCAGCCGTGTGCAAGGCAAACACCCTACCCATTGTGCTATAGCTCCAGTCCAGAAAAAAATAACACTGCATAGAAAGGAGGAATTCAATCCTTCCTGAAACTAACTTTTTTTTTTTTGGCTTCTTTTTGGGTCACACCCGGCAATGCTCAGGAGTTACTCCTGGCTCTCAACTCAGGAATTACTCCTGGTGGTGCTCGGGGGACCATATGGGATGCTGGGAATTGAACCCGGGTCAGCTGCGTGCAAGGCAAATGCCCTACCAGTATACTATAACTTTTCTATCCTATCTTTTTGTTACATCAAAAAAAAAAGTTTGAATTTGCATTTAGTTAGATTTCCATGTCCTTTTTATGGAAGGAGAGTGGCACACCCACAGGTGCTTCGGGGCTATATCTGGCTCTGTGCTAATCGGTGTCCCCTGGCATTACCCAGAGGACCGTATCTGGGACTGGGGATTTGAATTGGAATCAGCAGGATACAAAGCAAGAACCTTAATTTTAAGGGGTTTTGTTGTTGTTGCTATTGCTTTGGCGATATATTCAGCTGTGCTCAATGCTTCCTCCTGGCTCTATGCTCAGGGGTCACTCCTGGCCGTGGTCAGGGAACCATATGTGATGTTAGAGTTCTAAACAGGGTCAGCCGCATGCAAGGCAAATGTCCTACCACTGTACTGTCGCTCTGGCCCAAGAGCTTTAATTTTTGTACTATCTCTCTGGTCCCCAAATACCGTGTCCTTAACATCAGTTCAATCTCAAATTCTTGTTCCCATTGTGTAAAATTCTTAGTATTCTAACAAGCTCATCTTTGTGTCATTGTTAATAAGTTTCTAGTCTGCTCTACTTTGGACCAGCTTTTCTGTACATCTAACCTACATCTCTGTCCTCGGATCTCTTCTTACAATTGTTCTGGGCTTCCTTTTTGCCTCGAACCTCTGTCATCTTCATTCTTGCATCAAGAACTTCCTCCAGTAGTTTATGAGAAAGGTATATGGAGATACATTTTTTGAGACATGTGTATACCGTTAAAACTTAATCATGAAAAAATTAGCAATCAGGAGGTTGTCTGGATGAAAACTTAAGGAAGGGCCAGTTTTACAAAGGAATGAACAAAATGAAAGAAGGGGTTAGGACAGTCACATGCTTTCAGCCTGAAGGGAAATAAGACAGGGCCGCTTTCTGCGGTTTGACCGAGTGGAGTGGCTTCATTCATGACTCGAATCATTGGCATATAATCAGTATGATATTCTTGGCAGATATTCACATTTCAATAATTCAGCTGGTGGTTTAAAAATTGAGAAGTGGGCCAGGGAGAAGACTCAAGAGCTGGAGTTGTAAGCTTTGCATGTGGGAACACAGGAGGTTTGAACCCCAATGCCACGTGGTCCCCCAAGCATTGCTGGGAGTGACTCCTGACCCCTAAGCATCAAGCCAGGAGTAGCCCAGGGCATTGCCAGATGTGACCCAAAACTCCAAAAGGTTTGAGGGACCACCCTGTGAAAGGACCAGGAAGCTTCCCTGGCTGTCGGTGGATAGGGGCTGCTTCTCATCTAACCGTCATTACCAATATTTAGACAAGACTTTGGAGACCCTTGGGCATGGAGTTCAAAGAGCCCCAGTTTGATTTCATTTAGTTCCTCTATATACTGTTTTAGGACCCAGGCTCAGGTGGGCAGGGGGTTGGGGTGGGGTCTTGGGTCACACTCAGGGGGTATTCCTGTCTGTGTTCCTCAGGAGTGACCCCTGGCAGTGCTCAGGAAACCATATGTGGTGCCATGGACTCAACCAAGACCACAGGAGGCTAAGCGCCTCAGGTCCTCCTGTACTATCTCTCCCACCCCCCCACCTTTTCAGTTTTATTTGGTTTGGCTTCAGGGACAGCCAGGTTTTCTGGTTTGTTTTTGTTTGGTTTTCTGCAGTGCCAGGGTAACCCAGCACCATCTACATGGAGCGTATGTGCTCCACTACTGAGTCACATGTTGGCTGGTCCTTCAGTCCTTTTCGGGTTTTGGGTCACATCTGGCAGTTCCCTACACTACTCTTGGCTTGATGCACAGGGGTCATGAGTCAGCCCCAGCAATGCCTGGGGATCATGTGGCATTGGGGCTCAAATCCGGGGCTCCAAATGTCACTCCCTGGCACAGTCAGACTTTTATGTATTCTTACCTCCCTTTTTATCAGTGTCATCATAAGCATGCAGTTGCCTTTTCACTGCTGACTTAAGTCTCCCTACTCCCGTTGCCCCCATCTCTCAGTCAGGATCATAATTGCAACATAGGAACGTTTACCAAAATGTAGAGGGTGGAGAAGCTATTGGAAAGGATTGCCCCGAAAGTTATCTTTTTGCTCTTTGATATCCTCCCACCACGTCACATTGTCCTCACCCAACTGCAAGTCAAAAGGCCAGAAAACTGAGGTTTGTGCAGATTAATTTTCCTAGCCCGAAGAACAGGGAAGCTAGGGCTGGATTTGGAGGTACCAACAAAGGTATCCAGCATGCCTTGTATGCTGCATGTGAGATGTGATTTAGAAGAAATTCAGATGACCAAAACAGATTTCTCAGACAGTCGATCGTCATCCATGTTCAGTCTTTTTTTTTTCTTTTTGGGTCACACCTGGCAATGATCAGGGGCTACTCCTGGCTCTGCACTCAGGAATTACTCCTGGTGGTGCCCTGGGGACTATATAGCATGCCAGAGATTGAACCCAGGTCGGCCATGTGCAAGGCAAACGCCCTACCCGCTGTACTATCTCTTCAGCTCCCGTGGTTCAGTCTTAACCATTCCTGAGTCTCAGAATTTCCGCAGCGACTGCAAAAACAGGAGCATCATTGGTCTCACGGTTCTTGCCAAATGCTTGGAATTTTCTCAGTGATGAGGGCAAATGGGAGCATCTGTTTTTATATTTGATCTTTTGTCCTCAGTTCCTGAGAAACCTTCAAAGCCAGAGAAGTTTAAATGGTGTCATGGTATTTTTCGTGGCTCTGTTAATAATGGTAACTTTGGGGAAACACCCTCCAATGGGGGCTGGTTTTCAGGAAACCAACATGAATAGAAGGTGGGACACAATCATTTCTTGACCCCCTATGAATTGCTTTCATTAGTCTTGAAACAAATATTAGTTCTTCCATCTTAAAAATTAAAATGTATGATGGGGACTGGAGCAATAGCACAGCGGGTAGGGCGTTTGCCTTGCACGCAGCCGACCTGGGTTCGATTCCCAGTATCCCATATGGTCCCCTGAGCACCGCCAGGGGTGATTCCTGAGTACGGAGCCAGGAGTGACCCCTGTGCATCGCCGGGTGTGACCCAAACAGCAAAAAAATTAAAATGTGTGGCCAGAGACATGGATCAAAGGGCTAAGCACTTGTTTGCATGCTAGAGGCCCAGGTTCAATCCCTGACACCACACGGTCCTCTGGGGCACCGCTGGGAATGACTGAGATGAAAGTAGCCTCCAGGCATTGCTGGGTATGGCCCCAACAGAGTAGTAACAACAATCAGAACCAGAAAGAGGACTAGGGAGAGACAAGAGGTATGTAGCCCCCAAGGAGCACCGGGTCCCTGTATTCATGCCCCAACCCTGCCCCAAGTGTACAGCCTCTGGACACTGCAACACACCATCACCGCAAAGGACTGGAAAGTGTGGGTGGAATCAGAGTTCTTCTGGTGCTATGCAGATTTGATCTCCACAGTCCCTCCGAGGATTCCCCTCTCCACTGTCCCCCTCAGTCTCTCACGTCCTGCCCCACTGGCTCCACAGCTATCCTAGGAACATATCCGGTGGTCCTTTGTTTTTGCTGCTTCCTCCGCCTCAAAGGGGGAAGGGACTATCCACACCAATCTTCCCCCAAATAGCCACTTGGTTACCTCCCTGCAGTGTTTACGCTCAGTGATCTGGTTTGTTTCATTTGTTTGGGGCCACACCAGGCAATTCCCAACGACTATGCCTGATTCTGTGCTCACGGATGGCCCATGGCAGTGCTCTTAAGACCATATGTGGTGATGGGGGTTCAAAGTGGGTTCTCAGGGTACAAGGCAAGTGCCTTAATTTCTCTACTATCTCTCTAGCTCCAGTTTTTCTGTTTGCTTGGTCTTATTAGTGCCATTTCATACTGTAACTAGTATCTTCACTCCAGAGTTCTAGGTTTTTTTTTTTTAAAAAATAATTATTCTTGGGGCTGGAGAGATAGCACAGCGGGTAGGGCGTTTGCCTTGCATGTGGGCGACCCGGGTTCAAATCCCAGCATCCCATATGGTCCCCTGAGCACAGCCAGGGGTAATTCCTGAGTGCAGAGCCAGGAGTAACCCCTGTGCATTGCCAGGTGTGACCCAAAAAGCAAAAAAAAAAAAAAAAAAAATAAAAAAAAATAATTATTCTTGTTACTAACTATAGCACCTATTACTTTCTCATAATTTGGAGTAGAATTTGCTTCTTTATTAGACCCTAAGCTCTGCAAGGGCTTTACAAATAGAGCCCTAGTACCTACAACTACACCCCGATCGTAGCAGATATAAATAAAAATCTGTGCAAGGTCTGAACAAATGAACATATCTGTCACAGAGTTCTAAAGTTTCAGGATGGCAATGTGTGTGTTATGTCTGTTTTAAGACGAGAAGCAGGTAGAAATTCTTCTCTGAAACATTTGCAAGAGGAAACTTCCTTTCACAATATTTTTTTTTAAGTTTTTACAAAGTTGTTCATGATGATTTGTTACATTCAGTATACCAACACCATTTTCACCTATTGCACCTTCCTACCACCATTATCTCCAATTTTCCCAACCACCCCTTAAGCCTGCCCCCATGTCAGGTCCTCAATAATTGATATTACATTTCTTCTTATAATTTGCTAAAGGAATGATTTTTTAAAATGTTTCCTAAAAAGAAAGTTAATAAATATTGTTATATCTTACCATGGGAACATTAAGCCCCTTAAGAGATTGCTAAGATGTTGTTGCAGGTTAAGCCTTCTGTGTTTATAATTTATTAATCAAGATTGGTTGGCTTCTACATTACATCCCATCCTATCTGACCTGCCACTCCTGTGGTTTATTGGTGTTGTTTGAGATGTCACATCTGTGGCCACACACTTTAAGATATCCAAAATTTTGGTGGAGGTGATACAGCTGGAGTTAAATTCTTAAGTGGGTGGCAGCTTTCAGGCATGTGCATGACTGCCAGGGCTTTCGGAAGTACAGGGAGATGGAGGGAAGGTAGCCCATCCCTGATTCTATGAAAGCCTGGAGATTTCAGTCACAAGCCCACACAGCTAAGTTTTTTAACAGATTGATTTCTGGATGAGGCTCATCCCAAGCAGTGGAGTCTGGCCAGGAGCATGGCAGCAATTGTGGAGGGAGTGTAGATGCTTTGGCTGCCGGGGCTCTACTTGGGCGAGCACTGGGATCACACACACACACCCAGGCCCTGGTCTTTTGCAATATTTAAACCAGTTTTCAACATAAATAATTCTAAAGTTAGAATGATTGAACATGTTATGCCCTCTACTTTAACACATTCTATGAATATAGATTTATCTCCTCTTGGAGTCACTGATTCGCTAAGGGTTATCCTTGACAGTACTTTGCTGTTGGATACCCAGCATGTCCCCGGAATACCTTTCTTTTGGGGCTACAAGTGGTGGTATTTAGGGGTTACTCCTGATGTGTGCTCAGGGGTCACTCTCTACAGAGCTTGGGGAACCATATGGTGCTGGGGATCAAACCTGGGGCTCCTGCATGCAAAGCATAAGTTACAGGGTTACAGCCCTTTGAACCATCTCCCTGGCTCCAGAATCTGCAGTTTGTTGTAATTGCTGTGTGAGTGATTCCCAGCAGTGCTGGGCTGGGGGCTCGGAAGAGGAAGAAGAGGAGGGCATGCGGTGACAGGGATTGAACCAGGATTTCACATGTGCAAGACATGTGCTCTACCACTTCAGCAACATCCCTTGGTCCCCAGATACCTATTTTATTTTATTATTTTTATTTTATTTTATTTTTAATAATGTAGGAGTACTGCTATTTGTTTAGCCATTGATTAAGCTGATGAGCTACCACATTACTATTCTTTTTTATTGTTTCACCTTGTGATAGAGTTACAAGGCTTTCATGTTTGAGATTCAGCCATATAATGATGGAACACCCATCCCTCCACCAGTGCATATTCTCCACCACCAATGTCCCCAGTACACACACACACACACACACACACACACACACACACACACACACACACACACATCCCAGTCCTTACCTTACCCTGCCTCTATGACAGACAATTTCCCCAATACTCTCTCTAATTTTGGACATTAGATATCTTTTTTCTAAGTTTTATTTCTAATTCAGTTGACCCTTGGGCCTGGAAATGGGAAGTGGAGGACTAAACAAAAACATACCTCTCCTTGTCTCTGGAACTTTATTTTTTACGTGTATTACCTCTCTCTTCTCTGCCCACCATCACCACCATCACCTCCTGAAGACCATGGCTGGAGTTTCTTCCTCTCAGGAAAAGTGGTCATTTGCTGGCATAATACAGGCTCTGGAGAGGGCTGGTAGGCTCGAGCCCATGCTCTGCGTACAGGAGGCCCAGGTCGGTTTGGTGTGGGGTTGAGTTTGGGCCACACCTGTCTGTGCTCAGGACTTACTCCTGGCTCTGTGCTCAAGGGTTCAGAGGACCACAGGTGGTGCCAGGAATCAAGTCTGGGTCAGCCAGGGGCAAGGCAAGGTCCCTATCCTCTGTACCATCTCTCTGGTGACCCTGGAGAGCCCCAGGTTTTATCCCCACCATTGCATGGTACCGTGAGCATACCCAGGATTGACCCCCAACCACCAAGCTGGGCATAGAACCTGAGCATCACCAAGCCCAGAAACGCCCTCTTCCCTCCACCCCCGCCCCCCAAAAAAGGGAACTTCTCACAGAAAAGTAGTTTTCGAAGTGAAGCTTCAGTAGGGCCGAGGTGGGCTTTACAGACCACTTCCCCTCTCTTTGGACTCGCCTCCCACTGTGTTTGAGAACCAGGATGTGGCAGCAGCCATCCCCACCACCCCTCCAGCTGCTTCCTGTTGTACTAACTCCAGGGGGTGCCTTGGGTTGATGGTAAAATATGACTTTCTCTCCCTGCTATGCCAAATGCTGGAAATCACAATTGCTGTACATGCCAGCAGCAGAGCAAGTGAGCAAAGGGATGAAGAGACCCTCAGTCTGACTCTGAGCATCTTGGAATGACAGTGTTGGAAAGGACTTCAGAGGCGGAACTGTCCCCATCCCCACACAATAGATGATCTTTTTTTGGTTAACATCCCGACGCAAAATGGCAACGTTACAATTGGCAGTCCTCGCTTGCAACCTCGCCCAGCAGAGACCTAGGGATCCGATCAGAGAGAAAGCAGACACACAGTACTGCTTTTTTTAGCTTCCTTTCAAGCCAGGTTTATCTCATTCTAAGTACCTCACATGTATTGCATTTTTGACACCTAGAGTTGATGAAAGAGAGGAGGGGGGAGGGGAGGGAAGGGGGGGAAAATTAAAAGAGAGAAGAAAGAAAGGAAGGAGAAAAGGAGGGAGAAGGAAAAGATCAGAAAGCAGCTGGAAATAGATTTTCTCCATGTTTTCCTCCTTATAGAAAACACTAGAAAGAGGGCCTGGGGAGATAGCTAGACGGGCTGGAGCTCATGTAGTGGAAGGTCCAGGTTTTATCCCCAGAACTGCATGATTCTCCCACGCATCAAGTTGGGAGTAGTCCCTGTGTACCACTGGGTCTAGCCCAAATATCAAACAAATTATTTTTTTTGCCTTTTAGGGTCACACCTGGCGATGCTCAGGGGTTCCTCCTGACTTTGCACTCAGGAATTATTCCTGGTGGTGTCTAGAGAACTATATGGGATGTCGAGGATCAAACCCGGGTTGGTCGCATGTTAAGGCAAGCGTTTGTCCTACCCAACTGTACTATCGCTCCGGTCCCAAATCAAAAAGTTTTAATAAAAATAAATATGAGAGGTGTAGTCCAGTGGCTCAGAACACCTGCCTTGCAAGTGTACGATTGAGGGCTCAATCCCCAGTGCTGTGGCATGCACTGAGTGCTATCCTGACAGCCCTACAGGTGTGATCTCCACCAGCACCTCAGTCAGGTGTGTGGGCACCGTAGTAAAAGGGTCTGACCCCTGACAAGCACCACAACAAGAAAGAAGGAAAGTGCAGTGGGAAAAAAAAATCAAAACTAAAAAATGCTTGGGACATTTTGGGGGTTATTTTTTGGTTTGTTTTCTTATTCTGCATGACAGAGATTGAACCCAGAGCCACACACATGTTAAAGCAAATGCTTTCCCATTGAGCCCAACCCCCTACCCCCCACATAAATCCTTTTGCATGCACATGTGGTGTTTAATTTTATAAAGAAAATGTCTTCATTTGTTAGCATCCTTAAATAAGCATCACCTTGAATATTCTTTACATTCCAGAGCTGTCTTTTCATTTTAGGCTGACCTCACTGCCACACCCAGACCCCTTCCTGAGAAGGGAGTGAGGAATGGAAGAATCATTGTATGAATCAGCTCCTGTTCAACCCGAGTAGACAGAAAAGTACCTGGGAAACAAAGAGGCTTGTATTTAACCCTAGAAGTAGGGTTTTGATTTGTTGGGGTTCCCCCCTTCTTTCTAAGTGTTTTTATGATCTCCTTACACATTAAAAAAAAAATAAAGAATAGATAGGAATTTTAGAATGTCTAGTTGTCATTGTTGTTTTAATCTACTCTTAGCCCCTGAAAAGAAAAAAAATGTTCACTGATTATTATTAGCTGGATATTTATTGCACAGATTGTTGGAGGATCTCATTTCCTTGTAATCAAATACTCTGAAAGTCCATTCCTTTGCAGGGGAACGGTTTTTAATGCCTCTTCTTAGATTTCCAATGTTATACTCTGCTGCTACCCTTCTTTCCTAAAGGAGAATGTATCTAATAACTGATTCATAGATTGAAACTTGCCAACAGTAGGTCACAAAAGACATTACTTTTTTTTTTCTTTTCTGTTTGGGGACTCTACATGGGGAAAATAGAAAGAATATTAAATTCCCTAGTGTTTTTTAGAAAATGCTGCCTTTTGTAGCTGCAGCTAATTACAGGTTCTTATTGCTTCTTCTAGAAGGAAGCCTAGAATTATAACCTGTTATATTTTGCATCAATAAAAACATTATGTTTCGCTTTTCCCCACATGGGAAAAGGATCAAAGAGTTGCCCAGTGAGAAATTTCCTTGAGCAAAATAAATTTATTATTTTACACCCAGAAGTTAAAATTTGTTTATTTGAAGATGTTTAAAGAGTTTCATTTCATCCTCAATTTTTTACTATTAGGTAACATAAAGCTAGAGTTTCTTATAATGTAAAAGTGAAGTTGGTAGTAGAATGTCCTTTTCTTTTTCTTTTCTTTGGAGGTGGGGGTGTTTGGTTTTGTTTCTTCAGAGATTCGCAGTGCCACCCAGCTATGTGCTCAGAGGTGACTCCTGGCAGTGCTCAGGGGACTGTATGAGCCAGGACTAAAACCTGGGTCTCAAGCATACAAAGAACACCCCTAACACACTGAGTTCTCTCTCTGGCCAAAATGTCCTTTCTATCTTTTTTTAAAGTTAGGGGCAACACCTGGCGCTACTTGGGGTTACTCCTGGCTCTACACTCAGGAATAACTCCTGGCAGTGCTCAGGGACCACTCACTGTATGAGATGCAAGGAATCAAATCCGGGTCAGCCCATACAAGTGTTCTACCCACTGTACTATTGCTCTGGCCCTCCTTTCTAACTTTTTTTCCTTCAGCTTTTGTTTTGTGAGTTTTGGTTTGATTTGTTGGGGGTTTTGTTTGTTTTGGTTCTGGGGCAACACCCAGAATTTCTCATGGCTTACGCCTGGCTCTGTGCTCAGAGTCACTCCTGGTGAGCTCCAGGGACCATATGGGATGCCAGGGGTCGAACCCGGATCAGCTGTGTGCAAGGTAAGCCCTGTACCTGCTGTCCTATCACTCTGCCCCCTCGAATGTCTTTTCTAATCCTTCCTCTTCAGTCTCACACTTGAAGAGTGAGCCTTATGTTTCAGCTCAGAAATCAGTAAGTTCACACAGATGTTGTGAAAGACAAGGGGGAAATGCTACAGGCAAGTGGTGCCCCTAATGTTGGAGCATATCACACATCACAGAAGACAGAAGGCACAACGCACCCCCTATACCTGTCACTCAGCTTCAGGAGCTACCAGCTCATATTGGTTTGACTCTGTCTTCATTGTTTTTGTTATTAGTGGGCACAGTTTGGGGCCACACTCAATAACTTGGTACACGAACCACTTCCTGTATTGCTGGCATGTTCTTAGCCATTGAGCTAGCTCTCTGGCCTCGACTTCTTCCATCTCTGAATCAGACCCAGAATCTCACACGTGCAAGGATGCAAGGCACGTACTCTGCACGTACTCTACCACTGAGCTTTTTCTTTTTGGCCTGTCTGAATTACTTTATTTATTTATTTTTTTTTTTTTGGTTTTTGGGTCACACCCGGCGATGCACAGGGGTTACTCCTGGCTCTTCACTCAGGAATTACCCGTGGCGGTGCTCAGGGTACCATATGAGATGCTGGGATTAGAACCCGGGTTGGCCGCGTGCAAGGCAAACGCCCTACCCACTGTGCTATTGCTCCAGCCCCCTGTCTGAATTACTTTAAAGCAAAATCAAAGCATGGTACTTTCTCTACAAATATTTAGTACTTTTTTAAAAAAATAAGTAAATACACATGCTGACGTAAAATTTAAAGTAGCCAACTTTTAAAATCCTTTGGCAGAAGCTCAGAGAGAGAAGGGACCACCAAGTAAAGGGTGCTAGGAGGGCACGCTCGGGATGGGAGATGCAGGCTGAAAGTAAATTATAGACCGAACATGATGGCCACTCAATACCTATATTGCAAACCACAACACCCAAAAGGAGAGAGAGAGCAAAGGGGAATGCCCTGCCACAGAGGCAGGGCAGGGTGGAGTGGGGGTATAGGGTGGTGGTGGTGGGAGGGATACTGGGATCATGGGTGGTGGAGAATGGGCACTGGTGGAAGGATGGGTACTCGATCATGTATGACTGAAATGCAAGCACAAAAGTTTGTAAGTCTGTAACTGTACCTCACGGTGATTCATTTAAAAATAAAAAAAGATTTTAAATCCTTTGGCATAAGATCTATGATGATTATGTGGTGAAATATGGTGGGAATGAAATAACTACACTTGCTTCCTCAGCATTGCTCTGTTAGAGTGATCCTTGTCTTATCGGCAGGCCGGATATTCTCAGCTTCCTCTTCTGCTGTAGCGCTGGCTCCTCTAGGTGTTTCCCTCTCCATTGTCCTCTATCCGGAGCCTTTCCTGTGCGCTTCTCTCCAGCAGACTGGAAGAGACAGCTTTTAACACAAGCCAGCAATGGCCCGCTGTGAGCGGGCAGATCTGAGTTCCCAGCCTTCCCCTCAGGTCCTAGAGCTCTAGGGTCTCATAGAACACGGCAACTAGGAAGGGCCTTCACCGACCAGCCACAATTCAGGCATGCTCTGTGACTTGCTCTGTCTTATGATTATTGCCTAAACATCTCTCCAAAATAAAGGCGGAGGCCAAAGAGATAGGACGGGGGTTAAGACACTTTCCTAACATGTGGCAGATCCTGATTGGCTCCCTAACACAATCTGTGGCTCCCCAAGGTTACCAGGGTTGATCCCTGAACACAGCAGGTGTGTCCCCCCACCAAAAATAATAATAAAATAAAGGCAAATTATCGCACATCTAATCTGAACTTCTATGATAGTAAAAGATCAATCAAGTAGCCTCATCTCTTACATTTTTCCAGTTCCTTTCTCTGAGTGACAATCCTTTTGCATGTCTTGAACACTCAAAAGTAGTTAATGAGGAGAAAGAGAGGAAGCGCGTGTGTGTCTGCCATAGAGGTAGACTGTGGGGGTGGGGGCAGGGAAGGAGGAAACTGGGGACAATGGTGGTGGGAAGTGTACACTGGTGAAGGGGCCGGTGTGACTGAAACCCAATCATGAGCAACTTTGTAGCTGTATATGCACTGTGGTTCAATTTTTTAAAAGGAAAAGGAAAAAGAGTAGTTAATGAGAGTCTGGAGATATAGTTCATGGTTTAAGGCAGTGGCCTTGCATATGGCTGGCCCTGGTTCAGTCCCCAACACCACAGGGGCTCCCAGAACTGCCAGGAATGACCTTCCAGCATAGAACTGGGAGTAAGCCTTGAGCACTGCCAGGTGTGACTCAGAAACCCTATAAGAATGAATGAACGAATGAATATGCCTTCAAAAGTTAGTAAACTTGGGACTAGAGCAATAGCACAGTGGGTAGGGCGCAGCCCACCCGGATTCGATTCCCAGCACCCCAGATAGTCCCCCAAGCACCGCCAGGAGTAATTCCTGAGTGCAAAGCCAGGAGTAACCCCTGAGCATCGCTGGGTGTGACTCAAAAAGCAAAAAAAAAAAAAAAAAAGCCAAAAAAAAAGTTAGTAAACTTTTGGCCTTGTATGTGGCAAGACATGCTTAATTCCAGCACCATATATGGTCCCCCAAACCCCACCAGTAATGATTCTTTGGTTTTTGTTTTTGTTTTTGTTTTTTTGCTTTTTGGGTCACACTTGACTATGCACAGGGGTTACTCCTGGCTCTGCACTCAGGAATTACTCCTGGTGGTGCTCAGGGGATCATATGGGATGCTGGGATTTGAACCCGGGTCAGCCGCGTGCAAGACAAACGCCCTACCCGCTGTGCTATCTATCGCTCCAGCGCCCCCACCAGTAATGATTCTTAAGCACAGAGCCAGGAGTAATCCCTGACTGGCTCAAAGCAGTAATAACAACAACCTTTCAAATCAGGACAGAGAAATAGTACAGCCGATAAGGCACTTGCCTTGTATATGGCTGACTCAGGTTTGATCTCCAACACCCCATATGGTCTCCCAAAAGTGATCCCAGTCAGGTAGCTTGTCAGGCTCTGCAGTGTGGGCAGGATACTCTCGGTAGCTTGCCGGGCTCTCCGACAGGGACAGAGAAATCGAATCTGGGTCGGCCATATGCAAGGCAAATGCCCTAACTGCTGTGCAAAAAGTTAAAATCTAGCAAAGTTAAAAAATAGCAAAACTTAGAGATATGAAATAAATAAAAAGGAAAAAAAAAGTGATCCCAGAAAGAGGAGCCAGAAGTAAGCCCTAAACACCACCAGATGTGACCCAAAAATGAAAACAAAAACAAAAATTTTAAATCTAGAAATGCCAAAAGGTAATATATGTCTATTGATAGGGGAATATTCGTGATTAATGCCAATGACAGAAAATGATGTCAAATCACTCTAGAAAGACTTCCTTAGGCTTTCCCTCTTGCCTTCCCTCTGTTGATGTTCCTGTGATGGTGGGATCACAATTGTGCTTCTTGGGTGCTCATGTGTCTAGCTGTGTTCACAGGACCCTCCTTCAGTTGTGGTGTTTGCAGATGTGCTGGGAGTGGGGATGTCACACAGTGGCCATGGTGCCCACACATCGTTTACTTGTTGCAGTGCTTGCTGGTTGATGCACCCTCTAATGTTAGTACTTGCAGATACATGGCTGTTGTGCAGTTGGAAACTGTGGGTGACACTGGGCATCGCAAACAGCAGAACTGCCAGCATCCTGCTTGGTGCCTACCACAGATGTCCCTGAATCTCCAGAGACAAAACTTCTGGATTCATGCTTGCAAGGCATGCTTTATCCAGTAAGCCACCCCTAGGCTCCCATAGAAAAGAAAAAAAATTGTTTTAATTCTAAGTCAATATACTTTATTGCTTAAAAAAAATGTTTCTGGAGGGGCCTGGGAGATACTTGCCTTGCTCATATCTGACCTGGGTTCAATCCCTAGACCCCCCCCATGATCCCCTGAGACCCACCAAAAGTGATCCCTGAATGCAGAACCAGAAGTAAATCCTGAGCATCACTAGGTGATGAACAAAAATAAAAAGTTTCCTGGAGACCACAGGCATAGTGCTGGGGATACCACACTTACCTTACATGGGGCAGACAGGTTTGATCTCTGGCACCATATATGGTCACCTGAGCACCACCAGGAGTGACCCCTGAGCACAGAGCCAGGTGTAAGTTCCTAATACTGCTGGGTGTCCCATAGAAAATTTTAAAGAAAACTATTTTACTCTCCTCTTTCAATTTTTTAATTCACTATTCTTTAGAATTACAGTGTGTGTGTGTGTGTGTGTGTATGTGTTGTGTGTGTGTGTGTGTGTTTATGTTGCCAGGAAATCAAGAATCATGAAAGACAAGTGCTCACCCAAACCTGGACTTCTTGGATCGTTCTTTCTGTTCTTGTTCTGGGGCCACACCCGACAATGCTCAGGGCTTACACCTAGCTCTACTCTCAGGCATCACTTCTGGCAGTCCTTGGGGGACCATATGCAGTGCTGTGTCAGCCCCGAGCAAAGATAAGCACCTTCCCCACTGGAAGATCTCCCCAGACCCTCATTTTTAATACTACACAGAATTCTGTTTGAATAAACCAGCATTTTATAGTCACTTTCCCTCAAAGGAGCAGTTAGAGAAACCTTCTGATAGATTTACCACTGGGTACCCTATAGTTTAATAATTTTTACACTAGTAAAATAAAGAAAATTTGGACTTGGCATTGGAGGAAGGCCTGTTTGAAAGAGAAACTTGTGACTTAGTGAGACTTTTGAGCTGAAGGACTGACAATGAAACTTCTGTGTGGGAAGGGTGTAAGGGAAAGGGCTGTGTCCCAAGGCACTAACTAGGGCCTTGGGAGATGACCAGTGATTCAATAACAGGGTTGTAGCGCCTCTTTCATATCTTCACATGACCCTAGTAAGCCAAGAAAACAATTCCATGCCTGGGCCTCATTAACATTTTTCTAGAAATGAAATGCAGAAGGAGGTAGAGTTTTGCATCCATGCATGATACAGAATCATGTGTGCACGGGGCTATACTGTAACCACCAGAGCCAGCGCCCAGAGAAGCGCATGGAAGTATGGAAGTAGAGTGTAAAGGTTCCAGGGAAGGTGCTGCAGCTGTGCAGCTTCAGGGAGACTTTAAGCTTCATTCCCTAATCCTGTAAGGGTAGGGAAACTCCTTAAGTGATGTTTGAATTTTCCACTGACAGAATTTTCCCCTCTCCCTAGTGGTGCTCAGGAGACAGGGAGAACCTCCTGGCGATTCTCAGCCCCCTGGATCCATTTCAGTGCAAAGGTCTGAGGCTGTGATGCAGCTGCTGCATTGTGGAGGGTTACCTGGGCCACCTGGCAGTTCTCAGCCGTCTCCAGGGGGCTCCAGGGCTGTGCCCTGCAATGCTTCAGGATCAAGGTCTTCACCTGTTCCATCCCTCTGGCCCCCATACATCTTTGTAGTTGCTGTGCTTGCCAGGGGTTGCACACTCCAGTTGTGGTGCTCACATGCCCCTTGCTGCCAGTGTACCTGAGATTTGCACTCTGCGGCAGTGCCCAGGCCCCTCAACAGCGGAGTTTCTGGAATCACTCTCCACACAGGTGGGCAGCATCGAGGATCAAACTTTTGGACTCACACTTGCAAGGCAGAGCTATGCCTAGATCCCAGGCGTCATAACCTTGAGGCTTCCAGAGAGCTGGGGCCACTTGGTTCAAGGCTGAGTTTCTGTCCTATCAGAGAGAATGATAGAATTGAAGGTCTCTTCCCACTCTACCCAGGCCCCAATTTCCTTATAGATCCTCTGTTTCCCCCCCTCTTGTCCTCCATTCTTTCATTCCATCAACCAATGTCTTTAATGGCCCGTAACTCGTCACTTGTCCCCATCTTATCACGGGGCTCAAGTCCCGGAGGTGGTGTCTGGCTGTGCTCTCTGAAAAGCGCTGAGCCCACCAGCTGCCCACTGAACCTCGTTCTTCATCCAGACCTTTTGCAATTTAAATGAACATTTATTTTCATTCTAGTAAGAAATAAGAAGTCCCCTCCACAGTTTATGTACATCGAGTTGATTCTTTTATTTTATGCTAATCAGGGATGGAACTAGGGTTCCCCCATCTACCCTCACCCCGTGGGTATATTCTACATCTCAGCAGTTTTCTATGCTTACGTGAGCTCCTAAACTGCTGTGCTAGGTTTGCTTGGCTCAGCATCTTTGAAACTGATGAATAGCAGAGAGGTATGATTACAACTAATGGAGAATTGGCTTCATTTTACACAAGCACTAAGATTTGTCACTACCATGGAGGGGCTGGGCTGCTCTTTCCTGTCATAAAGCTGCAGTGACCTCTGCAAAACCTTCACCCAAAAAATAAGTCTCTGTAGGAATTCAACTGCAATCGACCATGGTCACCGTGGCTTCCTCCACGAAGAAGGTCAAATGCCATATAAATAGACCATTTGAAAATCACAGTGTTCAAATGTCCTGGGGAGCACGTGCCTGATTTGAGGCCACACAACCTCCTATACTCCAGCCCACTGATGTACCAAAAGTAGCACACATTTGTTTGGGTTTCACATGTATGCTTGTAATCTCTTATACAAGGGCTTAAATGGCTCCAGGATGAAATACAACAATCTTTGCACACTTTCCTCTTATAATGGTGGGAAGGTGCATGGTAGTGGGATTGGTGTTTAAATATTATCTATATTATCTATAATAAGCTATTGTAAACAACTTTATAAAAATAAAATTAAGAACAAAAAATTAAGAACAAAAATCACTGTTCAATGGAATACTATGCAGCTGTTAGGAAATAAATGAAGTTATGGGGTCTACTGATACAAGAATGGACATGAAGAGAATCACTGTCAAGCACTGTCGAAGCACTGTCATCCTGTTGTTCATCAATTTGCTCGAGCGGGCTCCAGTAACATCTCCATTGTGAGACTTGTTACTGTTTTTGGCATATCAAATGCACCACAGGGAGTTTGCCAGGCTCTGCTGTGCAGGCAGAATACTCTTGGTAGCTTTCCCAGCTCTTCGAGAGGGATGGAGGAATCGAACCCGGGTCGGCCGCATGCAAGGCAAACGTCCTACCCACTGCGCTATCGCTCCAGTCCAGTCCAAGAGAATCATACTGAGTAAAATAAGTTAGAGGGAAAGGGACAGACATAGAATGATTGCATTCATTTGTGAGGTATTAAAAGCCAAATATAGTAGCGGGCCAGAGAGATAGGACAGCAGGTCAGGCATTTGCCTTGCAAGAAACCAACCCAGGTGAGATCCCCAGCACCATATATGGTGCCCCAAGCACTTCCAGGAGTGATTCCTGAGTGCAGAGCCAGTAGTTACCCTTGAGCATCACTGGGTATGGCCCAAAAAGTAAAACAAGACAAAACATAGTAGAATACTATCCAAAGACAAGAGAAATGAAGGCTAGGAGGAGTGGTCCATGGTTGGAAATTTATCACAGGTTGGGGCGGGCATTGAGGACAGAGAAGGAACCACTATGACAATGAGAGTTGGAAATGATGACTCTGGACAAGAACTGAGTGCTGAGAGGAGGTAAAGTGATATGCATGATCCCCCTTCTATAACAGTATGGCAAAACACAGTGCCTAAAAGGGAAAAAAGAGAGAGAAGAAAAGTGTCTGCCATAGGGGCAGGAGCCATAACACAGCGGGTAGGGCGTTAGCCTTACACGTGGCCGACCCGGGTTCAATTCCCAGCATCCCATATGGTCTCCTGAGCACCACCAGGAGTGATTCCTGAGTGCAGGGCCAGGAGTAACCCCTGTGCATCACTGGGTGTGACCCAAAAAGCAAAAAAAAAAAAAAAAAAAAGTGGCAGGCTGCAGCGGGTGGGGTGGTGGGGTACCAGGAGGGAAACTAGGAACATTGGTGGTGGGAACGTACACTGGTAAGGGGATGGAATGGTGTTGGAATACCGTATGACTGAAAATCAATCATGAACAACTTCATAACATATATTTCACAGTGATTCAATTGAAAACAAAAAGATTTAGTTTGTGTGTTTTTTTTTTTTTTTAAGAAAAGAAGTTTTTTCTTTCAAACAGGTCAGGGGGTCTATTCAGCAGTTAGATCCAAGTCAGCAATCAGGTCTAGATCAGTGGTCGTATCCCAGGCAGCGAGGGGAGAGTCACAGCTGGGCAGACAAGGCCCAGCGGAGCCATCTGAGCACGGTGGCCGCCTGGTGAGGCCGGCAGGCAGGGAGCCAGCCCCATGTGTGATCTGTTCCTTCTTTTATGCTCCCTTGTAACCCTTGCCTTCATCTCCCACTCATCCCCCCCTCTCCTTCCCTCCTTGCAAAGACCCTCAGATGCCCTTTTACTTTGCCCTGAAACTTGCTCTGCCAAGGCAAAGACAGCACCAGTCATTACATAATCGCCTCCAATGTTCAGAATTCCCGAGCAGCTGCGCTGGAGGTGGCTGGAAAGAACTCACCATCACAGTTTTTATAACTGGCTCAGGAGTGAGAATGTTATTTTTAAAGCAAAATCATTTCAAAGTTTTTATTGGCCTGTGGAGAAATGCCTCCAGGGCTTCAGGGACAGAAAGCACGCTCTCTTTTCTTTTGCAATTGGTGTCCAGGATGCATTCTGATTTTGTAGTTACAGGAAGCCGTTTATTGCATAGAGGCCCCACACGCTTGAACTGGTGCCGAACGTGTCCCAACAAAAAAAGCGGCAAACTACTGAAAATTAGGGTATATTTTGCTTTAAATACCTCCGTTCCTCTCGAGCGCGGCAAGCTACCGAGAGTATCCCGCCCGCATGGCAGAGCCTGGCAAGCTACCCGTGGGATATTCAATACGCCAAGAACAGTATCAACAAGTCTCACAATGGAGACATTACTGGTGCTCACTAGAGCAAATCGATGAACAATGGGACGACAGTACTACAGTGCTACAGCGCCCTAATTCCACCTTGGTCTTGGGGACTCCAGGTAGTGTCTTATGTGCTAAATAACCCAGAGCACTGTCAGATTCACCAGGAAGAAGATTCTCTTAGTTTCAACTCCTCCCAAAGAAGGCCCTGGGGCCTGGACTTTGGTGTAAGTGATTTCTTCAGGACACAACAGATAAAAGAGGAGGAAAGGATGGACAGCCCACAAAGCAGGTTTCTGCTGTAGGACTTAATCCTTCTGAACATTCTCAAAGACTCTGCTAGAACACAGCTCAAAACTATCCCAGAGGGTCAGAGCTATGGCATGGCAGGTGGGATGCTTGCCTTGGGCTCATTCAACCCCAGTTTGGTCCCCAGCAGCCCATATAGTCCCCCGAGTGCGGCCAGGAGTGATCCCTGAATGCAGAGCCAGGAGTAAGCCCTGAGCATTGCTGGGTGTGGTCCCCAAACAAATACAAAACAACCGTGTAGGAGGTGGGAGAAATCTGTGACATGTCTACACCAGACCCGTCCTCCCTCCTTCTGTGATGGAGGATTGCTTCTGGGGCACTGACTGAGCCTTCTGCTCGCCCTAGAGCAGACAGATCACATCAGTGACTGTGCAAACACAGACAGACCAAGAACACCGCCCCCCCACCCCGCCAGCATAGGATCCATGAGCAGGACACCGAGAGCATCTACTACAAGGTCAAAGTCAAAGTCAGAGTCCTAGATGACTCAGGTGCTCCTCATGTAAATGTACAGTTATTTCAAGGACCATTTCTGCCTTGTAAGTTCTGTTTTCCTTTAAGTGAAGAAGCAAAAAAAATCAAGCTATTGGGAAAAACAAATCAAGCTATTGGCAGAGGAGCCGGAGCACGCTGGCACTGAAGCCTTTGCTGTCTGCAGTTCTCCTCCCCTTCTCCAGCTGTACCCAGAGCTGATGAGGTCAGCCTCGTCCTGCAGAGTCAGCGCAGGTCTGGGCAGGAGCTGACGCCATGGACACTCAGTTGAGATCCGAGACTGCAGCAGTCACACAACAAGGAGGGACAACAGGGCTCCAAGTCCACCGGCTATGTCCAGACAATGCAGACAGTGATGTCAAGTGCTTATGATGATTGGGCCAGAAACAGTAGCGGGGGTAAGGCACTTTCATTGCATGCAGTTAACCCCAGGTCAGTCCTCAACACCCCATATGGTTTCCTGCGCACTGCCAGAACTGATCCCTGAGTAAGTCCTGAGCACCGCCAGGTAAAGCCCAAATGACACCCCCCCCCAAAAAAAAAAACCTATGGTGGTCATGACAACTAAAATAGTGATTAAAAGATGTCCAGCAAGACTGGTAATTCCATACTAGAGAGTACATTAAAAATTCTTGCCAGGGACTGGAGCGATAGCACAGTGGATTAGGGCATTTGCCTTGCACGCGGCCAACCCAGGTTCGATTCTCAGCATCCCATATGGTCTCTTGAGCACCACCAGGAGTGATTCCTGAGTGCAAAGCCAGGAGTAACCCCTGAGAATCACCGGGTGTGGTTCAAAAAGAAAAAAAAGTTCTTGCCAATAAATATGAAGACTCAGGACTATATGGTTTTAATCCTCCTTCTGAAAAGAAAAGGCACTTGTGTCTTCTTTCAGTTTATCAAAATAATACAGGGGGCGGGGGATGACTTAAAGGGCAAGAGGGTATGCTCTGCAAGTGGGAATCCTAGATTAGATCCCCAGCAACAAGCCAGGAGTAGACCCTATTTATATAGGTACATAGAAATAATACATGTGTTCAGTAGTTGTAGAAAACTGAAAAGGAAAATAGAAAATATTTCATATGTGGTTTCATTTTTTAACCTCTGATACATTACATATATAAGCGAAAGAGATACATTTATCTTGTGATTGTTTTTGGTTTGTTGTTTGTTTGTTTTGGCTTCGGGGCCATACTCAGCTGTGCTCAGTGATCACTCCTGAAAAGCTTGGGGGACCATATGGGATGCTGGGGATGGGATCTGAAGCGACTGTGTACAAGGCAAGCATCTTACTTGCTGTCCTCTCTCTACAGCCGTTCATTTATGAATGTACTCCAAACCTTTCATCATCATAATCATTCATTAGAATCAAGGGTTCTTTACACATATGATTTGCATCCTATTTTTCATATTGCATATTATGGGCATTGTGATTCTGTTTGACTTTTTGTTTTTGTTTCCTGTTTTTTTTTTAAGGGGGGGGTCACACTGGCAATACTCTGCATTCAGAAATCACTCCTGGCAGTGATCAGGGGACCATATGGGATGCCGGGAATTGAACTCGGGTCAGCCACATGCAAGGCAAATGCCCTACCCACTGCACTATTGATCCAGAATGGACCTTGTGATTTTGTGTGTCCTTGGAAATTCTTCAGTGAATTCTGGAGCATATTCCAACTCAGACCACAAGTCTTAGGGCCTCTCTGTGAATTGCAGTGAATGTTTGTGCCAAGCAGCTGAACACTGGGTATTTCATGGGAATAAGCTCTCAGGTGTGGGATTACATCGTTGAAAAGGAATAAGGCCAAATGTCTGGGAACAGAATTACAAGGCCGCACTGACCAACAGTCCCTGGTAGAAATCAGTGCCGGGCTGATGACTATCCTCAGCGGTGGACTTGCAGGCCAGGATGCCAATGGGCAGAACCAGAGTCCTCAAGCTTGCAGGAACCCGTGAGATGAGCTGCTCTCACATCTCTTTGTTGTCCTTCAGATAAGGAAATGGAGTCTCAAAGAGATGAAGTCACTTGCATTTTTTGGCAATTATCTGCCACTTCTCCTGGCACACTGCAAGGCCTGTCTGATAGTCACAGAAAAAGAACCAGACTTGGCCAGGCCACCAGACATTGGACATGGGCTGTTTCAAGAAATGTAATCACATCACAACATAGACGATGGTATGGTCAGACATTGGCTGCCCAGCCAGGAGGGAGCAAATATTTGTTGAGTGCTTGGGAGTGTGGACCTAACCCTCTCCTGCCCCCTAGGCTGACTTCACACAAGAGAAGAAAATCTCCTCTTGCATCTGGAAGGGACACAGGTTCATAGACTGCCAAGGAGCGGAACTAAAAAGCATCACTGTCCACTGGGGTCAGGCTCAAACAACAAACCCCAGGACACAATAGACAAACTGAAAGCAGCTGAAGTTCTTTCCTGGGCTGTTGAGTGGAGACTTGAGCTCCAGGTCTGATGTGGGTTGTAGTTGGGCGTGGGCATGACGTCATCACTGTGATGACAACAACAACAAAAAGGAGGAAAGAGAAAGGGAGAGAAAACTTAGAAAATAAATATCCAAAAGGTATGAAACAAAGAGAAACATAGCTTTGAGAAAGAGCTTATCTAAATGTAGATGGCATGAATGGTTGTCTGTACCTAGCTTCCTCCCAACACTGCAACTCAGGGCTTCACCAGGGGTTGAAGTAGTTAATAACTAACCTGAATTAGTTAATAACTCAGTAGCAAGTTTGATGCAAAAGGAAAAGGAAGAAAGATGTTTATCTGTTTCTACTTTTCTCTTTTGACATCCAACGATGATCAAAAGAATGTATGGGAGGGGGGCTGGAGCAATAGCACAGTAGGTAGGGCGTTTGCCTTGCACAAGGCCAACCAGGGTTCGATTCCCAGCATCCCATATGGTCCCCTGAGCACTGCCAGGGGGTGATTCCTGAGTGCAGAGCCAGGAGTAACTCCTGTGCATCACCAGGTGTGACCCAAAAAGAAAAAAAAAAAAGAATGTATGGGGGCTGGGTCGATAGCACAGCCGGTATGGCATTTGCTTTGCACACAGCTGACCAGGGCTCGATTCCCAGCATCCCATATGGCCCCCCAAGCACTTCCAGGAGTAATTCTTGAATGTATGAGGCAGGAGTGTATGAGACCACACATGAGCATCGCTGGGTGTGGCCCAAAAAGAAAAAAAAAATAGAAAAGAGAGAGAGAATGTATGTAGGTTAACCTGTTGGAAGAGTATGAGAAACATAGGGAAAACAAGATCATATGGGCCAGAGCGATAGTACAGTGGATAGGGTGCTTGGCTTGCATGCGACTGACCCTGCTTAGATCAGGTTAGATCTTGTAAGTCGAATGATCCATAGCCCATATAGCCCCCGAGCCCTTCCAGGACTGATTTCTGAGTGCAGAGTCAGGAGAAAGCCCTTAGTATTGCCAGGTTAGGCCCCAAAACAAAACAAAAACAAAAACAAACCAAAGTCATTAGAGGCAAGACAATTCTGGGCCAGCAGCCCTCAGCCGAATCCAGCAATCAAACAAACATGCAAGGGAGCCCCTCAGACCTCAGTGGAACTCCTCAACCGACCAGACTCTCTAGGAATAATGCATTGGGGAATCAGAGAGCTAGCTAGGTGGGCAAATAGCATGTTTTGCAAGGCTTGGTTTTATCCACAGCACCATCAAAAGCAACCCCCAAGCACAGAGCTGGGAGTAATCACTGAACATGGAATGGTGTGGTTCAAAAAGCAACGACCAGACTAAAGAAAGTAAATAAACTGGACTATGGAAGTAACTCATGTGGTCAAGCACATGTCTAGGATGTGAGGCCCCAAGTTTGTTCTAGGACCCCATATGGTCCTGAAATACCATGGGTGTGGTGCTGGTGGCTTTGAGCATTGCCAGGCCCCAAAACTGAACCATCAGGCCTACACCTCTGGACAGATTGTCATTGGGAGTGGTTCCTGGGTTCCCTTATAAAGGAATGTCCTTGTGAAAACTAAATAAATCATTGTTCTAAGTTTAGGGGTGATTTGTTAATCAGCAACAACTAACTATACAAAAATAAGAAATTTTGACTAGACGCTTAAGAATGTTCTTCTTGGAGCTGGAGAGAGAATAGAGCAGATAGGGTACTTGCCTCACACACAGCCAATGGGGGTTTAATCTGAGCACTGCCAGGATTCCTGAGGATTGCCAGGAGTAAGCCCTGAGTATCACTGAGATGAGGTGGGGGTGGGGGGGCAAAAGCAAAAACAAAAAGAATTTTAATGTTCTTAAAATAGTAAAGAGATCATGATGTTACTTCTTTCTTCAAGGAATTGGGTACTTACTATCCTACTTGATGCAGCCAGGACCAATAATTATATCATCATAATATAAACTGATTCTTGAATATTTTGGAGTAAGTTAGAAATACCCAGACAACTTCTTTTTCTTTTCCTTTTTGGGTCACTTCCAGTGATGCTCAGAGGTTACTCCTAGAGGGACTTGAGGTACCATGTGGGATGCCAACGATTGAACCCAGGCCCATTGCATGTAAGGTGAACACCCTACCCACTGTACTATATTGCTCTGGCCCCAGCCAGACAATTTCTTTATGGTTTCAGAACAGAATGTCACTATTATCAGTCCAAGAAACACAGATGTGAAAAAGAAAGAACAGCTGAAAACCGTAAGAGACTAGAAAAGTAACTGCAACATATTCCTCTTAATTGCTAGAATCTGTAATTTTTGACAGAGGCCAAATAAAAGAGCTGTAACACCAAAGACATTTGGGCTACACTCTGAGGTGCTCAAGGATCACTCCTGGAAGTGCTCAGGTACCATATGGTGCTCCAGGGGTTGAACCTGGGTCAACAACATGCAAGGCAGATGCCCTATCCACTGAGTTGTCTCTCTGGCCCCTGGAACTTTGAATGGGGTTCTTTAGGTTAAAGCTAAGCCCAGACTCATTCCAAGGCATGGGGCACAAGCACTAAGAAGTTAGGGAGTTGTCTCTGGGACTGCCAACACAGCAGACACGCATACAGCCTCGGCAATCCCTACCCCGGCTCATTCATTGCTTTGACCTAATTTCCTTTCAGATTCTGGTTTTGGTTTGGGGGCCATACCCAGAGGTGCTCAGGGTTTACTCCTGGCTCTGAGCTCAGGGATTGAACCAGAGTCCACTAGAAGCAAAACAAGTGCCTTACCCCTGTACTATCTTTCCAGCTCTGGTTCTGATATTTAAATTTCAAGAAGAGGTAATCCCAGAGAGGTGGGAGGGTAGGAGAGACATTACTATATCATTTCAGGAGTGAAGAATTTCTTTTTCTTCATCTTGAAGTATTTCCTTTCCACTCCCACCCTCTTGGTTCTATCTTAAGTCTACCTTTTATTATCCCTCATTGACTAACTTTCTCTATTATCACCCCTGTTCTATCCCAAATCCTAAAACCTCAAGAAGCCCTTCCAGTGGTTATCTGCCTCTCCGCTAGCCGAGAGACTACCCCTGTAGTCCTTGTTCCTTTGCATGTGTGAGGTTCTAGGTTGTTTGAACCCTGGCTCCGTTAAATAAGTAGAGAGTCCTTGAGCCCCTAACTGGTCATCACTTGACCAGGAGAAACAGAACTCACCCAAAAGAGGCTGCTGGAATAGCGCCTTCCTCCGGGGCTTGCCCTGTCAATTCCATTGTGAGGTCCTCTAAGGACTGAGATTTGTAAGCAAGTGGCCTTTAACCCAAGGAGAATCCTCTCACTGCAATCTCCACTAATCTCCTTAGGTGTTAATATTTAGCAGAATTGATACTACCCAGGAGCCAATAAATGCAGCTGCCTACAGCTTTATCAACAAAACCCTTTCAAATGCTGCCCTTGCTTCTTCCCAGGCTGGACTGACCAGACTGCCCTGCAGGTAAGGGACAGTGGCAGTAATTCTGTTTCCCAAGAGTGTTCTCTACCAGGAAAACCAACAACTCACGAAAGCCTGAGAATACTTTATCCCTGGGGGGGAGGCAGAGAAATAGCCCAGTGGTTAAGGCACTTGTCTGGCATATGCTTGCAGCCAAGAACCTGTTTAGAATCCCCAGCATCACATATGGTCACCTTAGAGCACCATTGGTCTGATCCCTGAGAACAGAGCCTGGAGTGACCCCTGAGCAAAGAAGAAGAAGGGAAGAGAAGAAGAATCCCTGAGCACAAAGTCAGGAATAATCCCTGGGCACCATCCAAACCCTCTTCCTCAAAAGGAAATACTTCTTAGGGCTGGAGAGATAGTACAGGAGTTCAAGTGCTGGCAAGTGCTGGCTTGACACTCCCATACCATAGCTGGTTCCCTGAGCTCACCAAGAGTGATCCTTGAGCATAGAGCCAGGAGAAAGTCCTGAGCACAGTTGGATGTGGACCAAGCACAATCTCCTCCTCCCACAAAAAAATCATACTTCATTTCTTCCCCCACTCTCATCCCAATGCTGGGGATCAAACCACAATCCTGGTCTTAGAGGCAGATAATATGTGCTCTTGGAGACTTATAATAGATGCTCCAGTGAGGAAGGCAACCAGTTCTCCAACGTAAGAGTGCAGATTCTGGCTCAGTGGGTCTGGAGTGCAGTGAGTCTGATGCAGTCCTGCAAGATATTGGGGCTGAGGCTCCAGAGGGACCCCACTGAGCCACACTTAGGAAATGCTGCTGAGGAAGAAGGAAGCGAGGGATATCCTCCGCTCATCTTCCTGCTGCTCTGAGGGGCCAGCAAACTGGTACCTCAGGCACCTCCTAGCAGCAAAGGGTCCGGAGCTGGGGCTCAGACAGAGCTGAGTTTGAATCTCTGCGCTCTATATGCCAGGTAGTCTTGGGCAAGTTTTTTAACCTTTCTAGGGCTTAGTCTCATGGGGAACCCCTGCCTGGTCCACATGTTGTGACAAAGAGTGTTTGGTGCCTGGCCCATAGACGCTCTCTGTCATTAGAATCATGCCTCGCTCTTGCAAAGGCATGCACAGGAGCTAGCACTGTCTTCAGCTCTTCCACATGTACAGGACGCCCCGGCTGTGTTTCCACAGGTCCGAAGTTCACTAACAGCCTCCTCAGTGGGCGTGCTCCTGGTTCCTTTGCTCTGATGGGTGCATTTGAGCTGCCCCGGGGCAAAATGAGGTCATGTTTTGGAACTGTGAAGAGGCCCATTTCTCAGCTGTCACACCCTCAGATGCTAAGGTGTCTTTCAAAGACTGTTTCTATTATTAAGTTCATGTGATACCTTCAGCACAGATCTTTCTCGAATAGAAGAAAATAACTTTATAGTGAGTGTGGGTTCCAGTCCATTTTCTTCTCCTACATACACAGAAACATTTTCTTGGCTTTTGGACCATGCTCTGCGGCTACTTACAATACGGTGCTCAGGGATCAAGTCCCGCAGAGCCAGAGATCTAACCCAAGGCTTCCCGCATGCAAAGCATGTAGTCTGGCACATATTTGGTGCTCTGAGCTATCGCCCCAGTCTTTACAAAAACTATTTTCTTTGGATCTATGTGCTTCATTACCTGACTCTTATTTTCCTCAACTTCCTAATTAAATATAGATACCTGGGACTGGATCGATAGCACAGCGGGTAGGGCGTTTGCCTTACACGCGGCCAACCCGGGTTCGATTCCTAGCATCCCATATGGTCCCCTGAGCACCGCCAGGGGTAAATCCTGAGCATAGAGCCAGGAGTGACCCCTGTGCATCATTGGGTGTGACCCAAAAAGCAAAAATAAATAAATAAATATAAATACCTTAAATAGTTATAAACCTTTTCTTTTTTTTTTCCTCTTTTGACTTTTTTGACCACACCCAGCCATGCTCAGGGCTTACTCCTAACTCTGTGATCACTCCTGTGACAATTATCACAAGGTGCCAGATATTTGACTCTGGAACAGTAGAATGCAAGGCAAGTGCCTTAAACTTATACATATCTCTGGCCCTCTTATTCTACTTGTTTAAAATTTCCAGTGACTTCAGAATATCTCGACAGTTCTGGTCAGAGATGGAGCCACCTAACTCCCCTCTGGGCCTCTCCCTGTTTCGACTGTTGCCATTTCCACCCACGTGTTGTCTGACTTGATGATTCAACAGAAACCACCACCAGCAAAACCAGTTGTTTTGTGCTGAGAACACCCTTCTGCCTGTCAGATTTTCTGTGATGACAACACAGAAAATCAGGCCTGATTTCTGGAGAAAACCAGCTTCTCTCTCAAGATTCCTGATCAGAGTTGTTACCAGAGCATGTGGGCTTCATTTCTTTAACTCTTTTTTTCTTTTTGGGTCACACCCGGAGATGCTCAGGGTTTGCTCCTGGTTCATGCACTCAGGAATTACTCCTGGCGGTGCTTGGGTGACCATATGGGATGCTGGAAATCGAACCCAGGTCGGCTGCATGCAAGGCAAATGCCCTACCCGCTGTGCAATCTCTCCAGCCCCCATTTCTTTAACTTTTTTTTTTTTGCTTTTAAGGTCAGACCCAGTGATGCACAGGGGTCTCTCCTGGCTCTGCACTCAGGAATTAACCCCTGGCAGTGCTCAGGGGACCATATGGGATGCTGGGAATCGAACCCGGTTTGGCCGTGTGCAAGGCAAATGCCCTACCTGCTGTGCTATCACTGCAGCCCCCCATTTCTTTAACTTTTATCTTACTGTTTTTTTTTTGGACTGGAGTGATAGCACAGCGGTAGGGCGTTTGCCTTGCATGCGGCCGACCCGGGTTCGATTCCTCTGCCCCTCTCCGAGAACACGGCAAGCTACCGAGAGTATCTCACCTGCACGGCAGAGCCTGGCAAGCTACCTGTGGCATATTTGATATGCCAAAAACAGTAACAACAAGTCTCACAATGGAGACATTACTGGTGCCCACTCGAGCAAATCGATGAGCAACAGGATGACAGTGTTGATGACAGTGATGATGTTTTTTCTTACTTATAGTATAGGTTACTGAACTGAATTGAAATTTTTGTTATTGTTGTTGTGGAACCACGACCATTAGTGTTGGGGGGTTATTACCATGTCTGTGCTTAGGAGATCACTCCCAGCCATCCTGGGGATACAACCTAGCATGCCCCTGCACCCCTCAGTGAAGCATGCATTCAGCCCCATGAGCTACCTCTCCAATATAGATTGGCTATTTTAACATAGTCCTTTGTTGTTGGTATTGTTGTGTTTTTTAAAGGGTCGGGTGCAGTGATTTTTCCTCTTCATTTAGGCAAAAAATTCTAAACAGCAATTACCACAGTCCTCAAAATTGGGTAATGGTGGGGTATAGACTAGAGTGGTTAAGAGGAAAAGTGGAGAGTGGGGTAAAGCTGACTTAGGAATTTAGAGGTGCTATCTGAAGGGCTTCCTGGGCTTGCTAAAATCTATATTCTCCAACCTGGTCATTCAGAGACCTCCAAAATTCAAGTCAGAGACCTCCAAAACGCAAGTCAAGATTTTTACCTTAAAGCTATTTAACATCAGTTGGTATATTTAATGTTTTACATGGAGGAAACAAAGATAGGTCATGAGATAATTAGTTGGCAGGAATAAAATACTTGGGAGGAAATCAGATGTAAAATGTAAACAAAGCAAGAGGTGTTTAAATTTGTTTTTCCTCCAGAGATCACACAAACCAGGCAATAAAGATGACTTGAGCACAATAGGGAGAGAAAGTAAAAACAATTTCACTGGATTCTTGGAGTCCCTTTATATTGTTTGAGTGCTCTTCCAAATTCTAATCTTGTATGAGCCCTCAGTATTAACTCATTAAAGAACTTAAGGACTAATTGCCTAATTGTTTGACTTGTTTTCTTTAAGCTTTTTTCTTTTTTAAAGGGTGTAGAAGGAGAATCTGGCCCAGAGTCAATGGAAGAACTTTCTGAACTGCAACAGAATTTAGACAAGAACAATGACCCTCCTGTTTCTTTCCAACTCCAATATTCAACAGCAGGTATGGTTTGAGAGTGGTTCTGAATTTGTTTTTCCTTTTCCCTTTTTTTTTCTTTGTTTTATTGAATTCAGACTACATTAATAATGTACACACCTCAGGTATGTCTCATTAAACAACAATCTGGCCTCACCTGCAATTCTAACCTGTTGTTGTTGGCTTTGGGTGGGGGCCCCCACATACACTGTGCTCAGAATTTATTCCTGACTCTGTGCTCAGGGACCACTCCTGGAGGTGCTTGGAGGACGCTTTGTGGTACCTGGGATCAAACCGGGGTTGACAGCATGCAAGACAAGTGTCCTACCCTCAGTTCTATCTCTCTGGCTCCTCTGAATTGTTTTGTAATGGAGAAACAAATTACCTATTATTTAATATGCCTTGATTTTTACTTTAACATTAATTTTAGAGTGCTATATTAACTACAGCGTATAGGACAGAGAAACAGAATGGCAAGCTCAAAGAGCTACAGCACATGCTTTGCATATGGGAAGCCCAGATTCTATACCTGAACATGACCAACATCCCAAAGTGATCCTGAGCACCACACAGAGAGTACTCCCTGAGCACCACTGGGTGTGGCCCAAACACACACACACACACACACACACACACACACACACAGAATCTAGGACTTAAAATGGAAGGCTGTTTTTGTTGTTATGCTGGTGGAATTTTTAGTTTCATGAGTAGTGCTGTGGGTGGCAGCCTTTAATTTTTTTCTCTAACTGGGATTCCTCCTTTTTGAATTGTCTGATTCCTAAAAAAGTCTCTGTTCCACTAAAAAGGATTTTCAGTGAAAAACAATACCTGCTGAAGGCTTCTCTCAGGCAATTCTAGCAAATAATTTGATAGATTTTTGAAAATTAACTTTTCAAATTTTCTAAAGTATCTAGCCTGGGAAACACCTTCCTAGAAATCACCTCCACCACCATTCTAAATGTATTATATAGGGGCTGGAGAGATAGCACAGCGGGTAGGGCGTTTGCCTTGCACTCGGCTGACCCGGGTTCGATTCCCAGCATCCCATATGGTCACCCAAGCACTACCAGGAGTAATTCCTGAGTGCATGAGCCAGGAGTAACCCCTGTGCATCGTTGAGTGTGACCCAAAAAGCAAAAAAATAAAATATATAAATGTATTATACATTTGAACATTAACATAAAACTATCTTTTACTTTTAATAGTTTTCTATTTTAAAAGCTGAAAGGCGGGGTTGCGATGCCGCCAACAGGTCAACCTGTGCCTGTGGGGCTAGTGCATCAGCAGCCTGATGGTGCCTTGAGGCTTCCTGATACCCCAAAATTGCTGCTGTGCCTCTGGCCAGACCCCAACAATTCAGGACTAAGTTTCTTGAGAAATTGAGATCCCGTTGCTCATCGATTTGTTCGAGCGGGCACCAGTAACGTCTCTCATTGAGAGACTTATTGTTCCTGTTTTGGGCATATCCAATACGCACAGGTAGCTTGCCAGGCTCTCCGAGAGGGGCGGAGGAATCAAACTTCTGTCGGCCACGTGAAAGGTGAATGCCCAACTGCTGTGCTATCGCTCCAGCCCCTTGAGAAATTAAGCAGCCAAAAGTTAGGTATGTGGAACCCATGCCCACAAACCACCTCCAGCTCAGCTATACAAACTCATTTATCAGCCTTGCTTCAGAGACCCATAAATAAATCTCAAAGGACATCAGAAGCTGCAGTTTATCTCAGACCCGCAAGGCTGGACAGGCAGGGGTAAATTGGAGTACGGGGCCGGTCAGCCTGATGTCTGCCCAATCAGAGCCTGGTGCCTGCCCAATCAGAGCCCCTGGCAGCCACTTGCTTCCTCAATCCAAAATCACTGCCGTGCTGGACTTCACCATCTCAGATGGACCTCACAGAGATATATTCTGCTGAAAATTAGGATGTGTGAGTTTTGTGGCTGAAATCTCTAGGATTTCTCAGGTTTGTGATGGGCTACCTCCCCCCACATCACTGTACTTCCAGAAGCCTTGGCAGTCACATCCATACCCCCAATTCTGTCACTCAGTTAAAAATAAAAGCTACTTCAGATGTATCTTCCTGATAAAAACACTGAACAACACAATAGCTGCTTAGTACCTGTGTTGTAAGCCATAACGCACAAAAGGAGAGCAAGAGAAAGAAGAAAAGTGCCTGCAGGCTGGGCGTAGGGATGCTGGGGGATGGTGGGAGAGAAACTGGAGACATTGGTGGTGGGAAATGTACTCTGATGGAGGAATGGGTGTTGGATCATTGTATGACTGAAACACAATCATGGACAGCTCTGTGAAAAAAGATTTTTTTTTAATGTGAAAGGGAGTCTGGAGCCATAGTTCAGCAGGCAAGGCACATGCCTTACACACAGCCAATCTGTGTTTGATACTAGCACCTCATAGGGTCCCCAGTACACCACCAAGAGTAATCCCTGAGCTGAGTCAGGAATAACCCCTGAGCGCTGCCTGTTGTGGCTTTCCCCCCACCAAAAATAATAATAATAATAATAATAATAATAATAGTTTAAAAAAGTAAACAAAAAATGTAAAAAAGTCCCCAAAGTGTATAAAACGAAGCATGTAAACACGAAAGCCTTCTCTCCCACCCACACTCCCATCCACAGGGGACCTGAGTTTCTCATCTGCATTTCCAGACTGTGGAGAGCAGAGTCAGATAGAGGCCCTAAGCTTCTGCAGCCACAGCCAAGTTGAAGGACCAGTTACTACTCAGAAGACCACACCAGCAATTAGTACCACATGGTTGTGACAAGGGCCCAGCCAGGAAAGCTCCAGGGGCTATGAGCTCCGGTTGGGGCCCCTGACATTCCCACCAAGGAGTCTGGGAATGTTTCACAGCAGAGTGATGGAGCTGAGAGCCAAAAGGGGTTGGAAAGGGCTAGGTCAAAAGGAGAGGTGGGGCTGGGATATCGCTTTGTGATAGAGCACAGGGAAGGAAGGGAGAAAGGAAGGAGGGAGGAAAGAAGGAAGGAAAGAAAAAAAGAAGGTAGAAAGGGAGGAAGGTAGAAAGGGAGAGAGGGAGGGAGGGAGGGAGGGATGGGGAAGGAAGGAAGGAAGGAAGGAAGGAAGGAAGGAAGGAAGGAAGGAAGGAAGGAAGGAAGGAAGGAAGGAAGGAAGGAAGGAAGGAAGGAAGGAAGGAAGGAAGGAAGAATATCGGGGGCTGGAGCAATAACACAGCGGGTAATGCGTTTGCCTTGTACGAGGCCAATCCGGGTTCAATTCCAGCATCCCATATGGTCCCCTGAGCACCGCCAGGAGTAATTCCTGATCGCAGAGTCAGGAGTTAAAAAAAAAAAAGAAAAGGGGGCTGGAGCGATAGCACAGCGGGTAGGGTGTTTGCCTTGCACACGGCCAACCCGGGTTCTAATCCCAGCATCCCATATGGTCCCCTGAGCACCGCCGGGGGTAATTCCTGAGTGAAGTGAGCCAGGAGTAACCCCTGTGCATCGCTGGGTGTGACCCAAAAACCAAAAAAAAAAAAAATAAGAAAGGAAGGAAGGAAGGAAGAAAGAAAGAGAGAGAGAGAGAGAGAGAGAGAGAGAGAGAAGAAAGAAAGAAAGAAAGAAAGAAAGAAAGAAAGAAAGAAAGAAAGAAAGAAAGAAAGAAAGAAAGAAAGAAAGAAAGAAAGAAAGAAAGAAAGAAAGAAAGAAATGAAGAGTATTTCTGGAAGGAAAATAACATAGGAAAGCCCTGTGGTGGAAAAATGAGACTTACAAGACCAAAAAAAACAGTCAAACAGTCAAAAACAGAGTAAGAAGAGCATGGGGAGGGACTGGAGAGATAGCACAGCAGTGAAGGCAATTGCTTTGCACTTGGCTGACCTGGGTTTGATTCCTGGCATCCCTTAGGGTCCCCCAGGGTAATTGTCAGAGATAATTTCTGAGTGCAAATCCAGGAGTAGCCTCTGAAACAAGAAACAGGAAGCATCTCTAAGCAAATGTAAGCAAAACTAGGATTTTATTGTAAAGCTACTGTTGAATGAGTTCAACCCACAGATCCTGGGTAGAACAGATCTGAGCATTCACAGTCGTTCCCCTTAGGGGTAATGATGCCAAGAGGGTGACTCAGCCCCAGCAAGTCCCAACTACTGTCTCTTGCCGTTCAAGTTGAAAGTTTCTGGGGAGAGAATCTTATTGGCTCAACTATGATGAAGTATCTGTCCCTGGTCCAATCAGCTTATGGCCTAAGTGGCAAGTCCATGTGGTTCAACCATGGCCCGGGAGTAACTGCCCGGATACAGCCCGAGTGTTCCCAGAAATAGAAGTCTCAGGAATGGAATAGACACTCCAGTGACTTTCCCTAATGTAAAGAGCAACTTTTTTTTTTTTTTTTGCTTTTTGGGTCACACCCGGCAATGCACAGGGGTTAACTCTTAACTCCTGGCTCTGCACTCAGGAGTAACTCCTGGCGGTGCTTGAGGGACCATGTGGGATGCTAGGAATCAAACCTAGGTTGGCTTCATGCAAGGCAAATGCCCTACCCACTGTGCTATTGCTCCAGCCCCAAGACCAACCATTTAAATGGGCTCAGGGGCAATCTATGAGGGGTGAAGGGTGATGGGAGGGAAACTGGGGACACTGGTGCTGATGAGCATATATTTGTGGAAGGATGGGTCTTGGAAGAATAATAATAAAATAAAATAAATGAGCTCAGGGTTGATCTTCAAAATACTGAACAATTTCTATGGCCCAGGTACAGACAATTCAGAGCAAAGACTGATTATTGGCTCAGGACTCTGCTAGACAAGGCCTCAGCTCTTTAGATACTAGATGGTAGGAAAATATGTTTTTTGTGGATGAAGGGTTTCACACATGGAGATGCTCACAGGTTACTCCTGACTCTGCACTCATAAAATTACTCCTTGGTGAGGTTCAGGGGACCATATGGGATGCTGGGGATTGAACCCAGGTCAGTCGCATACAAAGCAAGTGCCCTGCCTACTGTTCTGTTTCTTCAGCCCCAGTGGTGGGGAGATACAGGGCCCATTCAGAGGGGCCTTCAAAAGGCCTTGTCTTTGGGTGATTTCCTTGGAAGATCTCAAGCATCTCAGAATCCGGAGACAGATTCTGAGATGCTCCTTGACATGGGGTAGGCCTGTGAGCACATGCTTCTATCTGCCTCTTAAGGATATACTCCCAGGGAAGGCCTTTAAGAAAATGAATGGCGGGGCTGGAGCAATAGCACAGTGGGTAGGGTGTTTGCCTTGCACGCGGCCGACCTGAGTTCGATTCCCAGCATCCCATATGGTCCCCTGAGCACTGCCAGGAGTAACCCCTGTGCATTGTCGGGTGTGACCCAAAAAGCAAAAAAAGAAAAAAGAAAAAAAAATGTACGGGGAAGGGTCCGAGAGACAGTTCAGGGGTGAGTGTCTAAGGCCCCGGGTCACAAGTCCCATCCCAGACATGAAGAGTAGGTTGTACTGCCATTTGGGCTGTTAGGCACTGAGACAAAGTGGGGGACCACCAGGGACACCTCACTAAAAGAAGTGTGAGTGTGAGTGTGACCCTTGGTACTGCCCCTCAGAGTGTGAGTCCTCGCAAGCACCACCACAAGATGTGAGAGCACTGGTTAGTAGGAAAACTAGTCAAGGGGAGAACCTGGACAGAGGACTTTCTATTTTGTTTTCTTGAGATTGCTGAGATAGCCATCCCTTCTCTTTAGCCAGCTGCAGAATGACAGAAGAAAATCATCGGCATCAGCATCTTTACTATCAAAGAAAAACTCTGAGGTAGCAGATGGTACCTCTCATTTTCTGTAGGTAATCTTTCTCCTAATAATAATATTAAAGAGTTGTCTGGGCCGGAGCGATAGTACAGCAGATAGGGTGTTTGCCTCGCATGCAGTCGACCCAGGTATCTCATCTGTTCCCCGAGCACCAGGAGGAGTGACTCCTGAGTGTAGAAGAGCCAGAAGTGACTCCTGAGCACCACTGGTGTGGCCCCAAAACAAAAATATTAAGAGTTGTCTTCACAATAAATAGGGAAAGATGGATCTAGCTTAGCTGTAGTACACCTGCTTTGCAAGTGTAAAATCGTAGGTTTTATGCTGCCCCCCCAACACCCACCAAAAACTTAAGTCTTTATTGTGCATAGATTATTCCTGAAATTCAAAGGTAAAAGCAGACACTTGGCATATTTTCCTTCAGTTTGGGCTCTGATCCTATTTCCCTATTCACTGACCTTCATTCTGGGACTCCCCTATCTAATGATCTTGGTACAAATTGGCGTCACCTTCTGCAAAACCCTGGTCCTTGATGTTCAGACCCCACACAGGGAGCGAGCCTGAATCTTCTAGGTGTGCTCTCCTCCCATGTGGAAGTCGAGGATCCAGAGAGATGGCACAGCAGGTAACACACTTGCCTTGCATGCGGTCAACCCAGGTTTGACCCCTAGCATCCCACATGGTCCCCTAGCACTGCTAGGAGTGATCCCTGAATGCAGAGCCAGAAGTCAGCCCTGAGCACTGCTGAATGTGGCCCACAAAACAAAAACCAGTTTAAACTCTGAAGTGAGTGGCACCTGATCTTGGAAATGTCTGAGGGGACATTCTTTGCAGGCAGCAACACTGATGGCTACTCTCTTCTAGGATTCAAGAATTACTGGGTGCCCCAAGACCAGCTCCATGGAGCCTGTAGACAACACACAGACTCAGTTTTCCTAACATCATTTTCTTACCTTCCCTTTCTGTTTCATTTCCACTATTCATACCTAAGAACCCTGGCTGGAGCCATAGAGATAGTACAGCAGGGAATGCCCTTGCCTTGCATACCGCTGACCTGGATTTGATCCTGGCATCCCATATGGTCTCCCAGTACTGTCAAGAGTGATCTCTGAATCTCTCAAAAGAGAGTACAAAACGAGACTCCACAGCCATGCCACCAGACCCTGCACCAGGCAGTTTCATTTGGGGCAACCCGGAGGGTTTGTGGGTGAGGCCTCTCTCCACCCCAATGGAGCTAGTCCTGGCAGCTGAAAACCTCCAGAATTCAACCGCTGCCATGCACACGGTCACTTTCTATGCTTGGGCCAAGTCTCACCCACAAGTGAATTTGCAGAAAAACCCCCGTATGTGGGACTTGTGACTGAAAACTCCAGGCTCAATGGAACTGGGAATAGGTGACCTCCCCCATTTCCCTCTATTTCTGGTAGCTTGGCAGTCTCCCCCACAAGCTGCCCCTGGTACCATATAATTTTGCATCAATGGCCATGATCCAGAGACTCACTATAAATCCCTCAGAAGAGAGCATCAAACGATACACCATAGCCATACCACTGGACCCCTCACCAGGCTATTTCACTCAGGGCACCCCGAAGAGGGTCGGGTGAGGCTCCTCCCCCAAAACTTCCAGAACTCAACCACTGCCCTGCTCATGGCTGCTCTCCGCATGCTCGGACAAACCTCACCCATGAGCCAACCTATTCCTGGACATCTCATACTTTACACCACCAATATACCAAGAGTAGCACACTACATTAGATGGGGTTTAAAGTAGAAGGCAACCAATCTTAGGGGGAAATATATTTATACAGATATAGTATAGAAATAAGCATAGAAGGCTCAACCTTTAAAACCATGTTATAGAAGGGCTTAATGGCTCCTGGGTGAAATTCAACAATCTTCACACACTTTCCTCTAAAAAACCTTTTTTTAAATCTGATTTTTAGTGGATTATTCATAACAAGCATTACAAAATAAATTATTTTAGTTCTGCTTTGGGGGCAGGGTTTGGGATGAAAATATGGTGATGAGAAGGTGTAATGGTGGTGGATTGGCGTTCAAATATTAAATGTAATCAAACATTGTAAACAGCTTTATAAATATATAAATAAAAGAGTGATCCCTGAGCACAGAGCAGGCGTAAGCCTGCTAGGTATGGCACAAAATTAAAAACAGAACAAATAAGAACCCTGACTGATAAAAATTCAATAAACTCATATCTGGGTTTTTTTCCCACTTTTTGGGTTACACCCAAAGATGCTCAGAGGTTATTCCTGACTCTTCATTCAGGAATTACTCCTGGTGGTGCTGAGGGAACCATATGGGATGCCAGAGATTGAACCCGGGTGGGTCACTTGCAAGGCAAATGCCCTACTCACTGTACTATTGCTCCAGCCCCTTTATTTGTTTTGATTTGGGGTCACATTTGGCGATGCTCAGGGGTTAGCTTTGGTCTGCACTCAGGAATCACTCAGCAGAACCGAGGGGACTACATGGGATGTCAGGGATTGAACCAAGGTTGGCCGTGTGCAAAGTAAGTAATAATAATAAATAATAAATAATTAAAAAAATAATAGTGCTGTACTATTGCTCCGGCCCCCCCAAAATTCATACTATAAATAATATATTTATGCTCAAAAAATAGGAGGTAGTGGTTGACTGTAATGGCTAGCAGTAGCTCCTACTACTTTCACTCCAATTTTATTGTTCAAGATTCATTGATGTGTCTCTCGATCTCTAACAGATCAACATTTAGAGGACTAGAATGGCAGACTCCTTCCTTGGAGAAGTCTGGTGTTTAGCGAGCACCCTTGTTCAAATGAGCTTCCACTACTTAGCAAATAAATTAAAAACAGCAGTGGCCAAAAGAACATGGAAAATTAACCTATTTTTTTTCTAAAAGTCTAGCCTGAGATTTTTTGCACAAGAACCTGATAAGACCCATGTACTACTGCAAGGATTTTCCCCAAAATAGTGATCAAATATTTCCCCCAAATACTGTTTCTCTTTTTAAAAAGCTCTTTGTCCAACATAAGTTTGTCCACTGTGAGCCGTGAACTCGCTTTCAGGCATACGGCCAACTTTCCTGTGACTGTTGTGGTAATTTCTACATGCAATTTTTCCATTTGCTGCCTATGAATAAATTATCTTAATAACCACAGGATCAGAAACTGTAGGAACTGGGAATCAGCACCTTGGGTGGTCTTCCATCTATCCCAAAGGACCCACTAAAAACAGGATTCAACAAAAACATCCTCACAGATAAAAACCTATTTGCTTTGAAGATACACACCAAAGATATTTGGCCTAAGGAAAAGCAGTGAAATAGACACCAACCAACAGAGGTCCCTGCCTATACTTTTTAAAAATAGCGAAAGAGGGGCTGGAGTGATAATACAATGGGGAGGCCATTTGTCTTGCGTGTAGCCAACCAGGGTTCATTTTCCAGCACACGATATGGTCCCCTGAGCACGACTAGGAATGACACCTGAGCAGAGAGCCCGGAGTAAGCCCTGAGCACAGCCAGACATAACCCAAAATAAACAAAAAATAGCTATAGATAAATTTATTATTTTCCTAGGATCTCTTGAGTCAGAAATTCAGGCACCTGATTATTCTGTAACATCAAATGATAGGATCCTTGGAGAGATGGTTGCTTGGTAACTCCAATCAGAGGGATGTCTTTAGATTTCTCTGGAATAATGTGCATCTATTTTGGTTTTTTAATGAGCTCATTTCCTTCCCTGTAGTCCCCAAAGTGAATGATTTTAGGGGAAAATTCCACTCATAAAAAAGATTCTTCTCCTTTTAGTATATTTTTTTCCAGAAGAAATCCTCTTGTGATCAAATAGCTCTATTTTTAGGACTGTAGCATGAATGTATATGTATGTATAAGAAAAGAGAAATGCGGGACCAGAGCTATGGTACAACAGGTAAGGCACTTGCCTTGCATGCAAACCACCCAGGTTTAATCCCTAGCAATCCCGTATAGTCCCAAGCACATTCAGGAGTGATTTCAGAGTGCTGAGCCAGGAACACTCCCAATGTGGCCCCAAAATGAAAACAAGAAAAACGAAAAATACATCGACATGCAAGAAAAGCAAAACTCCACCTAAAGGGGAATTTATGACTGAAATGTGTATTTTGAGGCAGCGACACCAGCTTTCTAAAGGCAGAAACTAAGTCATGATCAATTAGATCATAGTGTAATTTGCCTAGCTGAACGATACTTTGTAAATTCCTGCCTCTTCAAAAAAGAGAAGAGATGTCATATTTTTGCTATGCCTAACAGTCCTGATCTACCCTCTTCTCTATTCATGATCTGATCAGAGATTTTTTTCACTCTATATTTAATTAATTTATTTATTTACTTATGTTGGAAGGGCCACACCAAGCAATGTTCAAGGTTTATTCTTGGCTCTGTACTCAGGGATCACTCCTAGAGAGGCTTGGGGGACCATATAGGATTTGAGGAACCAATTCCCGTCAGCTGTGTTCAGGCAAGTGCTCTACCCATTGTACTATCTATCCGGCCCCTATCACCCTACACTTAGACCAAAGAAAAATAACTGCATCCCTTTAGATTTTTGGGGTAATTAGCAAGGGAACCTGATGGAGAAATTTTAACTAAAGGGGAAATTACTGGAAGTATTTGGAGCATTCACAAATGACTAACCAACTTGAGAATAATCAAGGACAAAGGCTTTGGAAACAGAGGCAGGAACCAGAGGGATCAAGAAGGAGAAACAAGAGAGCTGCAACCCTCCATGAGATTAATGAGTTGCAATGACTCACTTATCTTTGACTCAAGATGCATAATCCTTGGAGAGAATCTCAAATGGGCTGAGTTTACGGCATATGTCGGGACCTGCTATTCAAGAGCAGTAAGAGGAAGGATGGAATTGGAGGGAGCTTCCCATGAAGGAAGAACATGTGTCAAGATTTAGAGTCACAGCAAACTGGAGGGGCACCATTTCTGAAAAAAAATGCTGGAGCCATAAGGAAGAATGAATATTAAGAAGTCAAAATATATAATGTTGGGCCTGGAGTGATAGTACGACAGGTAGGATGTTTGCCTTGCACATGGCTGGCCAGGATTAGATCCTTTGCAGTCCATATGGTCCCCAAACACCGCCGGGAGTAAGTCCTGTGTGCAGAGCCAGTAGTAACCCCTGAGTATTCCCGGTCTGACCCAAAAAGTGAAAGAAAAGTGGGGGGGGGGGTGTATATAGTGCTCAGGCCAGAGAGATAAGGCAATTGCATGCCTTGTACAGCCCCAGATCCATTTTGACACTGAGAACAGCCTAATGTGACCTAAAAACAAACAAAAATGTAGTGTTCTCCCTTCTCCGAGACTGGGTTCTCAGAACAGGGATGGAATCCTCCTTATCCAAGAGACCTACTAAAGGCAGGAGAAAGCTGTCATGAGGTAACGGAAGCAGAGGAGACTGAGAAAGGTGCTAAACAGAAGTTTATAGCTGAAGTTGCAGTCTGAGCCCACGGGGCATTCTGGAATATGAATGACAGACCAGAGTGTTAACCATTTTGAGACTAGGGACTCAGCTTTCCTTTTTTTTTTTTTTTTTGTCTTTCTAGGTCACACCTGGCGATGCACAGGGGTTACTCCTGGCTCTGCACTCAGGAATTACTCCTGGCGGTGCTCAGGGGACCATATGGGATGCTGGGAATCGAACCCGGGTCGGCCGAGTACAAGGCAAATGCCCTACCCGCTGTGCTACTGCTCCAGCTCCTCAGCTTTTCAAAATATCTGAGTCAGTTATTGACTCCATGATGCTCTGGAGAAATATTCTCCTGGAGTGTTTCCAAATAAGGGGAGGTCCTCTTGGTAAAAAAAAAAAAAAAAACAATTCTTCAGAATAAGGAGTATGTTTGAGCCATTAGCAACAACATGTAGAATAGCTGGGGATGAGAGTGCCAGCACAGTGAAGGGGCTCAGGCCAGACACCCACAGTGTCTGCAGCTGCCCCAGAGGTAAAAGCAAGGTACTGGAACTTCATTTACTCAGTTCAGGACTTCCCATCTGTTCGCTGGCACACGTATCCTGGGACACAGCCAATGAAAGGGATTGATTATTGTATAACTGTCTCCTTAGGGGGATAAGGTAATTAGCAGAAAAAGCAAGCAGTGAAATCTCTTTAAAGTGAAGCTGGAAAGATAGTACAGCAGGTAGGGCACTTGCCTTACAACCAGCTGACCCAGGTTCGATCCCTGGACCCCTTTATGATCCCCAGAACCTGGCCAGGAGTGATTTCTGAGCTCAGCGCCAGGAGTAAAACCTGAACACAACTGTGTGAGGGCCAAAACTAATTAAAAACATCTCTTTAAAGAGAAAAGAGATGGAGGTGGAATATGAGCACTGGTGAAGGGATGGGTATTCGAGCATTGTATAACTGAGATTTAAACCTGAAAACTTTGTAACTTTGTAACTTTCCACAATAAAAAATTAAAAAAAAAAAGAGAAAAGAGATGGAGAGTTGTGGATAGAATCCAAAGACAGAGGGTAAAATGCAAGAGTTAGAGCACTGTCCTAGTGCATGGTCCACCCAGCTTCCATCCCCAGCACCACATACCCTCTGAGCACTGCCAGGAGTGATCCTTGAGCACAGAGCCAGAAGTATGCCCTGAGCACTGCCAGGTGTGGCCCCAAAACTAAAGAAAATAAAATGACAAAGGGTAACAGAGAGAAGGTTAATGAAAGATCAACAAAAAATTAGGAGCAATAGCACAGCGGTAGGGCGTTCCCTTGCACGCGGCTGACCCGGGTTCAATTCCTCCACCTCTCTCAGAGAGCCTGGCAAGCTACTGAGAGTATCTCGCCCAGTCAGCAGAGCCTGGCAAGCTCCCCGTGGCATATTCAATATGCCAAAAACAGTAACAAGTCCCGCAATGGAGATGTTACTGGTGCCTGCTCGAGCAAATTGATGAGCAATGGGATGACAGTGACAGAATAATTATAATAAATAAATGAAGAAGTGGACTCTACAGCACTTAAAGAGAAATGCATGAGAAAACCACAGTATTATAGAAGTTTTGGAGACTTAATTGGGCCTCTGTTTACCACATTTCAGTACTATCCGATCACAACAGCACAAGTGTCTCCAGATATTGTCAGAATGTTGCTACCTAAATATTTGGGGAGAGGGATAAAAATCACCCTTAGTTGTCAACTACATTTTCTTTTCTTTTTTTCTTTTCTTTCTTATTGAATCACCATGTGATACACAGTTACAAAGTTGCTCATGACTGAGATTCAGTCATATATTGTTCCAACAGCCATTTCCTCACCAGTGCACATTTCCCATCTCCAATGTTCCCAGTTTCCCTCCCACCCAACAGCATCCCCACAGCCTACCTCTATGGCAGACAGACACTCTCCCCCCCCCTCTTTCATAAATGAAGTCAAATTGCATTACTTCATTTATCCTCTCTTTTTCCCTTCCTTTCTTCTCTTTCTTTCTTTCTTTCTTTCTTTCTTTCTTTCTTTCTTTCTTTCTTTCTTTCTTTCTTTCTTTCTTTCTTTCTTTCTTTCTTTCTTTCTTTCTTTCTTTCTTTCTTTCTTTCCTTCATTTTCCTTCAGGACTGTGGCTTGCAATACTGTTACTGAAAGTGTATCATGCATGTCACTTTACCTCCTTTCAGCACTCAGTTTTGCCCAGAGTGATCATTTCCAATTATCATTGTCAGAGTAGTTCCTTCTCTGTCCTAACTGTACTCCCCCTTCTCTTTTGTAGCAAGTTTCCTACATGGTCCTTGTTTCTACCGTGTTCCAGTAATTTTCACATGCTACTTTTTTTTTTTAGTATCTCTCAAACGAGTGCAATAATTCTATGTTTCTCCCTCTCCTTCTAACTCATTTCACTCAGCATGCTACTCTCCATGTCCACTAGAAGCAAATTTCATGACTTCATTTATCCTAACAGCAACGTAGTGTTCCATTGTGTATATGTATCATAGTCTCTTTATTTACTCATCTGTTCTCAGGCACTTGGGTTATTTCCAGATTTTGGCTATTGTGAATAGTGCTGCAATGAATATAGGAGTGCAGATGGCTTTTCTGCATTGTTTTGGGGTGAGAACTACATTTTACCCACTTTATTACTCTGTTAAAGTTCCTGTAGTCATGATGAGAGCTGATAAGGGCTTTGTTTTTCTAACTTGAAACTGTTTGAGAAAGCTGGAAATAGGATCTGGAGGTTGCTCATAGGCTGGATTGCAGACCTAGAATGCACAGGACCCTGATTTGATCCCTGGCCCCTCATGGTCTCCAGGTACCAACACAATACCTCAGCATATAGCCCCAGAGCCTCTGGGGAGACTTCTCCACCCAGCCACCCCAAAAAGCAGAAAATTATCAACAATGTCTAAATTTAATAAAATAAATATTACTATAATAAGCACATTATTAAATATTATTTTCCTTTTTAAATATCTATATATCACCAATGAAAATAGGAAAAGAGAATCTGGAAAGTCTAGCTCTCCTGTTACCATACAGAAAGTTTTTGCAGAGTGAGGCTCAAAATGCTTTAATTTCATAAGAAATTAAAGAAGTGCTTCTCCATGAGTAATGCATCCCATATGGTCCCCCGAGCACTGGCAGGAGTAATTCCTGAGTGCATGAGCCAGGAGTAACCTCTGTGCATCACCGGGTGTGACCCAAAAAGCAAAAATAAATAAATAAATAAATAAATAAATAAATAAATAACAATAAAAAAATAAAGAAGTGCTTCTTCTGATCTTTTGTTTCTCCTTAGGTCTGAGCCATCTTCTCTTCTACTCTCCCAGAGGCGTGATGACTGTCATCTAGCTGGAATCCGGTATTTCTTTCTTTTCCAAGATGACTCCAGGCAGCTTCCTCCCTAATGGTTCTGGTTCTGGGCAGAGAACTGGCTTGTCTGGTTGCATTTAGGTCCTAGTCAGAGAAGACAGGAAAATACCCAATGGCAAGTGTAGAAGAGGTGGACACTGCAATACCATCAGGAGTCCGGGTCTACATGGGTATTGCCCTCCGAAAGAGATGCGCAGGGATCCCAGACCTTGTCTTGCTACTATGTGTTCTCTATTTTTCTGATATGGCTTTCCTCATTCTCTACCCACCATACTTCACCTTATTGTAGCTCCACCATGAAGTTCACAACTGAAGCAAAATCTGGCCACTGGGCCAGAGAAGACAGCTCAGTAGTGGGTGAGGGGCTTGCCTTGCATGTCACCTAGTGGGGTTTGATCCCTGATACTGCATGTGGTTCCCCAAGCACTGCTAGGCGTGATTCCTGAGCACAGAGCCAGGAGTAGGCTCTAAACATTACTGGGTATTGGGGTGAGAAAAAAGAGCTCTCTGGGGTTAGAGGATGTGTCACATTCCTTTTTGTGATGCTCATGCATGTTTGGCTGTGGAGTGACAGAAATCTCCAACAGCCAGACTGCCAGAAGCATGTGCTACACGTGTGGGTGGGACTGTAGGGTTTGAACTTGTGACTATAGGCTAGCAAGGCAAGTGCTCTAAGCCCCTCTGCTATGCCTCTGGGCATCTGAATTCTCTTGTCTATCCTTTCGTTAACTTATTGGGAAGAACATTAGAAATTTATACAGGGGCTGGAGCGATAGTACAGCGTGTAGGGTGTTTGCTTGCACGTGGCCGACCCGGGTTTGATTCACAGAATCCCATATGGTCCACCAAAAACCGCCAGGAGTAATTCCTGAGTGCAAAGCCAGGAGTAACCCCTGAGCATAGCCAAAAAGCAAAAAAAAAATGTATACAATACGAAGCTATGGAAATTGTATTCCTTGCTGAATAAACCATTCTTTATATAGTTGTCGGGCTTTTGTTGAGGAGGTCGGGGCCACACCCAGCATGCTCAGTGGTTAATCCTGGCTCTGCATTCAGAAATCACTGGCAGTGCTCCGGGGACCATATGGAATGCCAAGAATCTAACCAGCTGTGTGCAAGACAACCCCCCCCCCACCTACTGTATTATTGCTCTGTCCCCATCTTTATATAGTTCTCATAATTCTCTGATATACTTCATATGTGTGCTAGACATCCAATGATAATTATTGCTAGAAATGAAGATGTTGTTTGTGATTTTTTTTAATTTCATTTATTTTTTCTAAATGGATCCCTGTGAGGTACAGTTACAGACTTACAAACTTCGTGGTCATGTTTCCATCATACAATGTTTCCATCATACAATGACCAAGTATCCATCCTTCCACCAGTGCCCATTCTCCACCATCAATGATTCCAGTGTGCCTCCGCCCAACCCCTCCTTTTGATTTTAATAAAGAATGATTGTATTGGCTTTAGAAAAGCAGCTGGGGGCTGGAGGAATAGCACAGCAGGTAGGGCGTTTGCCTTGTATGGGGCAGACCCAGGGTCGATTCCCAGCATCCCATATGGTCCCCCAAGCACTGCCAGGAGTGATTCCTGAGTGCAGAGCCAGGAATAACCCCTGTGCATCGCTGGGTGTGACCTAAAAAGAAAACAAAAATAGAGAAGCAGCAGACACAGATAAAGGGGTTAATTAACTTCAGTCAGTTGATGCCATGTTTGATGAGTGGAAAGAGGTTTTACCTAAGTATTTCTACCTGTTGTGCTTTAGTGAGCATAAGTGCTTATTCAGCTTGTCTCTTTGCTTACATTTCAATTTTCCAGCATTTGATAATCTTGACAACTGGGATTTTCCGTGGAAACAGTGAAGCAAGATATTTCACCTTCCAAAGCACTTGTGGACACAGCGATTCAGATTTGATCCATGACCCCTTTATTGTTCCACAAGCACCACCGGGAGTGATGCTTGAGCACAGAGTCAGGAGTGAACCCTGAGCACCTCCACATGTGGCCCCTAAAATTCCCAAATAATATTTGGAAAATTTAGCAAATCAAATACATCGTTTAAAATTTTTGATGTACATAATATATGGGAGTAAAAAATATGCCACATGAAAATATGTCTTTAGGCAAATGGTTGAAAATCTAGAAGAAAGTTGCCTTTGGAAAAAGACAATAGAAAGATCTCTCTCTCTCTCTCCCTCCTCTCCCCGCCCCCCGCATACACACATACCTGAGGATAGAGCCCAAGGCCTCATACATGAAAAGTAAATGCTCTACCATTGGGCCATATCCTTAACCCAAAATTAAGGTAAGGTTGTTATGAAGGTTGTGGACTGGAGACACAGCACAGCAAGTTGGGCATTCGCCCTGCACACGGCCGACCCGGGTTCAATTCCTCCGTCCCTCTCTGAGAGCCCGACAAGCTACCCAGAGTATCCTGCCCGCACAGCAGAGCCTGGCAAGCTACCTGTGGCATATTCAATATGCCAAAAACATTAACAAGTCTCACAATGGAGACGTTACTGGTGCCCGCTCAAGCAAATCGATGAGCAATGGGATGACAGTGATACAGTGATACAGTGATTAAGGTTGCAAGGTAGCAAGGAATTGATTGCATTTAAGTAGCAAGGAAGCAATGCTGCTAAAACGCAGATCTGTAGATCCAATCACTTCTGTTATTTCCAGACTATATCCTCAGTCATTTGATTCACTGAAATCTGTACCCACCATCACCAGGGCTGATGTAAAAGGAAATCAAATAACGGGCTTAATCAGGACACAGAAAGCATTATTTTACATTTCCAAAGCAGTTGTTCTAATCTGTCTGAGTGGGAAGGAAGCAATAGTGTTAACCTCTTCATTAGTCAGCCCTCCTCCACCACTGATTCAGCCCCATAAACAACGGATATAATTACCCTGAACAATTGTGTGTTTATTTCCATGTCTAAACACAGAGCTTGCATTTGAAAACAAAAGAGAAAAGCAAGAGAGAAGTACCCTGCTGTTTTTTAATTCTCAATGTCAAACTTTTTCTGAATCCGGCTGTCCCTCTGGTGAGCAGAAGAAAGAAACCAGAGCATCTCGACTTTTGTTCAAAAAAAAAAAAACCTTTTTATAGAAAAATGGGTGTTACTGTATTGAGTCCTCTAGAGTGTGTACGGTAGTAGAATGGTAATAAGAGGAGATCTCAGGATTCTCTACCTTTGTCAGAGGATCTGAACGAATTGAGGCCCTCCGTGAAAAAGAAAAAAAAAATGGGTGCTAAAATTTTGGAGCAAGGCAGAGCTGGAGTGATAGTATGGCAGGTAGGGCGTTTGCCTTGCACATGCCCTACCCAGGTTCGATTCCTAGCATCCCATATGTCCCCTGAACACTGCCAGGAGTAATTCCTGAGTGCATAGCCAGGAGTAATTCCTGTGCATTGCCGGGTGTGACCCAAAAAGAAAAAAAAAACTTTGGAGCAAGGCAATGTAGTTAAAAGAACTCTCATTGTAAGTAGAAATGAAATATTCTGTTTTAATTGATTGCTCTAGCTTGCCTGTGAGTGGTGCCAGGGATCAATCCCAGGCTCTCAGGGAGCCTCATAAACATGACGCACGTGCCCCACAGCAGAGCCACGTTCTTCCTCTCCTTGCTTATTGTCATGAGTGCTGTTTCGATATGTGTGTGTGTGTGTGTGTGTGTGAGTGTGTTGGGGTGCTCCCCGAGATTCCCACAGTGCTCCTCAGACATATTGCTTTCCAGGGTCTGCACTTCAAAATGGTACTACTGGCATTTTTTATTTTTAGATTTATTTTGCTGTACTTTTATAGGCAACATCCTTTATTGCTGATTTATTCTGGGGGAGGGGCTCCCAAGCAGTGCTCAGGGAACCCAGGGGCCACTCCCAGCCTTACTCAGCAAAACCAGACTTACATTCAAAACAACCTAAGAAACCAGTGGTACTGCTCAGGCTCTGTGGTACCACAGACCACCAGGACCACCCTAGCAGAGCTTGGGAACCTCCAGGACTATGAGAGAGACTATGGGGGGGGTCATGTGTTGCCAGGGATTGAACTGGGGTCCAGCACATGCAAGGTATGTGCCCTAGCCTCTGTACCAATGCCGGATGTGGCAAAAGAGCAAACAAGCAAAAATCAGGGAAACAGAAGTCTTGGGTTCAATCCCTAGCACCAGTAATTTAAATGGAGGGTGGGGCAAGTACTTGCCTTGCATGCAACCAACCCTGACTTGATTCCCCCACACTTTGTGATCCCCAGAACACTGCTGGGAGTAACCCTTGAGCACAGAGCCAAAAGCTGACTCCAAACACTGCTACCTAGATGTGGCTCAAACCTTTCCTCCCCATCAAAAGGGAAGTAAAGAAAGAAAAATGAATGCTTGGGTTATGAAATCAAGCAAAATGTCATGACAGGAGCTAGGATGACAAGACTTACCAGTTTGCAAGTAAGTGCTCTGGGACAAGAGGTCGAAAGTGTGGAAAGAACGTGTTAGGGGGCTGGAGCGATAGCACAGCGGGTAGGGCATTTGCCTTGCACAAAGCCGTTCCAGGTTCGATTCCCAGCATCTCATATGGTCCCCTGAGCACCACCAGGAGTAACTCCTGAGTGCAGAGCCAGGAGTAACCCCTGTGCATTGCCAGGTGTGACCCAAAAAGAAAAAAAAAAAGAACGTGTTAGATGTGGGGAAGAAAGAACATTCCTCATTCACTGCTGGTGGGAATGCTGATTGGTGCAACCTTTTAAAAAAAATGAACACTTCTCAAAAAAATGAGGAATTGAGCTTCCTTATGAGCAAGCAACTCTATTTCTTGGCATATACACCAAAGGTCAAAAAAACCTCTCTTCAGAAAAAACCATCTTCCCTATGGTGTTCATTGCAGCACTATTCACAATAGCCAAAATCTGGAAACTACCCAAGTGTCCCAGAACAGATGACTGAATAACAAAACAATGGTATATATACACAGTGCAATACTAGTTGGCTTTAAGAAAAGATGAAGTCATGCAATTTGCAGCTATGTGGATGGCTCTGAAAAGTATCATGCTGAGTGAAGTTAGTCAAGAGTAGAGGGACAGACACAGAAGCATCTCTCTGATATCAAGATATAATGAAATATAGTAGGGGATGGAGCTGGAGCAATAGTCCAGCAGGTAGAGCACTGTCTTGCATGTGGCCTGCCCAGGTTCTGTCCCGGCACCCCATATGGTCCCCTAAGCCCTCCAGGAGTCATCTCTTGAGCACAGAGCAGATGTGAGGGAGCACCACTAGATGTGCCTCCCCCCTCCCCCCAAAAAAGAAAAATATAGTAGGGGAATAACAAATACCCAAAGGAAGGGCTGAAACAATAGTATAGCTGGAAAGGCATTTGCCTTGCTCATGAATGACCAGGGTTTCATCCTCAGCATCCAATATGGTCCCCTGGGCACTGCCAGAAAAAAAAAAAAAAAGGAAAAGAAAAGAAACCCAGAAAACCCCAAAAGGCAACAATCAGAGAATTGGTTTTCAGAAAGGGGTTTTCCATGGTAATGATATGTGGGGTGAGGAAGGGAAAGGCAAAAGGAACAGGAGACAATAGTCAGGAGAAATGGTCTCTCTGCTAGGAAGGTGGTTTTGGAATGCTTCGTGCTTGAAACCCCATCATTGACAATATTGTAAAATTGTAAAGCACAGTGACTAAAATTAAAATTGTAAAAGTGAGGAAGGGGAAGAGGTAGGAGCATTACATTAGATTTCCTGGCACTTGCCACATTAGCTAAGTGCAGTGGCAAGCAGCATGTATAAAATCTCAAAGGTAGTTAAACAGTAACAAGGAAGTCAGAACAATCCAGGTTACCCACAGGATAAGAAAGATACAGCGATTTATTTCCATTGGCTTTACTTGCTATAAAAGGTATGACCTTGGCCTCCTTATACCACCTAAAGGAATGATCTGTGGTCCTTTACCTGCGTTTGATTGATCAATGGAAGGACAAAGGTGAAGGATGTAGTTCCAGGTAGTAAAATTCTGAGACAAAACCAGCTGAGGTACTGGAAAGATAGTGTAACAGATAAGGCACTTGCCTTGCATGTGGCCAACCCGGATTCAATCCCCAGCATCCCATATGGCCTCCCCACCTCCGTGTAACACCAGGAGTGACCTCTGAGCACTGAGCATCGGGCAGGGTGTGGCCCCGCGTGTGCACACACACACACACACACACACACACACACACACACACACACACACACCAGCTGAGCTGAGGCACAGAGCTTTGAAACTGACACACACAAAGCTATCTAGCAGTTCAGACAAAAATGAGTCACAGAAGGGTCATTTCACAGGGCAGTGCAGCGCTGACACTCAGCTACACAAAGAGGAGGAGCTGAGAGACCACAGCTGGCTTCACTGTGGGCTTCTGTGTGGACAGTGCTCGTCAAGTTCTTTAATCTCGCCCCCCTCTGCTTTTCACCTAGAGGGAAGTGTTAGAGGATCTGATCCTCACCCAAAGGAGCTTGAAATGTTTACCCTACACGTGGGATAGTTTGAGAAAGGGTGTCCTCTAGTGGTCAATGGTAAACTTAATTCTAAGAGGCTTACAAGCAAAGCTAAAGATGTAGGCGTAAAGAGAAGTAACCCCTGTGCATCGCAGGGTATGACCCAAAAAGCCAAAAAAAAAATGGATCGAAAGGTATTTTTTATTGAAACCGTTCCATTATTTCAAAGTTCATTGTCAAGTCTGATTTTGGGGGGCGTTTCCCAGCCCAATTCTAAAATTTAGTACAATGAGGTGTTGGAGCCAAACGAAGCCTTGAGTGTGGAAATCAGTGGGCAAAATAAGCGCCTGCCTGTGAGAAAATAACCTTCTCCAAAGCCCCTGTATGCCTAGGGCAGAATCCGCTCCTCTGGCATAGAAGATTTAGAACATTTTTATTTCGTTTTTGTTTTTTGGGTCACATCCAGTGATGCTCAGGGCTTACTCCTGGCTCTGCACTCAGGAATCGCTTCTGGCAGTGTTTGGGGGAACCACATGGGATGTCACGTGTTGGACCCCGGCCCCCAGCAACCCCCCCAGAGTGATTCCTGAGTGCAGAGCCAAGAATAACCCCTGAACATCACTGGATGTGGCCCCCAAACCAAAGTAAATAAATAAATTTTCTGAAATGTGATCTGGGTCACAAAGACAGTTCGAAGGGCAGGGCAGGAGCTTGTGCCCTGTAGGCCCATGGCTCCATGTTCACTTCACAGCCTCTTTCGTGCTTGCAGGTATTCCTGGGAAGGTACCCCAACATAAATTATCAAGTCAGATTTTTAAAAAATATTTCATTTTATTTATTCTGCTGAAAGGTATGGTAAAGACATATGTTGACTGGAATGAGGGGCTGAAGCGATAGTACAGCGGGTAGGACGTTTGCCTTGCACACAGCCAACCCCGGCTTGATTCCCAGCATCCCATATGGTCCCCTGAGCACCGCCAGGAGTAATTCCTGCGTGTAAAGCCAGGAGTAACCCCTGTGCATCGCAGGGTATGACCCAAAAAGCCAAAAAAAAAAAAGGGCTGAAAGGTATTTTTCGTTGAAACCCTTCCATTATTTCAAAGTTCATTGTCAAGTCTGATTTTTATAAGATTGGTTCATTCAGGGTGTTATGGTCATAGACTCATGTTGGATTATAACTCATAGAATAAAATAAGTATCATAAATCTATATAACTTAAAGAAATAGAGAAGAATTTTTTTTTTTTTTTTTGCTTTTTGAGTCACACCCTGAGCATCACCGGGTGTGACCCAAAAAGCAAAAAAATTTTAAAAGATGACATCAGCACTTTGTGACAATTACTTGTCTTATGTAAACTAAGAAAAATGTTTCATTTATACACAAATAGTTGTGTAAATATAATAGATGGGTGCACATGCATATAAACAAAGTGTTAAATATGCTAGAGTATGTATGAGATGTGCATGTGCAATTGTAAATATTCTTGCCCTGTTAAAGTAGTGACACCCTAATATTCACTTTTCCATTTGATATATCTGTTGCCATACTAGTTTGACTGAATTAAACTTTTTATATTTTTTATTAACTCGTGGTTTAATATAGCTCTAGAAAAAAAATACAATTGGATATATTCAAGAAAAACTTGATTTTAATAAAAACATCATGGATTCTTTTTGTTAGTATTATGAAAATATAATAACAATAATAATAATAATATAGACCTGTTATTAAGAAAAAATGTGCACAGGCTCACAATGTGGCACAGTAGCAGAAGACTTGTCTTGCATGTGTGAAACCCTGGGTTCAATTCCCAGTACTATAAAAAAAAAAAGAAAGAAAAATTGTGCACAGTGATATCTAGGACATACTTATAAAACTTCTGTGTAAGGAGTCAGAGAGGTAGTACCAAGGGCAGGATGCTAACCTTGCTCATAGCTAACTCAGATTCGATCCCTGACACTTCGTGTGATTTCCCGAACCTCCCTAGGAGTGATCCGTGAGCCCAGAACCAGCAGTAAGTCCTGAGCATCATTGATTGAGCTCAAAAACACAAAAACAAAATTCTGTGTATATGTACAATATACAAGGGGATAGAAAACCTGGACAAAGATGAAGCAGAAACAATTGTGCTTAGTGTCCCTTTCCAGATAGAAAAGTTACTGCTTCCTTGTTTGCGCTAAGAACACCAATTTTTGTACTAAGAATGCCCTTAATAAAATTTTTTTTTTTTTTGCTTTTTGGGTCACACCTGGCGATGCACAGGGTTTACTCCTGGCTCTGCACTCAGGAATTGCCCCTGGCCGTGCTCAGGGGACCATATGGGATGCTGGGATTTGAACCCGGGTTGGCCGAGTGCAAGGCAAATGCCCTACCCGCTGTGCTATCTCTCCAGCCCCTATATAAAAATATTTTTAAATTAAAAAAATTTAAATAAGTTGAGGCCAGAGCAATAATGCAGCAGGTAGAATGCTTACCTTGCACACTGCTGACCCGGGTTTGATACTGCAGCTCATATTGTCCCCTGAGCCCCACCAGGAGCAATTCTTTTTTTTTTTCTTTTCTTTTTTAGGTCACACCTGGCGATGCACAGGGGTTATTTCTGGCTCTGCACTCAGGAATTGCTCCTGGCGGTGCTCAGGGGACCATATGGGATGCTGGGAATCGAACCTGGGTCGGCCGCGTGCAAGGCAAACGCTCTACCCACTGTGCTATTGCTCCAGCCCCAGGAGCAATTCTTGAGTGCAGAGCCCTTGAATGCAGAAGTAATTCCTGAGTACCACCAGGTGTGGCCTCAAAACTAAGCAAAAAACTTTTCTTTTTCAACTATCTTGATGTGAGTGCTTTATTATACCCAACAATTTTTAAATATACTTTCACTTTTTTTAAAAGAGGGAAATGTTGGTCTGGAGAGATGTACAGAAAGAAGTTCTGCCTCTTGCCTTGCATGCTATGGACCTAGATTCAATCAATCCCCCGCACATAGTCTATTCCCGGGAGTCAGAATTGATCCCTGAACACAGAGCCAGAAGTGACCTCTGAGTTTTGCCGGGTCTCACGAAAAGTGGTGGAGGAGCTGTTAAAAATTGCTCTTATGTGTTAGCTAGAAAACAATTGAGAATTTAGCTAAATGACTCTCTCTATGGTATCGCTGCCTGGCATCCTTGTGTTTGACTAAACAGCCTGGAGGTGGGGAAAGCAGAGAGGGACTCAATGGTAAATGTATGGATTCTAAGAGGCTTACAATCAGAGCTAAAGATGTAAGTGTGGGTGGTGGTGGGAGGGAAACTGGAGTCATTGGTGGTGGGAAATGGACACTGGTGGAGGGATGGGTGTTGGATCACTGTGTGACCGAAACCTGATCATGAACAGCTTTGTAACTATGCATCTCATGGTGACTCAATTAAAAAATAAAAATTAAAAAAAGATGTAGGTGTGCAGAGAATCACAGACTATGGAAGCTGTTTCCAAGGCTGTTTTCTTTTTTTATTTTTAAATTAAACACTGTGAGATACACAGAAAGTTGTTCATAATGGGGTTTCCATCATATAATATCTCAACACCCATCCAACCAGGCCCAGTTCTGATGTTTAATATGATGAGATGTTGGAGAAAGATGCATCCTTGATTGTGGAAATCAATGGGCAAAGCCTTATGCTTATGCCTTATACTGACTAGCCCTTCATGCACTTGCATGCCCTGGATAACAGAAAAACCAAGTTGCTGGTTTGGCTTCCCAAATAGTCCTTGTGAGCAACAAGTACCAAGAAAACATGCCTCCCAAAATCTTCCTCTTGCATACCTGTTAAGACAAGGCCCTGTGAAGATTAGCAAAGCCCCATTCTTATTTGCTTCATTAACCAACCTGGCCTTAGCCCAAGAGCCCCAAAGCAATCTATCCACAGACTCTAGCAAAAGCTTGTAGCTCAGGGCTCTCTCTGTGCCTTCGGTCTTTCACCTACTGGTGTGGCCTCTTGAGACATCCTTCAAGACCTGTGAGCTGGCTGGAGGCTGGAGAGACAGTACAGCAGGTAAGGAGCTTGCCTTGCATGCAGCCAAGATAGGTCTGGTCCCCAAGCACCCCTTACGGTCCCTGTGTCCTGATAGGAAGTGACCCCTAAGCACAGAGCCAGAACTAAGCTCTAGGAACAGCTGGGTATGGTCCAAAAAGAACAGAAATAACAAAAATAACCTGTGAGTAATGAACTTCATTTGTTGTTGTTTTGGGCCACACCTGGCACTATTCAGGGCTTATTCCTGGCTCTGCTCTCAGGGATCACTCCTGGTGGGGCACAGAGGGATCATATGGGGTGCAGGGGACTGAATCCAGGTTGGCAGTGTACAAGACAAATGCCCTTCCCTCTGTAATATCACTCTACCCCCTGAACTTCTTGTTCTCTTGTAGTCTTGGGATGAACTTTGATTTGCCACATTGTGCTTCTCTTTAAAAAAAATTTTTTTTTTCATTGTTTAGGTTTTGGAGAATAACACCTAGTGGTGTTCCAAGACTTACTCCTGGCTCTGTTAAGAGAGCACATCTGACTGGTGATGGGATGGGTGTTTGAGCATTGTATAACTGAGACTTTAACCTGAACGCTTTGTAACTTTCCACATGGTGAATTAATAAAAGAATTTAAAAAAAAAAAAGAGAGCACATCTGATGATACTCAGAGGACCATATGTAGTGCTGGGAATAAAACCAGGGTTGGCTGGATGCAAGAAAACTCTGTACGATCTCTCCAGGGCCACCCTGAGCTTCCTCAACAGATGCTAATTTTTTTAAAAAAAATCATCATCATCTGGGGCTGGAGTAATCCCTGTGCATCACTGGGTGTGACCCAAAAAGCAAAAAAAAAAAAAAATTTTTTTTAATCATCATTATCATCATCCCGTTGATTGTCAAATTTCTCAAGCGGTCTCAGTGACATCTCCATTCGTCCTAGCCCTGAGATTTTAGAAGCCTTTTAAAAAAGAAGTTATAATAAAAACATACTCTGAAGTTCCAGAATCAGTATGCCACAGAAATAGAGTTATAATGCAAACGCCAAGGACAGGTGGTCCCTTCAAACAAGAATGCATGAGGATAGCATGAACCATTCATTAGTGAACTGATAAGAACATTTTTTTGGATTTTTTGGGGGGGAGGGGAGTGGTTGGTTCAGGGTTTATTTCTGGCTCTGTCCTCAGGCTTCACTCCAAGTAGTCGTCTGGGGACCATAGGTGGTTCCAGGGATGAAACCTGGGTCTGCTCTTGCAAATGTGAGCTGAGATTCCTGCATTTTTTTTCCCTACTCCCATTTCAGCAAGATAAACTCTCAAGAATAGTCCAGAGAAGGGGCTGGAGGAATAGCACAGCGGGTAGGGCGCTTGCCTTGCACTGCAGCCAACCCAGGTTCAAATCCCAGCATCCCATATGGTCCCCTGAGCACCGCCAGGGGTGATTCCTGAGTGCAGAGCCAGGAGTAACCCCTGTGCATCGCTGGGTGTGACCCAAAAAGCAAAAAAAAGAATAGTCCAGACAAGAATGTAAGAATGTAAGGCTCGGGACCAGGGAGATGGCTCAAAAGACTAAAGCACATGCTGGAGGCCTGGGTTTAGTTCCCAGTACCATGTGGTCCTCTGAGCTCTGTCAGGAGCTAGACCCAAGAACAGAGCAAAAACAAACACAACAACAAGTATGTCTGTGTCTGTCTGTCTGTCTTAGAAGAAGAAGAGTAGGGGGGAAAAAGTTTATAGGCTGCCTCTCAGCTCCAGACTGAAGGCCATCTTCCTAGGGTCATCAGCAGATGTCACACCATCCCTATCACAGGCAACTGAGCCTAAGTTCCTGCGAACTAATAAGAAGCAGGAAATCTTCTGTCCCTCCCCTATTCATGACACTGACACTTTTCTTTGGTTATGAGAGAGATTGAAAAACCGAGGGCTCTACTTGCTCTTCCATGCCAGCACAGAAAAGGTAAGACCAGAGTACTGTCTACTCACCACTAAGTGTTTAATTTCTAAAACAAGAGCATCATGGATCCCAGTCCCAGCTACAGTTAGAACTTAAAAGATTTTGTTCTGAGAAGAAACAGCTGAACAGCAGATAGCCCTTACTCTTTCCCAAAGGAACTTATTTCACTTACAAGGAAGTGTACCAAAGATTAAGGCTGATGATTTAATCCTAAGAACATTTGAGGGACAGGACAGAGAGATAGATCAAGGGTTAAGGAAAGGGTCTAACCAGGGTTCTGTCTCACCATCATATATAATCCCTAAGTCCACCAAGAGTGATTCTTGACTGCAGAACCAGAAGTAAGCCCTGTACACCACTGGGTATGGCCCCAAATTTAAAAAAATCAAATAAGTAAGTAGGAGGAGGGAAAAAAGGAGGTGGTTGGGAACACTGGTGAAATCCAAATAAAGTGGTAGTAGTAATTAACAGTAATAGTAATAATGCTATAATGTATAACTGCATTGTCCATTATTATCATAAATTGTAATTTATAGATCATGTAATTTCATAAGTTTCAATCATATTAACTATTAATATTTATTCCATAATTGCTGGTTATATTAGTATTGCTAGTAATAATAGTAATTAATAGTAATAGAAATCAATCAAGGTGGTTTCTTAGATGCACAGGTGTAGCATGCTAACTTAATTACTTAAGTCATTCACCACAGGGGAGACAAGGTGAGTATGGAGAAACTTTGTAGTCTGTGACATTCCTGTAGATCTATAACCACTCTAAAACGGTTGTTTTGAAATGGGTACCCGCACCAGAATTGTGAGAAATTAACGACAGAGAACAGACCCAGTGTAAGGCTCAAAGCTTAGCAAGAAAACATAAGGTTTAGTTCCCGCGATTATCCGTGAAATGAAGGACAAGTACTCTAACACTAGGTAACTTAATCAGCATGAGCAAAAAACGAACAGTGTACCATAGACATGATCTGCGCCCCCACTCCTTCCGCCGCTTCCCCCCCCCAAAAAAAAAAAAAAAACGAGCTAGCGCAAGAAGTGCAGGGAGCAAGCAAGCAAGCGCTCGCCAGTCGGGGACAGAGAGCCGAGGGGTCGCCTTAGGGGGCGGGGCATGGAGGAGGCGCCGGTAGGGGCGGGGCGTGAAAAGGACACCAGCAGGGGGCGGGGCATGGAGGGGGAGAATCCCAGAAGGGGGCGGGGCTTGAAGGGGACGCCTCAGGAGGCGGGGCTCGGAGGCGCCTGTATGGGGCGGGGCGCGAAGGGTGACGCCTCGGAGGGCGGGGCGTGGAGGGGATGCCTCAGGGGGCCGGGGCGTCGAGAAGACGCCCGCGGGAGGCGAGGCGCGACAGGAAGATGCCGGCAGGAGGCGGGGCTCTAAGGGGACGCCCCCCAAGGGGCTGGGCTTGGAGAGGACGCCGGCAGGAGGCGGGGCGCTTCACGGCTGAGGGGACGTCTCAGGGGGCGGGGTTTGGGGGAAATACCGGCAGGAGGCGGGGCTCTAAGGGACGCCTCAGGGGGCGGGGCGTCGAGAAGGCGCGGGCGTGAGGCGGGGCCTGCCGCAGTTCCCACGGCGGCCACGGCCCCCGGAAGTCATGAGACTGGGGCCGCTGCGTCGGGGCGGAAACCTTGTACGGCAGGAAGGTGATAGCTCCTCCCCGGCGCGGACGCGGCTGCCGCGGTTGCTAGACAACGGGAATTCGCCTTCGTCACTTCCTCAGCCCGCCGTCTGCCCACTCCGCAGGCCGGAACCCAGGGGCCCGCGGGCAGGGTGGGCAGCCCGCCGTCGTCCGCAGCCCCGCGCCACCGGAGCGGAACCACGCCGTCCTCTGGGAGGACCCCGAGCCGCGGTGGGAAGATGGCTGCAGACAAGCCTGCAGGTGAGCGCGCGCGGCTCGCGAGCCGGGGCCGCAGGCGCGCTCGGGCTCGGGCCCGGCGTTTCCCTCGGCGGGCCCTGCCCCGCGCCGTCGCCCCGCGCGCCGGAACAGCGCTCGCCTCCGTGGGGCCGCTCCCGGGACTTCTCCGGGCGCGCAGAGTTCCCCGTGGCGCCCCCCTCTCCCCCAGCGGGGATCGGACGCGTCCGGGCCGTTCGGGCCCCCGCCGCGGGGTCTGATTACTGCACTCCCCGGGACGGCGGCTTTTGCTCGGCGCCTCCCGGGTAGCTTTTCCCCCGCGGCCCGCTGAACCTTCGCAGTCGCGGGAACTTGCGGGGTCTCGCCTGCTCTTCTCCCGGGCGGCCCGGCGCAGGCTTCCTGCGAGATGCCCGTGTGCTCTGCGGCGTCCTGGTGGGCCCGCAGCAGGAGACTCGGAGTGGTGCCCGAGCGTGGAAGGTGTCAGTGCTGGGCACCCCTGGTTGTTGTTTCGGAAGGAAGGCGTGCAGAGGTTTCCTGTGCTGCAGGTCCTGCCCGCCGTGGCCGGCTGCCGGACTCGGGAATCGAAGCGAGCCACGCGCGCGGTCCTGGGCCCAGGGCAGCTGAAAGCGTTGCGTCTGCTAAGCAGGCAGACACCCCCCCCCCCCCAACACACACACACTTCAGAACGTCTCGGGAAAGGGGGCCGGTGCAGCTCGTCTGTCCCTGGGGCCGAGACAGGCCAGGGCCGCGCTCTGCGGGGGCTGCCGCCCGCACCGAGTGACGTGGACGGGTCAGCTCCACGCAGTGGGTTAGCGGCGGGTCAGGAGAGGGCTCCAGGCGCGCCTTGGGCGAGGGGAGCGACGTCGTTCTTGGAAGGGAAGCGTCCCCTCCCCGGGTTCACCGTTGTTGCTCACCTGCCCCCCGGTATATACCAAGCTGGGGTTTCACCTTCGGGGTGTCGCGAGCCCGGACTTCCAGCCTTCTGCTCACCCATGCAGTGGTCCCCAAAGACCGGAGTGGCCGCGGTAGCCTGAGATGTGGAAGAAACCAGTTCCATACGCTCCCTGGCTTTGACGAGCTGCTGCTGTCACTGGGGCTCTTGTTTGGGCAAGAACCTAGCAGTGGGGCGTCAAGTGTGGAAGGAGTGTCAGGCCAGCCCGTGATGGGGCGGCCCCGGCGTGCCGGAGGCCCTCCTGGGCAGAGATCCTAACGCTGTGCCAGGCGAGCACCTTCACCCCTGTACTATCGCATCCTCCCCACCTCCCGACGCCCCGCCCACACAGCAGCAACACTGAATGGGCGTTCTTCCTGTCCAGTTCATTCTTCTCACTGCCTTTCCGTTGATTCTATAAAGGCTAGTGGAATCATACCCTTTCCCTGCCAGCAGATGTTCCAAGGTCTTTGTGCATCAAATCCTCATTCCTTGCTTTACTTCCAAGACTCATCTGTTCACAGCAATTTCTGTATTCCCGCCAGAAATTCTCTCACAAAATCTGGTGTTCTTTTGGGCTTCTGAATGCTAATGACCTTTTTTTCTAGTTATCTCATGAACTCTTACTCAAGATTAGCTTAGTGGGCCAGAGAGCGAGTACATGGTTAAGTCGTTTGCCTTGCACACATCCACCTCAGTTTGATGCCCAGGAACGCGTGCGGTCCCCTGAGCATCACCAGGAATAATCCCTGAGCGCCCGGCACTGCTGGGTGTGGCCCAAAAAGGAAAAAAGGGAAGGATCTTGCAGTTCAGCTGAGATGCTCTGAGCTCCTTCAAAATTGCAGGGTTTTTTATGTGTGTTCTTTATGTAGGAAGAGGGAGAAGCCCATGAAAGGATTTAAAACAGCAAGTGACCAGGTCACATTGTTGTAGTGAGTAGAGTTAAGTGAAGCATGGCTGAAAACTTAGCGGCTGGCTTAGACCAGTTACTGTTGTGATCATTGAGTCAGTAGATATCCAACGAAAGAGTGCTCTGCTAAGCTGTGAACTCTCTCCCTCTCTCTCTCTTTCAACACCCCCCTTCACCTCTCCCTCCATCTCCCAGATGGGACTTGTGTAGCATTTGAAAGACAAACTGCACTGTTGCACTGTCCCATTGTTCATCTATTTGCTCAAGGGGGCACCAGTAACGACTCCATTGTGAGGCTTATTGTTAACTGTTTTTGGCATATCAAATAGGCCCCGGGTAGTTTACCAGGCTCTGCTGTGCAGGCAGGATACTCTCAGTAGCTTGCCAGGCTCTCCGAGAGGGATGGAGGAATCGAACCCAGGTTGGCTGCGTGCAAGGCAAATGCCCTACCCGCTGTGCTATCGCTCCAGCCCAAAAGACAAACACATAAGATAATATGATTTCGAGTAGAGATGAATATTGTGAAGAAGAGAAAAACGGGTCAGGAGATGGGATAAGTGAGAAATGTGGGATTCTCATAACTAACCTTTTGATGGAGACCTAAAGGATAAAGAGCTAGTCAGGTGAAAGAATAAGCCAGGTGAGAGGAACAACAAACAAATTAAAGTAGGTAAAGGGATATTTCTGATAACCTTTCAGCATCTGTATTGTAAACCACAATGCCCAAAAGGGAGAAAGAGAGAAGATTTAAAAAAAAAAAAAAGCTCCTGCCATAAAGGCAGGGTGGGGGGTGATGGGAGGGAAACTGGGGACACTGGTGCTGGGAAATGTACACTGATGGAGGGATGGGTGTTGGAACACTATGACTGATACCTAATCATGAACAGCTTTGTAAGGGTGTGGCCAGTAGGAGCATAGGTACATGCTAAAAGCATAGTAGCAAAGGCAATGTGACGAGAGTTGCAGCAAGGCCCAGCTTTTGTCAGGCAGGCCTTGCAAGCCGTGAAAGTTTGGATTGGTTCTACTAATGGTTCGCCACTGGTGGATTGCACCGGTGCCTAATGTTATCTGCTGTATGTAATAGAGAACTGAGAAAGTGATAGGTATGTGGACCTCAGACGGCCTAAGTTCATCCTAGCTGTACTGCTTGGAATTTTTATGACCTTGGGAAGTGCTTTGCATGGGGGAGGGTGCGGTGGGCAAGTGGATAATATCTTAAGTCTTAGTACCTTCCAGTGGAAGAATTGATGTAGTAGCTTTGCAACTATAAAAGGATTTCACTAGTAAACTATAATACCTCAAACAAAAATATAATAAAAGAAAGTGACTGCTCCTCAGCTGTGGTAGTAATCTATGTCGTCTTCCCCAAAGCCAGACTGTAGTCAAGTCACATTCCTGTGCGTGTGCCATTCACAGCAAGGTGGTAAGGGATTCACGGTGCTGGTGAAGCCGGCAGGACCAGTACTCCTACCCAGGGTTAGGCCTGCAGGTTCTGCCCCAAGACCCCACCAAAACCAAGACTGTAAGGACTGAAGACAAACTCCTGTAGGGGGAAATAAAATATAAAATGGAAATTGTACTTCCAAAGAAAGGCTTTTTTTTTAAGTGTTTTGAACCACACCTGGTGATGCTCAGCGCTTACTCCTAGCTTTTCACCCAGGGATCATTCCTGGCAGCCTTGGGGGACCGTACTTGACCATTAAGCTAATCTGTAATCAGGTCATATTAAGTAATTGATTTGTGTATTATAAGCATAGAGTGTGGTTTTAAAATATAAAGGGGTAAGAGTCTCGAGTAATTCCTGAGTGCAGGTCTGCTGTGCCCTACCTGCTGTACTATCTGGTTTGATTTTTGTTTTTGTTTCTGGGCCACATCTGGTGATTTCTCAGGCATACTCCTGGCTCTCCGCTCAGAAATTACTCCTTGCAAAAAAAAAAAAGAAAGAAAGAAATTACTCCTTTCTGTGATCAGGGGACCATATGGGATGCCTGGGATCAAACCCAGTTCAGTCATGTGCAATGCTCTACCCACTGTACTATCACTCTGGCCCCCAAAATAACATCTTTTTTTTAAACTTCACTCACAGAGGCATCATCAGTATTTTTTGCATGTAGTAGTAGCTTTTCATATGCCTTAACATTTCCCCCCTTCTTTTTCCCCCTTAAAAAAGACATTTCTTGGGGCTGGAGCAATAGCACAGCGGGTAGGGTGTTTGCCTTGCATGCGGCCGACCCGGTTTCGATTCCCAGCATCCCATATGGTCCCCTGAGCACTGTCAGGAGTGATTCCTGAGTACAGAGCCAGGAGCAACCCCTGAGCATCGCCAGGTATGACCCAAAAAAGAAAAAAGAAAAAAGAAAAAAAGAAGACATTTCTTGAGCATCAGTGGAGTTAGATATATTGAATAGTAATAGCTTGGCTGTAAAAACCTCCTCCAATCAGATTTCCGTTGTTAACATTCTGTATTGGAATGTGCCTGTACTTTCAGTTAACTGATTCTTAGCAGTTTTGAAAACGCAGGTGTGTTTCTTCTCTACTTAGCTCAGACCTCAGGCAGTAGTCTGGTTAGAAATGAAACCTATTGGCTTAAAGAGCGTCAAGGCTTGTGCACCGAAGAACTCTGTCCGCCTAGGAAGTCAGCCAGGTGCACTGGGCCAGGGTCGGAGGAAAGTGAAGCTTCTGGATGAACGGTCTTACCCCGTTTCAGTTGGCAATGGGGATTGCTTTTGGACAAATAAAGACACATTGTGGAATTATATACAGACTCTCTCTGGTAAGAAATCACCCATTACAGAAGATAATAGTTTTTAAACCGATCCAAAATAATACCGAGTTCTTACAGGAAATTTGAAAATGCAAAGATAATCATTAAAATTAATGATTTTAACCCTGGGGGCTTTAGTGATAATAGGGGACTTGCCTTGCTCATGGCAGACCTAGGTTTGATCCCTGGCACCCCGTATAGCTCTCCAAGCTTGCCAGGAATAAGCCCTGAGCACTACAGGTGTGTGTCCCCCACCCCTACCAGAAAAAGCTATCCTGAAATGTATTATTCTCGAAGTTTTATCTTGAATAATGGAATTTAGCTGAAAGAACAATTCGTTAACACATAAAGTACTATTGAGTGCAACTCTGAAATGTCTAGTATGGAAGCTGAGACCCGACCTACCCAAAAAAAGGTTCCATGGTATGAGGGTTTATTAGAATTGTTAGCCCTGTCCCAAGAAAATACGGCAGGAAGGGCACTTGCCTTACATGCGGCCTACCCAGATTCGATCCTCGGCATCCCAGCTTGTCCTCAGAGCACTACCAGGAGTAATTACTGAGTGCAGAGCCAGGGGTCAGCCCTGAACAATGTTGGGTGTGATTCGAAAACCAAAAAAGTTAAAAAAGTATACCCTCTATAGAGGTTTCACGTGAGCTAAGGAGCTAATCCTTAATCAGGTCATACTAAGTGATTAATTTGTATATTTAAAATATAGAAGTAGAAGTGTGGGGATTTTGTTCTGTTTTGTTTTACTTTTTGGGTCTCACCCGGTAATGCACAAGGGGTTACTGGAGTACCTGGTTCATGCACTCAGGAATTACTCCTGGCGGTCATCGGGGGACCATATGGGATGCTGGGAATCGAAACCAGATTGGCCGCATGCAAGGCAAACGGCCTACCTGCTGTGCTATTGCTCCAGCCCCAAAATGTATTTTTAAATCATAAAATGGCAGGCTGGAGCAATAATACAGCAGGTAGGGCATTTTTGCCTTGCACACAGCTGACCCGAGTTCAATCCCTAGCATCCCATATGGTCCCCCAAGCACCACCAGGAGTAATTCCTGAGTGCAAAGCCGGGAGTAACCCCTGAGCATTGCTGAGTGTGACCCAAAAAGCAAAACATATGTATACATGTATACATATAATGGCAAGAATCTGGAAAAGTTCTGGGAAAAAAAAAAGATGGGAACACTAAAAATTTAGCAGCTTCAAGCAAAGAGTTGAGTGGATGGGAAGAGACAGAACTGTAGAGGGGACTTATGTCATTGGCACATCTTGTTACAATGTTGTCTTCTGAGACAGGGAAGCTGGGAGTTGGTGCTAAAGTCTGATATGTGCCTGACCAGGACTAGCCAAGGTCAAGTCTGTGGGGATTGATTCTCTAAATGCTCCTGGAAATTAGCTTCTAGGCCGTTTTCAAAAAATGCCCAGATCAGAATATACACATGGTTTATTGAATTTTTACCGCATGCACCCATAGGTTATTGTTATCTGCAATCCCCCTTATGTGTTTTGCTGGCTTTAGACTCTTGAAACGTTTATAACTTCTTAAAACTGTGTTAGTTTCCATTTCAGTAGTTATTTAAAAATAAAACCTAGGGGAAAAAAATCTATGTTGGGACCAAAGATACAGTCCAGGAACTTCGTTGAACATGACCACACCCAGATTCCTAGCCCTCCCTGATTCCCAGAGCATTGCCAGGTATGGCCCCAAATCTCTGCATCCATCCACCCTCCCCCCCAAAAAAAATCCTTGTTCACCATAACAGTCTTAATAGGACTGTGAAGGAAACTAAGATCTCCCCTTCCTCTTTCCCACTCCCTAGAAGAAACCACTAGTGTATATACACGTAGATTTTATTCTGTACATTTTCCGAAATTCCATAAATCATTTGTATACCTATTATATGTTTACAGAAGAGGAAATTTAGTTGTATGAAACTCCATGGTGATGATGCTTCAGTTCTCGACAGTCATTGTTGTAAATAGTGCTCCCTGTGTGCTTGCTAATGTGAAGGAGTAGCACAGATGCCCAAAGGTGGGATGCCTGGTCAAAGGCTACGTACCTAGGTAGCACCGTTACTTTCCAGTTCACACACACCCAAAAGAGTTTCTCCACACTCCACCTGTGGCTGGTTGTTATTAGAAATCTTTATCCCGGGAGCCCAAGAGATAGTAAGCAGGTAGGGCACTGGCCTTGCTCTGCTGACCTGTGTTCTATCCCTGGCATCCCATATGGTCCTCCAAGCATCACCAACAGTGATCCCTGAGTGCAGAGCCAGGTGTAAAAGAGAAGAAAACTCTTTATTTTTTATTTATTTTTTTTATTAGTGAATCGCCATGAGGTACAGTTACAGACTTACAAACTTTCGTACTTGTGTTTCAGTCATCAATGGTTGAGTACCCATTCCTCCACCAGTGCCCATTTTCCACCACCAGTGGTCCCAGCATCCCTCCCACCATCCCCCCCACCCCCGTCCTCCCCACCCCACCCCGACTCTGTGGCAGGGCATTCCCTTTTGCTCTCTCTCCTTTTGGGTGTTGTGGTTTCCAATAGAGGTATTAAGTGGCCATCATGTTCTGTCTATAGTCTACTTTCAGCCTGCATCTCCCATCCCGAGCTGGTCCTCCTAGAACCCTTTACTTGGTGTTCCGAGAAGAAAACTCTTTAGCCCTGATTGCTGATGACCATATTTATTTTAGTTTGGGGCCACACCCGTGAATTCTCAGGGATTGGTCCTGTCTCTGTCCTCAGGACTTACGGCAGGCCTCAGGTTACCCTGGGGCGCTGGAGATGAACCGAGACCCATGCCTAGAAAGCATGCATTCTGGTCTATTGAGCTGTCCCTCTGGCCCTGTTGTATTATTTGATTTACACTTAATGCTAAGATCAAACTTTATTTCTGTGTTATCAAACATGTCTAGTCTTTCAATAAGTGTCTATTTAAGGAAGGCGGTGAAGGACACTGGTGGTGAGGCTGCCCTGGTGAAGAGGCCAGCAGACGGTGCAGGATAAGAGAACTCTTTTTATCCAGACAGCTCTTGGTAAAGTCATGGAAGTGCGGTTGCTCTGCCTGTGTCCTGGGAAGGGACTTGGGATGCATGAGGAGTGGAAGGGAGCTATTGTAAGACAGATTTGTAAAACCGAATCCCAGGAAGACACTCTTAGCTCAACCCTGATCCACACCTTCACTGACTTTGAACAGAGGAGCTAAGGACTGGCTTCTTAGGAGGCAGTTTGACCAAGTGGGAAGACTAGAGCTTTAAGTTTAAAACTCACCTTCACTTCTAGGGTCACCCTGGGCGAGTTAGCCTTTCTAAACCACAGTTTTCATATGGTTAGTGCCATGAAGTGACACTAACATTTGATCACATTGTAGGTCAAGGATCGTTTATATAAAGTCCTTAGTGCAAGGGGTCACATATAATTAAACGCCTGATCTTTATTATTGTTAGCAGTAGCATTGTCTGTAGTAAAATTAATGTCTAGCTGCTTCTGGAGAAGATAAGGGATCCAAATCTCTCTTGCTTTTCCTGTGAAGAGAAGGGAAGTGGAGGTAGAATGCCTCTGGAATAAACTCTGATGTCGGGTCCAGAGAAAGAATACAGCAAGGAAGGTGTTTGCCTTTCAAGCAGCTGATCCAGGTTCTATTCCTAACATCCCATATGGTCTCTCCAGCCCACCATGAGTGATCCCTGAGCAAAGCCAGAAATAAACCCTGAACACAACCAGGTGTGAGCTAAAAACGTTTTAAATTAAAATAATAATAAAAAATAAAACCCCTAACTAGGGACCAGAAAGAGAGAGCAGAGGAATGAAGGCACTTGCCTTGCATGCAGCCAACCCCAGTTGAATCCCCCACACCACATGTGGTATCAGAGTATCAAGCTGGCACCCATGCGTACAAGGTCTGCACCTCTGGCTCTAACTTTAATTTTAGATTCTTTTTTGGAGTGAGGGTTGTTGGGCCACACCCACTGGGGCCGAGGATCAAGCCTGGCTTGCCTGCTTGCAAGACTTGAAGCACCTGTCCACTGTCCTGTCCCTCCAACCATCTCACCGGCCCCCTCCCCCACACACAAGCCAAGTATTCTATGGCTGTGCCACATCCTAAGCCTAATTTTACTTTTCATACTTTATTTTATTACTCCTTTTCTTTTTCTTTTTCTTTCTTTCTTTCTTTTCTTTCTTTTCTTTTTTTTTTTTTTTATTCTGGGCCAGATCCATCGGTGCTCAGGGTTACTCCTGGCTCTGCACTCAGGAATTACACCTGGCGGTGCCTGGAGGACCATATGGGATTCTGGGGATCGAACGAGGGTCTGAAGCATGCAAGGCAAGTGTCCTACCCACTTAAAAGAATGACAATTCTGCATGTCTCCTTTGTCCTGTGTGTAGAATGGGAACTATGTTTTTAACTCTTCTAAATATTTTGTAGATGCTGTTATGTAATTTATATGAAGGTATGAAATGTATGAGAAATAAGCATGTCTCCAGGGTATGGTTTTGTGAGTAAGGCTTTTGTCTTACTTTGACTTCAAGGCAGCAGATCCCTAGAAGAAAATAAAGGAAATGTTTGTATAAGCACCTACCCCTCTGTCTCTGTCCCTTTCCCTCTACCCTCATCATCTACCATGTATTTTAGGCTTGTTCTAGAAAATTCTACCATGAACAAGAAGATATGAGATTGTGGTCACAGTTTGGAGAGTGGTGATGATGCTTACTTACTGAAAGGAAAGAAACATTTTGACTTAATTGAGCTGAAAATTTCAGGCTTATTTTGGGATTCTATTATTTTCAAAATAGAATCCCAAATCAAAATTGTGGGACAGGAACTTTAAATCTTGGGGAGCAGTTGAAAGACTGGAGAGAACGCATAGGTCTGAGCACTTGCTGTGCATGTGGGAGGCCTTCGTTCCATCCCCAGGTACAGAGCTGGGAGTATCCCCTGAGTACCACCAGCTGTGTCCCTCCCTCAAAATAAAATTGAAACTAAAACTCCTTTGTGATCCAGTTATTCTGCTCGTTGGCATCTGTTGGCATGAACACAGAATTGCTCATTGAAATATATGTGCATGGGACAGAGCAATAGTACAGCGGGGAGGGCACTTACCTTGTATGCAGCTGGCCAGGGTTTGAGCCTTGGCATCCCATGGTTCCCTGAGCACTCCCAGGAGGAATTCCTAAGAGCAGAGCCAGGAGTAACCCCTGAACACTGGGTGTGACCCAAAAGGCTAAATAAAGTAAAATAAAAGATAAGTGTACACCCTGTGTTCATAGCAGTGCCACTGCAATAGCCACGATGTTGAAATAGCTAGCTAAGTGCCCAACAGCAAATGAGTGGGGGAAATGGTGCTGTATGTTCACAATGGAATATTAGTTGGAGTTTGCTTATAAGAAAAGAAATTTACAACTTGAAACTAGGCGGTGTCATGTTAAGTAGAATACATCAGAAGGAGAAAGATAAGTGCATGATCTCACTCAAAGTCAGGGCCCAGAGAGGTAGTACAGGTGCAGGTGCCTACTTTGCCTGTGGTGGACTCTTTGTTATAGGGTCCCTCAGAACTGCCAGGAGTGACCCCTGAGCACCATCGGGTGTTGGCCCAAAAATAAAAAATATAGACTAAAAATGTTTTAAGAGAGCTGGAGCAGTAGTATAGCAGGTAGGGTACTTACCTCAAAGTAGCCGACATGGGTTGGATCCCCAGGACCCCATATGCTCCCCCCCACCCCAGCCCCATCAGGAGTGATCCCTGAGCACAGCCAGGAGTAAGCCCGAGCACTGCTGAGTGTGAGCACCCTCATCCCACCACACACAAAAAAAAGGAAGCTGGGATTATAGCTAAATGGTAGATTACTTTCCTTGAAAGATTAAACAAATTGTAAGCACTTGTTGAATTGAGTTCAATGCCTGACACTGCCTCTACCCACACAAAAAAAGAAAGGGACTAGAGAGATAGCTTAACAGATTGAGCACATGCTTGGCCTGTGGGAGACCAGAGTTTGTTCCTTGATACCACATGGTCCTCTAAACAAAGAGTTGGGAGTAATCCCCTGGGCACTGCAAAATGTGACCCAAAGAAGTTAAAAGAATGTATATGGGCACTGTATGTTGAGGAAGAATTTCTGGTGTGTGAGGCCACACCCTGTAGTGCTCAGGGACCGAGTGGCACCAGGGATCGTATGCAGGGCTTCAGTATGTCAAGCATGCACGCCACCCACTTGAACCTGGTCGATGGAAGCATTTTATTTTGGTTTAGCAGAGCTAGGCATCAAACCCAGGGCCTCACACAAGGTCAGTGTTCTGTGAGTGAGTTACATTCCTAGCCCTTAAAGAAGGTATTTTGGAGTTCATCTCTGACTTTAGATTTCTGCTGCTTTCTATAAAAGCATTCTTTGCCTGGAAATTAACTGAGCTCTTAACAGTGTATTTTTCCAATTGTTAAGTGTTACTGTGATGCAACTGGAATATAAATTTTTTAAAGGTATATTATACATGGATTTAAAATCTTGTGTCTGCAGACCTGACAAAAATTGTTGTATATTCTTAGTACGGTGCTGGGAGAGAGACCTAATATATATATATATATATATATATATATATATTTTTTTTTTGGTTTCTGAGTCACACCCAGCGATGCACAGGGATTACTCCTGGCTCATGCACTCAGGAATCACTCCTGGCGGTGCTCAGGTGACCATATGGGATGCTGGGAATCGAACCCGGGTCGGCAACATGCAAGGCAAATGCCCTACCCGCTGTGCTATCGCTCCAGCCCCTAATTATTCTTTATAGTTGAGAGTTCGATCTTTGGCAACTTTGTTAGGGAAAATGACACATTCTCTGTACAGCTTACTCCTTTCTAAACAACAGTAAAATTTGTATATCTGCAGATCAGGGAGCAGAGAAACATGAAGGGGCAGGTCAGTCTTCTGGGATCACTGATCAAGAAAAGGAGTTGTCCACCAATGCTTTCCAAGCATTCACGGTAAGAAATGGTTTCTCTCCATCTCCATTCTTAACTTCTGGCAAGTATTTTCTTGTCATAAATCCATATTTTCAGGACTGGAAAGAGAGAACAGCAGGTAGCATGCTTGACTTGCTCATGGCTGACCTGGGTTCAATCCCTCCACCCCGTATGACCCCCTGAGCACTGTCAGAAATGATTGCTGTGTGCACATCCAGGAGTAACCCCTAAGTATTGAAGGGTGTGACAGAAAAACAAATCTGTAGTTTTGGGGGCCAGAGATATAGTACAATGGGTAAGGCACTTGTCTGGCACATGACCAATTCGGATTTAATCCCTGTCACCCCATAAGAAACCCCCACCCCAACTGAGCCAGGAGTAAGCCCTGAGCACCAAGTGCGACCCAAACTATCCCACCACCCCTGCCCACATAAAAATAGTGTTTTAGAGGGGACCAGAAAGAGAGCTCAAAGGGCTGAAGAGAATGTCTGGCCTGTATGAGCCCCAGGATTTGACCCTGGAACCCTGGTGACCCCTAGCACAACTGGGAACGCCTCTGGAGACAAATGAAAAATAACATTTTAGCATTGAAATGTGATGAAAGACAGCACCAGGAAAGTGACTAAGTGGTAGAGCACATGCATACCTCATGTGTGAAGAAATAAAAAATATCCGTTTGGCACTCCGTTCTGGAGTCTTCCATATATCCTGTCTTGGATTGCATTATATTTTTTCTTCACAGGATTTTCTCTTCTCTCATATTTCCTAAATAAAACTTTCTTTCTTCAGGGCAAAAGAGAAAGCATAGCAGTTCAGGAAATGCCTTTGTAAGCAGCTAACCCTTGTTCATTTCCCACAGCACAAAGTCCCCTGAGCACCACCAGGAGTGGTCCAAAGACAAAAAGCAACTAAAATAGGGACCAGAATAGGTAGGACATTTGCCTTGCATGTGTCCAACCCAGGTTCAATCCCTGGCATCCCATATGGTCCCCTGAGCACTGCCAGAAGTAACTCCTCTGAGTGCAGAGCCAGGTGTGACCAAAAAAGCAAAATAAATAAATAATAAAGAAAATGCATTTTTTAAAAAAGCAACTAAAATAAAAGTAAAACAAAAAATTTTTCTAACATTTCTGGCTTTAAACAATATGAAGGGAGACCTTATTAGGTTGCATAGAAAAAAAATGTTGATGCTTTGTATTTAAAGTATATTTACTATAATACAGGTGAGTAGTCACTTGCCTTGCACCTACCCAACCCTGGTTCGATCCCCAGCACCACATATGGTGCCCCTCCGAGAGTGATCCCTGAGCGCAGAGCCAGGAGTAAACCCTGAGCACTGCCAGGTGTGGCCCAAAAACAAAAAAGTGTAATTTACTAGAAATTTATATTTGGAGTAATTAATTACCTTTCTCAGCTTGGCTATTTAACTCTGACAACAAAGTGAATTACCATATGTCAAATACAAAAAGATAGACCAATATATATCTCTCCAAGTGATATTAACTATTTTACATATACAGATATCAATGTTATATATCTCTGTCATTATTTAAGCATGTATCAGCATAAATTTCAGGAAATAAATATCCATGATTTCTTTTCCTCCCAGTTTTATTAAAATGTGTGACAAATCACCATTTCATTGTGGTTTTTGTTTTTATTTGTTTGAGGACCACACCCAGCAGCATTGTTGTGCTACTCCTGGCTCTTAATTTAGGAGACTGTATGATACCAGAAGGTCAAGCTCAGGCTTCCTAGGGCCAGAGTGAGTACAGCATGGAGGGCATTTGTCTTGGCATGCAGCAGACCCAGGTTTGATCTCTGGCATACCATATGGTCCCGCAAGTAAATCCTGAGTTCAGAGCCAAAAGTTACCACTAATGCCTAAGCAACACCAAGTGTGAACCACACCCCACTCCCCCTAAATAGATAGGAAGGAAGGAAGGAAGGAAGGAGGGAGGGAGGGAGGGAGGGAGGGAGGGAGGGAGGGAGGGAGGGAGGGAGGGAGGAAGGAAGGGAGGAAGGAAGGAAGGAAGGAAGGAAGGAAGGAAGGAAGGAAGGAAGGAAGGAAAGGAAGGAAGCTAGCTCAGGCCTTCTTGCAAAGTTTGCGCTCCGCCCTTTCAAATGTTCTCTGGCCCTGTGGTTTATTAATTGACATGAATATTCCTTCATCTAGTAATTTTAGCATAATAGGGGATTGCCTGTTTTCTAAAATAATTTTTCAGTGGGGGTTATCAGTGGAGGGAAGTGGACACTCATTGATCAAGGAATTGGTGTTGGAACATTATACTCCTGAAACTCGATCATGAATAATGATATAACTGTAATTATGGTGACTCAAAAAAAGTCTTTAAATAATTAGAGGCTGGAGAGATAGTATAGCAGGTAGGGTGCTTGCCTTCCAAACAGCCGGCCCTGGTTTGATCCCCAGAATCCTATATGGTCCCTTGAGTCTTCCAAGAGAGATTCTTGAATCAGGAGTAATATCTGAGCACTGCCGAGTATGACCCCAAAACAAAAATAATTTAATTAAATTTTAAATTAAAGTGAATGAGTGAATTATATTTAGGAATGAATGTCTAGTTCTTTGAGCCAACATGTAATATTATTTGTGAATATGTTTTGTTTTAGGCTGGAAATTACGATGCCTGTCTACAGCACCTTGCCTGCCTGCAAGATATAAACAAAGATGATTATAAAATAATATTGAATACAGCAGTAGCTGAGTTTTTTAAAAGTAACCAAACAACAACAGATAATTTGAGACAAACACTTAACCAGCTGAAGAATCAGGTGATACACAAGTGAATTCATCTACAAAAATATTTTTGAATTGAGAAATAGCAATAGTTAAGAAACAACATGACTTAATATGTGAAATTAATAGCACGGTATTTATGTGAGACATTTGTTGATAATATTGCTTGTATAATTGGTCTTAATCCCCTGACCCTGAAAGAGCCTCCAATCGTTGGGAAAGACGAGTAAAGAGAGGCTGTTAAGATCTCAGGGCTGAGTGTAAGAGACATTACTGGTGCCCGCTCGAGTAAATCGACAAACAATGGGATGACAGTGATACAGTATAAAACTATTATTTCAGGGCCCAAGTGATAGTACAGAGTGTAGGGCATTTGTCTTGCACTTGGCAGACCTGGGTTCTATTCCTGGTATCCCATATGGTCCCACAAGCACTGTCAGAAGTAATTCCTGAGTGTAGAGCCAGGAGTAACTCCTGAACATCGCCAAGTGTGACCCAAAAAGCCCAAAAAACAGACAAACTATTGTTCCAGGGAATAAAAGGTAGATTGTATGGTTTTATTTTCTGTCAAGTTTTTACCTTGAACAGGATAGATAAAATGTACCAAACTTGAGTGAGTTTTGGGGCTGGAGCGATAGCACAGTGGGTAGGGCGTTTGCCTTGCATGCGGCCAACCCGGGTTCGATTCCCAGCATCCCATATGGTCCCCCGATGAGTAACCCCTGTGCATCGCCGGGTGTGACCCAAAAAGAAAAAAAAAATTGAATGAGTTTTAGAGTTATAAAAACACAAGAAAGCCTATGAAGTAGTTATAACTTGTCTTATTTTGCAGATCTGAAAATCAAGGCATAGATGCTTATGTAAATATGGAGAAGCTTAGGTGCTAAGATCACTGTTAGAACTGTTAAGATTTCATCATTAAAATGTTAAACGGTTAGGACCTGGAAGATGGCCCACAGTACTGGAATCTCAGCATGTTTGCCATGTGGGACTCCTAGGTTTGATCCCTGATACTGCTTGGCCCCCAAGTACCACTGCTGGGAGTGACTCCTGAGAACTGCCAGGTGTGGCCCCAAATAAGTAATGTATTTTGGCACTTTGGATCATGACCTGATTAGTCCATTAAGTGGAAGATAATCTAATTTTTTGTTTGTTTGTTTTGTCTTTTGTTTGGGGGCCACACCTGGTGATGCTCAGGGGTTCCTCCTGGCTCTGCACTCAGGAATCATTCCTGGCAGTGCTTGGGGGACGATATAGGATGCCGGGTATATAGCAGAACCAGAGCCAGGTCCGTACTATCACTCCAGCCCCAAATCTGATTTTGGAGGGTTTTTTTTGTTTTGTTTTGTTTTGTAGTTTTAGGCCCACCTTTTTACTTGTCTCATCCTAAGAGCAATATTGCTCATATCACAGTTAGACCTTTGATGTCCAAGAGGGTCCAGTAACAAACTTGGAGTAAGACCTGCTCTGTATTATGTACAAGACAACTCACTTACTCTTCCGAAGTCACTTCTAGGGGCAAGAGAAAATAGTCTAATAAGTTAGAAAGTAAAAATCCAGCTCATTGATGTTGGCAGATAAAACATGGGAGTTAGCAGCCAGAGATATGTAGCTCAGTGTGTCTTACACAAATGAGACTGAGTTCAATCCCCAGCACTGAAAAAAAATAACTGAAGGTATCTTCACAATGCAAGGAAGAGAATCATTTTGCCTTGTACTCGGTACTTAAGTAGATCTCATCAAAATACAGGTTTTACATAACACGAGTTATTACAGAGGTAATTGTGAAGTAATATTTAGTATGTGAGCGATTAAGACCCAATCTCTTGGGGGCTGGAGCGATAGCACAGCGGGTAGGGTGTTTGCCTTGCACGCGGCCAACCCGGGTTCAAATCCCAGCATCCCATATGGTCCCCTGAGCACCGCCAGGAGTAATTCCTGAGTGCAGAGCCAGGAGTAACCCCTGTGCATCACCAGGTGTGACCCAAAAAGCAAAAAAAAAAAAAAAAGACCCAATCTCTTGAAAGTATAAGGCAATGTAGAGCAGAACTGCTGGTCTGATGATTTTTGTTTATTTAAGCATTCTTTGACTTTTGTTCTTTATTTCCTTACTATTGTTAGAGCATTATCCCTTTGATTATTTTATAGGTCCACTCAGCTGTTGAAGAAATGGATGGGTTAGATGATGTTGAAAACAGCATGTTGTATTACAATCAAGCAGTCATTCTTTATCACCTGCGGCAATATACAGAAGCGATATCAGTTGGTGAAAAACTTTATCAATTCATAGAACCTTTTGGTATGTAATCTGTCAAGTCAGAAGTTTCTCTAACTCCTCATATTGTAAAAGGCCTGCAAGGGATTCCCAGAGCCTACTCCTCATCTCCCAGTCTGGGAATGAACCCTGAATTTGATGCCAGAGGCAGAACTTGAAGTACCTTTTTTCACATAGCTCAAGCCGGAAAATTGCCTGTTATTATTTAAAGAAAGAACAAAAGCATTCTCAGAAAATTTCTATGGGGTTAGTAAATATGTAAATTGGATCACTTTTATGTGAATTCACTTTTCTGTTAGCCCCTCTCTGTGCCCCAATTTAGTTTTGGGATCACACCCCCAGCCCCTGGTTCTGCACTCAGAAATCACTCTTGGCTGTGTTCAGGGACTATATGGGATGCAAGGCATTACTTGGGGATTACTCCTGGCTCTGTGCTCAGGGATCATTCCTGGAAGGGGCTTCAGACCATATGGAGTACCAACGATCAAGCCCAGGTCGGCTGTGTGTAAGGCATGGTTCTTGATGCCTGCACACACGCAGGTTCCTGAGGTCTGTGTACATGTAGGTTCCTGATATCTGTGTATGTGCAAGTTCCTAATGTCCATGCACACAGAAGCTCCTGATGCCTCCGCACACGCAGGTTCTGGATGCCTTTCGCACATGCAGGTTCCTGATGTTCGTGTACATGCATGCATTCTAGCACAGCCACCACAGGACAGGTGGCAGTGCTGGGCTGTGGTGGCTTCTGTGGTACTTCAGCAAGGGCTGTCAGGTCCCCTTTTACTAGACCATGGCCGTTAATCAAATAGCAGCTGGAAGCAGTTCATGACCCTAAGATGACATTACTTAAGCTCCTTAAGAGCTGTGATCCAGAGGAGCTAGAGCGATAGCACAGCGGGTAGGGCATTTGCCTTGCACGTGGCCAACCCATGTTCGATTCCCAGCATCCCGTATGGTCCCCTGAGCACCACCAGGGGTAATTCCTGAGTGCAGAGCCAGGAGTGTCCCCTGTGCGTCGCCAGGTGTGACCCAGAAAGCAAAAAAAAAAAGAAAAAAGAGCCGTGATCCAGAGACACACAAAAGAATTTTGGAACTGAGCCGCTCGCTTCTCTAGATCCAAATTATCCAAAATTTTAGAATTCCAGGAGCATGTGACCACAAAAGCTGCTACGCGACATCTTATGCTATTCATAACAAGCAGTACAAAATAATAAATTATCTAGCATATGCCTTTTCCGCAGGCTTGAGTGATAGAAAGAAAATTCAAAATAATGGTGGTGGGAAGGTGTAATGGTGGTGGGGTGGTGTCAAAATACGAATGTAATCCATTAATATAAACAACTTTATGAAAATTAAAAAATTAAATAAAAATAATTTTTTTGGGGGGGGCTGGAGCAATAGCACAGCGGGTAGGGCGCTTGCCTTGCACGCGGCCAACCCAGGCTGACCCAGGTTCGAATCCCAGCATCCCATATGGTCCCCTGAGCACCGCCAGGGGTAATTCCTGAGTGTAGAACCAGGAGTAACCCCTGTGCATTGCTGGGTATGACCCAAAAAGCAAAAAAAAATAATAATAATAATAATTTTTTTTTCTTTTTGGGTCACACCTGGCAATGCACAGGGGTTACTCCTGGCTTTGCACTCAGGAATTACCCCTGGTCATGCTCAGGGGACCATATGGGATGCTGGGATTCGAACCCGGGTCGGCCGCGTGCAAGGCAAACGCCCTACCCGCTGTGCTATCTCTCCAGCCCCAAAAATAAATTTTTAAAATAGAAAATAATGGGGCAGCAGCAGAGCAATAGTACAGGGAGTAGGGTGCTTGCCTTGCACACAGCCAACCTGGGTTTGATCCTTGGTACCCCATATGGTCCTGCAGCCCCCTCCAGGAGTAATCCCTGAGCACAGAGCCAGGAGTAAGCTCCAAACACCCCTGGGTATGGCCCAAAAAGAACCAAAGTAAAAGAAGAACATGATTTGAGGTTTGGGATGGTTTTTGTTTTGCGTTGTTTTGTTTTGTTTCCAGCATTACTACTTGGTTCCCCACACATTGTACTCACTGAGAAAGTACTGTCCGAGACCTGAGGATAATGCAGTGAGTGAGTGAGTCTCCAGCTCTGAGGGGAGCCCGGTGAATGAGAGGAACTGCGTGCAGGAGGGCCCCAGGACTGGAGCTAGAGGAGCACAGTAGAAAGTGAAGTCAGATGCTTTGAAGAGGCAAAGAGTAGAAGCACTCCCTGTTTTAGGTGTGAAGGGAAGCCCTTGGAGACCCTCGCACATCAGACATGTTGGGTGATCTTCATTTTAAATGGAATCCTCTTTGGATTCCTGAAATGCCACTCTGCAGGAGCAAGAGCAGAATCAGGCAGATTTGTAAATCTTTCAAGAACTTTTGAAATTTTCTTTCTTATAGCTGCTTTCTATAAACCTTAATTTTTCCTCTTCTTTATTGAAAGAAAAGGAAAATAGGGTTATGTTAAAATAGGTTACTCTTGGGGGCTGGAGCAATAGCACAGCGGGTAGGGCATTTGCCTTGCACACGGCCGACCCGGGTTTGATTCCCAGCATCCCATATGGTCCCCTGAGCACCGCCAGGAGTTAATACCTGAGTACCTGAGCCAGGAGTAACCCCTGTGCATTGCCGGGTGTGACCCAAAATGCCAAAAACTAAAATAAACAAAATAAAATAAAATAGGTTACTCTTCCTCTCTCTGTTAGGTTCTTCCTTAAAGTTCTCATTTTTATACATTTCTCTCCAGTCTTTCACTTTTTTTTTTTCTCTTTTGGTTTTTGGCTAATCCGCTTGGCAATGCCCCAGGGTTACTCCTGGCTCTGCACTCAGGAATTATACCTGGTGGTGCTTGGTGGACCATATGAGATGCCGGGATTGAACCTGAATTGGCCATGTGCAAGGCAAGCTCCTTGCCCACTATACTTTCTTTTTTTTTGTTTGTTTTTTGGGTCACACCCGGCGATGCACAGGGGTTACTCCTGGCTCTTCACTCAGGAATTACCCCTGGCGGTGCTCAGGGGACCATATGGGATGCTGGGATTAGAACTAGGGTCGGCCGCATGCAAGGCAAACGCCCTACCCGCTGTGCTATCGCTCCAGCCCCGCCCACTATACTTTCTATCGAGACCCTCTTTCACTTTTTTGATATACTCCAATCCACCTCTTGCTTTCTTTTTGTCTCTGCACTCAAGAACATTTTCCCTCCCGTCTCATGTGTAGATAGGAAGTCTTGGGGCCGGAAGGATACATGGGGGTGGAGGGGGGCTGTTGAGGCACTTGGCTTGCATGCGACCAACACTGATTCAATCCCTTCAATCCCTAGCACCACAGATGGCCCCTCTAGCAACTGCAGAAGGGATCACTGCACAGATCCAGGAGAAAATCCTGAACACCACTGGATGTGCCTACACCCCCCAGTCCAACTCCCCCTCCAAAAAAAGGGAAGGGAAATCTCTCTAAAAATCACAAATGTGAAATCTTCCTAGAACTATATATATATATACATATATATATATATATATATGTGTGTGTGTGTGTATATATGTATATATATTTTTTTTATTATTTTTTTTTTAGATTGAAAAATCCTTCAGAATACCACCTGGTCCACCTCCCTCTCTTTTGGCTGTCACATATTCTTCTCAGTTTACAAGGCAGCCATGGACCTGGGCTTCAAAACTTAGTGCTGTGGTGTGCAGAGGCCATATGTGTAGTAAGCTGCAGAGCAGATACTGGAAGTGAGATTTCTTTCCACCTGATGTAACTCCTCGTCTCGTGTGCAGGCGCTGGAGAGATGGACGGCTCAGAGGGCTGGCGTTGTGTGCTTTGTGCTCAGGGCCTGGCTTTGAGCCTCAGCAGCCCCCTGGAGTCCGGCAAGTTGCTTCCACTCATGCTTCTGCCAGTGAACATTTATTTCAATCAAAACTTGGGTTTTTTTAGAGCCTTGTTTTCATAGGGGAGAATGAAAACCGATAGTGTTTGATTCACTTTAGATTGTGACTTTGCTTTTTCTGTGTTTGTTTCTTTGTTTTACCCCCCAGAAGAAAAGTTTGCACAAGCAGTGTGTTTCTTGCTAGTAGACTTGTATATCTTGACCTACCAAGCAGAGAAAGCTTTACATCTTCTTGCTGTACTAGAAAAAATGATTTCACAGGGTAACAGTAACAAGAATGGAAAGAATGAGGTGAGTATTCTGAGGTAACCGCACTACATTTAAAATATATTTTTGTTATTAAATATTTTAAATCTTTTATTCATATGAAACTTACCATTTTAAAGTATATAGTTCTGTGGTTTTTAGTAAACACAGGGTTGCATAATCATTCCCCCATCTAAATTTATGCCCCAAAGCAACTTTAGAGTTCTGAGAGATCACGTACCAGACCCGGAACGGATGCTGGAGACCCAGGTCTGAGCCCCAGCACCACAGGTCTTCTGAGCACTGCGCTGAGTAGTCCCTGGCAGTGCTCGGGGCTTACTCCTGGCACTCAGGGGTCGCTCCTGGCAGAGCTCCGGAGACTATTAGATAGAGTACCAGGGTTATGGGGCTGTAGCAACAGGACAGCAGAGAAGGCACTTGCCTTCTTGCATGCAGCTAACCCAGTTTGATACCCAGCACCCCACATTGCTTCCCCTCCCCGATCCCGCCAGAAATGATCCTTAAACACAGAGCCAGGAGTAATCCCTGAGCACCTGGGTGTGGCAAAAAAAAGAATAAGAGTACCAACGTACACGTCCAGGTTGGTCGTGTATAAGGCAAGAGTCTTACTTAATTGTACTCTCTCTGGCCCCTACCCACGCTTTTTAAACCATCCTATTCATGCTTTCTCCTCTGCTTTTCTTTGTTATTTCAAAGAAACCAGGTGGGGCTTCTTTTTTTTTTTGTTTGTTTGTTTTTTGTTTTTTTGCGTCACACCCAGCGATGCTCAACGGTTACTCCTGGCTTTGCACTCAGGAATTACTCCTGGCGGTGCTTGGGGGACCATATGGGATGCCGGGGATCGAACCCGGGTCGGCCGCGTGCAAGGCAAATGCCCTACCCGCTGTGCTATCGCTCCGGCCCCCTGGGTGGGGCTTCTTGATCACATTTTTGTTGTGATGCGGGGGTCGCAATGGTAGTGATCCTGTACAACTCAGCATTGGCAGTGCCAGGGACTGTCAGGGGTCAACCTCCAGGCCTCCTGTCAACAAGGCAAGTGCTTTCCACGGAGCACATCCCTAGCCCTTATATTATATGCTTTGAATGAAAACTGAGCCTCATCTGTGTGCTGTTTAGAAGTCGATTCCTATCAGCTAATCCACACTGCCAACCCTGAACTTCTGGGAGCGGAACTTGGAATTCTGAATTACGAAAACTCTACAGACTGAAATACTTAATTGGGTTTATCTTTCTATCATCACCCTACAGTCTGGTAATAATACAAACAAAGATGGATCTAATCATAAAGCTGAAAGTGGAGCTCTGATAGAAGCAGCAAAGTCGAAGATTCATCAGGTAAAGCTAATATAATGTACATTTCTAGTTCTTAATGATGAAGCCTGTGGTTTCGGAAGCAGTAAATAATGACTAGTTGATCATTGAAAGCAGTAAATAATTAAAAACGTATCTTTATTTGACTTTGGAGCATATTTATTTTTCTAAATATATTTTGCTCGAGCATAATGTAGTTATCACTTCTTTTTTTTCCAGAAATTGAAAGGAGATAAAATCAGCTTATACTTTAAGACTTTTTATTGTTATTTACCCTGAGCAGTTAAGAATTGATAGAGAGAGGTTCTCAGTGGTAGTACAGCAGGTGGGGCGTTTATCTAATAGCACGTGGCTGACCCAGGTTCAGTCCTCAGCATCCCATAGTGTTGCCCAGCACCATCAGGAGTAATTCCTGAGTATCGCCAGGTGTGACCCTAAAAGCAAAAAAAAAAAAAAAGTCATTTAAAACAGTGTAAAACTTGCTCTCACAAGGAGCTGGCATTACTAAAACAGACATATTGGGTATAAGTTCCTTGAGTAGAAAATAAGAGTGACATATGCAGAGCTGTCCTCATGCTCACACACACACACATCTCTCCTTTCTCCTCTGACAGTATAAGGTGAGAGCCTACATCCAGATGAAGTCTCTCAAAGCGTGCAAAAGGGAGGTCAAGTCGGTCATGAACACGGCTGGAAATGTGAGTTTCTCGGACTTTGTTTTCATTTGTGATTTCAAAGCCTAAAGCTTTCTATTATGTGTATAGTAGGTATTTGTCATTTTTAAATCCTTTTTCTTAGTCTTAGAGTGTATGTAAACTATATAAAGCGGACTGGAGAGGTTAAGGCTGACCCAGGTTCAGTCCTTGGTACCACATATGGCCCCCCAAGTCCTGCCAGGAATGATCCCTGAGCACAGCCAGATGTGGCCTCAAAATAAAACCCAAAAACCCTGCTAGAGGGGCTGGATTGATAGCACAGTGGGAAGGACGTTTGCCTTGCACGAGGCCGACCCAGGTTCAATTCCCAGCATCCCATATGGTCCCCTAAGCATCGCCAGGAGTTAATTCCTGAGTGCAAAGCCAGGAATAACCCCTGTGCATCGCCGGGCATGACCCAAAAAGCAAAAAAAAAAAAAAAACCTTGCTAGAGAGCTGCAAAACAGTGATTTTTTTCTACAATTGACTGTATTTGTCACTTGAAGTTTTAATAAGTATTTCCCACTTTGTGTTTAGCTTCAGAATTGCCATTTTAAACAACTATCTAGTATTTTGAATGGTTTATCACAATTGAACACAGCAGGAATAAGTCAAGATAATCAACCCTAGAAATAATAAGCAGTATCCAGATTAGCCACTGGATCACTTGGGGGTTTTTTTTTGGTTTTGGTTTTGGGTTTTTTTTGTTTTGTTTTGTTTTGTTTTCTTTCTTTTTGGGTCACACCCAGCGATGCTCAGGGGTTACTCCTGGCTCTGCACTCAAGGAGTTACTCCTGGCGGTGCTGGGGAAACCATATAGGATGCTGGGGATCGAACCCGGCTTGGCCCAGATCACTCCAGCCCCAGATCACTCATTTTTTTAAAAACCATTATAGGGGCTGGAGCGATAGCACAGGGGTAGGTCACTTGCCTTGCACACAGCCGACCCGGGTTCGATTCCCAGCATCCCATATGGTCCCCTGAGCACCGCAAAGAGTAATTCCTGAGTGCATGAGCCAGGAATAACTCCTGTGCATCGCCGGGTAGGACCCAAAAGCAAAAAAATAAATTAAATTAAAACCATTATAGCCTAGAGAGGGGCCAAGTATTTACTTCAAAGATGGCTATAGTCATTGAAGACCCAAAAAAAAAAAAATAGGAAAATAAATTATAATTCAGTGTAATAGTCATACCTAGTTAGGGAAAACTTTAAAAGGAATTACTGCCACCTACCAGGAGATGGAGCAAAGCACTAACAAGAATTTGAGAGACCTGTAAATAGAGGGTAAATAAGGCCTCTGCAGATCCTCCAGAAAATCACTGCTTCATCCCCAGATCCCTGCCTTTTTCTGCACTTTAAGTTAGTTTTATACAGGTGATCCTCCACCAGGAGACTTGTTAGGATTAAAAGGTAGCCTTCAGTTCAAAAGCCTTATTTTAAAGTAGCAACATTGACTCAAAATAAGGGATCTTGGGACCAAAGAGGTGATAGCACAGGAGCTAAGGCGCTTGCCATGTATGTTGCCAACCCTGATTTGACTATCCGGCACCACATGTGGGCCCTGAGCATTGCTGAGTGTCTCTCCAAAACTAAATAAATAATGTGATTGGTTAAGTCAGAGTTTGTTCTGCTAATGAGCATATAGTAGGGGTTTTCAGGTTGACCCTTAGTTTTGGTTGACCCTTAGTTCGGTGTATAAGGTACTTTGACAGGTTTTAGTTTTTGATGGTGAGAACAGTGACAAAATAAACTATCTTCTTTGTGGCCTTGACCTAACTGATTATGCTTTTGACACATCCCAGACTGATAGGATTCTGACTTCACTCAGGCATCTAAAGCAAGTCACCAGTAATGTGCACTTTCTTTACAGTCCGCGCCCTCTCTGTTTCTGAAGAGCAATTTTGAGTACTTAAGAGGCAATTATCGAAAAGCTGTGAAGCTGTTAAACAGTTCAAACATTGCTGAGCATCCAGGATTTATGAAGACAGGTAAAAGAATACTGTGAAGCCATATTTTCTTCCGGCTTTTTTGCTTGGTTTTTGTTTTTTTCTGTTTTGGGGGCATACTCTTCAGTGCTCAGGGTTTACTCCTGGCTATGTGCTCAGGGGTCACTCCAGGCACTCCATATGGGATGCCAGAGATTTAATCCACATCAGCCACGTGCAAGGCAAGTGCCCTGCCCATGGTACTGTCACTCCGGCCCCTTCCTGATGGGGAATCAGGCTTCCCCCATGCAGGGCCTACAGTCAGCCTGCTGAGTTCTCTCTCTGATTCCAGAATAGTGTAATCTTCTTCACCTGTGGGCAGCCTGCCTTTGATCCCCCAAACATTAAGCCAGGAGTCCCTGAGCATCACTGCTGAGTATAGTCCAGAAAGAAAACGAAAATGAAATTTTGCTACCAGTAAAAGTCTGCTTATTAGAGGAGATGGTGATAGAATTTTTCTTTCCTTTTTCGCCCCTTCATCTTTTCTTTGTTGTTCCAACCTCAATCACCCCTGGGCCTTGGAGAGTTTTCCTCAAAGTGTTCACAGTGCCACTCCCTGAAAACTCCCTCCTTTAGAAGGGGGGAGGGGCGTATGACCACATGGGATGCCAGGGGTCAAATGGGGGGTGGTGGTGGGGTGTGTGTGTGTGTGTGTGTGTGTGTGTGTGTGTGTGTGTGTGTGTGTGTGTGTGTGTGTGTGTGTGTGTGTGTGTGTGTGTGTGTGTGTGTGTGTGTGTGTGTGTGTCCGTCCCCACACAGGATGCCAGGGATCGAACCCAGGTCATCCACATGCAAGGCCACCCACTATACTCTCTCTCCAGCCCCTATTTTCTCTTCTTTTTTTTCTTTTTTGGGTCACACCTGGTGATGCTCAGGGGTTACTCCTGGCTCATGCACTCAGGAATCACTCCTGATGGTGCTCAGGGGACCATATGGGATGCAGGGAATCGCACCTGGGTCGGCCGCGTGCCCTACCCGAAGTGCTATTACTCCAGCCCCCCCCCTATTTTCTCTCTTTAAAATGCTATCATGATTGGACAACAGCAGTTGTACAGCAGGCAGGGTGCTTGCCTTGCACATATCTGATTCAGGTTTGATCTCTGCATCCCTTTGCTTCCCTGAGCCCCTCTAGGTATGATCCCTGAGTGCAGAGCCAGAAGTAAGCCCCCTGCACCCCTATGTGTGGCCCTTCTGGACCATTGCAGCCCTTAAAGAGATTTATGGACCAGAAAGAGAGCTTAGCCACCTGGAGCTCATGCTTTGCATGCAGGATACCCAGCTCCTGCCCTCTGCATGCATGCTTCCCCAGCAGTGCCAGAGGCCACTCCTGAACACGGAGTTGGAATTACAGTTTTTGATTACTGCCAGGTGTGACCAAAAAAAAAAGAAAAGGGGCTGGAGTGATAGCACAGTGGGAAGGGCGTTTGCCTTGCATGCGGCCGACCAAGGTTTGATTCCCAGCATCCCATATGGTCCCCTGAGCACCGCCAGGAGTAATTCCTGAGTGCATGAGCCAGGAGTAACCCCTGAGCATTGCCAGGTGTGACCCAAAAAACAAAAAAAAAGAAAGAAAGTAGATGATGACATTTTCAGATAGCTCTGAATTCCAAATGCCTTGTAAACTGTCCTATAGGAACCAAGTAGAATTGTATACCTGTATGAGGTATATCAGCAGTAAATTTTTTTCTTTTTTACTAAGGACATATATGTGTTTATTTCTCAGGTGAATGCCTAAGGTGTATGTTCTGGAATAATCTTGGTTGCATCCATTTTGCCATGAGCAAGCACAATTTGGGAATTTTCTACTTTAAAAAGGCTCTGCAGGAAAATGACAATGTCTGTGCACAGCTTAGTGCAGGCAATACGGATCCAGGTGAGGCCCTTGCTGGGACAGTTTGTGTTGTACTTTATGGGTTTTTTGTTTGTTTGCTTTTTAATTGATTGAGACTCTGTAATTTATAGTATTGTTAATGATGGTTTCTCGTGTACGTAATTACAGCACCACACCCATCTTCAGCTACTCATCTCCTTCCCCCAAGGACCCCAGTGCATCTTCCTTTCTGCCACCTCCCCCTTCCCCCACCCCACTGCCACCCCCTGTATTTTACTCTATGGGCAAAGCACAATTCTAAGGAGCAAGCCTGTAGTGAGAATGCATGCTCTGTGAGCTGTACAGTTAAAGTTGATCCTGGCTCCGCATAGTTAACTCTGACATGGCGGGACTCAGAGCTGACTCCTGGCCCTGCACGCAGGGATCACTCCTGGTAGGGCTCGGGGCCACTGATGGTGCTGAGCATCAAATGCTGTGCTATCTCTCTGGCCCCAGCTCTGAGGCTCTGAGGGGGGTGGTTTGGCAAGGGCTCAGAGTCTACTCCTAATTCTGCTCAGGAAACACCCCTTGCCAGCTCAGGGGACAGTGTGGGGTACCAGAGGTCCAATCTGGGTTGGCAACATTCATGGCAAGCGCCCTACCCGCTCGCTGTACTGTTGCTCCAGCTGCCCAACTCTTAGGATTTTTAATAGATACTGCTACTTAGAAGAGCCCAGTGTTAGGACTAATTTTGAATTATTCTCAATCATATTGTTTTTTTTGTAGATTTAAAAATCAGTGATCCCATATAATTTAAAGCAAAATTTTTTTTTTTCTTTTTGGGTCACACCCGGCAATGCACAGGGGTTACTCTTGGCTCTGTACTCAGGAATTACTCCTGGTGGTGTTCAGGGGACCATATGAAATGCTGGGATTCAAACCTGGGTTGGCTGCATGCAAGGCAGGCGACCTACCTGCTGTGCTATTGCTCCAGCCCTGACTTGATATGCTTTTGAAAGTACCTCGCAATCTTTAAGCAAAGTTTTTTTTTTTTTTTTTTGCTTTTTGGGTCATACCCGGCAATGTGCAGAGGTTACTCCTGGCTCTGCACTCAGGAATCACCCCTGGCGGTGCTCAGGGGACCATATGGGATGCTGGGAATCGAACCCGGGTCGACTGCGTGCAAAGCAAACGCCCTACCCGCTGTGCTATTGCTCCAGCCCCTAAGCAAAGTATTTTTTGTTTTTTTGTTTTTTATTTTTATTTTTTATTGAATCACCATGTGAAAAGTTACAAAGCTTTCAGGCTTAAGTCTCAGTCATACAATGATCAAACACCCATCACTTCACCAGTGCACATGTTCCACCACCAAGAACCACAGTATACCTCCCATCCCACCCCCATCCCCACCCCCGCCTGTGTGGCTGATGATTTTCACTGTACTCTCTCTTTACTTTGATTACATTCAGTATTTCAACAGAAAGCTCACTATTCTTATTTGGAATTTTCCCCCAACAATCAGACCTGCCGAAAAGGCATCATTTGATAATTTGTTTTCCATTGCTGAGAATGAAGAGCATATGAGGTTGCGCAGCTGCTATTGCGGCTGCGCAGTTTTGGATTTTTGGTATTTTAGTAATTAAGTCCAGAGAAATTTCTGCCAGAAGTCGCATCATTGCAAGCTTGTACCTCTGTTTAGTGGGTCTTATAAGATGGCGGTCGCCATGCTGCTGGGCAAAGGAAAGGCTAAGAGAGAAAAATTTTTCCCCTCCTGGGACAGCATGGGGCCATAGCTTAGTTCACAGTCTAGAGGCATTTCTGCAAGAAGATGCTGGGTGCCGAAAGTAGTTAGTGGGCCTCCGAGATCATGGGTGTTCAGGAATGCTCAATCTTTAAGCAAAATTTTAAAATTACATTTTTATGTGTGTAGGGTAGAATTTGGGCCATACCTGGCGGTACTCATGGGGTACTCCTGGCAGGGCTTGGGGGGCCATGCGTGGTACCAGGGATTGAACTGGGGTTGGCGTTATGCAAGGGAAGTGCTTTAACACCCTGTTCCATCTCTCCGGTCCCATTTTAAGATTCCTCTTGTGGGAAGAGTGCCCTAGGGATGGAGCTCAGGGACCACTCTGGAGCATTGCTCAAGGGATCATGAAGTACCAGGGCTGGAACCTGGGCCCCTTAAAGCAGCTCTTGAAGCTAACTTGCCGGCTCCTGTTTGAAGGATTATTGATGACAGGGGGCCCAAGAGAGTACAGCAGAGGGAGAGTACTTTCCTGACAGAGGACCCACCCAAGTTCAATCCCCAGCATCCCTAACGGTCCCCTGGGCTCCAGTAAGAGTGATCCCAGGTGCAGAGGCAGAAGTTACCCCTGAGCACAACCAGGGGTGACCCAAAAACTAAAAGATTTAAATTACTTATATGAAGTACTTAAAATCAAGCAATTATTTAGCTTTTTAAAGTTAAAAAAATGTGAATTGATAGAAATTTTTATTTAGAATCATAAATGGTTTCATTTTATTATAGACTATGAAACTTTGGATTTGTTTGGTTTTGATCTGCTCCTGACTCAGTGCTCAGGTTGCTTCTGGCATTGCTAGGGGAGCATAGAGTCAGGGATGGCCTTGCTCCAGCCCCTGCAGTGTGAAACTTTTAATAAATAAGTGGATGAGCCACAGTATTACAGGTATATAGTGGTTTTTGTTTGTTTGATTTTTTTTCTTTTTTTTTGCTTTGGGGCCACACCTAGCGGTGCTCAGGGCTCATCTGTAGTGCCAGGGATTCAAACTAGGGTAGAATCATCGTGGCCACATGCAAAGCAATCTCCCAGTCTCCTGTATTGTCTCTCCAGCCCCAATGTTTATTTTGGTTTTCTGTTTTGCTCTTGAGCAACACCCATCAGTGCTCAGGGGCTGTCCTCGATCAGCAGTACTCAGAGCCATGCAGGGCCAGAGATGGAACCTGGCTTCCTGTATGCAGAACCTGCGTTCAGCCCTCAGAATTCGCTTCTGCCCATAGTACTTTAATTTGTATTTCCTTATCAGAGTCCCTTGCTCCCTACATTACTGTTATAGTTAGCATAGCATATAAATGATAAATGGTTAACCAGGCTGAAAGTAGAAACATCAGTGATATGAGTGTGTGGTAACACTGTACCCCTAAAACTTAGAAACATTCGCATACGATTTGTTTTTGGTTTGGGGGCCACATCTGGCAGTGCTCAGGGGTAACTCCTGGCTCTGCACTCAGGAATCACTCCTGGTGGATCCAGGGGACCATATAGGATGCTGGGGATCAAACCCTAGGTGGCTGCATGCAAGGCAAGTGCCTTACCCACTGTACTATCTTTCTGGCCTCCATTTACACACTTTTTTTTCCATTTGCACACTTTTAAAGAAATGCTACCTCCATTTTTTTTTAAATGTTGAGGAAAACTGGAATGTTCTTTTTTACCTTCTTCCCCTCCAATCCCAGCTCTGGCCCAGCACAGATACCCCCCAATCCAAAGCACTGTTCCTCTATTCCACCAGGAGCCTTGCCTCATCCTACAAAAGTGGAAAGTCCTTAAACATTCAGAAATACAGAGAGGTGGGGCTGGAGCAATAGCACAGCGGGTAGGGCGTTTGCCTTGCACGCTGCCGACCCAGGTTCAAATCCCAGCATCCCATATGGTCCCCTGAGCACTGCCAGGAGTAATTCCTGAGTGCAGAGCCAGGAGTAACCCCTGTGCATTGCCGGGTGTGACCCAAAAAGCAAAAAAAAAAAAATACAGAGAGGTGGGGCTGGAGTGATGGTACAGCGGGGAGAGCGTTTGTCTTGTGTGCAGTCAACCCAGGTTCGATCCCCAGCATCCCATATGGTCCCCGAGTACTGCCAGGAGTAATTCCTGAGTGCAGAGCCAGAAGTAACCCCTGAGTAACCCTGGGTGTGAGCCAAAAAGAGAAACAAAAAAATAGAGAGGTGTGGGGTTCTCAGGGTTGAAAATGAACCCCATCTCTTTCCTTTGCCGTGTAGAGCAGAAGTGCCTGAGGCTAGCAAGTGAGCTGAGATTTCTCTGCTCACCAGCTCAGGCAACTGCCAGGAGTCTGGTGAGTGTGTGTGTAGGTGTGGCAGAGACCACTGATGGTCAGGACCAAGGCCTCCTCAGCTCGGATTAGCAGCGTGTAAACAGTGGGTGGTTGAAGGACTCCGTTGGAGTATGGGTTTTCATTGTGGTTCTTCCTTAAAGTCTAATGCTTCCATCCCATCTATCCCTATCACCAGCCAAAAAGTTCTCGGGACGCCCCATGTGCACGTTGCTGACCAACAAGAGGTATGAGTTGCTGTATAACTGTGGGATTCAGCTGCTGCACATTGGGAGGCCGCTGGCTGCCTTCGAGTGTCTGATTGAAGCCGTTCAGGTGTATCACGCAAATCCCCGCCTCTGGCTCCGGCTGGCCGAGTGCTGCATTGCCGCCAATAAGGGGGTGAGTGTGGCATGTGTATCTTCAATCTTATCTGTTTTGTGGGGTTGGTTTGGTTTACCTTTGGGATTTGGGGCCACACCTGGCAGTTTTGGATAGGAAGAGAGACCATTTAATGTCTAATTAAAATAGTTTTTGGGAAATGGGCCTGGAGTACAGTAGGGTGATTGCCTTGCACAGGGCTGACCTGGGTTTGATTCCCCCCAGGCACCGCCAGGAGTATCCCCGAGCACAGAGCTAGGAGTAAACCCTGAGTACTGCTGGGTATGGCACCCCAAAACAAAGTAATAGTATTAATAACAGCATAGGTTTTCATTTTCCTGAAATCTTGAATCTTTTTTGTGGTAAGGAGGAAAGGTGGGGACTTCCCAAGCAGTTTTCAGGCGCCACTTGCTGCATCTCTTGGCTATCAATCAGGGACTATATGGGGATCAGTCCCAGGTCGGCCCTGTGCAAGGCAATCACCCTACCTGCCGTACTATCACTCCAAGCCCCATTTCCCAAAATCTATTTAATTAAACATTAAACTGTTGGGGCTAGAGTGATAGCACAGGGGTAGGGCATTTGCCTTGCACGCAGCCCACCGGGTTCAATTTCCAGCATCCCATATGGTCCCCTGAGCACTGCCAGGAGTAATTCCTGAGTTCAGAGCCAGGAGTGACCCCTGAGCACCACCAGGAGTAATTCCTGAATGCATAGCCAGGAGTAAGCCCTGTGCATTGCCAGGTGTGACCCGAAAAGCAAAAAAAGTAAAAATTTTTAAACATTAAACTGTTGAGGCCTAGGATGTTGTCCTGCTCAGACCACGAATCGTGGGCCACTGCACAAATACTTGGGAACACCTGAGGCTGCTCGGGGGATCATGATGGTGCTGGACATCATCAAATTTGGGTCAGCTGCATGCAAGGAGTAAGTCTTTACCCCTGACCTCTGCTGGGAGAGATCTAACGCTCTGGACCTTACTCTTTTCTTATTTTTTTTTAAACTTCGGGCCACATGCATCAATGATCAGGGTTTGTTCCTGGCTCTGTATCAGGAATTATTCCTAGCAGTGTTCAGGGGACCATATGGAATGCTGGGGATTAAACCCAGGTCTGCTGCATACAAGGCAAGTGCCTTACCGCTGTACTATCACTCCACCCCATGGTCCTTACTTGATTCTTTGATACTAAACATACTTTATCACCAAAAACTCCACATTGGTGGATCTTAATAGCAGGATAGTTGTGAAAGGCATTGGGTTATTTTTTTTTTATACCCCTTCAAACAGTTCTGTGAAGTTATAAGTTCCTTATGTTTTTTAGACTTCTGAACAAGAAACAAAAGGTCTTCCAAGCAAGAAGGGAATTGTACAGAGTATCATTGGTCAAGGCTATCATCGTAAAATAGTGTTGGCATCGCAGTCCATACAGAATACCGTGTATAAGTAAGTATTTTGTACAAAGAAAGTGAACATAGCTTTTCATATTCAAACTACTCATCTATAAAAAATGTTTAAGACTTAAGGGCCAGAGTTATAGCACAGTGGGTAGGGCATTTGCCTTGCACGCAGCTAACCCAGGTTCGATCCCCACCATCCTATATGGTCCACCTGTGCACCGCCAGGAGTAATTCCTGAGCACAGATCCAGGAGTAACCCCTGAGCATTGCTGGGTATAACAGGAAAAAAAAAAAAAAGACGACTCGGGGCTGGAGCGATAGCACAGTGGGTAGGGCCTTGCACGCGGCTGACCTGCATCCCATATGGTCCCCTGAGCACCACCAAGGGTAATTCCTGAGTGCAGAGCCAGGATTAACCCCTGTGCATTGCCAGGTGTGACCCAAAAAGAAAAAAAATAAAAAGACTCATTGGAGGAGCCACTTAGTATCTGAGTCTTACTGCTACTTCAACGTGTGCTTAGTCCCATTGGTCAATTTTTATTCTTCCTCTTTTTTTTTTTTCCTGTGGGGCTACACGCAGAAGGGCCTCCTGCTTGCAAAGCATGTAGCTCTTTTTGTTTTTGTTTTTGTTTTGTTTTGTTTTTTGCTTTTTGGGTCACACCCGGCAATGCACAGGGGTTACTCCTGGCTCTGCACTCAGGAATTACTCCTGGTGGTGCTCAGGGGACCATATGGGACGCTGGGACTCGAACCCGGGTCGGCTGTGTGCAAGGCAAACGCCCTACCCACTGTGCTATCACTCCAGCCCCAGCATGTAGCCCTTTAAGCCATTTCTTTGCCCCTCTGATTTTGAATTTTATCCAAAATGCTTCTTCATTTTTATTTTGTCTTTGGGGGCCACATCTGGTGAAGCTCAGAGCTCTTCATGGTTCTGTGTTCAGGAGTGAGCACTGCCTGTGCTCAGGAGACCAGATGTGGTGCCAGGGATTCCAGCCAGGGTCTGCAGGGTAAAAGGCAAGTACCTTAACCCCTGTAATACCTCTGTAGCCCTGATTTGGATGCTGAAATTATTCATGGCCTGAGAAACCCTTTTCAAGGCCATTATTTAGACGTTTCAGAAGAGGGAGACTCGGGGCTGGAGAGATAGCACAGCGGGTAGGGCGTTTGCCTTGCACGCAGCATCCCATATGGTCTCCTGAGCACGGCCAGGGGTAATTCCTGAGTGCAGAGCCAAGAGTAACCCCTGTGCATCGCCAGGTGTGACCCAAAAAAAGCAAAAAAAAAAAAAAAAGAAGAGGGAGACTTGATATATTTCATATTTTATTTCTTTTGGTGTGGGCGTCATACCCAGCAATGTTCAAAGTTTAGTCCTCACTCTGTGCTCAGGTTATCATTCCTGTCAGGGTTCCAGGGGACTTACGTGGTACTGAAGATTGAACCCAGCTCTGCCACTAACAAGGCAAGTGCCTTGTGCTATCTCTCAGGTCCTAACCAGATCAATTTTAAAACATGCACATCTTTGGGGCTGGAGCGATAGCACAGCAGGTAGGGCGTTTGCCTTGCACGCGGCCGACCCGGGTTCTAATCCCAGCATCCCATATGGTCCCCTGAGCACCGCCAGGGGTAATTCCTGAGTGAAGAGCCAGGAGTAACCCCTGTGCATCGCCGGGTGTGACCCAAAAACCAAAAAAAAAAAAAGCAAGAACCATGCACATCTTTATTTTGCATTAAGATTTCAATTTACAGGGGTTGAAGCAATAGTACAGAGAGGAGGGGCTGAAGCGATAGCACATCGGGTAGGGCATTTGTCTTGCTCGCAGCTGACCCGGGTTCGATCCCCAGCACCCCATATGGTCCCTCAGGCACCGCCAGGAGTAATTCCTGAGTGCAGAGCCAGGAGTAACCCCTGAGCATCGCTGGGTGTGACCCAAAAAGCAAAAAAAAAAAAAAAAAAGTACAGAGAGGAGTGTACTTGCCTTGTACACTGCTGATGCTACCAGCCAGCTTAGATCCGCGGCATACCATACGGTCCCCAAGTACCACCAGGATTGGTCCCTTAGGACAGAGCCAGGAATAAGCCCTTAAGCAGCAGGGTATAGTACCTACAGTACTACCAATCTCTCGAGCCCTAAACACTATATTTTAAAAACTCATTGATAGGTATTTTTGTAAGCAAGAATCAACCAGAACTCAACTCAATGTAAAACTTTCCTTTCAGAATTTGGTTTCTTGAGTACTGTCTTATAGTTACTCTTAAACTACAATGTCTACCCTAGGGGCCGGAGCAATAATACAGTAGATAAAGTCTTTGCCCTGCAAATGCCTGGGTTTGATCTCCGGCATCCCATATGATCCCCAAAGCATAGCCAGGACTAATTCCTCAGCGCAAAGCCAGGAGTAAAACCTCTGAGCATCATCAGGTGTCACCCCTGCCCCCAAAAAAGCAAAAAAAAAAATTTTTTTTTTTACCCTAGGGGGCCAGCGAGATAGCACAGCGGGTAAGCTGTTTGACTTGCTTGTGGCCCACCTGGGTTCAATATCCAGCATCCATTATGGTTCCACTAAGCACTGCCAGGAGAGATTCCTGAGAGAGGAGCCAGGAGTACTCCAAGCATTGCCAGATGTGACCCCAAACCAAAAAAATAATAACTTAAAGATAAAGAGTGGGGGCTGGAGCAATAGCACAGCGGGTAGGGTGTTTGCCTTGCACGCGGCCGACCCGGGTTCGATTCCCAGCATCCCATATGGTCCCCTGAGCACCGCCAGGAATAATTCCTGAGTGCATGAGCCAGGAGTAACCCCTGTGCATTGCCGGGTGTGACCCAAAAAGCAAAAAAAAAAAAAAAAAAAAGATAAAGAGGGGCTGGAGCGATAGCACAGCGGGTGGTTAGGGCGTTTGCCTTGCACGCGGCCGACCCGGGTTCAATTCCCAGCATCCCATATGGTCCCCTGAGCACCGCCAGGGGTAATTCCTGAGTGCATGAGCCAGGAATTACCCCTGTGCATCGCCAGGTGTGACCCAAAAAGCAAAATAAATAAATAAATAAAGTTAAAGAAATAAAATTTCTGCCTCATCAGGCAAAATTTTTGTTTTATTTTGGGGCCATACCTGGCAGTGTTCAAGGGCTCACTCCTGGCTCATCATGTGCTCAGATTGAATTTGGTTCAGCTGTGTGCAAGGCAAGTGCCCTTTCTGCTGTGCTGTCACTCAGGCCCCAGCAGGCAAATATTTCATCTCTAATTGTATTGATTTTATTCCTGATGATAGAATATTCTCAACTTCATGTCATTTTTTTTTCTTTGATAATTTTATTCTTTTAAGTGATGGACAGTCTTCAGCAATTCCTGTAGCCAGTATGGAGTTTGCGGCTATTTGTCTCAGAAATGCCTTGTTGTTGTTGCCGGAAGAACAGCAGGATCCAAAACAGGAAAATGGATCCAAAAATAATAGTCAATTAGGTGGGAACCCCGAAAGCAGCGAAAGCGAGACTTGCAGGTATTGGAATCTCCAGCCCTACCCTCTGTTGCACTTCCGCCAAGTCCTTTGGGGTTTTGTTAGCCTGATGCTTTAGATTTCATCTTTGCCTGTATTTTCAAAATAATAATGTTAGTTTCTAAAAGGAAAATAAACCCTACATATTTCTTACCTCTATTTCCATGTATTTCTAGTATTCTAGTAAAAATCAAACTTCATATCAGGGTGGGGAGGATCTTTTTACCTGCCAGGGGCATGTGGATATTTAAACATCATTTTCGAGTCATACAGTCCGGACAGCAGACAGACAAGAAGCCCCTGTGTGTGTACCCTCTCTCGCCAGGACCGGACCACAGGGCTTCACTGGCCTTATGCTTCCTGTGGATGGACATTCCCCATCCCTGATCCCCAGAAATTGGGAGAGTTTATCTAATAATAACTAAGTAAACATGTTAAGTATGAAACACGCTTTGTTCTACATGTAGCACCTTTTATTATCGGGAGGCTCCCTTCGTGCTCAGGACCAGTGCTTGGGTGACCACATGGTATCAGGGATCAAGCCTGGGGCTCCTACTTACAAAGCATGTATTCTAGTCCCTTGTGCCATCTCCCTGGTCCACTCCTGGCACCGTTTTGTTCCGTTTTGGGGCTATACCCAGTGATGCTCAGGGGTTAGTCCTGACTTTGCGCTCAGAACTACTCCCAGTGGTACTCGGAACCAGATGGGATGCTGGGGGTTGAACCCTACCCTTTATACTGTTGCTCCAGCCTGACACGTGGCACTTTTGAAATAAAATTTCCATCCTAGCAATTGTTATTGTAATAAAATACATCTTTCTTACAAAAAAGTTTTAGGGAAAGTGGGATATTTTTGTTTTCTAATCAGAAATTATGTTTCACTCAGTTGATAAATAATTGGAAGATGGATTGATCAATAGATAGATTCCTGAGTACAGAGCCAAGGGCAGTAGCCAGAGTCTGAGCGTCACTGAGTGTGGCCCCAAAACAAACAAACAAAAAAATCAGAGATAGGGAAACAAAGATTTATATTTCATTGTTGGTTTTTGTAAGTAAGATTCTATTTCTCTTTAGCAGTAAGAATCATGATGGAGATAAATTCATCCCAGCTCCACCCTCTTCTCCATTGAGAAAACAGGAATTAGAAAACTTAAAGTGAGTATCTCAACAAATTAGCTATGTTAATGTTGAAGTGAGTGCGTAGTTTTTAGCCTTTCTCTTTTGTTGCTGTTGGGCTTCCAGGGGCCTCACCCTGAAGCTCCCCGCTGAAGGTAGCCTGTGCTGCACCACGAGGCCAGATCCCGGCCCTGTGTTTAATCTTTTATTCTGTTCCTTTCTTGAATTAATACTCTTTGAATGTCGAATGCTTTACCCGTCTTTTTGGTCTTGTGACAGATCATCTAGTTGGTATATAATGCCTTTCCTATAGATTGCTGGGAGTGGGAATTTTTTTCTTAATTTAAAAGGGTCAGAGAGACCATATGAGGTGCCAGGGATCAAACCAAGATGGGACACATGCAAGGCAGGCGCCCTACCCACTGCATTCTCTCTCGCACTCTGGCCTAAGATTTATTTCTGTTTCAGAAGCAAAATGATTTAAGAACTTTGTTAGGAAATACTTCCTTGGGGGCCGGAGAGGCACTGTGGGTAAAGTGTTTTTGCCCTGTATTTGACTGAGCACGTTCTGCCCCCACCACGTCTGGTTCCCCAAGCACCACCAGGAGTAAGCCCTGAGCGCAACTGAGTGTGACACAAAAAAATCTGAGGAATCTGTCAGAACCAGCATCATGGTCATCTCTATGTTGTGATTAGTCAGTTCTTATTTTTTGTTGAATTTCTTTTATCTTGCTTTTTTTTTTTTTCTTTTTGAGTCACACCCGGCACTGCACAGCAGTTACTCCTGGCTCTGCACTCAGGAATTACTCCTGGCGGTGCTCAGGGGACCATATGGGATGCTGGGAATCACCCCAGCCTGGATCAACCGCATGCAAGGCAAACACCCTACCCACTGTACTATCGCTCCAGCCCCATCTTTTATCTTGCTTTTGAAGAAATGAGGAGAGGAGCTAGAGAATTGGTCCAGCAGGTGCTCGCCTTGCACATGGTTGACCGGGATTCAATCCCCAGCACCACATATGGTCCCCTGAGCACTGTTGGATATGACCCCAAAACAGAAAAAAACAAACAAAATGAACATAACAGCAGGTAAGGTGCTTGTCTTGCCCATGGCAAGCCCAGGTTTGATCTCTGGCACCACCAGCTGTTGGCACGCCTGCCTTGTCCAAAAAAAGGACAGTGACAAATTATCAGTAAAATAATGGCAAAACCAAAATGATGAATATAACTTCATTTTTATTTTGTTTTGTTTTGTTTTGGGGTCACACCTGGCTATGCACAGGGGTTACTCCTGGCAGTGCTTGGGGAACCATATAGGATGCTGGGAATCGAATCCGGGTAGGCCGAGTGCAAGGCCAACGCCCTCCCTACTGTACTATCATTCCATCATTCCAGCCCCCTATAACTTCTTTTTTTTTTTTTTTTTTTTTGCTTTTTTGGTCACACCCAGCAATGCTCAGGGGTTACTCCTGGCTTTGCACTCAGGAATTACTCCTGGCAGTGCTTAGGGGACCATATGGGATGCTGGGGATTGAACCCAGGTCGGCCGAGCGCAAGGCAAACACCCTACCCGCTGTGCTATCACTCCAGCCCCTATAACTTTATTATTAAAGAGCAATCAAATCCTAACTTTTTGTTTTGTTGGGGGCAACACCCGACAGTGCTCAGGAACTAATTCTTGGCACTGCACGCAGGGATCACTCCTGGCAGGTTCAGGGACCATATAGGATGCCAGTAATCGAACCTGGGTTAGCCGTGAGCAAGACAGACGCCCTGCCCACTGTACTATTTCTCTGGCCCCAAATCCTAACCATTTAATTGCAGTAATTTCACTATGCTAGGATTCTGTCCTGAGTAGGAATGTGTTTAAAAAAAGAAAAAGCCTTTCTTACCCCATTATCTGTGTGTGTGGTGATGTTTATACTAGCAGTTAATATATTGTTCACACTGTTCTTTACCTTAGTTTCCTCATTTGATTTTGTTGTCTTTAGAGATTGTTCAGAATTAGGTTAAGGCTCTGTTTAAAAGCTTGGGACTTTGTTTTCTTCAGTCTTTTTTTGAGTATGGAGTTGCATTATGTCGGTATGACATACAGTATTTGACAGTTGTACTCAGCTGTTTAAAATGTTTTCATTTAGGGGCTGGAGCGATAGCACAAAGGGTAGGGCATTTGCTTTGCACGCGGCCGATCCGGGTTCGATTTGCAGCATCCCATATGGTCCCCTGAGCTCCACCAGGAGTTATTCCTGAGTGCATGAGCCAGGAGTAACCTCTGTGCATTGCTGGGTGTGACCCAAAAAGGAAAAAAAAAAATTAAATATTTTAATTTAGAGCAGGAGAGAGTACAATGTGTAGAGTGTTTACTTTGCACTCGGGTACCCAGTTTCAATCTGCGCATCCCATATGGTCCCCCACGCACAGCCAGGAGTAATTCCTGAATGCAGACCCTGAATATTGCTGGATATGGTTCAAAACCAAAACAAATTAATAATAATTTAATTTTTTTTTTTAATTCTTGGGCAGTATGTGGTACAGTGAACAGGATGCTTACTTTGCACTTGGCCTACCTAAATTCAATCCCAAGCTTTGCATATGGTTCCCTGGGGACTGCCCATGTGCTCCAAAAACAAAAAAAAAAATCATACTTAAAATATTTTCGTTTTTTACTATTACATATAAAACTGCAGTGAATATTACATTATAGTATTACTAAAGGAACTTCCTAAATCTTTAATGAAAAAAATTCTTGTTCACAGATACTTGAAATTTTTAAGCTTTTTATTCTTAACTGATTTGAGTGAGTACTAATCTTAGGATTGTTTTATTTATACATGGAGCTTAAGTATGTTATCCCATAGTGACAGGCTACATAATTACTGGATTTGGTATTACCTTCTAAAATTGGTAGGAGGGACTGGAGCCATAGTACAGCAGGTAGGGCGCTTGCCTTGTACTTGGCCAGCTCCACTTTGATCCCCGATACCCCATATGGGTTCCTCAGTAACCCCTGAACACAGCCAGATATGGCCCAAAAACTGAAGTAAAGGCTAACGTGGTATGAAAGCTAGGAGTATGAGTGTGCAGAGTTTTGTACTTTTTCATGGTACAACAGCTTTTTCCTTGCAAGGTGCCCTAGTAGTAAGATTTGGCAATTTTCAGATCTTCGGAGAAAATAAAACGACTTCTTTATTTCTGGGGAAAGGGTCTCAGCAGGGAATTCCACCAGAGTGTGAAGGAAAGGTAGGTTCCCTGGTATTTATTATTACCCTTTATTCCTTACAGAAGCAGATGGGAGGAAGGATATGGACTAAGATGGGAGGAGCCTTAGGGTGGCTCTATAAGGAGAGATTGTAAGACCGTGGTGATGGCAACGTGGAGATTGGCAGTGGGGGCAGGAAAGGCGTCAGAAAAGATTTGTGCAGTCATGTTCAAAGCTGTAAAATCTCATGATGCAGATGGGTGTATAAAAGGGCAGACGTGTGGCCTGAGCCAGCCAGAGTGGGAGGGTGTAAGTGTAAGCCTGAGGGTGCTCTGCTAAGATCGCGGGTTTCTTAGACTTTCTCTATTTTTGACCTGAATGCTTGGATGTGATTAGAAGTATGTGTGGCCAGTGTATGGATTTTATGGATTTCATATTTCACCCTTTGTGTTACATTATCTGCGGGATACCAGCGCAAAAGCTCACTCCCTATTTTCCGCTAGCTGATATGTAGGAAGTCATTGTGGCTGCTTCTGGCAGTGACACACAGCTCCTGAGTAGCTTCATGTTTTTTTTCACTTGAACATAATAAACATGGGTTCGAAAATCCAAACTGAGCTAATCATAGCTCTGTTTGTCGAAGGCATGTGTCACTGGAAGCAGTACTGAAATTCTATAATAACAAAACAGCTCTCAGAAAAATATTCTTTTTTTTTTTTTTTTAATTTTCTTTTTTTGGTTTTTGGGTCACACCCGGCGATGCACAGGGGTTACTCCTGGCTCTTCGCTCAGGAATTACCCCTGGTGGTGCTCAGGGGACCATATGGGATGCTGGGATTAGAATCCGGGTTGGCCTCGTGCAAGGCAAACGCCCTACCTGCTGTGCTATTGCTCCAGCCCCTCAGAAAAATATTCTTACAATTAAATAGCAGTTTGTTTCCAGATCAGAACAATTTCTTAGAAATTAAGAGAGGGGCTGGAGCACAGCGGGTAGGGCGTTTGCCTTGCACGAGGCCAACCCAGGTTCAATTCCCAGCATCCCATGTGGTCCCCTTAGCACCGCCAGGGGTGGTTCCTGAGTGCAGAGCCAGGAGTGACACACACACAAAAAAAAGAAAGAAATTAAGAGAGTTTAAATGTGAAGCTCAAATGGCTTAAAAGTACTGATATACTAAATTAGGGAAGACAGTTTATTTGTATCTCACACATAATTGAAAACACGTCATGGCACAGATTAAAAGATAGCTTTAGATCCTGAATCACTCAGAATAGCCATCTATTTCCGGCCCACCCTTCTTTTTTAATATATAAGAAATATCTCGAGGCAGGAGCATAGTACAGCAGGTAAGACCTTTGCCTTGTATGCATCTGACCTGCTTTTGTTCCCTAGCATCCTATATGGTCCTTTGAGTACTGCCAGGAGTGATTGCTCAGTCTAGAGCCGGAAGTAACCCCTATGTATCCCCAGGTGTGTCCCCAAAAAACAGAAGAAAAAATATATATCTTAAGGTCTGGAGAGGTAATGCAGGGATAAGGCGCTTGCCTTGTACACAGCCAATCTGGGTTTGATCCCTGGCACTAATATGAATGCTTTGCAGAGGGACATTGCGTTTGATTCCCACCACTTACAGTCACTGCCTGCCCCTGAGCATTGCTTTTTTAGGGGCATGTCCACAACTCCCCAGAAAATGTTAAACATTTTTGTCTGCTGACAGTTTGTTTTTTTTTTTTAAGACCTTTTCTTTTCTTGGGGCCGGAGCGATAGCACAGCGGGTAGGGCGTTTGCCTTGCACGCGGCCGACCCCCGGGTTCGATCCCCGGCATCCCATATGGTCCCCCAAGCACTGCCAGGAGTAATTCCTGAGTGCAAAGCCAGGAGTAACCCCTGAGCATCGCTGGGTGTGACCCAAAAAGCAAAAAAAAAAAAACTTTTCTTTTCTTGGTGGGGGGTGGAAGGGAGGAGGAGGGAGTACGGGTGGTGGTGTGTTTTGTTTTTGTTTTTTACTATACCCAGTGGTACTCGGGGCTCAGTGGCTACTCCCAGCTCCATACTGGAGAGGGTGGGATGACTCTTGGTGGTGCCAGGGGACCGTGCCATGACAGGAATTGAACCGGGATCCTACTGTATGGAGAGCATGCAACTCAGCACATTGAAAACTCTGTCCAACTCTTTTTTTTTTTCTTTTTTTTTTTTTTTTTTGGCTTTTTGGGTCACACCCAGCATTGCACAGGGGTTACTCCTGGCTCTGTACTCAGGAATTACCCCTGGCGGTGCTCAGGGGACCATATGGGATGCTGGGAATCCAATCCGGGTCAGCTGCTTGCAAGGCGAACGCCCGACCCACTGTGCTATCACTCCTGCCCCTCTTTCCAACTCTTAATGCTCTAGTTTGATGCTTGAAGGAAAGTGATTTTTTTCCCTTTTTCTTCTTCCTCTTTTGTTGTTTTCTTTCCAAGGGTTTGTGTTCCGTGGACCCAGCGTCAACTCCCCCAGTATGTAGAGGAGAGTGGCTTATGTCAGCTCCACAGGGGGTGAGGAGCTGGTGTGTCTGCCCTTGAGGGCTGCTGCTTCCAGTCTGATGAACTGTCAGATCCACTGAGTGGTCTGTAAAGCAGATTAGACAGTGACTCAGGAAGTAGATGGGGGGGTCAACATTTTAGGTAGCAGCTTATCAGAACAAAAGGGTTTCTCCAGGGGCTTGAGTGGATAAGCCTTGCCCAGTTTTTTGTATAGCCAGGCTGCAGGAATGGAGTGTTCATCTCAAGCATAACCAGGCTGCAGCGTGGGGTGTTCATTTCTTAGAGGAAAAAGAGGGTGAGTGCGCGGGTGTTGGGAGGTGAGTTGGAATAGATTGTGAGGCACTCAGGAGGAACATAACTGTTAATCTGCACTCAGCGCAAGGAGACTTACTCAGTACCACTGGCTCTTAGCCTGGATGCCAGCTCCAAATCTTTGCATTTACATGTTTGTGTTTGAATCGAAGGATGACTTTGTTAGGAAAATCTTGCACTCTGTTGTGACTTGATGGGGCAAAGAATTGGGGGGAAAGGTGACAGTTGAGGAAGACAGGTTTTCACCCTGTTGGTGTGGACTTCCTGACATGACTATTCGTCCACCCGAAGTGGCATGTCGGTGGGTGGTGTAGAGAGAGCCCCCAGCTGTGGGAGAGGCCTGGTAGCAGGGAGGCTTGTTCAGACCCCGGCACTGGAGATTGTCTCTCATCTCTGGGTGCCGGGAGCAAGTCGGATTCAGCAAGGTGGCCCAGGAAGGTGGGAGTCGGGGTGCCTGTGGCTCTCATGGACAGTCCTGAAAGCTTTGTCTGCAAATACCTGTTTAACACCTCAGGCAGCTACCGAGTCTCCGGCAGAGACCAAAGATTCAAGCTCCTGCTTTTCAGGAATATGAGGGTTTAGGTTTGGATTTGGTTGTGGGCTACAGCTGGTGGTGCTCAGGGCTCACTCCTGGCTCAGCACTCAGGGGTCACTCTTAGAGCGCTCGGCGTATCTATGGCCTGCCTGGCTTGCCTACATGTGGACAAAAGCCTTAAACCCCTGTGTTATCACTCCAGCCCTGGTTTGAGTTCTGACCCACACCTGCTGGTGTCTGCTTCTGGGTGGGGGTGTTTGGGGGATTGTATGTGTTGTTGGAGATGCAAAATAAGCACCTTAACTGCTCTTGGATCTCTGAGACCCCAATCATCTTTTTTGTTTAAATTTGTTCAGCTGTGTAAAGGGCAATTTCTAGAAGGGCAATTTCTAGTCAGAATTCAGAGACTTCAAAAGCTGGTGATGATATGGTTACTTTCCCCTTAGACTGGAATGATAATCCTTAATTGTATACACACACACACAGTAATTTGTAAACATACCCCAAACCCTCTGTTTTGAGATGGCCATTTGTAACACTCAGGCGTCTGTTTAGCATCAAATCTTTAGCTGGATCTATCTGAATGGAGCTGCTTATTTAGTAGAAAACTGAACAGAAAAAAAAGAAAACAGAATGGAAATTTAGGTTTCTAATAAAACTTAGTTAGAACAGTGTTGGGGCTGGGGAGTTACAGTACAGTAAGTAGGGCACTTGTCTTGCACTTAACTGGTGCAGATTTGATCCCAGACATCCCATATAGTCCCCCGAGCACCACCAGGAGTAATTCTCAGTGCAGAGTCAGGAGTAACCCCTGAGCATCTTGCCAGGTGTGAAAGAGAGGGAGGGAAGGAGGGAGGGAGGGAGGGAGGGAGGGAGGGAGGGAGGGAGGGAGGAAGGAAGGAAGGAAGGAAGGAAGGAAGGAAGGAAGGAAGGAAGGAAGGAAGGAAGGAAGGAAGGAGACATGTATTTTTAGTATTCACATGTATTTATTCTACTTGGTTTATTTTTTCTTGAATATCTTTTAGGATAATCATATCTACATGAATAAAATTCTTCTATATTCTCTTGGCACTTTTGCTTACCGTAAAAGATCTATGTATAGACTTAAGAGGTGCAAAGAAACCTTTTACTTTTAGTAAAATGCCAAATATCTGTAGCAAGAATAACTCTACCTCAGGGCTGGAGCCATAGCACAGTGGGTAGGGCATTTGCCTTGCACATAGCCGACCCGGGTTTGAATCCCAGCATCCCATATGGTCCCCTGAGCACCGCCAGGAGTAATTCCTGAGTGCAGAGCCAGGAGTGATCCCTGTGCATCGCCAGGTGTGACCCAAAAAGAAAAAGAAAAAAAAAGAATAACTCTACCTCAAGAGGCTGAAGGCCCAGAACAGGAGTAAAGCTTTTTGCCTTGTGTCTGATTGACTCAGTTCGTTTCTGCATAGCACATGGTCTGCTGAGAACTACAGACATGGCCTGGATTAGAGAATCGGCTTCTATAGCATCATAGGGTGTTAAAGAAATATCCTACTAACCTTCTCACTCAGCCATTAAATACATGTTTTTTCCTTTTTGGGTCACACCTGGCAGTGCTCAGGGGTTCCTCCTGGCTTAAGCACTCAGGAATTACTCCTAACGGTCCTCGGGACCATATGGGATGTGAGGAATCGAACCCAGGTTGGCTGCATGCAGGGCAAACACCCTGCCCACTGTACTATTACTCTAGCCCCTAAATATATTCTGTCTTATAGCCTAACAAATATACATTTTTGTGGCCAGAGATAGTATAGCAGGTAAGGTGCTTGCCTTGCATGTGGCCAACCCAGGGTTCAATTCCCAGCATCCCATGTGGTCCCCTTGAGCACCACCAGGAAGATTCATGAGCATGTAGCCAAGAGTAATCCCTGAGCAACACCCAATGTTGCCCCAAAACAAAACAAAAAAAATAAGCATGTTGATTGTAATTGTATTTGTTTATTTTGTTAAGGATTGGGTACAATTGAATGGAAGCTAAAGTTTTGGTTGGTTTTGGCTTTGGTTTTGTTTTGGGCCCACACCCAGAAGTGTTTAGCGTTTGTTTTGTTTTCCGTTGTGCTTAGGGATCACTCCTAGTGTTTCTTGGGGGACCATATCCAAACAGGGGTCAGCTATGTGCAGATCAGGGACCTTTATCTCTACACTGTTTTTCTGGCTCCAGGATGTTTAAGATTAATAGGTCAACTGTGCTTCACATGGTCATTCTAGGGGCTGGAATGACAGTACAGCAAGTAGGGCACTTGCCTTGCAAGTGGGCAAGTCGGGTTCAATTCCAGCATCACTTATGGTCCCCCAAACTCTGCCAGGAGTGATCCCAGAATGCAGAGCCAAGAGTAAGCCCTAAGACCACAAGTTGTAGCCCCCAGCCCTCCCCTCCAAAAAAGAAAAAGACCAAAAATAAAGGTGATCTTTTATACATCATTCTGATTTTTTTTTTCTTTTTGGGTCACACCTGGCGTTGCACAGGGGTTATTCCTGGCTCTGCACTCAGAAATTACTCCTGGTGGTGCTCAGGGGACCATATGGGATGCTGGGAATCGAACCCGGGTCGGCCGCGTGCAAAGCAAACACCCTACCCGCTGTGCTACCGCTCGAGCCCCTCATTCTGATTATTTTTGTTGTTTTGGGGCCACACCAGCAGGGCTTAGGCTCAGCAGTCACTCCCAACTGTAGTAATCAGGGATCCGTACTGGGGATGGAACCCAGGCCTCCAGTATACAAAGCGTGCACTCAACTCTTTGAGCCACGCCTTGCAAATTTCTCTCTCTCTTCCTGATGTCTGGTCATTGCCACTGTAATTGTGGAGTTCTTTCTTAGTGACAGTAGAAACACTTTGTGACCCAGGTATTCAGTCCTTCTCATTTGTCTTCCAGGTGCTCCATACTAGCCTGCAGTGCTTACGTGGCTCTGGCTTTGGGTGATAACCTTATGGCCTTGAACCATGCGGATAGACTCCTTCAGCAGCCCAAGCTATCAGGATCTCTGAAGTACGTGTGCCTCTCTCCGTGTCCCTCCCTGGTTGCTACTGTTGGAATGTTTCTGGTTAATTTGTGGTGCATAGTCACTTCTTTTCATTCCCCCAGTGGAATATATATTTGTTATCTAAAGAAAACAACTGACTAAAGCATTTCTTGTCACATTCTCTCTCTGGGTTTGGCTGCATCTCAGCCTGAAATGTGTACTCTTGGCTTTCTCCCCTCTGGAGAAGTCTATATGGGGCTGGGGTTTTGTTTTGTTTTGTTTTTTTGGCTTTTTGGGTCACACCCAGCAATGCTCAGGAGTTACTCCTGGCTCTGCACTCAGGAATTACTCCTAATGGTGCTAGTGGGACCATATGGGATGCTGGGATTGAACCCGGATCAGCCATGGGCAAGGCAAATACCCTCCCCACTGGACTACCACTCCAGCCCCAGACTGGCCTCTTGAACATCTCTCTCTCCTCCCTCCTTCCTTCCCCTTCTCTCCCTCCCTCCCTTCCCTTCACTCCTCCCTTCCCTTCTCTCCCTCCCTCCCTCCCTCCCTCCCTCCCTCCGTCCCTCCCTCCCTCTTCCTCTCTCTCCCCCCCCTCTTTCTCTCTGTCTCTATCTCCTTCCTTCTCTCACTCTCCCCTCTCTCCCTCCCTCTCACTTTTTTTTTTTTTTGTCCCAAATAAAACTTCTACTTGACACACACAAACCTCCTGTATGTGTTGGTGAAATGCATGGAAATTATTTGCGCTGAACGAATATGAGGAGGCAGAAGCTTGGACACTTGGAACTGTCCATTGCCTACACCTGTCAGCCTCTGGACCATGTCACTGAAGCCTTCTTATTAGATACCAGCCCCGAAAAAAGATGAGTCCTAAGGAAAAGGACTCACAAGTTAAGGACTTTGGTCAGCATGATAAATCTGCTTTGTGGAATTCAATTTAAACAGTCAAATGAGGGACTGAGACAGTACAGTGGGCAGGGCATTTGCCTTGCCACTGCCTGGGTTCAATCCCTGTCATCCCATATTGTCCCTTGAGCACTACCTGGTATGGGGGGAAAGAAAGGGAAACGTAGTTACTGGACAAATTCAAGCTCCGATACCGGCTGGTCCTAGACCCTGCTGGGAGCAACCCCCAGGAGCTGAGGTAGTCCCTGGGTATCACTGTGAGGGACCCAAATAGATGAAATTAAAACGTGAAATGTAGGACCAAGATTTGGCTCAGTGACAGAGCACTTGCCTTTCATCTGTCATACCTTGGGTTTGATCCTTGTTATTTTTTATGAAAAAAAAAAAGAGGGGAAAAGAAGTTTTAGGGGACAGAGAGATAGTATTGAGGATAAGGGAATTGTCTTGCAGCAGCCAGCCTAGGTTCAATTCCTAACACCCCAGAGAGTCCCCTGAGCCCTGAGCCCTACCAGGAGTGAACCTTGAGCACAGAGCCAGGTGTAAGCCCAGAGCATTGCCAAATATATGTGTGGGATTTATTTGGGAGATTTATATTGGGGTGACCTTAACTGATTAAGCATTTATTGGCACATTAATAGAGTTAGAGCTAGTTCAAAGATTTGAAATGCATTAAACATAATCTTACTGTACTTTTGGTATTTAAGTGATGAGTTACTTTTTGTTTGAGAATCTATTTTTTTTTTCACTTTGCTTCATTTTAGGTTTTTGGGCCATTTATACGCTGCAGAAGCCCTCATCTCGCTGGACAGAATATCCGATGCCATTACTCACTTGAACCCAGAGAATGTCACTGACGTCTCCTTAGGGATCTCTTCCAACGACCAGGAGCAAGGTTAATGAGGGCACATTCGATCGGAACCAGTCACCATTCACTCTCGTAACTTAGGATGCGTGAGAGTTTAAAGGAGTTCTCTCCCTCTGTCCCTCTCTCTCTTTTCTCTCCCTTCCCCAATACCACACGGTCCCCTAAGCAACACTGGATGTGCCCCCACCCCTCTTCTCCTCCACCAAAAATTAGGTAGATAGATAGATACAGAGATAGATAGATGACAGATGATAGGTGATGGATGGATGGATGGATGGATGGATGGATGGATGGATGGATGGATGGATGGATGGATGGATGGATGTTAAGGGCAGTGTCAAAGGGAAGGAAGGAAGTTCTAGCTCACTCCTCCTTTCAGCTGTATGACTTTGAAGTAATGATTTGCTGTGTAGACCTGGGTGTTGACTGTCCTGGGCTTGAACTCTCGGTCTTGAGGGACTGACAGGGTTAGGCTTCGTTCTGTTGTTTTGGGTCTTAGACCCCACTGTCCTCTTCACTGTTTGCTCGCTCGCTAGTTTGGCCTTTTGCGGTCCCTCGCCTCTGTGGCTGTGGCCTCGGGTTCAGGGCTCCCCCATGCGCCAGGGCCCCGTCACTCAGGCTCCCTGGCAGCCAAGTTCCCCGTGCTGGCTGCGGCGCTCACAGAGCCCTCAGCACCCAGCTCGCCACAGACCGCCGCAGACTCAGGCTCTCACCCGCGCCTGAAGCCACTGACCTCTCCCACAGGACTCGATATTTATCTCTTCTCGGTGATTCTGAAGTTGAAAGGGACTTTTTTAAATTTTTCACTCTGAAAATTTAGTTTACATTAATAGCTAAGGGGGCCAAAGTGATAGCACAGCAGTAGGACACTTGTCTTGCATGTGGCCAACCTGGGTTCAATCCCCGGCATCCCATATGGTCCCTCCGAGCCCACCAGGAGTAACTCCTGAACCATGCTGAGTGTGGCCCCCAAATCAAACAATAGCAAATAAAATGATGACCATTGACTATGATGTAGCTCAGCAACAGGGCACTTGCTGTCCATGTGAGAGGCCCTCGATTTGCCCTCAGAGTAATTCATCGATCATGACTGAACTGGGGTGGGAGAGATAGTACAATGGGTAGTGAGCTTGCCTTTTTCATAGCCAGCCCAGATTTGATCCTCAGCATCCCATATGGTGCCCCAGGTACCACCAGGAGTGATTGCTAAGTGCAGAGACAGGAGTTAATCCTGAGCATCACTGGGTGTTTGGGGCAAAAAAAAAGGTAATTCTGACTAAATTTTTGGGGAAGTGAGGCTGACGTGTACTTGATTCAAGGTTACTTCACTGGGTATTAATGTTTTAATGGGCGGTAGCTTTCTGGTGTCTTTTTTTTTTTTTCCAAACTTTTGGGGTTTGGGCAGGGGTGGGCACCGCACCATACTCAGTAATGTTCAGGGGTTCTTCCTGACTCTGCACTCAGGAATTACTCCTGGCAGTGCTCAGGGGGCCATATGGGAAGTTGAGGATTGAACCCAGGTTGGCTACATGCAAAGCAAGTGCCCTACCCAATGTACTATCACTTCAGCCCTTCTGATGTCTTTTTTTTGGGGGGGGGTCACACCTAGCGATGCACAGGGGTTACTCCTGGCTCATGCACTCAGGGATTACTACTGGCGGTGCTCGGGAGACCATATGGGATGCTGGGACTTGAACCTGGGTCAGCCTCGTGCAGCGCCCTACCCGCTGTGCTGTCGCTCCAGCCTTGTGATATCTTTTGCTAGAGTCCCCACACATGAAAAATAATACTGTGACCTAGTGCCATGATAGTGGACTTCCATTCCCTAAAGCAGACTTTGGGGCCGGCGCATAGTACAGTGGGTAGGGTGCTTGCCTCGCACATAGCCAACATAGGTTTAATCCACAGTCCCCCGTGTGTTTCTCTGAGCACCACCAGGGGTGGATCCCTGAGCACAGGGCCAGGAATAAGCCGGAACATGGGTGGGCCCCACCCACTCGCCACCCTCCTGCCCCCCCAAAAAAATAAAGAAAAGAGACTGTGTTGTTCTACCTCCTTAGATGTCTTTTCTTCTCTGCGTAGGCTCAGAGAAAGGTGACAATGAAGCAATGGAATCCTGTGAGTAAGAAGTTTTACAGAGACTTGGGTAGCCTGGCTGTATCCCCCGAGGTGAAGGCTGCCGCCAGCTCCTTCGTTGCTCCCCCGTCGCTCTGTGCTGAGCTGGGCGGCTCCTGGGCGGGCAGGGGACTGGGTCGCTCCTTAGCCCTTGGCCATTCTTCTTCACTCATGTCCATACTGTTTCACCGCAGCCGGAAAACGGGCCCCTCAGTGCTACCCCAGCTCTGTTAACTCTGCCAGGACTGTCATGCTGTTTAACCTGGGCAGCGCTTACTGTCTGAGAAGCGAGTACGACAAAGCCCGCAAGTGTCTCCACCAGGTGAGTTTGGAGGGCACAGAGCCAGACCGTCTTGTCAAAGGGCTGGGCAGGGAGGCCAGAGGGCCGAAGCATATGTGCTCTCCTGTGGGAGGCCTGACTTCGATCCCGAGCACCACACAGCTCCTCAGGTACCCCGGAGTGTGTGTGTCACCCCTCCCAAAAAAAATAAGTGACAGTTTAGAATTTATGGTTTTGGGTTTTTTATGGGGTTTGTTGTTTTCTTTTCGTTCTTTTTCTTTCTTTATCTTTGTTTTTTGGGTCACTCCTGGTGATGTTGAGGGCTTAGTCCTGAATCTGCACCCAGGGGTCACTCCTGGCGGTGCTTGGGGGCCATACAGGGTACGGGGATCAAACCCAGGTTTTCTGCATGTAAAGCTACTGCCCTACCCATAGTGCTGTACTATCTCTCTGGCCCCAGTTTTTTGTTAATTTGCTTAAGACTTCTGGTTAGAACATTAAACATGAAAGTATTACTTTGCAACCTTAAAATTGTTTTTATTTAAAAAAAATTGTTGGGGCTGGAGTGATAGCACATTGGGTAGGGCGTTTGCCTTGCACGCGGCCGACCCGGGTTCAAATCCCAGCATCCCATATGGTCCCCTGAGCACCGCCAGGGGTGATTCCTGAGTGCATGAGCCAGGAGTGACCCCTGTGCATCGCCGGGTGTGACCCCAAAAAAAAAAAAAGCAAAAAAAATTGTTTTTATAAGGTTGACAATTGATTATAGTCGCCTGAACTTACAGGAGAATTGTTTTCTGATTACTTATATTAAAATTTCACAAGATATGAGGATAATATGGGGACACTGGTGGAAGATGTGATGTTGGAACATTATATGCATAAAACCCTTTTGTTAACAATATTGTAAATTACATTGCCTAAAATAAAAGCATTTTATTTAATTTTTGGTTTGGGGCCATTCCTGATGGGGCTCAGGGGACTATATGGGATGCTGGGGATTGAACCCATGTCAGCCATGGGCAAAGTAAGCTCTTTACCTGCTATCCCTGGCTCCCCAAAGTAAAAACATTTTTAAAAATATAAATATCTTTGATTTTAAAAAAAATTAAGGGGCTGGAGCGATAGCACAGCAGGTAGGACGTTTGACTTGCACGCGGCAGACCCGGGTTCGATTCCCAGCATCCCATATGGTCCCCCAAGCATCACTGGGTGTGATCCAAAAAGGAAAAAAAAAAGTTCTAAAAAATTAATTTAAAATTCCCCCCAAAAGATTGGAAACCATCTAATTAAGGATCCCTTAAGGGGTTGAGGGTGTGACTCAGAGTTAGAGCTTTTCAAATATGATGAGGCCCTTGAGTTCCATTTCCTGGCCTTGCCAAAAAAGAGTTTACAAAAATAGTATCTTTTAGAAACCAAATCAGTAGTACAATGAGTAGGACATTTTCCTTGCATGTATCCAACTCAGGTTTGATCCCTGATACCACATAAGATCCCTGGTTCCCGCCAGGAGTGATCCCGGAGCACAGATCCAGGAGTAAGCCCTGAGCACTGCCAGGTGTGGCCCAAAAACCAAAAACAGTACTTTCAGGGACCAGAGATCCAGTACAGCAGGCAGGTTGCCTTGTGGCGCATGTGTCTGATCCCCAGATTCCAAGATTTCAAAAGTCAGTACAAAAGAAATTCCTCTTGGGGTCAGAGTAACAGTATAGCAGGTGTTGGCCTTGCATGCACCTGACTGATGGTCCATCCCTAGCACCCCATGTGGTCCTCCAAACACCACTAGAAATGGTCCCTGGGCACAGAGCCATGAGTGAGCCCTGAACACAGCGAGATGTGGCCCAAAAGCCAAAAAAGAAAAATTCCCGAGTCACAGAGATGTAGAGCACTTGCCTTGCACGCGGCCAACCTGGGTTTGATTCCCAGCATCCCATATGGTCCTCTGAGCACACTAGGAGGGATTCCTGAGTGCAGAGCTAGGAGTAACCCCTGAGCACTCCCAGATGTGGCCCCAAAACATATATGAGTAAGAGAGAAATTCTCTTGTACTAAAGAAAATTGGTTCTGGAGGCTGGAGCGATACTGCATGTAGAACACTTGCCTTGCACGCAGCCAACCCACGTCCAATCCCCGGCTTTCCATATTGTCCCCTGAGCCCCACCAGGAGTGCTACCTGAGTGCAGGGCTGGGAGTAAGCCTTGAGTGCTGCCAAGTGTTGCCCCCAAAAGGAAAGAAACCTGGTTCTGTGGAACTGAACCAGGAAACTGAACCAGTCTGTCCCAGGAAAGACTGACTGGACTCTTTGCGTCCCCGCCTGCTCCTGAGGAGCCATGCACGGGCAGGGTTCTAGCAGCCGCCACCACCAGCCTCAGAAAGAAAGGGGCAAACCCCTGGGAGGGCTGTTAGTGCAACGGGAATAAGAGAGTAAATAAAGTGGAAGCGCTGGGCTCCTGACCCTGTGAACCATCCTGTTAGGAGATGCCTTCCACTAACGGCAAATGAAGGTCATGCATGGGTTTTGCAGAACAGCTAGAGGGATCATCTAGAAAATTTGTGAAAATAGTATCTCTAACAGCAGCTCATGAGGAGATGAACTTCCCTGATTTGTCAGGGTGACTGGAATTGAAATTGGATCTAATCCAAAACATGGCTGCTTCAGGAAATTTTCTTGCTATGAAGGCAAACTTATATCTGGAAGTAATGAGGCTTAGCATGTGGAGAATAACGGTGGTATTTTGTCAGCTTTGTGGCTTCAGGTTGGCATTTCTGATCCCAGATCAGGGAAGTGAGTGACTAGCCAAGAAAATGTGCTCAGGGCTGGAGCAGTAGTATAGTAGGGAGGGTGTTTGCCTTGCACATGCCAATCCGGCATCGGGCACTGGCATCCCTTGTGGTCCCCTGAGCACCACCAGTAGTTAATTCCTGAGTGGAAAGCCAGGAATAAACCCTGAGCATCACCAGGTGTGGCCCAACCCCCCCCAAAAAAAGAAAAATAGTGTTTGATTTTTCATGGGCGTTGGCACATGAGACAAGTAGGAGTTGCACTGCTGCCGGTGCTGTGTATGTAACAGCCTCACGAGTGTGGCGGGTGGGCCTTCGGCTCTCTAGTCTCTGTGTACCGGCCAGCTGAGGGTCTGCTCAGCAGGTGGTCATGGCAGCTGCTTCACCCAGGGAAACAGATGGGGTCAGGCCTGGTTTGGAGTCTGAGGGGGTTTTGTTTTGGTCCCTTGGTTTTTAGGTTAATCCCGTAGCGGGACCTTTGTTAATTGGGAGGCCCCCCTGCCTGGGGGAGCAGAACAATGATGGGAAGAGTTGGCCAGGGCTCTTGAGTAGCCGTGTCCACCACTAACCATTCTCAGCAGCCAGGAAGCGAAATGCTGGAAGGTCTTCGAAAGTGACCGCTGCGCATTCTTCTGTTTTCGAAAAACTACTGGCTCTGGCCAGTGCCCGGAATAATACGGGGCCTGTTAGCCAGAGGGCAAGAAAATGGAGGTGGTGATATCCACAAATGATACCTAGATGGTCTTGCATCTATAAAATTAGGCCTGGAAGTATCAAATGTCACTTTCTGAGAGCCAAAGAGACAGTACTGCGGGGAAGGCACAGCCGGCCCGGGTTCCGTGTCTGGCAGCTACACGCTCCCAAGCTCCCTGAATGCAGAGCACGAGGAGGCCCCAAGTACCTCCAGGTGGCACTTTTGTAGGAGGACACGTTTCTGGCACGATGAAGGGAAGAAGCTGAGCTTCTCAGAAGCATGAGCCTTGACACGAGAGACCCCGAGGCAGGCTGGTGGTGAAGAGGTGTCAGTGACTACAGAGCTTAGCCACAGAGCCAGCAGCACTCAGAGTGCGGGATCCGAGCAGTAGCAAGCGGACTAAACATGGCCTGTCAGGAGGCGGGCTGGGGCAGAGCGCTGGTAGGGGAGGGTTGACACTGAAGCTGAACTATGCCTGCTGTGTGAATAAGTTTGCAAATCATGGTACCCAAATTAAAAATGGAATATTTTTTTTTTTAAGAGGGCCCAGGGCCAGAGAGATAAATCAGCGGCTAAGGTGCTTTCCAGCCGACCAGGTTAGACCCCTGGCACAACATACAGTCCCCCAGGGGCTGGAGTGATAGCACAGCGGGTAGGGCGTTCGCCTTGCACGCGGCCGACCCAGGTTCTATTCCCACCATCCCATATGGTCCCCCAGGCACTGTCAGGAGTAATTCTGAGTGCAGAGCCAGGAGTAACCCCTGAGCATCGCTGAGTGTGACCCAAAAAGAAAAAAAAAAAAAAAACATACAGTCCCCCAGGCCTTCCAGACATCATCCCTGAGCACAGAGCCAGGAGCAACCCTCGAGCACCACCAGGTGTGACCCAAAAACAAAACGAAAAAAGTAAAATGACATAGTACAGAACAAAATGTTCAAGTAGCCTTTTAGGGTTTTGTTTTTCTTATGTACCTTGTGCTGGAATGGTATTGAAATTGAAATAGCATTATTAGAGGATGTTTTTGCTGTTATGGAGGAGGTTGGGGTGGAAGTTGTGCCCAGCTATATTCAGGGCTTACTGTTGTGTTCAGGATCAGTGTTCAGGTCAGTGTTATTTTATTTGGAAAATAAAGTGCTGTTTTAGGGCCAGGGAGTTCCTCAAAAGGCTGGACGTATGCCTTGCCTACAGGAACCTAGTGTTTGGTCTCCGCATCACATGGTCTCCTGAGCACTGCCAGGAACAAACCCCACTCACCACTGGGTATCACCCAGAAAACAAAACCTAAAGAAAAAATTGGGGGCCAGAGCAGTAGTACAGCCAGCAGGGCACTCGCCTTGCACATGGCCGACTCAGGTTCAATTCCTGGCATCCCATATGGTCCCCTGAGCACTACCAAGAGTGATCCCTGAGCATTATTGGGTGTGACCAAAAAGTCTAAATAAATAAAATTGTACTGTTTCAGGCCTTACAAGAGGGGACTGAATGTGGTTATGGTCTAGATTACCTGCTTTATGTTCAAATTCTTATTCCTGATATTGGGAGCTTGCAGTTGAGTTGCTCCCAAGGAAAACAAAGTGTCATGCAGACTCTTGATAAAGATGCGGTGGTGTCCTAATCAGAGAGAGAGAATGAAAGGGAATACCCTACCATAGTGGCAGTTTGGGGTGGGGGGAGACAGGACTGGGGAGGGTGGGAGGGACGCTGGGTTTACTGGTGGTGGAGAATGAGCACTGGTGAAGGGATGGGTTCTCAAACTTGGTATGGGGGAAACGTGAGCACAAAAATGTATAAATCTGTAACTGTACCCTCACGGTGATTCACTAATTAAAAATTTAAAAAAAGGGGCTGGAGCAATAGCACAGCGGGTAGGGCGTTTGCCTTGCACGCGGCCAACCCGGGTTCTAATCCCAGCATCCCATATGGTCCCCTGAGCACCGCCAGGGGTAATTCCTGAGTGAAGAGCCAGGAGTAACCTCCTGTGCATCGCCGGGTGTGACCCAAAAACCAAAAAAAAAAAAAATTAAAAAAAAAAAAGATGCGGTGGTGTCCATGATTCAGAGCCACCAGTGGGGACCAGAGATACAGCACAGAGGGTAAGGCACTTGGCTTGCTTGCTACCCCTACAAGGCTCCAAAGGCCCCCCAGAAATAAGCCCTAAGCACTTCAGGGTGTGCCCCCCTCCTCTCAAAAAAAAAAAAAAATGGAGCACCACAGGGCTTCTGGAAAGAGCAGAATGTGCTAATCGGAGGTTTCGTCCCGGAACCCTCTGGATTCCTGAGCACACCAGAGTAGCCTCCAGCACCACTGCCCGTGCATCCCCCGTGCCAGAGGAAGGGAGCAGAGCCGTCAGCAGGCAGTGGCACAGCGCCAGCCTCTGAGCCAGGCCGGGAGCAGCATGCCTTCCCCAGCACTTCCGAACCGGCCCCCAAGTAAAACCGGAAGAAAAAAGCTGGGCTGGAGCTATAGCCAGTGCATAAGGCACTTGCCTTGCACGCAGACGACCTGGGTTGACTCCCTGGCACCACACGTGGTCCCCCAAGCCCTGCCAGGAGTGATTCTTGAGTACCACTGGATGTGACCCCAAAAGTGAAAAACAGCCTTTCTTTGATTAAGAATTTGTTATGGATCAGCTTGATCAATGGCTGAATAAATAGCAGTACTTATATATTTGAAAAAAAGAAGAATTTGTTATGGACCAAGGAGAGGACAGATTTGGAAGCCTGGAGCACGGACTGCTAGTGAGAGCTCCAGCCTCACTCCCTCACCTGGCACCACCATCAGGAGGGACCCACCCGCGCAGCACCTGGGAGTGGCCCCTTCTGGGTGTGACCTCCCTTTCAGTCAAAAAAAAAAAAATATATATATATATGCATATATATATATATATATACACACACACACACACACACACTTACATACATATATATGGATTGGGGATATAGATCACTAGTTTTTTTACATTTATGAAGCCATAAACAAGCACGAGTAACTCCTTTGAATTAGGCCAAGACAACTGAACATTTAACTGAGTGTCAAGTTTGATTGTGATGGGTTATGACAAGGCTGCCGCAGGCCCCTGGAGAGGTTGAGCGGGGAGAGCTTGAAAACAATTGGGGCTGGAGAGAAGTTCAGCGGATAAGGCATTTATTTGCCTTGCACATGGCTGACCTTGATTCGATCCCTGGCACCATATGGTCCCCAAGCACTGCCAGCAGCGATCTCTGAGTGCCGAGCCAGGAGTAACCCCTGAGCATTGCTGGATATGGCCCAAAAACAAATCTTTTTCTTTCTTTCTTTCTTTCTTTCTTTCTTTCTTTCTTTCTTTCTTGGAAAAAATTGTCATTAACTGTTGTTCCTTTTTTCTTTTTGCGTTACTTGGAGTTATCTTAAGATTGAATTTTCGGGGCTGGAGCGATAGCATAGCGGGTAGGGCATTTGCCTTGCACGTGGCCGACCTGGGTTCGAATCCCAGCATCCCATATGGTCCCCTGAGCACCACCAAGGGTAATTCCTGACTGCAGAGCCAGGAGTAACCCCTGTGCATTGCCAGGTGTGACCCAAAAAGCAAAAAAAAAAAAAGAAAGAAAGAAAAAGATTGAGTTTTCATGAGTATATTTTGTTTGTTCTGAGCGAAGGCGGCTTCAATGATCCATCCTCGGGAAGTGCCCCCCGAAGCCATCTTACTGGCAGTGTACCTTGAGCTGCAGAATGGTGAGTGAGCCTCGCTGGGGCCTAATGTTTCTCCCCGGAGGGGAAAGCTCAGTGCTGGAGACTTGCTTTGCGCCGATGAGGCCCTGGGCTGGATCCCTGGTGGGGGGCGGTGCCGGGCAGAAATGGGAATTCTGACATCTGTTAAAGACAGGAGCCTTCAGATTCTTCTGAACAAAAAAGGGAGGGACGGTGAGATGATTCAGGAGGCTGAGGGCCCACACCTAGGGCCGTGCTCAAGGTTCCCATTGCCGGGCCAGCGGGGGGGGCGGGGGGGCACAGGGACGGAATCCAGTGGTAGAGCATTTGCTTGTCCCACCTTCTTAAATCAGAGCTCTCTGTGCTCCTGGGACAGGACGCCAGCCGCCAGCCTCCATCTGGGAGAGGGGCCCGCAGTTGGCCGGGTATGGTGGTTTTGTCGTCTGCCGTTTCGTAATAGGATGTGTTCTTACAGGTAACACCCAGCTGGCCTTACAGATCATCAAAAGGAACCAGCTGCTCCCCGCAGTGAAAACACTCTCTGAAATGAGAAAGAAGCCAGTGTTTCAGCCCGTCCACCCGATCCAGCCCATCCAAATGCCAGCATTCACTGTACAAAGAAAGTGATCTTTTCTAGGTTCCTCACGGAAAACTGTTACCTGAGACCCAGGGGAGTGTTCACAGGCCTTTTCAGTTGTATCAGAGCAAAGTGAATAAAGAATGATGACTGCGAGGTTCAAAGGCACAATTTTGAATCAATTCTAACCCCTGATTTTTTTTTGCCAGAAGCTTAAAATTAAGGATGCACAAATCCATTTCAGTCTGTTTTTCTCTAATCTTGTCTTTAATCTTTACTATTAATTTTGAATCATTATACAATGTATTTGTGTCATGGGCAATTAAAACATGGTCTTACCAGAACTCTGTTGTATAATACATTTTCTTATAACTATTGTTTTTCTGGATTTTTGGTTTTATTCATTTCTATTGGTTTTGGGCCACACATGTAGGGCTTATTCCTGGCTCTGTGCTCAGGGAGCACCCCTGAGAGGCTCAGGGGTCCAAAGGGGGTGCCAGGGATCAAACCCAGGTCAGCTGCATGCAAGGCAAATGCCCTCCCAGCTGTCCTATTGCTCCAGACCCCTCCTGTAACTAACTGTATCATCTGAGATTTTGTGTGTTCCATTTTGGGGGGCGTGGAAGGATAGTGGTTGGCACCACATTCAGTGATGTTCAGGGACATTTCTAGTGTTCAGGGGTCACTATTGGCTGCAGTTCCGGGCATCAGACTGGGGTTGGCCACATGTAAGATAAGCTTACCTCACCCTGTACTCTCCAGCTTTGGTGTTCTAAATTTTGCCATTGCTTTTTGCTGTGCCAGGGATAAAATTCTGGGTCTCATACAAGCTCACCATGCTCTCTCCCACTGCTCTCTAGCCCAACCCTGAGATAAACATTTGAAAATTTGACAGGAACTGGAGAGATAGTTCATGCATTCATTACCATCCATGCGGTGCACCCGAGTTCTATCCTGGGGACCCCAAATACCGCCCCCAGTCCCTGCCAGGAATGATCTCCGAGCACTGCCAAGTGTAGCTCAAAAACAAACCAAATTGACAGGGCTGGAGAACTAGCACAGCAAGTAGGGCACCTGCCTTACATAGGGCTAACTCTGAACACCACTGGGTAAGGACATACCTCCCCCACCCAGGGCCTTCCCCTCCCCCCAAGTAAAAATGAGAGGAGCCAGAGAAGTAATGCAAAGGCCTGAGAACGTGCTTCATGTATGAGAGGATGGGGGGGTTGAACCTTAGCGTCTCATGGTCTCCCAAGTACACCAACAGTTACCTCCAAGTACCTCCAAAGCATGGCCCCAGAACCTAAAATACAAAGTATGTCTTGTAGATTGATCAGTTTCCCATTTAGGACTATCCCTTGCTGTCTCTGTCCCCATATTCTGGGGGCCTTCCTGGCCGTACTTACAGCTGTTCCCTGAGTTCTCTCGGACACAGTCCAGGCAGTGCTCTCTGGGGACCTTGTGCTGGGGAAGCAACCGCAGGGCCCCCTCAGTCAATCCCTGGTGGCTGGCGTGTGGCTCACTGGCAGAGCCACACATATATGAGTGCATATATGAGACCCTGGGTTTGACTCCCAATACAGCATGGTGCCCTGAGCACGGCTGGGAGTGCTCCTGAGCACGGCTGGGAGTGCTCCTGAGCACTGAGCCAGGAAAAGCCCCAAAGCACTGCCAAGGTGTGCTTCGAAACAGGAAAAAAATCTAAATAAACTTTTTTGTTGATAAAGTAACAAATTGCTTTCATTTTTTCCCGCCGTTTCTTATTTCCCGATGACCTGCTGTTTGTCAGGTCATCCTCTCTGCTAGCTCACGTGATTCTAACTATCCTAAAGGCTTCTGGTTTTCGTGTCAGCGTCCAAGTTAGTGCTCTGCTGAGCTGTGCTCGCCATCCCTTGCTAAAGAGTTTTAATTGCGGGTTTTAGAGGTGGCACAGACGGTGCCCGGGAACTGCTTACTCCCCACTCGAGCTCAGGGCTCACTCCCAATTGAATCCGGAGCCTCTGCGTGGACGTGTGTCCACTCGGGCCCTTTGAGTCATCTCTCTGGCTCCACTAAAAGGTTGGGTTTTGTTTTAAGATTTTTTTTTGGGGGGGGTCTCGGGCCAGCGGGGAAGTACACAGTAGCGATGCTCAGGGGTTACTCCTGGCAGGCTCTCGGGACCATATGGAAGGTGGGGTCAGCCATGTGCAAGACAGACGCCCTACCTGCAGTACTATCTTTCCAGCCCCTCCACTAACAGGGTTTAGCCTTTCGTTCTTATTTGGGGGCCATACCCAGCGGTGCTAAAGGTCTCGGTCTGCCTCAGAGCTCTGGGGACCATGTGCCAGGGACAGAACCTGCACTTCCTGTAGGCACAGCCCATTCTCGGCCTCTGAGCTTTCCACGGGCACAGCCCACACAGTCACTGAGCTCCCCACAGTCATAGCCCACCTCGGCTACTAAGCTCCCTTCAGCACCCTAGAAGGTTACATTTTTAGTTTGGGGGCCAAAGCAGTAGTCCAGCAGATGGGTGCTCGCTTTGCATGCAGTCACCCTGATTTAATTTCCCAGTATCCCATAAGGTCCCCTGAGCACCGCCAGGAGTGATCCCAGAGTGCAGGGCCAGGAGTAAGCTCTGTGTAAAGTGGGGGCTGGAGCGATAGCACAGTTGGGTTGGGTGTTTGCCTTGCACGCAGCCGACCCGGGTTCGATTCCCAGCATCCCAGATGGTCCCCTGAGCACCACAAGGAGTGATTCCTGAGTGCATGAGCCAGGAGTATCCCCTGTGCATCACCAGGTGTGACCCAAATAGGGAAAAAAAAAAGTGTGGCCCAGCCCCTCAAAAAAAATTTTTTTTTTCAAAAAATTTTTTTTCTTTAGTCTTTTTTGTTTTGTTTTGTTTTTACAGTTTGTTTTGTTTTGTTTTTACAGTTTGGTTTGGCGGGTTTTGTTTTTAGGTTTTGGAGCCACACTTGATGGTGCTCGGGGTCCTGGCTTGAGGCCTGGGACTCTCCTGGTGCCTTCAACGGAACCTGAGCCCTCTATTGTAAGGCACGTGCCAGCCCTCAGCTGTCCAGACCCTCACCAAAAGCTCTTATTTGGGGATAGAGAGATAGGACCGGGTTCAATCCCTGGCACCACATAAGGTCCCCCAAGCCCCACCAGCAGTGATCCTCGAGCACCTTGGGTGTGCCTCGCCTCCCACCCCCAAATTAAAGGAAATAGTGGGTTTTATTTGGGGGTGGTACTTGGGGGGGCTTTAGGACCACACCCAGTGGTACTCAGTTGCCATTCCTAGTTCTGTGCTCGGAAGTGATCTAGCATGCTCGGTGGACCATGTGCAGAGATGGGGGCTAAACCTGTATCAGCAAGTGCCTCCACCACGCTCCCCCTCAGGCCCACGCTGAAAGGCTTGAAGCAGAGCTGGACAGATAAGACAAGGGCGAACACTCGACCTGCACGGGCCAGAACCATAGCACAGAAGTAAGTTTCTTGCCTTCCACGCCCACAACCTGGGTTCGATCCCCAGCATGCTACAGGTCCCCTGAGCACTGCCAGGTGTGATTTCTGAGGAGTGCAAAACCCCTGAGCATCTCCGGGTGTGGCCCCAAAACAACAGACTCGACTTGCAGCCCAGCCCAGTTTTATTCTCAGTGTTATATGGTGCCCCTAGCAGAGAGCCCAGAGGAACCCGCAGCACTTCCAGGTGTGGCACAAACACACGCACTCCACACACACTGATGGCCACCGATGTTCCCTGCGTCGTCCTTCCGTCTTCCCCTTTGCATACCGTGTCTCCGTAAGGACTTGCCTGTCGGTGCCAGGGTCACTGTTGACCTCCAACCCACAGCATCCCGTGGGCTCAGGGACGGCTCAACAGAATAAGCTCTCCCTTGCCGGCGTGAGGCTATGGGTTTGACCCCCAGTGCCACCCCATGCACTCAGCGTGAAGCCTGTGGCTCGCCCTCCGGGACCACAGGGCTGCCACGGAACGTGGTCACTGGCACATGGCCGTCACCGCCGTGTCACGGGGTGAACCTCTCTCTCCCCTTCCCTCTGCTTCTGCCAAGGCGGGGGACACACACATCAGGCTTGAGGTGCTCCCCAGAGTTTGTGCTGCACCCACATGTGCTCACCAGAGGTCGAAGTCCCTGGCCTCACTCATCTGTTTAGTTACAGGGCTTGCTGGGGTCGCACCTTTTCTTTGTCTTCTGTTGGGGCCATACTCCCCGGCGCTCAGGGCTCACTCTTGGTGATGGGGAGGTATGTGTAGTGCTGGAAGGGGAACCAGGGCGCATGCAAGGCAAGCGCTTCACCTCTGTACTGCCTGTCTCTCCCGCTGCTTTTTTCTTTTCTGTTTTGGGGCCACACCCAGTGATGCTCAAGGGGTAACTGCTGGCTCTGCACTCAGGAATTACTCTGGGCAGTGCTCTGGGAGCCACATGGGATGCCAGGGATTAAACCCTGGTCGGCCACGTGCAAGGCCAGCGTTCTACCCTCTGTACTATTGCTCCAGCCTCTTCTGCCTCCCTTTTCCCTTTGTGTGGGGGTCATACCCAGCGGTGCTCAGGAATCAGTGCTCAGGGATCACTCCTGGCAGTGGTTGAGAGGCATATACAGTGCTGGGGCTCAGACGGGGGCATGATGCGAGGCAAGTGCCTAAACTCCAGTAATGTCTCTGCAGACCTCTAGTCCAGCCAAATGCTGCCCGCATCCATGCCAGTGACCTGCGGTGTGCCCCCCACTTCCTCCCGCTCCACCCCTGCTTGCCCTCCAACATTTCTTTCCTGACGTCATGGCCCCCTTCCCAGACAGCACGGCCTCCTGTTTCCACAGCCCCTTCCCTGACCACTTCCCTGGGAGCATCGTCTGGACTCTACCCATCGCTCAGCTGGTGGCTCCTAACTTTAGGCCGAGTGTGATGAAAATGAAGTGATAGGGGAGGAGGGGAGCAATGTGGAGCGGAGGTCCCCGAGCAGGTCCCTGAGCCCCGCCAGGAGTGATTCCTGAGTGCAGAGCCAGGAGTAGGCCCTGAGCACTGCGACGTGTGGCCCCAAAACAGAAATAATAATATCACGGGCAAGAGCTGATGTTTTGCATGTGGAAAGCAATCGCCAGCATCACTTGGTCTCCACAAGTACCAGCAGGGGTGACTCCTGAGCACCTCCAGGTGTGGCTCCCAAACCAAAAAAAAAATAGTTTTCCGTCTCTTTGGTTTGGGGGCCACACACAAAGAGCTCAGGGTCTGTTCCGGGCTCTGGGCTCAGCAGTGACCCCTGGCCGTGTGGTGCCGGGTGGGGAGTGGGATTGGGGAGTCAAACCAGGGCCCCTGACTGCCTTTCTGTCCCCTTGGCAAACTTTTCACCCTCCTCATGGTCTGTGCAAGCGCGGTGGGCACCGGTGTGGACGGGCACGGCTGTGTGTGTGTGTGTGTGTGTGTGTGTGTGTATGTATGGATGGTGCGGTGGACACCGGTGTGGACGGGCATGGCTCTGTGTGTGTGTGTGTGTGTGTGTGTGTGTGTATGGATGGCACGGTGGGCACCGGTGTGGACGGGCACGGCTCTGTGTGTGTGTGTGTGTGTGTGTGTGTGTGTGTGTGTGTGTGTGTGTATGGATGGCTCCAGATGAACTGCGCTGAGGTTTGGGTGGTATTAACTTTGCAGGTCGCCTCCGCAGCGTGTCGGCACACACTTCCTTCCCGGTGGGGACTGGAAGTTACCCACGGTAACTCCCAGGCTCCCAGGGTCCCTGGGCCTGGCGGGTTCAGTCGTGGCCCAGGGCAGAGGGCGGACGGATCCGGGTCAGCCTCCCCAGCTTCAGGCAGGAAACCTGCAGAGCCCCCCCCACCCACCCAAAGCCAGTGCAGACTCCGCAGCGACCCTCCTCCGGGGAAGGAGAGGCCGAGATGCCGGCTCCCTCCTGAGTGGGGAGCCCGGGCAGGAGGCGACCAGTTCATTAGCCTCCCCCCGCCCACCCACCCCCTGCGCCCCTCATTTGGGGCAAAGGGGGATCTGTGTGGTGACAAGCAATTGTCCTGGAGGATTTAGGAGGATTTGGCCAAGTGTCCCCATGGGCCCCAAGCCTCTACCTAATCCCGTCCCCATTTCAGACTACTTAGGACCGCATTAAATGTCAAAGCCGGCGTTTAGGGAAATTGCACCATTTCGTATGCATCGCCCGGGTCAAAAGAAAAGCTGCCGGGCCGGCCGGGAGCCCCGGGCGCGGGCGGCGCCCTGTGTGGTCCGGGCGGGGCGGCGGCGGGGCGCCCCCGCGCCCAGGAATGCGGCCTTTTCAGATGGAGAAATGCGGGCGCTTTGTTCCCGCCCGGCCTCCCCGGGGAGCATTTGCATGCGGGTCCCACCTTGGCCCGCGCCGCACCCCCTCCTCCCGGCGCAGCGTGGCCGGAGCCCCCGGGCCACACCCGCCCTCCCGACACCCCGACACACCCCCACCCCGCCCGGGTCCCCAGGCTGGCAGGTGGATGGGCGCTGCGGAAGGACCCGCGCCAGCCTGTTCGCGCGGCTGCGGGCCCCGGCGCGGGGGCGCCCTGCGAGCACTCGCCGGCAGGGGGCGCGCAGCGGCCAGCACCACCCCCGCCAACCCCGTCCGCGGAGCCCGGCGCGCCCCCTGCCGGCCACCGCGGGAAGCCAACATCGCCACGCGCGTGCCCCACCCACCCGCTGGAGCACCGCTTTGCAGACCCAGCCGCTCTGGGCCTCGAGCTTGAGCCCCACCGAGCGCCCTACCCTCGGGAACCCAGGAGCCTGAGCGCAGCATTTCGCGGCATTTCGCGGCATTTCGCTCCTTTGATTGTTTTATTTCCGTTTACTGCATTTTTTTTAAATGACTTGCCGTTTATTCCACTTCTCTATTTTTTTTTTTTTTTTTTGGCTTTTTGGGTCACAGCTGGAGTTGCTCCTGGCTCGGCACTCAGAAATTATTCCTGGGATGGGGCCGGAGCGATAGCACAGCGGGTAGGGCGTTTGCCTTGCACGCGGCCGACCCGGGTTCGATCCCCGGCATCCCATATGGTCCCCCAAGCACTGCCAGGAGTAATTCCTGAGTGCAAAGCCAGGAGTAACCCCTGAGCATCGCTGGGTGTGACCCAAAAAGAAAAAAAAAAAAAAAAAAGAAAAGAAATTATTCCTAGGGCTGGAGCAATAGCACAGCGGTAGGGCGTTGGCCTTGCACGCGGCCGACCCGGGTTCGATTCCCAGCATCTCATATGGTCCCCTGAGCACTGCCCGGGAGTAATTCCTGAGTGCAGAACCAGGAGTAACCCCTGTGCATCACCGGGTGTGACCCAAAAAGCAAAAAAATAAAAAAGAAGAAATTATTCCTGGCGGTGCTCCAGGAATCATACAGGAGGCCAGAGATTGAACCCAGGTCCACTGCAGGCAAGGCCAACCCCCTCCCACCCTTTATTCCACTTCTTGAGTTGGTGCTTACTTGGTTTATTATTTCATTTCATTTTCCTTTTACTACTTTTATTAATTTCATGTAGTTTTCTTTTGGGGGGTGGGGTAGGTTTATGGGGGACGCCCAGCTCCCAGCTATGTTGGTTGTACCTGGCAGTGCTGGGGGACCCCGTGGCAGCAGGGGGGTGCATGCACTCAGCCCTTGGCACTCTCCATGGCCCTTCCGGCTTTGCGTTCTGATTTTGTTTTGGGGCCACACTGGGCAGTGCTCAGGACTGGTCCTGGCTCTGCACTCAGGGGTCACTCCTGGTGGGCTTGGGAGAGCATTAGGGGTGCCCTGGAGAAGCTTGTCTTGTTCTGAAGCGAGTTTCCTGCCTCTGAGTTTCCAGAAACAGTGAAAACAAACACTGACAGTTCCTCATCCAGGGTGTTCAGTCACCATTGAAAATACAGAGCCCCTGAAAAAAAGGTTGGAAATCCTAACTGAGTCAGGTGCCTGGGTGTGAGTCATCCAGGGTGGGAGCCTCTCTGGGGGGCTTTTACTCTCTAATAGAGGACTGGAGGGTTTGGGTGGAAGTGGATGTTTTAGTTCTTGGACCTCATGGCTCAGGGTGCTGCAGTCAGAAAGGAACGTGCTGGGGCTGGAGCCAGGTAGGGCATTTGCCTTGCACACGGCTGACCTGGGTTCAAATCCCAGCATCCCATATGGTCCCCTGAGCACCGCCAGGAGTAATTCCAGAGTGTAGAACCAGGAGTAACCCCTGTGCATCGCCAGGTGTGACCCAAAAAGCAAAAAAAAAAAAAAAAAAAGGAACATGCTGACCAACAGTAGTACACAGGTAGGAGGCTTGCTTTGTACAGTGTCCCACCAGGGTTTGATCCCCAGAACTCCAGATGGTTCCCTGAGCCCTCCAGGAGTGATCCCGGAGTCAGGAGTAGGCACTGAGCACAGCCAGGTTTGTGCAAAACAGAACAGAAAGAGGGTCACAGGCCTGCTTCGGCCAGATTTCCTTCCCCCTCCCCTCTCTGAGGGAGGTCTTCACTCTCACACTCTCTTCTGAGCCTGCATCTGGCTTAAAGAAAGTGAAGATGGCTAAGGAAAGGCTCGGGCTTTGGATAACTGATCCAGTTTTGGTCCCCAGCACCCAGGACCCATACGGCTCCTGAGCCTGGAAGGAGTGATCCTTGAGCTCAGAGTCTGGAGTAAGCCCTGAGCACCTCTGAATGTAGTACAAAAAACAAGAAGGAGGAGGAGGAGGAGGAGGAGGAGAAGGAAAAAGGGGGAAGAAGGAGGAAGATGAGGAAGAAGAAAGAGCGGGAGGAAGGAGGAGGAGAAAGGAGGAGGAAGAGGAAGAAAAAGGAGAAGAGAAAGGAAGAGAAGGAGGAAGAGGAGGAAGAAGAAGGAGGAGGAGGAAGGAGGAGGAGGAGGAGAAGAAGAAGAAAGAAAAAGAGAAACAAAAGATACAGCATTCAAAAATCACCCTGTTTTGGAATACCCTGACACAGAGGCAGGGTGGGGTTGGGGGGGAGATGGGATTTGGGGGTTGGAGGGATACTGGGTTTATTGGTGGTGGAGAATGGGCACTGGTGGAGGAATGTGTTTGCGAACATTGTATGAGGGAAAAACAAGCTCGAAAATGTGTGAATCTAGGGCGTTTGCCTAGCACTCGGCTGACCCAGGTTAGATTCCCAGCATCCCATATGGTCCCCTGAGCACTGCCAGGGGTAATTCCTGAGTGCAGAGCCAGGAATAACCCCTGTGCATTGCCAGGTGTGACCCCCCCCAAAAAAAAAGAAAGAAAGAAAGAAAATGTGTGAATCTGTATCTGTACCCTCATGGTGATTCACTAAAGAATAAAATAAATTTAAAATAAATAAATAAATAAAATAAATTTTCTCCCTCTCTCTCTCTCCTTCTCTCTACCTCCCCCCCATCTCTTTCATTTCACTTGTTTTATTTGTGGGGACCATACTCACAGGGCAGTGCTCAGGGCTCACCCCTGGTGTAACTTGGGGGACCACAAGTGATGCTGAGGATGGAACCTAGGTCAGCTGCCTGCAAGACCAGTGCCCTACCCACTGTACTATTTATGGTTCAGGTTCCCCTCCCTCCCTCCCTCCGCCCACTCTCTCATTTGTTTTGGGGACACACTCAGCAGTGTTTAGGGCTTACTTGACTCTGCCCAGGGTTTACTCCTTTCGGGACTCAGGACCATATGTGGTGCGTGGGGTGTAACCAGGTCACTGTTCTATCTCTCTGGCCTTCTCTTGTTCTTTGTTTTTGTTTTTGTTTTGGGGGGATGGGGGATTTGGATTTTGGGCTACACCAGCTGTGCTCAGAGCTGCCTCTTGGCTCTGTGTACAGGGATCACTCCTGGTGGGCTTGGGGGACCATATGGAGTGCCAGGGATCAAACGGAGGTCTGCCCTTTGCAAGACATGTGCCCTACCTGCTGTGTTGTTGCTCCGGGCCCTTGTTTTTGGTTTTTCTTGTTATTATTTTGGAAAGTTTGGAGCCACAAACTCCAGCTGGGCCATGTTCAGGGCTTACTCCTGGCTCTGTGTTGAGGATTCACTCCTGGGAGGGTTCATGGACCTTAAGGGGTGCCAGGTTGGTCGGGGTTTGTGCAAAGCAAGCTTTACTGGCCCCTGGCCCCTCCCTCTCTCCTCTCTCTCCTTCTCTCCTTCTCTCCTCTCTCTCTCTCTCTTCCCTTCCTTCTCCTCTCGCTCTTTCCTCTCTCTCTCTCTTCCCTTCTCTTGCTCTTTCCTCTCTCTCTCTCCTCTCTCCTCTCTCCTCTCTCCTCTCTCTTGCTCTTCTCTCTCTCTGCTCTTTCTTTCTCTCTTTCTCTGGGCCTCTCTCTCTTTTTTTTTTTTTTTTGCTTTTTTTTGGGGGGGGTCACACCCGGCAATGCACAGGGGTTACTCCTGGCTCTGCACTCAGGAGTTACTCCTGGCGGTGCTCAGGGGACCATATGGGATGCTGGGAATCGAACCCGGGTCGACTGTGTGCAAGGCAAACGCCCTACCCGCTGTGCTATCGCTCCAGCCCCATCTTTTGTTTTTTTTAATCAAGTACTGAACCGACCTTGGACGAATGCGGAGGGAAATGGAGATACTAGTGGCGTGTCCTGGGCCACAGCAAAGGTGGTGGATTAACTTCTGAAGACCCCAGTGTGGCCGCCTCAGTGGCTGGCTTCCATCCTTTGGCCAGCCCGAGAGGGAAAGGGGGGGCATCCGCGCTGGGATAGAGCAGAGATGTGTGCAGGGCGCACTCTCGGCTGGGCTTCCCACCCCCTCCACCCCGCTGTTTGGCGAAGGTCTTAATTAGGGCGCGCAGCCCTAGCTCGACCTTCATAGCCACTGTTCCCCGTTTTTAGGGGGTGATCCTACTGAATTAAAATTCAATTAATCCGACTTTAAGGGCAAGAAAAACTATTTGTGAAAAATCATTAAACAGCACATAAAACCCTTTGAGGAACAGACAGTGCCGGGAGAAGTGTGCCTGGCTTTTGTTAAGGGACTGGGGCTCGGAGTTCACTTTTTTAAGGAATTTTAACAAGATAGTGGTCAAAGTGGAATTTGTTCCTGTAGTTTATTTAAGGTTTTACAAGGCCCTGCAAAGAGCCCTCCCCTGAGTCGGAAGGAGAAGAGTTGGGTAACATGGTGGTGAGAGGTAAACTCCGAGGGGGCATTCTTGAACCCGTGAGGAAACAAAACAACGGCCTGAGAAGCTTCCAAAATGTCAGGGTCTTGAAAGACAAAGGCGGGCCCCGGAGGAAAGGCAGAGACAGTCGGGACCAGGGGCAGTCTGCAGGCTGGGCTGGTTCCTGGGAGGGAAAAGGCAATCCTTGGGCATATAAGAAACATTTTTTTTTTCTTTTTGGGTCACACCCGGCAATGCATAGGGGTTACTCCTGGCTCTGCACTCAGAATTAGCCCTGGCAGTGCTCAGGGAACCATATGGGATGCTGGGATTCAAACCTGGGTCGGCTGAGTGCAAGGCAAACGCCCTACCCACTGTGCTATCCAGCCCCAAGAAGAAACATTTCTGGTTCCCCCGAGGAAATGCTTTCCCTGTGGGCAAGGCAGCGGGGGTTGGGCTCTAGGAAAGATACTGTAACTGAGCTGAGCTACTGAGCCAGGAACTGGGCTTCGGAGCCATAACTGGATTCGGAGCCATACCTGGCTGTGTTCAGGTCCTACACCTGCGCTCAAGGGTCACTCTGGGGTTCCGGGCACGGAACCCAGGTCTGCCTTGTGCAACCAAATTCCTGCCCTCAGTTCTATCTCTCTGGCCCACTTATTTCACTTTCTTTTGATTTAGGGGCCATACCTGGTGGTGCTCAGGGGCCGCCTCTGGCAGTGCTTGGGGGGACCATGCCGTAAAGGGGTGGGACCTGGGCATCCCGCATGCGAACCCTGCACTCAGCCCTGTGAGCTCTCTTCAACCCAAAAGCACATATTTTTTTGGGGGGTGGTGCTGGGGGGCACACCTAGCAGTGCTCAGAGTTCATTCCTGGCAGTGTGCTGAGGACCCATGTGGGTGGGCTGTGTGCAAGGCAAGTACCTAAACCCTTACCTGATCTCTCTGGTCGCAAAAGCACATTCTTTGCAAACATGAGACCTGGACTCAATTCCAGGCATCACAGGAACAAAAACCAAAAAAATGCCACACATATCAACAATGCCAATTATGTGCACATGGTAAATCACACATGATATACACATATATACACACACATATAAATGTATATATATGTAGCACTGTAGCTACATATATAGTACAATACAATGTAGTACTGTCATCCTGTTGTTCATTGATTTGCTCGAGCGGGCACCAGTAACGTCTCCATTGTGAGACTTGTTGTTAATGTTTTTGGCATATTGAATACGCCATGGGGAGCTTGCCAGGCTCTGCTGTGTGGGTGGGATACTCTCAGTAGCTTGCCGGGCTCTCCGAGAGTGGAGGGTGGAGGAATCAAACCCAGGCTGCCGTGTGCAAGGCAAATACCCTACCCGCTGTGCTATTTATATATGTATACACATATGAATTAAAATATATATAATACAAGTATATGTGAGAGAACAGGGAATGATAATGCAGAAGGGGGATTATCATTTAGAAGCACTGGGTGAAGGGGTGAAGGGTAGATGTGCTTTGGTATTACTATTTTCTTTTTCTCTGTATACAAAATTATTTCAGGAACCACAGAGATCACACAATAGACTGAGCACAAGCTTTGCTAGTAAAGATACCAGGTGCAACCTCCCCCCACCAGGACTGCCTGGAGTGACCTTAGAGCACCACAGTGCCTGTGTGGGCCCCTCAACCCCACACCCACACACACCAAAACTGTTTTTAAAAGGAAGGGCCAGAGCAATCTCAAAGTGATGCATTTTGCATGCATGCAAGCTCTCAAGGAAGTCTGCCTGGCACATAGCCAGCCTAGGTTTGATCCCCAGCACCCCGTATGGTTTTCTGAGTCCTGCCAGGAGAGATCCCTGAGCACAAAGCAAGGAGTAAGACCTGAGCACCTTTGGGTCTTGAGAGAGAGAGAGAGAGAGAAATGTGGCAATTCAGGCAGTGGCATGAACACGAGTTACAGAGGCCCACACCAGATTTTTGTGACTCTTGGGAGGTCAGGAGAGAGTGATCCTACCCAGCAGTGCTCAGGGACTATGCTTTAATTCCTTTCCTCTTCTGTGGCACCAGATTTGGTGACTTACCCCCATCCTCCAGAGAGCCGGCAGTTTCCTATGGGAGTGGACACAGGGACCATCCCTGCCCTCTGCTTTGACTGACATCGTGATGACAGCTCAGATGTGGGAACGTGCGTCCCAGCTGGGGGAGGGAACCTGCCAGAAACCAGGAGGCTTCCAGATGGAATTCTTGAGGGAGGTTGGGGAGGCTGAGTACAAAGTCTTCAGACGGGGCCAGAAAGACAGTGCAGCCAGCCAGGTGCAGGCTTTGTACATGGCCAACCCGAGTTCGATCCCGGGTACCCCATATGGCCCCTCTAGCACCATCAGGAGTAATTAATCCTTGAACAGGGAGTAAAAAAGAAGTGCTGAAATGGGTAGGGTGTTTGCCTGGCACATGGCCGACCCGGGTTCGATTCCCAGCATCCCACATGGTCCCCCAAGCACCACCAGGAGTGATTCCTGAGTGCAGACTCAGGAGTTAACCCCTGTGCATCACTGGGTGTGACCCAAAAAGCAAAAAAAAAAAAAAGAATAAGTGCTGAGTACTGTCAGAGCATGGTCAGGGGTGGCCCAAAAGCAAAACAGAAAAAAATAAACTGTGCAATTAAGGGAGCTGGGGGGTGGGGGGGCAGAGCGATAGTACAGCAGGTAGGGTGTTTGCCTTGCACGCAGCTGATCCCGGTTCGATTTGCGGCATCCCATATGGTTCCCTGAGCACCGCCAGGAGTAATTCCTGAGTGCAGAGCCAGGAGTAACAACCCTTGAGCATCACTGGATGTGACCCAAAAGGAAAAACAAAAAAAAAAAAGAGGGAGGGGATCTGTGAGATGCGAGAGAGGTACAGAGCCGGGCACAAAAGTCCGTCACACAGCCACAGCTCAGCCGCACTGCAGTCTGGAGGAGGCTGCGGCAGAGGGGAGGACCCTTAAGACCCTTAAGGGGAGAGGGGGAGTGGAGTGCGGCTGTGCAGGTGTTTGCTTTTCACTGGGCCCCTGAGCTTTCAGGTAAACCCGGAATGGAGCCAAACACTGAGAGAAGCTGCTGCCTGTTGGCTGGAGGCTCCCTGGCTGAGGGCCCCTGGGACCCTGGGGCTAAGGCGGAGGCACCAGCCATGCCCCGGCTAAAAGAAGGGAGACTGACCTGCTTCTGCCTCCCTGCCATGCCCATCTGCTGCCCCATCGCAGGAGCAGCCTGCCAGGAACCAGCAAGGGGCCTGGAGACAGCTGCCTGGGGCTGCTTCGGGAATGGTCCTACCCCACGGAGGCCTTGGCAAACGTGGAAACTTGCTGCCACTTATCGACTATCCCGTCATTCGGCAGCACCTTCATCCATCAGGTCACCCCTACTCAAACTTCATGACTTTCATCCAAATGATTAGCAAATCTTACTCACTCTTCCTTTCCTGGGGGGTGGCGGGGGGCACAGCATGAGATGCTTACTCTTGACTCTGGGCTCAGGGATCACTCCTGGCAGTGCTCAGGGGACCATATGGGATGCCGGGGATTGAACCTGATTGGCCACATGCAAGGCAAGTGTCCTACCAATTGTTGTATCTCTCTAGACCCCATTCTACTTTTATCTCCTTTCCCCGCTTTGGCTTTGGGACCACACTCAGCAGTACTCGACTGACTTCTTCCACAGTGGTGGCCGGGGGTGTGCACCCCACAAGCTGTGCTTGGGGAACCATGAGGTGCCAGGGATCAAATCTGGGGCTTCTGCAAGCAAAGCATGTGCTCCAATTCTTTTTTTTTTTTTTGGCTTTTTTGGGTCACACCTGCCGATGCTCAGGGCTGACTCCTGGTTCTGCACTCAGGAATCACTCCTGGCAGTGCTCGGGGAACCATATGGGATGCTGGGAATCGAACCCGGGTCGGCTGCATGCAAGGCAAACGCCCTACCCACTGTACTATCCCTCCAGCCCCTCTCTTTTATTTTTTAAAATGCATTATTTTAGTGTTCTTTTTTCTTTTTGGATCACACCTGGCAATGCACAGGCACAGGGGTTACTCCTGGCTCTGCACTCAGGAATCACTTCTGGCGGTGCTCAGGGGACCATATGTGATGCTGGGAATCAAAACCGGGTGTGCAAGGCAAATACCCTGCCCGCTGTGCTATCGTTCCAGCCCCAAAATTAATTATTTTAATTGAATCATAGTGAGATACATAGTTACAAAGTTGTTCTTGATTGGGCTTCAGTCCTATAATGTCCAACACCCATCCGTTCACCAGTGTACATTTCCCACCCCAGGGTCCCCAATTTCCATGGCAGGCAACACCTCTCTCTCTCTCTCTCTCTCTCTCTCTCTCTCTCTCTCTCTCTCGCTTGCTCTCTTGCATTATGGTTTGCAATATAGATACTGAAAGGTTATCAGGTATATCCCTTTATCTACTTTCAACGTTTAGTTCCTGTCCAAGGTGATCATTTCTAACTATTATTGTCATACTGGTCCCTTCTCTGTCCTAACTCCCTTCACACCCCCACACCCTCATTGGTGGCAAGCTTCTAACCATTGACCATTACTCCTGGCCCCTGTTTTCCCTGGTCACAAATAAATGCAGTCCCTCTGTATCTGTCTTTCTCCAGTCCTTTGAACAATATCCCCAGCTCCATTTGTTTATTTATTATTTAATTTTTTATTAGTGAATAAAACTGTACCGTGAGATAGTTACAGACTTACAAACTTTCGTGCTTATGTTTCAGCCATACAATGATTGAGTGCCCATCCCTCCACCAGTGCCCATTCTCCACCACCAATGGTCCCAGCATCCCTCCCCCCACCCCCACCCCGTCCCCTCCACCCCTATTTATTTTTGGCCTGGGGCCATACCCCACAGTCCTCAGGGCTTAGTCCTGGCCTTGAGTTCAAAGATCATTCCTGGAGGGACTTGGGACACCATATTCAGTGCCGGGGATCACACCGAACTACCATTAGTTGCACGCCTACTCCCTGGACTCTCTGTCCAGCCCCACATGGCCTTTGTATAGGGCAGCTCAGGCGTCGCAGCGAGGCTGCTGTGAGCCGAGTCCAAGTCCTGTGTTGTCCTTCATGGCAGCTGAGGAAGGCTCCTGACCCAGCTGCACTTCCGCATTCTGGAACAGACATGAGAACTCCCAGGGCCCAGGGAGACATGGGCCACATGTATTTCCATGAGAATGGCATGGGGGCCAGAGAGCTAGTACAGTGGGTAGGGCACCTGTCTTGCATGCAGTTGATCCACTTTTATTATTATTATTATTATTATTATTATTATTTTGCTTTTTGGGTCACACCTGGCGATGCACAGGGGTTACTCTTGGCTCTGCGCTCAGGAATTACCCCTGGCGGTGCTCAGGGGACCATATGGGATGCTGGGAATTGAACCCGGGTCAGGCCGCGTGCAAGGCAAACGCCCTACCCGCTGTGCTATTGCTCCAGCCCCAGTTGATCCACTTTAGATCCCTGACAACTACATACGCTCCCTTGCCCCCACCCTTAGCCGCCATGAGTGATCCCTGAGTGCATCCAAGTGTCCCCGCACCCCCAATAAAAAGGTATCATGAGGGGCCAGAGAGACCGCCCAGAGATGGAGGCGCTGCACAGCAGCTGACCTTGCTGTGCAACATCCTGGCACCTCACAGGACCCCGTTTCCTAGCTGTGCACAGCCAGGAACAGACTCCTGAGCACTGCCCGTGCGGCCCCCACACCCAAATACAAAATGCAAAGTCCCAGCTTTTGGTGCGTGTGTCACACCTAGCGGAGCTCAGGGGCTACTCCTGGTTTGGCACTCAAGAATTACTCCTGGCAGTACTGGGGGACCATATGGGATACTGGGGGCCGAACCCAGGTTGGCCGTATGTAAGGCAAATGCCCTATGCACTGTATGATAGGCTCTGGCCCCTCCTTGTTTTTTTCTTGCAGAGTGGGTGGGCCTTTACTGACTCTGTGCTCCAGAATCACTCCCAGTGGTGTTTTGAGGAGGCAGGGATGGAACCCAGCTCGGACACATGCAGGACAAGTGCTTTCCCCTGGACCATCTCTCAGGCCCCCGTCTCTTGTCTCCGAAACGTTTCCTCCCTCATCATGACCTTCTCGCTCTGCCACCCTTTCTGAATCTGCTCCCCTGCACCCAGACACGTACCCGGTCTCTGCAACTGCCCTGGGTAGACACTTATGGCTTTTGAGACAGGCCTTCCATGGAAGGCAGCACCCCACCTGGAACCCTGTCAGACTTTTGACCACGGGAGCTAGCCCAGCCCTCCAGGGCGTGCACTGTCCGTCTCTCCCTCCAGGGAGTCGTGCCCACCGTCTTGCCCAACAGGTGCGCAGTGAGAACTCACTGTAAGCTCGCCTGTCCGTCTTCCCTGGTGGGGAAAAGCAGTGCCTGGGCATTGGGCAGGGAGGCTGAGGGCTGACCTCACTCACAAAGAATTCTTCAGCTGCTGGTCAGTGAGTTGAAGCAGTAATTGGGCATCATGTCCACTGTCCTCTATCAGGGTTTTGTTTTTATTTATTTTATTGCCACACCAGGCGGTGCTCAGGGCTTACTCCTGGCTCTGCACTCGGGTATCACTCCTGGCAGTGCTCAGGGGACCATACGGGGTGCTGGGGATTGAATCTAGGTCAGTCGCGTGGCAAGGCAAATGCCCTACTCGCTGTATTATTGCTCTGGTCCCTGGCAGGTTTTTATTGTTTAGGTTTTCATTGGTATTTGGGGGACATATCTGGTGATGCTCTGAGAGTACTCCCAGCTCTGTGCTCAGGAGTTATTCCTGGTGGTGCTTGGGGGCTGGGGGTGGTCTCCATGTCATGCCAGGGATCAAACCATCGAACTGGGGGGCTGTACTTTTTTTCCCAGCATGGAATTTTTTGTTGTTGTTTTGGGACCACACCCAGTGGTGTTCAGGGTTTACTCCTGACTGTGCCCAGGAATCACTCTCGGCTGTGCTCAGGGGACTGTGCTCAGTGCTCAGCATGGGGTGCCACTGATCAAGCGCAAGGCAAGTGCTCTCTAGTACCATAGCTCTGGCCCAAAGTATGCACTTTAAAAGCATTATCTGGCCCAGATATGCGGGGGGGGGGGGGAAGGGGCACGATGTTTTGTGTGCAAGAGCCCTGAGATCAGGCACTGCATCCCCCAGCACCCCCATAGGAAGCAGCAACAGCCCTGAGCACTGCTGGCCATGCCCCTAAAAACAACCAACAATCAAGATCTCATTTAATCTTCCTAGTCACACACACATACACACTAATAGAAGAGGATTTTTAAAAAATTTTTTATTAGAGAATCACTGTGAGGTACAATTACAACTTTAAGAACTTTCGTGTTTGCATTTCAGTCATATAGTGATCGTTTACCCATCCCTCCACTGTGCCCATTCACATCCACCAATGATCCCAGTATCCCTCTCACCACCCCTACCCCACCCCCCACCACCCCCCACCCTGCCTCTGCGGCAGGGCATTCCCCTTTGTTCTCTCTCCTTTTGGGTGCTGTAGTTTGCAATAGAGGTATTGAGTGGCCTTCATGTTCCATCCATGGTCTACTTTTAGTACGCATCTTCCAACCCGAAAGGTCTTCCCAACATCCTCTACTTCGTGTTCCCTTCTCTATCTGAGCTGCCTTTAGAAGAGGATTTTTTTGTTTATGGACTGATTCGTGTGTGTGTGTGTGTGTGTGTGTGTGTGTGTGTGTGTGTGTGTGTGTGTGTTGCTAGAACCGAAAGCTCTATCACTGGAGTTTGTTTGGCTTTGTTCCTCCACACCTGGCAGTGCTTAGGGGCTACTCCCAGGGGCTGCTCCTAGAGGATCTTAGGGGAACAAGCCCACCACAGGTTAAATTCCAGCTGGGCTCCAGGCAAAGCATGCTCTCCAGCATTTCACCTATCTCCCGGGCCCAAGGAGCTTCTTCTTTATTTATTTATTTTTTTTTTGCTTTTTTTTTGGGTTACACCCAGCGATGCTCAGGGGTTACTCCTGGCTTTGCAGTCAGGAATTACTCCTGGCATGCTTGGGGGACCATATGGGATGCCGGGGATTGAACCCGGGTCGGCCTCGTGCAAGGCAAACGCCCTACCTGCTGTGCTATCGCTCCGGCCCCAAGGAGCTTCTTCTTTTACAAAAAAATTTCTTTGAGGGTCTTGAAGTATAGTACAGTGGGCAAGGTGGCATTTGTCTTGTATGTAGCCAATCTGGGTATGTCTCTGCCACAACATATCATCTCTTAAGCCCTTCCAGGAGTAAGTTCTGAGCACTGTTCCCACGCACCCCAAAATAACAGCAACAAAAACATACACTTTAACTCTTTGAGCTGTCTTCCAGGTCTTAGAAAATTTTATGGGACCCAAGTACTGGGGCTGGTGAGACAGTACTAAGGGGAGGGTGCTTGTCTTTCTTTTGTTTTGTTTTGGGTTACACCTGACGATGCACAGGAGTTACTCCTGGCTCATGCACTCAGAAATTACTCTTGACGGTGCTCGGGGAACTATATGGGATGCTGGGAATTGAACCCGGGTTGGCCGCATGGAAGGCAAACGCCCTACCTGCTGTGCTATCGCTCCAACCCCAAGGGTACTTGTCTTGCACGCAGCCAAGCCAGGTTTGATACCCAGCATCACATACGGTCTCCTGAGCACCACCAGGAGTAATTTCTGAGTGCACAGCCAGGAGTAACCTCTGAGCATCGCCAGGCTGGCCCCCAAAACAAATAACAAACTAAACCCTCTCCCCTCTCACCCCCACAAACAGAGTGATAATACAGCTATCAATAACAGCTAATGGGAAGGACATCTGCCTTGCATGTGGCCAATCAGGTTTGATCCCTAGCAACCCACGTAGCCCGTCAGCAGTGATCCCTGAGCACATAGCCAGGAGTAAGCACTAAGCACTGCCTGGTGTGGACCCCAAATTAAACAATACAAAAAGAGAAATTTCTTTCGACAGTTGTCCAAAAGTTGGACAGATTGTCCAAAAGCACAATCCCAAACAGTAAGTTGGTAACCCATGATCCCTGGAACACGGCCAGCGGTCACTCCTGAGTACAGAGCCTGGAATAGCCCCACAGAACTGCTGGATGCAGCTCAAGAAACAAACAAGCAAAGGAAATTGGTGAACTGAGTTTCATCAAAATGTAACATTCGAGAGGGAGGGGTGCTCGAACATTGTATGAGGGAAACACAAGTATGAAAATGTGTAAATCTGTTACTGTACCCTCATGGTGACTCACTAATAAAAAAATAAATGTAACATTCAGGGCTGGAGGGATACACAGTGGGTAGGGTGTTTGCCTTGCACTCAGCCAACCGGGGTTTGATTCCCAGCATTCTCTATGTTCCCCTGAGCACCGCCAGGAGTGGTTCCTGAGTGCAGAGCCAGGAGTAACCCCTGTGCATCGCCAGATGTGACCCAAAAAGCAAGAAAAAAAAAAGTAACATCCATTGAAAAGATAATGGAGGGACTGAGCGACAGTATAGTGGATAGGACTCTTGCCTAGCACATAGCCAACATGGGTCTGATCCCTGGTAAGTCCACATGGTTCTAGGAGTGAGCCCTGAGCTCAGAGCCAGGCATAGGCCCTGAGCATTGCCAGGTGTGTGTTTGGGGTGGGGACACACAGGATAATGCTCAGGGTTTACTTCTGGTGCTGCCATTCAGGGATCAAGTTGTCACAAAACCAAAAATAGATAATGGAAACAAATTAGCTACAGCTAGGAGAAAGAAATTTTGCAAAGCAAGTCTGTGATAAAGGATTTCCATGCAAGCCATATCAACCATCCTCACACAATAAGAAAAGCATAATCCAATGATTTAGACTACACCTGGCTCTCAGTTCAGGGATCATACCTGAATGATTCGGCTCAGGGAATCATACATGTGCTGGGGATTAAATCTGAGTTGGCTGCATGTAAATCAAGTGTCCTACCCCCCTATACAATTGCTCAGGCCTGTGAATTGATTTGTTTGTTTCTGAGCCATATTCAGTTGTTTTGTCTTTTTTTTTTTTTTTTTTTTTGAGAGGTAGGGTTGCTGGGCCACACCTGGCAATGCTCAGGGAGGGGTTACTCCTGGCTCTGCACTCAGGAATTACTCCCAGCAGTGCTTGGAGGACAATCTGGGATGCTGCTGATCGAACGCAGGTCAGCAGCTTGTTCAAAGCAAGCACCCTACCTACTGTACTATCTCTTCAGCCTGTTTTGTCTTATTTTTTTTTTTAAAAATTTAATCACTCTGAGATACAGCCATTTTGTCTTTTTAAAAAATTATTGTTGGGGCCGGAGCGATAGTACAGTAGATAGGGCGTTTGCCTTGCACGTGGCTGACCCAGGTTCGATCCCTGGCATCCCATATGGTTCCCTAAACAATGCCAGGAGGAATTCCTGAATGCAGAGCCAGGAGTAACCTTTTAGCGTTGCTGGGTGTGACCCAAAAAGTAAACAGATAAGTAAACAAAAAATGGTTATTGGGAGTATTGTGATAGTCTGATGGGCAAGGTGCTTGTTGCATGTTGTAGACCTGGGTCAGGTCCCTGGCACACCATAGGATCCCCCAAGCCTGCCAGTGATCCCTGAACACAGAACCAGGAGTAAGCCCTTAGCACTGCCCAGAGTGGCCTCACCCCAAACACACACACAGTTATGTGGGGGTCACAGAGAGAGAGAGAAGAGCAGGTCAGACACTTGCAAGTGGCTAACCCCACCTAGCACCGCATTTGGTGCACTGAGTACCACCAAGGAGTCACCCCTGAGCACACTGGCAGGAATGCCCCCTGAATTCTTCTAGTTACGGTCCCTGAACCTACAAATATTATGTGAAGGGTTGGGAGATGACTCAGTGAACTGGAGCATATGCTCTGTATGCAGGATGCCTAGGTTTAATCCTCGACACTGATTGGTTCCTGAGCACTGCTGGGAGTGACAGTGATCTCCTGGATGCTGGGTATAGTTATGTTTCAAACAAACAAACAAAAAATCATGTACTCAGAGGACCAACAGGGGAAAATTATTATTTTTTTTGTTGGTTTTTTTTGGGTCACATCCAGCATTGCACAGGAGTTACTCCTGGCTCACGCACTCAGGAATTACTCCTGGCGATGCTCGGAGAACCATATGGGATGCTGGGAATTAGTTGGCCGAGTGTGCAAGGCAAATGCCCTACCTGCTGTGCTATCGCTCCAGCCCCCCAGGGGAAATTAATTTTAATATCAACATAATATTCAATAGGATTGAGAATTCCATAGTTTATACGCAGTATGGCCGGATTCCATTCCTGACATCTCGTGGACAGAGCTGGAAGTAGCTTCCAAGCAGTCCAAAAGATAAAACTAAAAAACAACAAAAACCTAAAAAAAAAAATAAGATAAAACTAAAACAAAGCAATAACCCAAACCATAAATTCAATAAGACGTTCTGATTAAAAAAAAAAAAAGGAGAGGCAAAATCACTCAGGCCAGTGTTGCTGCCGGGAACCAAGTGTGATGTGTGATTGTGGATAAATTGGAGCGTTGTATGTAGTTTTAGGGGGCCACAGCCAGCTGTGCTCAGGAATCACTCTTCGAGGTGCTTGGGGGACCCTATGTGTAGATACTGAGGTCGAACTGGGATCAGTCAAGCAAGGCAAATGCCTTAATCCTTGTACTATTTCTCTGGTCACCAGGTTGGTTTCTTTCTGTTTTCGGGCCAACTCTGGAGATACTAAAGGGCTACTCCAGGCACAGAATTTGGAACCCTCTTGTCGCTGCTTAGGGCACTATGTGATACTGGGGATGGAACCTGGTCTCCCCAGTGCAAACTCTGAACCTCAGTCCTTTGAGTCATCCCTTCAGTTTCAGCTTAGGGGGGTGGGGGTGGGAACTGGCTCCTGCCCAGGCTTTGGAAAGGTGTAGACAGCTGGATGCTAACTAGTAGAGAGAGAGAGCTGCAAGCGGGAGGCTCCTCAGCTGCTCAGAAAGGGTGTTTATTAGTCGGGATGGCAATGAAAAATTTAATACTAGTTTATAGCGGGGAGGTAGGAGCGACTGTCCTTGGTCTTTCATCTGATCTGTAGCTCTCATTTTATGGACAATCAGTAGCTTTGTGAGCCTCTCCTCCTAATTTGTTATCACTGTATCATATTAAAAAAAAATATCAGCTTCTGCAACTGGAGGTCACCTGCTTTAAAGATGTCCTTCCTCTCGACCAAGGGTAAATTAGGAATGTGCTAATTTAACAATTTACACTGCTTTTTCCTGGCAGAGTCCAGGCAACTCAAGAAAGGAAAGAAAGGGAAAGTCCCTTAAGCAAAGAAACCAAAACCTTTCCACACCCCCCTCCTCCTCCCCTTTTTTTTCTTTTCTTTTTGGTTTATTCTGAGTAATTGTCCTCAGAAAGCTGTCAAGTGTGATTCCTCTTTCTGCTCTTCCATGATGTCCCCGCTGACTCCTCTGCCATCCGCTGTCAGGATATTTGAGTCTCAGCACCCGGAAGATGATCGAAGTCCTCTGTTGTCCCCCCACCCCCAACCATCATTTTTTTCTAAACCCTTTTAGATGCTGGTGGGAGGGGCCAACCAAGGGTCTGGCCTGTTCCTTTTCTGACCTTCTGGGGCTCCCATCCTCCTAGGCATTTCTTTCCCCATCTGTTTTCCTCTATTTCCTTAAAAAAAAAAAAAATTAAAAACTATATTAAAACAAAAGGTGAAGGCGTCCCCGTCCCCCCCATACCCCTCCCCTCCCCCCACCATGGGAACAAAGCCAGTGTGAGGCTGGTGTTGATTCATGATTCATGTGTAAGCATGTATGTATTTACATACAGGCCTCAAATTTTGGACGAAACTTGTTGTATTGGCAATAGACTACAGCACGAGAAGGGCCTGATCCTGTCATCTTGCATAAAGTGCAAGTTTACATCTCTTTCACTTGTCAAAGGAATCGCTCTGCTCTGGTTTGATCTGCGCTTTCAGACTCATGCCTGAGTGAATGCTGGCAGTGATGGGATTGCGCCCAGGTGCCCAGGAGGTTTCATGCACCTGAGAGCGGGAAGCCTCTATTCCACAACTCCACTAAGGCCCCACCACAGCTGCCGTGCCTACAGGGGCAGGAAAAGTGTTTCTGCAGCCCGGAACCTCCAGAACATTCGTCCAAGGAGGTTGACTTGAAAGCTCTTTCCAACGTTGCCATCCCCGGAAAATGCCTTAAATTCTGGCTTGCAAAAACAATCGGTAGAGGATGTTTATGTACCTACTGGGTGTTTTGTCCTCCCCCACCTCCCCTCTCTTAATGATACCGCAGGTCTGGTGACCCAGGCTAGGACACCGGAATTCTCCCTCCCCCTTTTTTTATTGACATCTAATTTAGTGAAATTTGGCACCGATCTTAAACGTCAGGTTTATATGGTCTGACAAATACACACACTCATTTCTTTCTTTTTCAGTGCTCCAGAATGTTGCCTCCATTCGTCTTTCCCAGCCAATGTCAAAATGTATTTTTCCCTAGCCCTGGAGCTGGGCTCTGCCTCTTCCAGAATTTCCTGCAGAGGGAACCACACACAGTAGGAACTCATTTGTGTCCAGGTTCTTTTCTCCAAACTTGTTCATGAAATGCAATTCAGGTCTTTGCCTGTGCAAGCCGGCCATGTGACTTAAAGTAAAATCCAAAATGTCACTTGCAGCTCGGCCCTAGTAAGACAGGGACAATTGTTCCCGGTCTCCGGAGACTATAAATCCTGGTACGTGGCTCTCTCAGCACTTCCCAATTCAGTCTCTTCCTAGGACCAGGCCAGTTCCTTTTCCAGAACCACCCAGGCAGTCTCGGCACCACCCAGATGGCCAGCCTCCCCCGAAACAGCTGCCCGCGGTGGCCCCCACCCCAACCAGGAAAACTCAGGAGGGAACTGGCCCCTCGTTAGATCAGAATTCGGATCCGTCTCACTGCACGCATCCAACTAAGCTCAACTGCGAGGTGTTTTGGTGTGGATCAGAAAAGCCCACGTTAAGGAAACGCAAAAAGAAAAAAATGAAAAGGGGTGTGTGTGTGTGTGTTGGTGGGGGCGCCCAGATCGGCTCGGCAGCGACCACCAGCTTCAGTGGACTCAGGATTTCTAACGAATTCTTTCCTGCTCTTTTTAAAATGAACGGAAGAGTCGCTCAGGCTCCCGGCTCGGGAGGTTTCAAAGGTCGTCGCACGGCGGCCCGGGGCGTCCATCTCCCCACGGCCGGCGCGGGGAAGAGGTCGGAGGGAGGCGGGAGGGCGCACACAAAAGCGAGCGGAGCCGAGCGGGCTAATGTTTCCTGTTTGCCGCAGCCCCCTCCCCCAGCCCCCTCCCCGCACTCGGGCGGAAGTGAGTTTGCTCCTTTGCAGATTAAAAGGATTCCGAATTCCGATCAGTCCCAATAACCAGCTCACGGAGAGGAGGAGGAGGAGAGGCGGCAAAGCAGAGAAAGGGGTCGCGCGCGCGCACTCGCACGCAGCCCGAATTGGGGGAGTCGTGCAAAGCCCCGGGAAGCCGGGGGGGCGCACGGCACCGGCACAGCGCGGTAGGCGCAGCGCAGCGCAGCGCGGCCACCCGAGTTCTGCTCGGCGACTCGATTCGGAAAGGAGATGACGCGGGCGCGGGCCGGCGGCGTTGGCCACGCGGCTCCCGAGCTCAGCGCCGCGTGGGGCCGTCGCCGCTTCCACTGATTCCAGCGCGCCCGGGAAGGGAGGCTCCGTCCCCGCGGCTCGGAGGGGGGACCACGGCGAGGGCGAAATGGCCCGATGACAAAGGAAATGTGATCCCCTCCGCTGCCCAGGCTTCAGCGAGGACGGCCGCGAGGAGGAGGAGGAGGAGGAGGGGCGCGGGGCGCGCGCGGGGCTCGGGTAGCATCGCACGACGGCGCGCGCGGAGCGGGTACATCCAATATCTTCCTGCCGATGAATAATTCAGGGCGGCCCGCGGGGACCTGCGGCCCCGCGCGGCGGCGCGGCTGAACCAAAGGGGGAAGGAGCGCGCGGGAGGAGCCCGGGCGGGGCGCGGCGGGGACACGAGGGCCCGGGGCCGCGGGAGGCGCGCGTGCGTGCTGAGCGCGGGCGGGCGGCCGGGCGCGCGGGGCGACGAGGCGCGTGGGACGCGCGTGCGGCGGCCGCCGCCGGGCCCCGAGAGCGGCGGCTGCGGCGGGACCCTGCGCCTGCAGGGGGAGGCCACGCCGCAAGCCCCGAGCGCAGCACGCCGGGGCCACCCAGGAGCCCCAGGCTGCGCCGCGTCATGCGGCGGGGCGGCAGGCGTCGCGCGGGGGGACACGGGTTTGGCGTCGCGCCGCTCCCGCCTTTACGCACTCGGGGCGCCTTCCGCTCCCGACCAGAGGCCAACTAAAGCCGTTCAGGGAAAGCAAGACAAGTACTCGTGGGGCCCGAGTCGGCGTCCCCCGCCCCGGAGCTGCGACTGCCCAGCGGACTCTCCCCGGGGGGTGGGGTGTGTGCGCGTGGGGGGCTTCCCTCCTCGGCAGGGGAGAGGCGAAGCGGCAGCCGCGCCCGGGGGCGCAGTCCGCTGACCTCCCCGCCCCCGCTCGCTCGCCCCCCGCGTGTCGGGGCTTGTCCCGGCACTCCCGCTTGCGGAGGCGCGCGGCGCTCACCTCCTGCGGGAGGGGTCCTGCTCGCCTCCCCGAGAGCGCGTGGCTTTGAACGTCCGCCGCGGCGGGGGCGGCCGCCCGCGTAGGTGGGACGCTAGAGGCCCGGCGCCCGGCTTGTCGGCCGGATCGATGCCCCTTTCCGAGTGAGCCGACGGCGCCCCCACCCACCCCGTCCGCGCTCCTCTCCACCTCCTCCTCCGCTTCCTCTCCGGTCTCCTCCCTCCTCCGGGCCCGCCTGCCAATGGCTTCGTTCCCCGAGACCGACTTCCAGATCTGCCTGCTGTGCAAGGAGATGTGCGGCTCGCCGGCGCCGCTCTCCTCCAGCTCGTCCGCCTCGTCGTCGTCCTCGCAGACTTCCACGTCGTCGGGGGGCGGCGGCGGGGGCCCCGCGGCGCGCCGCCTGCACGTCCTGCCCTGCCTCCACGCCTTCTGCCGCGCGTGCCTCGAGGCGCACCGGCTGCCGGGCGCGGGCGGCGGCGCCCCGGGAGAGCCGCTCAAGCTGCGCTGTCCCGTGTGCGAGCAGAAAGTGGTGCTGGCCGAGGCGGCGGGCATGGACGCGCTGCCTTCCTCCGCCTTCCTGCTCAGCAACCTGCTGGACGCCGTCGTGGCCACGGCCGACGAGCCGCCGCCCAAGAACGGGCGCGCCGGCGCGGGCGCGGGCGGTCACAGCAACCATCGGCACCACGCGCACCCGCACGCCGCCGCCGCCTCGGCGCCGCCGCCGCCCGCGCCGCCGCCGCCCGCGCCCGCTCGCGCCGCGCCCGGCGGCCCGGCCGCCTCCCCGTCGGCGCTGCTGCTGCGGCGGCCCCACGGCTGCAGCTCGTGCGACGAGGGCAACGCCGCCTCCTCGCGCTGCCTCGACTGCCAGGAGCACCTGTGCGACAACTGCGTCCGCGCGCACCAGCGCGTGCGCCTCACCAAGGACCACTACATCGAGCGCGGCCCGCCGGGGCCGGCCGCCGCCGCCCAGCAGCTCGGCCTCGGGCCGGCCTTCCCCGGAGCGCCCTTCTCCATCCTCTCCGTGTTTCCCGAACGTCTCGGTTTCTGCCAGCACCACGACGACGAGGTGAGTTCCCCGGAGGGACCAAAATTCGGGTTGGAATCTCCGCGCCGCGTTTCTGTTTTTTTTTTTTTTTTTTTAAATTTTTTTCCAAAAAACAACTTTCGGCGACGTGGCAGGCGGTTCCTGCTGGTCATCCCTGGCCCGGCGTTGGTGTGCGCCGGCTACGAGGGCCTCCGACGGGATCCCAAGGCGTGGGGTCCCCGTATCCCCCACTACGGGCGCATTTTGTTTCCCGTGGGGCAAGTGTGCTTGTGAGCACGCGGCCTCCGGCAGAGACGGTCCCTGTCCCCCTGGTCTCACGGCATGGTTCCTTGAGCTTCCAGGGGGAAGCCTGTGCTTAGCTTTCCCCGTGTCGTGGAGCGAACGTGCTGCTTCTCCTCCAGGAGCCGCTACGGGGGGGGGGGGCGTGGGCGCGCGCGCGTCTGTGAAGTCCCCGGGAGCCGGGCCGCGTGGTGAGTGCGTGGGTCTAGGCTGATCTCCGCGTGTGCGCGGGCAAGGGAGGATTTGGATTTTTCTGGAGGAGTCGTTGGGGGTAGTGGCGGCAGCCTGCCTTGGTTAGGAGGGCATCTTGGGCATGTTGGTAGAGGGGGCCTTGCGGGTTCTTTTTATACTCGCGCCGACCCCTGAGGTACCCTTGGGTGTTCTTTGGTCCCTGCGACGGTCGGTTGGCTGCTCTCCCCCTCCGATCCGGGTTTGAGAGCTCGAAGTGAACCGGTTTCCCCGCTTTAGCCAGAGTCCTCATCGTAGTGCACTAGGTTGGGCTCCCTTTGGTTTACAAAATTTATTTTACAAAAATAAAACAAAACAAAACAAAAACCCAAAAAACAAAACCCTGCAAGCTACACGGTATTCCAGCTCCGGGTGCTGCTCCGCCGCTTTTCTCTCCTTTTCAAATCCCCCACCGCCCAGCCAAATGTACTGCGCGCTGCCTCCCACCCACTACAGGTTTTAGGGCGGGGCGTGGGTCTCTAGCTGGTGCGATTTCCCTTAGACAGAGAGACCGGGCATATGCGTAGTACACCCCCGTGGGGGTGCTGTGTGCGACTGGCGCGCGCGCGTGTCCTGAGGTCGGCGCCGCCGCGCACCGAGACCCTTACTTGCCCCCCCAGCCTGTTAATTGCCTGGGAGGAGGTCGTAGCCTTAGCCAGACTCCCCCGAAGCCGGCTTTTCTCCCTTCGGGAAAAGTGAGTATACTTCCTGGTGGGTGCCCGCTTTTGGGGGATAGTGTTTTTGGGCCACACCTGGCCATACTCGGGTTACTCCGGGCTCTGCACTCAGGAATTATTTCTGACCCAGCCTAGTTTGAGACCCTGTGGGTTTCTGGGGATCGAACCCGGATCTGCTGCCTGCAAGCCTGCTTGTATTATTTCTTTGGCCTTGGGCGCACATCTTTTTTAAGATTCAAGATAATGTCTAGAGGGGATGACTCCAGAATGTCTCTAAGTTCTTTTTCCTTGAATATTTTGTTAAAGTTTTGATTGGACTTTGAGTCATAAAAGGTTTTTTTTTTACCACTTTAAATGGGGGAATGTTTCTAGTATATTCTGTAATCATATTTAGGAGATGTGAATGATTGAGCCTAAATACTGGCCCCAAATCCCAGGAATGGAAAGATGGAGCCAATTCACTTGAAAATTAGGGTCAGATGGGGAGGGGGATGGTGGAGCGAGGGAGGAGGGCAGGGCGCGCCTAGAATTCCTTGATTGAACCCTCCCCAGCAGTTGAGGTTAAATGTCAGGTTTTATTTATATTCCCAGTTAAAGATTCACATACGGTTTATTTGGCCTAAAACAGTAGATGCTCAGTGTTGCCAGACTTGTAAAAAGGTTTATACTCTTTTTAAATTATAAGCCCATTCAAGCCAAGGGGGAGAGTGCTAAGTGAGAAGCCTAGCAAACTCTCCTGGCCCAGGGAGGTAACTTCGGGTCGCATGAAAAGTCACTTCGTGCGTAGTCCCCTAGTCCCCTTGGAGCCAACTGACAAATATTCTAACCCTAGAGTAAACGAAATATTTTTCAAAACACAGAACTCAGCCCGCTGGAGCAAAAAAAATTCTCCATTCCTGCCTAAGTTCATTTAACGAGAAAAAAGAAAAAGTAATTTGGAGCTAATCCAGGGTAGAGTAATGCTTGAAAATTATTTCTAGGTGGCAAAGCCAGTGTGTGGATGGAGGCTAGGCAGAAGCTTCCTTTTCTTGGGGAAGGAGTGCTCTTGCTTTTCTTTTTTTCCCCCCTGCTCAGTGATATCACTTCTGATGGTGTGGGAGTATGGGGAGCACGGTATGGGGTGCCTGGGGATCCTGCCAGGGTTTAATCCCCCGGTCCCCTGCCTTTCCCCGCTGTACTGTCTCTCCCGGGAAGTGTGTTCAGAATAAGGTGTGGGGATTGGGAGAGAGAGAGGAGGGATGCTTTGGAGGTTGCATTTTGGTATGTGGCTTCTTCACTGTTGCATGCTGCATCAGTTTCTACAAGAAGAGTCAAACAGGCTCTTAAATAATTCAGGGCCCTCTTCCATCTCCTGAGGGTCACTGCTGCCACCTGGCCTAGGGGAAAACGCCGAAGCTGGTGGGAAGGGGAGCATAGAACCCCCATCTCAGCGGCTCCCTCCATGGTCAAAAGGAGTTCTGGGCATGTGGTTTAAAGCCCACCCACCATAGAGGCAGGGGGGGAGTTGGGTTTTGCTGAGGAGCGCTAAGTTGATGACTTCTGCTCGGCATTTGGCCCGGGCCTGGTAGAAACTGTTGGATTTTATTTCTGGCTACTTGGTGTTGGTCAGGCTGGCTCTGCGGGCCGCCCTCGTGGCTGGCCCTTCCTTCCCTCGGTGGCTAAGGGAGCCAGGCACTGGACTGCACCGCTGCTGCCTGCGGTGACCCAGGGTCTCCTGGCTCTGAGCCTGCTTGTGTTGCCCAGCTGTACCCCCCTCGGGCTTCGGAGAACAGCGAGTGCAGTGAAGTGACCTTTACGGTGCATTATTGGCACCATGAGGACGTGGGATCTTCCCTTCTTTGGAGGTCAGGCTGGGAGCAGAAATCTCAAGGGGTCGGGGGTGTAGTGCCAGAATGTAGAGGTCGCCTGACAGCAGCAGTCAGCTGAGTTGTCCCTCAGGGAGAAGCCCCGCTAGGCTAGGCGGTGACACGGTGACACCGTTGCCATCTTGGCTGAGGGAAACGTGTAGCCACGTCCACCTGAGTTGAGCTGGGTTGTTCCCACAGGCGGGGGCTGCCTCCTCTGTAGAGGGGAGTGGGGGTGGAGGGGGTGCGGATCGGATTTATAATCAGTCCCTGCCCTGGCTTTGGTTTCAAAAACCTTCCTCGCTTTGGCATTTCCACTGTACGGACTTATGAGATTGGGAGACGGTCCCCCTGGATTTGGAGACAGTCTCCAGAAAAGCTCCCGCCCCCAAAGCTGGCCGCATCACACGGAATGAAGGAAGGTGGTTGGCTTCCAGAATTAATTAATTGGTGGTAGGATTGCTTGCATTTGTTCGATTAAATGACTCTGGGGGAAGAGTACATTGGCATCGCTATATTTTATTTTATATTCTGGAGTCAACGCTGTTTCAGGCCTACATTCATTATTCCCTGGTGTGTGCATGTTTGCTTTAAAATTAAGTGCATGTGCTGTGTAAATCACAAAATTCAGACCAACGAGGAGACTGACCCAGCAGTAATGCGCTGAAGTACATTCCCTGCATGCGTGAGCCCCTGAATTTTGATCCCTGGCTCCCCAAGCTAAGAAAGAGAGACTAGGAATGTGTTTTATTTATAGAAGAGGACTAGAAGCATTCTTTTATTTCTGCACCCCGTTTTTGGCTCTCTGGAGGGGGACCAGGTGGATATATCTGCGTCGGGCATTTTATCTCACCTGTTCAGAAAGCCAAACTTGACTTACCTTGGGAATAATTAATTGAATGTTGAGTGTTTTAAGTTCAATTCTGCAGCTAGGTATTTGTAGACTGAGCCTGTTGGATTTCCAGGATACTGAAAATCATGTGGGAGGGAAATAATTAACTCTCAATTTCTTAGGCTTTGAGTGTTAATCTTTGGGCTTTTCAAAGTCATTTTTGCTGAGAAATATGCCTGACTGCTTCGGGCTGATGAATTGTATCTATATTGGCTAGGGATTTGGGCTGGTTCGGGAAGCTGGTTCTGATGAGGCTGCCACACAGAGACGAGACCTGACTTCCTGTCTTTTTAAGGGGAGTGGGGTCTGGGCCACACTTGTTGGTGCTGGAGATTCAAACCCCAGGCAAAAGCATGTGAAACTATCTAGCTTTCTCCCTGGCCCCATAACCCCAGGTCTTTAAAACATCCCAGAAATATTTAAGACTTAATAGTGTGAGCCCTGTCCTGGAAACCTTCTAGGACTGACTTTTTCCCCCCCTACACCAAGTAAACTACATAGGTATAGACACCATAGACTTGATTTTATTCTACAAGGTTTTTATTATGCTGGTGAATACATATCTCTGGAAACACAGGGAAGGTGTTTTAGGGGAAGGAAACTTTCAACCTTAAATTATTTTGGGGAGCTGGAGCGATAGCACAGGGGGTAGGGCGTTTGTCTTGCACACAGTTGACCTGGGTTCGATTCCCAGCATCCCATATGACCATTCCTGAGCACTGCCAGGAGCCAGGAGTAATTCCTGTGCATCGCCACGTGTGACCCAAAAAGCCAAAAAAAAAAAAAAAAAACCCAAAAAACAAAAACCTTAAATTATTTTGGCATTACCCTACTTGGCTTTTGGGGACACTGTCAAAATGGAACCCAGAGGCTTATGTGCAGGACCAGTGCTCCCATTGCTGAGCCCCATCCCAGTCTCAACTGTACTTGATATATTCAAACTAGTTGTGCAGGGAATAAAGAATTAATGCTGGAGCGATAGCACAGCCAGTAGGATGTTTGCCTTGCACTCGGCTGACCCAGGTTCGTTTCCCAGCATCCTATGTGGTCCCCCAAGCACCACCAGGACTTAGTCCTGAGTGCATGAGCAAGGAGTAACCTGTGCAATGTGGGGTGTGACCCAAAAAGTGGGGAAAAAAATAATTAGTGGAATCAGGAGGTTGAGCTCTTGCCTTGCATGTGGCCAACCTGTGTTCAATTCCTGGCATTTTAAATGGACCCGAGCACTGTCTGGCCAGGAGTAATTTCTGAGTGCAGGACCAGAAGTTAACCCTGAGCTTCCTGGGTGTGGCCACCCCTTCAAAAAAAAATTATCGAAAGGAATGACTGAGAAAGATTTGCTTTTTCTACATCCTTACTAAGCTCCTGTTTAATGCTGTATAGCCTGTAGGGTGTTTGCCAAGCAATCTTTGTCTTTATGCAACTTGATGCAGCTTACAGCTAAATCAGCTTGTTTTTTAACTTTTAAAATGATTCTCTTTGCATTCAAATGTGCTTTATGGGGGGGCGGGGGGTATGTTGAAACCTACAAGTGAGGAGGCGAGGTAAATATTGTGCAGGGGGATAAAAGTATACATTTTACTGGTTCAAGAGGGGGTAATTCCATAGTACTAAATTCCCCTACCTTTATTTTCTCTGCAACTGGCTTCAAAGTTGCAGGGTTTGCCGGCACTGGGGCACAGCTTATTTCAGCAGTGTTCATTCTTCATGAATAAAGCCCCATTTTGGTGTCATTCTTCATGACACTTAAGCAAAAGGTTGGGAAGAATTCCACCATGCAGGCAGCTTCAAAGTAGGCCTCCCTTCCCCTCCCCCCATAACACCTCCACAAAGAGTCAAGAAGGCCGGGCCCACACTGCCCTCACCTCCTCTGTTGCTTTGGAAGGCAGCCAGAGAAAGATATTGATAAAGAATTACAGTTGCCTAAAAGGGAGCAAGATGCCACCCATTGCAGCCGGCTCTGTTCCCCTTCCCTTGTTGACCTTTCAAGCATTGTGACTTGTGAGAGGAAGCCTGATCCATCTTTCCTCTTCACTTGCCGTGCCCGGGTGCTTGTTCAATACGAAATTATTCTTCTCCCTTTGAGGTTTTGTTTACGCCCACAAACCAAGTTGACTCAAACCAGATTGACTGTTTTGATTGACAAGACTCCGGACTTGTTAACAGAAAAATTGGGGGTTGGGGGGGGCGGCGGGAAACGAGCTAAGCACTGGCTATTTACATCTGAAACTAGGCTAGTGTCCATGCTTTTACCTCTTTTTAGATGCGCTCACAGCCAGCTTGCATGGGATAGTTGGCTCAGGGTGACTTTGAAGGGAGGACAAAACAGAAATGGTGACTCCTGAGTGTCAGCCCACCCCAACCGAACCTAAGTGCTCTCTGGGAGATAATAGGCCTGGATTGTTTTGCAGCCCTCATGTGGATTTTCTGCAGTGTCCCTAGTTATTTGTCTCCCCTCCCCCTCCCCCTTTCCCTTACCCTGCAATGTCAGTGCGGGTGGGTGGGAGTCATGAGCGGGAGTGAATGTGTGTGTGGGAGGTGTATCTGCGAGGGTGTGTGCATGTTGGAACCCAGAATCTCACATGGGAGGGAGACAGGTGTCCTACCCCTGAAGCTCATGGTGACTGCTGGTGCTCCCGGCGGTTCTCGTGCCGGACCATGTTCAGCGTCCGTCACTCGGGAGTCCTGTGGCTCAGTCCTGAGGCGTTTTGCTTTGGTTTTTATGAGTGTGGTTTGGTTTTTTGGGGGGCACACCCAGAGGTGCTCAGGGAACCCAGGCCTAAGATTGAAGTTGAATCCTATACTCCTTAGATTTTTTTTTTTAGCCCCCCTCCTTAAATTTTTTACTTAAGAGGCACTATGATTAATGGGATGAAAAGTGACAGTTGGATGCCTTTGGTGTTCAGCATCACACTTGCACCATTGTTTTCCCACCCCATTTTGTCCCTCCCCCCAAATCTCTCTCCCTCCCTCCCCTTCTCCCTCTCACCTTTTGCAACACTGCATCTTGGGGCAGGTGTGAGGGCCACACCTGGCAATGCTCATGGCTTATGCCTGACTGCCTGTTATGGCTCCTCAGTGCCGTGATCATATGTGGTGCCTGGGGGTTGAGCCTGGGTCAGCTGTGAGCTAGGTTGCAAGCAATCGCTTATCAGCTGTGCTATCTCTTTGGGTCCCTTTCATAATCACTTTTGTTTGTTTAATGATTGGCTTTTTATGTTACACCTAGCAGTGTTCATGGGTTACTCCTGTCTCTGCACTCAGGAATTACTCCTGACAGTGCTCAGGGGACCGTATGGGATTCGGGGATCGAACCGGGGTTGAATGTGTACAAGGCAAATACCCTACCCCACTATACTATTGTCCCTACTTTTTATTTATTTTTTGGTTTTTGGGTCACACCCGGCAATGCACAGGGGTTACTTCTGGCTCTGCACTCAGGAATCACTCCTGGCGGTGCTCAGGGGACCATATGGGATGCTGGGAATCGAACCCGGGTCGGCCGCGTGCAAGGCAAACGCCCTACCCACTGTGCTATTGCTCCAGCCCCGCCCCTACTTTTTAATTTTTATTACTTTTTATTTTTATTTTTTGGCTTTTGGACCATACTTGTGGTGCATAAGGTTACATCCTGTCTGCCTCATAGGGGACCATCCATATGGCGTTTTGCGTTTAATTCTGAGGATTAAACCCGGGTCCACTGCATGCAAGGCATGTGCCTTAACCTCTGTACTACCTCTTGGGCCTCATACACTCTTTTTTTTGGGGGGGTTTTGGGTCACTCCTGGCTCATGCACTCAGGAATTACTCCTGGGTGCTCGGGGGACCATATGGGATGCTGGGAATCGAATTCGGGTCGGCCTCGTGCAAGGCAAACACCCTACCCTCTGTGCTATCACTCCAGCCCCGGCCTCATATACTCTTTATTTTGGAGCTCATGTACCCCCAAATCAGCCAGGGCTAGAGTTTGGAGGGGGAGCCTGTTTTAGTGGATAGGGGAGCCCTTTCCAGGAAGATGTGACTGGGTCTGCACCCAAGTTGGATTTGTTTGGCCAATTTTGGGATCACACCTGGCTCAGGGCTTATTCCTGGCAGTGCTCTGGGGAACCATAGATGGTGTGGTGGATTCAGTCAGGGTCAGCTGCCTACAAGGCAAGCGCCTCAGCTGCCTGAGCTCTCTTCCTGGCTTGCACGTTGGATTTGATGCTTTGCATTGCTACTTTCTTTATTGTCCAACTATTTTGGCATTAAATACTATTAAATACTTTTTTTTTTTTTTTGCTTTTTGGGTCACACTTGACACAGGGGTTACTCCTGGCTCTCCACTCAGGAGTCAGTCCTGAGGGTGCTCGGGGGACCATATGGGATGCTGGGAATCGAACCCCGGCAAGGCAAATGCCCTACGCGCTGTGCTATCACTCCAGCCCCCTAAGTTAAATTTGTTTGTTTGTTTCTGGCCCTACACCCCCTTTGTTTGGAATACCTCCAGCTCTGTGCCCGGGAGGTGTTCCTGGAGGTGCTTGGGACCCAGGGTCAGGTCTCCCTGGCTCAGTTCCACATGGAATGTTCCTGCTGCCTTGTCTCCCAGGGACCATGAGATGTTGGAGTCACTCCACATCGTTGATAGTGTTTTGTGAGCAGAGGTTTGGATCACACTCAGTGGTGTGCTGGGGGTGTGCTGGGGGCACGCTCGCGCGCGCGCGTGTGTATCTGTACACGTACACACCTAATTTTGTGCTTAGGGATTGTTCATGGCATGACTTAGGTAGGACCGACCCTATGGCGTGTCGAGGAAGGAGCCCGGGTTGGCCCTGCACGCATGCAAGGTAAGTCTTTATCTGTCTGGCCCTTTTAATTGATTTTTTAAAAGTCAGGTAAGTGTAGGGGAAAATACAAAAAGGAGAGTGGGAGTCTGGAAGATGCTTACAACTTTCCATGCAAGACAAGGGATGTGGGCCAGAGTGATAGGACAGTGGGTAAGGTGATTGCCTTGTGTGGGCCCGACCTGAATTCAATCCCTGGTACACCATATGGTTCTGTCAGCACAGAAATCAGTAGGGAAACATGAATTTCTGAATTTCTGGGCGCACTGTTCAGTATACACATGCAGAGTTGTGAGTATCCTGACAAAAATCTTCTTTACTTTCTCATGCAAACTGCAGCCAAAACAGGTAGAATTCCTTTTATATGAAGTTAATAGGCTGCTTATCTTAAAATATTTCCTGGCTGATGGCCATGGGGGATATTTGATTCTGTGAAATCATCTGAGTATCGCTGACAGGACTAAATGTGCTAAGATTTGTCCTTAAAATATTTGCATGCCTGTTTGTGGAAGAATTGGCTTCGTGCTAAAGATGTCCCAGGACTGGTCTGCTGCCTGTTCCTTCTTCCCCAGGAACAGGGTGGGGGGAGGAGAGATGAAAGAAGAGGGGGGCAGCGTTGTGATCTTTTTTAAACTATTAGATGAAATCTAAATGTTAATGTGTTTACTAGCTGAACAGATTGAACTGGGCAGAGAGAGAAAGTGGTGCTTGTTTTGGAAGAAGAGAGTTGGAGAGAATGGTACACTTTGGGGAGAAGGTTGACTCCTTTCCTGATCCTTTCTTAATCCTAATGGATTGGAGCCACACAGGAGTTAAAAGTGGTCATCGCCTACTGTCCTACCTGCTTCAGCGTCCCCCTCCCACCCCCCATGCTGGATGTGGCCCCAAACTAAGAACAAAAAGTCTCTAAGCATGGGATGAAAAGATACTTTTCTTTTATCCTTGGTGTGGGGAGGGGTGACCTGTGGAGGTAAGTGTCCAGAGGCATTTTATTTTTTTTTTGGGGGGGGGGTGTCATACCAGGCGATGCACAGGGGTTACTCCTGGCTCATGCACTCTGGCTCATGCACTCAGGAATTACTCCTGGGGGTACTTAGGGGACCATATGGGATGCTGGGGACCCAACCCGGGTTGGCCATGTGCAAGGCAAATGCCCTACCTGCTGTGCTATTGCTCCAGACCCTCTATTATTTTATAGGTAATTTTTTCCTTTTTTTAAAAAAGAAATATGGGGGCATACTTGGAAAATACTCAGGAGCTCAAAAATTACTCCTGGTGGTGATTAGAGGATCTTCCAGGCCGCCAGGGTTTTTTGTTTTTTGTTTTTTTAAAATTTCTGTGTCATACATGGCGATGCACAGGGCTTACTCCTGGCTCATGCACTCAGGAATTACTCCTGGTGGTGCTCCGGGGACCATATGGGATGCTGGGAATTGAACCTGGGTCTGCCACTTTACCCTACCTGGTGTGCTATTGCTCTAGCTCCAGCTCCAGGCTGCCGGTGCGTTTGAACCCAGCTTGACCATGTACAAGGCAAATGTACCCTCCTGTACTATCATTCCAGCTGTTTTTTTTCAGTCTTCACAAAACTATCAGGAAATTGGAGGGGACTGTGTGCTAAGTGTAAAATTAGTTTGACTAATGTAGCTGGATTTTAAAATAGGGGCTGTCACTGGTGCCCAGTGGAGCTGTTGGTGGGTGGAGGGGTGGCCGTGGTCTTCAGCAGTGAATTCAGGCCTTCCTCCTGCCCAGCATGCACTCTACCACTTTCCCATTTTTTTCTTTTATTTTTTTTTTGGGGGGACACCCGCCTGCTTTGCTCAGAGCTGTACTGCTGCCTCTGTTCAGGGCATCGTACAGGTTCCGGGGCTTGAACTCCTGGGCCAGCATGTTAGAAAGCAAGCGTGCTACTCGTTCTCTCTCTCCCCCTTCCCCCTCATTTTAAAATTCATTTATTAAAAAAATAATAATAAATAACCCCACACCCGGTGGTACTCAGAGCTTACTCCTGGCTTCTGTGCTCAGGACTTAGCCCTGGTGGTCCTGGAGGGGGGACCCTATGAGATGCTGGGAATCAAACCCTGGCTCACTGCTTGCAAGGCAAGTGCCCTTTCCACTGTACCTGCTCTGCTCCACCCCTCCAACCCCCTTCCCCTTTTTTTAAACAAGCAAATGAAAAACCAGGGGCTGGAGGGATTGCTCAATAGGGCTGGTGGGGGGTTGGTGGGGGCGGGGCTTCTTGATTTCCTTCAGCTTCCCCAGGCACTGCTGGGACAGAGAAGACATACCACTTCCTCACCACACTTTTCCTCCGCTGAGAAACCGAAGGTTTAAATAAAGCCCATCGCTCTGTACCTGAGTATTTGGGAAGGAGGGAGAGGAAGAGAGAGACAGACTCCCATCAATGGGGTCAAAACCTTGTACAGGTGTGGATGAAGTAAGGTTTAAGTTTTTCACTTCTGATTTTTTTTTTCTTTTTTGGGTCACACCTAGCGATGCAGAATAACTCCTGGAGCTGCTCAGAGGACCATATGGGATGCTGGGAATCGAACCCGGGTCGGCTGTGTGCAAGGCAAACGCCCTACCCGCTGTGCTATCCCTCTAGCCCCCCTCACTTCTGATTATTTCGGGGAGGTTTTGGGTCATACCCAGTGGTATTCTGAACTTATTCATGGCTCTTGGGTCATTCCAGGACAGGCTCTGGCTATTCTGTAGGGTGTCGAGATTGAACTATGCTGGTCCACTTGCAAGGCAGGTGCTCTGCCTGCTATATACTCTTATCTCCAGCCCAAAATGTTTTTCCGCTTTTGGACCAGAAAGGGATGTCCAGGGTTAAGCCTCATGCCTTGCTCAGGGTGATCCATTCCTTCCCCAGCACCACAAATGGTGTCTCCCGGTCATAGCCAGGAGTGAATCTTGAACATGGCCTGGTATGATCCAAAAATCCCAAAGAGAAAGTTTTCCACTTTTTTGGGGCCAGACAAGAAGTAAGTAACAGCTGTAGAGTATTTGCTTGCACGGGGCTAACCCAGGTTTCATCCCTAGCATTTTATATGGTCCCCCTGAGCACTGTCAGGAAAAATCCTGAGTGAAGAGCCAAAAGTAATCCCTGAGCACTGCACCAAAAAAAAAAAAACAACGAAAAACAATCCCCCAAAATTGTCAACTTTCAAGCTGAAGTTTTTTTGTTTTTTTTTTTGGTTTTTGGGTCACACCTGGCGATGCACAAGGGTTACTCCTGGCTCTTTCACTCAGGAATTACCCCTGGCGGTGCTCAGGGGACCATATGGGATGCTGGGATTCGAACCCGGGTCGGGCGCGTGCAAGGCAAACACCCTACCCGCTGTGCTATCGCTCCAGCCCCCTCAAGCTGAAGGTTTTTAGGGGAGAAGGGGCTTTTGTTTTTGGCTTTAGTGACTGAGTGATAAGTTGAAGGTAGGTTGTGAAGGAATAGTAAAATCCTCCGTAGTAAGAAGAGGCATGATTCTAGACTCACATTCTAATGTAATTCTAACACTTGGTACCTGTGTGCAGCTCCCAACCGGCCCTTTGTCTATTGTGCAATAAGGAGCTGTGCTTGGGGTATCTGAACCAAAGTTAATATTGTCCATCTGCATCATCTTTGCTTCATAGTTGGCTGTTTGCTAACTCAGTTCTGTACATAGTTATCTCCACACAAATGTTAACCTGGAAACTTTGCAAAAAGAAGCATTGAAAATAATTAGGCACCTTCAGACTAAAAATTATACTTGATTATAGCAAATGTTTGGAATTTGGAAACAGACAAGTGCCTTAGCATTTTTAAAAGAGGGTGGGGAGGGAGCTGGAGCAATAGCACAAGCCGGTAGGGCGTTTGCCTTGCATGTGGCTGACCCGGGTTTGATTCCCAGCATCCCACATGGTCCTGTGAGCACCACCGGGAGTGATTCCTGAGTGCAAAGTCAGGAGTAGCCCCTGAGCATCGCCGCTGGGTGTGACCCAAAAAGAAAAAAAAAAGGGTGGAGAGAGGGTTGGTTCACATTGGGTGTTTTAAGCCTTACATTAGTGTTTGCGTACCCCCCCCTATTGTTGAGGGTCTGCTGCAGAACTGAACACAATTCATTTGAATTTAATGATAGTTAATCAGGAACTGTTTGCTTTAGATTCAGAACTACTTTTCAAGGTTTTTTGTTTGCTTGGTTGCATGCATAACCAATTTTTGCCCCCCCCCCCCATAAGTAAATGTATGGGAATGAAATTTAAAGTGTGCAAGATCAAATTAGGAAGAGGAGGAGGGGGGAAAGCGCCGTTGCCCCAGTTTTGCGGGGAGAAGAGATTGGGTTTCAGCCTCCGTTGGGTCCCTGTGGCCTTCTAACCCTTTTCTCCTGTGTGAGGCCATGGAGGAGGTCATTCCAGGGGGGAGCCCAGAATGTCCAAGGTTTAACATTCCTTCCGTGGTTTCAGCAGATTAAGAAACAAAGGTCTTAAAAGCGAAGTTGGAGGTCCCTGCCCTGGCTGCCAGGCCCTTCTCAGTTCAGTTTCTGACTGGCCTTCAGTACTTGTAAATGTCACTGCCTGTGGGGACCCTGCTCCTTGGATTCAGAGCTAGATGCTGGCCCCTGCACACCCCCAGTGAACAGAAAAGCGGAACCAAGAGCCAGTTCCTGCAAAATAGAAACGTGGGACATTTGTAAACACTGCAGGGGTGGAGAGGGTGCAGTTGTTGTGGGGGAGGAGAGATTTTGTTTGGACTCCAGAACTCTTGTTTTAGATTGTAACTTTTCTGAATCTGTAGGACTCTATTTGCCCTCACCATTGCCTTCACCTCAGCTGGTTTTAGCTGCTGGAATGTATTGGGAAGTAGAGGTTTTTCTCCAAGTTACTAAGGTTTTTCTCGAAGTCACATGGGCTTGGTTTTGCTTTTGTTTAGGGACCACATTGGGACAGTGCTCAGGGCTTCCTCCTGGCTCTGCACTCCGGGATCACTTTGGGGGTCAGGGATATAGGGTGCCCGGTTTCCAGCCCAGGTCAGCTACATGCAAGACAAACACTCATAGCACTATAGTAACTGCCCCCCCCCCCCAATTCTGATTTAATTCTGCAAGTGTTAATCACAGTAAGTTTTGAGCATATATATCAGGTATTGATAATCCTATCAATAACATCTGTAATTTTGGTTTTTGGGCCACACCCAGTTGTGCTCAGGGATCTTACTGGCGGGGATTGGGTCATATGGGGTGACAGGGATCAAACCTGCGCCATGAGCGCGCAAGGCAAGGCAAGTGCCTTACTTAGCAGTACTAGCTCTTCGGGGTTATGATTCAGATTTTTTTTTTTTTTCATTTTTGGGTCACACCTGGCGATGCACAGGGGTCACTCCTGGCTCACATACTCAGGAATTACTCTTGGTGTTGCTCAGGGAACCATATGGGATGCTGGGATTTGATCCCAGGTCGGCCGTGTGCAAGGCAAACGCCCTACCCGCTGTGCTATCGTTCCAGCCCCTGATTCAGATATTTTTTGTGGGGGATGGTCATACCAGGCCACGGTCAGGGGTCATTCCTGTGGAGCTTGGGACCATCTGGGGTGCCAGGGGTTGAATTCAAGTCACCCAGGTATGCTGTCTATAAGGCAAGCCCCCAACTTGGTATATTCCTGACCCATACCAATAACATCTTTTTTTGTTTGTTTGTTTTTGGGTCACACCCGGCGATGCACAGGGGTTACTCCTGGCTCATGCACTCAGGAATTACGACTGGCGGTGCTCCGGGGACCATATGGGATGCTGGGAATTGAACCCAGGTCAGCCGAGTGCAAGGCAAACGCCCTACCTGCTGTGCTATCACTCCAGCCCACATCTTTTTTTTTCGTTGGTTGTTTTGGGGCCACACTTGACAATACTCTGGCTCTGCACTCAGGGATCTTGCTTGGCAATGTCCTGGGGACTGTATGGGACCATATGGGATGCCGCAGATCAAACCCGGGTTGGGCTGCATGCAAGGCAAGTGTCCTACCTACTGTACTATGTCCTGTATCTATCGCATCATTAAGAAGTTTTTTTCCCCCCTATTTGGGTTTCCTGCATTTTCTTAAGTTTTCTACCCATATGCAAAATTGAGTGTTAAGTATAATCTCCTGTTTCAACAGTCTCCAAGGCCCCATTCAGAGCTGGGGCTGGGGGCTGAATCCCTGCTCCCACATGTAAAGCAGATGCTCCAGCCCTTCAAGCCATCGCCCCAGCCCTTTAGTCTTAGGAAATTTACTTAGACATTTTCCTGATTTGCTTCATTACTGCTTCAAACTTGGTTGTTGATGGTTGGGATTTATTTAGCTGGTCCTAGCTGGGGCTTCTCTGCATTTACCAATTGTTCAGCCTTTAGTTAATTCTAGAGGGAAGACCTCTCCCTTCCCACAGCCCATCTGCAGGATGGTGGCTCGGGATACATTTGAAATGTTAATTTGCTCCTGAGCTGTCTCCCAGCGGCCACATTTCCTCCTCCCTCGATCCAGTAACCAGCAAGCCAGCAAGCCAACGGCAGGGGGGTGGGGGGAGAGAATGGTGTGTCCTGTTTTTCACGTTCCTTGTTTTTCACTTTGCATTTCCGTGATTACTGTTCAGTGAGCGCCTTTTCATGTGTTTATTAGGATTTGGATTTCCAACTGAGTTAAAAAATGTCTCGACTTTTCAGAAAACCTAAGGTGCTAGCTTACCTGCAGCAGACTTTGGGAGGATGACTTGCCTCAATTTACTTTTTAACTTACTAAACATTTCAGATTGCAGTGAGGTTAGTTCTGGTGTTTGTTTATACTTTGTCTTAGTTTCTAAATACTCTTGGCTGTGAGATGGTTTTATTTCGACTTGGAGCGAATGATGAGTCTGACTCCTTGAGTAAGTAAATTAATGGGCTCATTTCCCCTATGTCTCAGAACCTTACATTTCTGGGAATCGACCTGAATATAGTTGCTGACTGGGTGTGGGGGTGCAGGGTGGGCACAATTAACGTTTCTACCCCTGTGAGTGCCCAGAGCTGAGTGTAGGTGCCCCTGGCCAATGTATTGTTGAGCTCTTGGTATCTATTAAGAAAGTGGAATCAGGGGTTGGAGCAATAGCACAGCGGGTAGGGTGTTTGCCTTGCATGCGGCCGACCAGGTTCGATTCCCAGCATCCCATATGGTTCCCTGAGCACTGCCAGGGGTGATTCCTGAGTGCGGAGCCAGGAGTAACCCCTGTGCATCGCTGGGTGTGACCCAAAAAGAAAAAAAAAAGTAGATGCGTTCCTCCCTGTTTATCATGATTCACAGTAATAGTGACTGGGCTTGTAGCCGGCTGGGTTTGTTACTGACCAGCCAGCCCTTCCCGTGGGTTTCTCTGGTGCCTCTGCCTATCAGTTACTGTGTGTATCGGTCTTTGCTTATAAACAGCCTTGTCTCACAGTTGCCTTTCCATTCCTCTCCAGTTGTGTCTCCTGTGTACTCTCTCCTGGCCTCCCCATGTTTTTCTCCTTTGCTTTTGCATTTCATGTGGCTGTGCTTAGAGCTTTATTCCTGTGGCCTGGGCGGGGAATGTGGGCACCCACCATATGTGGTTTTGGGGATCCTATTTTGAGTCAGCCTCCCTTACCTGCTGTACTCTGTTTCCTCTACCCCTCCATTTTTTTTTTTGTTTGATTTTGGGCCTCATTTGGTGATGCTCAGGACTCCTCGTGGTGCTTGGGTGGGGGGTACCATATGGAATTTTAGGGAACCAATTTCAGGGAGCCCAGGTTGGCCCCATGCAAGGTAAGCCCCCCTACCTGCTGTACTCACTGGCCCCAGCCCTCCAGATTTTGTAAGACTTGTAGTAGTCTTTCTTGATAAAATGAGTTAGTAGGCAATGTAGACATACATACGCATGTTATTTCCTAAAAATCCCTGTCTTTGCAGTATTATCTTTGTCATGTCGCATTGTCATACATACACATGATTGTCCTATGCATTGCGAAGTTACAGAATATTTTGGGTACTTGGCCACAACCGGCAGTGCTTGGGACTATCTCCTGGCTCTGCACTCAGGGATCCCTTTTTGCAGGCGGCAGACTATATTTGGTATTGGGGATCAAATATAACCTGGTCACTTGTAAGACTTGCTCCAGCCCTTATTTATGTATTTAGAGCTCTTTGCTCTGTTTATGGGGGTGGGGTGTTTGTGTCTGGCATTGCTCAGGGACCAGGCTATGCAGTGCTGAGGATTGAATCCTGGGAGTCAACCCAGGGGCGACTCCAGTTCGGTGAGGCATACCAGCTACCACCAAGCTATACCCCCGGTTCCCTTCTGAAACTAAAGGCAGATCTGACACAGCCTTGCCTACAAGCAGTCGTACCCCATTGGCTCAATTATCATTTTGCAGCCTAGTTCCACACACTACATGTACTTAAAGCTCCCATTTTCCTGAGTTCTGACAATGACACTCATTTAATCAAGAAAAACAGTATTTCTACATCTCGGGTAGTTCTTGCCAGTGCTTGTCTCAAGAGAATTTGGCCATGGGTCTTGGAAAAAAATTTACACGGGGATGTGAAGGATCCTGAGTCCTTTATTGCTTATCCTGGGAGAGCTGTCGGTTCCCTCACCTCTTACCTCTGGGGCATTTCAGCCTCTGTGAAGGCTCAGATTCTATCTCCTTTTTTCTTCCTCTTTTAAACATTTGCTATTTTCTGGGCACAATGCAAATGGTCCGGGCACATTGTTGTCCGCCAGGGAGGCCTGCTGGGAGCCAAATTCCTCCAGGATTGCTTGGAAAACGTGGCAGTGAATTCCATGCTGGTCGCACTCTTTTCCCGTGGCCTTTGCGGGTGTCCGACTTCCCCCAGTGTTTGAGGACAGCCGCGGAGGGACCCAGGGAGAGGGTATCTTCTGGAGACCCTCAGAATACTAGGAGGGGGATTTTGGGCACAAACAAGAGTGAAACCATCCCTGTGGCCCGGATGAGTGCTCACATACATTGTTTATGTTTTTAGAAAATTCAAGTGCTCAAACCTGGAGCCTTGAGTCATTAGGCCCTAATGCTAGGGGAGCGTTGGTGTACCTCCTTTCAGAGGGCTTAGTGTGGGGGTGGTTAACATAGCCCCTTCTGTGGTGAAAATTTAATCTAGTGCAGTATCTTAAGTATCTTATCCTGTGGGTCCTTGGGGAAGAGAGAAAAGAGGAAATGCATAGTCTTGCAGGGCTAGCTGGTCCCGTGTGCTGGTGACTTCCTGGGAAATACCTTGATTGTGAGCTTCTTACAAAATAGAAAGGCCCCGGGGGCGGGGAGGGGAGCAATTCCTTGCCCGAGGGCCAGCTGTTGTAAATGTCATTCCCATCTGCCTTTCTTATGTGCAATTTCTTAAGTGCAGGATTGCACCTTCAATAAACTTCAGTTTCCAGCTCTGGAGGGGGCAAGCGCCCAACCCTTTGGGATTTTAGACTTGGTTATTTCGTAGTCTAAAACTGCAACACTGGAGAGCCTGCATTCTGTTGCAGCTGCCTGCTCAACTGGACTGGAGCCGCGGTAGGGGTTACCCTGACAAGAAAATGAACTTTGCTTTGAGGAGCAGGGCCTTGGGAACTGGGAAGCCCTTTGAGGGCTCTATGGAGGAGAGCTTTATCTGCAAAGCAAATGTTCAACCAATGCTTCCGGAGCGCATTCAAACAGGCCTCAGGGAGCTGTTGGGGGCTCTGAGTTGGGGCTGGTTTGTGGGGGGCTGGGTGATGGGAGTAGGCACCCGCAGACCCGCCACCGCTTTTGGAGTTGTATCTGTCCCGAGGACGAGGAGAGCGCACATCTTTCACCTCCCTTTCAAGCTGTCTGAAGATCCCATCCACTTGTGTTGTCAACAGCAAGCAGAAGGGGGAAAGGGCTACTTTTATCAGCTCCTGGGCCCCCGCCCCCACCTTTTCCTTCAGTTCGGAGGCTCCCTGGGGTCACGTGGTGAGGCAGGAGCCAAGGCTTAAAAAACAAGCCAGCAAAGCCCGGAGCTGCGTTGCTGGGAAGGACGGCGGCCGCGTGCGAGGCATGGATGCGGAGAAGACCCCTCAAGATAGTTAATGATTAAAACCAGAGGTTTGGGCCTGTTTTCCTTCTGTCCCAGCCGGAGACTCAATTGCACACATTGTTTCTTGTCTCCTGGCAGGAGGCTTTCCTGGGGCTTTCTCAGCGGCAGCCAGAGGGGCTGGGCTCCCCGTTTTGGGGGGCTCTTTTTCTCCTGCCTCTTGTGGGGGGCCACTGCTCTGTCTGGGCAGCAGGAGTTCCTCCCCCAGGCCCTTTGTCTCTCTGAGGGGCGGGAGTGGCTGCCTCCTGGAATGCTGATCGCCTTGGCCTCAGAGGCTTGCTTGCAGCTCTGATCTATGCTGCAAGCAGTTCTCTGGGCTCAGTCCCTTTCTCCCTCCCCCCCCCCCCCCCCCCCCCCCCCCGCCTGCCCTTTTCCTACTTGTGTCTCCATGGTGGGATGAATCAAGTCATTTTTTCAATATAAGTCTCATCTTTTCACTTGTGGTATTTGGGCCACACCAGGTGCTGCCCTGGGCTTATCCCAGGCGCGGTGCTGGGTGGGGTCGGGATCCCTCAGGGCTGGGACCCAACCCCGTCCCCACCTAGCTCCTGTATCTCTCTGGCTTAAATTAGCCATCTTCCCTTTGGAACCCCAGACTACAGAGCTCTCTTCCTGCCAGGAAACCGTTTGTTCATCAGTTTGGTGTGATTCCTGGTCTCGGACTTCAGCGTTGCCTTCCCTGTCCCTGCAGACTGAGACAAGTGTGGTGGGGTTTGGCTTTGTTTGTGTTCATTTTCATTTGGGGAACACACACCCAGCAATGCTCAGCATGCTCGGGCACCAGACGGGGTGCCGCGGATCGAACCCTTGTCAATCGTGTGCAAGGCTGCCCTACCTGCTGCACCGCAGGTCTGCTCCCAGCTTCGGCCAGTCAGAAGCCTGCTCCCCCATGACGCCCCACTTGAGACCGGCCAGCAGGAACTTCCGAACCCGAGAATGTAGGGTCTGGCCACCGCTGAGGATGCTTGGTCAGTCCATAAGCGTGGAATAATCTTTATCAGGCCCTAACCTGGCCCCCCTGCATTCAAAGCATGCACTCCAGCCTAGGTAGTCATTTGTTCAAAATAAGTCTCAACATTTAATTGGATGCATTTAGGCAAATTAAACAAGTCTGAAAATAAAATTGAACCGAACAGTGCTTGATTTTATTTTTTGGCACTCAGATATCACCCTGTGAAGGATTTGGGGGGGGGGCGGCATGGGTGTCAGGGAGCAGCTGCAGAGCCTGTCAGTTGCCAGTGCTTGGCTTCTTTTACTTTGGTTTGTTTTTTGGGTTGAACCTAGTGATGGTCAGGGATCACTCCTGGTGGTTTTTGGGGGAACCATATGGAGTGCCAGAATATTGAATCTGGATCAATCCATGTACGGCAAGTGCTTGTATTAATTGCTCAGATCCCTGATTTCTAGTTTTTTTTTTTTTTCTTTTTGGATCACACCTGGTGATGCACAGGGATTGCTCCTGGCTCTGCACTCAGGAATCACCCCTGGCAGTGCTCAAGGGACCATATGGAATGCTGGGGATCGAACCCAGGTCAGCCGTGTGCAAGGCAAAAGCCCTACCCGCTGTGCTATTGCTCCAGCCCCCCCCCCCCTTTTTAAAAAAAAAAACAAGATCTCAATGCGGTATTTTTGTTTCTGGGCCATGTCTGGCTTTGCTCAGGGGTCACTCCTGTAGTGGTGGGGAGACGACCATCTGGGGTGCCGGGGTGTCCTGACCAGCTGTTTACAAGCCAGGCGGCACCCTGCCTGCTGTACTCTCTTTCCCAGCTGCCTCCAGAATGAACTGCTGTTTGGACTCTTGTGCCTGGTATGACCCAGGCCACGCTGGAGTGTGGGGGTGGGGGCAGGGGTCCACCCAGCTCTGCTGGCCTTTGGACCCTCCTTTTAGAGTTGTGGGCAGGGGCTGAGAATCCCAGCATATGGTGTGCCACCAAGGACACCCCCCCCCACCACCATTTCCATAAGTTGGCGAGTGCCATTTGTCACAAGGACACAAGGCGTGGGGCACTCAACTCTGTCCCTGCAAATGCTGGCAAAGAGAAGCCCTAGAACCTCCTCCCCTTGGGAGCCTGGAGCAGTCCGGAGAGAAGGGCGGAATTCTCAGGCTTCCCGGGGAGGCTGCTCAGGTTTCGGCTCCCAGAATTCCCCCCAGCGCCCCAATCCTCCTATGTGGTTCAGCATAAGCTTCTACCCACTGGCAAGGAGGGCAGGGAAGCTTTAGACCTTTAGGCCCTCCCCGGGCCATCTCTGTCTTCTGTTCGGGCTCTCGTGGGTCTCGTTTGGTTGCTTGGCTTCTCTCCCACCGTGTTTACCTCCTGGTGTAACTCACTCTACCCTTCGTGCCCAGAGCCCAAGACACACGCGGTCTCCGCATAGGGAGAGACACACACTCTTCCCCACAGGCCTCTGCTCTGCCTCATTCTGCTTTCTGCTTGCTTTTTTTTCTTTGTTTTTGGTTTTTGGGTCACATCTGGAGTTGCAGAGGGGTTACTCCTGGCTCATGCACTCAGGAATCACTCCTGGCGGTGCTTGTGGGACTGGGACCACATGGGATGCTGGGAATTGAACCCGGGTCGGCTGCGTGCAAGGCAAATGCCCTACCCACCGTGCTATCGCTCCAGCCCCTCTGCTTGCTCTTGACTCACTGCTGCTGCTCCTAGATTTTTGGGGGGAGTGGTTGAGATAAATTTCAGTAGACAGGTTGTGATTGCGGCCCCCCTCCCCTCTTTTTTTTTTTTTTTCTTTTAGGTTTTGGGCCACACCTGGCGGTGCTCGGTCTCACTTCTAGCGCTGTGTGCAGAGATCACTCCTGGCAGATCACTCCTGGCAGAGTTCTGGGGTCCATAGTGTTCTGAGAATAGGACTTGGCTTGACACCTTCCAAGGGAGTGTGCAATTGCTCTAGCCCCTCCCTCCCTGTAACCCAGCAATGCTCAGGACTTCTTTTTTTTTTTTTTTAAAATGTTGTCTCTTTATTTATTTTTTTTTTTCTTTTTGGGTCACACCTGGCAATGCACAGGGGTTACTCCTGGCTCTGTACTCAGGAATTACCCCTGGCCGTGCTCAGGGGGCCATATGGGATGCTGGGATTTGAACCCCGGTCGGCCGCGTGCAAGGCAAACGCCCTACCCGCTGTGCTATCTCTCCAGCCCCAATGCTCAGGACTTCTGGCCCTGCACTCAGGGATGGCCCTGTGGCGCTTGAGTGTCCAGATATAGTGCCAGAGATTTTTTTGTCTCAGTGGAAGGTCACACCTGGTGATGGGTACTCCTGACTCTGCTCAGGAATCACACATGATGGGGTGCCGGGGACCTGGGAATCAAGCCTGGTTTGGCCATGTGCAAGGCAAAGTGCCTTACCCATTGTACTCTCTTCATTCCCTCTTTGCTCTTCTTCATGGCCACCATCAGTGGTGTTCACGGCTTACTCCTTGGCTCGTGCCCGATAAGGCTGTGAACGCCGGAGTTCCAGGGATGAAAGCCCAGGTTGGCTGTGTGTGCCAGCACATGCCTTTCCTCCTCAGCTGTTCTGTCGCTCTGGCCTGAGGCGGTGGCTTTTTGAGTATAAATCTGCCTGATGAGTAAGGAGAGCCAGTCCCATCTAGCACACACAATCCTGGGGCGTGCCCTGTCCTTGTCCTTTCTGGACAGAATGCAGACCTGTGCCCGGTGGACAGTGAGGCAGGAGGAGCTCAGAGAGGTGCTGGGCCTCCGGACTACAAAGCTCTCATCCGTGAAAATCAAAGCAATTTGAGAAACCCCAGGCCTCCTCCTGTCCCCTGGCAGAGAGTGGCTGGGGGTCGGATCTCCTGACCCCCCACCTCTATACCCCTCTCGGGAACCCTCCATACTGCAATTTGGCGTAGAGCTGAAGCCCCTTGTGTGAGGGGCAGGAGGAAGTGGTTAATCCCCACTTCCTTCCCTGGGAGTTTTATGGGCTTCTAGGAGCTTGCCTTCCTCTGGCCTTAATGGCCATAAATGACCCTCTCCCAGTGGAGCCAGGCTCCTGAGAATCGGGCCTGGAGTCTCAGCAGTTAGGTGCTTAATAAGTGCTTTTCGCTGTTGTTTCTGGGCCACACCCAGCAGTGCTCAGTGACTCCAGGTGTTTGGGTCAGGTGTGGGGGACGCCACACAAACTGGGGTGCCTGGGATGGAGCTGGGCTTCCGGGGCTCCTGTAGGCTCATGGGCGCCAGCCCCTCATGCCTTCTGGTGGCGATGCTGTTGGTCTGTTTGGGAGGTGGGTAGCTCTGGGGCTTATGGAGGGGGGCACGGACTAGAGACTTGGAGCCAGGCCCCACTGAAACTGGGAGGGAGCTTCTGCCCCAGGCTGGTCCCCTGGATTACACTCATCGGGAGAAATGTGAAAGCGACTATAGAACCGAGGTTGGTGCTCTTTGGGGATCCCACCCCACCCCGTTTTTCTTATTTTCTGCCCTAGAGTTTTTAAGGCATTGCAGAAACTCCTGCTGTTTTTGAAAGGTGATGTTGTGAGGGGCTCCTGTTGATGCTTGGTGGGGGGGCATGGGGTGTTTGATTTGTTTTGGCTATGCCTGGCGGTGCTAGCTCTGCACTAGGGGCATACTCCTGGCAGGCCTGGGATTGCCTGGGATCAAACCTAGGTCGGCCACATGCAAAACAGTGCCTGAAGGTCTATATTCCCTCAGCCTTCCTTTTTTGTTTTTGTTTTTCTTTGTCACATCCAGCTGTTCTCAGGACCTACCCCTGGAATACCTGTATGTGCCAGCCTCCTCCAACCACTGCCCACTATACCGTCACCGTGTGTGGTTACGCTTAAGGTGTCTCCAGGGCCACGTTTTCAGTAGGTTCAGGTCTGTGAGAATGGGAAGATCAGCATTTTGATGGGCTGCGTTAAGAACCTCTGCCTTCCTATTCAGTCCTCTGTACACTTGGAATAGCTGCATAGTCTTTCCCAACCTCCTTGCGTTTATGCTTTTCCCACCAGTGCCAAGTTTTCTGTTCCAGCCCAAGCACAGTGTAGGAACCTTCTGGGAAGGAGACTGCCATTCGAACTCTTTCTGGAAAAGCACAGAGCTGAAGTGAGGGTCTGCAGACCTCCAAAGGCAGTGTTTTTCCTGTGATAGAGTCGAGGTTCTTGGATGAGATCTTATAGTTTCCCCCAAACTCGGGAGAGCCGCAGGTCTTAGGCAAACAGAATTTTTAGTGAAAGTGCTCAAGAGTTAGCTTATTATTTTGCTGCTGCTGCTTTTTCCTTCGGAGTTTTTCCGGGTTCTTCACTCAGGACTTACTCCTGGCTGTGCTCAGAGGTGCATATGGGATGCTGGGGTTTGAACCAGGGTTGAATGAGTGCAAGGCAAACTTCCTACATGCTGTACTACGTGCTCCGGTCCCTCTGCTTCATATGACTTCATGGTTTTTCAAGTCTTTCTAGTAAGTCCTGGGACACCCCCATGGGGATTCTGATTCTCTGAGCATGGGTGGAGTTCTTGGATTCTCCCCCCCCCCCCCTTTTTGGGTCACACCCAGGGATGCGCAGGGGTTACTGCTGGCTCTGCACTCGGGAATTAGTCCTGGCGGAGCTTGAGACCATATGGGACATTAGGAATCGAACCCGGCTTGGCCACCACGGATTAATCCACCTTGGAAGAGTGCAGGGAGGGAGGTCTGCCCCAGCTCACCTTTCATTCGAAGTCAGCATTGAAACAGCTGTTTCTGGGGAAGCGTGTGACTGGTTTGATTCTGGACACCTCATATGGTCCCCTGAGCCTGCACTGAGTGAGTGCAGAGCCAGGAAATAATCCTGCATAGCTTTGTGTTTCTCTGCAAAAGAACCCCACTGTAGCTTCTGTGGTCTCCGGGGGAGCCCATTCATTGTGAGACAGCCGAGCCTGGATGCTTGAGCTGGGTCCCGAGGCCCCTTACCTGCCGTCCACTGCCCACTGGCTTCGGGGTAGAGCCACGGGAGAGGCCTGCCATGATGTGCACAAGCCTGTCCAGTTGGGACTGCCTTGGGCAGAGAATGAAGGCCCCTCTTCTGTTCCCCCCACAGTCTGCCTAGGGACCCCCTCCCCCTTCCTGTGCCTCTCTGTGGCTTGCTTGTGTACTCTAGTGTTTGTCTTCAGCACACATCTGGAAGATGCTTGGTGACGGGATAGAATCCTTTCATAACTCTCTGGGTAGCATTCTCTTAAGGTTATAGAGGAGTTGTGTTTCGTGGAAGCATAAGGCTACATATGCTGGGGCTGGAGAGTAGCAGAGGGTAGGGCATTTGCCTTGCACGTGGCCGACCCGGGTTTGATTCCCACCATCCCATATGGTCCCCTGAACACTGCCAGGAGTAACCCCTGTGCATTGCTGGCTGTGACCCAAAAAGGGAAAAAAAAAGCCTACTTAATGCTGCTCACCTTTCTGAGAGAATGAGGCAGCGTGGGTCAGTAGCTCTCCTGAAAGGCATGGATCAGGAGTTGCTTTTCAGCTCAGAAGACTGCTACCGGCATGCCTGCTGTACTTCCTTCCTTTGTCTTCTCAGGGGGCTTATCTCTGCGGCCCCTGTCCTTTGGCAGGTTTCTTTCAGAAGTTTGGGTGTACCAAGTGGAGTGCCTCAAACCCAAACCTTGTGCAACATGATGCAGATTTGTGGTTCTGGTCACATCCAGATAGTAGAAGATTTTGTGTGTGTGTGTGTGTTCATTTGTTTCCTCCTAAACACAGATCTGAAATAGGTGAATGCACGTGGGGGAGGGCACCTGGCTTTGTCCCCAAGGTTCTCCAGGAATCCTGCCAAGGGAGTTCCACAAGCTCTGACCCATAAACTCTTTATCTTTTCTCCTGAAGTCAGCTGGTCCTGATCCTACCCCTCTTTCCTGGAGGGATGGGAGGGGGCTGAGTCATTGGAGGGGGAGGGGAAGCCCGGTAGAGAGGGAGAGATTCTGTTTTAAACCTCCAAGGTGCTTAAGTAACCCTATACTCAAGCCCACCTTCTTCTCCCCCCCCCCTCGTGTGTTTGGCACCCAGTGATAAACTCAGGACTTATTATTGGCTCTATGCTCAGGGATCACTCTTAGTGGGCCCAGGGAACCATATGGGGTGCTGGGGTTGAACCCCAATTGGACCCGTGCAAGGCAAGTGCCCTTCTGTGCTGGGGTCCCCTTTCTGGTCAGTTTCTCCAAGCTGCTTCTGTCTTCATTATTGCCCACAGGAGCAGGCAGGGGGCAGCTTTGAGGCAGCTTCCCAGGAGAGCTGGGAGCAGTTGAGACTTGGGGGTAAGGAAAAGCTCAGAGAGTTCCGACTTCATCATACAGTGTCTGTGCTGCACTCTGGCTATCCCCCCCCCTTCAAAATTCCCCCTCCCCCTTGTCTCCCCGATCTCCACTGGCTCCCACAGGTCTGGAGTGGCCGGAAGGGTTACCCGGCTCCACAGCTTTTCTTTGGATTCTCCTGTTACTGCAAATGGGTCCCAATCCGGGAGTGCCTCAGGCAGAGAGCCGGCCGGGCCGGAGAGCTGGAATTGAAATGCAAAGCCCTGCTTGGGAGAAGGAGCCCTTCCTTTCCCACTGGCAAGGTCGGCAGGAAACGGCTCTGGTGGGGTATTGGGAAGTCCAGGCCTCTCCACCACTGGCCTTGAGAGGTGGTGGCCAGGACAGTTGGGTAGTGTGGTTCAGGAAGGAGGGCTGGTGTGAGTCGGGAGCCAGAATCCAGGAGCTCGGAGCACTGACCCCACTGTAGCTGGGGACCGGAGGCAGTCTGACACCGTGCACATCTTCGTCCTGGGAAGATAAAGCACTTGGGCCCTGCAGTTGTGCCTACAGATCGTGAACCACTTCCATCTAGCTTGTGAGGCTTGGGCTCACAAGCATTCTCGGGAATGGCTTCAGGGCAAAGCTCTCACAGAATTTTTTTTTTTGAGGGGGGGGTCACTCCTGGCTCTGCACTCAGGAATTACTCCTGGCGGTGCTCGGGGGACCATATGGGATGCCGGAGATTGAACCTTGGCTGGCTGCGTGCAAGCTAACAACCTCCCCACTGTACTATCGCTCTGGCAGAATCTTCTTAAATGCAACAGAACCCACGGCCTGTGACTGTGGCGCCTCCCTGATTGGGATTCGCGCTGTTTGTGGGGGGAGTGAGGGAGGCTGAAAGTTGAGGCAGTTGCCAGTGTCAACCTTTGTGGCTGGGCCAGATAATTTGCATCATTAATTAGAATATGGAATTTTGGCATGTGATTTTTTTTTCCCCTGCCCCAAAGCAATTGAGCCTTAGGGAGGGTGAAAAGCTAAGAAGAAAATTGTTTCCCAGAGGATCTGAGCCGCTTCCCTCCCCCCTCTCCTCTGGAGTTTGACCTATTTATGTGCTTTCAGAGTGCTGATGTCATAGCCTATCAAAGGGATATTGTATGTCTTGATGGGTAACTTCTTTTAAATAGTCCTAAAATATCCCCATCCCCATTAATGATCAGCGCCGCTGCCTTTAGTAAGGGACATTGTCTGAGGACACTGCAGAAGGCGGAGGGATTGGTGACATTCTACGCTGTCTTTTCAACAGCTGGAACCTAGTTGGCAAAAGAGAAACTGCCAGGGAAAACTAGCTTGTGTTGGTGAATATTCTTCAGATCTTAAAGAAGAAAAGCAAGAACCTCCACTTGGCTGGAGCGGTTACCCAGCTGGACCTAGGTTTGACCCCCAGGACCGTGGCATCCATAGCCCACCATGAGTGATCCCTGAGTCAGCCCAGGAGTAATAAGCCCAGAGCACGGCCAGGTGTGGACCCCAAACCAGCCAACCCACCCCGCTGCCCCACCCCCCCAGCTTTAAAATGGAATGCCGAGTGTGGTGGGGCCGGGGCGGAGCCTGGTAGAGCCGAGTATCTTTGGACCTATTTACTAGTGAGGGCTTAGTGGGGAAGCCTTTCCCTGCCCCGTCAGATGCCCGTTTCTCTTGCGGGATTAATCATTTCCTTTTGACCTTGTGCTCTGCCCCTAACATGTTGCATTGATCAAAACCTGAAATCTGGAGTCCCTTCCCCACCCCCACCCCGCCCCATTCTAATTAGAAGCCCTGAGGTGCGAGCGGGGGAGGGGCGACTTAGGGGAAAAAAGTTACTTGCCAAAACACAATGGGAAATGTTTTTGCAACAAACTCCCACCTTCCTGTTTGGTTTTTAAACTTTTGTGTGGACTGGCTGATTAGAATCAGCCTTACCCAAAACCCAACTGGAACCTTAGTTTTACTACTTTACTGTGTGTGTTTGTGTGTGTGTGTGTGGGGGGGGTGATGTTGGGGGCGGCTGGGGTGAATAAGACTGGGACTGGTAGCTTCTTTTGATAAGTGATAACCTCTGCTCTAAGAGTTAAAAATTCTTTCAAATCTGTTTCCTCTTACGTTAAGTTTAATTCTTTAAAAATGGCTTTCATGCATCACTTAACATTTTGAACCAGAAACAAAAAAAATTGGTAATAGGGGTGAATGCAGTCAGTAATAGAGTTAATACCATCAGGGAACCTGTGTGTGTGTGTGTGCGCGCAGGTAGGGTGGTGGACCCCCCCCTTCACTCAGCCTTATGCCAAGTGCTTTCCACAGCCTTTCTTCCTATTTGTAATGGTTCCTTACAGAGCTGGCCCATGGAAGGGGGAGGAGAGGAATGATCGTTGTAATTCTGATTTAAATTAATTACCTCTTGGGTGGGAACCATACAGCATTAATTTTTTTGTTTGTGTGTTTGCTTATTTGAAGGGAGGGCTGGTCCACACCCGGTGGTACCCTGCTAGGGATCACCCCTGGCGCTCTGGGCATCCATATGTGGTGCCTGGGTCTTGCAGGAAATGGAACTGGGGTTGCCCATTGTGCAGGCTGCAAGTGCCTTCTTACAGGTTAGCGTTACCCTATACTCTTTCTAGCCCTGAAGCATTAAACTTGGGGGAGAACTTACTCTCAGGGTTGCAAAATATGGGGGGGGAGGGTGTTTTAAAGAAATTAGGAGAAGTTGCTAGAAGGGCTGATACTTAGCATTAAGAACAGCTATCTCTTGGGCTGGGGTTGGGGGGGAAGGAATTTTCTGCTCGTAAGAAGCCATTCAGCAGAGAGAATGCCTGGAACCCTGGGCTGGAGCTTGCCTGAGGGAGGCCGGGGGAACAAAGGCTCCATATGGACCAGCTGCCATCTTGGACCCTGCGAGTTGATGATTGGCTCTAAGCCTTGGACTCAATTGATCACAGAGCCCCTGGGGGTCTCCTTTCGGATTGTGGGGCCATGAGTGAAATTAGGGACAGGGACCGTGTTGTGGCCTCAACAGGAGTCCCCAGGGGCACCTCTGAAGGACATTGAGGGCTGTGTTCCATCCCGGGAACTAGAGAGGGTGGGGGCTGGGCGTAGGCTCAATTGGTTTTACTGGCTGATGCCTGAGGGGGTCTCAGGGAAATCTGAGCCTGTAGGAGCCTGGATGAGTGGTTGGGATAAGTGCTGTGAAGAGACAACAGGGGAGGAGGCTGAGCCCCAGCCCTTTCAGACTGAGAGTTGGGGTTCCGCTCAGAAGCAGCCGCCTTCTTGCTGAACATTTGGGGTGCCGGTGGGGAAGTGCATGGGGGGGTGTCTCAGGTTGGGCCATATATGCCCTGCCCCAGAGGAAGGGATTCTAGCGCGGCCCTCCCCCTCCCCCAATTACTGGGTGTTGGGCTTGGAGCTGTGGATTGAGAATATCCACGGAACGCCTGCTGTTCTGTTTCTGAAACTCTGGCTGTGGGCCCCGAGGGTGGCAGCCCTGACCAGTGTGCTCTGGTTCTGTTGGGCCATCTTCCTAGTTCCAGATCTTAAAATTGTTACCTTGAATTAAAAAACACCCACATTACTATTTTGGGGTTTGGCCACTTGTGGTTCGGGGCTTTCTAGGGGGCGGTGGGTATTGGGTGTTCTGGCTTATTCCTGGCGCTGGGCTCAGGATCCACCCCTGGTGGGCTGCGGTGTGGGGATGGAGTGGTCCCAGGCGAGTGAGTGAGTGTGTGCTGTGCGCAGAGCCTCACGGCTTCTGCCTGGACTCTTCAAACCCGGCTTCGATTTTTTTCTGCTCGTGGGTGATGGGAGACTTTGTCCCTCCATTTCTGCATGTGTAAAATGAGGACGCGTGGGTTAGGTGGCCTGATAAAGCTGTGACGAGTCAGGCGAGTTGATGGCTGCCCTCGCCCTGACCCTTCTGGTGCCTAAAGAAATGTTGGCAGTTATGAAGGTTCTCCAGGGCCTGACAAACCTCACCACAGCTAACTTCGAGGGAGGACCCTGTCATTGAAGGCCCCTTCTTCCTCCCCCCCTCCCATTCACAATGCTAGTCTTGCCCTTTGGAAATGAGTTTGTACTTTGGTATTGCACTTTCACTTAAATGGGTTTAGAAAAGACCCAGGAAGATGGAGTGAGTAGCCTGGCACCGTGCACACAACTGTCCTGGTTTGGTGCCCAGCTGGGACATATCCCAGAGCCCCGCCCCCGAACACAGGACCAGAAGTAAGCCTCGGCACCACCTGGTCTGGCCCGCAAACTGAGAGAGACAGGACAGACCTGATTTGCTTTCTCTTCTTTTTCTTTCTTTCTTTCTTTCTTTCTTTCTTTCTTTCTTTCTTTCTTTCTTTCTTTCTTTCTTTCTTTCTTTCTTTCTTTCTTTCTTTCTTTCTTTTCTTTCTTTCTTTCTTTTTTTGCTTTTTGGGTCACACCCAGTGATGTTCAGGGGTTACTCCTGGCTTTGCACTCAGGAATTACTCCTGGCAGTGCTTGGGGGACCATATGGGATGCCGGGGATCGAACCCGGGTCGGCTGCGTGCAAGGCAAACGCCCTACCCGCTGTGCTATCGCTCCGGCCCCAACTTTCTCTTCTTTTTCACCTCACATTTTTGTCATGCTGTTTTTCACACCGCAGTTTACTATAGACCAAAAAAAGCAAGTGTCTAGTATGTCCTGACGAATTCTGTGATCTGAAGCACATACAGCAATCCATGAAAAGCTTGTACACAATTTCCCTGACATATGTTAATATATACTCTGCTCTTATTTTCCCTTTTTTCTCTTTAACATTTCGGAGACCAGTCCATAGGGGCTGGTCAGCCCATGTTCTCTCAATCTTACTTAACAGTGATTTGACCAGTTCCCGGTTGGTGGGCAGATGTTTTGTTTTCTGAAACATGGTGCTATAAATCATGACTCTTGAGGGAAGCCTCCTACCTGGATGGCTCGAACGTCATAAAACAGATCCAGTGCCTCATTAAGGTTCTTACTTGGCAGAGCAAAGGAATGCTTCTCTTTGGAAGTTGACGCTTTTCCTCGATCACATGTCTGTTGGCCAGCATGATGGTGGTACAGTGACACTCTTGCCTTGCTCATGGCCCATCCGGATTCATACCCAACACTGCATGTGATCCTCTGAGAACTTCAGGCTGTGAGGCTCCTGCCCTCTTCTTACAAAAACCTCAATAAAAAATATCCTGTGCATGTGCCGACCCCCTCTGCCCGCCTGTTCCTCTCATGTAGTGCAGTAAAGAATTGGACACTTGCCCATAAATGGGTGCCAGAGCGCCAGTGGCGGTGAGGCCGACTGGCGGGTTCCGGTCTGCCCTGAGCACATCCTAAGTTGGAGACAGCGGATCTGGGTCGGAGGTCTTGCCACCTGAAACTCTTGGAACGTTTGTCTTCAAGGACTCCACCCTCCTTTCAGCGGGCACGCGTGCTGTTAGTGCATGCTGCTGCCGCACCCCACTCAGCAGTCCTTGAGCTGAACTTTTTCCGCTTGTCACTAACCCTGGAATTCTTCTGTGCCTGTTGCTGACTTTGGGAGGCGGCACAAAATCTCCCCTGAGCGGCTCCCATATGCCCCACTCGACTCCTGCCCCTTGAGGTGAAACATCCTGAGCCCTAGCTTCCGAAAGAGCTTTAGGTTGACAATGCTTGACATGTCAGCCCTGCCCTGGGTCGCGTGGTGCTCCCCACGCCACGTGGCTGGGTCTGTCAAAGTGAACGGCCAGCCTGGGCAACCCACCATCTATCTGCTCCTCAGGCCAGAGACTTTGAGTTTCGTTTCTTTTTCTATTTTTTTGTCTTTGACTCACCTGGTGGTGATGCTTGGGGCTTACTCGTGGCGCTGTGCTCAGGGAGCACTCCTGGTTGGTTGGGTGTGTGTGTGTGTGCGAGGGGGTACACATGTGTTGTGGCTTCAGCCTGGGTTGGCTGCAAGCTAGGTGAGCACTTGCTGTAGTCTCTGGCCGGCAAGTTTCTTTTGTTTGTTTTGGGGCCACAGACAGGACAGGGATCACTCCTGCCGGCTGGGGCATCATTATGTTGGAGATTGAACCAGTGTTGTCTGGGTGTACACACACCTTAGCTGAGTGTATAGTCTCCAGGCCATGCAGGGGATAGAGCCCTTTGGTGGCGTGCTGGCCCTGCACCTGGATGGCTCTAGAAGGGAAAAACCAAAGTCCGAGAAAAAAAAAAAAACTGATTGGGTGTCCCCCTGGACTTGTAATCCAAAATCTTAGAATCCGTCATTATTTTCAAAGTACAGGAAGCTGCTTTTTTTTTTTTTTTTTTGCCTTTTGGGTCACACCAGGCGATGCACAGGGGTCAGTCCTGGCTCATGCACTCAGGAATTATCCCTGGCGGTTCTCAGGGGACCATATGGGATGCTGGGAATCAAACCCGGGTGGTGACATGCAAGGCAAATACCCTACCCGCTGTGCTGTTGCTCCAGCCCCTCTTTTTTTTTTTTTTAACCACCACAGTGCTCAGAACTTAATCCTGGCTTTGTTCATGGCAGGACTTGAGGGGACTGTGGTGGGCATGGGGTATCATCAAACCCAGGTCTTGTGATGCATAAGGCAAGCGCCCAGTCACTGTACTATCTCTCCAGCCTGGCTTCATACATGTTTGTTCATCCTGGCTTCATACATTTTTGTTGATGCTTTTTGGGTCAGACCCGGTGATGCACAGGGGTTACTCCTGGCTCTGTGGTGCTATCACTCCAGCCCCCTCCCTGGCTTCATACATTTTTGCTGGTGTATGCAGAACATCCACAATCACAGATGAGAGTCTTACTTCAAATCTCCCAAGGCCCTTTGTTCAGAGCCTAAATGAGTCTTGAAAAGGAGATAGATGAACAGTGCTGTTGAGGTTTTAGGCCCTAAAAATAGACACCTGGCTTTATTTTTGAATTTTTGGGGAGTGGGGGCCACATTGAGCTATACCCCGGCTTATTCCTGACTCTGTGCTGTGGGATTACTCTTTTTTCTTTTCTTTTTCCAAGTAGGAGTACAGCTATTTGTTCAGCCACTGAGTAAGCTGATTGAATTGGGCATGAACTCCACAATTACTTTTCTTTTCATTGTATCACTGTGAGTGAGATAGTTACAAAGCTTTCCTGTCTGAGATTCTGCCATAAGATTTTTTAACACCCATCCCTCCACCAGTGACCATTTTCCACCGTCCACATCCCAGTCCTCACCCTGCTCCTACGGCAGACAATTTCTGTGGGCTCACTCTTGGCATGCTTATGGGTCCCGTATGGGGCGCCACAGGAATTGAACCTGGGTTAGCCGTGTGCAAGAAAAAACACTACCCACTGTACTATTTCTCCAGCCCCTGGTCTTTTTCCCCAATTTTGAGTCACAGGAAGCAAGGCCAGGGATTTCAAACAGAGAAGAGGACTAAAGGCCAGTGGGTTGGTTGGTTGGTTTTGGCTTGGGGGCCACACCCACTCCTGGCTCTTCGCTCTGGGATCTCTCCTTGGAGGCCTTGGTGGGATCACTTGGGATGCCTGTGACTGACCCTGGGCTGGCCATGTGCGCCCTACCTGCTCCGTTTCCAGGGCTGTTTATTTTTGGGGGGTGGGTGGTGAAAGCACTACTCAGGGGTATAGTGCTTGGGCCAGGGGATCAAGTGCTCTTGACCTCTGTACTCTCTCTCCAACCAAGGACGCTTTTATTTCTATCTCCCCACCCCTACATCCAGTATAATTTTTGTTGTAGAGGCCACACTCGCTGGTGAGTGCAAAGGCCTCTGATACCGGGGTTTGAACCCAGAGCCCGAGACATGTAAGGCATGTGCTCTGCCACTTGAGCCTTGCCGCGGCGGGTCCCGGTACCCCCCCCCCCCCCCAGCTTTCCGATGACATAACTGACATAGCTGATTATTTCACCAGCTCAGAGCTGTGGGGGGAGGGGAGGAGCAGCCAAACCTCCTTCCACACGGACTTTAAAAAAAAAGTTTTATCTTTGCCTTATCTGTTCGGGAGATGAGGGGTGGAAGGTCTTCTGATTGTATGATCCTTTCCCTGCTCCTGTCAGAGCTGAGGCAAGGTGGGAACGCCTCCCTTGTTGGAATGACGGGTGTGTGTGTGTGGGGGGGGATGTTGCAGAGAAAGGTCCACAGCTGAGACTTGAACGGATTCTAATTGTAGAGTTAAAAGGGGGGGGGAGGTGGAGGTGTGATGAGGAATGGAATATGTGGGTCATGCATTTGCCTCAGGTGAAGTTGACCCTAGCACCCCATATAGTCCCCTAAGGACCCCTGCCATGGGGGTGTCCCTTAGCTTAAAAGTGAGGAGTAAGTCCTGTGCCCTGAATGAGCCCCCCCCAGGCCAAAGAATAAAGCGTGGTGGAGGTGCTGGGATTCTAGCCCAAGGAGGGGCTCTGGATTCCTGGTGTTTTTTTTTTTTTTCTTTCCTTCATTTTAATCTGCAATGCCCCCCACATGGTCATCTTTTTGTTATTCTGCCATGCCTGGCTCTGTGCTCAAGGAATCACTCCTGACAGTGCCCAAGGGATCGTACACAGTCCGTGCCTGGGTAGGATTGGGCCTTGTACAAGGCAAGCACCTTAGCCCCCATACAAAGTTCCCAGCCCTTGGAGACCCTTTTGAAGATCGCCGTTAGCTGAGTTAATCAAGTGTCCTTCCTTTGATGCCAGGCAAAAACCCGTCCTCTAGTTTCCAGCAACAGAAGACCTAACAATGGATGCTCTCCGCCCGGGTGAGAGAGGCAATGGCGGGTGACAACTGTTTTCCACAGGTGACACCTGTCACCAGAACTGGGGTTCAGCCGTCCCAGGGCTCCTTTCTGATGCTGGTGGTTTGCAGGATTGTCCTCTCTCCGTGGACTCTTCCCCGACCCTCACCCCTTTGTGACAACCTTCCTAACATGGAAGGAAGGTCGCAAAAGCATCTTGTCTGGGCCTCTCTCCCCGACAGTCTACCTGCACACCCCCATCAGGGCCTGGCCATCATTCCTGAGCGGCACCCCCCCAACTTCCTTGTTTTCAGTAACCCCCATGTGTGAGGGGGCGTTGGGTCCTGCTTCTAATACTATCCGCAGATAGGACAGTTGTGGCAGTGGAATGAGTTAGAATGGCAGGAGACAAATCAGGCTACTCCTGTTAGAGCCAGAATTTCAGTTCTGTTCAGTCTTGCTTCTGCATCCTTTGACGTCCTTTTCCCAGGGTGCCTCCCCTGGTTTAAAAGGCCGCTTGATCTTGGGGTGCTCAGGCAAGTGAAACACCCGCTCCTTCAGTCAGCTGGCTGGCTTGCAGGCGCACCGGAAAAGGTGAGGAGGGACTTAACTGGATCCTCCCCAGAGTTCCACCCTTTTAAAAGCCCCAAGTACCCCCTGCTCTCCTAGTGGGGGACACCGCAGGATGCAAACGGGCCTTCTGCACCCTCAGTGAGAGAAAGCAGCATACTCGTGTCAAAATCTATCTTTCTTGTCAGCTTCAGGATTCTGTAACTCAGTTTACCTGGGAAGCGATGCCGTGTTGGAATAAATCTTTTACTCGCTTCTGGGGACCCTGCGGGGGGGCTCTCATTAGTTCCCCAGTGGTCAGAGGCATGCTGGATCTAATTATTTCCAAGGGCCATGGTGCTGTAAATCGGACCTTGGTCTCTCATCCCCGTCTCCCAACCCCTCCCCCCATGTGCTCAGCTGGACTCCAGGCTTGATAACCTCAACAAAGCTGGTTTTGATTTCCCCCTCCCTGAGGGAAGTGCATCGCACATAGATGACATAGGTGAGCTTTGACAGTTACACCCACCTGTGCCCACCATCCGTCGGTCTGTCTGTCCATCCGTTTATCCCACCAGACCTGGGCACAGCTGTCTCGCCTGAAGCTTCTGACTTCCCCAGTGGAACCCCACCTTTGGCAGTGGAAACCTTTTCGTTTCGCACACTTCAAAGCATCATACCCTGTTCCTTCCATTCAGTAGGGAACTGAACATTGGAACCTTCCCACACCTTAAACTTTGCTCAACACTTTGTTTCACTGCTCTAAGCACGCTGTGACTTCGGGCCCACACCTAGTGAGGTCACATGGGAATGCCAGGCTGGCATGTTCCCACAACCCCCTTTCCATCCTTGCTGAAAAATACTCTTGACATGTGGGTCCTTACCCGTAGCCTTTCTCTGATGGGTAGGTCTTAGTTTTTTTTTTTTTTTTTGGTTTCTTTTCTTGGGGTCACACCCGAGATGCACAGGGATTACTCCTGGCTCTGCACTCAGGAATATCTCCTGGCAGTGCTCAGGGGACCATATCGGATGCTGGGAATCGAACCCGGGTCGACCGAGTGCAAGGCAAGCGCCCTACTCACTGTGCTATTGCTTTAGCCCCAGATCTTTTTGAATGGGAATTTTACCTTTTTAAAAAATTTTTTCTTTGGGACCACACCCAGTGATGCTCAGGACAGCCCCGGCTCTGCACTCGGGAATTACTTACTTCTGATGGCTTGGGGGACTATCGAATGCCGTGCATCGAGCCCCGGACTCCACATGCAGGCGCCCTACCCAGTGTATTACTTACTACTTTGTCCACTAGGCCCCTACTTTCTGAGTGGGAATTTTACTATATTTTATTGGACCACATGAGATACACAGCTACCGAGCTGTGTGTGATTGGGTTTTAGTCATACATTTGTTCCACTCACTGGTTGGCCCCTCCTGAATGGGAATTTTAAAACACCCCGGTTGACTGATTTGTTTCTGTTTTTGTGGTTGGGCCACACCTGTGGATGCTCAGGGCTCACTCCTGGCTCTGCACTCAGAAATTACTCCTGGCAGTGTTGGAGGGGGTGTGCATATGGGATGCCAGGGATCAATCGAACCTGGGTCGCTTGACTTGGAGGCAGGTGCCCTCCCTATCTGCTGTGCTGTCAGCGCAGTGTCCTGGTTTGTTTATTTTTCTGGTTTTGGGGCCACACTTGGTGATGCTCAGGGATGACTGTCTCAGGGCTCAGGAATTACTCCTGGTGGATTTATGGGATGGCAGAGTTCAAACCCAGGCGGGCTGTGTGCAGGCATGGATCCTACCTGCTGTGTTCTACCCTCGGGTTTTTGTTGTTGTTGCTTTCCTTTTCTCCCTGTTTGCTGGTGCTGTGATCCCAGCTGATGGAGCTAATCTGGCCTGACTGCCCCCGACTGCCCTGAGCTGTTTGCACTCTGATGAGGGCCTCTGTGCTTGTTTTCCCCGGGTCTTCATCCACATCAAGGCACACAGTTTGGTTGTTTGCTTATCCTGGGGTTCAGGACAGTGATGATCCAACTTGCTCTGCAAGGGCCACACTTCCTGACTGGTGTTTCACAGCTTTCTTTTCTTTTTGGCTTTTTGGGGATCACACCCGTGATGCTCAGACCTTATTCCTGGCTCCGCACTTAGGAATGACTCCTGGCAGTGCTCAAGGGACCATAGGGGATGCCTGGGATTGAACCTAGGTTGGCTGCGTGCAAGGCAAACGCCCTCTCCACTGTGCTATGGCTCAGGCCCCTGTTTTCCAGCTTTCTACTTGGAATGTGCCTGGAATTTGCATGTGGCCGGGGTGGAGAGCTGCAGAGCTTCCCAGATTGTGCCTGGGTGCACATGGGACACCGGGGATTTGAACCTCATATTTGGCATCATATTTGCTCACAAGACTGACTCAGCCTTCGTTGAATAAACTACCGCAATTAATTTTCGGTTTATTGGCCACACCTAGCAGTGCTCAGGCCTGACTTGTCTCAGAGATTACTCCTGAAGGTTGCTCAGGGGTTGTTGAACCTAGGTTGCTGCGTGCAAGGCAAGTGCCTTTAGCACCTTACATTGCTCCAGCCCCTAAGTACTCCCAAGTGTCATTTCAAGTAAATTGAAATCACGTTTGGTAGGGTCCTAAGTATAATGTTCCATGTTGTCACTCCGGTGTGTGACGTGAGTCAGCCGTAGTCTCAGATGTGACCTTCTAGAAGGTGTTGCTTTCCTGAGGGCCACTGCATGTTGCATGAGAGCACATCACCCTGGAGTTGGTGCAAGTGCCTGACAACTAGAAGGGTCTCGGGACATTGAGAAAAGCAATGGAGCTGTTTGGAGACTTGAATTCCGGAGAGTTTAGATGAGTCCTTTTCACCCTTGGCGAGTGTAGGTATAAAAAAGGCTGAAGCCCACTGACCCACCACTGACCCAAGGTGGCAAATTCAAAACGGTTGGGACATGCTAGACCCTAAGGCTCTAATTCCCACCTGCCTGTCTGCTGTCCGGAAAGCAGAAATGCAGGGACCCGAGGCAGAGAAGTAAGCAGCCTGCTTCCTCCCTTCTCGCTCCCCTGTTCATGTTTCTTGCAACATCTTGATCTTGCCTTGAGAAATTGAATGTTTGTAGCCTGCGAACAAACAGCACCTGAAGTTTGGCCCTCGCCCCTACCCCCACCCCTCCGGGCGGATGGGCTGGGGGCTGAGCCTGCGTTTGTGAAACTGTTTCATCAGGGGCTCCAGCTAACCCTGTGCTGCGCCGCCCCAGGGCGTCATTGTTCTGCTGCTGCTTGGAGAGGCCGAGCTAGCGGGGAGCTGGTTTTCTTCCAGGATGAGCTCATTTTCATCGTTTGAGCCCTTCCAGGGGCTTATTTCTCTTCGGGTCGGCAAGGAAGCGCGGCGGAGTGGCAGCTCTCAGCCGCGGACGCTGAGCTCGCCTGTTTTTTTTTTTTTTCGCGCCCCTTTAGCGAAGGTCGCGATTCTGGTTTCCCACGTCCGGGCTCCCACTCATTAATATGCGCTGGTGGGTGGTCCCAGAAAGGGCCAATGGGGAATGGCCAGTGGGTGGGGGGGTGGGGTGGAGGGACTGTTCACCAATACGTAGCTCAGCTCAGGTGTGTGGGTACTGAGTCCCAAGAGGAGGATGGTTTGGAAGGCTGAGGAGGAGGGAGTGGGGGGTGGGGCAGTGACTGGGTAGTGGGCTGGGTTGCAAGATTTCCCCCTAAAGAAAGGGGGGTGGGCTCGTGGCCTGGCTTTGGCAGTGGCATGAAACGTGCACAGGAATTACTTAAGCCTGAAGTTAATCGAAGAAACCAGCTTTGTTTAGTTCCTGGGCCACACCTGGCAGTGTTCAGGGATTACCCTGGCTCTTCACATAGGGATCTCCTCGTGGTGCTCAGGGTACCATATGGGACGTTGGCGATCGAACCCTGGTCCGCCACGTGCAAGGCAAATGCCCTACCCACTCCAGCACGCTCATAGCCGCCTCCTTTCTGTTTCTACCTTGTTATTTTTATCATTTGCGTTCTCTGCCAGGGCAGAGAAAATTGGAGGCCACTGTCCCCAGTTTGGGGTTTATGTGCATCTCACCTCCAGCCAGTTCCAACTCTTGTTACCTCACTCTGAGGTTCCTCACCACACCCAACTCTGCTCAGGCCTCACTCACAGTTGGCTCTGTGATCACTCTTGGCGGTCGGGGCGGGGGTGGGGGGGACACGGCTAGATGGGGTACCAGGGAAGGAACCGTGTTAGGCACTTGAAAGATAAAACTCCTCCCTGCAGCACTTGCTCTCCAGGCTCTATATCTAAGTTTACTTAAAGCCTTACCCACATCTTTGTGGCTGAATGTGCCTGTGAATTTAAAGTTTTCTAGTCCTAGAAAGTACTGTGCTTGTGCAGAATTAACAGCATCATAAAGTAGTGCATGCAAATACAGATTTGCATTTCTGTGACTATTTCTGTGAAATACAGAAAACGTACAATGAATGATACTGGTGGGAAAGCATTAGTTGCTTTCATGCCAGTTTAGGTTTGTTGCCAAGTTTTAAAACATTGAGGGGAGAGTTACTGGGGGCTGCACAATAATTCTGGTTCCATACTCAGGATTTCACTCACCTGCCTGGCTAAAAAGCCAAATAATCAATTACAAGTAAAACCTGGTTTCCTGAGCCTGTGTGGTTGTGGGATTAAACAGGGAGTGAGTTTGCAGACCCCGGGTTTGCTTTGCCGAGTTGTTTGAATGGCCTGGTCTGTTTGAAACACCCTCTTTCCATGGGAAACCCATCTAGAGACCTTTCCTGAGCTGTGTGCGTGGGACGTGGACACCTTTTCTTGTTGCCGCCCCCCTCCCCCGCCATCCCACGAAGCATGCGCAGACCTGAATGCCCAGAACTTGCGGGTCCCTTTTGTCATGCTGGTAACAAACTAGTGTTTGATGATCCTAGTTCTTTAGAGGCAGGCTAGACCCCAGCAACTGAAATTTAAGAGTTCTTCCTGTCCATCTTCTTGGTACGTTGGGGGCAGCAATAAGTAAACACTTTACCAAACCGAAAATGTTGGCTGATATGAGAACAGGACTATTCATGGAAGCATTGTGTGTGTGGGGGGGGGGGCGGAGCGCGTGCGCACATGCGCACCAGAAATCAGGGAACAGCTTTAAAATTATTTACCTCGCGAGCCTATCAAGTACCATATGTATCTTTTTTTTTTAAGCCAGGCAGAATGGTCCAAGTGAGAAGCCTAGTATCGAGAGACACTGCCGTCTCTTAAAAAACAAAAACAAAAACTTACATGGAGTTGCACCTGGAGCCTTTTGACCTTAGTTCCATGATCCCATAGCACCAATTTGGTGACTGGTTGGGTCTGAGCCTACATGAGTATCACCAGGCATACTGGTGGTATCACTGAGAATGGATCTCCCAACCCCTCCTCCAGGCCGCCCGAGGCAGAAGTCATCTATGCATACCCTGTTTGGGGAGTAGGTCCATTAAAAAGTAAAAACAGTTAAATAAGATATGGGTGTGGGGGGAGGAGAGATTAAGTAGGCATTTGAAGTATTTAAAATATACTTGTACCCCTCCCCTAAATTAGCACAAGAGGTTTTGACCAGGGATGCAGCTTGTGTTGAGCTGGTGGTAATTGTGCATGATAAAGGTCCTGCAAATTGGCTTTCCTGCTGAGAGCACCCCCTATCTCTTCTCTCCACCCCCACCCCTGACCCTCACTGGGGCAGGGATTGGAGGAGAGCGGTTTTGCTTCTGCTCCCCAGGGGATGGGATTTGGAGTTGCAGTAACATTTTAACTTAACATGTTTTAACTTACATATGTTAAAGCTTGGTTTGATGCTACATAATAGATGCCACAGCCGTTGTTGGCTTCTTGAAAGGTAATTTGTGCTTTGTTGCTGGGGTTGTATGTACCAAGTACTCACTGAGCCTGCCTAGTGGCTGCTGCCCGTGGCAGCCTCCTCCATCCACTTGCGACAATACTAAGGCCATAGACTGACCCTCTTGGTATTGCACTCTCTTCTATCCCAGCCAAAGTCTGGGAAGACCAGGTGTCCACATCCCCGGGGGTGGGGGGGTGGGCGGATGCCAGAGAGCAGCCTCCAGGTGAGACTGGGAGACGCCAGGGGCTCCTCCACTTCTGTTCTCCAGGATGCTTCTTCTGAAGCTGGCGACCGCATGTCACCCAGCAGCCCGCAGCCCGGCCAGATTCGGCTGGAGGTTCCAGTGCGCTAACAAAGCGCCAGATTTAAAAACTGCCTAGGGTAAACAGTGCCCATGTGCTATTTTTATTTATTTTTTCTTTAGCCTCCTCCTCCTCTCCCGCTGGGCCCACATTCCTTGGTCTTTGTCTCTGCCTGGTATTTTAGAAATTTTGGGAGAGGAAGGCTGTGGGTGGGGCGTGCTGGAGGCTGGGGGCAGGGAAGAGGGTGGTCACTTGCAGGGTCAGAGGTCGCGCCTGCTCCATTCAGCCCGGGCAGCCAGATTGTCGCCATGGGGTGGGGGCGTGTCCTTGCAACGGCCCTGGAAAGCCCCCGGCGCGCTTTGGAATTCCTGCCGCCAGAGGCCAGCTTCTTCCAGCTGCCCAGGCCCCTGGCTTCTGCCACTTTTGGTGGGAGACCCACCTCGAGAGCGATAGTTTATTTCTTTGGGGGGAGGTAGGGGGGTTGAAGTACTCAGGGCTTCCTCCTTACTGCTCAGGCAAGGATCACGCGTGGCGGGGCTGTGGGATGCTGGGGATTGAACCCGGGGTGGCTGTGTGCAAAAAAGCAAGCCGCCTGCCTGCTTGCTGTACTGTCTCTCTGGCCCTTTAAACAGTGCTCTTCCTACTCTTTTTCTCACATTTTGGGGTGACGATCACACCTATCTCCATAGTCGGGGGTCAAACCTGGGATTCTGAAATGTGACGTATGCACCCTAAAGCCAGTTTCCCTGACAAGGTTCTTTCCCAGTTCCCACCATATAAACATCACTGGGCTTCTGTTTTAGTAGCGTGTGAGGTGTGGAGGCAGGTGTGTGTATGTGTGTGTGTGTGTGTGTGTGTGTGTGAGTGAGAGAGACAGTGTGAGGGATAATATATACGGAGGCTGGAACCTTTCATGCAAGACCCCTACTGTAGGGCTGAGCTGTGCACCCTCAGCTCAGCTCTGCATCCGGCCGGCGGCTCCTCATGACTCCCGACCTACTTGTGCCCCCTGCTGGCAGCTGTGCCTGCAGAACTCCGGCCCTCCCAGGCCCTCCCAGGCCTTCCCACGGACTCCCACCACCGTGTGCAGGGCACCTAGGGGTCCAGTGAGCCTTGTGAAATGTGCCACCTGGGGATTCTGGCCAGAGACCTGTGGTCCCCATCAGGGGAACATCTGAGCCTATGGGGGACCTTGGGCTCCGAGGCTTGGTTTTGGGCACCCGGTTGCCACCTGCTCTGTTAACTGCATCTTCAGAAACCTTGGAAGAACTCCTTGTTATAGGAAATCACGTCATCCAAAGGCCTGGCATTGAGCCAGCCTAAAACTCCGGAAAATGTCCTCATGGTGATTCAGATGACACCTAGAGCCTGGTGGCATGGCTTTGCAGTCTTTTATGGATTGCATCATTGTGACATGGGGGTCCCCAGAAGTAGGGCTTCTGAACTGGGACCCCGAAGTGTGTGACATATCATTGTATCATTGTGTCTCTCCTCCCCCCTCCCCCCCCCCCCACACACACGCTTCAGGTCTCATCCACTCACAGCCTGCACAGACACAGGGTGTTGACTAGAGCCTGCTCCATTTGCTTGACCTAATGCCCGTCGGATGCAGCTGAAAGAAAGCCGGGGAACGGGCCACCGCCCTGCGCAGCTGAGCGACACCTTCTGTCCTGGGCTAGGCGGGGGAGGCCACTCAGACAGGCGGGTCGGATGGACAGGGGACTCCCCACATGTCCCATTCGCCCTTAAAAGGAGGCTTCTGATGTCGCGCTTCACACCATAGGCAGGGACCCTTTATATTCCCATGACAAATGGGGAGAGCAAAGGGAAGAAACGCACTGGAGAGGTTGAAGGGGGTGGGAGAATTACTTTAGGACTAGCTCATAAAACTGCCCCCGAGCCCCCAATTTACCCAACCTGGCCTCTTTGTTAGTATTTAAAGTTAGCTCAAGAATGTTGTTTGTTGTTTTCCTTTGTTGGGGATGGGGGGAGCTGGAGAGGGGGTTGAGGCCACACCTGGCAGTGCTGGGGGCGGGGTAGGATACAGCTGCGCAGCTCGGCCTCGTGTGCGGAGTATGAGCGCAGCCTTTGAGCTCCCTCTCCAGTCCTGCCTGAGAATTTGAGCCGCGGGGTTGGAATGATTACAGAGTATCTCTAGACTGGGAGCCTGCTCGTTGCTGATGAAATTAGCAGCCTAAATGGGCAATGAAGTTAGAGACCTCTTCACATTTTTTCTTAAATTAGGCTACTTTTATGAAAGGGGCCGAGGTCACAGACTGCAGTGGTGCTTGGGGGCCTGTGCCAAGTGGGTGAGACCTAAATCCCCCCAGGCGGGTTGCCCATGTCTCTGGAAGCCCAGGATCGCAGGCTCTTTCGTCTGTGCCACTGGGAGGTTGCTGGGGTTCTGGCCAGGTGACGTAGCTGCCTTCTCGCCTTATTTGCCCTGTGCCCCTTCTATCCCTGCCACCCAGCCTGTCCTCGAGCTGTTCACATGCAGTGGCCACATCTTCCTCTCGGCTCTGGCTGGTGGGGCCCGGTGTGGGACAGGTATGCTCTCTCTGCCGGCCCCCAGCCATTGCCTGCAGCTCAGCTGCCTCCTGGCCCCAGCGCCCAGCCTCACACCCAGGGAGAGGCAGCTAGCTGTAAGCCCACTTTTGACAGCCGTCCAGCAGACCTGTTACACAGACTTCGGTGCGAAGGGGCCCCTGCTCTGAGCAGGGAGACAATGGGCTTGGCCCAGTTTCCGTGCCAAGGAGCCCTGGCTCCTGAAACCCCCGCAGTTATCAGCGGGCTGGCTCGTGCCAACCCTTCTCCCTGCCTCGCTGCCAGAGGGTGGGCCCCAGGGAGACGGAGAGTCACATAAAGCACCTCTGTCAGCCCAGCTGCTTCCCAGGCTCTGCTCCTCGCAGCCTCTTGGCAGGAAGAGGAAAGACAAGAAGCTGGCTGACCTTAAAGCTAGCTTGGTGGGGGGCCCTTCGGGAGCGTGCTGGGTCGCGGGGAGAACCAGGCTTGGGTTTTTGTGCTGATCTCCTTGTTGGGAGGGGTGGCCAGCACACCAGGAGATAGGGGGGCTGTGGGGGGGAGGAAGGGGGCCGTCACTTCTGATTCCTAAGGCTACCCCCAGCTCTGTACCCAGGGGGTCACTTGTGGGGGAGCGGGGTTGGACCCAGATCAGCTGTGTGCAACTCAAATTAACCCCCTATCTCTCCTACCTCAAACAAAGCCATATATATCTTCTGGGTTATTAGTCAAGACCCGGGCACTCCTCTCGTGCCAGGGACCTTTGCGGGATCGGGGGTGTCTCATTCTGCCTCCAGCTGCAGCTGGACTGGGGCGTGGCGGGTGGTTGGGTGTGTGGGTGCAGACCCCTGTTCCAGCCCCCCGTCTCACTCACACCTGTCCTCTCTCTGGTCCCCAGGTGCTGCACCTGTACTGTGACACCTGCTCCGTGCCTATCTGCCGTGAGTGTACCATGGGCCGCCACGGAGGCCACAGTTTCATCTACCTCCAGGAGGCGCTGCAGGACTCACGGGCTCTCACCATCCAGCTGCTGGCTGACGCCCAGCAGGGCCGCCAGGCGCTCCAGGTCAGTCTTCCCATGATGATATTGCAATGTTTCGGCACTAACTTTTGCCACCTCCCCCTCCCTTCTTCCCCCTTTTATTTTTTTCTTTTGGGGTCACACCGAGTGATGCTCAGGGGTTACTCTAGGCTCTGCACTGAGGCATCACTCCTAATGGTGCTCAGGGGACCCTATGGGGTGCTGGGGATCGAACCCAGGTTGGCCACATGCAAGGCAAACGCCCTACCCTCTGGACTATCTCTCCAGCACCCCTGCCTTCCGCCCTTTTTGAGCTCTTGGGCCAGCTGCAGTATGTAGGGACCGTGGGAGAAAGGACCTTACTGAGCACATGGCCGTCTCCTTACACCCTGAGGGCCATGGGGGGATTTGTCAGAGCTACTGGCCTGTGGGTGCTTGGAAAGGCCTCGGGGCCCCTGTTCTCCCAGCCAGAGGCTCCCCTGCTCCATATAGACTGCAGGGGATTTTCCTGAGGGTGTGGGAAGCAGAGGCGTTTTTCAGACAGAGGGAAAGCGAAGATGATTTCCGCCATAGATAGTTTCTTAGGTCACATCCCGCTGAGACTATGTGTCTGTGGCATTCCCGTTCTTTGGGGGCTAGAGACGGCACGAGTAACCAGGGCAGAGGAGTGCGGTCCGCATTATCACAGGTATATAATTGTCTGATTGATCCTTTTTTTTTCTCTCTCTCTCTCCCAGTTTTTTTTCCCTACCCTGTCCTTTTTTTTGGTGTTTTGGGGCCACACCCGGTGATACTCAGGGGTTAATTCTGGTCTGCACTCAGGGATCACTCTTGGTGGTGTTCAGGAGATCTTATGGGATGCCAGGGGTTGATCCCAGGTCGGCCACATGTAAAACAAGCCCCCTGCCTGCTGTCTGGGCTCTCCAGCCCCTGCTTTGCTTTGGGCCACACTCGCCAGTATTCGGGGTTTAGCCCTGACTTGGTAAGCCCAGGGTGTCACTCCTGAGGATGTTAGGGGTGGCCAGATCGAGTGTGGGGGACTGAACTGTGGTTCACCGAGCAAGGTGAGCCCTGACCCTGAATTAATTTTGTGCTTTCCTGCCTGATCCAGACGGCAGGTTTTAGAAAAACTAAATTTACAGTTTTCTTCTTTAACAGAATAAGCACGGAACACCTAGAAGGATGGCTAATTCTCAAGGAGAAGCTAAATTACAAGTTGTTTATACTAACTTATAAAATCAAAAATTTAAAAAAACCAACGTGGAGTTCATGCCCAATGCAATCAGCTTAATCAATGGCTGAATAAACAGCAGTGCTCCTATATTTTTAAAAAAGAAGAAAAAAAAGTTGTTGTTTATATATTCTAGAGTACTTAAACGTGAAGTAGAAGGTCTCGGTTTGGGTTCTGAGGCCACACTTTCTAGTGCTCAGGACTCACTCCTGATTCCGTGCTCAGGGACCACCCTTGCAGGACTCTGGATAGTAAGTGCCCTATCTATCCTCTGCTTTCTCTCCGCTCCTTGGGGAAAATATTTTTAGTTTTTGAAAATGGCAAAGGATCGATCCTGTGCTCCAAGGATTGAGGGTTTGATCAGCGGCATGGTTTATATTTCCAATAAGTTACTTAACCTCTGTCATGTTTCTGTGCATGGTATTGAATTACTTCAAATCAGATGATGTATTCAGGTCATAAAATCAGAAGAGTGTGAGTATGTATTTCTGGAAAGACTTATTTCTGTCATGCCTCCCTCTGCCCAGGCACCTTGCGTTCTTTTGCCTCAGAGCGTCTCTTGGTTAATCTCAGTAGTCCCAATTAGCACAAAGAATGGTTTCACTTCTGTACCATTTCAGTGACCCTTGTCACATTTCAGTGACCCTTGTCCCATGGATGGACTGACTCTGTCTTCCATTTAGTGTAGGACCCGTCTGTGTGTTCACCTGCTGTGTCTCTTGGGCACTCTTGAGTTCTGGTTGGAGAACCCTTAGTTGCTTAGAGGCAAGTCGGGAATTTTGCTCCTGCTGTTTGTGGCGACTGCCCTTTTGGAGAGAACGATGAGTTACCATGAAGTAGTATGGGGTTAAAGGGGCAGGGCTGCGCGTTATCAAAATGATGAAATCGCAGAGAAGTGGAGATTTTAGTATTTTGTGGAGAGAAGAAAGAAAACTCTTTCGGAGGCAAGGAGTCATTGCTAGTAGAGTTTGCTCTGCGAGGTGATGAGCACCTAGTCATTAGATTTAGATGTTACTTGATACTACAGTAGTGGTCTTTTTTCCCCCCCCCCTCCCCTTTTTGGGTCACACCCGCCAGGCATAGGGGTTACTCCTTGCTCATGCACTGAGGAATTACCCCTGGTATTGCTCAAGGAACTGAGTGGGATGCTGGGGATCAAAACCCGGGTTGGCCGTGTGCAAGGCAAATGACCTACCCGCTGTGCTATCATTCTAGCCCCATATAGTAGAGGTCTTCTGTCACTATGTGATCATGGAGAATTTTGGAATGGGGGGTCCAAGTGGCACATGGGTAATTGGAGGGAAGGAGGGAGAGTGCATTTGCTGATCTGAGCAATATTAGGCAAACCTGCTGAATTTCCACAGTATAAATGCAGGTTATTCACTAGAAAATGTGGTATCCATCACTTTACCACCCCTCCTCCCCTCAAAATAAAGGGGGGGCAAAGTTAAAGGTGGTGATTTAAGGTGCGTGCCTTGTATGTGACTCGCCTGGGTTTGATACCCGGGCGTCCGTGTGTGTAGTGTGCGCGAGCACACACACACACACACACACACACACACACACACTCATGATTTCTTGAGCACATCTGGGTATGGCCCCAAAACCATCGAAAAGAAAGTCTGCCTGTGCAGCATTGTTTCAGGGTCTGCCTTCCTGCGTGTGTTTGAGGGGTCCTTTGCTGCTGGGGAGTATCCGCGCCTCGTAGGCAGGGCTGTGCTTCGTACCCTTTCACCATTCATGTGTGGTGGTGTGATCTGGAGACTGACGTGAACAAGCTTTTGTTTGGTTCTGCCTCAGTGTTCCCAGCTCCTAGAAAACTAGAGACCTTCCCTCTGTTAAAGGAGACTGTGGAGAGCTGGGCTGATAACACAGCTGCTAGGGCACTTGCCTTGTACACGGCCAACCAGGCTTTGATCCCTGGCATCCCAGATGATTTCCTGAACACGACCAGGAGTGATTCCTGAGTGCAGAGCCAGGAGCAACCCTGAATGTCAGCTGAGTGGTGGGCGGTGGGGGGGAGAGTAGAGGGGGAGAAGAGGGAGAGAGAGAGATTCATCGATTTGTTAGAGCGGGCACCAATAATGTCGCCATTGTAAGACTTAGTTACTGGGTTTTGGCATATTGAATACGCCACAGGTAGCTTACTGGGCTCTCCAAGAGGGATGGAGGAATCGGGAATCGAACCCGGGTTGGCCAGGTGCAAGGCAAATGTCTTACCCGCTGTGCTATCGCTCTGGCCCTGAATTGAGGGACAGCAAAGAGAAATAAGCTCTGTGCCCGAGTCCCAAAGACTAGACTAACGCGGCACAGCACATGTTGGCAGGAACTGTAGTCACAAATCTAAGATCGATAAAGTGGGGTTTGATTCTATTTATGTGTAATTAACATCTGTAGAGCTGTAATATGGTTGCAGTGTGCGGGTATGAAGAACCACTACTTCGTGGGCATGGAATTTCGTTTTCCAGTGATGAATTTGTTCTGGTGGTTGGCGGCAGCACATAATGAATGTGTGAAACCTACAAGGGCAGGTTTTCTATTCCGATTTTTTTTTTTTTTAAAAAAATCATGGTTTAATCAGGGGCTGGAGCATTAGCACTGCCGGTAGGGCGTTTGCCTTGCACGAGGCCGATCTGGGTTCGATTTCTTCATCCCTGGCAAGCTACCCGTGGCGTATTTGAAATGCCAAAGACCTTAACAAGTCTCACAATAGAGATGTTACTGATGCCCACTTGAGCAAATCGATGAACACTGGAACAACAGTGCTACTGTGCTACAATCATGGTTTAAATACAGTGAGGGAGGGGGACTGGAGTACAGCCGTATAGCTGTACTGTACGTAGTACAGTGGATAGGTTGTTTGCCTTGCACGCGGCTGACCCGGGTTCGATTCCCAGCATCTCATATGGTTCCCTGAGCACCGCCAGGAGTAATTCCTGAGTACAAAGTCAGAAGTAACCCCTGTGCATCTCCGGGTGTGACCCAAAAAAGAAACAATGAGGGTTGGAGCACATACTTGGAGTGCAGGAGACCAGGTTCAGTCTATGGTGCTACCTATATCTCATCTTCATCATGTTCTTCCCCACTATCCCACCACAAGCTCCATCCGGAGTCACTCCTGAAATCTCGTGTGGGAGGGAGGGGCCCTGCCGCCCCCCCACCTCCCAAAAAAAAATAAAACATTTTTAGTATAGTGGGTAAGGTGCTGGGTTTGATCCCTGGTGTCCTATATGGTCCTTGAGCATTGCCAGGAATGATTCCTGCATGCCGAGCCAGGAGTGACCCCCTGAGCATTGCTGAGTGTGACCCAAACAAAACCAAAACAAAAAAGAGTGACGCAACCAGGGAGCCTGTGCCCCTCCCAGGGGCCAAAGGGAAGGGTGGCCGCGCTTGCCTTTCCACCCACGCTGTTTCCCCAGCGGGCCCTCCCAAGATGCTGAGGGAGGCCGGGCTTCGGAGCTGGGCTCCCCCCAGCCCCAGGGTGGGCTGTCTGCTCTGCTCTGCTCTGTTCAGAGTGGTCCCATTTGGATGTTGGATGTTGGATGTGTCCCATACCTGTGCATGGCAGGTGACTTTTCACCGTGAACTGTACCCCGAGTGCCTGTCAGGCGCCTTGTCCTCCTCTCGGCCCCCTGGGTGCCCGCCAACACTTTGGGATCCCTGATTTAGTAACTTGGTATCTTTGAGAAAGCCTGGTGGCTTTTTCAAGAAGGTGTCATGTAATATTAATAGCAACACCAAGCCTTCTGTCTGCATGAATTTTGTATGAACAATAATATGTTCGATTTAAACCAGCTGATCAACTTGGGTGGGGCAGCCAGGCTTGGGGTGGGGGCACTGGGGGTATCCCCAGCTGGTGGGAGGGGAGGGTAAGGGGTATCCCTGGCCTGGGAAAGGGGGTTCAGAGAGCGTGTGGGAAGTTGTTGCCGTGTCCCCGGAGCCAGTACGCATTCCTGGCCCTGGCCGTGACCCAGCCGCACTGTTTTCGCGGTGGCATTATCTCACTGTGGCTCTGACGGGTTACTGGAGGTGGCATCTCTCGTTTGGGTGTGTGCCAGCAGCTCGCCTCAGCAGGTGCCTGCTCGGGAAGTGCGTGGGGCTGTGGGGGAGGGGGCTGCTGCCTTCTCTGTACTTGAGAGAGAGAACCAGCAACCGAGCCGTCTCTCTGCCACCTGAAGAGCACGAAGCACGTGCCTTGTGTTTCCTCTTTGCAGCTGAGCATCGAGCAGGCCCAGACGGTCGCGGAGCAGGTGGAGATGAAGGCCAAGGTGGTCCAGTCGGAGGTGAAAGCGGTGACGGCGCGTCACAAGAAAGCTCTGGAGGAGCGCGAGTGTGAGCTGCTGTGGAAGGTAAGAGGGTGACCCCAGCTCCCCCACCGCCACCACATCATGGTTCTTGTGCTAACTCCCGGGCCCCAGATCCATATGCCCAAGCCATTGGCTGAACGAGATGCGGGGGCTCCCCGAGAGTCAGCGGGTGCTGTCCACACAGGGGATACGAAGCCTTTCCAGGAAGGACAGTGGCAGAAGGAGTCTCTAGTTTTGCAGCCCGGGCTCCAGAAAGCCTGATGGCTGATGTGTGGGGAGGGAGTGCCAAAAGTTTGCTGCAAAGCCACGTTGAATTTCCCACTGAGGTATGTTAACTACCTACTTTCTGTCACTTCCGATCAAACCCAGGGCTCCCCCGTGCAGAGCGCATGAACCAGCTCTGAGCCATCTCCCTGACCCATCAAGTCCACATGGGTCTTGACGTGCATAAATCCTGGCAGTGCTCGGGAAGGCCATGCAACCCTGGGGATTTGACCCTGGAGCTCTGTGCATGCCTTCCAGATCTTAGCTAACTATCTGGGCCAATTTCTGATCTTTACAATAAGGCTATGGCCCGGTTGCCTTTAGCTCTTTTAGGGGATTTGGTTTGGGGACCATACCCCGCGGTGCTTAAGGGCTTACTCTAGCAGTTCCATGTTAGGGCAAGTGCCTTTAAAGGGTTGGGAGGGGCTGCCATACCTGGCCATGCTCAGGAGTAACTCCTGGCTTTGATGAGATCCAGGTTGGCAGCAGCACAGCAAGCGCTGTGCTATCTCCAGCCCCTCAGTTGCCTTTTGATAATAATTCAGTGCATATTTTATTCTGGTATCTTGGCAAGCCTGTCGTGATTGTCAGACGCTTGGGTCCTGTGCTTTACCAGTCTGGTACCACCCACAGGTGTTAATTATACCCAGAAGAGGGTCCAGTTGCAACCGGAGCTGTGTGCTAAACTCTGCCATGGGCTGGCTCTCCTGGCTACAGGATGAAAAGGCGCGCGCGCGCGCGCGTGTGTGTGTGTGTGTGTGTGTGTGTGTGGCTGGCTCTCCTGGCTACAGGATGAAAAGGCGTGTGTGTGTGTGTGTGTGTGTGTGTGTGTGTGTGTGTGTGTGTGTGTGTGTGTGTGTGTGTGTGTGTGTGTTTGGTTCCTGCTGCCCCTCCTGCCTGTAAGCAGCTCACACCCTCACTGAAGGCAGTTCCTCTTGCTAAACTGGTGGAGAGCAAGTTCTTATCTAGGGGAAGCAAATTTGGAAGAGTCAATCTCTTTCACACAGTTTTCAACTTGCCTATAAACCTCCTTTTCAGATAACTCCCAAAATAAACTTGCTCGTTCTGGACACCCCTAGGTTCCCATTAGTTTGCTCTGGAACCTTGCCCAGAATCTTGTGGGTGCTACTGAGTTTCCACAGATAGCTGCCTGGTTTTTGCCTCTTCATGATGAAATAATTTGCTTTGTTTGCCTCCCTGATTACTGACCACCGAGGTACTTGGGTGCCCGGTGACGTGGCCCTGTGTCTGAATGGCTTCTTCTTTCTTGAGGCTAAGGAAGCAGCGAGCCTGGCACCTGATGGGGTTCTCGGGGAGTTAGTTGAAGGGCTGAAAGGTAAAGTCTGTCCTGGACTGCTCCGAGCCTGCAGGGTGCCCGGCAGAGGAACAGATGAGAAAGCACTTGGTCAGATACGAGAGACGTGGAGAGACCCACAACACCCAGGCCTCCTGCCAGGGTTTGCAGTGGATATAGTGTAGCTGTCACTCACACCAGAGCCCTTGTGCCAGAGTCCTTCCTAAGAAACAGCACAGAGTAGCCGGGTGACTGACTTACTCTCTTAATAAGGGGAATTGGGGAGAGAGTGCTTGGGGCTTTTGTGCATAATTTTTTTGCAGGGGGCCTCGGCTCGGTCCTGCCTCTGAAGTCCCCCATCAGGTGGCTTATTCGAAACAGGGAGGAGAGAAAGGGTCACTTTCTCCTGATCCTGCCACCCTAGGACTGGCAGGGAAGGCTAGGACTGATTAAGTCTTCAATGAGCGAGCCAGTGTGAAAAGCGAATATGTGAGGGGTTCATGTTCCCTCAGGAGAGGCCATTTTACATGCATTTAAAATTGAACCTACCCAGTGCAACATCAAGTTCCGTGGAAGTGCCGAGGGTTGGTAGTGGGGTTGGACATGGAGTCCAGGGCATTGTCCCTCTGATACAAAGGGCAGGAAAATGCCTCCCTGCTGTCACAAACTTGCACTCAATTTTGAAGGTGGAAGGCTCCCTTTCTGTGCTCTGAAAGCATCTTAGGTTTTTAATTCACATTAATGTATGTATCTATGAGTTGGCGTAGCTGTGGCCCATGTAGTACTTGCTTTGCACACAGCTGAATTCAGTCCTGGCACCCTGTGTATCCTCCAAGCTCTCAGGAGTTGTTCCTGAGCTCAGTGCCAGGAGAAAGCTCTGAGGACAGCTGGTTGTGGCCCCAAAACAAAAGTTACGTACGTGTGTGTGTGTGTGTGTGTGTGTGTGTGTGTGTGTGTACATATGTACACACTTGGCACACCCAGCAGTGCTCAGAGCTTATTCCTGCATTTTGGCCCCATGTGTAATATTTCTTTACTATCTCCTGGACCCATCTGGCATGCTAAGAATTGGGCATGGGTGTGTGTGGCCCAGTCAAACCCCACCCCTGCCCCCCACCTTCCCCGTGGCTCTCACCCCCACCTCCCCTCAGTATATATGTGTAATGTTTGTTTGGGCGCCACACCCAGCTGTATTGGGCATGAAACCCAGGACTCCCGATTACAAAAAAATGCCTACACAGACCATAACTTACAGGCAAGTTGTAGCACTGTCATTCCGCACCCCCATCTTCCTCTCCTCCCCCCCATTCATCAATTTGCTCGAGTGGGCACCAGTAACGTCTCCATTGCGAGACTTGTTGTAAGTTGTAGGACTAATAAAAGACTGCCTCATTTTCATTGTTGCCCTTACATCTGCGTGTGATCGGAGAGTAATCAGACATGTGGGGCTGTGATGCCCCCTGCAGTGTTCATGCCTCTGAGCAAGGGTGTCTTCACTCACTAACCAACAGGTCCTGTGGTTCAGTGAGGGCCCAGGAGGGTTTTGTTCTGGGAATTAACCTGGACCTCAGGGCTACTACCCTTGGCCATGCTTGGGCAGGGGACCATGCAACACCAGGGGTTGCACTGGGGTCTGCCACATGCATATCACAAGCTTTGAATCCCTAACTATTTGCTTCCTACAGTTCTTTTTTTTTTGGTGGGGAGGTGTGGGTGGGCACACCCTGCAGTGCTCGGGGCTTGCTCTTGTCTCTGAGATCCAGAGGGCAGGGTGTGCTATATGGGATGCTGGGAATGGAGCCGCTGGGTCAGCTGTGTGCAAGGCAAGCACACTCCACCCGCTGTATTATCTATCACTCTGGCCCCTCCACGAATTCTCTCCCAGTCTAGCATCCAGTCCAGGCTCAGTCATTGCACTTACAGTTATTTGTGGCTTGAGGAGATTGTTTTGGTCAGTGGTGGGCCCAGTGGGACAGGGCACCCCTCACTAGGATTCCAGGCTGTTTGTCTCTTGATCTCTCACCTGATTTGGAGCAGGTCCTTCCACCTCCTTCATGCATTAGTTTTGTTCAATTAGTTGGGGTTTTTTTTTTTGGGGGGGCAAGCTTTGGTGACTCTCAGTGACTTCTCTCAGCTCAGTGCCCAGTGTCCCTGTGGTGAGCCCCCAGAGTTGCACTGGGGGCTCAGTGTATATGACAGAGTATGTGCTCCAGTCCTGTGCATGTGTCCCAGCCCCTGGATTTTGTCTTTTTTTTCCCCACTTTTTCAAGTTTCATTTTTAATGTTTTCTTTTTTTAATTTTTATTAGTGAATCACCATGAGGTACAGTTACAAACTTATGAACTTTCATGTTTGCGGTTCGTTTACATCCCTCCACCAGTGCCCATTCTCCTCCACCAATGTTCCCAGTATCCCTCCCACCACCCCCACCCCAACCCCCACCACCCCACCCTGCCTCTGCAGCAGGGCATTGCCTTTTGTTCTCTGTCCTGTTGGATGTTGTAGTTTGCAATAGAGGTATTGAGTGGCCGTCGTTCGGTCTGTAGTCTACCTTCGGCACGCATCGTTCAACCCGAGTGAGTCCTCCCAACATCCTCTACTAGGTGTTCCCTTCTGTCTCAGCTGCCTTTTCCCACCAGCATGTGAGGCCAGTTTCCAAGCTGTGGGGCCGGCCTCCTGGTCCTTATCTCTCCGACTCTTTGGTGTTAGTCTCCCTTTCTGCCACTTTATATTCCACAGGTGAGTGCGATCTTTCTATGTCTGTCTCTCTCTTTCTGACTCATTTGGATTCTGTCTATTTTGAAGGAAATGCAGTGATGGGTTAACTGTGTGTGTGTGTCCGCTGCTCCCCTTGTCTGGGGTTTCCCTCCCGTTAGCCTCTGGATAGGCGGCGCCATTCTCTGGAGCTGGGTCCCAAGCCGCTGTCCTCTTTTCTCCTTGCAGGTGGAGAAGATCCGCCAGGTGAAAGCCAAGTCCCTGTACCTGCAGGTGGAGAAGCTGCGCCAGAGCCTCAACAAGCTGGAGAGCACCATCAGCGCGGTGCAGCAGGTGCTGGAGGAGGGCCGGGCCCTGGACGTGCTGCTGGCCCGGGACCGCATGCTGGCGCAGGTGCAGGAGCTGAAGAGCGTGCGTAGCTTCCTGCAGCCCCAGGAGGACGACCGGGTCATGTTCACCCCCCCGGACCAGACCCTCTACCTGGCCATCAAGTCCTTCGGCTTCGTCAGCAGCGGGGCCTTCGCGCCCCTCACCAAGGCCACGGGCGAGGGCCTCAAGCGGGCCCTGCAGGGCAAGGTGGCCTCCTTCACCGTCATCGGCTATGACCACGACGGGGAGCCCCGGCTGTCCGGCGGCGACCTGATGTCCGCCGTGGTCCTGGGCCCCGACGGCAACCTGTTCGGGGCGGAGGTGAGCGACCAGCAGAACGGCACCTACCTGGTGAGCTACCGGCCGCAGCTGGAGGGCGAGCACCTGGTGTCCGTCACCCTGTGCAACCAGCACATCGAGAACAGCCCCTTCAAGGTGCTGGTCAAGTCGGGCCGCAGCTACGTGGGCATCGGGCTCCCGGGCCTGAGCTTCGCCAGCGAGGGCGACACCGACGGGAAGCTGTGCCGCCCCTGGGGCGTGAGCGTGGACAAGGAGGGCTACATCGTCGTGGCCGACCGCAGCAACAACCGCATCCAGGTCTTCAAGCCCTGCGGCGCCTTCCACCACAAGTTCGGCACCCTGGGCTCCCGGCCCGGCCAGTTCGACCGGCCCGCCGGCGTGGCCTGCGACGCCTCCCGCCGCATCGTGGTGGCGGACAAGGACAATCATCGCATCCAGATCTTCACCTTCGAGGGCCAGTTCCTCCTCAAGTTCGGGGAGAAGGGCACCAAGAACGGGCAGTTCAACTACCCTTGGGATGTCGCCGTGAATTCCGAAGGCAAGATCCTGGTCTCCGACACGCGAAACCACCGCATCCAGCTGTTTGGCCCCGACGGAGTCTTCCTCAACAAGTACGGCTTCGAGGGGGCGCTCTGGAAGCACTTTGACTCCCCCCGGGGCGTGACCTTCAACCACGAGGGCCACCTGGTGGTCACCGACTTCAACAACCACCGGCTGCTGGTCATCCACCCCGACTGCCAGTCGGCGCGCTTCCTGGGCTCCGAGGGCACTGGCAATGGTCAGTTCCTGCGACCCCAGGGTGTGGCCGTGGACCAGGAGGGGCGCATCATCGTGGCCGATTCCCGGAACCACCGGGTGCAGATGTTTGAGTCCAATGGCAGCTTCCTGTGCAAGTTTGGGGCTCAAGGCAGTGGCTTTGGCCAAATGGACCGTCCTTCCGGCATCGCCATCACCCCTGACGGGATGATCGTCGTGGTGGACTTTGGCAACAATCGAATCCTTGTCTTCTAATCACATTTTCTGGGCTTCTGTGTTTTGGGGGGAGGGAGGGTATGCATCTCTCTCTCTTCTCTCTCTCCCTTCTCCTCCTCCTCCTCCTCCTCCTCCTGAATTTCAAAGAAGAAACCGTCTCAGGGAAGTTTCTTTTTTTCTTTTATTTTAAAAGAAAACAAGAAAAGTACAACATTGCTTAAGTCCTACCTCATCTATTTTTTACAGATGAATGTACTTATCTTTTCTGCAGGGATATTGAGCCTGCGAAGTGATAATTTCTATCTACCTCATGAACCTTTGCATTTTCTTCTCCAGCGGGCCCTCTCCCACACACCCCCACCCCTTCCTCACTGGAGTCTCTTTCCCTCCTCACCCGTGTGGGGCGTGATAGGCACAAGCCTCTCACGAGGTAGCTTTGGAGGGGCATGAATGAGTGTGAGGGGGTGTATGTATTCTGTAGAGTGAGCCAAGGAAACACGAAACTACTAAATTTACTAATATATATATATGTGTGTGTGTATATATATAAAACACACACCAAAACAAAACCCCACAACAAAATAAGGAAAAGTAGCATTTTAAAGTGCTTCATTAGAGCGTGCTGTGTTTTTGAGAATATTGTGTGTCTGGGTTTAGATTGCGTCGTGTGATCTTTTGGAGAAAAGTTTAGTTTAAAATGCTGCAACAGATTTTTCTGTGTTCTTTTATACCTTATCATTGTGTGCTTATCATTTCCTGTTCAGCATCTTTTCTTAGGCATAGATGAAGTGGCTGTGGCTTGCTAGCCAAGAACAGCAGACCATTCATATTGTAGAGTGTTGTTGAGGGTTTTCTTGTTGCTTTTAAGGGAGGAGCGTGCGTGTGTGCGTGTGTGTGCGTGTGTGTGTGTGTGTGTGTATCTGACGTGTGTGTGTATATCTGTACGTGTGCGCTGAAAGTGAAGCACCACTTTCCAAAGAATCTTTTCTAAATGTTTTAAGGCAAGGGAGAGAATGAAAGAACTGTATGTGTGTGCACACGAGCTGTATGTGTGTGTGCACGCGTGCCATCTTGCTCTAAAAATGATGTACCACCTTCCAAAGAATCTTTTCTTTTCAGACTTCGGTGTCCTCCCTTCCCCCCCCCATACCTGTAGTCCAGGATTTTTTTTTTTTTTTTTAATACTCTCAAAAGTTAAGTATCCTTAGTTGGCTGTTGGTTTTAGGAGTGCAGTGGAAGGAGGAAGATGAACCTCATTCTCAGAATGTTTCCAGACTCGGATTGACGTGTGGCACGTGCCGTCCGTGGAGAGCTCCAGAAAGAAGCAGGGCAGCCCCAGGCCCGTGCTCCCACTCTAGGCTGAACGTGTTTCTGGAGCCATAGTTTGCTAAGGAGAGTTAGGCAAAGGAATGGACTTTTTCGTTGAAGCACAATATTCTCCTGCTTTGGACATTCAAGGAGGCAGACGATCTGCAAGTCAGATGAGTGGGAACTGCGCATCCCCCACACCCTGCTCAACTCCCGAGCCAGGCTGCGGGGGCACCTCATACCTAACGGGAATCTTCTCCCCCAAAGGCCTTTGAATGTATCTGATCTGCTAGCCAATTGCCCCAGCTGGAAACCTCGGACACCAGATCTTTTGTCAGACCTCTTGTCGGTTGGTACCAAAGAGTGAGCACCTTGGCCACGGCCCCAGGACCCTGGGCTTGTCACTTTACAGGCTCCCGGTGTGCCGGGAGCTGCCTTGCCCCGGTAATGGCGTTTACCTGGTGCTGGAATAAGAAATAGTGGCGGAAGGGGGGTGGGGGCCTCTTGATTAGACAGAAGAAGAGAACTTTCTCTTACAACACGTTGTTTCAGGTGAACACAGTAAATTCACACATGAAACAAGTTGTTTATCACCTCAAAAAAAAAAAAAGAAAAGAAAACCACAACTCCGCTATTATGAGACATGGATAGTATTCCATTATAGTTCTGAATATTTAACTCACTACTTTAAGGTAGCCAGTGTCTGCCCGTTGCTTTAGTTCTAGGTTTCCGGGTAACCAAAATTAAGGGGGGGGGGAACAGACCGTCCTCTTGTAACAGATAAGCACGCAGTCAAGGGTCCCTCAGACTGCTGCATCTCAGCTGCTGTGATGGGGAGAAGAGGAGTTTTGGACTTTGTGTTTGTGTGTGTGTGTGTAAAAATGCGTTTTCTTTCACTGATGAAGAATTTAATGGTCCTTCCCAATTCCTATTCTGTTGCCTTTTTTACCTTCCCAGTCCTTAAAACACCAAAGACAACTGCTTTTAAATACTTAAGTATTTTTATTGAGAATAAGTTTTCTTATCCAAGGAGCTTTCCTCAGAAGTTCTTAAAAAATACTCTCAGAACCCTTGGTCACTCCTGTGTCAGGGTAAGTCATGATAGTAGCCACTACTGGAATCAGACCCTCCTCATTTCGTCCTCTGTGTCCTTTCCAATTTCTCCTTCTGCGAGGAATGATCTCAGAGCCTGAGAGGAGTGTTTGTGGTGAATAAATAATTATAACTAAAACTAGCTGGGTGATAAAGTCAGAGGGATTTTTTTGTTGGTGTGTTTGCTTGCTTTGTTTTCGTTTTGGCTGAAAAGATGAGGTCCTGACAGACCAGTTAGTGGGCTTTAAGCTGGTGAAGGCTGACCAGGGGGTGACTGCGTGGGTAGGGAGCTCTCAGTTGGTCGGACCTCTCCTTACCTCTCCGCCCCGGTGGATGACTGCCAGGGGAGAAACGTGGTCACACTTGGAAAGCTTTTGTTTTTAAAACATTGGTTGCCAGTGGCTGCCATAGTGGACCGACTCCCGACACAAACAGATGAGTGCTAAGCACGGTGGAGTCTTGCTTCTTGTACAATGTGGAACGCTCCGGATGAAAACGCGATGGGTAGAGACAAGCTGCCGTCAGGCACCCCGGCGTATTTCAGTTTACGTCCTCTGTCCATCATGAGACAGTTGGGTCCTGGGGGGGGGGGAGGGGAGGGGTGTCAACTCTCTCACCTGATTCGAGGATAAGAGTCCTGGGTGCTGGGAGGAAGTAGAATAAAATATTCCCAATAAGTGAGTGTGATGTTGAGAAGAATTCCCTTTGCGTGACATCTGATCAGGCTGAGGTCTGGAGTCCATGTTCTGTTTGGAGGACGTCTGCCAGTTGGGTTTGAACAGAATTGATCGGGGTATTCAGATGATGGTGACAGGAAATCTAAAAGAGACTACAGTGAAGAACCGTTTTTGGCTGACACTGACTTGACATTTCAAAAGTGTTATATATATTTTTTTCTCCCCCCCCCCCCCAAAAAAAAAATTAGTTCCGTACGTGGTCCCGAGCAAAAATGCCCTCTCTGAAGAGAAGCTGTGCACTGTTGTGTGGCTGGGAGCCCCTGGCCAGGCAGTTGCACCCCAAATGCACTAACTCTTGGATGGACGGATGCCCTTTTTAAAGTCTAACTTCCGGGTCAACCAGATACAAGGGATCCGTAAGCAAACATGTTGAGCCAAAAAAAAAAAAATTAAAAAAAGAAAAACCCAAGTTGCCAGATTAAAGGCACTTTGTGGTGGAGATAGAAAAAGAGAACAGCTTGAGATTGGCTCCGTCTCTTTCGTCCCTGTTAAGCCAAAGCTTAATCATTTGAGGAGGGAGGTCTCTAGGCTCCAGCAGCAGAATCCCATTTGATCGTGGGCAATTGATTGGTTCGAAGACTGCTGCGTTCTGGTAGATAGTGAAAGCTATGCCAAAGTTCTAGATTTGTTTTTGTTGTTGAGAAAAAATAAAAAAATCGAGGGTGCCAAAAAAGTATTTAGGCTATGTATTTAAGACATCACTCTTGCTGAATTTCCAGCAGTCTGGGGCTGTATAAAAAGTCAGACTCACCTTGCGTGTTTTGGTGTGTGAGACTCACAGCTCTTTCTGGCTTCCTGCAAGCCAAAGGCACAGGACAAGACACCCACACCCACCCCACTGCCGGCCTTGGTTTGGTTTCTTTTCTACCTCACTTGCTTTCTTTTCTACCTCACTTAATTAACAACAGAAGTCATCTACCTCATTCGCACCTGATGGGTCTTTGAGAAGTACAGTATTTACCTACTGAGGAGCGGTCGGTGGGGGTTAGAAGCTACCTCCAGCGGGAAGTGTTTTCCTAGATCCAGGGCTGATGTCTCCCCCGAGGAGCAGACGCTTCACCTTGAAAAAGGAACTTTGAAACCAAATATTCCTTACTCAGCAGAGGGAGTCATAAATGCAGGTATTTCTTGCCAGTCTGGCCTTCCCCCCCCCAACCCTACCCAGGAATTCTGCACACCATCCCACCATGTTGTTCAGTATTAGGAAGCTACCGGTTCACGGGACTTGACTTAACTGCAAACAAAGGCCTTTAGGTCTCTTTCTCTCTCTTCAAGAGATAAAGGTTTTATCTGTATTTTGAATGTCTGCAAAAAATGCCCTTCGCGGAATCATTCCAAGAGGGCTAGTTGGTGAAACATCAAACGCTTTGAAGGGAATGAGAAGCCTTTAGACTTCTTGATTGTACTTGGAGCCCTTCTGGGTCCGGGATGGTGCCACAGTTACTGAATGGGCACTGGTGAATGTGTGTGTGTGTGTGCGCGCGTTTGTGTGTCTTTTTGTATTTAATTTTTTTTTTCCCTACCAAAGGTAACATGTTGACGGGTTGTTCTTTCCCTTTGCTTGTTTATTAAATACTTGATAAAGTTGAGAAGCACATGACCGTGATAATGCTGTATTGCCTCCAAGCCTCTCTCCAGCCCCCCTTCCCCCCCCCCCCCCCCCGTAGCTTTGGTTTGTTTTGGAGGAGGCTCCTTGGACCACTGTAACCGTTTTTGAGAATGGGGTTGATTGAAAAGGTCGTGGTGAAGAAATACCTCAATGATGTCTATTTTAAAAAACTGATTCTTACGGGTTCACAAGCCAGCCTGGTGGGATGTTTGCCATCATCATTTAACCAGTAATGGTTCTAAAAGTTGTGTGTATCCACATGGTCTTAGACCTCCTTTTAATGATTGTATTAACTTAACAAGCTCAGGTAGTATTTTTCTTAACGGCTCTACCTCAGAGCTCACTGACTGAATGTTAACACGCGTAGCACAGTGTCTCCGCTCCTCGAATAGGCAGCCCTGTCCTAGTTCTTGACGTTTCTAGCAGTCTGTGTAGTTGTCTTTCTTCAGAGGAAGAGTGTTCCTGTTTCTGGGGTTTCTGATTTTTTTTAGGGTGGTATGGTTTATTTCTTTCCCCTCTCGCCTTCTCCCTGAAAAAATCAGTACCGGGGAGGTGCGTGAGTGAGGGGTGTTGGTTTTGACTAGCATGTTTGGGGTACTCGGGTGGGTGGGAGGGAGGGTTGTATTTTTTTACGGATCTCGCATAGTTACTGTTCATTAGCTGTCATGCCTGCTCAGCAAACTGCTTTTTTTTTTTTTTTTTAAACTAGCGTAGAGCACATAGCCCACTGAGTGTCATGTTTTCTTTGCTGTTTCGGGTTTCCTCTCTCACTCTCTCTTCATTGAGAAAGCTAAGTGCAGGATTGGGGGGTTTCACCGAGACCTGGTGTCTTGCCTGCTGGTAAAAGACTTAAGTTAAACCTTTTCTTTTTTGAATTCGTCTAAGGCAGACATGAGTAAAGAACAGGCGCCCCCCAGATCAGGTCTCGCCTGCGAACCTGTCTGGAAGGGAGCCTTCTTCCTAAAGCAGAACGGGTGCTAGGGGTGGCACAGAATAGTCCAATGGGTCTGTGGAGACGAGGGGAGGAGAGGGATTCCCCCAAACCTTTCAAGTGGGCTTGGGTTGGGGTTGGGGTTCTTTTTTGGAGTTTTTTTCACTTTGAAATCCTAAATGTTAGACTTGCAGGCCGCAGGCATGACAGGCAACGAGCAGGTGAAGAACCAGTGGGAAAGTGTGTTCAAAAACTCCTGTGAGAACGAACAGGCTTCTGAATGTATCGCTGTGGTCCACGGAGAAGGCTGGGAAGGTAGCAAAGAGATGCTGTATCGGCTACTGCAGCCTTAAAGCAAAGGTGCTGTCTCTTTGGACTTTAAAATTGTTCCTATGCAGCTTATTTTATTTTTGTTTAATCAAATAAACAAGAGGGTTTTTTCCATGGAAACGTGTGTCTGTGTCATCTTTTTCGTCCGGAGAACATAACATGTTGGTGTTGTACATTATGCTTGATGGAGAAATAAGCTACATGCCGTTTGTTTTTTGTTTAATTTTGCTTACTGGTTTTGGTTTTTTTTTTTTTTTTTTAAATTAATTAATTAATTAATTTTTTTTTTTTTTTTTTGCTTTTTGGGTCACACCCAGTGGTGCACAGGGGTTACTCCTGGCTCTGCACTCAGGAATCACCCCTATTGGTGCTCAGGGGATCATATGGGATGCTGGGAATCAACCTGGGTTGGCCGCTTGCAAGGCAAACGCCCTACCTGTTGTGCTATTGCTCCAGCCCCTAACATTTATTCTTTTACTGAATCACCATGTGGAAAGTTACAAAGCTTTCAGGTTTAAGTCTCAGTTAAACAATGCTCGAACACCCATCCCTTCACCAGTGCACATATTCCACCACCAAGAATCACAGTATACCTCCCCCTTCCCCCCCATCTTCCCCTTCTCCCCCACTCCGCATGTGTAACTGGTAAATTTTACTTTACTTTCACTTTACTTTGATTACATTCTATATTTCAACAAAAAACTATTATTGATTTGGAGTTTCTCCCCCCTAAAAGTCGACCTGCTGAAAAGAAAGCATTTGATAATTTGTTTTCCATTGCTGGACACTCATTAAATCTTACCATGTCATAGGAATGAAGTAACTGGTCTTACAGTTCACACACTCAGGGAAGACCATGACTGGCGTAGATTCCAAAGAGCCCTGAGACTTTGCAACTAACGTAAAGCATCCTGAATTGGATTCTGACAGAAAACGCTGGGTCACAAAAGTGGCTGTGGGGCACTTGCCTCCCATGTGCGGCCACCACCAGAGAAAATTAAACAGTGCTGTGGAGCACTTTGTAGGGCTCATTGACAAAGCAGTACTGTTTGTGGGCTGCTATACCTGGCAGTGCTCAGGGCTTAACACCTGGCTCTGCACTCAGGGTTCCCAGGAATTGGACCCAGTTTGATCACATGCAGGGTAGACACCCTATTACCCCCTGACCCCTGGAAATAATCTCTAAATATACTGTCTATCTATCTATATTGGCTTCTCAGGTCACACCCAGTGATGCTCAGAGGTTATTCTTGGCTCTGCACTCAGGAATTGCTCCTGATGGTGCTCATGGACCATATGGGATGCCAGGGATTAAACCTGTTGCTCCGGCCCCCAAAACATCTATTTCTTAAATTTGGTGGTGAAGGAGCTTTCTTTTTCTTTTTGGGTCATACCCGGCCATGCACAGGGCTTGCTCCTGGCTCATGCACTCAGGAATTAATCCTGGCGGTGCTTGGGGGACCATATGGGATGCTGGGAATTGAACCCAGGTCAGTCGCATGCAAGGCAAACACCCTACCTGCTGTACTATTGCTCCAGTCCCCCCCCCCCCCTCCTTTTTAGACTTCAAAGGAAAATTTAAGAGGCTAGAGTACTGGGATAGCAGGTAGGGTGATTGCCTTGCACCTGACCTAACCAGGTTCAATCCCTGACACTCCATCACTGCCAGGAGTGATCCCTGTGCACAGAGCTAAGAGTAATAAGTCCTGCATTCTTTAGGGTATAAACCCCCTAATTTTTTTTTGGGGGGGGTTGGTGTTTTTTTATTTTTTTATTTTTTTTTAATTTATTTATTTTTAATTAGAGAATCACCGTGAGGGTACAGTTACAGATTTATACACTTTTGTGCTTATACTTCCCTCATACAAAGTTTGGAACCCATCCCTTCACCAGTGCCCATTCTCCACCACCCGTAAACCCAGTGTCCCTCCCACCCTCCCCAATCCCATCTCCCCCCCACCCCACCCTGCCACTGTGGCAAGGCATTCCCTTCTGTTTTCTCTCTCTAATTAGCTGTTGTGTAAACCCCCTAATTTTTATTTTAATACTAAAAGTTGGGGCTGGAGGCATAGTATAGAAGGTAGGTTGCTTATCTTGCACATCGATGACACTCCCTCTGCCACACAATGCCTAGTATGACCCCCCCCCCCCGCAAAGTACCAAAAATTAATATAGCTTGATTAATTTATTATTTATTTATTTATTTATTTATTTTTTGCTTTTTGGGTCACACCCGGCGATGCACAGGGCTTACTCCTGGCTCATGCACTCAGGAATTACTCCCAGCGGTGCGCTGGGGACCATGTAGGATGGTGGGAATTGAACTCGGGTCGGCCGAGTGCAAGGCAAACGCCCTACCCGCTGTACTATTGCTCCAGCCCCCTTGATTAATTATTTATTTTTTTGCATGAATGTGTACTATCACTGGAGGGCTTCCATTAAACAGTTGGCCCTGTGAGCCACCTAGTGTGGCACAAAAATACTCAAAAAATAGGTGAGGGGAGAAGAGAATGATAGTAAATATGTTAAAGTGGTTTGAAAAGGCAAATCTTGGGTTGGGGAGATAGTACAGAGGCTAGGTACTTGCCCTGCTGTGTAGTACCACCCACGACCCTCCAGCACTGCCAGGGATCACCCCCCAGGAGTGGTTCTAGAAATAATCCTATGTGGGCCCCTAAACAGTAAATGTGAGTGAGGACCTGGAAAATAGACCAAAGAAAGATGTAGAGCTCAGGCAAAGCCTGTGGTAGCGCAGGGTTTGGTGGCTGGCAGCGGGAGTCCCCCAAGCACCGAGTTGGGTGTGATTCCCCAAACCAAAACTGTAAACGGGCTGGAGCGATAGTACAGCAGGTAGCTGTTTGCCTTGCACGCAGCCAACCCAGGTTCAATTCCTAGCATCCCCTGAGCACTGCCAGGAGTAATTCCTGTGTGGAGTAACCCTTGTGCATTGCCAGGTGTGACCCACCCAAAAAGAAAAAAAAAAAACCAAAAACCCTAAACATAAAAAGAATATGGGGGCTGGAGTGATAGTACAGTGGGTAGAGCATTTGCCTTGCATGCAGCTGACCAGGGTTCAATCCTCAGCATCCCATATGGTCTTCCAAGCTCAGCCAGGAGTAATTCCTGAGTGCAGAGCCAGGAGTAACTCCTGAGCATCGCTGGGTGTGACACAAATAGCGAAAAATAAAGAATGAATTAAAAAATGCAGGCTACAGATGGTAACAAGTTTCACTTGCATGCAGCTGAGCTCAGTGAAGATCCGTGCCACCACATAAGGGTTCCCTGAGCACTACGGGGTGTGGCCCAGATCATTCAAGCTTGTTTTTTTTGTGTGTCTGTCCCAGAGTTCTGGGACACAGCACAAAAGGATCTCTGCGTGCGTACTTCATTAGTTCTGCCTTAATATAAAAGCTCTCTTTTGTGTATCGGCTTACAGGTCTTACCTTTCAATTATGACCTTTGTTGTATTTGTTCATAGTGCTCTGTCCACACAAGCCGTTCCCATGTTCAGAGTAATAAATATTACATGGTGTGGGAAATGAGTTATGTCAGTAGCGATAAGGGAAGACTGCTGACCGGTAGGAGGCCTCCGGCCATTCCAACTGGATCATGTTCATCTCTGCAAATGGAATTGGAAGCTGATACCTTATTCTTTCTAATTCATAATCAAGGAGTGATGGTCTCATCATTGTCCAGGATGGTTTAAAAACAATTGTGTAACACCAAAGTCTCAACCAGCACACGCTAGCACAGTGGATGCCAAACAACGACTTTAGTAAGGTCAATGGAGATAAAATCATGATGATAAATGGACTCCTTGGTCTAAGTTTTGATAATTACGCTTGCCTTTGTGTTGTAACACTATGAATTAAATTTGTGCCAGATAGGGGCTGGTGGAGGGAAGCTCACACTGATGGTAGGATTGTGTTGGAACATTTAATGTCTGAAAGAGCTGTATTACCAACAACTTGGTAAATCCCGATGTCATTAAAAAAAAAAAAACAGCTGGAGAGAAGACAGTGGGAAAGACACCTTGCACACAGCAGTCTGGGGTTCAATCCCTCACACTCCATATGGTTCCCAAAGTCCTGCTAGGAGTGATCCTGAGCATAGCCAGATGTGGCCAAATACAACAAAAACAAGAGTTTTGTTTTTGGACCACACCTAGCCGTGCTCAGGGCTTACTTCTGGATCTCCAAGGGACCATATGAGATTCCGGGAGATTGAACCTATATGCAAGGCAAGCGCCCTGATGTACTATTGCTCTGTCACCCCCTGCCCCATTTTTTAAAATTAAAAATAAAACAGGGCTGGAGAAACAATAGTACAGGGGTTAAGACACTTTGATGCAGCCAATCATGGTTGATTAACCTGTCACCATAACTGGTGCCTCATTCCCCCATTATTGCTATATATGACTCAACTCTTCCCTCCTCAAAACCATAAAACCAATGACTGACTTACTACCTTTGTTTTGGAGGCCACTCCCATTAATACTCGGAGCACTCGCAACAGTGAGCCCTTGGGGGACTATGCAGTTCCCTGGGCTGAACCTGGGTCTCCTTCCTGCAAGGCTTCTGCTCAGCCCACTAAGCTTTCTCTCCACACAGATTTTTTTTTTTTCTCTGCACGTCCCCATGGCAGTTCTCTGGGAATCATATGTGGTTCCTGGACTCAAAACTGGTCAGCCCCATGCAAGGTAAGCACCTTATCTGCTGTACTATATCTCAGGTCCTGATTATTTTATTTTATTTTATTTTTATTTTTGGGTCACACCCGACGATGCACAGGGGTTACTCCTGGCTCTGCACTCAGGAATCACTCCTGGCGGTGCTCAGGGGACCATATGGGATGCTGGGAATCGAACCCAGGTCAGCCGCGTGCAAGGCAAACGCCCTACCCGCTGTGCTACTGCTCCAGCCCCAGGTCCTGATTATTTTAAAAGAAAGGAAGAAAACCTGGTGACTTTGGTTACAGCTGCTGTTTCCGGCTTCGCCTGTGGCTCTGTGCTCATGGGTCAACTTCTGGCTTTTTGGGGGGCAGGTGGGGGGCGCGTGTGTGGTGCCGGAGATTGAATTCACATTGACCAGGTTCAAGACAAGCACTGTATCCTCCTGTGCTATCTCTCAGGCTCTGATCATTTATTTTGAGTTTTGGACAAACGCAGTGATGCCCAGGCTTTCCTCCTGACCCTGCACTCAGGGATTACTCCTGGTGGCACTTGGGGAACCAAATAAGGGTGTCAGGGATAGAATCCAGGTTGGCCATGTGACAAGTCAAATGCCCTACCTTTGTACAACCCCTAATTATTAATGTGTGTTTTTTTTTTCTTTTTGGGTCACACCTGGCAATGCACAGGGGTTACTCCTGGCTCTGCACTCGGGAATCACCCCTGGCAGTGCTCGGGGAACCTTATGGGATGCTGGGAATCGAACCTGGGCCAGCCGTGTGCAATGCAAACGCCCTACCCGCTGTGCTATTGCTCCAGCCCCCTATTATTAATGTTTTTAAGGCAAAATTGCTGCTTTCCATGTGACCCTCCAGCTTAATCCCTGCCAAGCAAATCCTTTCGATTATGACCTTTGTGTATAGTGCCCTGTCCACACAAAACCTTGGATGAGAGGCTGGAGTAATAGCACAGTGGGTAGGGCGTTTGCCTTGCACGCAGCCAACCCGGGTTTGATCCCCAGCATCCCGTATGGTCCCCTGAGCACTGCCAGGAGTACTTCCTGAGTGCAGAGCCAGGAGTAATCCCTGTGCATTGCCGGGTGTGACCCAAAAAGAAAAAAAAAAAGAAAAAACCTTGGATGAAATGAAGGTAAGGCATTTGTAAATGGATTTTTTTTTTTTTTTTGCTTTTTGGGTCACACCCAGCGATGCTCAGGGGTTACTCCTGGCTTTGCACTCAGGAATTACTCCTGGGGGTGCTTGAGGGACCATATGGGATGCCGGGGATCAAACCCGGGTTGGCTGCGTGCAAGGCAAACGCCCTACCCGCTGTGCTATCGCTCTGGTCCCTGTAAATGGGTTTTGAAGAGCCTACTTGATTGTTTTTGTTTCATGTTTTGGGGCCACACCAGGCAATGCTCAGGGCTTACTTCTGGCTCTGCCCTCACTCCTGGAGGGGTTCAGGGGACCATATGGGGTTCTGGAGATCAAACCTAGGCTGGCTGCGTGTCAGGCAAGACGCTGTACTGTACTGTGTCCGGCCCCGGAGAAGAGCAGTTTCTTGAGCATTAACAAACCCAAACATAACAGCCTTGGTTCAAAGTGAGACGGTGTCTTGGCAGGAAGTCTCCATCCTTCTGCCTGGTGGGCTCTGCCGGGGGAATGTACTTGGCCCCACCAAGCCTTCCTGGGGCCTGCTGGGACAGGTGGCCTGACAACAAGTTGGTTTTCGTGGGTGGGGTAATTTCCTGGTACTTTATTCAAAATATGTCAACTTTGATTTTCGTGATTGAGGCTTGGCGACTCCCAGGATCCTGCATTCCCGGCATAGTTAAAAATGGCTTTCGCGGCCGGAGCACTGGTTGAGTAATAAGCCTTGGTGCTGCGGATAGGTTTTCGCCCAACTGATTGAGTTGGCAGCAAATCAGAAATTTATACCTCTGTGTGTGTGGTTGGGGGTGCGGTGGGGGCCACTTAGGGGAGCTGAGGACCCGCACGCAGTACCCAGGAGTCCCGGAGAGGACTCCAGTGATTCCTTTTTGTTTCTTTTTGTTTTTTGGGTCACACCCAGTGATGCACAGGGGTTACTCCTGGCTTATGCACTCAGGAATTACTCCTGGCGGTGCTCAGGGGACCATATGAGATTCCGGGAAATCGAACCTGGGTCGGCTGCGTGCAAGGCAAACGCCCTACCCGCTGTACTATTACTCCAGCCCCAGGACTCCCAGTGATTCCTAACTGGGCCAGCGGGGTCAGTGCTGGGGTCTCAGGATGCGGGGGGTGCTCAGAGATCATGCGGTTCCAACCTTCCAACTGGGGCCCCCGACCGATCAGCTGTCTCCTTGGCCCAGTTGTTCACTTTCCCCTTCTGTGTTGTGGACAGAGCTCTGTCCGGGGGTCTGAGGGCCAGGTGGGTCGGTCTCCCAGCAGTCTGGTACGTTGGGTCTGAGCAGCAGTTAGTTCTCTAGAGGGTCCGGAATAGCACCTCTGAGCCAGCTGCACGGAGGTGGCTCATGGGGACTCAGGTGAGGAACGTGACCCAGCGGAAAGGTCTGTGCTGGCGATGAAGAGAAAGGGGGAGAGCTCCCCAGAACGTCCTGTTCTGTTCCCCTCCTTGCTGCACAGGGTGGGGGGTCGGCAGGAGCCAGCACGCCCAGGCTGAGTCACTGAGCACCCAGCGGGGCCTGGTGCTCTTCCTGCCTCAACCTCTCCACCTCTCTCTCCGGGACGTTTTTCCTCAAGCAAAGCCTACCAAGTTGCGGGCAGGGAGCCCGTGTCAGTGAAATAGATAATATTTTTGTGGGTATGGCAGCTTGCCATATGGGACTCCGACCAAGTAGCACTCTGCGTTTATTTGTTTAGCTTGTGAGGCACAGTTGGTCACGTGCCAGGGCTGTTCCTGGCTCAGACGTCAGGGTCAGGGGCACCAGTGTAGGTTGCGGGGACCCCTCCCAGAGCTGCTGCATGCAGACCGTGTGCTCGGTCCTCAGAGCTCTCTCTGGTCTTCACTCTCGGCTTACTTTCCCTTTTTTAAAAAATTTCTTTTGCAGGGGGCCGGAGCAATAGCACAGCGGGTAAGTCGTTTGCCTTGCACTCGGCCGACCCGGGTTCGATCCCCGGCATCCCATATGGTCCCCCAAGCACCGCCAGGAGTAATTCCTGAGTGCAAAGCCAGGAGTAACCCCTGAGCATTGCTGGGTGTGACCCAGAAAGCAAAAAAAAAAAAAAAAAAAAAAATTTCTTTTGCAGTGCTGGGGATTGAACCTGACGTCTCACACATGTGAGAACTCTTACCTCTGAGCTGCACATCCGGGACTAATCTTCCTTTAAAAATTTTGGATTTGGGGGGCTGGAGCAATAGTACAGCGGGTAGGGCGTTTGCCTTGCACGCAGCCGACCTGGGTTCGATTCCCAGCATCCCATATGGTCCCCTGAGCACCGCCGGGGTGATTCCTGAGTGCAGAGCCAGGAGTAAGCCCTCTACATTGCCAGGTGTGACCCATAAAGCAAAAAAAAAAAATTGCATTTGGGGGGCTGGAGAGATAGCACAGCGGGTAGGATGTCACACCTGGATGTGCACAGGGGTTACTCCTGACTTTGCACTCAGGAATTACTCCTGGTGGTGCTCAGGGGACCATATGGGATACTGGAATCGTACCCGGGTTGGCCGCGTGCAAGGCAAACACCCTACCCGCTGTGCTATCACTCCAGCCCCCCAAATCCTTTTTTTAGAAAAAGAAAAAAAGTTTTTTAGGCACCGGTGGTGTTCAGGGCTTACTCCTGGCTCAGTGCTCGTGCGTCACTCCTGGCAGGCTTGGGGGACCATATAGGTTGCCAGAGATGGAACCCAAGTGGACTGTGTGCGAGGCAAGTTGTACTCTCACTTTGGCTCCAAATCCTTTGACTGCTGTCTGCAGGTTTTGTTTTTTTCCCCCTTTAGAGCCGAGATACCGCTAAAAATTCCCACTTCAGGAGATAGAACTTCTGGCAGAGGGTGCAGAAATCGCTCCGTAGTGGGCTGAGCACAACGTGCAGTGCATGCTGGAGCCTGCGGTCCATCCTTGGCACTGCGTGGTCCCCAAGTACCGCTGGGAGCGAGGCTGCTGCTCCAGGTGTGGCCCCCAAACCAGACCGCTCAGTAGGGACGCATCGCTCAAAGGGCTACTGTGTGATTTGTGTGCAGAGGCCCAGGTTCCGTATGGGCAACCGAGATACCCAGAAACCCAAGACTCTAGACAGTAGCTTCAAGATGCTCAGTGAGTCTTAATGACTGGGGATGAGTTGGGTGGGGAGGAGTCGGGCCTGCATCTCTGCGTCAGCCTAGGGCAGGGCTGGACCATTCCATTTGCAAGATTTTGGGTCTTTCAAAGGGCGCCGATGGCAATCAGGACTTCAGCTACCATCGGTCCCCGCTCTCCACCCACCACACTGATCTGGGTCCTACCCAAACAGCGTGCCTGCTGCTGCCTGTTTGCTGGTCTTTGCCCTCACGGGATGGCTTTCTTGGGGGCTGGAGCGATAGCACAGCGGGTAGGGCGTTTGCCTTGCACACGGCCGACCCGGGTTCTAATCCCAGCATCCCATATGGTCCCCTGAGCACCGCCAGGGGTAATTCCTGAGTCAAGAGCCAGGAGTAACCCCTGTGCATCGCCGGGTGTGACCCAAAAACAAAAACAACAACAACAACAAAAAAAAACCGGGATGGCTTTCTTGCCTTGCCCAGCCAGGCTTCGTGTTTCTTCTTTGGCACATGCCACTGACATGGCTGACAATTGTCAGTTGTTCTCAGAAGCCCGTCTTCACTCCAGCAAACAGGTGTGATTCCTGTTCTGTTCCAGGATTGGGCTCAGATCTCACTTTGGTGCTCAGGATCAGTCCCGCAGTGCTGGGGGTGTGGGGAAAGACAGGTAGTGCCGGGGATTGAACCCAGGCTCTGTTCAAAGTCTGTGCTCCAGCCCTTTGAGTTGTTTCCCCGGCCCCATCAATATTACACCTTAGGACTAGAGAGACTGTACGGGGTTAAAAGACTGCCTTGCACGTGCCATTCCCAGCTTGCTTTGCTTGTAGCCTACCTGGGTTCTATCCCCTGCCCCCTACACCACCAGTTGTAATCCCGGGGTATAGCCAGGAGGTGTGGCCCCCCTCCCCTAATAAAAAAAATTACACTTTATGGGGCTGGAGTGATAGCATAGTGGGTAGGGCATTTGCCTTGCACACGGTCGATCCGGGTTCGATTCCCAACATCTCATATGGTCCCCCAAGCACTGCCAAGAGTAATTCCTGAGAGCAGAGCCAGGAATAACCCATCGCCGGGTGTGACCCAAAAAGAAAAAATAATTACACAAGTCTCACAATGGAGACATTACTGGTGCCCGCTCCAACAATTCGATGAACAGGATGACAGTGCTACAGCGCCACACTTAAAAAAAAGTATTTCTCTTTTTTTTTTTTTCAGTAAAAAGATTTTTATTTGGAAATTCTGAGTATAGTGGGGGTCGGGGGGAGAGAGAGAGAGAGAATAATGCATGAGAGAATGTGGGTTTCTTCAGAGAGGAGAGGGAGCCCCAGTACACAACCCAGCACTAGATATAAAGTATGAAAGGACACGTCTCAAGAGGGGACATGCAGGCGACGTGCTCGGCAGCAACACGTGGGCACAGGCAGCTCATGTGTCTCTGGCAGCACATGAGTCTCTGCTTTTACTCTCAGTTCTTTTTTTTTTTTTCTTGCTTTTTGGGTCACACCTGGCGATGCACAGGGGTTACTCCTGGCTCTGCACTCAGGAATTACTCCTGGCCCTGCTAAGGGCACCATATGGGATGCTGGGAATCGAACCTGGGTCGGCCGCGTGCAAGGCAAACGCCCTACCCGCTGTGCTATCTCTCCAGCCCCTACTCTCAGTTCTGGGGCCACACCTGGGTGTGGTTAAGGGCTCTTCCTGGCTCTGTGCGTGACCCCTGGCAGTGCTCAGGGGACCGTATACGATGCTGGGAATCCAGCCGGGGTCACAGCCAAAGCAGCCACAAGCAAGACAAGTGACTTCTGTGCTACTTCTCTGCACTTCCTCTTTATATAAACTCGTTCCAGTTTTATTTGTATATCACACTCTACTTCCTCACATCTGTCTCCACCACTGAGAACATGAACATGTTAAAATTTTATGTTAAATAAAATTCTATGTTAAAATTCCTGTTTTCCAGTATATAGAGGAGATAGTCAGGAAATTCTGTTGAAAAACAAGTTTCACCTGTAGGTATTAGTCCTAACTTAAACTGTTTGGAAAAAAAATTTGGTAGGAGGACATGAACCATGTAGCGTGAAACATGCTGTCAAGTGTTCTGCCTCAAAGGTTGCTCCAGGGGCTGCATTTCCCTTGCATGCGGCTGACCTGGGTTCGATTCCCAGCATCTCTTATGTCCCCCAAGCACCGCCAGGAGTAATTCCTGAGTGCAGAGCCAGGAGTAACCCTTGAGCATCGCCAGGTGTGACCCAAAAAGAAAAAAAAAAAAAGGTTGTTCCAATCTATAGGTTCCAAAGCATAACATTTCAGGGGTCTCCTGGTATTCCAGCAAACTGCGTTAGCATTACTTACATTCACATAAGCATGGAATTAGGCCTTTTGATAGGTACCTGTTTTTCAGTACTTATCTGTGTAGTCACTGGGCGGCTTGGGAGACCCTCGCAGCTCTCCCTCTTGACGCCCTGGTTTGGTGACCTCGGGCTGCTCACGCCCAGGCCATGGGCGGACTAAGGAGGAAGCGAGGGCCAAGCTTGTTGATGATCAGTTGTCGTTTATTCCATTCTCCCCGCGCGCCTGTTCCAGTCTCCCTGAGCTCCCCATTCTAGCCTCACGCTGTCCCTCATTCCCGTCTCCTGTCTCCCGCTCATCTCTCCGTGCTCCCTCTCACAGTTGCATCTCTCGTCTCTCCACACGCCTGCTCCTGCATTCTTCCTCTACATTCTTCTCCCTCTGTCCCCCTTGCTAGTCTCTCCTTGCTCCATCTTACTGCCCTGGTCTTTCTCCTCTCTCTCCAACTCCCCATATGGGGGAGGGGGTGTAGACACCACACCCAGTGTAGTAGCAAAATCAACATAAGAAAGCTCTTCCTTTGCTCATGGACAAAATACCACTTAAGGTGTTTTTCTCCTTTCTTTAGTTCAATAATTTAATAAACATCTTAATTAACATCTCAATTCTACTTCTTAATAGTATTTTGTATAAACACGGTAAGAGATTGATTGAGCTCTCCTGGGGACATCTCGCCACAGATTCAGACTACAGTGCTCAGGCCAGATTAATCATTCCTAACTCTAGCAGGGCCAGAATTTAGTTATTACTTCTTGGATCATGACAGAATTTGTCCATGACCAAGCTCTTAACTTATAGTTAAGCATTATGGCTCTTTGGCCAGGCCCATTTCAATGCCAGGGTGCACATAGCTCACAGCTTGCCCTGGGTCCATCCAGTCTTTCGTCGGGACCCTGCTTTTGCAGAGCTAGGAATTAAGGGCAACTGAGGCTTAAGACAAGAGAACAGATATCCAGGAGGTAATATTATCTGGAGTCAATTAACCCCAAGTTACAAAAGCATAGCATTAACTGTCTTCCTGTTTCTATATAAAAAGGACATTGCTCTGAATTAACTATGCAAAGGACTTAAGGAGAAGAGAAAAACAATTTTTTTTTTTTGCTTTTTTTTGGGGGTCACACCTGGCGATGCACAGGGGTCACTCCTGGCTCATGCACTCAGGAATCACCCCTGACGGTGCTCAGGGGACCATATGGGATGCTGGGATTCGAACCCGGGTTGGCCGCGTGCAAGGCAAACGCCCTACCCGCTGTGCTATCGCTCCAGCCCCAAGAAAAACAATATTTGCAAGTTAACAGCACAAAGAAGTTACAAATAAACACAGGAATGGGAGCACTGTGATGGGAGTAACCCAGTTAACCTGAGCTCCCTGCAATAAGGCAGAAAGGACAAATCAATGTTATCCTACACTTACCTATATGTAACTCATGATTATTTAAATGATTTGTGCCGTGTTTTTTCCTCTGCTTAGCTGAACACTGCCAGAAGTTAATTCCTGAGGGCATAGCCAGAAGTAACCCCTGAACATCACTGGGTGTGACACAAAAAGATAAAAAAAATTAAAGCAAAACAAAACACCCCCCAAACCAAAAAAGATCTCAAAATGACTGGTGATCACCCCTTTACACATAAGAGGCGGTTTTTTTTTTTTTCAGTTTTGGGGGCCATACCTGGCAGTGCTCAGGCCTTACTCCTGATGTGGTTTGCTTGACTATATGGAATCGAACCTGAGTCATGCAAGACAAGGCAAGTACAACCTGCTGTACTATTACTCTAGCCCCATCAGCGTGATTTATATTCCCTTCTAAAATATTTGTGAGGGGGTCAGACAGTACTCAGAGTACTGGAGCTCATACTTCATTTGCATTTTATTCCCTGGCCCCTCGTGGTCCCCAGAGCAGCAGTGCAGGTTTTACATTCTGGAGCTGGGGGTTGGATCCCTGACACTGCATGGCCCCCCCAGGCACTGCTGGGAAGAGTCTGGAGCACAGAGTTAGGAGTAACCCCCAGTACCATTGGGGATGGCCCCAATACCAACCAAGCTAAACCAAAACTAGATGGTAAGTTTTTTTGTTTGTTTGTTTGTTTTTGCTTTTTGGGTCACACCCGGCGATGCACAGGGGTTACTCCTGGCTTTACACTCAGGAATTACTCCTGGCGGTGCTCAGGGGACCATATGGGATGCTGGGAATCGAACCCGGGTCGGCTGCATGCAAGGCAAACGCCCTACCCGCTGTGCTATTGCTCCAGCCCCTTTTTTGGGTTTTTTTTTTGGGTCACACCCAGCGAAGCACAGGGGTTCCTCCTGGCTCATGCACTCAGGAATTCCCCCCCGCAGTTCTTGGGGGACTATATATGATGCTCGGAATTGAACCCGGGTTGGCCACGTGCAAAGTAAACGCCCTCCCCGCTGTGCTATTGCTCCAGCCTCTCTTGTGTAACTTTTATTTTACAGCTGAAGTAGCACAGTTTCATGAATTCAATTATATTTACACATTTTTTCTTCTTGTTTTTGCTATTGCTTTTGGTGGTGCTCAGGAATGACTCCTGGCGGTGTGAGGAATCTCACTGGATGCCGGGGATTGAACCTGGGTCGGACGCTTGCAAAGTACTGTACTATCATTCCAACCCCCATATTACACAAAATTTTCTGTTTAACAAAGGTTTTGGGTTTCAAAAATTAAAAAAAAAAAATCCGCAGTGACTGCTGAAGCCTTGTGAATGTAAGTGAATGTCCCTGCTGCCATCTGCTGGTGAAGTTTATTTCCCAGAAACCACAATTTTTGTTTTTTGGGGGTTCCACCTGGCTGGTGGTGGTGAGGGCTTGGAGACTGTGCTAGGGTCGCTCCCAGTGGTGCTCAAAAGCCATGCCGTGTCACAGGCCGAAATGGCTCTGCTGCATGCATGGCCCTCTCACTGGGTCGTCCCCCAAGAACCACAGCCAGAAACCCAGTAATTGTGTGTGTGTGTGTGTGTGTGTGTGTGTGTGCGCACATGCGAGCGTGTACATGTGTGTGCGTGTGTGTATGTGTGCATGTGCGTTGTTTGTTTTGGGCCATACACCCGACAGTGCTCAGGGCTTGCTGCTGGCTCATAGAGGTCAGGGGTCATTTCTGGTAGGGCCGGGGGACCACATGGGAAGCCGGGGATGGAACACTGCTCTTCCATGTGGTAAGGCGAGTGCCCTCCCACTGCACTGTTCTGTAATAGTGTCTTTTTCACTGTTGATACTTGCTCTGGTAGTGCAAAAGCTACTGTGGGGGGAACCCATTTGGCCTTTTGGAAGAATAAAGGCAGTGCCATGAAAGTGTTGGAAAAACATTGTTTACTTTTCACTGCCAAGCGCTCTTGGTAACATGTCACTTAAGAATGTCCCTGATCAGTATAAAATAACATCACATGAGACTGACACCCAAAGGACAGTAGATACAAGGGCCAGGGGGATTGCCCCATAGCTGGAAGGCTGCTTCATGAGCGGAGGGGAGAAGGCAGATGGAATAGAGAAGGATCACTAAGAAAATGATGGCTGGAGGAACCAGTTGGGGTGGGAGATGCATGCCGAAAGTAGATAATGGAACAAACATGACGACCTCTCAGTGTCTGTGTTGCAAGCCCAAAAGTAGAGAGGATGGGGAATATTGTCTGCCATGGAGGCAGGGGGAGGGTAGGAAAGGGGGGTACACCCGGGATATTGGTGGTGGGGAATGTGCACTGGTGGAGGGATGGGTGTTTGATCATTGTGAGATTGTAACCCAAACATGAAAGCTTGTAACTATCTCACAGTGATTCAATAAAATTTTAAAAATTAAAAAAATTAAAGAAAAAAAAGAATGTCCCTGATCCTGGGGCTAGAGAGATAGTACAGCAGGGAGGGTGCTCGCCTTGCACAGGGCCAACCCGGGTTTGATCCCTGTTATTCCATCTGGTCCTCTGAGCAAGAGTAATTCCTGAGTGCAAAGCCAGGAGTAAGCACTGAGCATTCAAACTGTGGCTCAAAACCAAAACCATAGGGGCTGGAGCAATAACACAGCAGGTAGGGCATTTGCCTTGCACGTGGCTGACCTGGGTTCGATTCCCAGCATCCCATATGGTCTCCTGAGCACCGCCAAGAGTAATTCCTGAGTGCAAAGCCAGGAGTAACCCCTGAGGATTGCTGGGTGTGACCTAAAAAGCAAAAAAAAACAAAAAACAAAAAAACCCCACACACACATACACACAAAAAAACAAAACCAAAAACAAAAACCAAAAAAAACCCCAAACCAAAAAAGAATAACCCTGATCCTGTCAATAGGCATAAGAACAAGTGCTTATCACTTAACTCTCAGGGAAATGCAAACCAAAACGACAATAAGATCATCTCACACCAGTGAGAATGGCAGGTGTCAAAAGACTGGAAACAACCAGTTTGGGCGGGTAAATGTTGGGAAAGGGACATTCATTTACTGCTGCTGAGAATGTTGTCCGGTTCAGCCTCTCTGGAATAAAGTATGAAGCTTTCTCAAAAATAGAGTCACCATATGACCCAGTGATTCCAATGTTTGCATCTATCTCCCAAACACAAAATCATTAATTTGAAAATACATGAGAATGTTGCAGAATTGAATTCATCCATTAGTATAATAGCCAGGACATGGAAACAACCCAAATGTCCAAGGTCATGACTAGAGAGAGTACTTGTAAAATACACACACGCACAGACAGGCACACACACACATTGGAATACTATGCAACTATAAAAAAAGATAAAATGCTGTTTGCTTGCTCACCTGGGATGGAACTGGACAGTATGGATAATATGTTAAGCAAAGTCTGAGTTCATCCGCGATCTCATCGATGGCAGATAGAGAAATAACACAGTGAGTAGGCAGTATCAAATGATAAACCTTGGATTACACAACCGAGAAAACCCAGCAAGGGAAAGAGTGGGAGGAAGTGGGGAATGAAGAAGCAGACTGGTAATGACACAAGGGCACTGCTGGAGGGCCTGGGCCCTTTGCTGTGGACGAGGTAACTGTAACTGTACCAACACCACAAATGTTAACACTGTTGTAAGCATTGACCTGAATTATAACAATTAAAATTAATTATTATTAGTTTTGGGGTCAGACCTGGCAATGCGCAGGGGTCACTCCTGGCTCCACACTCAGGAATTACTCCTGGTGGTGCTGAGGGACCATATGGGATGCCAGGGATCGAACATGGGTCAGGGACATACCCTTCTCACTGCACTGCTTCTCTCCAGTCCCTAAACAGAAATTTCAAAATGCCTGCTGATCTCTGATTTTAAAAAGTCCTTGATCAGGGCTGGAGTGATAGCACAGCGGGTAGGGCATTTGCCTTGTACGCAGCCAACCTGGGTTCGATTCCCAGCATCTCATATGGTCCCCTGAGCACCGCCAGGGGTAATTCCTGAGTGCAGAGCCAGGAGTGACCCCTGTGCATGTGACCTAAAAAGCAAAAAAAAAAAAAAAGTCCTTGATCAAACAGGAAAACCTAACTTTGTTTTATCTATTCTAGATTTCACATGGAATTCCGTTTACTTGAGTGAGTTTTCATTTTTGGATATTCAGATTTATTTGTTTTGTTTTTGGCCATGGGCTGGAGCGATAGCACAGCAATTGGGCTTTCACCTTTCACGCGGCCGACCCGTGTTCGATTCCTCCACCCCTCTCGGAGAGCCCAGCAAGCTACCGAGAGTATGGAGCCCGCACAGCAGAGCCTGGCAAGCTACCCGTGCGTATCGGATATGCCAAAAACAGTAACAATAGGTCTCTCAATGAGAGATGTTACTGGTGCCTGCTTGAGCAAATCGATGAGCAACGGGATGACAGTGACAGTGACAGTTTTTGGCCTTACTTGGCAGGTCTCAGGGGACCATATGAAGTGTCAGGGATTGACCCCAAGTCGCCTGCATGCATGGCAAGGAGCCTTACCTGCTGTACTATCACTCCGACCTATTTATCCATGCTGGTATTGGTAGACATTTTATTGAAATGAGTGAGCCTGTCTTATCAAGTCAAACAACTGACAGTATGTTACCAATGATAAAACTTGAGCTTTAAAGTGAGAATTGTTGGGCTGGAGCAATAGTACAGCGAGTAGGGCATTTGCCTTGCATGTGGCCGACCTGGGTTCCATCCCCAGCATCCCATATGGTCCCCTGAGCACTGCCAGGAGTAATTCCTGAGTGCAAAGCCAGGAGTAACCCCTGTGCACCGCCAGGTGTGACCCAAAAAGCAAAAATAAATAAAAATAAAGTGAGAATTGTTAAATAAAGTGTCCAACAGGGCATTGATTATGGCTGACAGGGATTTGCTCCCCAGAACCTCATATAACAGGGGTGATCCCTGAGCACAGAGCCAGGAATAAGCCAGGAGTAAGCCCTGAGCACTGCTGGATTTAGTCCCCAAACAAACAAACAAAAAAAAGCAAATAATAAAAACATGAACGTTATAATTCTTAGATGGTTCCAAACCCCGTACCAGGCTAAGTCTTATCCAGGACACCCCTGAGGGGGCCGGGTGATCCCACCAGCTGCCCCAATAGATCCCTGGCAGTTGAAAACCTCAAGCTGCCGCCGTTTGGCAGCCCAATTTTTGCCATGCTCACGGCCAATCTCCACAGGCTCGGGATGAGCCTCATCCATGAGTGAATGTATTGAAAATCTCAGGTATGTGGGGTTTGTGACCAAACTCTCCAGGCTGTCACGGAGTTAGGGATAGGAGACCTCCCCCCATCTCCCTGTTCTTCTGGGAGCCTGGCAGAACTCCTTCTGACTCCATATAAGCTCATTAATGGCCATGATCCAGAGACTTACAAATAAATCTTGGAAGATATCAACAAGCTGCAGAGATGCCTCTGTACCTCGAAGTCATCATCCAGTTAAAAATTTAACTCTAGCTGTATCACCCTATTTAAAATTTCAGAATTCCTGGAGTGCACGGCTACATTTGCAGCTGCGTGACATCTCATAACTGTATACCACTGATGTGCCAGGAGTAGCATACTACATTGAATGGGGTGTAAAGTAAAAGGCAACTGATTTTGATCAAAAAGAAAAAATATTAGCACACAAGGCTCAACATGTAACAATATGTTAGTAGTATCTTATATAAGGGCTTAATGGCTCCAAGGGGAATATAAGAATCTTCACACACTTTCTTCTAAGGAAACTTCTTTTGATCATTTTTAGCAGGTTAGTTATAATAAATAATACAAATAAATTATTTAGTGCCTGCTATTGGGGCAGGCTTGGATGGTGGTTAGGAAAATTCAAAATATTAGTGGTAGAAGATGTAATGGTATAATGGTGGATTGGTGTTGGAATATTGAATATAATGAATTGTTGTGAACAACTTTATAAAAATAAAATAAAATGATTATAATCTTAGAAAACTTGTGTCTGCTGCTTTAACTAGAACTTCCAGTACTTAGAACTTTTTGAGATCAGTGGCAACATTACTGAATGCAATATGATAAATGAATAATGGCTCTTAAGATGTCTTCATCCTAATCTACTTTATGTCCAAACTGCATCTTTCAGGGCCAAAGCCATAGGACAGTGGGTTGGGCTCTTGCCTTATATGTTCCCTGGCACCCCATATAGTCCCTCATGGCCAGCCAGGAGTGATCTCTGAGTGCAGAGCCAGGTGTAAGTCCTGAGCACTGCCAGGTGTGACCCTAAAACCAAAACCACAAGTCATTTTGTGCTTCTGACTTGAGATCGGGAGATGACCATGGTGGTTTGTCAAGATGGACTAGAGCTAACCACGAAGGTCCCGATGGACAGGCCAGAAGGGGCTAAACTCCTGGATTTGGAGATAGAGGAAGAGGCCGCAAATCAGCACAGGAACCTTACCTGGAACCCTGAGGACAGCCTTCTAGTGCCCCTTGGAATTAATTTCAGACTGTCCACCTCACTCCCAAACTCGCTGTGTTGTTTAAACCACAATTTCACATTTTTTTGAGGGGGGGAACGTGGTTTGGGCCACACCCAGTGACACTCAGGGGCTACTACTGACTCTGTGCTCAGGGATTTCTCCTGGCAGGGTTTGGGGGACTCTTGGTGCCAGGGTTGGAACCTGACATCCTGCACAGAAAGCATGTGCATTGCATGTGCAGCCCATTGAACCATGTCTCTGGTACCCCAGTGTAGGATAACATTGGTTTGTCCTTTCAGCCTTGCTGCAGGGAGCTTAGGTTTATTGAGTTACTCCCATCACAGTGCTCCTATTCCTCTGTGTTTACTTGTAACCTCTTTCTTTGTGCTCTGTTGACTTATAAATATTGTTTTTCTCTTCTTAAGATCTTTTCACAGTTAATTCAGAGCAATGTCCTTTTTGTCTGGATACAAGAAGACACTTAATGCTGTGCTTTCATAACTTGGGAGTTAATGACTCAATGGTATTTAATTCCTGGACATCTGTTCTCTTGACTCAAGCCTCAGTTGCCCTTACTTCCTACCACCCCAAAAGCAGGATCCCAACGAGGGACTGAATGGACTCAGAGCAAGCTGTGAGCTATGTGCTACTCTGGCATTGAAATAATAGGCCTGGCCAAAACGCCATAAAAGTAGCTTTAAACCCTGCTAGGTTTAGGAAAGATTAATTTGGCCTGGGCACTGTAGTCTGAGTCTGTGGCGAGATGTTCCCAGGAGAGCCACCCTACAAGCTCAGTCTATCTCTTCCTGTGTCCATACAAAATAACATTGCTCTGAATTAACTGTGCAAAAGACAGGAGAGAAAAACAATATTTGCAAGTCAATAGAGCACAAAGAAAGAGCTTACAAGTAAACACTGAGGGATGGGAGCACTGTAATGGGAGTAACTCAATAAACCTAAGCTCCCAGCGGCAAGGCTGAAAGTACAAACCAATCCTACACCCCAGTTTACTTGTTTTGCTTTGGGGCTACTCCTGGGCAGTGCTGAGGGCTTATTCCTGGTTCTGTGCCTCAGGAATCACTCCTGGTCTGTTTGGGGCATCATACGGGGTGCTGGGAATTGAGCCTGGGGCAGCCACATGCAAGGCAAGTGCTCTCCCCGCTGTATTATCTCTCTAACCCCTAGTACACTTTGTGAATAGGCCCATGTCTCATTCACTTTCCCTACCAGGCTCTCCTCCTCTGGGACTACCTAATTTTGCTCTAGGACGAGGCACCAGATAAAGAGGGTCAGAGGGTCCCTCTGTCCCAAGTCCTCAGAAACGGGGAGACCTAGCCAGCCCTACCTCACTGCCCGTGTGTCCACTTCTCCCTTATCAGGTTGCTATTCCGTTTCCAGAGCGCAAGCCGCTTTGTGGCCCACCTGCAGCAGCTTTCGCTCACTCTGAGCTAAAGGAACTCATCTGACTCCGAAAGCGGGCTGTGATCTTTGCTTGGTAAGTGATCCCATGAAGTTTCTCCTTGGGTGTTTGTGTGGTTTGGGTCTGGGACATCTGGGAAATCAGGCTTGGCACACCAGGGGGCGCTGTTGTCTCGTGCCAGCTTTTCTCCCAGTGGCGTGCTGGTGCTTCATAGCAGGCGGGCATTAGTTTTGGGGAAGGCTTGTCCCCAAACTAATTTGCTGTGTTTCTCTCTGGTCAGATTTCAGTCACTCATCCCAGTGGAATATGGTTTCAGGAATGCAGGTGTTCTTTGTTTTTTGTTTGTTTGTTTTTTGTTTTTTGCTTTTTGGGTCATACCCGGCGATGCACAGGACTTACTCCTGGCTCATACACTCAGGAATTACTCGTGGCGCTGCTCAGGGGACCATATGGGATGCTGGGAATCAAACTCGTGCAAGTTCGAGGTCGGCCTTGTGCAAGGCAAACGCCCTATCCGCTGTGCTAGCCCCAGGAATGCAGGTGTTCTTGCCTTGGCTTTACAATGTCTGGGTTCTTCCTACCTCTGAGACAGACGTTATTACCAATTTGATTTTTGCTTGAGTTGGGAGAGATTGTTTCATTCTGAAACCACTCCCAGAGGCAAGAACCTATCTACAGACAAAAACCTTGAGGTGTCAGGGATTAAATCTGGGGCTCCCATCTACAAAGCATGGACTCACCTCTTCTAACTTTTTTCCTGTTTTTTTCCCCCTAGAACAGTTTCAGTGCCGCTTTGCAAATGGTAGACTGATTTTCTTTATTTATCTTCAGGCTTACTCCTATGTTTATGCTCAGGGATCACCCCTGCTGGGAATTAGGGGATTTAAGGGGGTCCTGGGGATTGAACCTAGGTTGGCTGCATGCAAGGCAAGTGCCCTACCTATTCCATTTCTCTGGCCCTAAATATGCTCATTTTATTTATTTATTTTTAAATTTTTATTTTATTGAATCACCGTGAAAAAAGTTACAAAGCTTTTAGGTTTAAGTCTCAGTCATATAATGATCAAACCCCCATCCCTTCACCAGAGCATGTTTCATCACCAAGAACCCCAATATACCCCCCTCCCACACCCACCTCCCCAACTGAGTGGCTAAGGATCTTCATTTTATTCTCTCTGTACTTTGAATACTGTCAATATTTCAACAGAGAACTCACTATTATTATTTGGAATTTTCCCCCAACAATCAAACCTGCTGAAAAGGCATCAGTTGATAATTTGTTTTCCATTGCTGAGAATGAAGATTATATGAGCGCCCACTCGGTTTTGGATTTCTGACATTTTAGCTCAGTTCACAGTCTAGATGCATTTCTGTAAGAAGCCGCTGGGTGCCAAAATGGGTTAGTAGACCTCCCGGAGCAGTCTTTAAGGAGCAGAGGGACCGTTTTCGTGCACGGCTGCTCCGGATCTCATCTGGGCGGAGAGCGTGCCGGTAATACCCCCATCCCATGATCTCCTGCACACAACATCACTACAAACTCACAACCCAGAGGTATGAGTTTGAATTTGCAATATGCTCATTTTAGACATTCTATAGGATTCACATTTTCATTCTGTATCTGCCCTCCAGAGTTTCCAGTTATATCCACGTGCTTCAGGTAAGGCCTGGGGTGTCACCTGAACCAGCTTCTATTTCCCCACCTTGCTTGGACAAAGATCACCGTTCCTTTTTGGCAGACTATCTCTGAACTTTTGGTTTTTGGTTTTGGGGCCACGTGCAGCAGTGCTCAAGGCTTACTCCTGGCTCTGCACTCAGGGATTACTGTTGGCTAGGCTCAGGAGATCACATAGGGTACTAGGAATCAAACCCAGGTCAGTTTTGTGCAAGGCAAGTGCCCTATCAACTATACTATTGCTCTAGCCCCATGGTTCCACTGTGTATTTTTTTTTTTTTTGCTCTTTTGTCCACACCCAGGGATACTCGGGGCTTACCCCTGACTCTCCAATCAGGATTTACTCCTTGCAGTGCTCAGTGGGACCATATGGGATGCCGGGAATCAAACCAGGGTCAGCTGCATGCAAGGCAAGCACCCTACTCGCTGTACTATCCCTCAGCCCATCATTCTGTCTTACATGGGTTAAGAGTGTGCTGGCTCAGCCTTACTGAAGGTCTGGGCTGGAGAACTCTTCATGGAGAAGGACTTAACCATCCACCATACAAGTTCAGTGGCATTCCTGGCTTCTTGGCATCAGAACCAGAGCAACTCCTTGCCCTGCACTAAACTACCTCCAGATACTCTGTGCCCCGGGGAGGTGGCAAAGAACCTGGCGAGAACATTTTTCCTGCCCTTTGTTGTTGTTGATCTTTGTCGGGGGATGGGGTGCTTGGTTCTCTCTGGGCTTGGCTGTGGGGTGGGCGGGTGGGGGGGGAGGAGGTGGCCTCACAAGCAACACTGAAACTGAGTTCAGCAATGGTCCTTCCATTGAGTCACATCCCAGGTCTCCCCCAAACTCATAACTTCTTTGTGTGTGTGTGTGTGTGTGTGTGTGTGTGTGTGTGTGTGTGTTGTCTGAGTCACACCTGACAATGCTCAGGGCTCACACCTGGTCCTGCGGTGGGAAATTACTCCTGGCAGTGCTCAGGGGAACCATATGGGATGCCAGGGATTGAATACAGGTTGGGCCGTGTGCAAGACAAATGCCTGACTCACTCAGGTCCCATACTTTCTTTTTCTTTTGCATCTCTGTTTCATACAGCTGAAGTGGCATTGGTTTATGTGAGTTGGAAAGCGTGGGCACACAGGAGTGTGTTCGGTGGCCAAGAACGGCTCCCCGGGCCACCAAGGGCAACAGAGGAACCCAGGAATGGGGCACAGGGAGGAACGGGGAACGGAGGAACTGAGCCCCAGGCTGGTTGGTAACCAGTGACGGTTTATTTCAATCTCATCCTCATCTTTACAGCACCATTCTCCCTGCTTCTCTCTTACAGCATAATTATTTCTTCTTTCTTCTCTCCTAGGGTATATATAGAAGTCATGAAGGGTGGGGGCACACATAGGTGGGGTTGGCTATTACCATAACAACAAACAGATGTAAAGTCACTCCTTCAGGGGAAGTCCTAGGAGATTAATTCAAGGACAAAATCTCATCTGAGGGTTCAGCACTCTAGATGACTAGGAGATCCGCTCAAGGGTAGGGTTCCGTCTAAAGGCTATTACTTTCTCCTTTCCTTAGCTAGTAATCCATTTAAACAATCAAATTAAATTTACTTCTTACTAATATTTCTAGTCATTTTGTATGAACACGGTAAGAGACATATTTAGCGTCAACAGGGGCTCTTCCTGGGGACATCTTGCAGACTACAGTCCTCAGGCCAGGTTAGTCTTTCCTAACCCCAGCCGGGTCCTTATTCAGTTACTTCTTTGGGGGCCATGACAGAGTTTGCTCCATGATCATGCTCTTAACATTATTTTTAGCTTGTCCCTTTTCGATGCCAGGGTAGCTTATAGCTTGCCTTGGGTCCATCGTTGTCCCTCACTGGAACCCTCTTTTTGGGAGTGTTAGGAAGTAAGGGAAACTTGGCTTAAGTCAAGTAAATATGATGGATGCCCAGGAATAAATATTATTTGGAGCCAACTAACTCCCATGTTACAAAAGCATAACATCAACTTTCATCCTGTGTCTATACAAAAAGGACATTGCTAAACCATGTAGAGGACATAAAGGAAAGAGAAAATCAATATAGGATTAGGAGTGTCTGATGGAATTGGGTGTGCCTCAGGAGCACTGTTGGTGGGAGTAACTCAATAAGACTAAACTCCCTGCAGGAGGAGCAAGGACAAACCAATGTTATCCAACAGGTTTACACTAATATACTTATTTTTTAGAGGTACAATATTCTACAACTCTCTCACCATCAAAGAATCAGTATCCCACCACCACTGTCCAGAGCACCCTTGGTTGGTAACCTCCAATCTGACAGCATTTTGTTTATTTTATTTTACTTTTTTGTTTTTTGGGTCACACCTGGCAATGCACAGGGGTTACTCCTGGATCTGTACTCAGGAATCATCCCTGGCGGTGCTCAGGGGACTATATGGGATGTGGGAATCGAACCCAGGTCGGCCGCGTTTCAAGGCAAACGCCCTACCCGCTGTGCTATTGCTCCAGCCCCTTGACTGCATTTTGATGTTGGGTTTTGAACCACACCGTGGGAATGCATCACTTGTGGTGGTGCTCAGGGGCCAGCGTGGGGATGAACCCCACTTCCTATAAGCAAAGTAAGTGTACCAGCTGTGGGAAATGCCTCCCAGCCCAGGAACCTCACTTCTGTTATCAGAATCTAAGGATTGATTTTCACTGGGTGTTGTCCCCTTGCTCTGTTTCTTTTATTTTTGTTTGGGGGCCTCAGCTGGTGGTACTTGGGGCGGGGAGTACTTCTAACTTGTTGTTCAGGGTCACTTCTCGTGGTGCAGGGCCCATATGGTGCCGGGGATCATACCTGGGTCTCCAGCATGCTAAGCAAGCATCCAGCACATTGAAGTATCTCTCTGATCTCCTCTGTTTTCCAATGTGCAGCCTGAACGAGAATATCTGATCTTTGCCTTTCTCCTCTGTCTTATTTCACTTAATACCCTCCAGCTTCATCCATGTTGGCAGTAAATGTAAGGTTCTATTTTTTTCCAACAGCTAAGAAGTATTTTGCTTTGCATATACACTATAATTGTTTTTTCTTTTCCTTTTGGATTTTTGGGCCACACCTGGCAGTGCTTAGGGCTTACTCTTAACTCTGCTCAGAGATCACTCTTGGTAGAGTTCAGGGGGCCATATACGGTGCTGGGATCAAACCCTGGTCAGCCACATGCAAGGCAAGCACCTTACTCACAGTACTATCTCTAAGGCCCCTTCTCCATCTTTTTTTTGTTTTTTGTTTTTGTTTTTGTTTTTTGGGTCACATCTGGCAGTGCTCAGAGGTGATTCCTGGTTCTGCATTCAAGAATTACTCCTGGCAGTGCTCAGGGGAACATATGGAATGCTGGGGATCGAACCCGGGTTGGCTGCGTGCGCAAAACCAGCACCCTATCTGCTGTACTATCACTCTGGCCCTCGGGGGAGTTTTGATTGTCAGGCTCTCATACCTAGTGGTGCTTGCTCTGGACTCTTTGCTCCTGTCTCTGTGCTCAGGGTTGCTCCTGGATCTGTGCTCAGGAATCACTCCAAGCAGTGCTCAGGGGACCATATTGGTGTTACTATGTCTCCTGCCCTCAAAGGAACTATTTTAAAACCTAGACCCAGGGCCCAGAAAGATAGTACAGCGGGTAGGGCATTTGCCTGGCATGTGACTGACCTGGATTTGATCTCTGGCATCCCATATGGTCCTCTAAGCACCACAAGGAGTGAGTCCTGGGTTCAGAACCAGGAGTAACCCCTGAGCATTGTTGTGTGACCCCAAAAGGCAAACAAACAAACAAAAAACCAACCAAACAAAAAAACCCACCCCAATCCAACAAACACAGTTTGAAGAATGTCAAGGTTTCTCTTTTTAGATGCATGTTTCATTTTTATCCCCCCTTAATCTCCACCACGCTTTTTTTGGGGGGGCAGGGGGAGGGCCACACTTGGTGTGCTCAGGGGTTACTCCTGGCTTTGTACTCAGCCAGAATCATTCCTGGTGGTGCTCAGGGGACCATATGGGATAGCTGGGAATAGTCCTGGGTCGGCCACATGCAAGGCAAACGCCCTGTGTGCTATCTCTGTGCTATCGCTCCAACCCCTCCTCCATGCCTCTTAACTTCTAATTTGGCGAAGTAGGTGACTCAGAGTCATTCATTTTCTGCTTCTCGCTTTGATATAAAACCCGCTTGAACTCTGCGTAGACGGTGGGGGGGGAGGGGGGCCGAGGCTGCGCCCACAGGAAGCCCCGCTCCTTCAAAGGCACCTGCCTCTCTCTGTAAGCCCATGTGGCCTCCCACAGCGACCTCAGGCCACCTCAGGAGAGCGAGGTAAGTGTGGAGAAAGGGGGGCTGCTGCCGGGGCGTCAGGCCGGGCACTGTTTTCTAGACAGCTGCGGGGACCCAGGAGCCCTGCGATCTCCCCACTCAGCCTGCTTTCACACGGGGGCTCCTTGCAGCTCTCGGGAGCTTACCCACAGCAGCTCCTACTGCACCCCAATCCCCCTGATGAGCTTTTACACTCGTAGGCTCACTCCCTGCACATACCCAGCGAGAGTTCACACACTCAGAGGCTGCAGAGAATTTTTTTTTTGCGGGGGGGGGGAGGTGAGGGGATGGCACATGGTTCATGATTGCACTCAGTTGTGTTCGGGATTACTCCAGACTCTGTGCTCAAGGGTCATGCCTGGTCAGGCGTGGGGGAGCTGACCGGGTGCTGGGGATGGAAATGGGGTTTGCCACGTGCAAGGCCAGAACCTGACCCACTGGACTATATCTCTGGCTCTTCCACAGAGAATTTTCAGAAGAAGGAGAAACTGTTCTTTCCTTTTTTTTTTTTTTCTTTTTTCTCTTTTTGGCTTCTTGGGCCATCCCGAGCAATGTTCAGGGGTTATAAGGTCCTGGCTCTGATTTCAGGAATTACTTCTGGCAGTCCTCGGGGAACCAAATGGGATGCAAGAGATTGGAAACGGGTTGGCCATGTGCAAGGCAAATGCTCTGCCCACTGTACTATCTCTCCGGCCCCAAAAGGAGTGACTTTTCTTCTTTGGGATTCTATTTACACTCCTTGGCCAAGAAACACCCGGCGAGTAAGAATCACTCCAAGAATGTGCCGGCAGCCTGTTTAAGTTTTTTTGTTTAACACTTCTGCCTCTAGTTTCATGTGATTTCCACAGACAAAGCGGCAGGGCAAGTCTAGAATTGTCATTCATTTACTTCCAGATTGAGTTTTTGATGAAGGATCATCTGGCGGTTTGGGGCCATGTGCAACTATGTTCAGGGGCTACCTCTGGCTGTGGGCTCAGGGGCTGCTCCCAGTGGGGTTCTGGGGACTTTTCAAAGCAGGGTCGGCCACATGCAAGGCAAATGCCTTAACTACCTTGACCATCTGGTGTACTAGATATTTGTTTAAGAAACTTTTGGGGAGACTCTGCAAGGCACTAAGTTTTCTTTGCAGGAGGACTCCCAGATTTCTCCCTTGCAAACACAGTTTTTTTTTTGTTATTTGTTTGGTTTGGGGGGCACACCCCGTGATGCTTAGGCTTTGCTCCTGACTTTACACTTATGGATCACTGTGGCAGTGCTCCAGGGACCATATGGGATGCTGGGGATCAAACCCGTTGGGCAGCGTGCAGAGGAAGCACTCTCCCCGCTGTGTCACTCAGGCCCAGCGAAGACAACATTTGAGTGTGTGTGTGGTGGTGAAGGTGTGAGGTGGGAGTGGAGTGGATGTGAGGTTCAGACCATGTGAGCAAAGTTTTGGTTTTTTTTTTTTTTATATATTTTGGTGGTGGCGGGGACAGAACTTATCAGAAGGAGTCTAATAGGGAACATAGGGGCCATTCAGAAGGAAGCCAGACAAGGTGACCTTCACCTGAAAGTCCCTTATTTCTACTCCTTCTGATTCACGTGTGAATATATGAGAGACTTTCAGGCTCTTACCTCTGCATCTGACGGCTCAGAGAGGAAACGAAGGTGGCTGTGAGCCCATGTGTCACTTTCAGAAGGTCTAGCTTTGGCTGCCAATTGAGGTAGGAAGTGAGGGTAACTGGGGAAGTGGCAATTTTATTGTGTTTAATTTTTTATTTTGTGTTTTTTGGGGATTCACTCTGTGGTGCTCAGGGAGCACTCCTAGCTCTGGGATCACTCCTCGTGATGTCAAGGATCAAACCTGGGTTGGCTGTATACAAAGCACATGCCTCATCTCAACCCATCTCTCCAGCCTATGGGAGTCATTTGACTTCCTTTTGCTCTATGTCTTTTCTAGATATGCCCTTCATTCCCACTCGGAAAGGATTCTATGCATCAGATCTCTGTGTGTGTGTGTGTGTGTGTGTGTGTGTGTGTGTGTGTGTGTGCGCGTGCGCTCAGGGCTTATTCCTGGCTCTGTGCTTAGGGATCACTTCTGGTGAGCTCAGGGGGTCATATGTAGGGCTGGGGATCAAACCCGGATCAGCTGTGTGCAAGTCAAAAGTCAAGCACCCTGTCCAATGTACTATCTCTCTATCTCTCCAGCCCCCAGATTGTATTTTTTTGGAGGGGGGGGGCACATCTGGCAATGTTCTGGGTTACTCTGCACTCAGGAATCACTCCTGGCAGTGCTCAGGGGACCATCATAGGGGATGCCGGGGACCAAACCCAGATTGGCCGCGTGCAAGTAAGTGCCTCACCTTCTGTACTAGAACTCTGGCCCTGCAGCCCCCTCTTTTTTTTTTTTTTAAATGTGCTTTTGACAAAAACATCTGCTTCCAGGAGCTCCATTTGCAGGTGCCGTGTGAGCTCAGGGGATGCGGCAGGGGTGCCGGGGCTGCCCGCGCCATCTCCCAGGAGCTCAGGGTTTTGTGGTGTCTTCACACCGTGGAAACCAACAGTTGCCACAAACCAAAGTCTTTATCTCCCCCACTCACCTTGTCACACTTGCACCGAGTCTCCTAGATTTGGTTACTGTGAATCACTGGCACTCGGGGCCTGAAGAGCAAGTCACGGCCGTGTGGACTTTAGAGGTCATTCATCCTGCCCAGCGTCTCAGAACTCTCCAGCTCAGTCTGTTTGCTGGACGCGGAGTACTGGCCTGTAGTGGGAAGGAAACATTAAGCGAACATGCTTTGGCATCCACAAAGTACAAAGCATGCAGGAAGAATTAGACTTCAGTGGTCTTTTTTTTTTTTGGTGGGGGAGGGTGGTTTGAGTCACACATGTGTGCTCAGAAATCATTGCTGGCGGTGCTCAGGAGGGATCCTATGTGGTGCCAGGGGTTGAAGTGGCGCCAGCCATGTGCCAGGCAAATGCCTTGCCTGCGGTAGCATCTCTTCAGCCCCAGAAATGAAATTTTTTTCATTTGTTTGTTTCTTGGGACCAAACAAAACTGGCAACTTACTCCTGGCTCTGTGCTCAAGGATCACTCCTGGCACTGCTGAGGGGACTATATGGGGTACATGGATTGAACTCGACTTGGCTGTGTGGAAGGGAAGCACCCTGCCTTCTGCACTACCTCTCCAGCCCCAGGAATTAGAATTTTCATATAAAGGCAAGTTAACAGCCTGATTTTATTCTAGCCTAATAATTGCCTAAGAAATTTCTAAAATTTTGTATTTTTGGTTTTAAGGGAAAAGTGTGTGTGTGTGTGTGTGTGTGTGTGTGTGTGTGTGTGTGTGTGTGTGTGTTTTATGGGCCACACCTAGCAGTGCTCTATATTTACAGGCTCTGCACTTACAGATCACTCCTCAGGGGCTTGGGGGATCATATGGAATGCTGAGGATCAAACCCGGGTTGGTTGTGTATACTTTATCCTCTGTACTAGCTCTCTTACTCCAACGTGTAGATTTTTTTTGTTTTGTTTTTGGGTCACACTTGGCAATGCAGAGGAGTTACTCCTGGCTCTGCACTCAGAAATTACTCCTGGGGGCTGGAACGATAGCACAGCGGGTAGGGCGTTTGCCTTGCACGCAGTCGACCCGGGTTCGATTCCCAGCATCCCATATGGTCCCTTGAGCACCGCCAGGAGTGATTCCTGAGTGCATGAGCCAGGAGTAACCCCTGTGCATCGCCAGGTGTGACCCAAAAAGAAAAAAAAAAAAGAAAAAAAGAAAGAAATTACTCCTGGTCATGCTCAGGGGACCATAAAGGATGTTGGGAATCGAACCTGGGTCGACCGCGTGCAAGGCAAATGCCCTACCCGCTGTGCTATCACTCCAGCCCAACCAATGTGTAGTTATTTTATTTTATTTTTTTTGCTTTTTGGGTCACACCCCTCGATGCACAGGGGTCACTCCTGACTCTGCACTCAGGAATCACCCCTGGCGGTGCTCAGGGGACGATATGGGTTGCTGGGATTTGAACCTGGATCGGCCGCGTGCAAGGCAAATGCCCACCCACTGTGCTATTGCTCCAGCCCCCCAATGTGTAGATTTTTAACTTGATTTTTTCCTTTCCTGGGTAGAGAGCTGTTGGGGGTAGCAATCAGTCTCACCATCCTTACAAGTGACTCCAGTCACTCCTGGCAATGGGGTTTCTGTTTAGAAACACATTCTCGGAAAAACACCCTCGAGGGGCTGGAGAGATAGCACAGCGGGTAGGGCGTTTGCCTTGCACGCGGCCGACCCGGGTTCAAATCCCAGCATCCCATATGGTCCCCTGAGCACGGCCAGGGGTAATTCCTGAGTGCAAAGCCAGGAGTAACCCCTGTGCATCGCCAGGTGTGACCCAAAAAGCAAAAAAAAAAAAAAAAAAAAAAAAAAAAAAAAACACCCTCGAAAGGTTTTTTCACACCTGTCTGAAAATGTGAGAGCTGAGGTGCCCAGCAGAGGACTGAGGAAGGTGGCGAGTAGGGCTCTGGGCTCTGGCTAACGTGGCTGCAGTACCTGGTGAGGGCTGGGGCCGCTGCATGTGGGATGGTTGGGGCGTGGCGGGGCCAAGACCCCAAACACGATGGAGCAGCTGTGCTCAGCACCACTGTGTTTGGTTTTCTTCTCACAGAAATCCTGTTTGCTCTTCCCTCGTGAGCAGCTTCTGTCAGGGCGCAGACCCCACTTGGAGGAACCTGTTCGGCGCCAAAATGAACCCCACCGAGCGAGCAGAAACCACCGTAGACTATAACGCCTATTATGCCTATGAGGGGATCCCCAAACCTTGCACCAAAGAAGGCATCAGGGCATTCGGGGGTCTCTTCCTGCCTCCCCTCTACTCCCTGGTCTTCCTGTTCGGTCTGCTGGGAAATGCGACCGTGGTGCTGGTCCTCCTGAAGTACAAGCGGCTCAAGTCCATGACGGACGTGTACCTTCTCAACCTGGCCGTGTCCGACCTGCTCTTTGTCTTCTCCCTCCCTTTCTGGGGCTACTACGCGGCCGACCAGTGGGTGTTCGGGCTGGGGCTCTGCAAGATCATTTCCTGGGTATACTTGTTGGGCTTTTTTGGCGGCATCTTCTTCATCGTGCTCATGAGCATCGACCGCTACCTGGCCATCGTGCACGCCGTGTTCTCCTTGAGAGCGAGGACCGTGACCTATGGGATGGTCACGAGTGTGGCCACGTGGTCAGTGGCTATCGTGGCCTCCCTCCCGAACCTTTTATTCAGCACTTCTTACGCCGAGGGCAATCACACTTTCTGCAGAATCAAGTTCGCGGCCCAGGCCGCGGGGTGGAAGGTGCTGAGCTCCCTGGAGATCAATGTCCTGGGGCTGGTGGTGCCCATGGCGGTCATGCTGGTCTGCTACTCCAAGATCATCAGGACCCTGCAGCAGTGCAAGAACGAGAAGAAGAACAAGGCGATCAAGATGATCCTGGCTGTGGTGGTCCTCTTCCTGGGCTTCTGGACCCCCTACAACGTGGTGCTGTTCCTGGAGAGCCTCGTGGAGCTCGAGGTCCTCCAGGACTGTGCCTTGGAGAAACACCTGGACTACGCCCTCCAGGCCACGGAGACGCTGGCCTTCGTGCACTGCTGCCTGAACCCCGTCATCTACTTCTTCCTGGGGGAGAAATTCCGCACGTACATCATAAAGTTCTTCAAGAGCTGTAGGGGCCCCCTGGGGCTCCGCCAGGTCTGTCGGCTCCCCCAGGCGTATTCTGACAACAACAGCTTCTCCAACACGCAGTCCACTGTGGATCATGACCGTTATGATGCCCTGTAATGGGAAAAGGTCCCGAATCAAGTGAACGAGCTTCCCCTGGTGACTGAAAACTGTCCTTGGCCTCTGAGCGCCTGGAACGAGGGTTGGGCAGAAACGCTTCTGGGCCCCAGCCAGCGTCTCCTTCTGCCAGTCTAGTTCAGTGGGTGAGCACCCCTGACCCAGGCACTTGCCTGCAGGGAGAGGGAGAGCTGTTGCGGTGAAGTTATTGATCGAGGGGAAAGGAAGGACCAAGCCCATCCTCACCTGAGCTGGTGGGGTTTTCCAGAAGGAATGGCAGAGAATTCACTGGAGCAGCAGACTGCTACTTTTTTGGTTTGTCTTTTTTTTTTTTTGCTTTTTGGCCTACATCCAGCGATGCTCAGGGTTTATACTCCTGGCTCTGCACTCAGGAATTATTCCTGGCAGTGCTTGGGGGACCATACAGGATGCCAGGGATTGAACCTGGATCGGCCACCTGCAAGGCAAATCCCCTACCCTCTGTACTATCATTTCGGCCCCTAGACTGCTACTTCATGCTGTGCAAACGGACCCACTAATGGGTCTTTGGCTTTTGTGGACAAGCAGTGAAACCTTTGGCCTGCTGTTCCAGAGGTTTCCTCTGAGTGGTTTCCTCTGAGCTGACATGTGGCAAGTCAGCGCGTGCAGAAGCAATTGACCTAGACCTTGATTCTTTTCTTACAAAGCAGGAATTAACTGTTGGAGGCCCAACCTTTTGTGCTGATTGCGCGTGTGAAGGTATGAGGCATGAGCCTGGTCTGATCCCCAAACATCAAATACAAAGTATTCAAAATTGAAACCTATGCGTGAACTTCCAACACACTTTCATGGGTTTGTGGACATATTTTGTAATCATACCTATCCATATTCAAGTGAAAAAAATAGCACAAAGTATCAGGTTCATTTATTTGGGGCCTTTGGTGGGTGGTGATGGTGGATAAGGGGTGACTGGGTCCCACCTGGAGGTGCTCAGGTGCTCAGGTGCTTCTCCCAGCTTGGTGCTCAGGAGAATGATTTGGGGGACCATGAAGTGCTGAGGATTGAGGCCGGGCCACCGACATGCAAATCATGTGTCAGTCTTTTGTGCATCTCCCCACACCCATAGGGGGGTCTTTATGTGTTTATGATGTCATCAAAATTTAAACTAGTAAAGACTAATAAAGTATGCTGTTGCCTCCTTGATTATTTTAAAAGTGTCTCAACAATGAAAAAGGAGGGACCAATAAGACAATGATAATTGGAAATGATCACTCTGAACAAGACCTCAGTGCGGAAAGCAGGCAGAGGGACACACATGATAACCTCTCAATATTGCAAACCATAATGCTCAGAAATAAAGAAAAAGGGTGAGAATGTGAGAGAGAGAGAGAGAGAGAGAGAGAGAGATAAAGAAGAAAAGTGCCTGCCATAGATGCAGGCTGGGGCAGGGGCGGGGGGTGAGGCAGGGAGGGAAACTGGGGACATTGGTGGTAGGACATGTACACTGGAGAAGGGATGGTATTGGAACATTGTATGACTAAAACCCAGTCATGAACAACCTTGTAACTGTGTATCTCACAGTGATTTAATAACAATTTTTTTTTAATTACTGCTGGGCCAGGGATGTGGGTCAGTAATAAGGCACTTGCCTTGCTGGTGGAAGGCCCTGGATCCTATTCCGAGTACCTGAAAAAAACAGTTATCGCAGGACTGGAGTGATAGTACAATGGGTAGGGTGTTTGCCTTGCACACAAATCACTCAGGTTCAGTCCCGGCACCCCATAGGGTTTGCAGAGCACTTCCAGGAGTGATTCCCTGAGCACAGAGCCAGGAGTAAGCCCTGAGCACTGCTAGATGTAGCCCCAAAAGGAACAAAACAGTAATTGCTGCTATAATTGCATAATAATGATATTGTGGGACCTGAGCCACAGTACAGCGGATGCGGGGCTTACCTTGCATGTGGCCAACCCAGATTCATTCCCCGATGTCCCAGATGGTCTCCTGAGCATGGCCAGGTATAATTCCTGAGTGCAGAGCTAGGTGTAACCCCTGAGCATCTCTAGGTGTGGCCCCAAAACAGAACAAAAAGGCATACTGATGATATTTTGAAAATAGTCCACCGAAGAGGCTGGAGCAATAGCACAGCGGGTAGGGCATTTGCCTTGCACGCGGCCTACCCGGGTTCGATTCCCAGCATCCCATATGGTCCCCTGAGCACTGCCAGGAGTAACTTCTGAGTGCAAAACCAGGAGGTAACCCTTGTGCATTGCCAGGTGTGACCCAAAAAGCAAAAAAAAAAAAAAAAAAAGAAAAGAAAAGAAAAAGAAAATAGTCCACCGCCTCCCCATCTTTTTGCTCTGGGATCATATCAGGTGATGCTCAGAGTCTACTCTGGATCCAGAGCTCTGGGTTGTTGCTTGCAATGCCGGGAGTTTATGTGGTTCCGGGGATAAAACCTAAGCTTGTCTCATGCAAGCATGCACTCCAATCCCTTGAACTGTCTCCCTAGCCTTCGTTCTCTTTTAATTAAAAAAAATATTTTGGGGGTGCATCCCGAGGAGTTCTCCTGCTCTTGGCTTGGTGCTTAGGGGTCACTCCAAATAGTGAAATTGTCCCCCATATTAAAGCCTGCTTTCTAGCCCATTGCATGCGCTCTCAGGCTCCATCAGCTCTTAAGTTAATGGCTCTCTGTCTGTACTTTTTGTTTTGCTTTGTTGTTGAGCCATGTCTGACAAACTCAGGGAACCATATGGGATGCCTGGCATCCAACCCAAGTCAGCCGCATGCAAGCCAAGTACCTTACCCACTGTACTATATCTCTGGCCACTTTGTATTTTTTTTAAGTGCTGGGGTGGACCCCAGGACTGTACGAGCAGGATGTATACTCTGTACCCTCCCTTGGCCCTGATTTTTAACTTTTGGGTGAGCCAGTTTTATAGTTTTCTTTGTTTGCTTGTTTCTTTTATTTTTGGTGTGTTTGGGGACGTTTGTGACACACCTAGTGTCTCTAGGCTTTTCCTATATTGCAGTGCTCAGGGCTGATTCGTGGCACTGGCTCACTAGTGGTGCTTGGGCACCATAGACGGGAATTTGAACTGGGGTCAGCAAGATGCAAGACAACTTAACCTCTATGCTTTCTCTCCAACTCCTGGTCAGCCATTTATTACAAGTCCTAGGCCAATTAATTAACAATGGTACACTGTTAAAATAAATCCATTCTCACTACCGACCTTAATCAGACTTAAATAAGGACTTGAATAAAATTGGAAGACATTTACTTTTTTTACTTTTTTTGATTTCCTAATTTATATTTTGCTTTTTGGATAAGATCCAGAAATGCTCAAGGGTTACTCCTGGCATTGCTTGGGGGAACCATATGGGATACTGGGGATCGAACCCAGGTTGGCCACATGCAAGGCAAATGATATCCCTGCTGTCCTATTGCTCCAGGCCCTGGAAGACTTTTAATTCGTCCAAAAAATCAAAGACGTATCTGGTCATCTATTCACTGAATTAAACAGCTAAAAATTCTTCTGGGGGCTGGAGTGATTGTACAGAGAGTAGGGCGTTTGCCTTGTATGCAGCCGACCCGTGTTCGATTCCCAGCATCCCATATGGTTCCCTGAGCACCACCAGGAGTAATTCCTGAGTGCATGAGCCAGAAGTAACCCCTGTTCATTGCCGGGTGTGACCCAAAAAAGAAAAAAAAATCTTCTGTAGGCTTATACATGATTACATGCATTTATAAAGAACGTGCTTTGAGAAAATGTCATTTCAGAAAGTGATTTTTTTGTTTGTTTTGTTTTTGGGTCACACCTGTGGTAGCTCAGGGATCCCTCTTGGCAGGGTTTGGGGGATTCTTGCAGTGCTGAGAATCCAACCCTGGTCAGCTGTGTGCAATGAAAGTGTGTTAAACCCTGTATTTTTTATAACCCCTCAGAAAAATTATTTTAAAAGATTAAACTGAGAGACCAGAGAGTTAGTACAACAGGTAGGAAGGTCACTTGCCTTGTATGTAGCAAATGGGGTTCAGGGCTTACTCCTAGCTCACTCCTGGCACCACCTATGGCCCCCTCAACCCAGCCAGGAGTGATCCCTGATCAGAGAGGAGTGTTACCCCCTCCAAAAATAAAAAAAGTCAGTTGATGTTGCCTATAGAAAAATAAACGAAATCACAGAAACTTTTTGCTTAAGGTTGAGCTTCTGATGAAAACTTAAGCAAAAAGAAAGAAGGAAGAGCATTGTGGGCTGATGAAATAGCAAAAGGCGGTGAGAGCACCAGGCATACAGGCAGTGGCGAGTAAGTTTTTAGTAGTTATTGTGAATATGCAGAATAGGGACAAGGTGAATCTGGGGTGTGTGGGAGGAACGAGGCGGGAAACGAGGAGACCAAAGAAAAATAATGTTATTCCCCAAGAAACTGAGGCTTGGATGAAACAACGTTCTAATCACGACTTCCACTAATTCCACTACCCATGACTGCCACCAAGGCTTAGCACAAAGCAGTCCTCCAACGGGGTGAGCCAGTGAGTGTCCTTATCTCTTGGTAAGTACTATCTACAGACCATTCAGGTTTCTATTTCACTACCCAAAGGTCACGGGTCCTCTCTCCAAAAATCCCCATTATGTTTCTAACAATACTGTGCGACACTATTCACAGATTGATTGAATTGTCTCCTAGTTCCAGAAATTTGTGGGCGATCTTGGGGTCAGAACTTACTTCTCTAAAACCTGTGGTATGAACACACAGACAAATCTGCATTTTTATCTCTTCTGGAGAGCTGTGAGACAATAGCAAGAAGATTGAATTTAAAACCCATGAACTCCATTTTATTTTCCTTTTCTTTTTTCCTTTTTTGCTTTTGGGCCACACCTGGCAGTGCTCAGGGTTGTCTCTCCTGGGGATCACTCCTGGTAAGGCTCAGGGACCCTAGGGGGTGTCAGGGATAAACCCTGGGTCAGCCAGGTGCAAGGCAAACACTTATTTGCTGTACTACGGCTCTGGCCTCACTTCTTTCTTATTTTTTGAAAAAAATTAAATTTTGTTAGTTTTGGTGCCACACAACGGCAGTGTTCAGGGTTTACTACTGGCTCTGCACTCAGGGATCACTCCTGGCAGTGTTTGGGGGACCATATGGGATACCAGTGATAGAACCCAGTTTTGCTGCTTCCAAGGCAAGGCTTCTACCCACCATACTCTCTCTCTGACCTGATGTTAGTAATTTTTTTTTTTTTTTTGCTTTTTGGGTCACACCCGTTGATGCACAGGGGTTACTCCTGGCTCATGCACTCAGGAATTACTCCTGGCGGTGCTTGGGGGACCATATGGGATGCTGGGAATTGAACCCGGGTCGGCCCGAGTTCAAGGCAAATGCCCTCCCTGCTGTGCTATTGCTCCAGCCCCTAATGTTAGTAATTTTATTGGGGGAATAATCATGCTTTATACCTTTTAGGCATTTTCTTTTCTTTTTTTTTGTTTTTTGGGGCATGCCTGGATGTGCTCAAGGCTTACCCCTGACTGTGTTCAGAGATCACTCCCGGCAGACTTGGGGAACCATATGGGGGGCACGGGATCAACCTGTCCTGGCTGCATGCAAGGCAAATGCCCTCCCCACAGTATTATTTCTTCAGTTTCATCCTTCTTTCTTTAAACATCCATTCTTCCCATCATTTGCCCAAACAGAGATATTTCCATTTCAGAACTTGAAAAGGAGAGATAGTTTATCACACTGAAAAAAAGATAACTCAGGAATCACAGGGATGTTACAGAAAAGGGAGCTCCCAGGTGTGGACAGTAGTTGGACACTCAGCTGAGGTGATCCTGGCCGCAGAGAAGTGTGAGGTTTCGGAGAAGCGCTGACGTCAGTCTGGGTGGGCAGCAGATGGGGACAAGATAGCATCAGGAGCTCACAGGATGTGTGACTATCTCCTCTGATCTCTCGATCTTTTGATCATAGGAGACAAACTGAGACTTCTGGGGCCCAGCCAGGTAGGAGACATCTGCAGCAGGACTGAAGTGTGGAGACCCCCCCTGCTATCGCTGCAGGAGGGATTCTTCCTTGTTTCATCCCACCACCGTGAAAACATGCACCAAATGGATTTGGTGGAATAGTTTGTGGTCTAACTCCTCTCAGAGGCATGGCAGAGGAGAAGTCCATGCAGTGGAAAAGCATCGTCGTTGTCAGTCCGAGAACTGTTCCTTGGGCACAGAATGAAAGGAATGGAAGAGATGGAGGGAAGGAAGTGGAGCAAGGGCCCAGGGGATCCGAGTAACTGGTGGTGGAGAGCAGTGGTAGAGCTAAATATTCGTTTTTCTTTTTTCTTTTCTTTTTGGGTCACACCTGGCAATGCACAGGGGTTACTCCTGGCTCTGCACTCAGGAATCACCCCTGGCAGTGCTCAGAGGACCATATGGGATGCTGGGAATAGAACCCTAGAGCTAAGTATTCAAACCACAGAGTCAGCAACATGGAAAACAAGAGATCCAAACCTCAACAACCAAAACTTAAAGATGTGCCTGTTAATTGGCACACGGGGGGTGAGGAAGGTGGGGGTGGGAGGGAACCTGGGAACCCTGGTGGAGGGAAGATGACACCGGTGGTGGAATTAGTGTTGGAACACAGTGTGTCTAAAACCAGTTGTAAATGACATTGTAAATCATGGAGCTTCAGTTAAAAAAAAAAGAAAAACATACTGTTCCTTGAAAACATCTGTCTCAAAGATTGTTGTAGACATTACTTTCTTTTCTTTCGGGGGGGCCATACCCAACTGTGCTCAGGGCATACTCCTGGGTCTGTGCTCAGTGATCACTCCTGGTGGGGGTGAGGTGTAGGATATCGAACCCAGGCTGATTGCGTGCAAGGTGAGGCTTTGCTCTCTGTACTATCTCTCCAGCCCAGTCACAGAACTTTTCAACAAACTCTATATGAAAATGAAAGGGAACAGGGGCTGGAGCAATAGCACAGCGGGTAGGGCGTTTGCCTTGCACGCGGCCTACCCGGGTTCGATTCCCAGCGTCCCATATGGTCCCCTGAGCACTGCCAGGAGTAATTCCTGAGTGCATGAGCCAGGAGTAACCCCCGTGCAACGCCGGGTGTGACCCCAAAAAGCAAAAAAAAAAAAAAAAAAAAAAAAAAGAAAATGAAAGGGAACACAGAGAATTAAAACAAAGTCTTGAAAAAGAACAAAGTGGTAGACTCACAAGGGGCAATTTTAAAACTTAACTTCAGAACTACTACACTCATGACAATGTGGTCTGGCGTGAGGAGAGACAAGATCAAAGGAATAGAACCAAGTAAAACAAGAGCAACAAAACCCTGTCTGTGGTGATAGTCAATTAACTGTTGACAAGGTGCCAAAATAATTTAGTGTTCTCATCAACAGCTTGTGTTGAACAGCTGGATAGGCTCACAATAAAGTAGTTGGGTCATGAATTACTTTATTTCATAAAAAAAAAAAGTTACACTGGACAACAGCTCCAAACACCCATCAGGCTAAGCTAGGGGAGAAAGCACAAGTGGTGAAGCATGTGTCCAGCATGTGTGAGGACAAGGATTTGACACCTGGTACCTCACAACCCACTGAACATGGCCACATTTGACCCCGGTGAAAAAAAAATGTAGAAATAAAACTATTAACTACTTAGGAGAAAATTCCATTTTAAATCTTCCCGACTTAGGGGCTGGAGTGATAGTATAGTGGGTAGGGCGTTTGCCTTGCACGCGGCCGACCTGGGTTCGATTCCCAGCATCCCATATGGTCCCCTGAGCACCGCCAGGAGTAATTCCTGAGTGCAGAACCAGGAGTAACCCCTGAGCATCACTGGGTATGACCCAAAAAGACAAAAACAAACAAGTTAACAACAACAACAAAAACACACCACAAAAAAAAGAAACCAAAATATATTCCTGTAGAGGAGCCTGTGAACAAAGAGACAGAGGGAAACTGACCTTTAACAGCAAACCATGAAGGCTGAGAGAGACAGGTTAGGAGACAGGTGGAAGGCATGCAGGAGCCCTGGTTTTGATCCCTGACACTGAATAGTTCCCTGAGCACTGCAAAGATCAATCCCCAAGCACCATGAGGTGTGCCCCCAAAACGAAAATAAGGAAACAAGGGTTGGAGAGACAGGATAATGGGCAGGGCTCTTGCCTTGCATGCAGCCGATCTGGTTTTGACCCCTAGCTCAGGGAAACACAGAACCAGGAGTAAGACCTGAGCATAGTCAGGTGTGAGCTAAAAATAAAAATTAAGAGTGAGCAAGAGAGAGAAAGAAAAAGAGACCAAAAAAAGAAAGAGACAAAAGTGAGAAAGAAAGAAAAAAAGAAAGAGAAAGGAAGGAAGGAAGGAAGGAAGGAAGGAAGGAAGGAAGGAAGGAAGGAAGGAAGGAAGGAAGGAAGGAAGGAAGGAAAGAGGGAGGGAGGGAGGGAGGGAGGGAGGGAGGGAAGGAAGGAAGGAAGGAAGGAAGGAAGGAAGGAAGGAAGGAAGGAAGGAAGGAAGGAAGGAAGGAAGGAAGGAAGGAAGGAAGGAAGGGCAAGAGAAAGAGAGACATAGGAAGAAAGTTGAAGAAAGGGAGAGAAAGGAGAAGGAAAGAAAAAGAGAAAGAATAGTGAAGAAGGAAGGAAAAAGAAAAGGAAGGATGGAAAAAAGAAAAGAAGGAGGGAGGGAAGGGAGGAGGGAAGGAAGAAGAGAAGGAAGGAGAGAAGGGAGGAAGGAGGGAAGGAAGGAAATGGAAGGAAGCAAACCAGGAAAGCAGGAAAGCAAGCAAACAGCCCCCTCCTCCCCTCATTCCTTTGTGCCCTTCTCTGCATTGGTCTCTGGGACTCTTTGTGTTCAGGAACCCAGACATGGTTTTGGAATAAAGGATCAGGAATGGCAACAAGAAGTCTCAGCAACAGCAGTGTCCCTGCAGCTGGGGCTCCAGGTCCAGGCCCAGCCCCTGGGAGACACCTGCTCTCCAACCCTGCCGTGCCCACTGCCTCTGGGCTCAGATCTAGAAAGTGATGCTCCCCTCTTTGGAAGTATCTCCCTACACTGGTGAACAGAGTTGTTGTTGTCGTCATCGTGGTTATCGTTGTCGTCGTCCTCCTCCTTCTCTTCCTCTTCCTCCTCGTCCTCCTCCTCGTCCTCCTCCTCCTCTTCCTCATCTTCCTCCTCCTTCTCTTCTTCTTCTTCTGGTTACACCTTGGTGTGCTCAGTTATCACTGTTGGTGGTGCTCAGGGGGACCTATGGGGTGCTGGGCATCAAACCTGGGTCAGCTGTGTGCAAGGCAAACACCCCACTTGCTGTACTATTGCTCGGGTCCCAAGGTTGGGTCTTGGTGCTGAGGTCTGTTGGTTTCTGTCTACAGGAGACCCCAAGTCATGGACATGCTGTGGTTACTCCGGACTGCCTCACTGCAAGGTATTCTGCACTTCCATGAGCTCAGAGGGGTAAGATACACTAAAGGAAGGACCGGAGAGACAGTACAGTGGATAAGGCAGTTGCCTTACCTGCTGCCAACTCGGTATCCTCTATGGTCCCCTGAGCACTGCCAGGAGTGATCTGAGTGCAGAGCCAGGAGTAACTCCTGAGCATCTCTGAGTGTGACCCCCCAAACAACACAAAGCAAAACAAAAACAAACCAAGAAAGGACCCCCCTCCGGGCTCCACCCAGAGAGGGGACAGATTCGCATGTCTGTCTTCTGTCATGAAATGTCTGGGATTCAGATTATAATTTGGGATGCCTTAGATACCCTTTTTAATGGTTTCCTCCAAAAATAAATAATTAAAACTCTCCCAGACAGGGGCTGGAGAGATAGCTCAGCAGGCAAGGCACTTGTCTTGCATGTGGCTGACCCAGGTTCAGTCCCTGATAAACCATATGGTCCTCCAAGCCCCGCCAGGATTGATCCCTGAATGCAGAGCCAGGAATAAGACCAGGTGTGGTCCTTCTAGACAAAATGGAAATGCAAACCCAAACCCCATAGTCTAAGGAAGAAATACAATTCTAAAACAATGAGCTAGAACAATCGCCCAAACTGTAGCCCACTTGAAACGAATACAATATAAAAGATCAGGGTGGGAAACACTTTGAAATAAATATGCTGACTCATTTGGAGGAAGTAATATACCCACTAACAAAGAACAAAAGGTTCTGAGATATTTGCTGGCACCAGGAGGGCCTGTTCCTACCCAGAGGTGTCGGAGATAGACACAGGTGTCGGTGCAAACATCCTGCCAGAACAAAACTAGAACTTGAGACCCAAGTATTCCAGGAGGTCAGGCACTTACTCTGAGTCCATTCAGCCTTTCCCTGACCCCTACCTCTTCCTCGGTGACAAGTGGCATTGCAGCCTGGGACAGGGTAGCGCCATCTGAGTCATTTCTCTTTGGAGTCATTCTCCTCTCCCCTGCAGACCTTACTGGAAATGTCTCCCATCTCAGGCTGAGTGGGGCCCCCTTGCGCTCTGGCTGTCTCCTGCTGCTATGGCTGGAAGGGGATATCTGCTGGCACCCCACTGCTGGGACCCCTGCAGAGCTGCCTTGATCCACATGCACAAATCTCCACTTTGAACCATGATGCTTGGCCCCTGTTTTGGGTTTTATGTTGGGGGGGGTCACACCTGGCGTTGCTGATGGCTTATACTAGGCATTGTTCAGGGGTTACTCTTGTCTCCACACTCAGTAATGACTCCTGAGGTGCTCGGGAGACCATATGGGATGCTGGGGATCAAATCCTGGTCAGCTATGTGCAAGAGAAGCACCTACCCGCTATATTATTGCTCTGGTCCCTTACTCTTCGTTCTGTACTCAGGGACCACTCTTGGCAGGGCTCAGAGAACCATATGGGATGGCAGAAATTGAACCCAGGCAAGGCAAACACTCTACCCACTGTATCCTTTTTTTTTTTTTCCCTATTTGGGTCACACCCGGCGATGCTCAGGGATTACTCCTGGCTCACGCACTCAGGAATTACTTCTGGTGGTGCTCGGGGGACCATATGGGATGCTGGGAATCGAACCTGGTTGGCAACATGCAAGGCAAACGCCCTACCCGCTGTGCTATCGCTCTAGCCTCTACCCACTGTATTCTTGCTCCAGCCATCTTGACCCTCTTTTTATAAACATCAACCCTCTCTTCTGCTTGGTCCACTCCCATCAGGAAATTTCTCCTTATTTCTCTTCTTTCCTTTCTTTCTTTTTCTTTCTTTCATTTTTGCTTTTTGGGTCACATGTATCGATGCTCAGGGGTTATTCCTGGCTCTGCACTCAGGAATCACTCCTGGCAGTGCTTGGGGGACCATATGGGATGCCAGGGATTAAGCTCGGGTGGGCCACTTGCAAGGCAAATGCCTTATCTGCTGTACTATTGCTCTGGCCCCTATATCTTCTTATTTCAAAGCTAAACATGTACCTCGACCTGGAGGATGGAGGCTCAAAAACTCCCTCTGTTCAAACCTCGTGACTGCTGGGGCTTCTGCTGCATTTCCCAGCCTGAGAGCTTGGCCCCTGGAGGCGGCAGTGAGAGGCCATCCCTCAGGGATGCTCAGAAGCACCCACCTTTTCTGTTTTTCCTCAGACGCCTCTTTCTTCCCCCTTAGCCCCTGGGAGCCTCTGGTTCATCAGGGCCCCTTCCTCAGAAGTTGCAGCCCGAGAGGAAAGGAGAGCAGGTGTCATTCCAGGACCATGGTGGCACAAGTTTAATCTAGAAATGAGAAATGCCGTAATGATGGGGGGAGGGGGGGCCAGGCCCTAGAGAGGGGCGATGTTTCTAACAGGAGGAGCAGGTGAAGTATCTCGTGTTCGATGTCACAGAGTTGAGGCCGCCGGGCCCGTCCCACGGTCTCTCCGAAGCTTCTGTAAAGCTCGAAAGATGAAAAGGCCTGGGGTGGCTGAGGTTTTTGTAAAACCCCAGGGGCTCAGCTCCACATTTGAGTCAAGACACAGCAAAAGAACACGTGGGCCGGTGAGATCACGCACACGGCGTTAATTCAGAGCAAGCTGAGGCGGGCGTCTCGCCAGAGGAAGTGCTGAGAAAGTCAGTCTTGCAGAGCCCCACGGCCTCCTGGAGGGGCTTGTAAGACAAATCTCATTTCTGCTGACGGCCATGTCAGACGTGCATCCAGGAACCTGGGTCATGCCTCGTCCACGCGCAGTCTGTGAGCAGGTGACATAAGTGTCTTCTTGCCCGGCAAACCCTGGCTGGGCTCTGGGGGCAGTTTTGGTGCATGGGGGTCTGGGTGAGGCAGTTACGTTTGTCAGCCTATTTTTCTTTTCTTTTTTATTTTTATTGAATCACCGTAAGATACAGCTACAAAGCTTTCATGTTTGAGTTTCAGTCATACAATGATCGAACACCCTTTCCTCCACCAGTGCACATTTTCCACTACCAATGTCCCAGTATCCCCCCATCCCATCCCTCCCCCTGCCTCTATGAGTCAGCCTGTTTTCTTTAACTGCACAATGAAAAATGCAACCCCCAGCCCTGGATTTTCCATAGCAATGGTCCTCAAAAGAAACCAACTTTTCTGAGTTTATGAACTGAGGAAGGAAATAAGTGTGTGTGTGTGTGTGTGTGTGTGTGTGTGTGTGTGTGTGTGTGTGTGTGTGTATCTGTTTGGGGTGTGGATGGGGCCATATTGCTCCAAGTCTATGAGCCATCTCCCTACTCTCTTCTTTATTCTTTGGGTGTTTTTTTTTTTTTTGGTTTATTTTTCTTCCCCCTAAATTCTTGAAAAGGGTGATTTTTTTTTCCCTTTTTGGGTCACATCTGATGAAGCACAGGGGATACTCCTGGCTCATGCACTCAGGAATCACCCCTGGCGGTGCTCAGGGGACCATATGGAATGCTGGGAATTGAACTCAGTTTGGCTGAGTGCAAGGCAAATGCCCTACCTGCTGTGCTATCACTCCAGCCCTGAAAAGGGTGATTTGTTAACTAAATTTTCTTCTCCAAAATTATTAGGCCTGAAACATGGTTTTGACTGTATGTCATAAGATTTTTTTTTTTTTTTTTTTTTTTAGATTCTGGCAGCAAACTTGGCAATGCTCAGGGCTTTCTCCTTGCTCTCCCCTTAGGGATCACTCTTGGTGGGGTTCAGGAGACAATATAAGGTGCGAGGAATCAAGCATGGGTAGGTCGCATGCAAGGCAAACACCTCTCTTTGGCTCTGCTTTTCTTTCTTTCTTTCTTTCTTTCTTTCTTTCTTTCTTTCTTTCTTTCTTTCTTTCTTTCTTTCTTTCTTTCTTTCTTTCTTTCTTTCTTTCTTTCTTTCTTTCTTTCTTGCTTTTAGGTCACACCCAGCAATTCTCTTTTTATTTTATTTTATTATTTTATTTTTTTTTTGCTTTTTGGATCACACCTGGCAATGCACAGGGGTTACTCCTGGCTCATGCACTCAGGAATTACCCCTGGCGGTGCTCAGGGGACCATATGGGATGCTGGGAATCGAACCCAGGTCAGCCACATGCAAGGCAAATGCCCTACCCGCTGTGCTATTGCTTCAGCCCCAACACACCCAGCAATTCTCAGGGGTTACTCCTTTCTTTCTCTGCATGCAGAAATTACTCCTGGTGGTGCTCGGGGGACCATATGAGATGCCAGGGATCAAACCCGGGTTGGCTATGTGCAAGGCTGTGTGCAACACTCTACCCATTATATTATTGCTCCGGCCCCTTTCTCGGGCTCTGTAATCAGCTGCTTTAAACTAAAGGCCATGTCTTTGTTTACCTGTATACTTACTCTCTGCTCTTCCACTGTTCCTAAGTTACCAGAACCTCGCCTCTAAAAACAACATGTACCTGAGCCCTGCTCTGGGGCTTAGCAGTGAAACTGAGTCCCTGGATGGTGAAGGGAGACTCTGACTGTGAGCCCCTCCTATGCTGCTCCACCACTCGATACCGTCTCCAATGGCAACTCCAGGAGATCACTTAGGTGTTTACTCACCTCTCCTACCAGTAGCAACCCTTGACGGCATAGGTCACGGTTTCCACTGTGGTTGCTAGAAACTTCGTCATCAGCTTTGTTTTTTTGGGTAGATCACACTCTGCGGTAGTCAGGGCTTACTCTGGCTCTGCACTCAGAGATCACTCCTGGTGGGCTTCAGGGGTCTTATAAGGTGCTGGAAATGGAACCCAGGTTGCCTGCTTGCAAGGCAAGCATCTTTCTGCTGTACTATCACTCCAACCTGATGCACAGTCAGCAAGAGAGAGAGAGAGAGAGAGAGAGCAAGAGAGAGAGGGAGGGAGATTAGAGAGAGAAGAGAGAGAGGTTGAGAGAAATGTTGATAAAGGGATTACCATTTCTCCTGAATTCCTAGTATATTTTAGGTACTCACCAATAAAAGAATAAATTTAACATAAAGATGTAGGCTACAAGCGCATTTGTAGAGCATAGTAAAGATTAATTTTTCATGTGTTTGTTTTGGGGACACACCTGGCAGTACTCAGCAGCTACTCCCAGCTATGTGCTGGGAAGTCACTTCCAGTGCCCTTTGGGGGAACCATGCAGTGTCAGGGATCAAATCCAGGCATCCCACATGCAAACCATGTACTCAACCCATTGAGCTGCCTCTTTAACTCTTTATTAGAGATTAATTGCATTGCCCTAAGGAGTGGATCTAAGGGACTAACTGACTACAAAGATCTGGATATTGGGTGATAAAATTTCCAAAATGAAGAAGGAGGGCAATCGCAATGTAGAAAATTATGGGAACTGGGCCAGAGTGATAGTACAACGGGTAGGACATTCGCCTTGTAAGCGGCTGACCCCGGTTCAATCTCTGGCATCCATCCCATAAAGCCCCCCAAGCACCGCCAGGAGTGATTCCTGAGTGCAGAGCCAGGAGTAACCCCTGAGCATCGTTGGGTGTGACTCAAAAAGCAAATAAAGATGGGGCCGGAGCGATAGCACAGCGGGTAGGGCGTTTGCCTTGCACGCGGCCGACCCGGGTTCAATCCCCGGCATCCCATATGGTCCCCCAAGCACCGCCAGGAGTAATTCCTGAGTGCAAAGCCAGGAGTAACCCCTGAACATAGCTGGGTGTGACCCAAAAAGCAAAAAAAAAAAAAAAAAAGCAAATAAAGAAATAAATTATCGAAACCAGAAAAGATGGAATTTTGTTACTATGGGAAAGAGGAGACCAGAATGATGTTGAAGGGCCCTTCTCAGTGAGGAGGAGTTGAAAATTTGATTTAGACCTGCGGCATGATTTTCACATTCTACACCAGTTGCCTTGCAGGCATCAGGGACCTGGAATTTTCATACTAATGTTAATTGCTGCTTGTTCTCAAGAAACATTGCTCTGTTGGCATACCTGAGCCTGGTGGCACACCTGAGCCTGGTGGTTCCCTAGCTGCAAAGGGGCAAAATTCTTAGGAAAAATAATCAGATAATTATGTTAATCACCCTATCTTTCTTTTTCCTTTTTGGTTTGTTTTTGGGCCACACCTGATAGTGCTTAGGCTTAATCCTGGCTCTGTGCTCAGAGATCTCTCCTCACGATGCTCAGGGAATACTGTGTGGTGCCAGAAATCAAAAACTGACGGCCACAAGGCAAGTAGTCTACCCACTGCACTACCTCTTTGGCCCTTGATCTCCCTTTTCCCTGATCCTTCTCTGTCCTTCTGAGCAATAAGAATTCCACCTCTATCCATTTTGGCTCCATAACATTTGTTTTCTTTTTGTTTTGTTTTGTTTTGGTCTTTTTGGGTCACACCTAGCATGCTCAGGGGTTATTCCTGGCTTTGCATTCAGGAATTACTCCTGGTGGTGCTCAGAGGACCATATAGGATGCCAGGGATTGAACCCGGGTTGACCATGTGCAAGGCAAACTCCCTATGCTCTGTACTATCGCTCTGGGCCTTCTGTAGCATTTGTAAAGAAAATAAACACATGTAATAATCTCAGAGATGTATTCTAACACTTTTTTTTGTTTTTTGTTTTTTGCTTTTTGGGTTACACCCAGCAATGCACAGGGGTTACTCCTGGCTCTGCACTCAGGAAGTACTCCTGGCAGTGCTCAGGGGACTATATGGGATGCTGGGAATCGAACGAGGTGTCGGCAGCATGCAAGGCAAATGCCCCACCCACTGTGCTATCGCTCCAGCCCCAACACTTTCTGATTATTGGTTTGTCAGACAATCACAGGATCTTTTCATAGAAAGATGAAACTAGTTCTCTACTCAGGTCTTCTGTAAAACTCCTCTTCCTGGTAGATGACAAGCACAGAGCTTGTCTAGTGGATCTGACCTTTCAGTTGTTGGCCTCTGCGATCACAATACAGCACACCATGACGACTCATCCGGGTCACCTCAGATGAAGTCCACAGCAGCTCTCTGGAGTGGCTGCGCCAGGACTTAACAAAGTTCTCTCTTTGGGCCTGGCAACTGCCAGCTGGTGTGTACTGAGCATGGCAGAGAGGGAGAAAAACTCTTAGTTTCTGTCACCGAAGGACTGAAGTTGGCGCCAGTTGGTGGGGTCCTGATGTCTGCTAAACACAAGGCGCCCATCCTACTGTTTAGTTCTGGACCTGGTCGATTGAGCCTATCCCAAACCTGGTGGAGACGGTGCTGCGTGGAGCCAGGAACACAGGAGATAGGCCTGAAACTCCCCAGGGAGACTTCCGGGGGGAAGTGGAGCCGTGTGTGTGTGTGTGTGTGTGTGTGTGTGTGTGTGTCTGTTGGTAGGGGGGAGGTTGTGAGTTCAGTTGTTATGGAACCTGTACAGACAGGTGGGCAGCTGCTGGGTCCTGTTAAAGACCCCAGGGCTGGAAGCAGGATAAGATCCCCCTGAGAGCAAGGCTGGGCAGACCCCGAGGGCTGGGTTTCACCCCAGAACTGCCCCCTGCCTTGGTCCCAACCACAAGGAACAGGCCCCAGTGCGGTTTGTCCCGCCATGTGCCAAACTGAATCCCTCACGCTGACTCAAAGGTGGGTTTCAGAGACTGACTTTCTGCTTTCTCAAGACTAGAGAGAAGCAAAGCAAAGGCCATACAGGATCACTTCCTATTTGTGCTGTCTCACCAAAAAGACACAACGTGGGGTGTGTGTGTGTGTGTGTGTGTGTGTGTGTGTGTGTGTGTGTGATGGTTGTGGTGGTGGGTGATCGGTGGTAGGTAATGAAAAAAAACCCAGACACTATCAACAGGAAACAATTTCATTCTGAATCGGTTGGAGTCGCTGAGAACCAAGGCTGCCCGAGACAAGTCATTGCCAAATGGGCTGGGCAGAGCAGGAGAAAGGGGTGGTGGGGGGAGGAAGGACACTTCCTCATACTCATCTGAGCAAAACTGCCAGTTCTGAAACTGTTCGGCAGTTTCTTGGAAAGTTGACTATTCCTTTACCATATGACTAAACGATTCCATTCCTTGGTATCTACTCAGGGAACATGAAAAATACGACTTCACAAAGGATTGCCTTGGCTGCTCATATTAGCCTTATTCAATGGAGTCTCCCAGTGGAAATAATTCAAATGTTTATTACAGGACATCGATAAACAGAATGCAAGCCACAGAATGGAATACTATGCAGGAATAGAAAGGAACAAATGTCTGAATACGTTCCACTGTGGATCAGTCGCAAATGCATCCTGCTAAATGAAAGATGTCGGATACAGGAATCTAGTTGTGTATCTGGTAATGTGAAATTCCTGCAAGAGGCAAAAATAGGGGTAGGAGAGGTGTTTGCATGTAGGAGCCCTAGGCTGAATCTCTGGCACCACATACTATCCTGGTCACTACTGGGAGGGAACGCCTGAACACAGAGTTCAGAGTAGCCCCTGAGTACCTCTGAGCGTGGCCCCCACAGTAAAACAAAAGGAAAAACCATAGACAGGAAACAGCTGTCTGACTGCCTTTGGTGAGGGGTGGGAATGGAATAAAGACTTTCTTCCCAAGAGAACTTCCTGGGGTGACAGACATGTTCTAAAACTGGATTATGGTGATGGGGGCACAACGGTGTATATTTAGTAAACTTTCTTAAACTAACTTAATATGGGTAAGTTTTATGGTACATAACTTACACTTCAGTAAAACGGTTGAAGCACAGGTGTTCTATAGGTTATATAATTACAGGACTATATAATAAGTTTGGGATGGGGATGCTGACGGGAATGCTGAGCCACGTCCCCGTCCCATGACATAAAGTGTTCAGCTTAGCCTGAAGACACATGTAAAATAAAGTTTATAAAGCAATAGGGCTGGAGATAGAGTACAAGAAATAAGGCACACAGGCTGGAGGTGATAGTCCAGCGGGGAGGGCATTTGCTTTGCAAGTGGCCACCCTGAGTTCAATCCCTGACATCCCATATAGTCCCCTGAGTACTGCCAGGAGTAATTCCTGAGTGCAGATCCAGGAGTAACCCCTGAGAATTTCTGGGTGTGACCCAAAAAGCCCAAACAAAACAAAACAAACAAACAAACAAAAAAAGAAATAAGGCACTGTCTTATGTATGGCCAACCCTGGGGTTTGAATCTGGTACCATATGTGGTCCCCAAACACTGTGAGAAGTCACTCCCAAGCTCAAAACCAGGAATGGACCACTACAAGGTGTGACCCATCCCCCTCGTCCCCAAATAAGGTTCCAAGACAAATAAAGGCAATACTGATTTTTTTTAAAAAGAGGCAGCTTCCATACAACCTTATACAGATTTAAGAAAACCAGACCAATAGCATGACGCTGGAGAAGACAACATCAGCCCTGCAGAAGTCCAGAGTGTTGGATGGTTGTCAGTGGACTCAGGGGCGGAGTTACTTATGTATAATGAGTATGATCTCTCTCTCTCTCTCTCTCTCTCTCTCTCTCTCTCTCTCTCTCTCTCTCTCTCTCTGATAACAGGGGATGCCCTAGTTTTGGGGAATAAAGAGAATCCCAAAAGATTCCCTCACAAGTGTCAAGATAGAGCTTTGGGGACAGACCAGATTAGAAGCCATTTCCATCTCTAAGAGATAGTGAGAGCGGGAGTAATAGCACAGCGGGTAGGTGTGGGGGTTAAGGCATTTGGCTTGCATGTGGCCGACCCTGCTTTGAAAAGTCCCCAGAACCCCACTGGGAGCAGCCCCTGAGCCCACAGCCAAGGATAGCCCCTGAACATAGCTGCACATGGCCCCAAACCGCCAGATGATCCTTCATCAAAAACTCAATCTGGAAGTAAATGAATGACAATTCTAGACTTTCCCTGCCGTTTTATCTGTGGAAATCACATGAAACTAGAGGCAGAAGTGTTAGACAAACAAACTTAAACAGGCTGGAGGCACATTCTTGGAGTGATTCTTACTCGCCGGGTGTTTCTTGGCCAAGGAGAGTAAATAGAATCCTAAAGAAGAAAAGTCGCTCCTTTTGGGGCTGGAGAGATAGTACAGTGGGCGGAGCATTTGCCTTGCACAGGGCCAACCCGGGTTTGATCCCCGTCATCCCATTTGATCCCCCAGGACTGCCAGGAGTAATTCCTGAGTGTAGAGCCAGGAGTAACCACTGAGTAGTGCTGGTGTAGTCCCCCCAAAATAAAACAAAACAAGAGAGGGGGAGAATGTTTCTACCTGTAAACATCATGTTAGAAACAGGCATGGAGAGGCTGGAGCGGTAGCACAGTGGGTAGGGCATTTGCCTTGCACACAGCCCGACCTGGGTTCGATTCCCAGCATCCCATATGGTCCCATGAGCACCGCCAGGGGTAATTTCTGAGTGCAGAGCCAGGAGTAACCTCTGTGCATCGCTGGGTGTGACCCAAAAAGCAAAAAAGAAAAAAAAAAAAGAAACAGGCATGGTTCTACCTATAATATGGACTTCTGCTGCCTCCCATAGATGGTTCTGGGAGGGTGTAAAGCATTGTGAGAGTACATGGCACAAGGCCTTCCACGCAAGGGCCCGTGAGGTTTCTCACTGGTCTCCCAGATGTGGCAGGAGCGTGACTCTGTATACTTGCTGCTCTCCCAGGAACTGTCTCACATTTCTTTCCAAAGCTGGTCACTAGACACAGCTCTCAAGTATTAAGTTTTTGGTAGCTGTGCAGTGGAAAAAGAGCAAGAAAATGAGGCCGTGCAGTCTCAAGAGCGCCTTTTTTTTGACCCTGTGGTAGGTCCAAACATCAAACGAGGTTGGACATTGAAGAAGATCTCTGGGAAATGTCCTGAATAAAATGATTTGTCTCTACCCGGAGAAGCCTTCTGCTGCAAGTGTAGGCACTTTTCACCACTCTGCCACAGCCTCCCAGCCCGCCTGGGTCTGAGGTCTACGAGATTGGGGCAAACAAGTGACCATCAAAAGAGGTTGTAGACAAGCAACAAGCCCTGTTCTTCCTCTTTAAAAAATTGACATCTTCTTTGTAACTCAAAACACAGGTAAGAAAAAATGAAGAAGGAAGACCTTTCAAATACTGTGACTGGGGTTCGGAGTGATAGCACAGTGGTTAGGGCACTTGCCTTGCACATTGCCGACCTGGGTTCGATCCCCGGCATCCCGTATGGTCCCCTGAGTGCAGAGCCACGTGTAACTTCTGAGCATTGCTGGGTGTGACCCAAAAAAATCAAAACAAAACAAAAAACCTAAATCAAATGCTGTGACCACAGTGACGTGTCTTTCTAAAGCTCTCCTGAGTGTCATGTAATCAAGTGCACTGGAGCACTGGGCCAGGACAGCTGGGTTCAACTTGTCTACACCACTCGGTCAGGTGAGAAAAGAGGGAGACGCCATCCTCAGAATTCTTTCGAGGGGCATGGAAATAAAATATAGAAAATGCCTAGAATGGGGCAGGAGAGGAGATAAGTATTCCCCAGAGTGCCACGGCCAGGACAGGATGTGCCCATCAAGTGTGTGTGTCCATCACATTTGCCCTGTGTGCACCTGCCCATGGTGCAGAGGCTGAGCAGGCCAGGAGTGTAAACAGGAGCTATTCCTATATCTAGCCAGTGATTTTTGTTGTTTTTGGGCCACACCTGGCAGTGCTCAGGGCTTACTCCTGGCTCTGTGTTCAGGGAACACTCCTGAAAGTGTTCCAAGAACCAGAAGGGGGGTGCTGGGGATTGAATCTGGTTTGGGTGCATGCAAGGCAAGCACCCTACTGGCTGTATTATCTCTCCTGGCCCTAATCATGCAAAGTGATGTCAAACTATTTTTCTGAAATTACAGTTTTTATTTGGAAGTTTTCGAAGGGAAGGAGGGAGAAGTGGGAGAGAGTGGAGAGTAATGTGCTCAAGAAAGAACCCAGGCTTCTCCAAGGGTGGAGAGAGCCCCTACACACATGCCAGCATTAGACATGAAAGCATGAAAGTATACATCTTAAGAGGGGAGATGGGGCTGGAGCTATAGCATGGCGGGTAGGACGTTTGCCTTGCACACGGCTGATCTGAATTCAATTCCCAGCATCCCATATGGTCCCCTGAGCACCGCCAGGAGTAATTCCTGAGTGCAGAGCCAGGAGTAGCCCCTGAGCATTGCTGGGTGTGACCCAAAAAGAAAAAAAAAAAAAAAAAAAAAAGAGGGGCGATGCGGGTGACACATGTGCTCAGGCACCGTATGTGCTCAGCCACATGGGTGCAGGCAGCACAGGGGCCTGATGTGCCATGATGTCAAACTTGGTGATCCATTCTTCCTCCCACAACTTAACCAGGAAGGATTTTCACATAAATACAGGATTTCACAAAAATCATCATTATGGAGCATAGTATACTATTGTTTAGACAAATCAAACCACATCCTCTCCCTAACTTGCTCATTTAAGATGCTGGCAGGATCCTTTTGAGTTGTATTTACGGAATATCTAGTAGATTTCCCAGAAATTCAAAAGAAATTTAAGGAGGGCTCAGGAAGCAGCAGTCTACGAGGCTGACCTTGACCGGTTCCCCTTCCTGTAGCTAGTGAAGAGGTCTGTTTCACTTGCTCTGGTGCGGTTATGCTTGAGATCAGAACCTTTAATTTACAACCTGCTTAGGAGCATCGAGCCAGAGAGCTGCTGTGAGGGTTATGGTGCATGTCTTGCACGCAGCTAACCCAGGTTCACTCCCCACACCAATATGGTCCTTCAAGCCCTGCCAAGAGTGATTCCTGAGCACAGAGCAAGGAGTAAGCCCTGAGCACTGCTGAGTGTGGTCAGCCTCCTGCCTTGCTCTGCCCCCTGCAAAACTAAAACCAGAACAGTTAACATTGGGGCTGGAGAGTTAGGGCAGGGGTGAAGGTTAAGGTGCTGCCTTGCACATGGCTGACCTCAGTGCATTCACCGCACCACATGGCTAGCCCTCAAACCCCGACAGTGATCCCCAAGCTCAGAGCCAGAAGCATCCCTGAGTACTGCAGGATGTGGCCTTAACATTAAAAAAAAAAAAGCTAAAGGACTATTTGGCAAAAAATAATTGAGATGGCCAGGGTGTTTTTCGAAGATATAGGTTATACAGAGTACAATGTAAGAAAAACTACAACTCTATGGGGGTAAGCCGCCCAGCAGCTGCGAGTGGCCACGCCTCTTTTGAGGCCACGCCCCTGAAATACAGGCCACGCCCCCAGTAATCTCTTGGGGAACAGGGCGGGGTAGGCGGGATCACAATCCTAGCGTGAGTACCTGATTGACAGTTTGGGTGTTACAGAGAAGCGGAGAGGCGTGTCCTGAAAGTGTGTAAATCTGTAATTGTATCCTCACGGTGATTCACTAATTTTTAAAAAATAATTAAAAAATCAAAAAACAAAACCAAACCAGTAACATGATTTGTGCACAAATTTTATTGAGTAGAAGAAAACAGAATTAATTCCAAATGAAAAATCAGAGCAAGTACTTGTGGGGAAGCAGAGTTCCAGAAGCCGGCTGGGTCTCTCTTCCTGGCAGTGTCCGCAGTTCCTCATGCCCCGCCCCTCCCCTCCTGCCACCGGAGCTGAGAGATCTCGGGCTGATACTTGTAAGGCTGGGGATGCACCAGGGGCCAGCCGAGACACCCCTCCACACCCGGCAACAATCTTAAGGCCCTGAACTTGTTGAAACGCCTCTGAGACGCCTGTTCCTGTGGTCCGCCACCTCAACACTCAGTATTTAGGATGTCGTAGCTCAGGCTTCCCAGGGAATGATGTGGCAGCCGTGGCAGCGGCTTTGCCCACTTTGTATTCTCCCCAAGACGGCTACGGAAAGGAGGGTGGAGGCCAGCAGAACCACGATGGGGACTCAACAGGGACCGAAAGACCAGGCTGCAAGGACGCTCAGCAGAATCTTCCCAGCACATTAGCCAACGGATCCGGAAAGCTGGCGATCGAGAGGCCTTTGGAAACGCAGTATTGCTTTTTACTGTCAAAGAATGGGGGGGCGGGGGGTGGGGATGTGCCACCATCTCAGGGCACTGGGTGCCACCTGGCGAGGTGGAAACGGCTCCCCTCACCTCTGATGGGTCTCCTCTGAGTGTGGGCAAGTTCAAGATGCTGGTTCCCAGTCGGTATTTTGGGAGGTGAAGGGCTAACGTAAAACATTTTCCTCCAGCACAGGGTTCTGCTTTCCGGGTCCGGAGGTGTCTGGGGCCCGAGGATGTCCGGGGCTGGCACCAGCGTGTGCAGGAGGTTCTGTTCCCAGTGGGGCTCCAGCTGGGATTTATCTCAGGGTGCAGAGCCGGTCAGTGGCTTCCCTAGAGCTCCTGAACAGCTCCGCTGTGCCAGGGGCCTTTCCACATCTTCTTTCTCTGTGGAAGGAGGGAAGACACTGGGATGAGTTGGACCTTCTCATGGATTCCCTGAAGACCAAGCATGGGCAAGTGGAAGGCCGGAAGACACCCCCCATTCCAGTCCTGTCTCTGCCAGTGACCCGTCCTCCTCCTAAGGCAGGAATACGCCCCCAGGGCAAGCCCACCACTTCCTCTCACCCCTCAGTGCTCCTTCCCAGGCGTGTCCTGCCCTTCCTAGAGCTGGACTGGCCCACCCCAAAGGCCTGTGCCTGGTGGCCCCTCCAAGAGGCCTGTTCCTTTGGGGTCCCTTGCCACCACATGACCTAAGCATCAGTGCTGGGGGTGGTGGTGGGGGCGGGGTGGGGGGTGGGGATTAGGGTGCTCAGCTAGCTCATGGGGGTTGGTAGGGGGGGTCTCCGCGGGGTTGAGGAGATGCCAGGGCAGGAGAAGGCAGCATCACTTTCCCCACTTTCAGGTCTAGGGCAGATATGGTTCCCAGGGATCTGACACAGCACCCCAGGGAGTTGGTGTTTCTGCCCAACTGGAGATCGAAGGAAGGTCCCTGTCAGTCAGTGGCTCCTGAATGGCTCTACTGTGTGTAGATGATAATACACCAGGTGGCGGGAGAGGGGGCAGTATAGGCGACAAGGCACTGGTCTTGCAGATGGCCTATCCCTGGTACCACAAATAGTACCTTGAGTACCCCGGGAGTGACCCCTGAGCACTGCCATGTGTTGCACAGACCTCCTTCCAAAATACAATAAAAATTTCTAGCTTCTACTTATCTGTATCTATTTTTAAAAAACTGGGGGAAAGACTGAGGTTTTGAGCCTCCCCCAGCAATCCTCTGGGGCTACTCCTTGCTCCATGCTTGGGGGGTGCTGGCCGAGGTGCTCACGGGAGCCTAGGCTGTGCTGAGGGCCAAACAGAGGTTGGTGGTTTGTAAGCACCTGACCCCTTGTACTATTGCTCTGGTCCCCACACTTCTAGCTTAAAAAATAAGACAACACAGGATCTAGAGCGATAGTACAGTGGGTAGGGTATTCGCCTTGCACACAGCTGACCCAGGTTCATTTCCTGGCATCTCATATGTCTGTTGAACACTGCCAGGAGTAATTCCTGAGTGCAGTCAGGAGTAACTGCTGAGCATCACCGGGTGTGACCCCCCCCCCAAAAAAAAAAGAAACATGACACAGTCTTGGGCTGGAGCGCTAGCACAGCGGGTATGGAATTTGCCTTGCACGCAGCCAACCCGGGTTTGATTCCTCCGCCCCTCTCGGAGAGCCTGGCAAGCTACTAAGAATATCCCACCCACACGGCAGAGCCTGGCAAGCTACCCGTGGCATATTCGATATGCCAAAGACAGTAACAACAAGTCTCACAATGTTACTGGTTACTGGTGCCCGCTCGAGAAAATTGATGAGCAACGGGGTGATAGTGACAGTGATAGTGATACAGTCTTGGGTCTGAGACCTACCGCTACTTCAGAACTGATCACGGGCCTGTCCACAAACTCCACGGCGCAGAGCTGAGGGTCGCCATCGCCGCAGGGAGCATGCTCCAGCTCCAGCACTGTGATGTTGTTTGGAGCCGAGGTCACCAGGATGTGCTTTGGCACAAACAAGGTCATCTGGGGGCCCCGCGCTGGCCAGTAGCGGCCAAGGTTAAAGCCGTTGATCCAGACCTGACCCTGCAGAGAGAGAGAGGAAAAAAAACAAACTGTCACCTTCAGCAGCACCACATTCCCTAGGAGCACCAAGGCCTGGTCACTGGGGACAGTGGCCCTGGAATGCTCTCCCCAGGGGCTGGAGAGATAGCACAGTGGGTAGCTCGCTTGCCTTCCATGCTGCATGGTCCCTTGGGCCCTGCCTGCCGAGAGTAAATCCTGAGTGCAGAGCTTGGAGTAAGCCCTGAGCATTGCTGGGTGTGGCTCCAAAACAAAACAAAACAAAACAAAACAAAGAAATGTTCTCCCCACGGCCGCCTGGGGCCCAGGCCTCTGCTTCCGGGGGTCCAGTAGTCTCCTGGATGACTGGACAAACCAGGCTGGGGTGGGTGGGTGAGAGAGGTAACAAAAAACGTGTCCCAGATGCCATTCCTGCCTCAAGAAAACTAGCGTCTTGGGTCTCTCTCATTGGTTTCAACAGGTCCTGATGTGAATTTCATCCTGGTCCTCAGAGGACCTCCCATCGACCCACATGCGGGTCTTGCTCATGTGACCTCCCTGCACTGGGTAAGAACAGGGTCAGCGGCCAGGGCAGAGTTTCTGGGTGTAGCCCCAAAGCCCCCCTTAAGAGGGATACGGCCCAGCCGGTAGCTTCCTGTGTGACGCTGTTTGAACGGTTTCCATCCCAGCAGAGGGAGCGGGGAGCCTGGCACTGGGCCCCTGGAGCACAGAGGAACCCACAGGCCGCCAAGGTCGTTTCTCTCTCTCCGATTTTGGACCACACCCTGTAGTGCTCAGAGCACCATATGGGATGCCAGGGATCAGCCCCGGCTGTCTGCACGCAAGGCAAACGCCCTCCCCAGTGTGCTGTATCTGCCCAAAGCCGTTTCTGGGAGCAGAAGCTGCTGCGGAGGCCGGAGAACAGGACCCTTTCCTGGGTGCGTGCAGCCTCTCGGCTGGGGCCACATGTGCTCACAGGGTGGGGCCTAACAGTTGGCTGAATGGGTGAAATACTTTCTTTTATTTATTCTTTTGGTGTTTTCAACAAACTTTTTGTTTAAATAGTCATTTAAAAACATTTTATTGTTGAAACTTGGTGCTGGAGAGACAGCACAGTGGTGGGCAGAGTGCTTGCCTTGCACAGAGTCAACCCAAGTTTAACCCCCAGTGTCCCAGAGCATCGCCAGGATTAATTCCTAACTCCTGAGTATTGCTGGGTGTGGCTCAAAAACAAACAAACAAAAATATTTAAAAAATTGTGTTCACAATTTTTTTTTGCTTGTTGGGTCACATCCAGCGATGCACAGGGTTTACTTCTGACTCTGCACTCAGGAATTACTCCTGGTGGTGCTTGGGGGACCATATGGGATGCTGGGAATCGAGCCTGAGTCGGCCACATGCAAGGCAAACGCTCTACCTGCTTCAGTTTGTGCTACAGTGCGATCCACAAAGTTTATATAACTATTATATTTTGAATATCTTAAAATATAAAATGGTAGTAAAACTACATATTACTCATAATTCCTTAGATATATAAAAAGACTTTGATTCCTTTTTATTTTTCCATTCTCAGAGCCTTCTATAGCACCTGGAAACCTTTGCATATTTAATTAATCTAGAATTTTATTTTCTAACAACCAAAAGAGATAATTTTTCTAGATCATTTCCATGTGTTTTTTTTAATATAACAACATATGCTCCATAATTGAAATATTAGTAAATTTGTGTGGATACTTTATGTATAAAATATATTATCTGTGACAGTTTTTGGGAATTATTGAGCTATCTTAGAGAGGCGGGTACAAGCAAGAATGAGGAGCTTTGTTTATTCTGGGTATGGTAATTGAAAAAATGGGAGGGAGGAAGGGAGAAAAAAGGGAGAGGGAGGGAGGAAATGATGGAAGGAAGAAAAAAGGGAGGAATCAAATTGAAACAAGTTGAAACAAAAGTATTCAGAAACTCCAGAAACTCCAGATGCTCCCAAGTGCTTCCTGCAGGTGGCGCCACCAGCTGCTGAAGGGGGGGGGGGTCTTGGGGCCTCTTTCCTGCTTGTGTGTCCCCAGCTCCCCCACTTCCCAGGAGGGAGTGAACTGTTGCTCCTTGTTGCCCTTCTGTGCAGAGGTCACTGTCCTCAAGCAGCCCAGTTTCCCTGAGGCTGGAACCTCAAAGTCCCAAGTTTTCCAGCCACCGCGCCCCCCTGCCCCCCGCCCACCCCCTAATGATGCCTGGTGCCCACTTTGAGCCTTCAACACACGCACAGTATTTACTTCCCAGCTTAGTTAAATGGCTCCACAATCCTCCCTCATCCTGCATTTACTTTTGGTGGGCTTGGGGGACCATAAGGGGCTCTGGGGATCGAACCCAGGTTGGCTGCGTGCAAGGCAAGAGCCTTCACCCGCTGTACTATCTCTCCAGCCCCTCTGGCTTTAAACCTCAGTGCACTGTTCATTGTAAGCGAAAGGAAATCCTTAGACATAAAACCAAAAACAACCACTTCCCTCAAAATCACCTCATTCAAATGTCACCCCACAACCACCTAAGTGTCCCCCAGTGTGGCTGCCCTCCGCCCCTTTACCCCCAATCTTAACTCTGTGATATGAAGCCAAGGTTGGCTTTGCTTCTCCCCCTGCTTTTTTTTTTTCATATTCTACCGACAAGCAAACCAACATAATTTTTTTCTTTCTCTAATTAATTTATGTAGCCTCACGTCCTTCAGTTCCCTTAGTGTGGTTACGAATGACAAGAATTTGTCTTTGCTCACAGCTGAGAAGTTCTGTACATTGTGTACAGAAACCACAATTTCTTATTTTGAGGGAAAGGGGGTGGGCACACTCAGTGGTGCTCAGGACTTACTCCTGGCAGTGCTCGAGGGATCATATGGGGTGCTGGGGATCGAATCTGGGTTGGCCTGTGTGCAAGGGGAGCACCCTACCCACTGTACCACTGCTCTGGCCCTTGAAGCCACAACTTTATCCATTAATCTGTGGTTAGGCACTTGGGTTGATCCCTTAACTTGCCTATGGTAAACAGTGCTGCAATCAACACACAAGAGCGATGGCCTTTGAAATGCATTCTTTGGGACATATACCTAGGAGTGGATTATATGGTAAATCTACTATTTTTTTTAACATCTTGAAAAACTTCCATACTGATTTCCCAAGGGGCTAGATCAGTATACATTCTCATCAATATATGAAAGTTTCTAAAAGAATTTTTTTTTGCTTTTTTTGGGTCACACCCGGCCATACTCAGGGGTCCATATGGGATGCTGGGAATTGAACCCGGGTCGGTTGCATGCAAGGCAAATGCCCTATCCACTGTGCTATCACTCCAGCCCCCTAAAGGAATTTTTAAAGTGCTGAAAATCACTTTAAGGGGGTCAAAGTTGGGGTTGGAGCGATAGCACAGCGGGGAGGGCATTTGCTTTGCACTGGGCCGACCCGGGTTCGATTCCCAGCACCCCATATGGTCCCCTGAGCACTGCCAGGGGTAATTCCTGAGTGCAGAACCAGGAGTAACCCCTGTGCATCGCCAGGTGTGACCCAAAAAAAGCAAAAAAAGAAAAAGAAAAAAAAAAGAGGGTCAAAGTTGCTCCACGGCTTGGAAGCCGGCCTCACATGCTGGGGGAAAAGGCAGTGCAGATAGAGAAGGGACCACCAAGTAAAGGATGCTTGGAGGGCCCCGCTCAGGATGGGAGATGTGTGCTGAAAGTAGACTATAGACTGAGAATGATGGCCACTTAATACCTGTATTGCAAACCACAACACCCAAAAGGAGAGGGAGAGTGAAAGGGAATGCCCTGCCACAGAGGCGGGGTGGGATGGATGGGGTTATGGTGGTGGGAGAGATACTGGATACAACATTGGTGGTGGAGAATGGACACTGGTGGAGTACTCGATCATTGTATGACTGAAATGTAAGCACAAAAATTTGTAAGTCTGTAACTGCACCTCACAGTGATTCACTAAAAAAAAAACAAAAAAAACAAAAAGAGAGTCAAAGTTGGGACTGGAGTGATGGTTCAGCAAGTTTGATTCCTAACACCCCTGAACCCCTGTATAATTCAAGCACTGCCAGGAGTGATCCCTGAGCACAGAGCCAGGAATAAGACCTGAGCATTGCTGGGTGTGGTTCCAAGACAAACAAAAAAACGGGTCGAACTTAGGCTAGAGAGATAGTAAAGTGGGCAAGACACTTGTCTTGCACGTGGCTGACCAGGATCTGATCCCTGGCACCCCCTACCATTCCCTGAGCACTGCCAGGCATGATACCCAAATACGGAGCCAAGAGGAAGCCCTGAGCACAGCCAGGTGTGGTCAAACCACCCTCCTCCCTTACAGAGTCAAGTTAAAAAAAAAAATAAATCAATTGAAAAAAAATTGGGTCAGAGAGAATGAAACATGCTGAGTGTGTAGTTTGCATGCAGGTCTGAGCCCTGCATCAGCACCGCCTGCGAGCACCATCGGGAGCGAGCCCTGAGCAGAGAGCTGGGAGTCGAGTCTAGGCACCACTGGCATGGCACAAGCCCCATCTCCCAAATATCCCCCCAAACAAAAGCAAGGAAAACTATACATACTGATCTCTCTCTCTCTGTCTCTCTCTCTGTCTCTGTCTCTCTCTGTCTCTGTCTCTGTCTCTCTCTCTCCCCCCCCTCCCTCTCTGTCTCTCTCGGCTTTTTGGGTAACACTTGGCAATGCTCAGGGGTTACTTGTGGCTCTAAGCTCAGGAGTTACTCCTGGCGGTGCTCGGAGGGCCCTATGGGATGCTCGGGATCGAATCCAGGTCAGCCGCATGCAAGGCACAGGCCCGACCCACTGTACTGTCACTTTGGCCCCATTTTTGTTTCTTTTGAAAGTTATCCTGGGAGGGGCTGGAGTAATGTACCACGGGCAGGGCACTTACCTTGCATGTGTCTGACCCAACTTCAATTCTCAGCACCTCATATGGTCTCCTGGGATAGCCAGGAGTGATCCCTGAGCACAGAGCCAGGAGTAATCCCTAAGCACTACTGGGTGTGTGTCCTCCCCTCAAAAAAAAAACAAAAAAGTTCTGCTGGGGTGATTTGCTCACGAGGAGAATGTACAAATTGGTAAAGGTGATCTATTGTGGGGCTGGAGCAACAGCACAGCGGGTAGGGCATTTGCCTTGCACGTGGCCAACCCGGGTTCGATTCCCAGCATTCCATATGGTCTCCTGAGCACTGCTAAGGGTAATTCCTGAGTTCAGAGCCAGGAATAACCCCTGTGCATCTCTGGGTGTGACCCAAAAATAAAATAAAATAAAATAAAATAAAATAAAATAAAATAAAATAAAATAAAAAAGGTGATCTATTGATTGACACAGGGCCAGGGAGACGGCTCAAAGGACTAGAGCACACGCTTTGCATGCCTGAGCTCTGGGTTCAAGTTAGACTGCATGGTCCCCTGAGCACAGACTGGGAGTTGCCCCCAAGCACTGCTGAGTGTGGCCCCCAAATAATAATGAGCAAAAGCAGACACACTGGCCCCTCTTCTCCTTCCTTTGTTGCCGAGGCTGTGACGGGGCCGGGGGTGTCTGCTCATCTGGTTGCAGGGTTCCCTTGTGGCAGTGCTCATTCCAGGGCCAGACCCTTCAGCTGCACTGCCCGCCCACACACGCCCTGGGGCTGCAGTGCTGATCAGGATGTCCTTGAGCACGCCGGGTTGGGGTGCTCACACATCTTTCATTTTGGGGCTTGCAATTTAATTTTTCACAAGCCAGCTATGGGCCCATGCTGACGCTCACTCACCCTGTGCAGAGTCCCCCAGCCCTGGGGCTGTGCACGTGTGGGCGGCCCCAGGGATCAAAGTCACACTGGGCGGGCAGACTCCCTTCCCTACAGGGCCGTGATCAGAGCCCACCTGCAGCGAGACGACCTTCTGAAACGGGAAGCGGGTCCCCTCTGGGAGGGTTTCGGGGGGCCTGGGGACCACAGTCCAGCTATGCTGGCCTGCTGGGTTGGCTCTCAGGGCCAAAAGAGCTGTGCTAAAGGTGCTGGCTGGGGCAGAGGGACGTGTGCGGGGTTGGGGGGGTGGTCTGTGTGTGCCAGGGACCGAACTTGGGGCCTCCAGCCTGCAAGCCAAGTGCTTCCCCTTTGAGCCAGCTCCCAGCCCAGCACAGACAGGGAGTCCCTAGGGGGCCAGGCAATTGCAGAGTGAACCCCCCATGTCCTCTGGGACTTCCCGGGACAGCCCCTGAAGCAACAACCCCACAGTCTGACTTTCTCTAACCATGGCCTGACCTCTGGCAGACACTGCACCCTCTGCTTTTATCACCAAGGTGATACTAATAGTTCAATAAATGTTAGCTTCCAGGAAATGCCTGACCTACTTCTCTGCTCGTCAGACAGAAGCATCGGGCCCTGACGCTCCTCTCGCCAGATCACCTGCAGACTGAGCACGCCCCACACACATGCTCGCTGCCAGTCAGTCCCCACCAGCTCTTGGAGGCCTCCCTGGACAATCTTTTTCCCCACATCCAAATTCCTGCTCAGATCGTGCCTTTTTGCTCCAAACCCTGCTCTTCTCCCCACCCATCACCACCACGCCCACCCTTTCGGACAGGATTATTATCCTGCTTCCAGCTGCTCCCTGCTGCAAGCCACTTTCCACCAAGCAGTGACCTTGTCAACACAAATAAGTTCTTCCACTCCTACTTCACCCCCACCCCCTGGGTGGCACTGCCCCCATCTCTCACTCCTCCTTTCCCACACGAATGTCCCTCTTGTTCCTGGCATCTTTCTGGCTCTGGATTATTCCCTGGTTCTAGAATGTTCTAGCTGTGGCTCTTCCCATGGATGGCCTAGTCCCACCTTTCAGGTCTTCCCCAGTCATTCTCGGATGACCTAGGGTTATCCCTGGGTCAGTCCAACGGGCCACTGTGGCAATGACTGTCGGAAATAATCACTCTGGACAAGAACTGAGCGCTGAGAAGGATATGCATGATAACCTTTCAGGACCTGTACTGTAAACCATAATGCCCAAAAGGAAAGAAAGAGAGACAGAGAGAAAAAGAGAGAAACAGAGAGAGGAGAGAGAGACAGGGAGAGAGAGGGAAGAGAGAGAAGAGAGAGAGGTGTCAGTCACAGAGGCAGGCTGTTGGGGTGGTCAGGAGGAAGCTGGGGAGAAATGTACAGTAGTGAACGGATGGGTGTTGGAACATTCTATGATTGAAACCCAATCACAAACAACTTTGCAACCGTGTATCTCATGGTGATTCAATTAAAATAAAAAAAAGTCCAATGGGGCCGGAGAGATGGGACAGGAGGTGAGGTGCTTGCCCTGCGTGAGGCCACAACCACTGCACCACATAAGTTCCCCTGAGCACTGTTGGGTGTGGCCGCATCCCCTAACCCAAGTCACCCAAACAGTTAGACTAGATACAGCACTGGGAAATCTCTGAGCACAGAGCCAGGAGTAAGCTCTGGCTTACTTTCTCAAACATTGCTGGGTGTGACACCCCCCACCCCACCAAAGGAAAAAATAAATAAAAGAGTTGGATGGGCCAAAGCGATAATCAAGTGGGTAGGGCACTTGTCTTGTATGTGGCTGACCCGGGTTCAGTCCCCAGCATCCCATATGGTCTCCCGAGCACTGTCTAGAGTAATTCCTGAGTGCAGAGCCCTGAGTAACTCTGAGCATCACTGGGTGTGGCCCAAAAAGCCAAAAAAAAAAAAAAAAGTAGAGTTGGAGAAACAGAACAGGGATGAAGTTACTCCCATTGCATGTGGCCACTGGTCCCCCGAGCTGGAAGTGATCCCCATGTACTGCTGAGTATGGCCCTAAAAGTCCTCTTTAAATTTTTATCTTTTATTTAATTGAATCACCATGAGATACACAGTTACAAAGTTGTTTATGATTGAGATTCAATCATACAATGTTACAACTCCCCCCCAACCCCCCCCTTCCCCGTGAACCACTCTCAGTGATGCTTGGGAGGGCCATGCAGAGCCCCCCAAACCCTGAGCACTGGCCTCAAAGTGTGTACTCGGGCCTCCTCGCCCTCTCCTGGGCCCGCGTGTGTGTGACATTCTACAGAGATGCAATTCACACCCCACACGACCAGGTCGGCATGTCCCCACTTTCTGTCCCTTTTGCTTCTGCTATGAGGACTGAAGGATCTCGAGGCACTAGGGAGTGTACTGGCAGTGCCACCAGGATGGCATCAGGCATGGAGGTGTGGTGAAGGTGTCCAAAGTCTCATGCCTCAACCACATGCCTGGGGTGCTGAGTCTCTCATTGAAAGCAGATGATTCAGGGAACTTTACGGGACACAGAGCGAAGGAACTCAGCACAATGATCCTGAGAACTGTTTCGTGCCTCCAGAAGGAAACTCGGTACCCATGAGACTCACCAAACACTCTGCCCCTCACCCCACACACTCCCTTCTTCTTGCTCTAGGAAGAATCTAATCTTCCTGTTGGTGGTTTTCTTCTTCTTCTTTTTTTTTGATGGGGAGGAAGGCATACTTGACGTTTCTCAGGGGTGACTTCTGGCTCTGCACTCAGCCCCTGGTGGAGCTAGGGGATCATATGGGACGCCAGGGATCCAACCTGAATCAGCTGTGTGCAAAGCAAACGCCCTACCCACTGGACCATCACTTCTACTTATTTTGCTTTTGGGTCACACTGGTGGTTCCTCAGGGTTGTCGCCTAGCTCTGTGCTCAAGAATCACTCTTGGCATATTGGGGGGGGGGGGGGGAATCACGTGTGATGCTGGGGATTGAGGCAAGTAAGTGCTTCACCCGCTGTCCTAGCTCTCTGGCCTCTATTCTGAACTTTGAAAAGTTCTCTCTTTATGGACTGGAGTGATAGCACAGCGAATAGGGCATTTGTCCTGCACATGGCCGCCCCAGGTTCGATTCCTCCATCCCTCTCGGAGAGCCTGGCAAGCTACCGAGAGTATCCAGCCTGCACGGCAGAGCCTGGCAAGCTCCCCGTGGCGTATTCGATATGCCAAAAACAGTAACAACAAGTTTCACAATGGAGACGTTACTGGTGCCCGCTTGAGCAAATCGATGAACAGCAGGACAGTGCTACAGTGCGGATGACATCCCACACTGGCATCCACCAGTCACACACCCTCTGTGCTACTATACCTGCCCAGCCCCTTCCCTCCCTGTGCATCACGGACAAAGTCACACTTAGTAACTTCCAAATTGTTGGTTCCAATAATCAGATTTTTGTCTTTGAGACAGAAATATGGCTGCAGGATACTCTGAGAAGAGGTGTCCTTCATCAGCGAATTCAAGGCATTTTTGGTTTATTATTATTATTTTTTTTGGGGTCACACCCGGCGATGCACAGGGGTTATTCCTGGCTCTGCACTCAGGAATTACCCCTGGCCATGCTCAGGGGACCATATGGGATGCTGGGATTTGAACCCGGGTCGGCCGCGTGCAAGGCAAACGCCCTACCCACTGTGCTATCTCTCCAGCCCCTTGGTTTATTTTTGAGGCCACACCTAGAGATGTGCAGGACTTACTCCTGGCTCTGCATTTAGGAATTACTGCTGGTGGGGTTCAGGGGCCCACAGAGGAGTGCTGAGGACCGAAGCTGGGTCGGCCGAATGCCAGGCAAGCACCCTACCCTCTGAGCTACTTCTCCAGCCCTGAGAGCTCAAGAGTCTGAGCCACGCCTTTCAGCTTCCCAGGGACCACTCCTGAGGCCCTTTCCTGCGTGGGGCTGAGCTCCAAAAAATGGTTAAAAATGGAAGGTTGGAACTGGAGAGATAGGACAGTGGGAGGGCACTTGCCTTGCAAGCAGCCGACTTCGGTTCAATCCCCAGTATCCCATGTTCCCCCAAGCACTGCCAGGACTGAGTGCAGAGTCAGGAGGATGCTCTAAGCACAGCCGGGCATGGCACCCAAACAAAAAACAAAACAAAAGAAGAAACAGGAAGAAGGGCTACCCAGGGCACCCTAGCCGGTCACTCTCTTTCCTGTCCTTTCCGGAGGCTGAGGGCACACCCACTTGCCCTCCACCCCTGGGGAGGCTTGCTTCTGTCCAGCACGCGGTGGAACACTTTGAGATAAGCCTATTTGGCTCTGAGCCGCTTCTGTGAGGAATAAGTACCCTAAGATGGGTAATCGGCCAAGTCCAGTCTCGCTTAACGGTTATAGCCTGTTGCAGAATGAGGGGCAGCGGGCAAAGGAGAGGGACAAGCATTTATTTGCTCATCTAATGATGTCAGAGAAGAAAAGGGTGAAATTTTGTACTTATAGAGAGGAGAGATGTGCTGAGGTTTAAAATTCAAGGACGAGCGTGTGCCCGAAGCAGTCAGTCACAGCTGGCCCATGTCCCTCAGGAGGTGGGTGAGACCGGCAGATGAATTCCCCCCCCCTTCCCCTCGCTGTTTCCCTCCCCCTCACTTCGAGGGTGAGAGCTGATGGGGGCAGCTCCCTGCGTCACTGATGTGGGGAACCCCGTGACGAACGGTATATAAACCTGTGCACTGAAGGCCGTATGACTCAGGTTCAGCAGGGTGCCCCGTCTCTCTGGTCACCACCCGGATCACTCTGAGTCCACAGTACCACTGGTTCTGAGCCCCAGGCAGGCGCTTGATAAATGGGTGGAATGATGGGGTGCACGGAAGCCCTGAGCCAGCAGAGGAAAGGTGTGCAGGATAGGGATGTGGTCAAGGCTGGCGTGCCACTTAGCCTACCGGGGGGGGGGGGGGGCTTGGAGGCTGACCTTCGTGGGTGCATTCTGCACAGTGGCTCGGTCAGGGGGCTCTGATTTGAAGGTGCTGCTTCCCAGAAGCCTGCCCTTCCCACCTGTCCCTTGTCCCTTGTTTTAGTGGCTTATGGAAGCGGTTCCCTGCAGTCGGCAGTGGGCAGGACCTGTGGACACTGGGTTCTGGGTCAGCGCCTTCCTTCTGCTTTACCCTGACAAAGGGCTGACAAAGGGCAAGGGGCTGACTCTCTGAGCGTTGGTGCCCGCAAGCTCCTCTTCAGGCTCGGCAGATGTGCCTTGTACCTGGACAGACTCGGGGCTCAGGGAGCCCCAGGGCTGCCGCTCTGTCCTAGGGGGGGCCCCTGTGTGGCTCATCTGCAGCGGGAGTGTGATGACGAGACACATCCTGCCACAGGTGCTTCTTGCGGTGAGCAGAGGCTGCGCCTTGGCTTCTGAGCAGAGCTCCAAAGCCCAGCGGGTCCCCTATGACCTGGAGCTGGCGAACCCCTTCTGACCTGCAAAGCCCAGCGCATCCGCCGTCTGCCCCTCTGTGCTCTCCGCCCTTCGGGTCTGCTTCGAGCCCGGCTCTTCTCATTCCCCTCTGAAATGTTCTCTCCCGCTGTCTCACGTCTCCTGACAGCATCTTCCCCGGGGGCCCGGCCTGGCTCCTCTTGGGCAGCTAACGATTCAGATCTGAGTGTTTCTACCTGCCTTGGCTCTGAGTCCAGAGCGCCCCGCTAAGCCCAACACAAACGGCTCAGCCCCAGGATACACCCTCCTCACCCACTTTCTCCAGGGTCACACTCTCGGGGGCTTTGGGGTCAATTCACAGAACTTCTATCAATTCACATAACTGCCAGGTCCTGGGGACAGAGCAGGATGGGAAGGACGTGTGCATTCATGCCACTCAGGATGGTGCAAACTCAGTCGGTAAAGGCCAACGCTGTCCTGGTGCCGGGAACCATTGCAATGCTGAGCCCATGGCGGGCACAGAGAGGGCTCAGAGGAGGCAGGGCCGGTCCTTTCTCAAATTAAGGGCTTATGAAGGTTCTGGAAGGAAGATCGCCTGCCTTGACAGAGCACGAGGTAGTCAGAAGGACTGAACGAGCCAACAAGAGGGCATGACGGGAGGAAGCCAAGTCTGTGCAAGACCAAGAGAGAGGCTGGGAGAAGGAAGGCAGGGGCAAAGAAGGTACGAGGGGATAAGAATGAGGCCACCAAAGAGCACAGGGAGATGGCGTGGGGTGAGGTGAGGCTTTTCCTTACTGTTGAGGGCCATGATATCACTTCTTGGCTGGAAATGGCACGAAGGCAGAAAGGCTGACAAAAATGCAGCAGGAAGACCTGTGAGAACAGGATCTTGGGGTGGAGGAAGAAGGCGGGGAGGCAGAGCCGAGGCTTCCTCACGCACGCCTGGGGCAGGAAGCAAGAGTGGAGGCGGAGAGATAAGCCTGACAGGAAGCTGAGGAAAAGGAGCTGCCCCTGACAGCAGCGGAGGAGGGCAGCCGTGGGCAGAGGGGGTGGGAGGAGGGTGAGGTGGTCACAGGAGAGTGGCCTAGGCGTGAAAGGGCAACTGGGAAAAGGGGAAGACAGTGACCAGGAGCTGCTGGGCAAGGCAGGGGATTCAGAGGCCGAAGTCAGAGAGGGGATGTGGCTCTGAGAACACCAGAGGTGGTGCATCAACACAGGCCAACGGCGGACTCATCAAAATGGGGGGTGTGGGCTAGGGAGACAGCTCAAAAGGTTGAGCGAGGACTACCTCCTGGAGTGACTCCTGAGCACTGCCAGGTGCACTCTAAGGAGATAGAGCAGATGGGTCGGGGTCAGAGAGATTGTACAGAGGCGTTTGCCTTGCATGTGGCTGACCCGGGTTTGACTCCTGGCACCACATATGGTTCCTTGAACACCTCCAGGAGTGATCCCTGAGCACAAACCCCAAACCCAAACCAAATAAGAGTGGAAGGGCAGAGGGGGTGAGTGGATTGCTGACTCTCTGAGGAGGTGACAAAAGGGCACAGGTGGGGGCTGGACTGAGGTAACTATGTGTACCCAAGACCATGAATGTCAACACTAATATAAGCTATAACCTAAACTATAATAAAAAATATGGGGTTGGAGAGATTGTACAGCAGGTAGCGTGCTTGCCTTGCATGTGGCCAGCCTGGGTTCAATTCCCAGCGCTAAAATGGTCCCCTGGGAACCCCACCCCATTGCCTCAAGGAGTGATCCCTGAGCACAGAGACAGTAGCAAGCCCTGAGCACTGCTAGGTATGGCCCCAAACCAAAATTAAAATAAGATTAAATTACAAAAAGAAAAATTATAGTGGAAATGAGAGAGAGAGAGAATGACCTAATACAGGCCATCAATAAGATGTAAGAACTGGCTAGGAGGCCTGAGAGTTGGAAGAATATAAACATTAACAGGAAAGGACATCAGGGCTTATAGGGCATGCTCACCAAGAAAAACCATATTCCTGGTCATCCCTTTTATTTATTTATTTATTTAGAGAAAATAAAAAAAAATTGCAATTTATTCCTTTTCCTAAATCCAGAAAAATAGGACATTAGCTTTTTAAAATTTCTAGGGCTGGAAAGATAGCACAGTGGGTAGAGTGTTTGCCATGCAAGCGGCTGACCCAGGTTCGATTCCCAGCATTCCATATGGTCCCCTGAGCACTGCCAAGAGTAATTTCTGAGTGCAAAGCCAGGAGTAACCCCTGTACATTTACCGGGTGTGACCCCAAAAGCAAAAAATAATAATGATAAATAAAAACTTTGAAAAATTTCATACAATCAGAAAAGTGCAAATAATTAAAAGGATACTGATCCTTTTTTTTTTTTTTTTTTGCTTTTTGGGTCACACCCGGCGACGCTCAGGGGTTACTCCTGGCTCTGCACTCAGGAGTTACTCCTGGCGGTGCTCAGGGGACCATATGGGATGCTGGGAATCGAACCTGGGTCGGCCGCGTGCAAGGCAAACGCCCTACCCGCTGTGCTATTGCTCCAGCCCCGATACTGATCCTTTTAAATAAAGAACAGCCTGACTGGAATCAACCTTATTCTCACATCAAGTAACAACAGTTTCATCTGAGTAACATGGACATAGGGACGACAGCAGATGAGCTGTGGAACATGACATCCACCTGGCTCGGTGATACCTGCTGTTTCCATCCTCGCCGCAGCTCCTGGGGCGCCTGTCTCACGACTCGGATGAGGAAATTGAGCCACGGACAGCACAGCTGCTGAGCGAGGGCGTCTAAATGAAAGCTTTATGCTTGGGGTGGGGGCTACAGCTCAGCTGCTCGGCAGAAGAGCACTGGGCTTGCACGAGTGAGGCCCTGAGTTTGATCCCTAGTACCACAAGAGATGAAGAGAAAAGAAAAAGGGGAAAAGGAAATACCCTATGCTGGGTCTTAAAGCCAGGGGACTAGAGCGGCCGTGGCCCTAGTTCACATCCCTGGCAACCACACAAGTCTCCTGAGACCTGCCAGGGGTCACTCCTCAGTACAAAGCCAGAAACAGTACCTGAGCACCAAATGTGGCCCCCCAATCAATCAATCAATCAATCAATCAATCAATCAATCAACCAAACAAGGCACAATAAATGTAAGAAGACTGCAAGCACCATGGTCATTTAACTCTGGAACATTCCCGTTGCCCAGGGCCCTGCACCCATTGAGATTTACTCTGCATTTCTACCTCTAGCACGAGGCACTCACACAGGGCTTTACATTTCGTCTCTTCAGCGTTTTCTAAAATGTTATACACTGCACGAGCTTTTAGGGCTAGCATCTTTTACTTATCACCATGTCTTTCTTTTATTGGGGTGCCCGGGCTCGAACCCAGATCTCTAAAGCAAGGCATGGGTCTTTGCTGCCGAACCACAACCCTAACCACACAAACCTATATATGTTTCTCCAATTCATATAGAGTGGGGGATCTCCCCATCCGCCCTCCAGTTGCTTTCACTGTAAAAGAGCATTTCCATGATGGGCATCTCACATTTAATTTACCCCTCCATCAACGGCTACAGAAAATGATTTCCAGCTTTCAAAATGATAGATAACGCTTCTATGGACATCTACGTATAAGTCCTTGTGTGGACTTATATTTTCATTTGGCATTAAAATCAGTTCACATTCTTCCTTTCCTTTTTCAGTTTTTTTTTTTCTGGGGGGGTGTCACACCCGGTGATGCTCAGGGGTTACTCCTGACTCTACCCTCAGGAATCACTCCTGGCGCTTACCTTGGTCCATCCGGGAAACTGTATGAAGGTGTCCTGGGGCAGGTCTGGGATCTCACTGGGGATGGAGAAGCTCCCCATGTAGAAGGCGGGGAGCATGTAGGCAGACGAGTGTCGGGCAGGGGCTCCGTGGTGGTGGCTGCTGTCACGGCTACTGCAGCTTCTCAGGTGGCTGCGTACTGCCTCCTCCGTGTCCAGTGGGAAGATGGCCCAGTCCGTGAGGGTGTTGTTGCCGAGGGTCAGGTTGGCAACCAGTCCCTGCCAGGGTGAAGCAGAGGGAAGGTGAGCAGAGCCATGAGGACACGGTTTCAGGGTCGTCCTTCCCACCCCCAATTCAGGGCCAGGCTGATGGCAGATGAGGCACCGATGGTGACCGAGCCTCAACCGTTTGAGGGAAAACACGTCTCCCAGGGTGAGGCCCGTCCCCAGCTAGTTTTCCTTCTGCTTCCCAGGACAGCCCGGCCTCACAACAGGCCAGAGTTCCGCCTCTACAGACGGGGGCTGAGTTAGAAGAGCTTGTATTTGGGAGGGTCCCAAGCGGTACTCAGGAGGGCGCAGGTTCCAATGCCTTGGGAACGGCCAGAAACCAATGCCTGGGAACCAATATGTCAGTACAAACTGACCTGTAACTAGAAAGAACCGCTTCTTGGGAAAGGTTGCAGAACAATGCCCAGGGAAACTGCCATCAGGGCCCACATCCAGTTTCGTTAAACGTTTGCATTCTTTGCTATTCTCCCATTCTGCCCACTTCCTCATATAATCAATTATAAAAGACTAGCATAGGAGAAATAAAGGTGGAGCTTTCTCCCATTCTTGTGTCTGTCTGTGTCTGTCTCTTTCTCCTTGCGTCTGTCTCCTTTTCACTCTCGCATCCTCTCCCGGCTACTCACGTTGACCAAGTCCCATGGGATGGGACACAGGAGGGCCCGGGTTCCAATGGTGATTCCAAGACAACCAGCCTTATAGCTCAATGCAAGGGTTCAAGGATGTGTGTGGTGCTGCTCGGGCCCTGGAGTGCCAGGAATACCCACCCAGGCAGTGCTAGGGGTCTTAAGGGATGCACCCGCTGATGCTCAGGGGACCAGGCAGTGCCAGGAATCTAACCTGGGTCAGGTGTATACTAGATATGCCCCTGAACTGCCATTCCATCTCCTGACCCTGTTTTTCATTTTTGTTTTTGGGCCTCGGAGCTTAGGGCCTACTCCTGGCTCTGTGCTCAGGGATCACTCCTGGTGGTGCTCAGAAAACCATGTACAGTGCCTGGAATCAAACCTGGGCTGGCTGCATGCAAGGCAATCACCTTACCTGCTGTATTCTCTCTCTCTAGCTCCTGTTATTTTTTGGTTTTAATTTCTGATCCCCCAACCCAGTTTGGTGCCAAGTCATTGCTAGCCTGGTGTGCAGGCTACAGAAGGAAGGGGGCGGATGGCGCCCCTCACCCTTATCCAGAACGGTTGAACCCCTTCAGCTCACTCTCAGGCATGACCACACCTGGGTTCACACACTTTTTTTTTCTCTGTTTGTTTGTTTGGGTCACACCTGGCGATGCACAAGGGTTACTCCTGGCTCATGCACTCAGGAATTACTCCTGGCGGTGCTTGGGGGACCATATGGGATGCTGGGATTCAAACCCAGGTCAGCCGCGTGCAAGGCAAACGCCCTACCCGCTGTGCTATTGCTCCAGCCCCTGGGTTCACACACTTTTTATAGGACTAAATGAGGCAACAGAAGGGAGACTCCACAGTTGGTGCCAGCCCACGCCTCCGTAGCAAGCTTCAGCTGCCCACTGAGTAGTTCAGGATCGGTGAATGCTGCCGAGACCACAGCTGAAGCCCATCAGTGCTGGCTCTGCACAGTGGACAGTCAGCAGGGAGGCCACCCGTCTAGCTGGAGCACACGACTGTGCTGAAGGTGTTTTTTTTTTCTTTTTGGGTCACACCCAGCGATGCTCAAGGATTACTCCTGCCTCTGCACTCAGGAATTACTCCTGGCAGTGCTCGGGGGAGCATATGGGATGCCAGGGATTGAACCCAGGTTGGCCGCGTGCAAGGCAAACACCCTACCCGCTGTGCTATTACTCCGGCAGTGCTGGGGCTGTTTAAGGTGGAGGCCTGCATGAACCGGTCCCTAAGCCTGTCACTGTTTTGCCTCTGAGCTGCCACCCAGGGAGTCAGGGAGTTTCTTAGACATCTGTCCTGTCCTAGACCTGACAGTCCCCAATCCCCTTGGGGCAGCCTTAGTCCCAGAGCAGCAAACCAGCTCCCCGAGTTGGAGTGGGTGTCTCAGCATTTTGCACCCCATGGAGCACTGTGCAGAGAGAAGGAGCTTAATGAACATTTACTGAATCCAGCTCGAAAAATGTGCTTGATTAAAAGCTTCGGGTATAGGGGGCTGGAGTGATAGCACAGAGAGTAGGGCTTTTGCCTTGCACGTGGCCGACCCGGGTTTGATTCCCAGCATCCCATATGGTCCCCTGAGCACCGCCAGGAGTAATTCCTGAGTGCAAAACCAGGAGGAACCCCTGTGCATCGCCAGGTGTGACCCAAAAACAAAAACAAAAAAAAAAGCTTCCGGTGTAGAAAAAGGCATTTTAACACAGGGTAGCCAACAGAGGATGGAGGTACCCAGGCAGGGAAAGGCTTTGTCATGTCATGGACGATTCTGCACCCAGATAAGAATAGCCCAGGGCTGCATGGGGGTGGGGTGAGGGAGCTGGGGAGGGTAAAAAGCAGGGAAGGGGTTGGGAGGGTGCACCTGGCATAAAGCAAGTGGGTTTTTCAAGCAAATAAGAAGCATCATGAGTGGGGGCCGCAGCGATAGTCTAGTGGGTAGGGCATTTGCCTTGCACGTGGCCAACCCAGGTTCAATCCCAGGCATCCCATATGGTCCCCTGAGCACCGACAGGTGTCCTGATCCTGAGTTCAGAGCCAGGAGGAGCCCTTGAGCACCGCTGGATGTGTTACCCTCCCCACCAAACTCAGAGGAAAAAAAAAGCGTTATGAGTGGCTTCCTCCCTCCGTGTCATTCTGCAGAAAGGGAAACATGCTAAAAAGCTCAACTCTCTCATCACCCGCAGAGGAAAACGGACCTTCAAAACAACCCAACCACCAGACTGAAAAATAAATCTGGGTACACTCACTCATCAGTCCGACACGGATCATGTGCTTTGAAAAGCTGCTTCTGGGGCAGGCTCAGAGGGCTTTGTGGGGGGGCACCGCAGGTTCAATGCTGGCACCACACGGACTCCTGAACACCATACCAGTAGTTGACCCCAAACACAGTTAGGGGTGGCTCCTCCACAGAGGAAAGCAAATTGCTTCTAGGCTGGAGGAGATAGCTCAGGAGTTAGGGGTGCACAGGCCAAGAAATGAATTCAGTCATTGGTGCTGCACGGTGCTCTGGATTCCTCTGGGCTTAGGCCTGGTGGCCCCAAAGCACCACTGGGGTGGCTCTGGGCCTGAGCAATAAACTACCCAGCCCAGCTGGAGGAAGTGTGGGGGCCCCTGTACACTAAATGGAAGACTCCCCATACCCTAAAATAAAATGCAATAAAGTGCTTCTACTGTAGCAGGGCTAGAAGGAAAGAATGCAGCCCGGATCCACAGGCTGGATTCACAGAAACCTCCCAGGGCCACTCAGATGCGGAAGCTCCTTCCCAACAGTCCGGCTGGTCTTACCTTAAAATCACTGATATTCGGGCCGTAGTTCACGCGCCCCATATTCTCCACCAGGATGTCCAGAGTGGCTCCTGCTCTCCCCATTACATTCAGAGTCAGAAAACCGTCTCGCTCCAGGACTCCCAGGGGGACCTGCGGATTATTTCACAGCAAGTGAGAAGGTGCAGGGGTGAGGAGAGCCGCAGAGTGCCGCAGGTGGAGCCCGCCCTGCCCTGTACCTGGGAGGCAAAGCTGAGCCGGCTGCCCTGCCCGAGCCACCACCGGGAGGCCACATTCCTCCTTTCCTCTACCCCCCCTCCCCATCACTGCTCACCAGACACTGCGTTGAGCAAGGAGAGGTCTTGGCTGCTTTCCCTGCTCTATTTCCTTCCTTCCTTCCTTCCTTCCTTCCTTCCTTCCTTCCTTCCTTCCTTCCTTCCTTCCTTCCTTCCTTCCTCCTCCTCCTTCCCTCCCTCCCTCCCTCCCTCCCTCTCTCTCTCTCTCTCTTTTTTTCTTTCTTTCTTTCTTTCTTTCTTTCTTTCTTTCTTTCTTTCTTTCTTTCTTTCTTTCTTTCTTTCTTTCTTTCTTTTTTTCTTCCTTCCTTTTTTTTTTTTTTTTTTACTTTCTGGGTCACACCCGGCAATGCACAGGGGTTACTCCTGGCTCTGCACTCAGGAATTACCCCTGGCAGTGCTCAGGGGACCATATGGGATGCTGGGAATCGAACTGGGGTCAGCCGCGTGCAAGGCAAATATCCGCTGTGCTATTGCTCCAGCCCCCCGCCTCTATTTCTAACAGAAAGGGGGAAATTCCGGCAGAGAATCCCTTTTCCAGGAACTGCTTTGTGCTGTCTCAGCACAAAAGTCATCATCACCAAATCACTCCCATTCAACAGGCAGTGAGGTGACAAATGAAGTCAACGAAACCTACTAGCTAGGAATATTCTCAAGCCCAGATCCCTGACAGGATGAGCACCCCTAAATGTCAGGTAAGAGAGGGAGGAAAGCAACAGGTGTTCAAGCAGGAACCTGTTCCTCTGTTTGGAAAGGTCTCCCCTTTTAAAACGAGAAAGGGGCCGGAGTTATAGTACAGCAGGGAAGGCGTTTGCCTTGCAAGTGGCCAAATGGGTTTGATCCCCAGCATCCCATGTGGTCCCCCTGAGCACCATCAGGAGTAATGTTTGAGTGCAGAGTCAGGAGTAAACCCTGAGCATCGCTGGGTGTGATCCAAAAGCCAAAATAAAATAAAAATAAAATAAAATGAAGATGACTGTTACTACATCACTGCTGGCTAGGACAACCTTGGCCTGGCTCCTGGAAAAGCTGCCAACTGCACCGTACACAGAAACCCTCTCCTCAGAAGCTCGAGCCACGGAGGGCGACAGCATGGAGATGCTTAAACTAAAAGTTTCCCAACCAGTTTTCTGGGTTAGGAAAATCTCACGTGTTCTTTCATAAAGTTCTTTCAGTGAGAAAGATGGCCTTGAACTGAGCCTGCATATTTTGGGGGGGAGGTGGGGAGGGGTCACACCGCACAGTGCTCAGGGATCATTCCTGGTGGGGCTCGAGGGACCATACAGGGTTCCAGCAATCGAACCTGGGTCAATGTGTGCCAGGCAAAAGCCCTGCCCGCCCTGTGATTTCTTTTGATTTCTCTCTGCCCCACGTCTGTATGAAACAAAGTTCTTGGGGGTCTTCTGGCTCTCAAGAAAGGCCGAGTTAAGTGAGGCATATCTGTGGTGGGCATAAAACCCCACCTCCGGGAACACAGGAGGCACAGCTGACGGGACACAGGTCAGCCAGAGAAGAGAGTGTTAGACGGGGAGCCCAGTCCTGGGGGTTAAGAGAGGTCAGGGACCCAGCGGGAGGACCAAGAATGAGCAGGGGACAGCTGTGGGACTCCATCCAGGGCAGGAGCTGAGCAAGACGGGGAAAGACAGGCAAATGCACCGGCGGACACACACAGCAACATGGCTCTTACCCCATCCACTGCCACGTAGGCCCGATCGTGGACTCCGTAAAAGGGTGTGCCGAGGGGTGTCGGGTCGCTGTAGTTTTGAGGCAGCGTTGTTCGATAGAGCACGAATCCAAAGTACTGGTTAGGAAGGGAGACAAACAAGAAATCACCCGTGTCATCCATTTTAAACACATTTATTTTATTTTATTTTTTGCTTTTTGGGTCACACCTGGCAATCAGCGGTTATTCCTGGCTCATGCACTCAGGAATCACTCCTGGTGGTGCTCATGGGATGCATGGGATCACATGGGATGCTGGAAATCAAACCCGGGTCGGCTTTGTGTGAGGCAAAAGCCCTACCCACTGAACTATTGCTCCAGCCCCTGGTGTCATTCATTTTAAAAGAACTTGGTCCAACAACTCACAAGGTGGTGAAAGTTGAGAAGTAATGGGTGTATAAATGATTGGGGGCCGGTTACCAACCAGAACAGCCCTCCACTTAGACCTTCAAGATCTCACGTCACAATATTCCTTCTTTTCCACTACCCGTGTAACCTCCTCGCCTACCCAAACTCCACGGTCCCACACTTCACACCCTACCTACCTGGCCCAGTGATTCCGTGGATGATTCTAAGACACGTATTTGAACTCTCTCCACAGATGACATTATTTTTCACTTTTTGGGTCATACCTGGCAATGCGCAGGTGTAGGATAACACTGGTTTGTCCTTTCTGCCCTGCTGCAGGATGCTTAAGTTTACTAGGTTACTTCCATCACAGTGCTCCCATTCCTCTGTGCTTATTTGTAACTTCTCTCTTTGTGCTCTGTTGACTTGTAAATATTGTTTTTCTCTTCTCCTTATGTCCTTTGCATAGTTAATTCAGAGTAACGTCCTTTTTGTATGGACACAGAAGAGAGTAAATGCTATGCTTTTGTAACATGAGAGTTAATCGACTCTCAGTGATATTTACCTCCTGGACATCTGTTCTCTCTTTTTTTTTTTTTTTTTTGCTTTTTTGGGTCACACCTGACGATGCACAGGGGTTACTCCTGGCTCTGCACTCAGGAATTACTCCTGGCCGTGCTCAGGGGACCATATGGGATGCTGGGATTTGAACCCGGGTCGGCCGCGTGCAAGGCAAACGCCCTACCCACTGTGCTATCTCTCCAGCCCCGACATCTGTTCTCTTGACTTAAGCCTCAGTTGCCCTAACTTCCTAGCACCCTCCAAAAGCAGGGTTTCGACGAGGGACTGGATGGACCCAGGGCAAGTGGTGAGCTATGTGCTACCCTGGCATCGAGATGGGCCTGGCCAAAGTGCCATAATGCTTAACTGTAAGTTAAGAGCTTGGTCATGGACAAATTCTGTCATGATCCAAAAGTAATAACTAAATTCTGGCCCTGCTAGGGTTAGGAATGATTAATCTGGCCTGAGCATTGTAGTCTGAGTCAGTGGCAAGATGTTCCCAGGAGAGCTGCCCTACAAGCCTCAATGTATCTCTTACTGGGTCCATACAAAAATAACTAATATTAAGATGTTAATTAAGTTATTGGACTGAGGAGAAGAGGAACACACCTAGGAACACCCCTTGAGCCTGATGGGTGGTCAGGAAGGGCTTTCTTATGTTGATTTTGCTACCGAACTGGGTCTAGAGTTTTTGATTTTGCTACCGGACTGGCCCAGAGTGCTAGGCACGGGTTGATGAGAGAGTTGGAGGAGAGGAGAGAGAGAGCAGGGAGCAAGACAGAGTGCGGAGAGATGAGCAGGAGAGACAGGAGGAAACGGGAATGAGGGGCAGTGTGAGGCTAGAATGGGGGCTCAGAGAGACTGGAACAGGCGCGTGGGGAGAATGGAATAAATAGCAACAGATCAATTGACCACCTTGGCCCTCGTTTCCTCCTCCATTTGCCCCATGCCACCCCGGCTGGCTTGCGAGTGGCCCCGAGACCACCCAACCCAGGTGGCGAGACGGAGAGCTGTCGGGGCCTCCCCTGGCTGCCCAGAAACTAAACACTCAGGAGTTACTCCTGGTTCTGCACTTAGGAATCACCTAGCATTAGATTCCTCAGTAAAAGAAATTTCAGGGCTTTCTATAGTCCGAGACTATATAAGCAGGGCTAAAGAGATAGTACAGTGGGTAGGGTGCTGGCCTTGCAAGAGTCTGACCCTGGTTTGATCCCCAGAACACCCCCAGGGTCTCCTGAGCTCCACCAGGAGTGATCCCTGAGTACAGAGCCAGAAGTAAGCCCTGAGCACCACCGGGTGTGCCCACCTCCACTGTCCCACCCTCCAAGACAAGACTATAGAAGACGAAAGATGATGTTTGGCATCTTCTATAATTGGTCTCACTTACTTTGTGACAAGCCTGAAAAAGGCAAAAAGCTGTGTAATCACTGAAGACAGCTTGAGTCAGGTCTTAGGGTAAGTGTAAACGAAGAAATGAGTAACCAGAGTCCAGGCCCACATTTCTAATAACTTATTGAGTCTGTATATGACGAACATAAAATATGTGAACTAAACCACAGTGGGTGTGAGAAAAACAAAGAAAAAACAAAGATAGTGCCTGTTGTACTTTTCTCTCCAGCCCCCAAAACCTAATGTTTAAAGACAAAAACAGAAGGGGTGGAGAGACTGTGCAGTGGGTGGGATGCTTGCCTTGCATGTAATAACCAGGGTTCAGTCCCCAGCACTCTATATGTTCCCCCAAGCACTGCCAGGAGTGATTCCTGAGTGCAGAGCCAGGAATAACCCCTGAGCATCAATACATGTGACCCAAAAAGCAAAAATAAAAGAAAGAAAAAGAAAGAAAGAAAAGAAGAGAAATAAGGAGAATTTTCCTGATGGGAGTGGACCAAGCAGAAGAGAGGGTTGATGTTTATAAAAAGAGGGTCAAGATGGCTGGAGCAAGAATACAGTGGGTAGAGGCTGGAGCGATAGCACAGCGGGTAGGGCGTTTGCCTTGCATGCTGCCAACCCGGGTTCGATTCCCAGCATCCCATATGGTCCCCCGAGCACCACCAGAATCAACCCAAAATCAACCCGAAAAGGACAAAAACAGAACTTGGTCAGCCTTAATCCTGGTGTTAGTGATGTTTCTTTTTCTCTCTTTCTCTTTCTCTCTCTCTCTCTCTCTCTCTTTTTTTTTTTTTTTGCTTTTTGGGTCACACCCGGTGATACATAGGGATTTCTTCTGGCTCTGCACCCAGGAATTACTCCTAGCAGTGCTCAGGGGACCATATGGGATGCTGGGAATCAAACCTGGGTTGGCTGCGTGCAGGGCGAACGCTCTACCACTGTGCTATCACTCCAACCCCAGTGATATTTCTAAAACCATCGGGAATGAACTGTTATCCCCAGACTTGACATATTCATTGGAGAAAAGAGAATGGGCTTAATTTTTCAGCTCAGAAGACCAGAGCTGTCAGCCACAAGCAACCTTGAAGCGCATTTCGCTGAATCCCCCTTCCCCTTTTTGAGGAAATATCCTGGACGGGGTTAGTGCTCTGCTAGGAATCCAGAGGGATGCATCATCTACCTCCAAGAGAAAAACCAATACTACAAAACAGGTAAGCACAAAACCCCCAAACAAAGCCCAAGAGACGAAGCTCTGTTTGGCAAAACATTCTCCAGGTTGGTGTGGTCCCTCTGCTCTCAACTACAAAACAAGAGTCAACTAGAAACTGTTTCAGCTGCAGGAGCAGGGGGAAACAGAGACTCAGAGGTGGGGGTGTGACCTGCTGCTAAGGCAGAAGATATTTTCAGACGCTGGCATCCCTGACGGGAGATCCAACATTCTGCTTGATCAGGAACAGCCTTGGGTAGCAGCCATCCGAGTGCGCTTTCTCTATTTTGAATTAGCTTTGGCGCCACACATAGCGGTGCTCAGGGATTATTTCTGGTGGGGCTTGGTGGACCACGTGGGATGCTAAGGGTCAGATCCAGGTAAGTGGTGTGCAAGGCAAACGCCTACCCGCTGTACTATGTCTCTGGTCCCTGTCCTGGGTGGACACGAGCCGGGCTGAGATGGACCAAGTGCTGAGTCAGAGAAGAGATGGAAATTCTCTATGAAACAGAAAGTTCTCCATGCCCAGGGCCTCCAAAGAGCAGAGAGCACAGTGGCAAAATGCTGGAGCATCTGCTTTGTATGCGAGTGTCCTATGTTAGGGCCCTGGGAGCACACGGTCGCCCAAACACCACTGGGGGACCCCCAAAAGCAAAGAATGGGCTGCACCTCAGGCAAGCCAAGAGGTGATTTGGAGGAGCTGAAAAAACAAGTCAATCCTTGTTCTGCAGGGAAAGGTTGAACTCAACGTCACGGGTATCCAAACCTTCATGCATAAGGGTCCTGGCTCCTGGTCCCTAAATCCGACCCTGGCCATCTCTCTCTCTCTCTCTCTCTCTCTTTTTTTTTTTGTTTTTGGGCCACGCCTGGCATAGCTTAAGGGATCATGTGATGCCAGGGATGAATCAAACCTGGGCCCTCCACAGGTATAGCCTGCACTTAGTCTGCTGAGCTGTATCTCTAGCCGCCACTCCCCCCTTTCCCACACCTCTCTGTTTTTGGGTCACACCCAGAAGTGCTCAGGGTTCAGTCCTGACTCTGCACTCAGTGATCACTCCTGGCTGTACTTAAGGAACCCCGTGAGGCTCTGGGGATTGAACGTGGGTTAGCCACAGGCAAGGCAAGTGCTCTACCTATTGTACTATCACTCTGGCCCTCTTATTTCTTCTATTTGTTTCTGGACCACACCTGGCTGTGCTCACAGTGCTCGGAGGACCTTATGTGTTGTGGAGGATTGAGCCTGGGTCAGCCGTGTGCACTGTACTATCTCTCCACCCCTTCCTAGCTCCTCTTTTGAAACTAACCAAAGTCGCAGGTTCTAACTCAGACAGAAGGAGGGAAACTTTGCACAGAGCTTCCGGGAGGAGAGTGGAAATGTGCTGCTCCCTGTAGCCTGTGGCTGGCCTCGGAGGTGGGAGAACAGGTCGCAGGCGTGCGGCTGCGAAAGGTCAGGGCTGCACTCCTGCAGCGGTGCCCTCCATGTGGTTCCCTAGAAATCAATGTTCTGTGGGCTCGCCCGGGCCTGAGGCTGCCAGGGTGCAAGCTGCCCACTTGATCCAAGAGTTCTGCTTTGGCCGGAGTTCAGAAGCCGGGGCTCTGGGAAGGGATGTCTACAGGTGCCTGTGCCTGAGCCTGGAGGTCATTCCAAATTCCAAGGTGTCACCTGCTCTATGGCTCATACCTGGTGGACGGCAGTGCTGAGAGGCCCTGCTCGGGGGAGGGCGGCTTCTGTTTTAAAGATGAGGGCATGAGACAGCCAGACGAAGGGCTCCACTCAAAGTGCATGAAGACCTAGGGAGGGCTGCTTCCTTATCCATTTTACTTACCCAGGAGCCAGATATTTTTTTTTTTCTTTTTGGGTCACACCCAGCGATGATGCACAGGGGTTAACTCCTGGCTCTGTACTCAGAAATAACTCCTGATGGTGCTCTGGGGACCATGTGGGATGCTGGGAATCGAACATGGGTCGGCAAGGCAAATACCCTAACCTCTGTACTATGCTCCAGCCCCCAGAAGCCAGATTTTATTGGAATAAAATCACAGGTGCAGTGCTCAGGGGGTTGGCGTGACAGGCTGGTGTGTGCAAGGCTCAAAGTTCAATCCCCGGAACCACAGGGCTCTCCTGGGCCCAGACAGCATCGCAGAAACCGGCCCACGCACTGAACAGTCCACCCAGTATCTCCCCGAGAGGCCCTTGGGGGCTCCCCTGTCCAAAGAAGCACAACTGAAAAACAAGGAACAGACGGGGCCAGATTGATTGGTCAGAGGCCTGGGTTTGGCGGGGGAGAGGGTTGTCCCACAGTATTTGGAACAGTATGTTCGCCCCAAATACTGCTGAGAGTCACCCCTCGAGCACAGAGCTGGGAGTCCCTTGGTGGCACTGCCCGATGTGCCCCAAACAGAAACCAAACAAAGCAAAAGTAATTGAGGGCTAGAGAGGTGACTCCAGAGTTTGAGGCTGAATCCCTGACACCGCATGTCCCCACAACACCTACCATGTTGTGGGTGTAGCCTTGGTGTCCCCCAGACTCTTAGACTCAGTGCTGTAAGACAGCAGAAGAAGCGCACTTGGTCCGCAGAGCAAAGGAAGAGTACTGCCCCCGGAGGCTCACCTGTTTCACCTGGGTAAACGTCAGGGGGTAAAGGCTCTTAGTGGGCCCACCGGGACACAGAATACCCAGAGCTTCCTCCACTGTCACCAACTGAAAGGAAACAAAAGCAGCATTTGCTACTGTGAACAGAGGATAAAGTTAATTGCAAATAATCCAAGACATTAGGGGACTGGACTCAATCTGTAAATAAACCTGAATTGCTCAAATTCATTCAGCGATGCCTTTGATCCTGCCCATCCATGAACCCTTATTGAAAAATATGTGCTGGGGCTGGAGCAATAGCACAGTGGGTAGGGCGTTTGCCTTGCATGCGGCCGACCCGGGTTCGAATCCCAGCATCCCACATGGTACCCTGAACCCGGGGTAATCCCTGAGTGCAGAGCCAGGAGTAACCCCTGTGCATCGTTGGGTGTGACCCAAAAAGAAAAAAAAAAAAAGGAGTTTCAAACATACGAGTGCAGACACACAAACGCCTACAGGACGGGAGAAAGAGCTGTGTGTGAGATGCGTGCAAGCCCAGCCGCAGGCGGCTTCTCTGGGCGTCTCTGGGCGGGCTCCCCAAATACCACAGAGCCCTCCTCAGATGTGTCGGAGGCACTTCCAGCATCTTCCAGTTGTTCTTTGCCCTTTTTCTCCACTGTCAGCTCCTTCAGAGCGGGCCTGTACTATGCTCCAAAGCCCAGCCCAGTTACACTTACTAACTTGTTCTTGCCAATCTATGTGATTGTGTAGATTTGTGACTATCCTACAATTGTGGAGGTTTAATTAACAATGAATACACCTTTCTTCTCACATAATGTTCCTTCAGGATTAACAGAGTGTGCTTTTGGTAGCACGATAGCACTGTTGTCACGCTGTTCATCGATTTGCTCGAGCAGGCACCAGTAATGTCTCCATTGTGAGACTTGTTACTGTTGGTTTTTTTTTCCCCCACTTTTTGGGTCACACCCAGTGATGCTCAGGGGTCACTCCTGGCTCTGCACTCAGGAATTACCCCTGGCCGTGCTCAGGGGACCATATGGGATGCTGGGGATCGAACCTGGGTCGGCCGCGTGCAAGGCAAACACCCTACCCACTGTGCTATCACTCCAGCCCCTGTTGTTACTGTTTTTGGCATATCGAATATGCCATGGGTAGCTTGCCAGGCTACTAAGCTAATTTAGCTCTAGCAGTGTTGTTGTCTTAAACATTTGGAGTTCTTTTCTGTTACATAAACATGGATTTCTCACAGCTCTAAACCAACCAACCAGTCAACCAACTAATCAATCAACCATTCACCCAACCACCCCAACCTTTCCCTTAATTAGCTGTAGCAATCAACAAGTGCTCCCTTCTCTAAGGTGAGTCAAATTTGGCTAGATCTAAAGATTTCTTTCAGGCAGAGAGAACAATCTTTTTAAGAATGTGCTACAATTCTGACACGGGGTGGAAACTTTACAAGAACTCAACCATATTATCCAGCTGTGTGAATGGAAAAATTACACAATCATAGTCGGCATTCTGCTTAAAGATAAAAACTTACCATGCTGTTGTAGAATATCAAGATTCTTAAGAAATATCTATATATTCTTTTTTTTTTTGCTTTCTTGTGAGTTAACACATGTAGGAGTTAGGGATTCTAAAAGGGGAAAACCTGCAGACACTGATGATCAAAACAAATAGTGGCTTATTTCACTTTTGACTGTTAAATGAAACCTTTCTCTCTCTCTCTTTACTCTTTTCCTAGAAAAAAATGCCCCAGAGCTTCTATTTGTGATTAATTTCTAGCTTTTCCTCTGTGCTGTCCCATTTACCATGGGACAGTAAGATACTGACCACAAAAAATTAGGACATGATTGTGAGATAGAGGAGACCATATGATTTAGAGCAAAGATTGATCTAATTGCCAGTGGCTTATGGGAACCCCCTAAGAAAGCTGATTCTGAAAAAGAAGCTTGCCAGTCATAAAAGCGGACCTCAACAGCTCCTGATGACTGTTGCAAAATGACTGGAATGACCCAGGTACCCTCCCTTCTCCTGCACACACCCTCTGCTCACCTCCCTTCTCCCGCACATGCCCGCTTTGCTCACCTGCCACTATGTATGCCCCATCCTCTCACCTCCATATCTGATTTCCACAAATACCACTGACTCCTCCAGTCTCCCGGAGGGTAAGAGACTAATTCCCCAGGGTAACACTTTCATACACGGCTGCCACATCCCCACTGTGCACTCTCAACCTTCCTCTCTTCTTTTCTTACCTTCTCCATAGCAACTTTCCCATAGGCAAACTTCGGTGTAGATGGAGGGATGAAACCTTCTGGTAACTTTTCAAACTACATATCAGAATGGAAAAAAAAAAAAGAAAAAAAAACTATCAAAGCTGGAAAAACAAAAGGTGAGAAGACACAGAAAACAGTACAAATGATAGCTTTTTATTTTGTTTTGTTTTTGGCATGGGTCGGGGAGGTGGTGCCAGTAACTGAAACCAGGACCCACAATGCAAGGTAAGTGCTTTACCACTGAGCCATATCCTGGGCTCAAAAAATAGTATAAGTGACTTTTGGAAAGGCATGGGAACGACTTTCTCCAGAAAAGACTCTGGTGATTTCCCCTTCTAAGTACATGTCTTTTTTGTGTCTGTTCTAAGCAAGAACCACTGAATTCTAAACAAAAGAATTCAAAACAGAGAGCAAAAACAAGCAGAGGCACACTGGAGAGAGTACAGTAGGGAGGGTTTTTCCTTGCATGCGGCTGACCAGGTTCGATCCCGGGCATCCTGTACGGTCCCTTGAGCCCTACCAGGTGTGCACCCTGGGCGGGAAACCAGGAATAAGCCCTGAGCACCACTGGGTGTGGCCCCTAAAAAAATAACCATAAAACAAAACAAGTTTTTTGGGGAAATAAACAGAGGACAGGGAGATGGCTCCAAGAGCTGGAACAAAGCTTTGCATGTGAGAGCCCTGGGTGAGCTCTCTGGCCCAATGGTCCCCAAGCACCACTAGAAGTAGCCCTGGGGAGGGCCCCTCCCCCAAATGTGAGAGTTTTAGCTTAGTCGTACTGTCTGGATTATCGCCCTTTTCTTATCAACATGATTATGTTACCATTTTCACTTTCTCTACTGGCTACCTTTATAGTTGTAGATAATATCCTACATTGTTATTTCCTAGTTCAGCACTTAACAAGTTATTTTTTCTGTCTACACTTTTTTTTGAGGGGAGGAGGTCTCTGGGCCATGTCCAGTGATGCTCAGGACTTACTCCTGGCTCTGGGCACAGGAATTACTCTTGGTGGTGCTTGGGGGACCATGTGGGATGCTGGGGATCAAACCCAGGCCGCACCTTACCCATTTTCCTATCATTTTAGCCCCTTTACGCTCTTTTTGTTTGTTTTGGGGCTACACCTGCTGGGTCTCAGGCCTTGGAGTCATCCCAGGAGCGCAGCGGAGTCAGAACCAGGCCTCCAGTGTATCTTTACAGTGTCACAGTGAAACATTTGTTCAGTCATCATACATTCCCCTTCATTGTTTAGTGACTCTAAATTCACAATCAATCAACAGTGCTCACGCTATAAGAAGCATAAGATGTTTCTGGCACTGCTATATACACTCTGCTGGCATGTTTGGTCTTATTTTTTTGACAACATGGATGAATGGAGAATTCTATGAAAAAAAGCATCTTTCCATGGCCTGCCTGAGAGATAGGTACAGGGTAAGGTGCTTGCCTTGTGTGTGGATGAATCCGGTTTGATCCCTAGTACCACTTATGATCCCCCAAGCACCACCAAGAGTTACTCCTGACCACAGAGTCAGGAATATCTCCTGAGCATCACTAATCGTGGCTACCAATCTCTTGTACCTTTCCCCCTCTTCCAAAACAAAGAGAAAGTTCATCCTTTATTTTTTTTTTTTTTGTGGACCATTTGGCAATACTCAGGTGTTATTACCAGATCTGCACTCAGGAATTACTCCTGGTGGTTAGGAACCATGTGGGATTTGAACCTGGGTCAGCCACATGCAAGGCAAGTGTCTAATCTACTCTCTAGCACTGTGGCCCTGAGAAAGTTCATCTTTATATCATTTCTCTTTTCTCCTTCTCTCTCTCTCTTTCTGTTTTTCTGCCAGGGATATTAAATTCAGGTCTTATGCATACAAGGCATTTCAATTTTATTCTTTTTCTTTAAAAAAAAAAAACAAAACTGCAGGGCCAGAGAGAGTACAGAGGGTAAGACACCCGTGTTGCATACAGTCAACCTAGGTTCAACCCCCAGCACTACATACAGTCTCCTGGGCCCCACCAGGAGTGTTCTCTGAGCACAGAGCAAGGAGCAAGTCCTGTGCACAGTTGGCTGTGTCCCTGGGCGGGGCTGGCGGACAAGATGCAGTGCTGGGGGATCAAATCTGGGTCAGTCACAGGCAAGGCCAGTACCCCACCATCTCTCTGGCCCCAGTAGCACCATCCCCCGGCCCCACTGTGGGCCTGAACTCAGGTCTCATGCATGCAAGGCTTGTGCTTTGTGACAGCCCATCGTGCTGTCCCTCCAGCCCATAGACTGAGTTAAGATTCACATAAGAGCTGAGGATGGAGCTTAGCCCTAGAGCCCTTGCCTGGTGGTGTAAGGGCCTGGGCTGGAACCACCACACTGCCAGCAGGACAAGAAAGAAATCTCAACAAAGTACTTATTTGACCTGATATCCGTCACTTGGGGATTTATTAGAAAAAACATGGGGGGCAGAAAGATAGTTCAGGGATTATGACTCTTGGCTTGTCTTCAGCCAACCTTAGTTTGACTTCCAGCACCACATATGGTTCCTTGTGACATGCTCTGCAGGCAGAAGGCCTGGGTTTCAACCCTGACACCTCTCTGGAGCACTGTTGGGAGTGAACCTTCCCCTTTTCCTCCAACAGCACATAGCCAGGAGTAGTCCCTCGGCCCAGTATGGCTGGGGTGACCCCAAAACCAAAACAAAAAACAAAACCAACCCACTACCCCCCAAATAAAACCCAAACCCCAAAAGCCACTTCCTGGGGACCCAATCTCAGGGGACTACATTTAACAAAGAAAGAAAAAAAGGTCTTAAGAGCAACAGTAACTCAGCACTGCCCCCCTCAGGAGTCGCAGGGAAGACAACAAAAACAGGCCCTCCAGACTCCTGTTCTTCCTCAAGGTCACAGGGTTCACCGTAGATGGCTGAATTTCGCCCACACCAAAGAGATCAACTAATGTCAGGAGCTTTGTCATGCCTGGAAGAATCATTTGCAAAGGCCTGTCTACAGCCCTTCCCTGAGCCCTGCCTCCAGGGAAATCACTCTCCAGGAAAGATTTTGTCTTTCACCCTCCAGCATTTTTTTTTTTTTTGCTTTTTGGGTCACACCCGGTGATGCTCAGGGGTTACTCCTGCTCTGCACTCAGGAATCACTCCTGGAAGTGCTCAGGGCACCATATGGGATGCTGGGAATCGAACCCGGGTCTGCCGTGTGCAAGGCAAACACCCTACCCACTGTGCTATCTCTCCAGCCCCTCCAGCATTTTTTTTTTTTTAACTTTTTGGGTCACACCCGGCAGATGCTCAGGGGTTACTCCTGGCTCTGCACTCAGGAATCACTCCTGGCAGTGCTCAGGGGACTATATGGGATGCTGGGGATCGAACCCAGATTGGCCGTATGTAAGGCATCTCTCAGCTCATTGTACAGCCCCACCCTCCAACTCTTAAAGTGAATTAAAGTGTTGACCCAGACCACTTTAAAAAAAAAAACGTGGTGAAGGAAATAGCCCTCAGTCACTGAGTATAGGGAGATACTTATGATTCCATTTCTTCCCTTCCACATTCCAGCCCAGGGCCTCAGATATGCCAGGCCTGAGCTCTGTTGTGAAGCCACATCCTCAGCGCTTATGTGAGTCTTAACTCAGCACATGGGCAGGAGAGACAGCACAACGGGCTATGTGCAATATGTGCAGAGGCCCAGAAAATATTTTAAATATTTTTGCCAGGAGAGCAAACTGAACGTCTATAAAGTCTCATAAGAAACAGGCCCAGGGGGCTGGAGCGATAGCACAGCGGGTAGGGCGTTTGCCTTGCACGCGGCCGACCCAGGTTCAAATCCCAGCATCCCATATGGTCCCCTGAGCACCGCCAGGAGTAATTCCTGAGTGCAGAGCCAGGAGTAACCCCTGTGCATCGCCAGGTGTGACCCAAAAAGCAAAAAAAAAAAAAAAAAAAAAAAAAGAAACAGGCCCAGGGACCAGGGGAATAGTATAGTGGGTGGGGTGTTTGCATTACATGAGGCAGAGCTGAGTTCAATACCCAGCTCTGCCCATGGTCCCCCCAGCCCACCTGTAGTGATCCCTGAGCACAGAGCCAGAAGTAAGCCCTGAGCATAGCCAGGTATGGCCCAAACCCAAACAAAACCATTTCAGTAATGAGATATATGGTTGAAGAGGTAGTACAGGGACTAAGGCCCCTGCCTTGTAATTGTAGCCAACTGTGATCTCATCACTCAATCCCTGAGCAGCACCAGGAGTAGGTGCCTGAGTGCAGGCCCAGTAGTAAGCCCTGAGCACTGCCAGGTGTGGTTCAAAAAACAAAAAGAAAGCAAAACAAAAAAACAACAACCAAGCACCACCCCTCTGCCCCATAAGAAACAGCCCACACCGAACAGAGCTTCTCTCTTCCAAACCTAAAATTAAAAATAAGAGAAATAATGGAGTAATGGTGGGAATGAAAACTCCAGGTCAACCTGCAATTTATCTCCTAAAACTGTTAGTTGCATTCATTTCTTTTTTTTCTTTTTTGGGTCACACCCGGTGATGCAGAGGTTACTACTGGCTTTGCACTCAGGAATTACTCCTGGTGGTACTCGGGGGACCATATGGGATGCTGGGAATTGAACACCCGGCTGGCCGCATGTAAGGCAAACGCCTTACCGGCTATGCTATTGCTTCAGCCCCAACATTCATTTCTGAAGTGGGCCTCTTACTCTGCTCTGATTAGATACAAAGGGTTAGTATCTGGGGTTGTCCCCCTGTCTTCACAGGTTTCCCGCACCATCTCAACCTCCACTAGCTCTTAAAGTTGCCCCAGCATCTGGCCTTCTTGCTGGCACCTTAATGAAGCTTCTTGAACTTTTTACTGAGGGGGTGGTGGCGGGGGCGGGGCGGCCGTGCATATCTAGCAATGCTCAGGACTTACCGGGGCTCTGCATTCAGGAAGTATTCCTAGTGGGGCTTGGGGGGCCATATGGGTGTCAGGGGTTGAACACAGGTTAACTGTGTATAGGGCAAACTCAACCCGCTATGCTATGGTTCTGGCCCCTGAAACTTCTCAGGTTTTTTTGCTTTTTTGCTTTTTGAGTCACACCCGGTGAAGCTCAGGGGTTATTCCTGGCTCTGCACTTAGGAATCACTCCTGGCACTGCTTGGGGGACCACATGGGATGCCAGGGGTCGAACCCAGGTCGGCCGCATGGAAGGAAAATGCCTTACATGCTGTACTATCCCTCTGGCCACAAGCTTCTCAGTTTTTTTTTCTTTTTGGGTCACACCCAGCTATGCTCAGGGGTCACTCCTGGCTCTGCACTCAGGAATTACCCCTGGCCATGCTCAGGGGACCATATGGGATGCTGGGAATAGAACCCAGGTTGGCCGAGTGCAAGGCAAACGCCCTACCCACTGTGCTATTACTCCAGCCCCAGGCTTCTCAGTCTTAACTTTCATGCCCTACCTAGATTTTCCAGAGATGCTGGAGAGGCACAAAGCCAGAGCTGATCCCATTCTTCCGCCCCTTCCCAGTCTATTCCTTCTCTGTCCCCTCAGTCTTGGCTGCTGACACCAGCCCTACCCAAGAGGCCAGCAGTACAGATGTTAGGGTGGAAATCAGGAATGTGTCCCCTGGGTTTGATTCCTGGCACCCCATAGCAGTGCCTGGTAAGCCCTGGGTGCCCTCTGAGCTCCACCAAGGGTGGTCCTGGAGGTCCCTAGGACCCTGAAAATTTTTTCTTCTTTTTAAAAAAATCACTTTCAAGAGTTCTATTGTGGCTTCCCCCTCAACCCCCTTTTTCAGTTGTGCAAGGGTTACTCCTGGCTCTGCACTCAGGAATTACTCCTGATAGTTCTCAGGGGACTATCTGGGTTAGATGCGTGCAAGGCAAATTCCTGCCTGTTGTACTATCGCTCCAGCCCCAATGTTACGCCACTTTTCATTTGAGGTGTTCTCTGCTGTTCTATAAAAGGCAATCCTGAATTTTGATGTCATTAAATATATTACTTCTCTCCTTTCCAACTATTTTCCTTCACGAATAGGAGAGATATACTCCCTTCAACTGCTTAAGCATTCTGGAATGAGCCGCCAAGATGTGATCCTGGGGGCCGCACATGTGTGCGGCCTCTCCGCAGCTGCATGAGCGTGACTTCAGACACCAGCTAAATTTTTTGGCATGGGCAGCTCCTCGCAGAATGTCTCCAGACTGAGAACTAAGCCTTGGCCCCATGCCCGCCCAGGAGGGGAAAGGTATTTCTCTCTCTCGCCTCTTCCTTGCCGGGGGTGAAGGGCGTGGTGACCGCCATATTATGACGACTACAGACGGGGTTTACAAGCTTGCAATGATCCAATATCTGGAAGAAATCTCCCTGGACTTAGTTGCTAAAGTACAGAAATCCAAAACCGTGCAACCTCATATCTCTTCACAACAGGTCTGACTCTAGTGGAGTACTCCTAACAATAATAGTGAGGTTTGTGTTGAAATATTGAATGTAACCAAAGTAAATAGAAAGTAAGGTGAAATTTATTAGTTACAAGGCGGGGGGGGGGGACAGGATGGGAGGCGTACTGTTTTTTGTTTTGGTGGTGGAATATGGGCACTGGTGAAGGGATGGTTGTCTCAGCATTGTATAACTGAGACTTAAGCCTGAAAGCATTGTAATTTTCCACATGGTGATTCAATAAAATAAAATTCTTAAAAAGAAAAAGCATTCTGGAATGATCCCATACTTGCCCTTGAATGTCCTCATGTACTTGTAATCAGCACTTCCTGCTCTGTTGTGGCTTGGCGGCCTGCTCTGCCTATCTTTCACACGCTCTGGCTACAGAACTAGGCACGGAATGTTCACGCTTCAGTGGGGAGGGGTTGAGATAGCTCAGTGGTCAGGGCACATACTAGGTTTGATCCATGATCTACACATTGCTGGGTGATACCGTGGACCCAACCACTGGCCTGGTTGACTGAGTTTCACTGGGAGTGGCCCCTGGGCCTTGGATTACTGTTTGGGAGCCCCTCCCCAAACCGAAACACAACAAAACTCATCGTGTTCTGGTAGGATCAGGGACTTGTACTTCCCGTCTCACTGGGGACTTGAACTCTCTCCTGTTCTCGCACCCTGATCTTTTCTTTTTACTGCCTAATAAAGACCCCGGTGATTTCTCCTCCATTTACAACAGATTTTGCCTTGCACGTGGCCGACCCGGGTTCGATTCCCAGCATCCCATATGGTCCCCCGAACACTGCCAGGAGTAATTCCTGAGTGCAGAGCCAGGAATAACCCCTGTGGATCGCTGGGTGTGACCAAAAAAGAAAAAAAAAAAGAAAAGAATGCAATACAGCAGACATTGTCTCCGATTTCACTGAGAACATAAATGCTTTCAACAGTTGGCACTGGCGCTGTACTCTGTGTTAATTAAAGTACACTCAGGTGTGAGCCATGGGTGGTACACGCTGTGTCAATGTGTTAAGTCACGTTAAGGAGCCTGAACTATTAGCAATCAGTTGTCTTGCATTTTATTTTATGGAAGAAAACTGCTTAGATATATATTTTAAGACTACTGGGTTAGGTAAAGAAAAACGGATGAATATTTAAAAGAGCTTTAATAAAACCTTTTTTTTTTTTAACTTCAAAACTCAGGTGACTGAGCAGAAAAACTTTGGTTTTTGCTTTGCATTTTTTTTTTTTTTGCAACCCACAGCAGAGACAGGAAACCCCACCTGCTGCTTTAGATACCTTGGGAGGTTACTATGTTGGTGGGGCTGAGCCCAGGCAGCAAACAAGGACTGCAAAGCGTAGCTCTTTCTACAGCAAGAGCTAGTCACGAACATGTTCTAACCAGCCACATAAATAACAGTCATGGTGGTCACATGTCAGGTAAGATGGATCAGGATGGTTGATGTTTTTTTAATTTAACTATTTACTTTGGGCCACTCCAGGCGGTGCTTAGAACTTACTCCTGGCTCTGTGCTCAGGGATCACTCCTGGCACTGCTCGGGGGGTATCACACGAGAGTCTCGGGGACTGAACCTGGGTCAGCGCTGGAGAATGAACCCCAGGTCAGCCACATGCCAGGCATGTGCCTTACCCACTGGACTATCACTCTGGCCCCACCTCTGTTCTGTTTTGGTCCTGCTGTTGTCCCAGTTCTACCAGGGAATAGACCAGGCTCTCTCACGGCGGCTGGGCCCAGGCAGGTCTATCCACCAGTTCCTTCCTCGCCGCTTGAACACATGGCCTTCAGGAAGGCGGGAGCATGGCAGGTCTCACCCCACAGTGGCCTCCACAACCCGCACAAGACTCACCTTCGCGATAACGTCTCGCACCGCGTAATACTTCTCGGTGAGATCCCCCGCCTCGCTCAGTGGGGCGTCGTAGTCGTAGCTGGTTGGCTGGGCTTGGTATGGCATGTTGGCCCCTAGGAGACAAAGAACACACCACTTGTCACTCCCCGTGCCCTGGGGGCATTCTCTGAACCGCCTGGGTATGGCTGGCACTGTAGAGGGAGAAAAGAAGGGACAGATACAGGGCTGGAGCGACAGTACAGCTGGGAGAGTGTCTGCCGTGCAAGAGGCCGTCCTGTGTTCAATCCTAGGCATCTCTTATGGTCCCCTGAGCACTGCCAGCGGTAATTCCTGAGCAGAGCCAGGAGTAAGTTTGGAGCATCACCAGAGGTGGCCCCCAAACAAAAACAGAACAGAAAGGAAATACAACATCTGGTAGTTAAATGACAGAGGGGGCTTTAGAGAAATGAGTTTCTTCTGACAGGTGGCACTTGGCCAGTCCCTGAGCATCTACACGGCTTTTTCTCTGTCCACTTCCTCAGCCTGAGCTCACAAACCCAGCAGGTGCCGGAACCCTCAGGTAAGCTCCCCTGCAAACCCGCTCTATGTCTCATGCCCAGGAGTGGCACTACACCGGTCCCTGGCTGGGAACTCGGCAGCCTGGGTTCTTCCCGGGACTACAGATGGTGTGGATCCGAGAAGGTGGGGGTGGAGACACGCGGCAGGGTCTACGGAGTGGCTGGGAACCATTGGAAGGGGGTCACCAAGCCAAATTGGGGGAGCTGATACTGCCACCAACCCCATCAGCCCAGAGATTTCCAGGGAACCTTGGCAGGGGGGCTCTGTAGGGTGTCTTCCAAAGGTCCTTTCAGGACCCTTTGCTGTGTCCGGCATTGGGAACCCCCCACCCTTGGCCAATACTCAGACCCTCTGGGAAAGCTCACAGCCAACGCTGAACTAACATGGGGTATGGATGAATGCAGAGCCAGTGGCTATCCAGAACCGACCGACGCGGAGTGATGACAATCAGGTTCCTCTGCCTCAAAGGACCTTTTCCCAAGTCCATGCTCCCTCTAGAATCATCGGAGCCCCCCACTTTTTATTGGGGAGGGTAAGCCTGGCAGTGTTCAGGGCTTCCTCCTGGCTCTGTTCTCAGGGATCACTTCTTGTGGGGCTTGGGGGCCATATACGGTGCTTGGCTGCATTCAAGGCAAGCACCATTCCAGCTGTGCTCTCTCCCCGGTGCCCGAGTCATGGCTGACAGACACTGTCTCACAGCCCAGCTCCTTCCTCTGCCCCGGCCTGCATCCACATACGTGAGCATTGTCCCAGTACACTCCCTATGGGGGAATCCCAGAGTCTGATCCCCAGGGAATATGACCTGTAAGAGAGACTTGTGAGTAATGCCAATGCTGTTGAAAGAGAAGGAGGAGAGAAGCCAAGGGCCTGGCAGTGACTGTCTGAGGGCAGAGTCTAACCTGGAGACTCCAAACTTTTCCACAGGTGAGGTTCAAGGTCATGTGCAATACTGGGTAGGATCCTGTTGCCAGCACTTAGTCATGCGTGAGAGTCAAGGGGAGGCTTGTTCAAACCCAGATTCCTGGGCCTCCCTGGAGACTCTGACTTGGCAAGGTCTTAGGCTGGGCACAAGACTCCTTTCAGGGCTGGAGCGACAGCACAGCAGGTAGGGCATTTGTCTTGCACACAGCTGACCCAGGTTCGATTACCAGCATCCCATATGGTTCCCTGAGCACCGCCAAGAGTAATTCCTGAGTGCAGAGCCAGGAGTAACCCCTGTGCATCGCTAGGTATAACCCCAAAAGCAAAAAGCGGAAAAAAAAAAAAGACTCATTTCTAGCTGGCTGCCAGAGGAAGCGACATGTGACCATGGTGCAGCTGCTCGGGGCTACCCCACACATACACACCCCTCTAAGACACACACAGACCCCAGAGAGCCCTGGCAGTGCACAAATGCGGGAATAAACTAGAACAATCTCATATCCGATCTCAATTTTATATACAAGAGGTAGAAATTCTGATCAAGTTCCTGCAGGATTGGGTGGGTAGCCAGCTCCCAAATCCCCTCCACTTCCTTATTAATCATGGCCAGCAATGAGGCCAGCAGGAAGGCCAGCAGTGAGGGCCTGTAAGTGGTATCCCATAAGAAATGTCTTAAAGGGCTACAGCAATAGTACAGCAAGGGGGCTAGAGCAATAGCACAGCAGGTAGGGCATTTGTCTTGCACGTGGCCGACCCGGGTTCGATTCCCAGCATCCCATATGGTCCCCTGAGCATCGCCAGGAGTAATTCCTGAGTGCAGAGCCAGGAGTAACCCCTGTGCATCGCCGGGTGTGACCCAAAAAGCAAAAAAAAAAAAAAAAAAAAAAACCCAAAAAACACACAAAAAAATAGTACAGCAAGTAGAAGATCCCTGAGCACTGCCAGATGTGGCCTGGAAACAAACAAATAAACAAACAAAAAAATCAAGATTTCTTAAGAAGACTAAATTTGTATTCATATCTGCATTACGCTCTAACCTGCTGAGTTAAACTGCCAGGTTGTTACAGTCTTTTTCTTTCTTCTTCTTTCTTATATGTGTGTGTGGCGGGGGGGGGGGGGGTGCTTGGGGGTGGGAGGGAGGCACACACCTCTGGGATCACTCCTGGTGGGGCTCAGGAGACCAGGTGTGGTGCTGGGGACTAAACTGGGGCGGGCCACATATAAGACAGTGCCTTAACCTCTAGTCTATCTCTCTGGCCCTCTTTTCTTTTGATTTTTGGGTCCCACCTGGAAGTTTTCAGGGACTACTCCCAGCTCTGTGCTTGGAGCTGCTCCTGGCAGTGCTGGGGACTGAATCTGACTCCCACATGCAAAGAATGCACTCAGGGGCTAGAGAGATAGTACAGTGGGTAGGGCTTTTACCTTGCACATGGCCAACCCAGGTTAGATGCCTGGCACCCCTTATGGTGCCCTGAGCCTGCCACAATTGATCCCTGAGCGCAGAGCCAGAAATAAGCCATAACCACCAAAGATGTGGCACTCCATACCCCACAAAAAAAAAACAACTCAAAAAACCCAAAGTAAAGAATGCACACAGTCCATTGAGCTCTCTCTCTTGCCCTTGATTTTTAAAATGATAAAGACACTTCATTGATAGGAGAAAATTTAGGAGACAGGGCTGGAGCGTTAGTACAGCAGGGAGGGCATTTGCTTTGTACACAGCTGACACGGGTTCAGTTCCTGGCATCCCATATGGTCCTTTGAACACTGCCAGGAGTAATTCCTGAGTGAGGAGCCAGGATTAACCCTGAGCTTTGCCAGGTGTGATCCAAAGTGAAAGTTAAAAAAAAAAATTGGGGGCTGGAGTGATAGCACAGCGGGTAGGGTGTTTGCCTTGCACTCGACCGACCCGGGTTCAAATCCCAGCATCCCATATGGTCCCCTGAGCACTGCCAGGGGTGATTCCTGAGTGCATGAGCCAGGAGTGACCCCTGTGCATTGCTGGGTGTGACCCAAAAAGCAAAAAAAAAAAAAAAAAAAAAAAGAAGAAGAAGAAAAGAAAAAATTTAGGAGAGAAACAAAAAGGAAATAAAAAAAACATCCATAGCATTCTCCGCCCTAACATTAAGCCCAAAAATATTCTAGCAAAGCTTCCACAAACAGACATGAAATTGCTCTTACCATTCCAATAGCCAAAATTGGTCCCACCTATAAACATGTACCTAAAAGAAAACAAGAGACAGCGGTGACCGCGGGCCGCGGGGATGGCGGGCACCCTCTCCTCCACACCCAGCACTCACATGTTCACGTTTGCTCCCTGGGCCAGCATCTCGGAGAGAGAGGAGACGACAGCTTTGGTGCTGACTGTTGAGTGAGCCTGGCCCCAGTGGTCAATCCAGCCAGTGTAGAATTCAGAATTGACCTGAAAAGATAAAGGCTTGAAGAAGAACTTGGAAGAAGCTTGCAAGGCAGTGCTTTCCTATAGCTGGCGACCTAGGTTCCTTCCCAAGAAGTACATAGAAGGGGGAGATGAGACGTGCTCATACCCAGAGGTAGGGAGCAAAGAGGACTCTTTTTTTTTTTTCTTTTTGGGTCACACCTGGTGATGCTCAGGGGTTACGCCTGGCTCTGCACTCAGGAATTACCCCGAGCAGTACACAGGGGACCATATGGGATGCTGGGGATCGAACCCGGGTCGGCCACGTGCAAGGCAAATGCCCTACCCATTGTGCTATCACTCCAGCCCCGCAAAGAGGACTCTTGACAAAAGCATTGCCCAAAGCCAGTTTTCAGGTGCCAGCAAGACAGGGCGTCCTGAAAAGCTGACCTGCACCTCCGTTTCGTTACCCAGCCCTGCATTTAAGTATGTGGAAAATTCTGTTGAATAAAGGAATTGTTTTTTTTGTTGTTGTTGTTTGTTTTGCAGGGAGGGAGTCCACACCCAGCTCTACTCAGGGCTTATTCCTGACTCTGTTCTCAGAAACCACTCCTGGAGGTGCTTGGGGGACCAGTTGGGGTGCGGATGACTGAACCCAGGTATAAGGCGAGTGTCTGAACCCTTGTTCTCAACTCTCCAGCCCAGCCTAAGGAGCTAGGTGAGAAAAAAAACACAACTTTTATTGGGGCTGGAGCAATAGCACAGCGGGTAGGGCGTTTGCCTTGCATGCAGCTGACCCGGGTTCGATTCCCAGCATCCCATATGGTCCCCTGAGCACCGCCAGGAGTAATCCTGAGTGCATGAGCCAGGAGTAACCCTGTGTATCGCCAGGTGTGACCCAAAAAGAAAAAAAAAACTTTTTTTAAACAATCAGTTCCAAACCCTCTCTTTGTGGGAGTCCGCACTCGCCAGTACCAGTGTGGGTGGGTTCACCTGTCGGGCCCCCTGCCCAGCATCTCCCACTGCTCTGGGGCTTTACCCTGCTAAGCCCTTGGCCCAGAAAAAGGGAAGAGGGTCATTTTGAGGGGCCCAGACACAGGTCCCCTCTGCGAGGGTGTGTTCTGCAGTGCTCACTAACCAGATTCAGAAAAGGCTGGGTTTTCCCCCCTTTTGTATTTTGGTTCTCTTAGTGGGGGTGGGGACTCCCAAGTGGTGCTGGGGTCCTGGGGTGCTCTCAGTCAGTGCTCAGGGCCCAAGGATGTGGTGCTGCTCAGGCCCTTAGGAGGGTCATCCCGCGGCCTCTGGGGCTGTACTTGGCAATGCTCGGGGGACTATGTACTGCCGGTGATCACTTGGATGGTGCCCAAGTGAGGAACAAGACTTGACTTCTAAACTATCTCCTGATCCCCCTTAAATTTGCCTTAAAATATATATTTTTGCAATTATGGTTGAGGAAACATGGTTAGTAGAGTGTTAGTGCTGTCTTTTGGTGCGTAAATCACTACACCTAAGCACCACTGAAGACCTTGCACCAGTGTCTTTATGTTACTTTAAGTCAGCTTCTTCTTCACCACCCCGGCTTGTGATCAAAGACCAAGAATCTGGGGCTGGAGTTATTAGAACAGTGGGTAGGGCATTTGCCTTGCACACGGCCAACCCGGGGTTCATTCCATATGGCCTACTGAGCACCGCCAGGAATGATCCCTGGGCACAGAGCCAGGACTAAGCCTCAAGTACCTACAGGTGTGACCCAATCACCCAATCACCACCGCCCCAGCCCCCACAAAAGACCAAGAGTCTGTTATCATTAGACATGGTCTGTTCCCTTGCATTGTTTTTTCACACACCACATAGGAGTGACATCATCGGGTATTTGTCCTCTCTCTAATTTAGCTTAACTTGACTCCTAGTTGCATCTACATTGGAGCAAAAGGCACAATGTCATCTTTTCTCACAGCTATGTATTCCATCGTGCACATACACCAGTTTCCTTAATACACCACATACAGCAGCCTCATCTGCTGCTGGGCATTTGGGTTGCTTTCCTATCTTGGCTACTGTGCTCGACACTGCAACGAACACAGGCTCGCATCTTCTTTTCGAGTTCAGGTTTTTTGTGTTCTTGGAACAGATGCCAAGGAATGGGGTCGATGGGTCATTATGGCAGTTCAATTTTTAACTTGTGGAGAATTCTCTAAATCCTTTTCCACAGAGGCTGAACCAGAGCATCCTCCCAGCAACTGGGACAAGGGTTCCTTGTTCATTATATCCCAGTTGCACTGGCTGTTTTGATACTGATAGACGCCAAGCTCAGTGTGAGGTGTGAGCTCAGAGCTCGTGGGCTCAGCGAACTGTGGGCCATAATCCCATCAGCTGCTGACCCCAGAGTGAAGCCAGACAATCCAGAGAATGAGCCTGACCCTGCCATGGCTGATCGCTTAAGTTCCCAACAACCACGACGAAGTCAGTTCAAGCCAACGGTCTTTACACCTCACCCACCTCGCCCCACTGCTTACCAAGGGCCCTTTGGGCTCACTCTTCCTCTGGGTTAGGAAAGCAGCTGTGATGTTAGAACCTGAAAATTATGAGAGGGGAGAGAAAGATCAATGATGGGAATAAGAAGTTGAATAAAAAACAGACCTTCAGAGGCGGGAGCCTGAGGCCCTGCCCTTTTGCACACCCCATGGGTTTAAAAAAAAAACAAAAAACAGCAAGTGAGCTCTGGGCTGGCCCCAGACCATCCATTTGGCAGAAGGGGTGGAGGGTGAAGGGTGGCGGGCAGAAAACACTGGTTTCCACCCTGAGCAGGTCCCCAGGCCCTTCCTGAGTACAGTCACAGGCCTGGCACCTTTGTCTGTGTTTCCCCGGAGTCTGGGCGCCTGGCCACTGTTCTTGTTTGGTTTTGATTTTTGTTTTCTGGTCCATGCTTTGTGGTGCTCTGGGTTTACTCCCTTACTCCTGGCTCTGTGTTTAGGAAACCACTCCTATGTTTGGGGTCACACGCAGAGGGCCCTGTGACCTCAAACCCAAACATACTGCCCAGGGGTCATGCCTATGATCAATGCCTGGGCTGGGGATTGAATCCGGGTCAGCTGTATGCAAGGCAAATGGGGTAGCCGTGGTACTAATTCTCTGTCCCATGTGTTCTGTGTTCTGGTCTCTACACATGTACCTCGGTTGATCAGACGCTCCCTCCTGGATGGGCCTGTGTTCTTCATAGCCCCCATAGTGCCACCCTCAGGAAAGTGTCACAAATCCTTGCTCAACGAGCAATCCTTGCTTCACTGCATTGGGCCCTGAATAAATGTGCACACCCTGAATTTTCATTTCGATCTGGGCTCATCGGCCATCCCAGGCCCCTTGCTCTTTATTTTTCTTCCTGAAGCTTTCTGTGTGGATATTTGGGCCTGGCCGTGCCTCCCAGAGCTTCTGCTCTCCCTGCCCCCTCCAGCAAGTGGGAGAATTCCTGTGCACAAGAGTAAGGCCCTGCCTCTCGTCAGCGAAAGCACCGGCAGGACGAGCCTCTCTGACAAGAGCAGAGGACCCCGCGGTCCCAAACTTCATAGCCGGGACACTGGAGAACAAACCCCCCGCTGAACCCTGGGTATGGCTCAGTGCAGGGAGCTCATGTTCTGCATGTGTGAGGCTCTGGGTTACATCTCTGGAGCGGCAAGACAACCAAAATTAACAACAACGAAAATCCCGTGAGTACATAAACATATGGACAAATAAATGAAATAAGGTCTTGGAAATAGTACTGGGTCCCTTCTGGCTCCGACTGGTCCCCTGAGCATCACTAGGAGCAACTCTGAACACGAAACTGGGAGTAGGCCCTGAGTATCTCTGGCATGCCCCCCTGCTCCCCAAACAAACAAAAATAAACAAGACTCCAAGGAAGCAAAGCTGGGGCTGGAGAGAGAGCATATTCCATAGGGCACTTGCCTTGCATGCAGCTGACCTGGGTTCGATCCCGGGCAACCTATAGGGTTCCTCAAGCTCTACTAGGAGTGATCCCTGAGAGCAGAGCCAGGAGTTAGTCCTGAGCACTGCCAGGTGTGGCCCCCCAAACCAAAATTAAACCAAAAGAGCGGCAAAGGAAGCAGACGCGCTCAAGTCCCTGGCCCAGGCACACCAGCGATTTGTCCGATGAGCCCCAGCTGCAGATGCTCTCACCCCTTGTCCTAAGAATCCAGTGATCATCAATGGATTCCTCCACATGGACATGCAGTGCATCTGCCTCCCTGAGGTAGGAGTGTGCCAGAGCAGGTGGCGACCCGCACGGCGTTTCCTATGCAGCTCTCTGGACTTGACTGACTTCCTCACCAAATGCTCCGAGCAAGGTCCCACCGTCCTAGACACACTCAGTTCATTGCAACTCAGTTCAGTCCCTGGGGCACTATGAGGTGCCAGGCATTGAACCGAGGCCCCCAGCATGCAAACCATGTGCTCCAGCTCTTCGAGAGTGTCCCTGGCTCAGTTATCCTTATCTGATGATGTGGAAGAAATACACCTTCTGCACATGCATCTCCAGAGCACGCGAGGGCGGGCATGCAGTGAGGGCGAGTGTCTTAGTCGGCAGGGGAAGTGGTGATCTCTGTGCTACTGGAAAAACTGCTTTTGGTGGGGAAGAAGAGGGGCTGGGAGACTTTTTGTTTTGATATCCTAGAGAAGTTGTGAGAATAGGACAAAGAACGATTTTATTTTTTTCTTTTTAGGTCACACCCAGCGATGCTCAGGGGTTACTCCTGGCTCTGGCTCTGTCCTCAGGAATTGCTCCTGGTGGTGCTCGGGGAACATATGGGATGCTGGGAATCGAACCCGGGTCGGCCACGTGCAAGGCAAACGCCCTACTTGCTATCGCTCCAGCCCCCAAGAATGATTTTGAAGAATATTCCTTTTCTGCAGATGGCCCATTTTACCCATCTTTATTAGTCTCTCTATAAATACATAATATTTTCTTCGCAGTCATTTGGGAGTAAACAGCAGACATGGTGGTATTCCCTGAGAGTACTGAATAAACAGTAGACAATTATAAAAATCAGGAAATGCTACTCTTTAATCTACACTTAAGGGGGCCAGAGTGATAGTACAGTGGCTAGGGGACTTGCCTTATGGGTGGTTGACCTGGGTTCAACTACTGTGGTTGAACCCCATGTGGTCCCTAGTGAGCCAGGAGTAATTCCTGAGTGCAGAGTCAGGAGTAACCCCTGAGTACTGTTGGATGTGGCCTCCAAACCAAACCAAAACCTATAGAAATAGACTTGATTCAAAGATTGAAGTTGGCCATTTTTGTTTGTTTTCCTGCTTTTTCTTTTGGGCCACACCTGTCAGTACTGGGCGGGTTCATGATGGTGCTCAAGGACGCAGCAGTGCTGGGCATCAAACCCAGGCCTCCTGCATGCAAAGCACGATGTGCTCCAGCAAGATGGGGGCAGGTATAGAAAAGTTGAGGATGCCCAAAAGCAAATGCTTCAGGGTTTAGTCATTCATAGCTGTCCTGAGCTGCTGAGTGCTCAGAGAACAGCACTTGGGTTCTGGGTTGGTGTCACAGCAGGGGGTGGGTGGGGTGTGCTGAGAACAAAGCTCCCATACAAATCAGCTTAACTGTACAAGCATAACTTAAATCAGCTCCTGTACAAATCAGTCAATAACCCTTTGCCGAGTGAGGTCCTTGATCAGTGATCTCAGTTTATCTGTCACTGTAGAAATGCAAATTTGAGAACTCTCATTCAATACGCTCATCAAAACAGCTTAAAACTGGAGTAGAGACAGTATAATGGGTAGGGCACTTGCCTAGCATGTGGCTGACCCCAGTTCAATTCCCAGTATCCCATATGGTCCCCCGAGTCCTCAAAGTGATCTCTGAGTGCAGAGCCAAGAGTAAGCCCTGAGCACAGCTGGGTGTGCCTCAACAACACCCGATCCCCCCCCAAAAAACCCCCAAACAAACAAAAACAGCTTAAAACCAGCTCAGTGATAGATCACATGTACTATCTTTCCAGCCCTAGACCATGTGTTTTTGACATGTCTTGGCTCCAGCACTGCAAGTAAATATAAAACACGGCTTATCCAGAAGGACCGACTAAAAGAAAGGCCCTAGAAAGAGGCCCGGAGGTGCCACCTGGGTTTTCTGTTACTACAAACACCAACCTGCTCCGAAGTCGACTGTGGCGAACAGCCCCTGCAAAGCCCCGCACTGCAGAAACTTTTCATTCGCTCCATCAGTGGTGAAGAGAACCACGTCCTCACCCAGGTGTTCCCTGAAGCGTTTGGTCAGGAAGCGCAGGTAATCATAATCGCAGGCAAAATAACTGCCGTACTCATTCTCTACCTGCAAATGGAAGAGGAGGAGGGAAAGGTCAGAAGATGCCCAAGCTTTCCGCCCAAGGCGCTCCTGAGTTTAGAGAAGGCGCCCCGGCAGTTGCTGAGACAAAGGTCTGTGCTGGCTGAAAATATCACCTCCACTCAGCTCTGTCCTCCAAGAGCAAATCAGTGTATGAATTACCCCCACCCAGAATAAGCAAAAACCAAAACAAAACAAAAAACTGAAAAATTACCCAGCTAATTCTCAGATTGTAGAGGTTCTCCCCTACCACAGATAACTTAAAGAAGACCTTTTTTTTTAGGGGGTCACACCCGGCGATGCACAGGGGTTACTTCCGGCTCTGCACTCAGGAATAACTCCTGGCAGTGCTTGGGGGACCATATAGGATGCTAGGAATTAAACCCGGGTTGGCCACATGCAAGGCAAACACCCTACCCGCTGTGCTATCACTCCAGCCCCCGGAAGACTTTTCTATGTTAGAAATTTAGAAAATGGAAGGAGGGGGAATCTGTTAAATTGATTATTCAAAAATAACTACCGTTAACATTTTGTTATTCTTCCTGGTCAACACGTACATACTCTCTCTCTCTCTCTCTTTAAACATACACATGTAATATAGTCTTCGTTTTCTGCCCTCAAAATGGGGTATCATGTCACATACACTAGCTAGAACATTATTTCCCCCCTTGGGCATTATTATGCACACCATTATTCACTGGTGCATTCAGTACAATAGTTAAGATATGGAATCAACGTAGGTGTCCAATGACATATGGATGGATTATTATTATTATTAATTATTATTATTGCCAACTGTAAGGGGAACAAAGTGTAAGTTGGGGTAGGGGTGTGGGGATAAGGGGTTGTTTTTCCCTTGTTTGTACACTTCTTTTTGGGTCATGTTTTTGTTTCGGTAACACGGGCGTGCTGTGGGAAAACCCAAGCAACCACAGTTTCTAGGATCACAGCGGGCACAGCTGTGTTCCACGGTCCTGTGCTTACTAACCAGACTGCTGGTGGGTTCCCAGGGGCCACGGCCTGCATACCCGCATTCCAGTAGTGTTCCCATCTTGCTCCTTAATGAAGCCACAGAGCACCACAGACCTTAACAGTTGCTGCTCTTCTGCAACAAGGGCTATAAACAGGGCTATTATCCCATGGGAAACGCTCCAGTCATCAGTCGGAGCAAGATGTGGGTGGACAAAGCCTACTCCTAATTATTTTCACCCTGGATATTATCAGCAGGCATTTGCAGCTTTACTTACTTACTTAAGGTGCAGTCTTGGCACCAACTGAGCTAAGTGACCACAAATAAAGAACCAGCTCAGTGGGCGCTGGTTTGGCTAATCCCTGGGGGAAAAAAATAAGAGCACGTGTGGTTGAATCATCAGAATGGATAAAGGACCAGTTGGGCGTCCAGCAGCCATGAAAGTTCCAAACACCCTCACAAGAATCACTTTGGCCCTGGATTGCTGGGAACTGAACTAAGTCAGCATGACTCTGCATCCAAATTAAGACAGAAACCAGGAGCCGGAGCCATAATATAGAAGGAAGGGCACCAGTCTTGCAGGCAGGTGACATAGGTTCGATTTCTGACATTTCATATACCTCTCATCTCCAGCCTCAAAGCCCGCCAGGAGTAATTCCTGAGCACAGAACCAGGAATAACCCCTGAGCATTGCCAGGTGTGGTCCAAAGACAGGAACCAGGAACATTAGACCAGCCTCTCCCTTGTTTAGTCCTGTGGTCTCTGCCAGAATTATCTGGAAGGTAGGTAGGTGATGTGTGCACAGGTGTGGTGAGGCCCAGGGCTGCCAGGCAGAGAAGTGTGGGGATCAGAGGACTTAGAGATGGGACAAAGCAGGTGACCTGCTCCAAGGCCTGACAAACAGAGGCACTGACTGAAGGTTCTGAGATTCCAGCCATGCCAAGATAGTCACCCCAGAAGACTTCCAAACAGTGACTCAATGACAAGTCGGGCAACCATGAATTATTTGTCAAAGAATACTTAATGAGAGTTAAATGCTTATGACACAGAGCAACTTAAAAAAAAATTCAACTCGGAAATGTGGTGTGAAAATTATTCCGATTAAAAATGAGTCAAATGAGGGGGCAGGAGCGATAGCACAGCGGGTAGGGCGTTTGCCTTGCACGCGGCTGACCCGGGTTCGATTCCCAGCACCCCATATGGTCCCCTGAACACCGCCGGGAGTGATTCCTGAGTGCATGAGCCAGGAGTAACCCCTGTGCAAGGCTGGGTGTGACCCAAAAAGCAAAAAAAAAAAAAAAAAAAAAAAAAAGAGTCAAATGAATCAAATGAATTAAAAGAAAATAAAACATATTAAACAATAACAAAATTTGGGCCAGAGTGATAGTACACAGGTAGGGCGCTTGCCTTGCACGCAGCCAAGCTGGGTTCGATCCCTGGCATCCCATATGATTCCTTGAGCACTATCAGGAATAATTTCTGAGTGTAGAACCAGGAGTTAGAGCTGAGCACCAGTCAGTACGACCCAAAAACCAAAACAAAACCAATGGAAACCAATAGAAAAAATTAAAATGAAAATAATAGAATAAAACTAGATTAAAAATTAATCAAATTATTAAACTTAAAATAAGTTAATAAAATAAAATAGTAAAACAAAAGATTTAATAGATTTTATTTTAATTAAAATTTTGTTTTGTTTTAGGACCATACCTGGTAGTGCTCTGGGCTTACTCCTGGCTCTGTGCATAGGGATCACAACCCCCCAAAAAGAAAAAAAGTATGAATAAAATAAATTAAAAAAAAATAGAATGAATTTAATACAATACAAATTTAATAAGAAAATAAATTTAAATGCATTTTTAAATAAACTGAATATGGCACAATTAATTTTAAATAAAATAAAATAAAATGAATAAAATTAAATTTTAAAAATAGAGTAGGGAAATGATTAAAAAACCAAACAAATGGGGCTGGAGAGATAGCACAGCGGGTAGGGCGTTTGCCTTGCACTCGGCCGACCCGGGTTCAAATCCCAGCATCCCATATGGTCCCCTGAGCACGGCCAGGGGTAATTCCTGAGTGCAGAGCCAGGAGTAACCCCTGTGCATCGCCAGGTGTGACCCAAAAAGCAAAAAAAAAAAAAAAAAAAAAAGAAAAAACCAAACAAATGCATTAAACATAATTATAAGCTAAAGCAACAATTAAAAGCAAAATAAATAACAGACATCAAGTAATTAAAAAACTAAGCACATTAAATTTTATCAAATTATAAAAGTAAAATATAATAAATTTAAAAATAAAATATAAATTCAATTATAGTATAGAATAAAATAGGATAGAAAGTTAAAAAATACAAAATTAAATTAATATTATAAAAATTGAAATTAAATAAGACAAAAAAGAATAAAAAACAAATGAAAATAAATATATTTAAAGTCTAAAACAGTCCTTTTCCGGCCCCGCGCGAGATCGACCCCGGAGGCAACTGAACCACTTTGGACACGAGCGGCGCCCCCAAAATGCCTCCAAACTGTGTGCTCGGAGCTTCTGGCCCAGGTGCTGCCAGCGAGTGATGCAATTACCAAAAGAATTTTCCCTGGACTTCATGTAGAAATCCAAAACCGCGTGGCTGCAATAGCAGCTGCGCGACCTAATATCTCTTGATTGTCAGCAACGTGTAAATGTTCCTTTTTGGCAGGGCTTACTGTGGGGGGAAACTCCAAACAATAGTACTGAGTTTTTTGTTGAAGGGTAAAAGATTGTAGCGACAGAATTTTAGGCAGAATTTTCCCTGGACTTTATATAGAAACCCAAAACCGCGCGGCCGCGGCAGCCTAATGTCATCTAATCATCAGCAATATGAAATGGTTCCTTTGTAATGGGTTGGACTTTGGGGGGACCATAATAGGGTTAAAGTTTGTAGCGACGTGTAATTTCTGGCTGTACTTTCCCTGGACTTTATACAGAAATTCAAAGCCGAGAGGCCGCTGCCATGGCCGCGCAACCTATTGTCATTTAATCATCACCAATATGAAATGGTTCCCTTTTATCGGGTGGGACTTTGGTGGGAAATCCTAACAAGAATAGTAAGTCTTTTGCTGAAATATTGAAGGCTACCAAAGTGGTAGCCATCTCTATAGACTGAACTAAGCCATATCCCCACGCCGGCTGAGAAGAAATATCCTTCTTTCTCGGGAAGATACGCGGCGTGGCGTTAACCATAGTATGATGTCCATTAAGCTGACACGGACCTGGTGGCGTGGGAATGGGATACAAGGGAATAAATTATTATGTACTTGGAACACCGGGACGCTGGTGGAATCTCGAGCCGGGGCCGATACCAGCGTATTACTTTTGGTTCCAGAAACTGCTTGCAGACATTCTACCAGACTATCAACTAAGCCAGAGCCCCACGCCGGCTGATGACGAGAAATAACCATCTTTTTTGGTTTGTTTTCCCTTTGTCAGGCAGCGTGGTGATTACTAAACAGGCGTGATCTCGGTGGCGCGGGACGAGGGGGAAAAAAATAGAAAAGTTATGTAACAAACAGCGGGACTTAATATCTCTACATTCTCAGCAATGGAGAGCCATCAAATGCTTCCTTGACAGTGGGACTGTCTTTTCTTTTTTGGGGGGAAACCCTAGCAACAATAGTGAGTTATGTGTTGAAACATGGACTATAACCAAGATAAAGCGTAAACGAAGTGAAACTTATCACTTACAAGGGCGGGGACTGGGGGGGCGGGAGGGGGCGGGAGGTATAATGGGGTGGTTGGTGATGGAATATGGGCACGGGTGAAGGGAAGGGTGTTTGAGTATTGTATAACTGACATAATCCTGAGAACTATGTAACCCTCCACATGGTGATTCAATAAAATTTAAATTTAAAAAAAAAAAGTCTAAAACAAATTAATCAACAGAAATAAGGTAGAATAATAAAATAATTAAAAAATTTAAATAAAGCAAAAGCAAAAAAATAAAAACCAAAATAAAATGTACTAAAGTAAGTAGAAATAAATAACTTAAAGTGCAAAAAAATCAGATAATTAATATAGATAAATCAAAAAGAAAAGAAAAATAAATTTACTTAGATTTAAAATATAAAACGAAATTTGAAAATAACTTGAGCCAGAGAGCTAACACATCTTGCACATGCATATGGTGGAACTCAGCTCTGTCCCTTGTATCATATGAGGTCCCCAACGCACCACCGGGAGTCACCCTCGAGCACAGAGCCAGGAGTAAGCCCTGAGTGCTTACTCCTGAAAAAGAGGTGAAGCAGAGTTACAGCATCTAGTGTTTAAACCAAATTATTCTGCAAAGCAATATCAAAGAAAAGTTTTCACTGGCACCACATTGGGCCCCTGGGCTCTGACAGGGGTCATCCCTGAGCACAGAGGCAGAAACAACCCCTTGAACATCACTGAGAGTGCCCAACCACCCACCAAAAATAAATAACCTCAAGCTAAACAGAATGAATACAATTAAAAATTACCTGGACTGGAAAGCCAGCACAGGGGTTAAGATCCCAGTTAGATCCCTGGCATTGCACATGGTACCCTAAGCCCTGAGCACCTGGATGTGGCCCCAAAGAACAAAAATAAATAAATAAATAAATAAGTAACACTGCTCAGGGGTAGCTCCTGATGGTGCTTGGGGAGGCTTTGCGGTGCTGAGAATTAAACCTAAGCCCTTACATATAAAAGGCAAGTGGTCTATCTGAGCCACATTTCTGGCCCCAGAAATAAAAGTTAACTGAAAAAAATTTAAATAAAATCAATATTATGAGAAAGATAAAAAGTAAAATAAAGATATAAACTATGAAAACAAATAAAATAAAAACGAATACCTCAAGAGTTAAATTAAATGAAGGACAAAATAAGTTACTACATTAAATAGTAAAATTGAATAAGAATTCATTAATTAAGGGGCTGGAGTGATAGCACAGTGGGTAGGGCGTTTGCCTTGCACGCGGCCAACCCGGGTTCAAATCCCAGCATCCCATATGGTCCCCTGCGCACCGCCAAGGGTGATTCCTGAGTGCATGAGCCAGGAGTGACCCCTGTGCATTGCTGGGTGTGACCCAAAAAGCAAAAAAAAAAAAAAAGAATACATTAATTAAGGAGTCAGAGAGATAATACCGCGGTGAAGGACTATGCCTTGCATGCGGTTGACCCAGGTTTAATCCCTGACACCACATATGGTCCTCTGAGCCCTGCTAGGAGTGATCCTGAGCACAGAGTCAGGAGTAAACCCTGAGCACAGTTGGGTATGATCCCAAACCAAAACCATAAATCAATGACATAGAAATGAATATGTAACTATTTATATTATTAATTATATTAAATCCATTTTATCATTATTATAAATCAGTTGATTTAATTATTAAGAAATCACATAAAGTGAAATAAATAAATTTAAACAAGACAACCATAAAACTAAATGAGTATAATCAAATAAAATTAAAATGTGGATGACGAATTGAAATGGATTTTCAGGGCATACAACCCCGAGTTGGGAATGAGGCAGGCATTCAGAAGCACAACTTCCAGAGACGCTGCACAGACACTCCCTGAGCTATCCTGGCACTGATGAGAGCAGCAGACTCGGGGCTACTAATAACAGAAAGGACTGGAGTGCCTGTCTCGCATGCACAGGGCTCCGAGTTGGATCCCCAGAACCACCTGCCCCCTAGAGCTTAGCAGGGGTGGTACCACTGGGCCCAAGCAGCACCACATCCCCCGGCCTGAGGGTTAAACCATCAGGCCTGCACAGCTACGCTGAGTACTGCCCAGTCTGGACTGCCCTTGTGTCTACTGAGGATGGAGGGGACCCTCCTTTAGCCCCCACCTCCGTGCACGCTTATTGCCATGGTTACCTGCACAGTTATAATGGGGCCTCCATTCTGGTAGAGGAGCGGCTTCATCTTGGGCAGCAGGACTCCCAACCACTTGTCCACAGCCTGAAGGTAGTCTGGAAAGAAGAGTCCCACCATCACGTACATCACTTCCTCTTCAGTACAAACACACAACCCGGCCCGACACACAGATCTATATTCCCTATTCTCCAGCGACCTGTCACAGGGAACCCGCCACATGTGCTAAATGTCTGAGGAAAGGTATCCTTTAGGATGCTGTCCCCTCAGCTCAGCTCTAAGTGGACAAGGCCCAGTGTGGTGATGCTCAGCGTGCAGAAGGCATGAGCTAAGGTTTAATAAGAAAAACAGAGGCTAGAGTGATAGCACAGCGGGTAGGGCGTTTGCCTTGCATGTGGCCAACCCGGGTTTGATTCCCAGCTTCCCGTATGGTCCCCTGAGCACCGTCAGGAGTAATTCCTGAGTGCAGAGCCAGGAGTAGCCCCTGTGTATCACCAGTTGTGACTCAAAAAGCAAAAAAAACCAAAACTAAACACACACACAAAAAAAAAAAAACCAGTAAGTGAGGTAATGGTGTGGCCTTCTCTGCCAGGGTTCAATTTGTTTTCCTTTTTAAAATTAAAGTTTATGTTTTCTGAAATCAAATTCTAACAAAATTTACACATTGTTGGATGCCAGAGAGAGCACAGGATTTAGAGCATTTGCCTCCCATGTAACTGATCCCAGATCTATTCCGGGCACCACCTGATACCCACATCACTGCTGAGAGTGACCCCCAAGCATAGAGCTAAAAGTAGACTCTGAGTACCAATGTGTAGGGCCCCCAAACCTCCCCACCAATTAATTAATAAACTAATAAATGACATAAAATATGAACATTGTCAAATGGGTACACTAGGAATACACACAGACCATATGGTCACTATACAAATTAAATGAGATAGTATGTGAAAAACACAAAGAGCGCAGAAACTCTTTAAAGCAAATACAATAATGAAACATGTAAGAGACTTGGCATCTATCTCGTGGGTGCAGTGGGTATTTGCTGCCCTTGACTTTAGCACCATCATCACCAAGGGAAACAGTAGTCTTCAGAAGATTAGAAACAGGGGCTGGGGCGATAGTACAGCGGGTAGGGCATTTGCCTTCACTCGGCCAACCCGGGTTCGATTCCCAGCATCCCATATGGTCCCCTGAGCATCGCAGGGCATAATTCCTGAGTGCATTACCAGGTATGACCCAAAAACCAAAAAAAAAAAAAAAAGAAGAAGATTAGAAACACAGCAAAGGGACCCAGGGATGGCTCAGTAGCAAAAAGCACCTGCCGTGCAGGTTGAGGCATGAGTGTGGATGCCAGCACTGGCCACATGCACCAAGCATAGTCCCAGCACCTTTTTCATGTGCTCTCATGACACCATACATGAGCTCCGGTACACGCACAGCAGCCTGGCATATGTGTGAGCACTGCATCTAAAGATGCATGAGCATGGTGGCAGGAGTATAACCTCTGGGGGCACACAGAGGCTCGTGATCCCCACTCACCACCACAACAGCAACAGAGGGGAAGGGAGAAAAAAAAAAAACATAAACACAATTTAAAAGCATAACTAGGAGGTGGAGTGATAGTATAGTGGGGAGGACGTTTGCCTTGCATGTGGCCAACTTGGGTTTGATCCTCGGCATTCCATAGCACTTCAGGAATTACACCACCAGGAGTAATTCCTGAAGTGCAGAGCCAGGAGTAACCCCTGAGCATCGCCAGGTGTGATCACAACACCCCCCCCACCCCCACCCCCGCCAAAAAACAAGTCAAAAAATTGAAAAAAAAAAAAAGCCTAACGAAGTAGTACCTTGCAGTTGATCGATTTCTAGATAAAGTGCTATCTAGTGATTTACAAAGGCAAGGAAAGACTTCTATCATGTAAATATCACTCTGTAAAAGAAGGCAAAGAAATAAAAGCTGCTTCGACTACTGGGCAAGTCAAACAGTGAGATAATTCCAGAAGTGACACCTGCTATTTTGAAAGCCAGATGCATGCACTGACCCTGTAACACACGAGCACTGCAGGCGGGACACGTTCACCCAGTGGCTCAGCTGCAGAGAGGCCAGCTTGTCAGCGAGCTCTGATGGAGCAAGTCCCAAAAGTCTTGTTTACTGCACATGCAGTACGTGAAATGCCTGAGCCTTTTGGGTGAATGATCTCAGCTTTCCTAAACTCTCTCTAGACATCAATAGCCTCCTACCTGGGTCAGAAGAACGCAGAACAATTGATTCTTTGTCTAACAGCCAAGCAGGTAATCCTCCCTAGAACAAGGGGTAGAAGTTATTATAATGTTCACTCCAGGGGAAATAGAATTGAGAACTAGCAAGGTCAGAGAAGAGCTGGTTCAGTGAGCAGGGGGCATGTCCATGTGGGAGCTCTGGATTTGAACCTCATGGCTCCCTGAGCACTGCTAGGAATAACCCCCCACACCCCCACCACCCCACAGACAGCAGGACATTTTCCCAGCATGTTACCAACTATAGCCCCAGGGCCAGGAGGACTGGTCTATGGTTGGGAGTTTGCCACAAATGTGTAGGGAGTGGAAGGCAGTTAGGACAGAGAAAGGGCCATTATGATAATAATAGTTGGAAATGATCCCTCTGGATAAGAACTGAATGCTGAAAGGAATAAATACGGTAATCTTTCCGTTTTCAGAAAACTATATGCCCAAAAGAAAATAGAGAGGAGAATGAGAGGAGAGAGAGAGAGAGAGACAGAGACAGAGACATAGAGAGAGACAGACAGACAGAGGCAGAGACAGAGAGACAGAGACAGAGAGAGACAGAATGTGTCTGGCAGACGGTGGAGAGGGGCAGTAGAGAAACTGGGGACATTGGGATATGTACACTGGTGAAGGGGTGGGTGTTGGAACATTGTATAATTGAAACCCAACCATGAACAACTTTGTAACTGTGGGGGGAAAAAGATAATTGAACTTAAAAAGAAACAAAATTACTGCTGGGGGGGGACAGAAAGCTCATGAAGAAAAATTATTTCAGCTCAGTCCCACTTTGAGAGAAGTTAGAAACTGTAACAATTAAGATAAGATCACTGTGTATGAATAGTGTTTTGAGATTCAAAGTATTTTATTATTATTATTATTTTGATGGTGCCAGGGATAGAACCCAGGGAAGATCCACATAGAAAAGCAAAGTTGGGGGGCTGGAGCGATAGCACATCGGGTAGGGTGTTTGCCTTGCACGCAGCCGACCTGGGTTCGAATCCCAGCATCCCATATGGTCCCCTGAGCACTGCCAGGAGTAATTCATGAGTGCAGACCCAGGAGTAACCCCTGTGCATCGCCGGGTGTGACCCAAAAAGCAAAAAAAGAAAAGAAAAGAAAAGAAAAGTTGGGGCTGGAGCGATAGCACAGTGGGTAGGGTGTTTGCCTTGCATGTGGCTGACCCGGGTTCGATTTCCAGCATCCCACATGGTCCCCGAGCACCGCCAGGAGTAATTCCTGAGTGCAGAGCCAGGAGTTAACCCCTGTGCATCACCGGGTGTGGTCCAAAAAAAGCAGAAAAGCAAAGTTTTTATGTTGACAATTCCAGTTAATTTCCAATTGCTCTGCAAGGGTATCCACACCATCACGGCGTTTTCCTGCTGGTTAGAGTCACACACTCCAGGTTGTGAGACTCATCAAGTGGATTTCATTCCCTCTCTGTGCACCTGCCGTGACATGCACACAGCAGGCTGGAGGGGCTGGTCCAGACACACTCACCATGTCCCACTCGGCACAGATATAGGGTCCCGGCCTGAGGATGACCAGCAGATCCAGTTCTTGCGCCAGCTGAATGAAATATTCCACATCCTGGTCTCCAGAAAACTGGTATTTTCCTGGCTCGAGCTCATGGAAATTCCAGGGCACATACCTGCCAACACACACAGTGTCTCCTGGTCATATGGCAGAGTACAGAAATGTAATGGGGGTGGGGGGAGTGAGCTTCTCGCACACATGCGTGTGTGTGTGTGTGTGTGTGTGTGTGTGTGTGTGTGTGTTGGGAAGAATAGAAAAGGCAAGGTGAAGGAAGGTGATATGCAACTTGGAAATAAGGCAAAAGGAGACTACATTCCCTTTTTTTGTTTGTTCTGTTGTTTTTGGGTCATACCCGGCAATGTTCTGGGTTTACTCCTGGCTCTGCACTCAGGAATTACTCCTGATAATGTTCAGGGAACCATACGGGATGCTGGGAATTGAATCCAGATTGGCTGGGTGCAAAGCAAGTGCCCTACCTGCTGTACTATCTCTGCCCTGCATTTTCTTTTTCCGAGGCCAGTGCTCAGGGGGCCATGTATGTAAGCACTGAGATGGAACTAAGATTGACAGCATGAAAGGCAAGTGCCTTAACCTGCCGTGTACTATCTCCTGGCCCCTGCATTTCCTTTCAATTTTTTATTTATTTCTATTTTTCTTTCGGGGTGGGGCTTAACAAGCAGTAGTACTTAGGGACTTTTCCTGGTTCAGTGCCTGAGGGTTGCTCCAAGTGGTACTCAGGAGACCATGAAGTGCTGGGGATCAAACCTAGGCCTCCAGGCTAAAGACACGGTACAGTGGGGAAGGCGCTTGCTTTGCATGTGGCTGATGCAGGGTCGATACTCTGAGGGTGAAACTGATGCCAGGAGAAGCTGCCACTAACACTAAGTCTCAACGAGGCTTCAGTTTCTGTTTCCCCAAAGCAGGACTTGCAGTTTCTGGTAAATTCCCAGTTGAGTAATTTGCTAGATAAGGAATCGGGCAGTTGGATCTGGCCGGTCATGAGGGGTCACTGTATCCTCCTTAGAAACTGTTACTAACTGATACTGGAAACTATCATCTAATTGCTGACCACTGTTGTAACAGGACCGATGCTGAAAACAGACCAGTATATAAACTGCTTCTTAACTCTGCACCCATATAACTGCTTGTGGTTTGGAATTGGGATCCTTGTCGAGACTTCACTGTGTTGGATGAGACTTGGACCCTAGCTCGAGCTAGCAAGAGCGAGCAATAGCTAACAATAGCTCGGGCTAGTCATAAAGTTCCTTTGCTTTTGCATTTATCATGTGTGGACTTGGTCTCTCCGCAATTGGGGATTGGGAACTTGGGCACACCACATCTCAGCAGTGATTCCTGAGTGCAGAGCCAGGAGTAACCCCTGAGCACTGCCAGGTGAGGCCTGAAACAAAAACTGAAAAACAAACCTAGGCCTCCTGCATGTAGATGCAGAGCATGCACCTGGCCTGTTGAGCCATCTCTCCATGAATGAACTGGCTGGCGGGGCCGGGGGGGGGGGGGGGGTTAGGGGGCAGGGAGAGGTGAGGGGGTGTGGCTGGAGATTAGTAGAGAGGGTGGGGTGCTCGCTTTGTATGCAGCTGACCTGCATTGACCTGCATACACCACAGACGGTCCCCTGAGCCTGCCAGGAGTGATCCCTGAATGCAGAGTCGGGAGAAAGCCCTGAGCACTGCTGGATGTGGTCCAAAAACCAATCAAACAAAAAAAAAATTGTGAGTTGCTGTGTTTGGGCCACACTGAACTCTCCAGCCCTCTGAGCCATATCCTGGGCTCCTGCACCTTGTCCAGTGGTAGATTAGAGCTTTGTCCTGTGGATACACCATATATTTATGCATACATACATATCTTCAGACATATATACCCGAGCTCACATCACCCAAACTTTAACAACATGTTAGTGATATCCTATAGGATGTCTTAATGGCTCCTGCAAAAACAGAACAATTTTCACACTGTTTCCTATATGAACACTTTTTTGTAAGCATGTTCAGCAGTTCTTCATAACAAACAATACAAAATATACTCTTTGGGTTGTGTTTTGGGACAGGGCTTGGGGCTTGGGATGGAAACATCCCGAATTTGGTGGTAGAAAGGTGTAATGGTGGTGGGTTGGTGTTTGAATATTAAATGTAATCAAATATTGTAAAGTAACTTACAAAATAAAAAAAAAATTTTTAAAAGGACCAATCCAGCTCATAAGTCCCTCTCAGAAGATGGGACTTGGCTCCTTCCTATTTCTGCACTAAAACTGATGTAGGCAGGTAGATTAGGGAACCCCCTCACCCCCCTGCCCCCTCTTGAGATGCGTATTTTTCTGTCTAGTGCTGGGATGTGCGTAGGGGCTCTCTCTGCCCTTGGAGAAGCCTGCATTTTCTCCCACTTCTCTCTCTCTCTCTCTCTCTCTCTCTCTCTCTCTCTCTCTCTCTCTCTCTCTCTCTCTCTCTCTCTCTCCCCTCCTCACCTTCAAAATCCTCCACATAAAATCTGTGTTACTTAGTGAAGCAAACAGTATTGATCTACTTCTGAAATTCTTTTCTGTGAGGAAAGACAAAAACTTGGTAACCCTGGGTAAGGGCTAGGACTCGACTGTACTTTGTACTTTCCGACAAAGAGCAATTCCTTGTCCCAACTTGCGTCCATGGCTCCCCGAGAAATCAAATGGCGGGGATCAACTCTCGCACAGAGAAGACCAAGCAGATGTCAGGTGTGGCTTGACAGCCATCTGGTGGGGCTGGCAGGGGCTTTGGCCCATGCCCCGCCTGGGCCCATCACAGTCTTTATCAGTCCTACTTTTCCCAGCTGGGTCATGGGTGGCAGAGGCAGATGGGGAGAAAGTGACCTACTCTCTCCTCCCCACCTCACATAAGCCACCCAAGGGGCCCACTGACATCAAATCTCTGGCTGCCTGGGGACTGGAGAGATAGCACAGGGGTTAAGGCGCTTGCCTGGCACATGGCTGATATGGGTTCATTCAGCGTCACTGCAAGAGGCCCCTTCTAAGTCTCACTGGGAGTGATCCTTGAGCACAGAGCCTGGAATAAGTCTTGAGCACTGCTGGAACACAGCTGGCTCACAGAACAAAAACCAAAAATAATCTTCCTGAGAAATACCTCTGTGCCCCCTCTCTGGGCGAGCCTGCCATGCCCCCCTACTCACGTCTGGATGGCGTTCAGCCCTGCCATCTTCATCTTCAGCAGCCGGTCCTTCCAGTAGAAGCGGGGCACGCGGGAGTAGTGGATGCTGCCCGAGATGTAGCGGAAGGGCCGGCCATCCTTGAGGAAACAGTTGTGCTCGTAGTCGATGGCAAATGTCCTCTTCGTGGTGTTCTAGAGCGAGGACGGCATCACGTCAGCATTGCCACCAGCTGCAGTGCGCACGGTGGCCAGCCGTGGTGGGGGACTCCCTGGTTACCGAGGGGCAGTGGTGGGCTGATGGGATGCTGGTTTCTGGGCTACTTAAGTCAAAGGACCATGTGGGGTCCACGGGGTTAGCCAGCCTGGATCTGACCACCTATGTTTGATACACAGAAGCAACAGGCCCAGAGAGAAAATCCATGGGCTATGGAAACAGAACACAGACGCACGCGCAACCACACACATGCACACACACACACACACACACACACACACACACTCACGTACTCACGCATGCAGTGACTGTGATCTGAATACTGTCATTACCTCCATAGCAATGCCTTTGGGACCCCCGAGATCCATTAAGAAAATTCGAAGTTGATCAGAGCAATAGTACAGTGGGTAGGGCGTTTGTCTTACAGAGGGCCAACTCAGGTTCATTTCTTGGCACCCCACAGTGGCCCCTGAGCACGGCCCGCAGTGATTCCTGAGTGCAGAATCAGGAGTAACCCCTGAGCATTGCCAGGTGTGGACCCCAAACCAACAAACCAAAACAAAGACAATTCGAAGTGGGGGTCAGAAATAGTTCAACGGGTTAAGCGAGTGCCTTGCCTGCTGTGGATTGCCCATCCCCTCTACCCCCCTGCCGTTGCCCCCCACTTTCCACCCTCACCTCCCCATTTCTTGCACCCTTGTACTGTATATCCAACGCAACCAGGGGCACTCCTGAGCAGAGTCAGAAGCAGCCCATGACCACCACTGGGAGTGCACATCCTCCCACACTCCATTATAAACATGCACCGAGAACAGCAGGCTCAAACCCCAAAACCTAGGAGTCTCATACTGGATGTGTCTCTAGGCCATGGGGTCCCCAATCTACATCGACACCGACATCTTCTCCTCTCTGCAGAACAGGCTCAGCAACTGCAAGGCGGTATTTGTCACACAGTAGCTGTGGCTCAGACCAGATTTGTGAACCAGGAAATCAACATAGTGTTGACAACAGAGAATAAAGATACTGGAGTGTACTGCACACAGTACAGACATTATTCTATGAAACTTCTGTGATACACAGAGAGGTGCCTATGTTATTAGTCTCCATAGGGCTGCAGTGCAAGACATTTCCAGCAGTCAGCTTACATGTCAAGAAACGCTTTCTTGGGGCTAGAGCGATAGCACAGCGGGTAGGGCATTTGCCTTACACATAGCCCACCCAGGTTCGATTCCCAGCATTCCATAAGGTCCCCCAAGCACCGCCAGGAGTAATTCCTGAGTGCAAAACCAAGAGTTACCCCCGTGCATCGCAGGGTGTGACCCAAAAGGCCAAAAAAGAAAAAAAAGAAACGCTTTCTTGGGGGTATCTTCAGAAACTTAAGTGCTAAAATTGGAAAGGTGTTAAAAATTCTTTAACCTTAGAACCCTGGCGGCCTCAACTCCTGGGCCTGAGCCAAGTGTCACCAGATATGGTCCCTAGACACCTCCAAGAACTCCTTGCAGCCCCCCAAAACCTCCAAACAGTTAAATGAAGTGGGGGGTGCTTCAGTGGGGCTCTAGATGTGGTGTGGGGTAGTGAGCCCACACTTACCCCATGTCCCAGCTTTGTGCAAAATCAGCCCATTGAACATGGGGAGGCTCTGAGATAAGGATGTTATCTCTGAAGATAACAAAAGCATCTCTGGGGAATATGCCTGCTAGGCATGATTTCTGAAACCCAGTTCACAGCAGTTCTGCTGACCGGGTCCTACAAGCTGACTTGCCTTGCTGGGGAGAGTTGGGCAGAGTGGAACACTGCTCTCTGGTGGGTGAGCAAGGAAGCCACAGGCAACAGGCAATTATGGGACCAGCATCACATTTTATGAGGTAGGTTCCCTTGTACATCTTGAAGTTCTCAAAGGTCACAGTACCAGCTTTTTCAAAATGAGCTTTTCATTGTAACTTCATAGTCTGTGAGAGCTTGGGGCTGCCCTGAAGTCATACCTGCAAGCCACTGTAAGAACAGGGGTCCTGGATCAGACCGAACCTGAAATCCAGGAAAGAGCACTAGGACTGCCAAGTTAAACCACTCAGAAGATGGGAAATTAGGGGTTCAGATGATAGTTTAGTAGGAAAGGTGTTTGCCTTGCATGTGGTACCTGAGTTCGATCTCCAGCACTATATATGGGTCCCTGAGCATAGAGCTGGGAGTGAGCCCTGTGCACAGCTGGGTGTGCCCCACACACACACCAAAAAAAAAAAAATTACTATATTTTCAGGGCTGGAGCGATAGCACAGCGGCAGGGCATTTGCCTTGCACATGGCTGACCCGGGTTCGATTCCTCCGTCCTTCTCAGAGAGCCCGGCAAGCTACTAAGAGTATCTCATCCTCACAGCAGAGCCTGGCAAGCTACCTGTAGTGTATCTGATATGCCAAAAACAGTAACAAAAAGTCTCACAATAGAGACATTACTGGTGCCCACTCGAGCAAATCGATGAGCAACAGGATGACAGTGATGGTGACAATATTTTCAGCTTTGGGTGGGGGCACACCCAGCTGTGCTCAGGGATCACTGCCTTATGAGTTATGCCACAAGAAAGCCAACTAAGAAAAAGAAAGTACTTTAAAAGTCACTGGGGGGTGGGGGAAGGGTGTAGCAGTAGAACAGCATGTATGGCGCTTGTTTTGAGCGTGGCCAACCCAAGTTTGATCCCAGCACCCCATATGGTCCGCAAGCCTGCCAGGAGTGATCCCTGAGCACAGAACCAGGAGTAAGCCCTGAGCACTGCTGGCTGTGGCTTCGGGGGCGGGGGGATGCAGAAGAAAGGTCCCTGAGCACTGCCTGGGAAACCCTTCCAAAATTATCACTTTGAAGGCCTAGATTAGAGCACTTGCAGTAGAGTGCTTGACTTGCATGTATGAGGGCCTAGGTTTAATTCCTGGTGCTGCAGAAAGAAAAATAAAATTCTAAGACCTAGGAGATATCTCAAAGGACTGGCATACAATCCTGCCCCTCCCACCCCGGGACTGCTGGGGATGGCCCTGGTGGCCCCAAGCACAACCGGGCCTGAGTAGACCCACACAGCCAAGTGTCACCAGATACAGTCCCTAGACACCCCCAAGAGCTCCTTAGAGCCCCAAACCTCCGGCATTATTGAAAAAAAAAGAAAATTTTTAAGGCAGGGGTGTCAATTGAGTGTCATCTTACTTACTAGAAAAAGAAGCTTTAATTGCCATTCAAAGGTAAGAAATTCACATAAATATAAAAATCAGAGAGGGTGCCCCCAGTGGTGCCTTTAAAAACATCTTCTCCAAAGAAGTGTTTTTCCACGAGGTTTTTTTTTTTTTTCCTTTTCTTTTTGGGTCATACCCAGCGATGCTCAGTTGCTTGAAGGACCATATGCAAAGCTCAGGATCAAACTTGGGTCAGCCGCATGCAAGACAAATGCTCTACCCGCTGTACTATTGCTCTCCAATCTCCATCTTACAAGTTCTGAGTGTAAAGGGGACTTGTGCATGAAGGCAATTCTTGGACAGGTAGAAAAGAAGTCAGAATCTTTGGGCAGACATGGGCAGAGGGAAGGACTACCTGAGGTTCCCTGGAGGGATAGGGTTGGGCGCAGCAGGAAGGGGTTGTGGGGGACAATGCTTCTGTGTGGTGGGAGCTGCGTTTGTCCCACACAGCAGAGCGTCCGCATCTCTGCTCCAGTCCCCTCCCGGGCAAGCCCGAAAGTCTCCTTCCATCCAAGCCCAAGTATGCCCAGGTACTGCCTGTGGGCTGAGGAGTCACAGAGTCACAGAGGGGAACTGTCCTGAGATAGCCAGTTTCCAGTGCAACCTCGGGCAGCCCAGTGGCGTGGGAGCAACAAGCTCAGCATCACAGTCACAGCTGGCCAGTCAACCAGGCATGGGGTGGCAGGGCAAGGTTGGGGGCGTGTAGCAAGGGCTGGCTTCCCGGAAGCTGCCTCAATTGTCTTCACCTTGTCCACGTCCGAACCATCTGTGCAGGCGTTTACCTAGCCAAGCCAGGGTGGGGGTGTGGTTGAGGGATGGAGCTCAAGCCTGACTGAGGTTCTGGGTTTGAGTCCTGGCACCACCCTTATAATTAAACCAAAAAAGAGCAAAGCCAGAGCCGAGGAAGCTCGAAGGACTGGGTTGTATGCTTTGCACGTAGGAGCCCTGGGTTCAATCCCCCGCATTGCACGGGTCTCCCCAGGTATCACCAGAAGCAACCTCTGGGCAATAAGATGGGAGTAGCCCCCCAACATCATGGGTGTGGTCGTCCCTCCCCCACCAAAAAATGAGCAGACCCAGGGCTGGCCATGTGGCTGCAGTGGTAGAGCAAATGTCTTATATGTGTGAGGCCCTGGGCTTGGTCCATGGGCCCCAACTACTGCAGGGTATAACCTACAGTGGAAACAAACAAACAAAAAAGTGTAAAGAAATTAAAATGGTAAAGCTGGACCTCACCCTCAGCCATTCAGGTTTTAACTGAGCTTGGGTAGTGCTCAGGTACTGGTACTGGTCAGGGGTGGGGTGGGTGGGAACTTCAAGACTGTTATGATTCATGGTGATACACAAAAGTCACCACCAGTCACCGGTGGGGAGTCTGTCCTCATTGTAATAATGTAAAGTCATTACTCTGAAAAAAAATAAAATAATAGAGGGAAAAAATTCAGTTGTTCACTTCCCATTGACATAAACACGATATTCCAGGGCATCCAGAAAGTTGAGTGGAAGATACTTCACATTGTTCCAGCTAATACAAGCAGGTGGAATAACAGAATCTAAACAGGGAAACAAAAAAATCACCCTTATCTTACACTTCGTGTGATGACAGATTTGAGCTCCATCCGTCAGTAAATACTGCAACCATGATTAGTACAGTTGCTGGAACTTTAGCAAGGAGGCACCAGCAGGCCCCACGTGATGCTGTGACTCAGGTTCTTCCCTGGAAGAGGGAACCGGCACCATCACGCCTGTAGTGTTGTGACTCAACATTCTGTACACATCCTCGCCCTGCACAGCACTCATGCACTCATTACGGAACTTCCATTTCGGGTGAACTGGAATCTGACGGCAGCATAAGAAGCCAAATCCAAAATGTGTGACGTTCTGTAAGTTGAATCACACAGCAATGGCATTAAAATAAAACAAACCAGATTACTGTTAGAGGGCTGGAGAGAGTTCAACAGACTGAACCTGTCCCCTAAGTCTGAGCTAGGATGTGGCCCTAAGCACCGCTGGGTGTGGGCCAAAAAACAGCAGGGCAAAGGAGAGAGCTGGGAAGGAACACAAAGGATCTTTCTGGGATAATGGGAATATTAGATAGGCTTTGGACTATACTGGTCTGTACATCTGTCAAAACTCCTTAAATGGTCTAGTTGAGATCTGTGCATTGTTGAAGAGAGAGTACTGAGGTTAATACACAGGCCTAACAGAGGGTTGATAGCGGTTTGATCCCCAGGATGGCATATGGTCCCTTGGGCACTATCATGAGTGATTCATGAGCACAGGCCAGGATAAGTCTAGAGCAGTTGAGAGCGGCCCCAAATACTCCCTCCAAAAAAAAATTGTGCATTTCATTATATATGTCACCACACACACACACACACACACACACACACACACACACACACACACACACACACACACACACGCACGCACGCACACACATACGCACACATCTATCTATTAAAGAGTTCTGTGCAGATATCAACCTGTAGTTAATAATGATTACCCCACGATGGCAAAGTGTGACAAGGAAGTGTTCAATGTCTTCGACTCATTGAAATGCATCCAGAAAAAAAAAATGTGGACAGACAGAGGGACAGATGGGGAGGGCTATGTTCATGGAAGCATCTCTATGGTCACGCTAAAATGCTTTAACACTCAGCTCTCTGAAAGGTTTCTCCTAGTCAAATATGGAGAGAAATGAAGGAGGATGATTAGATAAATGAGCTGTCTACGACGCGTGGATAATATATGCAGTGTGTGCCTACCCCCATATGTGTTGGCACAGTATGCAGCTCCTGAGATTAGCACGATGCTCTCCTAAACCAGCTGGGGCCAGATCTCAGGTCCATACAGAGTAGAACAGAGAAGGCAGACACGTTTCTCCAAACCTCCTCCCATCAGTTCGGCCTGAACTTAATTAGAGCTTTAGGAGCTGAGGATACTGGGGCCCGTGACAGTGTCTCAGCTCAGACCCACTCCTCCAGGCTTTGGCACCTGCTGCGCCACATCGGGGAAGTTATGTGCCAGAGCGGCCCCGACCAAAGTGGCTGGAGAACCACATTCTCCCCCTTCCGGAGACCTTTCGCATATTTCCCAGGCGATCATGCAGAATGACAGCTCTGGCAGTCAGGGTTACTGAGGTCCCTGTTCTGCCATCCCCGGTTCCTGGGCTCTTGGATGACTTCTCCGCTCACCTGCACCCAAGCCCTGGCTTCACATTCTGCTTCCAGGGCAACCCCAGTGAAGAAACAGGCCTCAGGAATAGCCTGAAGTGCTGCTCCTCCCTGTGAGCCTTACCTGAGTCTTTCCTAGAAGTCAAACAACAAGACGCTGGAGCTGGTGCTAGGTGAGTTGTGACATCCCACGGCATGCACACAGACGGAAATGGAGGAGCTGGCATCTGTGGCAGCCCCACCCCTGGAATGGGCAGGTCATGCGTCCTGATGTGTTTGCCTGGCTTCTGTTAATAGATTTGGAAGCTCTGAAGAGACTGGTTGACAGCTGGAGAGACTGTGGTGGGTAAGGCACCCATCTTGCACATGGTAGACCCAGGTTTGAGCCCCAGCACCCATATGGTCCCCCAGCACTTCCAGGAGTGATCCCTGAGCACAGAGCCAGGAATCAGCCCCAAGCAGAGCTAGATGTGGCAGAAGAATAGAATAAAAGGAAGGAAGGGAAAGAGGAAAGAAAGTTGGGTTGTTGACAGGCTCAGAACAGGGTCCCACTTGGAACATTCTCCAACACTCTGAACATTCTGGAAACTGCCTCCTCGAAGGAATCTGTAGTTCTATCAGAAAAGCTGACCTCAGGGGGAGCCCTGGGGTCTCGGGAGGAGGCTGCTGAGGGGTGATACGGCTGGTGGACATGTGTCAGCAGGGGGACGCTTCTTGGCTCCCTATCATCATCTTTGTACGGGCACCTCACACAGTGCCCCTTGGGGTGGAAGTAAATTCCAGAAGCTGGTCTCAGCTCCAGCGGCCACTGTGACGGGGAGATGAGGAGTACTACCAAGCACAGCCAGGGTGAAAACATAAAAGTGGGGGCCAACCTGAAAGCTTTGTAACTTTTCACATGGTGATTCAATAAAAGAATAAATTAAAAAAAAAAAAAGCGGGGGCCAGATGACCTCCCACCTGACCGCCTTTCCCTGGACAGCCCGGAGGATGATGCTGTGGCAGGGAAGGTGGGGACCAGGGCCCTGGAGCGACCTGAGAGCTGTCTGTGTGGGCAAAGGAGGGCAGAGGAAACAGGGTGACACAGGGGAGGGACACAGAGATCCTGGCAGGATGCACAGAACCCATGTCACCATCCGAAGCACACGGACAGCCCGCTGCCTCGACCGGCAAAGGTCAGAGTTGCTGCTCAGGTGTGCAGGCCAGAGACACCTTCACACCGACTCGGCCACAGCATTCCTGGAGTGTGAGGAGGTCGGGCCACCTGCCACTGATCCCTGACATGTCCATCTGTAAGACTCATCAAGAATGTGTGGGCCAAAGGCAGTGTCAGCGCTGCAAGGCAAAAGCCACTCCTTCCGGCCAGGGCTCTGGGGAAGTCCCCACACACACACAGTCCAGTGACGAGAGGGAGAGTTTGGGGCTGGGGAAGGAGCTCAAAGGGCAGCCGTGCTAGTCCTGCATGCGCAAGGCCCTGAGTTGGATGCCTGCACTGAGGGCCGCCCGCACAGCCCCACACACATCCCTGGCTTCCTGCTTGGGGGGCTCTCCCTCTGCAAAATGAAGTGAAAGAAATAGAGGGGTGGCTGGGTCCTCTCAAGGTAGGGCCCTGCAGTGACACCGCCCGGACACACACTGCAGAGTCCCCGAGTCCTGGGGCCGGAGAAAGCAGATGGGGGTTATGGCATTTGGCTTGCACGCAGCTGACCCAGGTTCAATCAATCCCTGGCACCCATGAGCATCGCCAGGACTCAGACCTGAGAATCGCTGGGTGTGGCCCCCCCAAACTAAGGGGGGAAAAGTGCCCCAATCCTTTCCTAGTGAGACTTGTGATGTCCAAAGGGACGTGGTGTCATTTGCTGAGGAGTCAGAGATGCTTCAGGGGTCAGGGTGTCCTGAGCGCCCCCTACCTCTCAGGCAGACCAGAGGAGGTGGGTCTGGCCTTCAGGGGTCCCATCTCCACTGCCTGAGCCCAGACATGAATAGACGGGCTGACGTGAGGCTCTCACCATGGGCCAGGGGCCATTGCAGAGAGAAGGTCCAATCTTCCTGGAACCACAGGGATCCGTGCTCCCCATAAGCCTCCAACCCATTCCCCTGTGAGCCCCGATTCCCCCTCCCAGTGGGAGCCCCTGAGCCAGCAGGGCTGTTCCTGGAAGAGATCCATAGCCTCTGGTGTCCAGCTGGCTGTTCTCGCTATTTTGAAGCTATCAACAAAAAGAACTAACGGGGGGTGGGGGGATGGGGTAGAGGCTGGAGTGATAGCACAGCGGGTAGGGCATTTGCCTTGCACACGGCCAACCTGGGTTCGATTACAGGTATCCCATATGGTCCCCTGAGCACCGCCAGGAGTAATTCCTGAGTGCAGAGCCAAGAGTAACTAACCCCTGTGCATCGCCAGGTGTGACCCAAAAAGGAAAAACAAAAAAGAACCAAGGAGTGTGTCTTGGGCAAGACCTTCCACACACTCTCTCCAGGGGCTCCCCTACCCCCAGGCCTGGACTCACTCCTCACCCCACTGGATACAGATAAAACACCAGGTTCTCTGGACTAGGGGACAGTGACAAGTGACCTGGCGGGGAGGGTGGTGGCCACATACAGAGGCAGGATCATGGGGGCACTTTCAATCTGTGCCAGCTAAGAAATTCAAGGGAATCTACTTCCTCCTTGAAGCTCTGCATATTTAAGGGCCCCCGTCCCCTGGGGGACGCAGTCCCCAACTTTCTAAACACCTCTCCCGTCCCCTCAGAGTGGAGTCACACCCTCGGGGAGGTTGTCTGCAGGCTGAATTCTGGACCCACAGAAGTGCTGCGGAGACAACCACCCTCTCCGAATGAACTGGCCAAGCCGGGCAGACTGAAGCAGGACAGCTTTATTTCAGACACACAGGCCCAGCAGCATTGTTATTTACAACAGATGTGATCATTAAAAAAAAAAAATTTACAAAATAAACCCCAATTCCCAGCAAGGGAAAATTCACCCCACCAGCCCCCTCTCCCCTGTGTACATATTGCATGTGGTATAATACTGAGAGGGAAAACAGCAGCATACACGTGGGCCAGACACACAGCAGGACCAAATACTGTTCAGCGGAGCATGTGCACAGTTAAGTGATCTGTCCTAGGCGATTTCGGTGGTCAAGAAGCACTTTTTTTTTTTTAAAAAACAGGACATTAAATTTAACACTAATACACGCCATTACCAGGTGACGGGTACATTCCGCATGCTTCCTGACCCTCCGGACTAAAGAGCATTGCATTTACAATGCTGGGGCCTGTTCCTCAACTGGAAGGAATGAAAGGAGCTGGGCGCGACCGCAGGTCATAGGCCATGCTGATCAGGTGAAGACTTGGGAGTCCTTCCTAGAACTCTGAGAAGCGCATATTCGACGGGTGCGTCTCCGTTGACAGGAGCCTTTACGTCCATTCCACTTCCGGGTAGAGCGCAACATTTGGGCACTCCTGGCACAAGCTATTAAGCTCTGGTTGGGGAGGGGCGGGGGTAGAGACCACCTCCTCCCAGGTTGCTAGCCCTCTTGGAAGAGAGAAGACTGGATTGGGGAAGGGGAAAAAAAACACTGGAAGGGTGTTTGCCCAAATGCTCCTCCCAGACTCTCATTTCCACAGAACAAAGAGAAAGGGGAGGAATATTTCAGAGAACTAGAAAATGACTGGTTACTCCAGAGCCAAGCGCCTCTCCAACCTCCAAAGTCACTGAAAGCTCATTACCTCCCAAGGCTGGAGAAGCAAGTCCCGCATAAGCAATGGAGACAATCAACAGAGATCTAGAGAATCTGAGGGTGACAGGGACCGTGAGGCCCTGCTGATGGGACAGTGACATGGGGTCAGTGCTAGAGGGAACAGTACGAAGGCTCCTTTTAAAAACATAAAGTTCCAACTCCCAGATGGTCCCGCAATCCTACAGTGTAAGCGCAAAGCCACAAGGATAGAAAGCAGCGTGTGGCAGGGATATCTGTACACCCTTGTTCTTAGCAGCGTTATTCACAAGTGAAGATGAGCCAAATATCCACGGATGGACGGATGGATAAACAAAACACGGTCCATGCCTAGGCTGGAATATTGTCTCCACGGGTAAATTAAAAAATAAAAATAAAAAAGTGACCACAAGTTACAACTGGACAAAGGCAAAGGGCATTAACTGGGACAAAAAATAAAAAGGGTACACAAAAAGCTAATACTGCAGGATTCCACTTAAATGACATACAAGGAGCAGCGCAATTCTATCCTGCACTGAAGCAGAAAACAGAATAGAATAGCAGGGGTTCACGAGAAGGGGAGAAGAGTTACTCAGAGGAAACTGAGCATCAGACGTGCAAGATGAAAAGGCTTGGTATCTGTTTCAGAACATGTGAGCAGACCTAACAGGAATGAACTGTGCACTTAGAACCACTGAGATGGTATGTTCTATGCCATGCTTTTTTAACCATAATTTTAAAAACAACAATTGAGATAATCAGAAAAAAATGGAACACTCTTTACATAATTAACTGTACTTGAATCCGGATCTCTGTAACAGATATAGCCACTTACTTGGACAGTGGAAAGCCACTCTTTCTGGTGTGATGTAGAAGACTTGGCTTTTAGCCCCAAACCGAGGCAGTAGCCGATCTTAAAGAGTTACTGTTCAGGGGGTCGGAGAAATAGAACAGCAGCAGGTAGGGCATTCATTTGCCTTGCATATAGCTGACCCAGATTCGATCCCCAGCATCCCATATGGTCTCCTGAGCACCACCAGGAATAATTCCTGTTGGCAGAGCTAGAAGTAACCCCTGAGCATTGCCGGGGGTGGCCCAAACGCAAACAGAAGAATTATTGTTCATCTCAACGGCTGCGATAATGGCACCGTGAATATACTTCTTTACGAGGGTCTATACTGAAGTATTCCAGCGTGAAGTAATGTTTTCTAAGATCTGTCTTCATATATTACAGCTGGGTGGTGGGGGCGGAGAGAGGGGAGGAAGCCCCCAGGGACGGAGAGAGGTGAGAAGAGCAGTGTTGATGCTGAGTGAGGAATACGTGGGAATTTGTATGCAGTTCTCTCTACTTGGTGAATACTTCTAAATATTCCTCATTAAAAAATGTCAGACAATACCAGTTCTGGTGTGTGGTGCTGGAGATGTTCCCCGGGCCTCGCACAGGCCAGGCAAAGTCTCGACTACTCAGCTCCAACCCTGGGCCAAACACAATGTTTAAAAAAGATCTATGGATGGTGGTAGGATTAATTTGAGATTCGATAACAATATGATCATTCTACATTATTTATCAGAAGTATTCCATTTAACCTGTACTTTTAGGTGGGAGAGGGGCCACACCTGACAGTGCTCAGGAGCCACTCTTGGAGGATCATGTGGAGCTGGAGATTGAACGCAAGGCTCCCACATGCAAACATGTGTTTCTACCCTTTGAGCCATCTCCCCAGACTCTCCTTTTCACTTGCACTTGATAGATTTTTTTTAAAAAAAGGTTCAACTAGAATTGAAGGAATTTTCAAACTTCAAGTAAATGTTTCTCACCACTTCCCTAGGCAGAAGCAAAGAAAATAAAGAAGGTAAATGGATAAAGAAGAAAAAGAGGGTCCCAGCTGGGCACTAGAGGGAAGCACTGCAGGACACTCCCCTCGCCACGAGAAGGTGCTGACTCCTCAGGCGTTCATTTCTGCCAACAGAGAAATCAGTCCAGCTAGAAATTCAAGGTAAGGAGGGGGGACAGTAGCATTTGAGACAGAAAGAGACAAGCTCATCAATTCAAAAATTAAGACTGGGGTAGTGGGGGGTATTGGAGAGATAGCACAGTAGGTAGGGCGCGTGCTGTGCAGGAGGCTGACCTGGGTTCAGTCCCTGCTACCACATACTACATACTCCCTGAGCACTGCCAGAGTGATCCCTGAGCACAGCCGGGTATGACCCCAAAGCAAAACAAAAATAAGACTTGGAGACGGAGTACAGGAGGTTAAGGTGCTTGCCGTGTGCGCAACTGACCTAGGCTCAATCCCTTGGCACCACATACAATCCCCGAGCATGGCCAGGAGTCACCCTGAGCACAGAGCCAGGAATAGTTTTGGAGCATCATCCAATAAGGCCAAAAACGGCTCCTCTCCAAAATCACATGACCACCCCCACCCCCCAAATGGAACAGGGTCACAGCAAACGGACAGGGTTGAGGGAACACACTTGTTAAGGCCAGGGCAGGGTGCTCTTGGGCATGGGATCATGAAGGCAGTCGGGGAGCCGGGAGCTGGAAACGGCACCTCAGCCCAGCTGGAGGCCCGTGGTCCTCCACCATAGTCCCAACTGACTCCCAGCTTGAAGGGGGCCTGCAGAGGAGTGGGGGGCAGGGGATCCGTCACACCTCAGACACATTTCATTTCTCCTGTGCCCTGGCCTCCCTCACATTGCCAGCCCCTTGAGCTCTCTCCCTGACCCCCAAAGACACGGGCTAACCCTGACTGCCATCAAGCCTCAGCGGCAGAGGATGTAGCTCAGGGCAGAAGACGTCTTGCCTAAGTGACACCCCTGCAACTAAGGGGGGAAAAAAACTTAAATCAGGAAAAAAAAAATCCTAAAACCAGCCTCAAGGAAATGCTATGAACAAACATCATCTTGGGCTAGAGACACAACATATAGCACTAGGCCAGATACTGTGCATGTGGGAGCCCAGATTCCATCCCTGCCACCACACAGTCCCCTGAGCACCATCAGGAGTCAACTCCCCCACCCCCACCCCCCGTCCCCAGCACTGCAGGTCTGACCCCAAACATAAAATCAAACAAAACCCCCACAAGGCAAGCATCACTAGTTCTCCCTAAGCGAGTCTGAAACCTGAGTGGCTTCTAACAGTGTCGGGAAAGCACTTTCGGGGCACAGCTGAAGAGCACCTGTGAGCCAGGAATTCCCAAGCCCTCATCTGGCTGCCCTGGCTGTGGCCCTCTCTGCCTCCTTTCCTAGTCTCCAAATAGGGCCAAGCATCTGTCCCGAAGGGCCTCACCGCGAGTGAGGCCGGGAGGGCAACGCCCTGTGCATCACCGAGCACTGTGCTCACGTTTCCACCTAGGCCCCAACCCCAAGTGCCCAGGAGCCAGGCAATTGAATGGCATTGCTGAAAACACGCAAAGGACAAGCCCCAGATTCCAGCGGGTTCTGTGAGGCCTGCAACATCGGTGAGCGACAGAAACAAAAATGGGGAGAACAGCACTCTGCCCACCGGCTCTCTCGGGCTACTCAGCCACACTGCTCCAGATCAGTGTTTCCAGAAGAGTCCTAAGGAGCAGCTGGAAAACACTGAGCTTTCCCCCGACACCGCTCTGCAGCGGGCAGGTGCTCACTCCACGGGGCTGGAAAGCCGATGCGTGTCCTCACAGAGGTGGGACGTTCAGTGGCCTCCCAGATGCACAGAGCAAATCAGCTGGCTCCTACAATTGACCGTGCTGAGAAACCATCCCAATCGCCATTCCCGCAGGAGACCCTTGATCAGGGGTGAGTTGATTAGGGATGCACAGGAGACAGGAAGGGATGAAGCAGGTGAAGGGGGAGGGGAGGGGTGGCTGGAAGAGGTGGACAGGGTGGTGGGGCGGGTTCAGGGAGCCCGCTGCAGGATGAGCTCTGTGATCTCCGCCCGGCTCCCCAGTCTCATGGGGATCCCGTAGTAGGCAGTGCCTGGGCTGACATAAACAAACGTGGACTGAGCCACTTGGTAGAGGCCCGCAAAAAAGGGGTTCAGGAGGTAGGCGGCCACGTTCAAGGGGAAGATCTGCCCAGCATGTGTGTGCCCGGAGAGGATGAGGTTAATATCAGGCCGGGCCTGGAGGGCTCTCTTGGCGGCCAGGGGCTGGTGAGCCAGCAGGATGGTGGTGTGGTCAGCACTGCAGCCGGCCAGTGCCTTCTCGAGATCCATGCCGTGGCCAGAGTAGTGCAGGATGTTGGCTTCGATATCGTCCACTCCCGCCAAGCAGATCCAGTCGTCACCCTCACCGCCACCACCACCACCACCATCGCCACCGCCACCGTGCTGGGCACGGCCCGCGGAAATCTTCACGTTCTCGTTGTGCAGAGGCTGGACCTTCAGGGACTCCAGCAGAGCAAACCAGTTGCTGACATCTGACGTGTAGTACTCGTGGTTGCCCGTGACAAAGTAGGTGCCCAGGCGGGACCGAAGCTGGCTCAGAGGAGTGACAGCGGTCCGGAGGATGGAGGCTTCTGAGTCGCAGAGGTCCCCCACGATCACCGTGACATCCGGTTCCAGTGCGTTCACCATCCTCACAAACATCTCCATCTTGGTCCTGCCCACAGTGGGGCCCAAGTGGATGTCGGAGAGAAGCACGATCTTGAGGCGGTCCATCGAGGGGGGCAGCTGGTGGATGGGCACGGCCACGGTCTTCACGGCAGGGGGCTGGGCCGCATTCAGAAGCCCGGCCACACTGAGCACGGCGGTCACCGCCACGGCCAGGGCTGGCCTGAGTGCCAGCTTCCTGCTCTTGTCCAGGCTGCCCGTGGCCTTCGTGCCGCGCCAGGCCAGGAGTTGGTACGCCTGCTCCATGCCGCTGAGCGTACAGAGGAAAAAGACCATAATGATGTAGGCCCCCAGGCAGGAATAGGCGACCAAGGAAAAGAGATAGGGCTCCTCGGCCACTAGAAAGAGCGTGGTGAAGAAACTCGAATGGGCCATGGCCAGAAAGGCCAAGACAGCCATCTTCCAGAGCTGGAAGCAAGTGGACTCTGCAGTGGGGGCATGGCTGAGGTTGCCCACGGTGCCTCGCCAGATGTATAGCGAGCCAATGAGCATGAGAGAGTTGGTGAACAGGGCCATCTGCAGGCGGAAGAGCCAACGCCAGGCCCGGAGCTCTAAGCTCTCTGCGAGATAGGAGTGGGAGATGATCATGGACACTAGGATAGTGCCCGCCGCCAGGCCGGCCTTCATGCCCATGGACAGCTGCCTGAAGATGGCCATTTCCTCCGCTTCTAAGAGGGTTCCCCCCTGCCAGTCCTGTGTGGTGAGCTCCTTAGAAAGGACAGAGGCCAAGGAGAGGTTTCCAGGTCAGCTCCGCCTGCAACCAGGAACTGGCATCAGCTTTGTGGGATATTAGAGCCATGCTGTCCCCACTCAAAACCTGAAGGCCACTGACATCAGCCCAACCCGCCTAGAGTACAAGTCACTCCAGTGCCAGATGGTGCTACAGACAGCTTGCTCTTACAAAGCATGCACAGACAGTGAACTGAGCTTACTTCCAGTTATCTTTTTTTTTTTTTGGGGGGGGGGAATGATTAAAGTGTAGCCACCATGCACAGGAAGATGCTTAGCCACTTAAAATCAGTCAGGGTCAGAGATAGTACAGGGTAAAGTTAAGGCACCTGACTTGCAGGTGGCTGACCACATAAGTTTGAACTCCAGCACTGCACAAGGGCTGGGCCCCTCTCAAGAGCATATAGCACTAGGAGCCCCTGAGTTCCACCAGAGTGATCCAGTCTCCCTCCATCCCCCAATCCTTTCAAATGACTGGATTTCCAAGTATGATTAATAGTGCTAAGCCATAACTGCCCCTCCAGCTCTCCTTCCTTCATGACCGAAAAGTAGTTTTTCTAGAAGCTGAGTGACATGAGATAGGTCAAGGCTGAGTACAGAAAGCTAGAAGAACCTGACTCATGAAGACTGAGAGTTTTACAAAAAACGTCAAACAATGCCACTCTGTACCCTAAAAAAAAAATTGGGGGGGAATATTGTTATTTTTCAAAATTATATTAAGTTAAAAATTATTTCTTAAACAAGTTATTGTTTTAAAGTTTTCAGTGGGTAGGGCATTTGCCTTGCACAAGGCTGACTCGAGTTTGATTCCCAGCATCCCATAGGGTCCCCCAAGCATTGCTAGGAGTAATATCCTGAGTGCATGAGCCAGGGGTAATCCCTGTGCATCGCAGGGTGTGACCCAAAAAGCAAAATAAATAAATAAATAAAGTTTTCTGTCTGGTGGAAGTCAGTATCAGCATTTGCCTTGCAGGCGTTCAACCAGGGGTCTCTCTCCCAGCACCCCACAAGGTCCCCTGGGCCCTGCCAGGAGTGATCCCTGAACCCAGAGCCAGGAGTTAAGACGCGAGTAACACTGGGTGTGGACAAAGAAAACAAAACGAAACAAAGTTCCCTGTCTCAATGACTAGGGTAGTTAATGTTTGAGAACCACGGTTCTAAGAGATCACTGAACGCTGGCCTACTGGGGGCCTCCAGGATTAGGTCCAGGGAGAACAAACGAGACGGCTGGGGTGAAGCCTCCCTTGTGGCAATCAGAGCGCCCTCTGCAGAACCAAGCTGCACAGAGTGAAAAGCAACATTTACCCACAAGGCGCTATCCTGCCCCTCACCCATAAATCCTCTCTCCCTCCCTCAAACCTCCCAGAGGCGGGTTACATCTGTCCCGCCCCGCCTCCCCTTCCCTGACAGCGTTCCTTCCAAATATTTCCCGAGAGCGCAACAGTTCCACGTACCAGGGGGTCTCAGAGCTAGCTAGCTCTCACCCGGGGCTCCTCCAGGCCTCCCAGAAGCCCCGCTTCACTCCAAACTGGAAGTCGGGGCAGGTACACAGAGGTCAGCAAATATTTGCTTTCCCCGCCCTCCCGCACCTCCCACTAAGAACCCAATATAAAAATATTCTCAGCGGCTACTGTTCAAATACTTCACGTTCTCCCAACCTTCTTCGACCTCGGCACCTACTCATCAAAGCGTGTCATTTACAAGCCACGGACCCCAAGCCAGCATTTATCTACATCAAACGTGCTCCAGAAGGGCCCCGCCCCACCCCCAGCTCCCGGAGGTACGGAAGTCAGCTGCTTGGAGCGGGCGCCCACGTCTCCCCCCTCTATCCCCCCGGCCCCCATCGTCCGCGGCCGGGCCTCTGCGCCCCCGCGAGCGCGCACGGTGCGGCAGAGGCTGAGCTTCCGCTGGGCCGCGGGCGCCAGCCCGGGCACCTCGCCTACCTGGCGCGCCAGACCCTCTGCAGCGCCGCTGGGGGCCAGCCGGCGGCCCGCCCCCCTCCACCGCGGCTGGCAAATCCCAGACCCCGGAGGATCGGGGGCGGGGAGCGCCGAGCGGAGGGCGCGAGCCGTTTGAAAGCGCACGCCTGGGAAGCGCTCAGCCCCAAGTTCCCATTGGCAGCGTGAGTGGGGGGGCCTCTCTCCTGACCCCGTTTTATTTTTCTCCTTCCGGAGCGCTCCAGCAGAGCATACACTGGGCAAGGGAGGGCGTCCCCAAGTCTCAGGTGCCCACCCCCGCCTCCTGCAAAAACGCGCTCTCCCGAGATAACACAACTCCCCCCCCTCAATTTGTATATGCCCCGCTGCAAATTTGGGGCGCACCTGCTACTAGCCCCTTCGTGACGCCGATGGGGAACGTGACCGGGAGCAAAGGGGCAGCCGAAGCGGAACCCAGGAGCCTCAGCGCTGCAGAGAAGGACGCGCGCCCCGCCCGGCCCGCCCCCGACGGGAGGGCCCGGCCACTGCCTGCCGCGCCAGCTGTTGTCGGCTCGGCGCTGCGTCCTGGGGGGCCCGCGCCCCGCGCCCCGCGCAGCCCAGAAGCGCGGGGCCGCGGTCCTTGCCCGGTCCTCCGCCAGCCCGTGCCCGCTCGGCGCGTCCCGGCGCAGGAGAGGGTGGACTTACACGCAGCAGGCCAGCCGCGCTCGTCTGCAGCGGCACCAGGAGCAAAGAGAGGAGAGGGATGAGCCCGGGCATTGTCTCCCCGCAGCCTCTCGGCCCCGCCACCGGCACCCGCGCAGGGCGCTCGGCGTCCCCAGACTAAGGACCCGCGCCAGGCACCGCCCTGCGCTCCGCCCCGCCCCGCTGCGGGCGGGGACCCGGGGCCCGGCGACCGCGTGATTCCTGGAGGGTGACTAGGGGCCGCTGCCCGAGGGCAAGGACCCAGGGAAGGGCCCGTCCGGGGGCGCCCCCAGGCTGTCAGCAGCCAGATCACGCGCCCTGGGTGTTGCAGGAAGCCGGGCTCCCTGGCTGCTTTAACGTGACCGAAGGAGGAACTCCAAACCTCTTAAGGCCCCACGGGTTAGGCAGAATCTCGCAGCTCTTCCCAACACAGCAAACCTGGAGGCCCCCTTGGAACCGGTCGTATCCCTGGCACTGGTTAAAAGGCAAGTTCCGGGGCCTCCAGTAATTCTAGGGACGGAGTCCAGGAAAAATAAAAAATAATTTATTATTTACCTCAGGGCTGTTCCTGTTAGTGCGGAAGTTTAAAAACCTGTTTCAAGCGCTCTAGATGTGCCAAAATGATTGCCAGCGCCGCCTCTCAAAGCTCCTGGATCTGCAGAATTTGGATTTCATTGTTGTGTTTTGAGAGCTCCAAAGCAGTACCTCTTAACCCTCTGGTTTTGCTCTTGAGCCTCTCCACATGTCTGCAATGCCCGCAGCTCTACTTGAGGGAGCTAAAATAGCGTTAGATCTTTTGACACCTTGATAACTGGCTTGCATCTGCTGATTACCACTAGCAAAGAATCTGATATTGATGTCGGTGGGCCCTAGAGGTGACTTATGTGAAGCAGGGAGGAGAAAGAGGGTCAACTTTCTCCCCAACCACCTCTGCCACCCGAGACCCAGGGTTACTGGGTTCTTGTCTCACCTCGCAGAAAGGAATTTCAAGAGTAGACAAGCAGTGAAGTAAACAGATTTTGTTTGGAGGCTTTCTAAGGTGTGGAGGGGGAGAGAGTAAGAGAGAAGAGTAATGCACTCAAGAGAGAACATGGGCTTCTCCAGGGGCGGAGAGAGCCTCTACACACATCCTAGCACTAGACACGAAAGCATGAAAGTACACATCTCAAGAGGGGAGATTCGGGTGACACATGTGATCAGGGACCACATGTGCTTGGCCACGTGGGCGCAACCAGCACATGGGCTCAGGCTGCATATGCGCGCCCTTCCTTTGTTCAAGGTGGCCTTTATAGGGTTTCTCCAACCTGCCCCCGCATGGGGCTTCTTCCCAGGTAAAAGTTCGTTGCTAAGGAGGTTGCCGGGGAGGTTGGGAGTGGTGATGGTCTTTGGGCTGAATTACTCTGACTGAGGGAGAGGTCCGAGGGAATTCGAGGAATTTCCTTCATGGGGAGGGGTCCAGTCTCCTCAGGGTTCACTGCTCAAGGTCTTATCCATATCCACAAAGTGGATCAGCCTTGGAATTTTCCTCCCAGAACTTTTGGTGACCTGTTTCATTGTCCAGGGCCTTTCCCTATCTACCTGCCTACATCAGTATTAGCTTGCTCTTCAAACCCGTGTTCTCCCTTGAACGTGTTATCTCCCTTGCTTGTCTAAGGTTTTTTTTTTTTTTTTTGCTTATCTGCTCTGGAAAAGCCATTGTTTTCTCTTAAACATATACTTCTCTTTCTCTCTCTCTCTCTCTCTCTCTCCCCCTCACACCTTTCTAAATAAGTTTTAGTAAGAAAGTATCTTGCTTCACCAGAAAAAGGTCTGGTATCAACACTTTGCAGGGGCCTGAGCGATAGGACAGTGGGTAAGGTGCTTGCCTAGCCAAGGCCTAACTAGATTCAATCCATGGTATCCCATCCCATAGGGTTCTCCCAAGCCCTGTCAGGAATGAACCAGGAAGAAGCCCTGAGCACAGCTGGGTGTGCCCCATCTCCAAAAAACATCCTTTTCTGGGGGCCAGGAGGATGGTTCCCTTGTTCCCGTAGAGGCTCATTCCTTGTAAGGTCACTGCTTGCCCCAGCCCCGAACATGACAGGGCCTCCCAAGAAGGCTTTCGTGCGGGGCCCACACCTGTGACCCTTTAGCCCAGGCCTACAGTGTTGTTTGTCCCTACGGTGCTGGGGTTGTAACTCAGAGGTATGTCCCTCTTTTAGCATTTATTTCATCACAGCTTGTGATCCTTTATCACATCCTGTGCTCTTGTGACCTGAACTCAGCTTACTAGTTCCATCCTCTAGGATACAACGTGGCATGACCATTGGGGGCCTCTGACACCATAACAAAGTGTGATCTTTGTCTCACGCACCCACGTCTGTACAAGAACCCCCACTAAACTGTGAGACCAAGTGCTGCCCCCCCCACCTCAGAGTAGACCCCAACTGTCACAGTCAAGTGTGCAAACCCCCTGTCACAGCAACAATGGAAGGGAAGAGGGGAAATGAGCAAGCAAAACAACCGGCAAGTCCTTCTGGACTTAGTTTTTAAGACCTAGTGTCTGTTCTCCAAGGCCCCTCCCCCGACGCCCCAAGGCTATGAGAGGCTTCCAACAACCACTCACCCAAGCAACACTGCATTGGTAGTTGGTGGAACCCTGGCCAGGAGTGGGTTCTCTATTTTATTTATTTATTTTTTTGGCTTTTTGGGTCACACCCGGCAATGCTCAGGGCTGACTCCTGGCTCTGCACTCAGGAATCACTCCTGGTGTTACTTGGGGACCTTATGGGGGTATAGGGGATTAAACCCAGATTGGCCATGTACAAGACAAACACCTTACCCACTGTACTATCTCTCCAGCCCCAAGTAGAATTTTCTTCTTGTTCTTAGTTGCTGAATAGTAATTTCACAACTGGGTAAGAAACTGGTGGTTCCTCATAAGCCATCTCCCTGAATTCATTTTAATAAAGTAGAAAGTATTAGTATTAATTAGTATTAGTTTTAATAAAGAGGGAAAGCCTAGTTCTCCCTCTCGGAGAACCTGGCAAGCTACTGAGAGTTTACTGCCAGCACGGGGGAGAGCCTGGCAAGCTCCCCGTGATGTAGTCATATGCCAAATACGGTAACAATGATGGGTCTCATTCACCTGACCCTGAAGAACCTCTAATGCGGCACCATTGAGAAGGATGAGTAAAGAGAGGCTGCTAAAATCTCAGGCTAGGATGAATGGAGACATTACAGTGACAGTGATACAGAAAGTATTAAGAGGGAGGGAAAAAAAGGATCTTGAGACAATGAACAAAAATTGAACATAGGCTGTGGGTTAGAAAATTATACTGGAACAATGTTAAATGTTCTAAGTTTGATAATGACAATGTGCCAATGCTCAAAGTAAAAAACAATTATTTTTTAAAATGTAAAATTGCTTAATTTAGGGAATAGGAGGACAGTGGGGGGAAGAGAGAGAGAGAGAGAGAGAAGCAATTAAGAAAGAACTCAGGAACTCTGGCTTCTCCACAGGGCCAAGGAAACCACAGAAAGAAAAAGGAATTCCACAGCCCTGAAAGAATTAGGGATACAGGGGGTAATATTTGTAATTTACTCTCAAATTATAATGATATAGTCATACGTTTATTATATTTTTGATATTTTTTAATATATTGTCTACGGAACCTGCATATGAGAAGTTGAACACAGAACAATGAGGCAAATTTTAGCAGTTGATGAGTTAAATCAAGGACATACAGGAAATTTGGTATCAAAATTAAAACTTATTTCTTCTTTTTTTAAAAAATTTTATTGAATCACTGTGAGATAGTTACAAGCTTTTATGTTTAGGTTACAATCTCACAATGATCAAACACCCATCCCTCCACCAGTGCACATTCCCCACCACCAGTATCCTAGGTATACCCCCCTTTCCCACCCTCATAAAAACTTATTTCAAGAACTAAAAAGATACGGGGCTGGAGCGATAGCACAGCGGGTAGGGCGTTTGCCTTGCACTCGGCCGACCCAGGTTCGATTCCCAGCATCCCATATGGTCCCTTGAGCACCACCAAGTGTAATTCCTTAATTCCTGAGTGAAGAGCCAGGAGTAACCCCTGTGCATCGCCAGGTGTGACCCAAAAAGCAAAAAAAAAAAAAAAAGAACTAAAAAGATAATGCTATCTGCCTATAGACATGAGCAGTTCTGCAACACAGGAATTCTTTATCCTTTATCCTCACATATCTTCAACTTTTCAGGAACAGAAGTCCCAAGACCTGTGCCTTGGAAATACGTTGTGCAACCACCCATGGTTATGAAACCTTGGGAAGATAAAGCTGTGGAATGATCAGCAACAGCTTCCCCCAGAGTTCCAGTGGTATGGCTGCTGAGTATCAGGAACTGGGTCACATCATGTGGCGGTCATGAAGGGCTGGGGGAGGGGTGGTGCCCATACCTTGTCTATGTGTCCTCAAAGTTTCTTTTGGGGGGTTTGAGAGATCTGAAAACACAAACTGCCCACATGAGGCCACCTTCAGAAAAAAAAAAAAGAAGAAGAAGAATGACTGTTGAAACTCCATGCCCAGGGCCAGAAAGATAATACAGAGTCAGGGCACTTGCCTTGTATAAAACTGCCTGGGTTCAATCCCCAGCTACATATAGAGTCCCCCAAGCCCCACCAGAAGTATTCCTCCAATGCAAAGCCAGGAGGAAGCCTTGAGCACAGTCAGATAATGGCCAAAAACAAGCAAAAAATTAAAAGGGGCTGTGTTGGTTTGTCCTTGCTCCTACTTCAGGGAACTTAGGTTTATTGGGTTTCACCCATCACAGTGCTCCTGAGGCACACCCAATTCCATCAGACACTCCTAATCCCATATTGCTTTTCTCTGTCCTTTATGGTTTAGCAATGTCCTTTTTGTGTAGACACAGGAAGACAGTTGATGCTATGCTTTTGTACATGGGAATTAATTTTTTACTCCTGGGCATCCACCATATTTATTTGAGTTAAGCCTCAGTTGCCCTTACTTCCTAACACCCCCAAAAGGAGGGTCCCGGCTAGGGACTTGGATGGATCCAGGATAAGCCACAAGCTACCTTGACATCAAAAGGGATGGGAAGAACTGATTGAGGAGTTTTGGGAGTGTGGCACGACAATAGAACTTTGGTGGTAGTTGTGGTGAGACTTATGCACATTTAGTGCTATCAAAGTAGTCTCCTAAATTCTATCATGTTATAAATCAATGATAAATCAAAATATAAGCACCCCCAAAGACGGGTAAATTCAGCCCTGCCGTGGGAAAAGGAGCCTCTGAGAGACAGAGGAGGGGCCTATAGCTGGATGAACTAGATTCATCCTGGGACGAACAGTTTGGCGCAGGTGTCTCTGCTGCCAGGCACACTGCAGGCCCAGCTGCTTAGAAATGGGATCTGGGTCCCTCTGGGTCTCTTCAGTCTTTGTCTGCAGGGTTTCCTGTGAGATTATCTATGAATTTTACAGTTTTGTTTCTCTGTTGCTATGGTAAGTAACCATAATCTGCCACTCTCTTTGGTTCTTGCCATTTTGGTTACAATGTGTCTTATAATCAAAATGGCAACATTGTTCCATTTAGGTCACTTTTTTTTTTTAGTCCTATCACTGTGAGATACAAAGCTGTTCATGACTAGATTTCAGTCATACAGTGCTCCAACACCCATCCCTCACCAATGTACATTTGCCAGCACCAGTGAGCCCAGTTTCCGTCCCATCACCCCCTCCACCCCACCCCACAGACTGTATCACAGCAGGTGCAGGAGATTTTTTTTTTTTTATTTTGGGTCACGCCTGGCGATACTCAGGGGTTACTCCTGGTTCTGCACTCAGGAATTACTCCTGGCGGTGCTGGGGGACAATATGGGATGCCGGGGATCGAACCCAGGTTGGCCGCATGCAAGGCAATGCATTACCCACTTACCCTTACCCACTTACAACGCCTTACCCACTGTGCTATTGCTCCCAGCCCCTTCTATTTTTTTAAAAAATGTAGGAGTACTGCTATTTATTCAGTCATTGATTAGGCTGTTTGAATTGCCTAATCAATGAACTCCACATTCCTTTTTTTTTTTAATTGAATCACCGTGAGATAGTTACAAAACTTTCATGTTTGAGATTCAGTCCTACAATGATCTAATACTCATCCCTCCACCAGTGCACACTTTCTGCCACCATGTTCCCAGAATATCCACCCCCCCTTCCCAGTCCTCACCCTGCCTCCATGGCAGGCAATTTCCCCAATACTCTCTTCTCTACTTTTGGGCATTATGTTTTGCTCGAATTTTCCCACCACCAGTCAAGCGTGCCTGCCAGGGGCAGAGGCTAGATCATTTATTGCCCATTGCTCATTTTGAATATCTTAGGTGCCACGGCTGTGTGCTTCTGGAATCCTAGATTGTAAGTGGTTGGGTTCCAGAGACATTTCTGTAGGGCACTAATTCATTTTGGGATTCAATTAGGCGTCTCTGGACCAGGGCTGTTGGAGCATGAAGATGGTGCCCAGAGGCACATTGTGGAGGTGACAGACAGGACAATGAGTGGGCGGGGAGCTGGGAAGGGACAGCCAGGTGCCTCTGCTGCTGTGCAGCATGGAGATTCAGTCCTGGAACCCGCATACCTGGGCTTGCTTGTTGAAGCTCTTGATCTCTGGGATTCCATCTGGAGTAGGCGGGGAGACTGCACCTGCTCGATCTGGGGTGCCCCAGTGAAATTGGCTTGGTGTGGGCCCAGAGAGATCTCTGGCTCTGTGGTGTCTTCTGGGACTTGCTGCTGTGTCTCTGGCTTTTCTCTCTTTCAAGATTTATTTATGGGTCTCTGAAGCAAGGCCAGTAATAGAGTTTACAGGGTGGCACTAGAGTTGGTTTGTGGGGGTGACTGCCAGTGCTTCCACGTACATCGAGAAGTGGGGGGAGGTAACCCACCTCCGTGAAAACCTGGAGATTTCAGTCAGAAAACCTGCATACCAGAATTTTCAGCAGATTATATCTTGGTGAGGTCTGTCCTAAGACGGTGAAGTCAGGCCAGGGGTATGGTGGTGATTTTGGATTGCAGAAGTAAGCAGCTGCTGAGGGCTCTGCTTGGGCAGGCCACCAGGCCAACCCGTCCCCCTCTGATTTACCCCAGTCTGTCCAGACATGTGGGGGGTCCGAGATTAACTGTGGCTTTTGGTCTCTTCCAAGATTTACCTATGGGTCTCTAAAATAAGGCCAACAAATGAGCTTGTCTAGCTGAGCCAGAGGTGGTTTGTGGGTGTGGCTCCCACATACCTAAATTTTGGCTGTTTAATTTCTTGGTAAACTTGGTCCCACATTGTTGGGGTCTGGCCAAAGGCACAGCAGCAATTTTGGGGTGTCAGGAAGCCTGAAGGCACCATCAGGCTGCTGATGCAATTGCCCTGCAGATACAGGTTGACCTGTTGGCAGCATCAACCTCCGATATTTTCTATTTTCTTCAAAATTTTCTCCATTTGTTTTTCTTCCTTCCCTTGCCCCTCCCCCTGCCTTGCCCTCACAAGGTTACAGGCAGTACACACCCTATGGTACTCAGGGCTTACTCCTGGCTCTGTGCTCAGGGATAATTTCTGATGGGGCTCAAAAGCTTATATGTGCAAGGCAGTGCAAAGCAAGACTTCTGTCTTTATCTGCCAAAGCCACTGAATTCTTTTGTTTTCTCATCACTCCTAATGCTTTGTGGGTGCTACAGAAGGAACTGCAAATTCCATCTGGCTGGAGCAGTCATCTGGTCTGTCTTCACTTAACCCCTATCTTGTTTCCCAGACTCTGTGTCTCCTTTCTATTGCCTCTTCTTTCTAATGTCTTCTGTCTTGTCTTCCAGTACTCCAATTTGGTGTTCAGTTCCTCACTTCTACTGCCATGACTCACCACTGCATTCCTTAGTTCCTTCAATTCTAACTAAATGAATAATGTGGGTTTTTTTTTTTAACTCTTTCTGATTTTGGGGAAACAACTGGCAGTACTCAGGGCTCATTCTTGTCTCTGTGCTCAGTGATCACTACTGCCAGTGTTCAGGGAACCATATGGGGTGCCAGGGATTGAATCTTGGTTGACTTCATGCAAGGCAAATGCCCTACCCACTGTGCTATCTCTCTGACCCTTGAAGGAGCAATGATTTTCACCAATATTTCTTCAACCTGAGTGATTTTCAATGCTTATTTATTTATTTATTTGTTTATTTATTTATTTTTGCTTTTTGGGTCACACCCAATGATGCACAGGGATCACTCCTGACTCTGCACTCAGGAATTACTCCTGGCGGTGCTTGGAGGACCATATGGGATGCCGGGGATCGAACCCGGGTCGGCTGCATGCAAGGCAAACGCCCTACCCGCTGTGCTATTGCTCCGGCCCCCTGATTTTTTTTTTTTTAAATGTCAGTTATTCCAGAAGAGACTGTTGCTCTCCTGAAGAGAGCAACTGAGGTTATCCTTGGGCAGTGTGGAAATTTTTCAATAAATTTGAGGACTTAGCTGGACTTCTGCCTTTGTCTGCTAAAGCCATTGAATTCCTCTGTTTTCTCATTGCTCCTAATGCCTTGTGGGTGCTACGGAGGGAACTGCAAATTCCAGATGGTAGGAGCAGTCACCTGGCCTGCTGCTCGCTGTGTCAAGCTTCTATTTATGTGGCTTGATTTTTGGCTGCCACTGCTGCCTTACCAGGATTCTTTTCCGCAGGAGAGGCTGGGTGGAGTCAGGTTGCAAATTCTAATGATGGGGGAGGTGTTGGTAGAAGCGGATCTACAGTGAGCCTCTGTAGGTTCCTAGTAGGAGGTTTAAGCGAGTAGGGTGGGTCAAACAGAACAGACGTGTGGTTTGAAATGTGCATGTGCCTCTGCAGAGACAGTGGGGGTTGGGTGTAGAGAGACCTGATGAGCTGGAGGTGGGCTGGTGGCACATCCTTCTCTGTCTTATAGGCATCGTTTGGAGTTCTCCTATGCTGTGTTTTTACCTCTAGCCTCAACATCTTCTTCCTCAAGTGAGTTTTTGCCTGGGTTGCTTCCTCTGCCAGAATCATTTCCTTTTCTGTTCTGCTCCAGTCACCAACTGGTCCATCTTTCCATAGCCTTTAGAGGAGTTTAAGGGAGGTCTCTTTCACTGATCTGGGGCACAGCCTCAGACCAGATGAGTACTGTCACTGTTATCCCATTGCTCATCGATTTTTTTGAGCAGGCACCAGTAACGTCTCTCATTGAGAGACTTATTGTTACTGTTTTTGGCATATCCAATACGCCACGGGTAGCTTGCCAGGCTCTGCCGTGCGGGCTCCATACTGTCGGTAGCTTGCCAGGCTCTCCGAGAGGGGCGGAGCAATCAAACACATCAAACACGGGTCGGCCTCGTGAAAGGCGAATGCCCTACTGCTGTGCTATCACTCCAGCCCCCTGGTTGTGTCCTTCCCCCAACCCCATATACCCATGTTGAAAGCCACTCCCCAGTGCCCCTGGGGGGTATCAGAGAAGGGAGGGTCCTTATGAATGGGCTGAGTGCCTTTAGAACAGAGATGCCAGACCACCCCCTGGCCCCTTCCTCCAGCTTGGAGCCAGAAAATCACTCATCAAATACCAACTCTGTTCAGACTTTATTTATTAAAACAGTGTCAGGCAAGGCAAGTGCTGTGACCCTTGTACTATTTCTCCAGACTTTATATTTCTCACCAACCCTGGACATCTCAGCCCCCCGATACTGCAAAAGAAATTTCTCTGCTGTGACCTTCTGGTCTCTGGGAGTTATATTACAGCAACCAGAAGGAATGGAGACTGTCTCCTGGTACCCTGGGGGCTCACAGAGATTTCTCTCTGTGTCTCTGATTTAGCTCTGATGGAAGACTTACTCACAGAAAGAGGGCTTTGATTAATTACGGGGGAGCGTCAGGGAAAGCCGGTTCCTCCACCCCCACTGGCCCTCAAAGGCAAGCATCCTTGGCTGTCTAGCCCTGCCTCTCAGTTTCCTGAAGTAGGAATCATTATTTCTCTAAGCAGAGGCTGACTCACAATAGGAGTTCACCATAGGTTTAAATCACAAATGAAAACAAAATCTTTTTTCTTTTTGAATTTGGGAGTTACTGGGGGCTACTCATCACATGTAGTAGCCCCCAAGTTCCTCCCCCAGCAGTGTTTGGGGAACGGTATGGTGCAGGTAACTGAATCTGAGAGTCATTTGCAGGTGCTCCAAATGAATGAAGAGTTGGTGCTCCAACTCTCGGAGTATCTCCGCAGTCCCCCCTCTAACCCCCTTCCCAATAGACAGTTTCCTTTTTCCTTGCAGTCAATGAACTCTGTCTGATTTGTATCTGTATTCTAGTGCTCAAGGCAAGACCTGAGGTAAGGCTGATCTACGCAGATATGGAAAGAATGAACATATCCATGGCACAAGAGAATTTGTCAGAATTTGTCACTGGCTCCTTCAGGGAGGAACACTCTCAGACACAGCTCTGAAAGCTGCAGAGCGCTTCAGAAAGGCAGGGGTTGACTAATTATGGGAAATCTGGGAAAGCTGGTTACTCTGTCTCCACCTACCCTCCCCCACCTTGTTCCTCAAAGGTAAGCATCACCCAGGCCTGTCTCCACACCTTCCTTGCCCTCCAGAGTGCAGCCTCACTCACCCACCCTGGGTCGCCTCCTCCAGAAGTGGGCAGGGATGGGGGTGGTGGTGGTGGTGGTGATGGTGGTGAGGTGGTTAGAGCATCGGCTTGTGGAAGTGGGATCTGAGCAACTTTATAAAATTCCCCATCAAAGGAATATGGTCCCGAGATGGCCCAATGCTGCTGAACCTGGAGAGTCTGAATTAAGTGTAATGAGAGATGATGACATTTTATTGGTGAGTATGGTCAGATGACATGTCAGCAGAGGCCAAGTGTTCAGGACGGGTTGCGGGGTAAGAGTCTATCCCTATGAACCCTACCTGACTTTAAAGACGACTCAAACTGACTTTAAAAATGAGAATTTTTAAAAATAAGTAAATATTTTTACTCATTTAAAAAAACTGTTTTTTTGCTTTTTGGGTCAGCGATGCACAGGGCTTATTCCTGGCTCTGCACTCAGGAATTATTCCTGGTGGTGCTTTGGGGACCATATGGGATGCTGGGGATCAAACCCAGGTCAGCTATGTGCAAAGCAAAGTCCTACCCGCTGTATTATCACTCCAGCCCGCTTAAAATATTTTTAATTTATAATTTTTTAAATTAAATTACTGTGAGACAGTTACAAAACTTTCATAATCAGGTTTGAGTCATACAACGTTCTGACACCCATCTCTCCATCTATGTACATTTCCCACCACAAATATCCCCTCCCCCACCCCATCAATCCCCACCCCACCCACACCTGCCTCTATGACAGGCACGGTTTGGTTCTTCTCTCTGTCTCTCTCTCTGTCTCTCTGTCTCTGTCTCTCTCTCTGTCTCTCTGTTTCTGTCTCTGTCTGTCTGTCTGTGTGTCTCTCTCTCTCCTTTTGGGCATTATGGTTTGCAATACAGATACTGAGAGGCTATCATGTTTGGTCCTTTACCCACTTTCAGCACACATCTCCCATCCAGAGCAATCCCTTCTAACCATCATTGTCATAATAGAGAAGGGTCCATATTTTTAAAAAGTGTATGTGTGTGTGTGTGTGTGTGTGTGTGTGTGTGTGTGTGTATGTGTGTGTTTGCTTCTAGAACTTGAGGTCAATGTTTCTATGTAACCTGGTTCCAACCACACCCTTCCTTTTACCTTAAATAAAACCACTATGCAAAGTTTTGGTTCTGGCTACTTTTTAGTCTTTTTATTAGTTTTACCCCATATAAAATAATATTTTGTGTACTTTATATAAATGCTGCATATAATTAAATATAATTAATTATATGTTTATATAATTACATGCCATTAAAATATATTATATGATCAAATAATGTATAATTAAATATATTTGTGTATTTATATATAATTAAATAATATTGCGTAGGGTCTGGACTGGAGCGATAGCACAGTGGGTAGGGCATTTGCCTTGCATGTGGCTGACCCGGGTTCAATTCCTTCATCCCTCTTGAAGAGCCCGGCAAGCTACCGAGAGTATCCCACCTGCATGGCAGAGCCTGGCAAGCTCCCCGTGGTGTATTTGATATGCCAAAAACAGTAACAACAAGTCTCACAAAGGAGACATTACTAGTGCCCAATAGAGCAAATTGATGAACAATGGGACAACAGTGCTTCTTCTACAGTGTGTAGGGGCCAGGGAGATGGGTCAATGGCAGGAGCGCATGCTCTGCATGCAGGAGGCCTGGGGGCCATCCCCGACACCTCTTGGTCTTTGAGCACTAAGCTGAGAGTAGTTTCTGATTACTACCAGTTTAGCGTATTTTAAAACACTGACAGGGTCTGGAATGATTGCATAGGAAGTAAGGCGCTTGCCTTGTGTTCAGCTGACCTAGGTTTGCTTCTGGAATTCCATATGATCCCCCAAGCTCATCAGGAGTGATTCCTGGGTGCAGAGAAACCAGTGTGGCCTCCAAACCATAAATAAATAAACAAAATACAGACAAATTGAATTTTTTTAAATTGTATTTTTATTAGTGAATTACGATGAGGTACAGTTACAGACTTACAAACTTCCATGTTTATATTTCAGTTATACAATGGTCAAGTATCCATCCTTCCACCAGTGCCCATCCTCTACCACCAATGGTCCCAGCATCCCTCCCACCATCCCTACCCTCATTCCCCCTCCCCCCACCCACCTCTGTGGCAGGGCATTCTCTATTGCTCTCTCTCTCCTTTTGGGTGTTGTAGTTCGCAATAGAGGTATTGAGTGGTCATCATGTTTGGTTTATAGCCTGCTTCCAGGGTCATCTCCCATCCTGAGCAGATCCTTCTAGCACCATTTATTTGGTGATATCTTCTCTAACTGAACTGCCTTTTCCCTCAGTATGTGAGGCCAGTTTCTAAGCTGTGGAGTAATCCACTCAGTACTTATCTTTAATAATCTTGGGTGTTAGTCTTCCATTCTGTTACTTTATATTCCACAAATGTGTGCAATTTTTCCATGTCGGTACCTCTATTTTTGATTCATTTTGCTTAACATGATACTTTCCATGTTGAGCCATCTATATGTAAATTTCATGACTTCAACTTTTCTAATAGCTGCATAGTATTCCATTGTGTAGATGTACCAGAGTTTCTTTAGCTAGTCATATGTTCTCGGGCACTTGGGTTTTTTTCCAGATTCTGGCTGTTGTAAACAGTGCTGCAATGAACATACAGGTGCAGATGTCATTTCGACCATACTTTTTTGCATCTCTGGGATATATTCCCCGAAGTGGTATTGCTTGGTCAAATGGGAGCTCCATTTTTAATCTTTTGAGAATCGTCCATATTGTTTTCCAAAATGGCTGAATCAGTGGGCATTCTCACCAGCAGTGAAGGAGAGTCCCTTTCTCCCCACATCCACACCAGCACCGGTGGCTTTTGTTCTTTTGGATGTGGCCAGTCTCATGGTGTGAGGTGATATCTCATTGTTGTTTTGATGTGCATCTTCCTTATGATTAGTGATGAAGAGCATTTTTTTCATGTGCCTGTTGGCCATTCAGATTTTTTCTTTGAGAAAGTTTCTGTTCATTTTATCGCCCCATTTTCTGATGGGGTTCAGTGTTTTCTTTTTGTAGAGTTCAACCAGTGCCTTGTAAATCCTTGATATCAACCCCTTATCGGATGGGTATTGGGTGAAATATCCTTTCCCATTCTGTTGATTGCCTTTGAATTCTGTTCACTATGTCTTTTGCAGTGCAGAAACTTCTCAGTATGAGGTAATATTATCTGTTTATCTCTGTTTCCACCTGGTTGGCCAGTGGAGTAGTGTCCTCTTTAAGGATACCATTAGCCTCGATGTCATAGAGGGTATTGCCGACCATGTTTTCAATGTACCTTAGGGATTCTGGTCTGATGTTGAGGTCTTTAATCCATTTTGATCTGACCTTTGTGCATGGTGTTAGGTAGAGATCTGAGCCCATTTTTTTGCATGTAGTTGTCCAGTTTTCCCAGCACCATGACAAATGGAATCTTTTTTTTTTAAAAGATGTCTGTTTTTAAGTGTAATTGTAGTTTTTCATTTTTCTTTTGTTATAAATTATTCTGTGAACACTTCTTCTTCTTCTTCTTCTTCTTCTTCTTCTTCTTCTTCTTCTTCTTCTTCTTCTTCTTCTTCTTCTTCTTCTTCTTCTTCTTCTTCCTTTTCTTCTTCTTCTTTTTCTTTTCTACTTTTTTTGGACAGGGCTAGGAATTGAATCCAGGGCAGCACACACTCAAGGCAAGTGGTTTTCCATGGAACCACCTCACCAGTCCCCCAAATCCATAAATAAGAAAAATACACTCTTAGGTTTCAGTTTTTTGCTATTTGGGGAGGGGGAGAATGAACCATACCCAGCAGTGCTTGGGGTCTACTCCCAATTTTGTATTCAGGGGGTTGCTCCCAGCAGTGCTGGGCATCAAACCCAGACCAGCTGTGTGCAAAGCATTGTGTTATCTCTCCAGTCCTGTTTTCAGCTACTGAGAATATGCTGTTATACTCACAGTGAATGCTTAATAGAAAAAAAATTGGGTGAGTGTGGGGTGGGGGGAATGGGCAGGATCTAAACGAAGTCACAGAGTTACTCTCACAGATGAGGGACAGACATCCTGGCCCTTTCATGTGATGACAGAAGAATGCAATATTGTTTGTGGTTGTCCCAGCCAAAAGACTACAGATAAAAAACTACTTATAAAAAAAATGAGACATCTGAAAAGCAGGTGCTTTGATAAAACTGTTCTTTAACTCCTTTAAAGAATGTACCTTGCATCTCGACCAGTTTTACAGTTGCAACATTGACCAAAGGAGCTAAGATTTTTCCCTTCCTTCCTTCCTTCCTTCCTTCCTTCCTTCCTTCCTTCCTTCCTTCCTTCCTTCCTTCCTTCCTTCCTTCCTTCCTTCCTTCCTTCCTTCCTTCCTTCCTCCTTCCTTCTTTTCTTCCTTTTCTTTCTTCTTTCTCCTTCCTTCCTTCCTTCCTTCCTTCCTTCCTTCCTTCCTTCCTTCCTTCCTTCCTTCCTTCCTTCCTTCCTTCCTCCTTCCTTCTTTTCTTCCTTTTCTTTCTTCTTTCTCCTTCCTTCCTTCCTTCCTTCCTTCCTTCCTTCCTTCCTTCCTTCCTTCCTTCCTTCCTTCCTTCCTTCCTTCCTTCTTTCTTTCTTTCTTTCTTTCTTTCTTTCTTCCTTCCTTCCTTCCTTCCTTTCTCCTTCCTTCCTTCCTTCCTTCCTTCCTTCCTTCCTTCCTTCCTTCCTTCCTTCTTCTTTCTTTCTTTCTTTCTTTCTTTCTTTCTTTCTTTCTTTCTTTCTTTCTTTCTTTCTTTCTTTCTTTCTTTCTTTCTTTCTTTCTTTCTTTCTTTCTTTCTTGTCATTTACTCCTGGCTCTGCACCCAGGAATTACTCCTAGCGGTGCCTGCAGGACCATATGGGGTGCTGGGGATCGAACCTGGGTTGGTCGCATGGGAGGCAAATGCCTTACCCACTGTACTGTTGCTCCAGCCCCAAGTTAAGATTTTTCATTTACTCTGTACCACTGCACCCAGTCTCACCCACTATCAACACCCTGTAAAAAGAGTGGGGAAAAAATCTAAAGAAATTGAACTGAACATTTTGTAGTGATAGGCAAAGTCTTTAAGCACTAACTGCCTAACATATATAACTCAAAGCATACCACATTACATCAGAGAGATTTGGTTTGGGGAAGCATACATACCCTGGAGGGCCATGTGGTTTGGGTTACCAAACTAGGGCCTCCCACGTGGACAGCATGTGCTCCAGTCCTTTGAGTCATCTCCCTGGGCAAGCACATTTGCTCGATCATGCTCCACTGACATAGCATTGTCATTGAATTTCTGTGGTTCACATTAGGGTTAATCTTGGTGTTGTACATTCTGAAGAACGAGAGTTTCTCACTGCAGGGTAATCTTGGTGTGGAAAACCCCACTGTTCTCTGCCTGTTTGTCACTCTCTCCACCAGCTGCTGCTGGCAACCTCTGACTCTTACTATCTTTACGTATCTTTATTTTTCTTTATGCCTTTTCCGGAATGTCACACAAGATGTTGCCTTTTTGCATTGGCTTCTGGCACTTATAATACCATTTTACTATTCATGCCTTTTGGACAATATAACTCAAATCTTCTGAGCACGAA